>NC_064620.1:520455593-521792290 GCF_023898315.1 Schistocerca nitens | reverse complement strand
ACGACACAGACACACAAACGTACGGATTTAAAACTAAAACTCCGGTGACAGATGTAATGGGATAGCGATGCGGGCATATGCAGACTGGGGTTGTGTTGCGTACACGAAGTATAGAAATGGCACTGCGTTGCCGGAGTCATTTGTACTCGGGTGATTCACATAAAAAGGTTACCAACGGGATTGTGGCCGCACGGTGGAGGCTTTCAACGTGGAACGGTAGCTGGAGCTAGACGCATGGGATTTTCCATTTTGGAAATCTGTATGGAATTCAGTATTCCACAGTGTGAAGAGTGCGCCAAGAAAACAAATTTCAGGTATTGCCTGTCACCACAAACAACACAGCCACAGGCAACACAATGACCGACGGCCTTAACCAGGACCGGCCAAACGCTGCACAGTGTGCAGACGTGCGGAAGTGATGCACATGTGCGCACGTGTGCGACAGCGACATCTGTTAATAGACATGTGTCCTAAATGAACGGCGGCGGCTCCACTTCCCAGTTTATGTGGTACGAGCAAGAGCGCAACATACCCAGTCTCGTTTACCCCTGGTAACCGTAACCTTAACACAGAAGTACTGAGAAATGGCAAGTACTGTGAAAAAGCGAAGGACGTCGTTTAAAAATGACTGGGAAATGCAATTCTTTTTTGTAGCCGTTGCTGAAAACTCACAATGTTTCCTGTGCCGCCGAATAATAGGCGGCCAGCGTAAGTTTTAAATTGAAAGACACTACAATACATATCACAAAGACGAGTGTAGTGTACTCAACAGTGAAGAAGGCAAGCAAAATTAAATGTCTTTAAGAAAATGGATAAGACACATCAAATCGGTTATCATTTCTCATGACCATTGATAAACGTGTTTGGATTTATTCCTTTCATAATTAAAAATTATTGTTTACTAACTGTGCATTATTGCCTCATTCTGCTCAATCTTACATTATTATCAGGAAAGTTACTCATTAAACCGATTGTTCCAATGTATACTTACATTTAGGGTTTTTTTTTAATGTGTGAAGAGCTACGCTCAGCTGAAGTCGATAAAACATAACATTCATCTAATTGTCGGTTGCCGGCCGGAGTGGCCGAGCGGTTAAAGGCGCTACAGTCTGGAACCGCACGACCGCTACGGTCGCAGGTTCGAATCCTGCCTCGGGCATGGATATGTGTGATGTCCTTAGGTTGGTTAGGTTTAAGTAGTTCTAAGTTCTAGGGGACTTATGACCACAGCAGTTGAGTCCCATAGTGCTCAGAGCCATTTGAACCATTTTTTTAATCGTCGGTTATTATGCAGATTTCAGACGTAACTGATGAGAGACATAGCAATAATGGTATAGAAATAACAGGTGATCATCGAGAGGTCTGCGGTCATCGTTCTGTTCAGAGGTCAATGACACAGAAATTGTGTGGGTGTAACTGAGGGCACCGAGAATTAGTTATAGGAAACCTTACATTAGTTTAATGTTAATTGAAATCATGAATAAGGTTCGTTGGAAGTCTCTAACTGCTCTCTTTCTTAAATACTAGATCAAAAACATTACGCGTATTTACGTGCCGTCAGTCAAGCTGCCTTAATAACTGTATTACTTGTCTTACTGGGTTAAGCTGTTGACATAAAAGTAGACGTCTCAGTGAGTGGACTGTGACAGTATTTTACGCGAAATACCTTCCCATGGTTGGCGGCAACCTCTGGAAAGAGCACTAGAATACGCCGGTACATCAAATGGATAAAGCGACACCTGTGCGTAGAAACATGCACTACATGAACGCTGCCGGTTGCGGCGTGCACACTGTGACCCGGAAGTTGCACGTGTGCAGGAGCACCGCACGCGTACAGAATTTACGGCCGGCCCTGGCCTTAACTACTGAGAGCAGCGACGTCTGCGTAGAGTTGTCATTGTTAACAGACAAGCAGCGCTGCGTGAAAGAACCACAGAAATCAGTGTGGGACCTACGACGAACTTAAGAGCTAGGACAGTGCGGCGAAATTTGGCGTTAATGGGCTATGTCAGCAGACGAACGCCGCTAGCGTCTTTGCTAACAGTACGACATCGCCCGCAGCATCTCTGCTTGGTCCATGACCATATCGGTTGGACCCTAGGCGACTGGAGAACCGCGGCCTGATCAGATGAGTCCCAATATCAGTTGGTAACAGCTGTTGGTAGGGTTCGAGTGTGGCACAGTCCCCACGGGGTTGAGTTTACGTGGAGTGGACTGAGTCCTCTGGTCCAACTGAATCCATCATTGACTGGAAATGGTTATGTTTGGCTATTTGGACTTCATTTTCAGACCTTCATCGACTTCATGTTCCCAAACAACGATGAAATTTTTATGGATGACAATTGGCTGTATCACCAGGTTACAATTCGCGACTGGTATGAAGAACATTCTGGACAATACAAGCGAATGTTTTGGCCTCACTGATCCCCCGACATGAATTCCATTGAACCGTTAATTGGAAGGCCTGATCGTGTACAAATCCTGTACCGGCAACACTTTCGTAAGGGTGGGCGGCTCTTGAGGCAGTGTGACTTAATACATCTGGAGGGGACGTCCAACGATGTGTTGAGTCCACGCTGTGTCGAGATGGTGCACTACACTGGCCAAAAGGAGTTCCGACACGACATTACGAGGTATCCCACGACATTTGTCAGCTCACTGTAAGCACTCCTTCGGAACTGTGGCATGGAATTTCAGGAGCTGTGGATGTGAGCTCAATGACCACAATACTGGTGGCGTCCATAAAAGGAAACATTGGTTGTTTTGGAGCTCTGTAAGAAACTTAAACCTAGTACCAGGCGGTCAAGTGATCGTCTGCTGCTGAATTAAGTCATCGCAGTTATGTGGTGTACACATGGCAGTCGGTTTAATAGAATTGGTGCAATAAGGTGGGTCGACGTGGAGAAGCAATAGACTGGCAGAAAGCTAGTCTGGCTTGGTGTGCTCATGACCAAACAGTGATTTAAGTTTCCAGAATGAGATTTTCACTCTGTAGCGGAGTGTGCGCTGATATGAAACTTCCTGGCAGATTAAAACTGTGTGCCCGACCAAGACTCGAACTCGGGACCTTTGCCTTTCGCGGGCAAGTGCTCTACCATCTGAGCTACCGAAGCACGACTCACGCCCGGTACTCACAGCTTTACTTCTTTCTTTCAGGAGTGCTAGTTCTGCATGGTTCGCAGAAGAGCTTCTGTAAAGTTTGGAAGGTAGGAGACAGGATACTGGCAGAAGTAAAGCTTTGAGTACCGGGCGTGAGTCGTGCTTTGGTAGCTCAGATGGTAGAGCACTTGCCCGCCAAAGGCAAAGGTCCCGAGTTCGAGTCTCGATCGGGCACACAGTTTTAATCTGCCAGGAAGTTTCAGTGATTTAAGTTGCCTGGCTGTTCGGTGGAAACAAGATTATGGACTTTCATCGTGAATTCTTAGGCTGAATATCTATTACGCTCACAAACTATTGCTTTTGCGAGCTATCACTATATTTTGTATTGTATGGCTTATTACACAGACACCAATTGTAACAAGACTACAGAGGAGTCATATACCTTTTGGGTCAAACTGAAACAGGGGTTACTCGGGTCACAAACGATTATATTGAGATAGGAACCCAATGGTCGTAAATGCATATTTATCGTGTTATAGACATACACAGCATAACAACAAAGTAGCTCCTCCTAACCATTCAAAGTAAAGACTGCCAGTCTCTATGCATGTATTGTAAAGGCGCAAGCAGATCCTCGGTGTCTGTTGTAGACTGGAACAAGTAGCGGACGACCAGATTTAGCTCGTAGTTCGTGTGTCATGTAACGTCAACACGTATCGCAGTGGTGCATTAACCTGTGTCACGTGCAAAATGGCTCTAAGCACTATGGGACTTAACATCTCAGGTCATTAGACCCATAGACGTAGAACTACTTAAACCTAACTAACCTGAGGACGTCAGACACATTCATGCACGAGGCAGGATTCGAACCTGCTACCGTAACAGCCACTTGGTTCCGGACTGAAGTGCCTAGAACCGCTTGGCCACAGCGGCCGGCATGCCACGTGCACACCACTATCCCTGATGTCAGTTGTCCAATGCATACGACAGCTTGTGTGTTTTCATGGTGAGTTGTGTTTCTGTGTACAGTGCATGATCCAGAGTCAAAGATGGAAAACTACTCGTCACGAGAGTTGGCAGACATACATTTAATGTATGGTGGTGCCCGTAAAGAAGCACAAAAGTGCAAAGAACGCTTGCCCAACGGGTGTCTTCCTAATTGGATACCAACTTACGTGAGATGCGGTTCACGCCGCAGAGATTCGAAATGGTTCAAATGGCTCTAAGCGCTATGGGACTTAACATCTGAGGTCATTAGACCCATAGACTTAGAACTACTTAAACCCAACTAACCTAATGACATCTCACACATCCATGCCCGAAGCAGGATTCGAACCTACGACCGGAGCGCTCGCGCGGTTCCGGACTGAATCGCTTAGAACCGCTCGACCACACTGGCCGGCACGCCGCAGAGCGCCGGCCAAGGTTCCCGCCAAAGTCATGTCTGAACACCAGACTTCGAGGAGATGGGTTTGAGTCGCCTGGCCGCTCAGAAACAAGCACCCGTCAACTTTCCAGCGAAATGCAAACTTTGGTGGACGAGGTATTAATCTCGTATGGTAAAGAACGTTTGCAAGCACTGGGACCAACGGATTTTGAGCCTCACGTTCCCGTCTGTCAAGCGATTATCCTCCGCAGTGCCGTAATGCCGAACTTCGTACAGTTTGTATTGTTCAAGAATGAGGCCTCATTCAACATTGATGGTGTTTTCAACAGCCGCATCAGCCATGCCTGGAGTGAGGATAATCCCCACGCCACCCTCATCGGTGGCCACCAGCAATGATTTTCTGTCAACGTTTGGGCCGGCCTTCTCAAAGATCACCTAATTTCGCCTCATTTGCTGCTATTTAGGAAGCAATAGGTTGCAGAATGTTCTTTATTAACTTAATAAGAAAGCGTTTCGACTGGATAGGGTATCATCAGGTTATCTGAAAATGTAAGGGGCGACTATATTACGACAACTGCGGCGTCGGCCGCGTGGGGTAGCCGCGCGGTCACGGGCGTCTTGTTACGGTCCGCGCTGCTACCCCCGTCTGAGGTTGGAATCCTCCCTCCGGCAAGGGTGTGTGTGTTGTCCACAGCGTAAGTTAGTTTAGGTTAGTTTAAGTTAGATTAAGTAGTTTGAAAGCTTAGGGACCGATGACCTAAGCAGTTTGGTCCCATAAGATCTTACTACAAATCTACAAATTACTCCGGCGCGTCCATACTCTGGACTACTATAAAAGCGAAATAACCTTCAAAAACCAACTGAATAAAATTATGCAGAGAAACGTAATGTACCGGATGATCAAAAAGTCAGTATAAATTTGAAAACTTAATAAATCACGGAATAATGTAGATAGAGAGGTAAAAATTGACAAACATGCTTGGAATGACATGGGGTTTTATTAGAACAAAAAAAAAACAAAGTTCACAAAATGTCCGACAGATGGCGCTGGATAGCAAAACGTCAGTGACTGCGCATGACAATCGTGCATAAAAGGAGCTGTAAAGAGAGAGATAATCAGATGCGCCAGCAGTCGTAGCATGTTGACGTTACCTGAAAAGGCGCTGTTAGTGAAGTTGTATTATCAGAATGGGGAATGTGCTAGTTCAGCGTTGCGATCCTATCGTCATAGAAAGGGGATATGAACGGGTAAAGGTCCGTTGACAAATGCAGTTGTGGCGAGAATGATTTCGAAGTTCGAAGCCACGGGTTGTTTAGACGATAGACCCCGTAGTGGCCGACTGAGCACAAGGCGTAATGCTGCTGAGACAGTTCAGGAAGAAACAGGGACTGTAGCGGGTTCGTCTATGCACGAGGAAGTCAGCGGTCGTGCAGTCGAACGTCGCACTGGCAATCCATACACTACCGTTTGGTTGGCGCTGAAGCGTACCCTCCGATGCTATCCGTACAAAATCCATCGGCATTATGAACTGTTACCTAACAATTTAGTGAAACGGAGGGCATTTACGGTGTGGGCGTTTCAAAACATGGCGGAAGATGACGATTGTTTGAGTAACGTGTTGTGGACCGATGAAGCTCATTTCACGCTGCGAGGGTCTGTCAACGCCCACAACTGCAAAATTTGGGCTACCGAGAATCCTAGAACTGTCGTGGAAACTCTATTGCACGACGAGAAAGTCACGGTATGGGTTGGATTTACCACATCAACCGTTATCGTGCCTTTTTTCTTCGAGGAAATACGTGATTCTGGTTTTGTAACTGCTACCGTGACGGGTGAGAGGTACGTCGATATGCTACAGAATCACATCATTCCCAGCCTGGCTGATAAACACCTGCTGGAACGTACGATGATTATGCAGGATGGCGCTGCATCCCATATTGCTAGACGCGTGAAAGATCTCTTGCGCGCGTCGTTTGGTGATGATCGTGTGTTGAGCCGCCACTTTCGTCTCCAGACCTCAGTCCGTGCGATTATTGGCTTTGGGGTTACCTGAAGTCGCAAGTGTATCGTGATCGACAGACATCTCTAGGAATGCTGAAAGACAACATCCGACGCCAATGCCTCACGATAACTCCGGACATGCTTTACAGTGCTGTTCACAACATTGTTCCTCGGCTATAGCTATTGTTGAGGAATGATGGTGGACATATTGAGCATTTCCTGTAAAGAACATCATCTTTGCTTTGTCTTACTTTGTTATACTAATTATTGCTAATCTGATCAGATGAAGCGTCATCTGTCGGACATTTTTTGAACTTTTGTATTTTTTTGGTTCTAATAAAACCCCATGTCATTCCAAGCATGTGTGTCAATTTGTATCTCTCTATCTACATTATTCCGTGATTTATTCAGTTTTCAGATTTATACTGACTTTTTGATCACCCGGTAAATCACGTTGAAAAATCAGAAATTGTCTGCCAAACAGCATCTGTCAAGAAGGCATGATACAGCAAAAAACATACTAAACGACAACCTATATGGAAAATGTGGTGTCACCGCTAGACACCACACTTGCTAGGTGGTAACTTAAATCGGCCGCGGTCCTGTAGTACATGTCGGACCCGCGTGTCGCCACTGTGTATTCGCAAACGTAGCGCCACCACAGGGCAGGTCACAAGACACGGACTTGACCTCGCCCCAGTTGTACGGACGACATAGCTTGCGACTAGACCTACCAAGTATTCCTCTCAATTGCCGAGAGACAGATTAAATAGCCTTCAGCTAGTCCATCGCTACTACCTAGCAAGGCGCCATGTGTATCTGTGCTAATCGCTTACTACTATGCAAGAGATGTATTTCAACAAGAACAAGACTACATTAAAGTTAAGTATATTAAAATCTCTCTTCTTTTCTTTATAGTTTTCATCCAGTCTCCTGTTTCAGAATTTACGCCCGTCTGCGTTGGTTTCGCGTGCACCTAGCCACTCATTGTGTCGAGACCTTAGGGAATCGACACAACAATATTTTGGCGACGAGGATGGGATGCCGCGCCCACGTTGCAGTCTTTGTGTTCTATTTGCTCTAATTTGCTTGTGTCATGGCTTCGCCGCATTCTCCAGATGTACTGTCCGAATTTTTTCGCTTGCAGAATCAGCAGACGCAGGCGTTATTGGAAGCCCTTGGACAGCTCGTCCAGGGTCAACGTGCGCTGCAAACCGATGCGGCGGCAGCCGCTTCTTCGCTACCGCAGCCACACAACGCTGTCGCACCGCCATTTAGGCCCTTCGAGGCCACAACCGAAAGCTGGACTGAGTGGGCCAGCCAGTTCAACTTCCACCTCACAGCTTATGGAATTCAAGGTAAAGAGCGGCAGCCGTTTTTGCTTTCTTGTGTCGGTGTGTCTACCTACCGTGTGATAGTGAAATTGTTTCCCCGACGCGACGTAGCAACTCTGTCCTACGAGGAAATTTTGTCGGCTTTAGATGCCTATTTCAAAGAAACAGTAAATGTAGTTGCAAAACGGTATACGTTTTTTCGTACAAAACGTACGGCCGGTCAGACTAACAGGGAGTGGGTAGCAACTTTGCAAGGCCTTACTAGAGACTGCGCGTTTGCCTGTGAATGTGGCCTCCCATATTCAGATACTATGGTGCGTGATGCAATTGCACAGAACGTTTCTGATGTTCGCATAAGGGAACAGATTTTGAAGCTAGTTAATCCCTCCCTGCAACAAGTGATAGACATATTGGACAGGCAAGACACACTTGACTTTGCTCAGGAATCATTTGAAACTTCGCCAGCAGTGTGTCACATTAATCGGCCCGCCCGGCCCGCTGCACGGGACGCTAAGCAGCCCTCGCGCCCGACTTCGCTGCGGCCGCCTAGCTTGCAACCACGTGCGCCGCGTAAGCAAGCAAATGCAGTGAAATCTTGCCCACGGTGTGCAACTAGACATTCGCGTGAAAATTGCCCGTCACGCCAAGCTATTTGCTTTTACTGTCACAAGAAAGGACATGTACAAAGTGTTTGCCAGAAAAAGCTTAGGTCAGACAATCACACAAATTCCAGGCCCTTTGCTTCGCGCCGGAATCGAACCCAGGACAATCAGGCTCGTGGACCTTCCGCCATGGACATTCATGTCGTTCATGCCCACCCGTCCAGTGACACTTTAGCTAACAGTGACTGTGTTCGTCCCACCCAACGTGTGCGTCGACGTCGCCGGAAATCACGTAAAGTCGCAAGTGCTTCTGTACCTGTCTCAGTTCAAATTGCACGAGACAGTCGCTCTTGTCGTCAACAAGACAATAAACTTTTTGTGGACTTAGACTTTGCAGGAAAAGTGATCCCATTCCAGCTCGATACCGGAGCTGCAGTTTCGTTGCTCAATCACGACACATACAAACAACTGGGCGCCCCGCCATTGCGTGCCGCAAATGTTACGTTAACTAGTTACTCAGGACAGCATATACCTGTGTTAGGACAGTGCAGCCTTATTGCAACATACAAGGGACAGACAAAACTTGTGTCATTTTATGTTCTTCGTTCCTCTAGTGCAGTGAACTTGTTTGGTTTAGATTTGTTTCAATTGTTTAATTTGTCTATAGTGAATCAGGTCCTATCAGTGAATCAGACTGTGCCTTCCGCCAGTGTTTCTAGTCTTTGTGAAGAATTTGCAGACATTTTTGCACAGGGCCTTGGTTGCGCTAAGAACTATGAAGCGCATTTGGAACTGAAAGACAACGCGCAACCGAAATTTTTCAGAGCGCGCAATGTTCCCCACGCATTGCGTGATGAGGTCGCACGAACATTGGCCGAGTTAGAATCTCAAGGTGTAATTGAACGTGTGCAGGCTTCTCTCTGGGCCTCACCCTTAGTAATTTTGCCAAAACCTTCCGGAAAATTGAGACTTTGCGTGGACTTCAAGGCAACTGTGCATCCACAACTTGTGACTGCTACTTTTCCTTTGCCCCGCCCGGAAGATCTTTTTGACAAACTGTGCCCGGGAAAATATTTTTCAAAATTGGACCTAGCAGATGCGTACTTGCAACTACCTGTGGACGAAGAATCCCAGCGCGTCTTAGTGGTCAACACGCATCTTGGCTTGTATCGCTTCAAAAGACTGCCATTCGGGTGTGCATCCGCCCCTGCATTGTTTCAGCAATATTTACAAACTATTTGTGCGTCGGTCCCTACTGCTGCGAACTATCTGGACGATATTGTGATCTCAGGAAAGACAGAAGCCGAACATTTGCAGAATCTCCGGACCTTATTTCAGGTCTTGCGTCAGAATGGTCTTCGCTTGAGGAAGGACAAATGTGTGTTTTTTGCTCGTGACTTACCGTACCTGGGGCATGTCATAAATGCCCAAGGTATACATCCGAGTCCAGAGCACCTTCGTGCCATTCAGGACTTGCCGTCACCGCAGAACTTAAAACAGCTACAGAGTGTGCTGGGTAAGGTAAATTATTATCACCGGTTTGTGCGCAATGCTTCTTCCATTTCAGCTCCGCTTCATCGCTTACGCCGTAAAGGTGTTCCGTTCGTCTGGACGACGGAATGCGAACGCGCCTTTCGCCAGTTGAAATCGGCGTTACTATCAAATACTTGCCTTACGCCATTCGATCCCCGAAAACCCCTTTTGTTGATGGTCGATGCATCGGATTTCGGGATCGGTGCTGTGCTTGCGCACAAGGATGGCTCGCATGATCGCCCTATTGCCTTTGCGTCCAAATTGCTCTCATCTGCGCAAAGAAATTATTCACAAATAGAGAAAGAAGCTTTAGCTCTAGTGTTTGGTGTTACCAAGTTCCATGACTTCTTGTATGGTCGTCACTTTACAATCATCACGGACCACAAACCTTTGACATCGCTTTTTCATCCGAACAAACCTGTACCTCCGCGTACAGCGCAGAAATTCATTCGCTGGTCTCTTTTTCTCTCGCAGTACCGCTACGATATCTTGTATCGGTCCACTGCTAAGCACGGAAACGCTGATGCGTTGTCCCGTTTGCCTGTTGCTGAGGATAAGGCATTCGATTCTTCCGAACTTGCTTGCATGTTCATTGATTCGGCAGCCGATGACGTGGTCGCATCGTTTCCGATTGATTTTCGTCGTGTAGCTACAGCCACAGCTGCTGACCCTGTCCTTGCTCCCGTTTTGCGTTTTGTTGCTACGCAATGGCCCTTGTCAAAGTCACGGATCGAGGATCCTTTGGTTCGCCGATTTTTTGCCCACAAGGAGAGACTTTTTGTCCGACGTGGTGTTTTGTTGTTGCGTTCCGATAATGATCAATCCCGAGTCGTGGTCCCACGTTCGTTACAGTCCTCTGTCTTAAAGCTTCTTCACCAAGGACATTGGGGTATAGTGCGAACGAAACAACTTGCTCGACAGCACTGTACTTGGTTCGGAATCGATGCTGCGATTGCGAATATGTGCTCCTCTTGCGTGGCGTGTGCCGAACAACAATCCGCACCGCCGCGGAAATTCTTTGCATGGCCGCAAGCCACTTCCCCTTGGCAACGCTTGCACATCGATTTTGCTGGTCCATTCTGGAATGCTCGATGGTTGGTTGTGGTCGATGCTTTCAGTCATTTTCCTTTTGTTGTCCGGATGTCTTCCACGACGTCTTCTGCCACCATCCAAGCCTTGTCTGCTATCTTTTGCATTGAAGGTCTTCCGCAGACTATTGTTTCCGACAATGGCCCACAATTCATGTCCGCAGAATTTCAGTCGTTCTGCAAGGCCAATGGTATTCAACATCTGACATCCGCGCCGTTTTCGCCTCAGTCAAACGGTGCCGCGGAACGATTGGTCCGGACTTTCAAGTCACAGATGTTGAAATTAAAAGAGTCGCATTCTCGGGAGGACGCTTTGTTGCTCTTTTTGTCCTCATATCGCTCTCAGCCCCGCGATGGTCGCTCGCCGGCTGAGTTGCTCCATGGTCGTCCTCATCGAACTCTGATGTCTTTGCTGCATCCGCCACATCCGGTTCCTGTGCAGCGGCAGACTCCTGCTTTTGCTCCTGGCGACGTTGTCTATTATCGCAACTATCGCGGTTCACGGCGTTGGCTCGCAGGGCGCATTCTTCGCTGCCTCGGCCGCGCGATGTATTTGGTTTTGGGGGCCTCTGGTGAGGTGCGTCGGCATCTCAATCAGCTGCGCCTCTGTCGTCGCCTGGGTTCTGCCGCTCCCCGTCTGCTTTCAGCGACGGAGCCGTCCGGTCAGCGCCTTGGGGACCCATCTACTGGCTCGCCTCATCCCCAGGTGTTACCGACGATGCCTTCCATTTTGCCTCATGGCGTCGCGCCGCCGCAGCCGCCGCCGGCGCCGCCAGCAGCGGACGCTTCGCTGCAGCCGCCACGCGCCTCTCTGGGTCACGCGCCGCAGCTTGCTTCCCGTGACCAGCCGTCCTCCGCCATGGACCTCTTGCCCGCTCCGGACCAGATGTCGTCTTCGCCCGTCGGGTGCTCCGACCACATGGAGGTCGACCCCGCGGCTCCTCTTATATCATTCCGTGCGCAAACACCTCATGTTGACGTGCACCCTGGACTAGGTTTGCAGGCGTTTCCTAGCTCCCCTCGGACCGAATGGCCGGGTGCGGGTGGCACAGCCTCGCCTGTTGTTAGGCTCCCCACCTCATCGCATACGTCAACATGGGGTCCTCCCCACGGCGGGCGGAAGCCTTATCTCACGACCGTTCGCCGATTTGCGGGGGAGGAATGTGGTGTCACCGCTAGACACCACACTTGCTAGGTGGTAACTTAAATCGGCCGCGGTCCTGTAGTACATGTCGGACCCGCGTGTCGCCACTGTGTATTCGCAAACGTAGCGCCACCACAGGGCAGGTCACAAGACACGGACTTGACCTCGCCCCAGTTGTACGGACGACATAGCTTGCGACTAGACCTACCAAGTATTCCTCTCAATTGCCGAGAGACAGATTAAATAGCCTTCAGCTAGTCCATCGCTACTACCTAGCAAGGCGCCATGTGTATCTGTGCTAATCGCTTACTACTATGCAAGAGATGTATTTCAACAAGAACAAGACTACATTAAAGTTAAGTATATTAAAATCTCTCTTCTTTTCTTTATAGTTTTCATCCAGTCTCCTGTTTCAGAATTTACGCCCGTCTGCGTTGGTTTCGCGTGCACCTAGCCACTCATTGTGTCGAGACCTTAGGGAATCGACACAACAGAAAACATTCAAAGTCAATGAAATAAAATCATCGGGATCAGACATTTGTAGAGAGCGAAGGAGGAACTGAAAGTGCGTATTACGAGGTGCATTCAAGTTCTAAGGCCTCCGATTTTTTTTTTCTAATTAACTACTCACCCGAAATCGATGAAACTGGCGGTACTTCTCGACGTAATCGCCCTGCAGACGTACACATTTTTCAGAACGCTGACGCCATGTTTCCATGGCAGCGGCGAAGGCTTCTTTAGGAGTCTGTTTTGACCACTGGAAAATCGCTGAGGCAATAGCAGCACGGCTGGTGAATGTGCGGCCACGGAGAGTTCCTTTCATTGTTGGAAAAGCCAAAAGTCACTAGCAGCCAGGTCAGGTGAGTAGGGCGCATGAGGAATCACTTCAAAGTTGTTATCACGAAGAAACTGTTGCGTAACGTTAGCTCGATGTGTGGGTGCGTTGTCTTGGTGAAACAGCACACGCACAGCCTTTCCCGGACGTTTTTGTTGCAGTGCAGGAAGGAATTTGTTCTTCAAAACATTTTCGTAGGATGCACCTGTTACCGTAGTGCCCTTTGGAACGCAGTGGGTAAGGATTACGCCCTCGCTGTCGCAGAACATGGACACCATCATTTTTTCAGCACTGGCGGTTACCCGAAATTTTTTTGGTGGCGGTGAATCTGTGTGCTTCCATTGAGCTGACTGGCGCTTTGTTTCTAGATTGAAAAATGGCATCCACATCTCATCCATTGTCACAACCGACGAAAAGAAAGTCTCATTCATGCTGTCGTTGCGCGTCAACATTGCTTGGCAACATGTCACACGGGCAGCCGTGTGGTCGTCCGTCAGCATTCGTGGCACCCACCTGGATGACACTTGTCGCATTTTCAGGTCGTCATGCAGGATTGTGTGCACAGAACCCACAGAAAAGCCAACTCTGGAGGCGATCTGTTCAACAGTCATTCGGCGATCCCCCAAAACAATTCTCTCCACTTTCTCGATCATGTTGTCAGACCGGCTTGTGCGAGCCCGAGGTTGTTTCGGTTTGTTGTCACACGATGTTCTGCCTTCATTAAACTGTCGCACCCATGAATGCACTTTCGACACATCCATAACTCCATCACCACATGTCTCCTTAAACTGTCGATGAATTTCAATTGATTTCATACCACGAAAATTCAGAAAACGAATGAGTGCACGCTGTTCAAGTAAGGAAAACGTCGCCATTTTAAGTATTTAAAACAGTTCTCATTCTCGCCGCTGGCGGTAAAATTCCATCTGCCGTACGGTGCTGCCATCTCTGGGACGTATTGACAATGAACGCGTCCTCATTTTAAAACAATGCGCATGTTTCTATCGCTTTCCAGTCCGGAGAAAAAAAAAATCGGAGGCCTTAGAATTTGAATGCAGGTGACAATATGCACAGCAGCGCAGAACAGGACCTCGCGTGCAAACCGTAAACAGCCGTACACTACAACGGTCCCAGAGGCCCGTTCGTATTCACCTAGAGTGTTGATTCGTAAAAGACGGAAAGCCAGTGTATCGTCTTTTTAACACCGGCAGTCATCTGGCGACGGATAGACGTGCTGCAAGCATACAATAAGGGAAAGCCGTCTCATGGTGCCCTCTCACTATGCTCGGAAACGAAGGACCTGGAGCAGAACAAATATAAAAATCTCTGGAATTAGGCCTGAAGCTATCTGGCGCTTTTTGAACCTCGTATCACTCATTGCGATGCATAGGTTTGAAAATTTGCTCAAAGGTGGCTGCACCCTACCTCTGTTAAGATACGAAAGATTGGCCCCCTGCGACTTCACGCTCGGGCTCAGCGACGCTTCAAACTGTGAGGTATGGATACAGGCGAAAAACAGGTCACAGGTCAGTTCATGTAAGGTGTAAGGTGGGGTAATGATATCACGTTGGCACTAAATTTCACCAGAATTCTGCCCAACATCATCATGGACGTGTCACTCGATGTTAAGATCGCCTCACACGCTGTTATCCACATTTCAATCCTTGTTTTGACGCCTCTGCGATGAAGGTCAGAACGTGGACGAGGTGGACGAGGAAAATATTTCAGATTCGCCGCAGCTCAGAATCGAAACTAAATGGTCATAAAGGGTGGCACAAAGGACGTCAATGAAACTACCCTTCCCTTGAGGCAATGACTCCCACCCTTTTTGCATTTTCGTCGTGTGGCGAGTGACAGCACGTTGTTCTTGAGATCCTTTGACATTGCTGACACCTCCCGAACGATTGAACCGTTCTCTAAGGACATCGTGAAGCAGTAACCCCATTGAACGTGATCGCATCCCTTTGTGGTGCAGTGCGACCTCAGCTTTTGTTCTGGTGTACAGGATGGAACTACTAGGGACCCATTCGACGAAATGTGAGCTCGACCCGAAGCAACGAAGGTTACCTATATTTTTCCAGCCCTCCTGTTTCGTGTTTAATTGATGAAAGGAGGAAATATAAAAATGCAGTAAATGAAGCAGGCAAAAAGGAATACAAACGTCTAAAAAATGAGATCGACAGGAAGTGCAAAATGGCTAAGCAGGGATGGCTAGAGCACAAATGTAAGGATGTAGAGGCTTATCTCACTAGGGGTAAGATAGATACTGCCTACAGGAAAATTAACGAGACCTTTGGAGAAAAGAGAGCCACTTGTATGAATATCAACAGCTCAGATGGAAACCCAGTTGGAAGAAAAGAAGGGAAAGCAGAAAGGTGGAAGGAGTATATAGAGGGTCTATACAAGGGCGATGTACTTGAGGACAATATTATGGAAATGGAAGAGGATGTAGATGAAGATGAAATGGGAGATACGATACTGCGTGAAGAGTTTGACAGAGCACTGAAAGACCTGAGTCGAAACAAGGCCCCCGGAGTAGACAACATTCCATTGGAACTACTGACGGCCTTGGGAGAGCCAGTCCTGACTAAACTCTACCATCTAGTGAGCAAGATGTATGAAACAGGCGAAATACCCTCAGACTTCGAAAAGAATATAATAATTCCAATCCCAAAGAAAGCACGTGTTGACAGATGTGAAAATTACCGAACAATCAGTTTAATAAGCCACAGCTGCAAAATAATAACACGAATTCTTTACAGAGGAATGGAAAAACTAGTAGAAGCGGACCTCGGGGAAGATCAGTTTGGATTCCGTAGAAATACTGGAACACGTGAGGCAATACTGACCTTACGACTTACCTTAGAAGAAAGATAAAGGAAAGGCAAACCTACGTTTCTAGCATTTGTAGACTTAGAGAAAGCTTTTGACAATGTTGACTGGAATTCTCTCTTTCAAATTCTAAAGGTGGCAGGGGTAAAATACAGGGAGCGGAAGGCTATTTACAATTTGTACAGAAACCAGATGGCAGTTATAAGAGTCGAGGTACATGAAAGGGAAGCAGTGGTTGGGAAGGGAGTAAGACAGGGTTGTAGCCTCTCCCCGATGTTATTCAATCTGTATATTGAGCAAGCAGTAAAGGAAACAAAATAAAAATTCGGGGTAGGTATTAAAATCCATGGAGAAGAAATAAAAACTTTAAGGTTCGCCGATGACATTGTAATTCTGTCAGAGACAGCAAAGGACTTAGAAGAGCAGTTGAATGGAATGGACAGTGTCTTGAAAGGAGGATATAAGATGAACATCAACAAAAGCAAAACGAGGATAATGGAATGTAGTCGAATTAAATCGGGTGATGCTGCGGGATTTAGATTAGGAAATGAGACGCTTAAAGTAGTAAAGGAGTTCTGCTATTTGGGGAGCAAAATAACTGATGATGATGATGGTCGAAGTAGAGAGGATATAAAATGTAGACTGGCAATGGCAAGGAAAGCGTTTCTGAAGAAGAGAATTTTGTTTACATCGAGTATAGATTTAAGTGTCAGGAAGTCGTTTCTGAATGTATTTGTATGGAGTGTAGCCATGTATGGAAGTGAAACATGGACGACAAATAGTTTGGACAAGAAGAGAATAGAAGCTTTCGAAATGTGGTGCTACAGAAGAATGCTGAAGATTAGATGGGTAGATCACATAACCAATGAGGAAGTATTGAATAGGATTGAGGAGAAGAGACGTTTGTGGCACAACTTGACCAGAAGAAGGGATCGGTTGGTAGGACATGTTCTGAGGCATCAAGGGATCACCAGTTTAGTATTGGAGGGCACCGTGGAGGGTAAAAATCGTAGAGGGAGACCAAGAGATGAATACACTAAGCAGATTCAGAAGGATGTAGGTTGCAGTAGGTACTGTGAGATGAAGCAGCTTGCACAGGATAGAGTAGCATGAGGAGCTGCATCAAACCAGTCGCAGGACTGAAGACCATAACAACAACAACTGTTTCGTGTTTTCTTGTAAAATGACCAGAGATGGGTGCGACTATGACACATGCGTAAATAAAAAGGCAAACGGTGATCCGTCTAAGAAACACCCCCCCCCCCCCTCCCAGCCCCCACCCCAAGATGGAAACACTCTCGGTGCAAACCATTCGCCTTTGCTGACCACTTTAAAAATATACCTGTATGGAAACAACCTATGACGAAGTCCTACGGGCTCACAGACAGGCAATCCCTTCGATAACCCTCCGTTATGGGTGGTGTATTAGCAGGCACACGAGCAGTAGCGTAGCCTGTCCGCAAGCGCCTAAGACTCTAGTCAAGGACTCTCTTTATACAGGTACATTTTTAAGGTGCTCAAAAAGGTGGGCAGATGGCACCGAGGGTGGTGTTAAACTGGGAGGAGTGGGGGGGGGGGGGGAGCTTAGAACAATCCTTTTATATTTTTATTCACACACGTGTCAACGTATCATCATCCCACCCTTCTATGATCAACACAACAGAAGGGAGCGACATAGGAGAGCAGTAGAAGCATAAGCAACCTTTGCTGCTTCGCATCCGTTCAAATTTGATCGACTGGTTTTTGAAAAGTCGGTATTGGTTTCACCCTGTACACTGCAGCAAACATTACGGTTGCACTGCATTCCAAAGAGGTGCGACCACGTTCAGTGGGGATCCTAGCCTACGATCTCCTTTGAAACCGGTTGAACCATACAGGACGTATCAGTAGAGTCAAAGATCCTTATGGACGGCGTCCTGCTTTCATCACGCTGGGAAATTTTGCTTCCGACTGGGAGACGTGGGGCAATTCTACGGCTATCTCGTGTCGATTTCTAGCGGCGGTGTGTTTCAAATATTTTCACCGGTCGCCCATAAGAAAACCGCATGATTCCAACGCTCGGCGTTGCGGTTCTGACCTCTATCTCAGACACACTGGACTCGCATTCGGGAGGACGACGGTTCAATCCCGCGTCCGGCCATCCTCATTTAGGTTTTCCGTGATTTCCCTAAATCTCTCCAGGCAAATGCCGGGATGATTCCTTCGAAAGGGCACGGCCGACCTCCTTCCCCATCCTTTCCTAATCCGATGAGACCGATGACCTAGCTGTTTGGTCTCTTCCCCCAAAACAACCAACCAACCTCTATCTCAGAGGCGTCAAAACAAGGGGTGAAATGGGGGGAAAACTGGGTGTGACGACATACCCATTGCATGACACATCCACGGTGGCGTTGGGTATTATTGTGGCGAAATTTGGTGCCAATGTGACAGCACTTGAACTTCTGGCCTTTTTTAGCATGTATTGACACTTTGCTGTTTGAAATATCACCAAGCCCGAGGGTGACGTCGCAAAGCTCCACGCTTTGGCACCATTGCAGACGAACGTTCTAGGCCAACTTCAAATTCATATGTCGCAGTGAGGACAATTATGAGCTTTCGAACAAGCGATACTTCAATTGTGGCACGCGGTGTATTCTAAGTAGTTCCCTTGTGTTGGTTGTACGGAACAACGTGCTTACGTTATCGAGGTTGCACGCTTTGCTCAGTGGCTGTCACGAGAAAAATCGAATGAGTGCACTAGGTTAAGAATTAGCTTGTGTGTAGCTTGCAGAGGGAGCGTACTAACTTCCAACCACTTGTTTGATTCATACTGACAACTGATGCGAGATACGTCTAGGACTTCAACATATGTGAACATGAAGAAACAACTCTCAACCATTTTCGAGAAAATCGAATATCAAATTTTAGATATTCTCATATACTTTGTATAGCAGGTAATAGATAATATCTGTAAGAACAAAGAGGGAACGAGAAGGAAGTGCACTGATTAAAGAAAGGTGTAGGACAGGGATGTAGTCTTTCGCCCCTACTGTTCAATCTATACATCGAGGAAGTAATGACGGAAATGAAAGAAAGGTTCGAGTGTGAAATTAAATTTCAGGGTGAAAGGATATCAGTGATAAGGTTCGCTGATGACATTACTATCCTTACTGAAAGACAAGAAGAATTACCAGTTGAACTGAGTGAACAGAGTACGGAATACGGATTGAGAATAAATCGAAGAAAGGCGAAAGTAATGAGAAGCAGCATAAATAAGAACAGCGAGAAGCATAATATCAGAATCAGTGAAGCATACGAAATTAAGGAATTCTGCAATATAGGCAGAGAAATAACCTGTAATGGACGGAGAAAGGAGGACATAAGAAGAAAATTAGCACAGGCAAAAACGGCATTCTTGGCCAAGAGAAGTCTGCTAATATCATAGACAGGGCTTAGTCTAGGGGAGAAATTTCCGAAATTCTGTGTTTGGAGCACGGCATTGTATGGAAATGAAACATGTACTTTGGAGAACCGGAACAGAAGAGAATCGAAGCATTTGAGATAGTGCTACAGAAGAGTGCTGAAAATTAGGTGGACGTATAAGGCACTGAGGAGGCGGTCCACAGAATCGGCGAGGAAAGGAATGTATGGAAAAACACTGTCAAGAAGAGAGGACCGGATGATGGCATATGTGTTACGATATCTGGGAATAACTTCCATGGTACACAAAGCTGTAGAGGGTAAAAACTGTTGAGGAAGACAGAGGATGGAATACATCCATCAAATAACTGAAGAGGTAGGTTGAAAGTGCTCGTTTAGTATTTTCATAATCTTTATTCGGGAAAAAGGAGAAAAAATTGTTTAGTAAGGAAATGAGAAATAAAAAGTAGGAAACAGGACAACTTTGAATAGCCATTTTACTAATGTTAATGTCCCTACAGTTGTGGAAATTAGAATTTGTAACCTGTGGAGGACTGCATGATTAAGGATGTTACTGATCGTAAAAACATGGAAAACAGTAACCATTGTGATATACCCCACATGTAATGAACGGCGAATTTTTTCTTGTGCATGGTGTTTCCAGTGTGCCTATTGTAAAACAGATTTCGTTTACGTTCATAGCCGGCAGCGGTGGCCGAGCGGTTCTAGGCGCTCAGTCCGGAACCGCGCGACTGCTACGGTCGCAAGTTGGAATCCTGCCTCGGGCATGGATGTGTGTGATGTCCTTAGGTTTGTTAGGTTTAAGTAGTTCTAAGTTCTAAGGGACTGATGACCACAGATGTTAAGTCCCACAGTGCACAGAGCCATTTGAACCATTTTTACATTCATAAACAGTCCTCGGTCATCACACAATTTCTCGGCACACCTCGCATATCGAAGGATATCACCCAATATTGGTTCAGATAATGGTGTCCGATCGAACCAACTTTTATGCAATCCTCTCGACAAGCTCTCTCTAGTCTGTTCGATACTGAAAGCGCAATAGTTTAGTCGTTTTATATGGTTCTTCACCTAACTATAAAAATGAATGTCGCAAGGCGGCGCGAGTTGGAGGACTTGTTGGAGGGATTACTTTATATCGCACATTGGCACAATTATGTGGGAATGAAGAAAGAAGTACTAGCAGCGAGATTAGATTTAGAGACCTCGTGCTTATAAAACTAAGGGCATAGTCTCTCGGCTGTGGACGCCTTGAAAACTAGCGATCAAACAATATACCCCGTCCGAACAAGTTTCGAAAGGCCCAGTGGGACCGACCGGCCGTCATATCATCCTTTACGGATAGGCGTCACTAGATGCTGATATGGAGGGTCAGTACACCGTTCTCCCGGGCGCAGGCAGCTTTCGTGGCTGAAGCCGCTACTTCCCAGTCGAGTAGCTACTCAGTTGGTCTCACAAGGGATGAATGCACCCCCTTGATAAAAGCGCTCGGCAGAACCGGATGGTCACCGATCCAAGTTTTAGCCAAGCCCGACAGCGTTTAACTTCCGTGATCTTTCGGAAACCGGTGTTACACTGCGGCAAGGCCGTTGGTGTACAAAGTACAGGGTGCTCGTAATTAAAGTTCCAGCTTCAAAACGCTGTAGAAAGAGAGCCACTGTTCAGAATGATGTCAAATTTGAACAGCACATTATTGACGCAGTGGGAAACGTCATGACAAAAAGAACACTTAACGAAAATTTTACCGATAGATGGTGCTGTCATAGTCTTGACGTAAATGGGGTCGTCGGCTACGATGATAGACAAACGGCATCAGTGGTCTGAGTTTCATTTACACCATGTGTACTGTTCAATGTGCGTGACTGCACAAGATAGTTAGTCAACAATTATGGGCCTGTTAGGTAAGCCCATCCACCACGACAACATCGCACCACATCGGCGGGGAAAATAAGCTTTTAACTGTCCTGAGGCCAAAAACTGCATAAAAAGGAAAATAACATTGGTTTCTAATCGCCGTGAGACGGCGCAAGGCATGTTGAATAACCTGTCCGCCGTTTTCTGGTAGACGCAGGTATCGAGACGCAGAGTGTTCTGCACAGATCGGAGTGTCTCCGGGATCAAGTTCAGAATGCATCACGCAATGAATGCCTTCAGTTCAGCTACGTTAGTAACTGGAGCTCTGAGTACATCATCTTTCAGATAAAGGCTGAAGTCACGCGGACTAAGATCGAGCCGGCCGGAGTGGCCGAGCGGTTAAAGGCGCTACAGTCTGGAACCGCACGACCGCTACGATCGCAGGTTCGAATCCTGCCTTGGGCATGGACGTGTGTGATGTCCTTAGGTTAGTTAGGTTTAAGTAGTTCTAAGTTCTAGGGGACTTATGACCACAGCAGTTGAGTCCCATAGTGCTCAGAGCCATTTGAACCATTTGACTAAGATCGAGTGATCTGGACGGCCAGGCTGCAGGGAAATGACGGCTGATAATTCTAGCATTACCGAAATGCCTCTGCAGCAGCGCTTTACTGTGGAATGTGGGGAGGAGCATCGTCTTGTATAAAAATGCTCATACCCACAAATTCACCCTGTTGAAGTGTTGCAACCGGCCGGAGTGGCCGAGCAGTTCTAGGCGCTACAGTCTGGAACCGCGCGACCGCTACGGTCGCAGGTTCGAATCCTGCCTTGGGCATGGATGTGTGTGCTGTCCTTAGGTTAGTTAGGTTTAAGTAGTTCTAAGTTCTAGGGGACTGATGACCTGAGAAGTGAAGTCCCATAGTGCTCAGAGCCATTTGAACCATTTTGAAGGGTTGCAATGACGTTGGTGCGCCAAAGACTCTCATAGCGTTTACCAGTGACGGTACAGGTAGGACCCGCTCGACTCATCCCTCAAAAAAATACAGCACCCCGATAAACGATGCCATCAAGCCGCTCCATACAGTCATTTCTGCGGAATGGAATGGTACCGGCTGATGTGCGTGCGGGTTTCCCATTGCCCTTATTCCGCAATTCTGCGTATTGATATGTCCTTGGAGATGGAAATGGGCTTCGTCTGTCCACAAAATGTTCCAGGGAATGTTTGTCTTCCTGGCAGACTAAAAAGAAGCAACTCTTGAAGATGGGTGGTTTTGAATGGATAGCAATGCAGGATGCTTCGTGGGATTTTATGCACCGTGCTTGCAGGCATGTCCAACGTCCGGTCAATTCCTCTTGCATTGCGTGTTTGGACACCACCACTCGACCACTCGTGCAATGCTGTGTCCATATCTTCGACGGATGCCGCAGCAATTGCTTGTCTCTCCCAGTCACATTTAACCTCAAAAGAACCTGTCTTTCCGAATTTTGTAATCATTTTGTCCAGACCCTTAGCAGATATCTGGCCAAAGCCTTTTTTCATACCGTTGGGTGTCCGGTACTTCTACTGGACTACTGGCAAACAGTCACCGTTCTTGTACAAGAGCTTTACCAGCAGTACGCAATGCTTCATGCAAACAGTCACGCTGAGCGTCTCGAACTCAAACTGAGAACAGCTGTGTGTCACGCCTCTGTTGGTTTGCATATCCTGACGCTATTGGTCAAATTTTCTGAACTTTTAACTTTTTTTTGTTCCATGACGTTGTCCCATGCGTCAATACATGCTGTTCGAATCTGATGTTATTTCTACAGCGTTTTGAAAAAGGAAGTTTAATTATGGACACCCTGTATGTAACCATGGATATTGTGAAAAAGGAAATCGCTAGATGTGAGTACATGTACAGAGAAAGAAATGATTACAACTTGAGAAGTATTGCATGACATATTCAAAAGAGAGAGAATAACGCTTTGGTCCATCTCTGGCCCTTATGCAAGCAGTTATTCTCTTAGCATTGATTGATAGAGTTGTTGGAAGTTCTCCTGAGGGATTTCTAGCCAAATTCTGTCCAGTTGGTGTTTTAGATCGTCAGAATCACGAGATGGTTTGAGGACCTGTTACGAAAAGCTATGGTGTCCCAGACCATCACTACTGGTTGCCGGGCCATATTAATGGCGACAGTTAACTTATCATTCCACTTCTGTCAGTGGCGTTTCCAGACATGTATTCGCTGATCATGGGGGCTGAAGACATTTTTACTTCAGTCGAAGAGATTTCAGGCCAAAGAAGTGTTAGGGTCCTCCAGCCACATTGGGATTTTGGCGATCTAAAGCAATAGTTGCACAGAATTTGGCACGATTTCCCTCAGAAGGACGTCCAATAATTCTACCAATCAATGCCGAACTTGCTTGAATAAGGGCCAGACGTGGACCAGCGCGTTATTCACTTGCTCAATTCGTGAAGCTCTTTCTCTTGAATAAACCGTCCATTTTTCTGAAACTGTGATCATCTCTTTGCATGTACATGTAACTCACATCAACCGATTTCCGTCCCATTCGGATAATTCCATTGTGGTGCGTCCTTTTTAGAGTGAAAAATGTCTGACAAAAAGAAATAAAGCACCCAGAAGGAGAGGAGGAAAGCAAATCAAACTTCGCAGGTTGAGAAAGTATGTGATACTGTGTCAATGATTTCAAAATGAAGTCGAAGTACAAAGAACTTGCCAGTATGAGGTCAATAACCAGTGGCCTGGATGCAAGCACTGGTTCGATTCGGAAGGGTGTCATAAAGCCGTTGTATCCTCTTTGGAGTGCAGCTGTTGTAACTCGTCCTTGATGCCCTTATACTGGGACTGGGATGGAGTTGACATTCGAACTGATCCCACACATGTTTCATTGGACACACTTCTGGGGACCTTGCTGGCCCGGGGAACGTCTGAACATCACACAAGCAGTTCATGGAGATACATGCATGTGTGGAGGAGCATGTTTCTTTCGAAAAATGGCACCACAATACTGATGCATGAGCAGTAACACAGGACGACGCAGGATGTCCGCGATGTACAATTGTACCGTCAGAGTTTCTTCAATGTCTAACTGCCATGACCTGAGTTATAATTATCCGGTTCTGTAACCGGATAATTATAACTCAGGTCATGGCAGTTAGACATTGAAGAAACTCTGACGGTACAATTGTACATCGCGGACATCCTGCGTCGTCCTGTGTTACTGCTCATGCATCAGTATTGTGGTGCCATTTTTCGAAAGAAACATGCTCCTGTGAATTAGTTTACGAGTATAGAATCATACGACATAAATGGCTGTGTCTTTTGATTGCAATGAGGAGATAGTATCTGACACAAATTTAGAGTTAATATCTCAACCCGTTTCTGAAGAAAGAGGAGGAGAAGGGGGGGGGGGGGGTATTAACAGATAGACAGACAGACTGACAACAAATGGAAAAAATTGTGATATACTTACAACTTAACAATTTTCGGGTTTTTTAATTAACTTTCCCTGTGAAACTTTGCTTCTTGACAAATTTCATAATTCTAAGTCTACTGGAAGTACCCTAGAGGTTTTGATGAGCTAATTTGTGAGTACCAAAATATTTGAGATAATTTCATGATTCTATGTACCTTATAGATTTTGATGACTTAGAAACTTAAATCTCGTACAACGCCAAGGGACAGTAGACTTCATTATTTGATAGAAATTTCATCTTGAAACCTCTAGCCATTCCTGCGAAACAAGGGCCTTAGTAGACATACAGACAGATGTTTTTACCAGTTTAGTAGAATGGAACCCAAAAAACCTTAAAAATTAGGATTTCATAATACAGTGACCATGCTGTCTAAAGATTTTCACTCTTACCTTGCTACATAGAGGGCTTCAACGGAAGTCGAGAACACCTTGATGATCCAGCTGGCCAACAGCGGAGTTATCGCGACATATCCGAGCATTTTGCGGCCGATGTGTGCACTGACCGCCGAGAACACGGGAACGAACACGAGCGTGGTCACGATTATGAGCGACGCCAGCCAGGATGCCTCGTCCACCGTCAACGGCCGGTCTCTGAGGTCGCCCTCCGCAGACAGCAGCTGCGGCAGCGCCATCGCCGGCCACCCCATGGACGAGCCCAGGGCGAACGTGTTCAGGTTCACTGCGCATGCGCAACAGTGTGTCGAGAGTGGCAGACGTCTTTCGCTGCTGCACCACTTACTAACTGACCTGTTTAACACTAATAAGGGACGTCTTTGACCTAGAACGCGAGGAACCATTCTTAGACTAACGCTCGACCATGTAAAACACAGTGGTCTGTGTTATTTCCATGCAAAACTCCGCACTTGTCCGCTAGCTCCATCAGCTGATGGCATGCTGTAGCTGCACTAACAATTTCTCGAGTTGCGTGAATGGCATAGCTGTCTCTTGGAGTGTTCGGATACGAGTTACTATGTAAACTGTGTGTAATGATATCAAGAGATTTAGTCCGATGAGTGTGGTCCAAATATTGGGGGCAAAGTTGCGGCGTGCTGAATATGAAAATGAAATCAGGGTCGAAGATAAGAAGTTCGCGGATGTATTATACTACATAATAACTCAGAAATGGGATGACACAGAAATACGTGACGTTAAGGTGGATCGATAAACTGAATTTGAAGGACAAGAAGAACCTGAACCTGAAGGTGACTGTTCAAGCAATACACGACGTTCATCCATAGAGCAACTGAAACAATCCAGTCAAACCGAGTACGAACTCTCTCCTGTCAAACAGTCGAGGCCCAGTGTATTAGAAGATACTGATGACAGCGTACTAGAAGACACTTATGAAGATCATTACAATAGTGGCTTTAGTTCCTAGAGCAAACTAATGAAGCGCTGTAGGTGCATTAAAAGTAAATTAAATTGTAGATTAATTCTAAATTATGTATGTAGCAAAAGGCGAACAGGAGCTCGTTTCAAAGGTAACAGACGGTCGCAATTACAAACTATGAAAGACCATGTAATAATGCAATTTGATAGGTGGTGGTGGTGGTGGTGGTAAGATCCTATGGGACCAAACTGTTGAGGTCATCGGTCCTAGGCTTACACACTACATACTCTAACTTAAAACTAAGGACAAAACAAATACACACACACACACACACACACACACACACACACACACACACACACACATTACCGACGGGGAGAGCCGCGCGAACCGTGGCAAGGCGCCTCATACAACGCAGCTACCCAGCGCGGTACAATTTGATAGACCAAGGTCATCTAGATCTAAGTTCACCGTTGGCATCTGCAAATGTGGACACTAGAAAGCTTCTAAAATTGTTGGACTGGACAATTTCAAAGCTTCGATTTCTCTTATCGACAATGTTAAGACAATGTTAAGACATGTGGTATTACATCCAGGCATATTGCTACATTTGTCACAAGTAAGAAGGCTACAATAACGTCAGAAGGCACAAAAGCTTGTAAAAGAAGTGAACACCTTTATCAGAGAGCAGGGTGTGGAAAGAAAATGTTTGGAAGAGTGACCAGAATAATTTCCAGTGTGAAATGTCTTCCTCATAGACACTGTCTCACAGAGGAGAGAAAACTACAGCTAGGGTTTTGCAGTCTGTACGTAGCTCTACCCACAGCTACACAACCGATGTAGTTTTATCAGTGACACAGGTACACAACCGATGGGACTTTTATCAGTGACACGTGTATACAACCGATGTGGATTTATCACTGACAGGCAGACTAGCAAATAAGTTATACGTCTGTTTTCAAATGGCACAAGGTACTTTCGGCCGAAATATTTCAAAGAAACTCGAAACAGCTGTCCACGAAACATTCATGTGCACGCAAGCAAAAGTAGAAAAATGACTAAAGAACTTCAAACTTTTTCTAACTCCAGTCCATGGCGAACATGTAACAAGTGAAAAGAGCCTATTGCTGTGTGATTCCTGGTCAGGTAATACAGATCGTACACTTGCAGATGCAAGTTTTCGACGCTAAGAAGTTATGCTGAAGATACTGCCACCGATTACAACAAAATATTTCCAATCCCTTGATGTCTACTTCTTTCGGCAATATAAGCTCAATGAAGGATTGCTGATTTCGTAAGACTACAGTGTGACAAACCACAAGTGAGGATACATGGTCGTGATTTAATCATCAGAGTTCATTATGCGATTTACAATTAATTTTCTGCAGCAAAGTATACGTCTATGTTGCAGTATGATTGGTGAAAGGCATGTTATGACACTGATATACCCATCTCATCATTTGAAAATTTAATTAGTCTGGCTTTTGATATTGGACTGCTAGAGTGCGAAGGCGACTCTAAAGTTAAAAACGTGGCTATAGTGACCTGTGCACACTGTTCTCTTCCTCTTTGTTTTACACACTTCATCGAAATCTGTAGCTCTATAAGGAAGAATATAAGCACTATCAGACCTGTGCGACAAGTGTGTTTTACGCTATTATAATTACTTTAAGCAAAGGGTTTTTTGCACTGTTGATTGGAAATGTGATGATACACTGACGTCACTCAATTACTTGTAATTCCCTCCTATGATATTGATATCATGTTACTTTTTAAATGTCACTTATGGCCCAATGCTAACTTTTTACATGGAAGTGACACACACCACTATTTTTGTTTCTGATCGAGTGTTATTCCGAGCGTTCGAGGTCAAAGTTGTCCCTTGTTGGAATGTTTAACGCTTCTCCTCGCCTGTGGTACACACGCTGGTGAGCCAGTACATTATCCCCACTGCCCACCGCGACATGAAATGCCACATGTTGGTGTTGCAGGAGCGTGACACGACGAGGAAAGAGCGTAAGTGGAGCTGAGGCGAATGTCGAATCATTCTAATCTTTTTCTTTTCCGCTTTCCTTACCCTGCCCATCAAATCCCTCCCTTATATTTTCACTTTTCTCTTATTACTCTCCCTCGCACCGCCTCCTCCACCCCTACCCCTCCAATCACTGGTTTCTTTCCACCGTTATCTCCCTCGCCCTTCTCCCCCCTTTTGTTTCCACATCTAATTTTTTCCCATTTTAATTATGTACACAACTGCTTTACAGTACACTTTTACGTTATAGTATACAATGCGTATATGGCAAACATTCGTAGGTTGTTTCACAGACGAGCCAGTCAGTAATGTGATCGCCACCTATGTTCGATGTCAACGTGCAAGTGGAATCACTATTAATAGAGGGTATGTAAAGCGTGATTTGGTGGTGGTGGTGGTGGGGGGGGGGGATGCGGAAACCGTGCAGTCGTTTCATTGTCGTAATGCGGAAACGGAGTGGTTTATCTGACGCTAAAAAAAAAAAAAAAAAAAAAATGATCACTGGCTTTCGGGCCAAGGGTGGAAGAATTCCCGAAATGGCTATATTAGGAAACTATTTGCGGTCCAGGGTTACATCACCAATTACAGTTAAATTCTCTGCAAGTACACCAAGTCCTTTCATCCAGACATGTATTTTTTCATCATTACTAACTTTACGACAGGAGCGGGTATACAATGTAAAAGGCATATTACTATATACATAGCTAGGTCTAAATTGGGTCTTGGCATCTATTCCTCAGTGCCAGGTCTTGTAAGCGATGACATATTACTATATTCATAACTAGGTCTAGATTGGTTCTTACAAGGGAACCTCGCCATCGCACCCCCTCAGATTTAGTTATAAATTGACACAGTGGATAGGCCTTGAAAAACTGAACACAGATCAATCGAGAAAACAGGAAGAAGTTGTGTGGAACTATGAAAAAATAAGCAAAATATACAAACTGAGTAGTCCATGTGCAAGATAGGCAACATAAAGGAGAATATTAGCCGATGAGCGCCATGGTCTCGTGGTTGGAGTGAGCAACTGCGGAACGAAAGGTCCTTGGTTCGAGTCCTCCCTCGAATAAAATTTTACTTTCTTTATTTTCGCAAAGTTACGATCTGTCCGTTCATTCATTGACGTCTCTGTTCACTGTAATAAGTTTAGTGTCTGTGTTTTGCGACCGCACCGCAAAACCGTGCGATTAGTAGACGAAAGGACGTTCCTCTCCAATAGGAACCGAAAACATTTGATCGCAAAGTCATAGGTCAACCGATTCCTCCACAGGAAAACACGTCTGATATATTCTTTACGACACTGGTGACGGCATGTGCGTCACATGACAGGAATATGTTGTCGACCCACCTAACTTGCACACTTGGCGAATGGGTAAAAAGATTCTTCTACCTTGCCCGATTTAGGTTTTCTTGTGGATGTGATAATCACTCCAAAAAAAGTGATGAAAACATAAGAGTTTGTCACATAAACTGCATCAAATGAATGCAACAGTTTCAGAGTCGCACAGTTTTCCCTGTGCTCTGTCAAAACATATGTTTTTTACGTTTTCAAATGTTTCCGTGCGTAGACCGTCAAATTCTGTATATGTCCAAGCAAATCTGAACATGTCCTGGAATTTTGGAGAGCGAAGTTGATTATGTGTGAGTGCCTGAACTTTGATAATTATCTGAAAATAAAAAATTAAAATTTTCACCCGAGAGAAGATTTGAACCAAGGACCTGTCGTTCCACAGCTGCTCACGCTAACCACGGGACCACGGCGCTCGTAAGCCAACGCTCTCCTTGATGTTGCCTACCTTTCGCATGGACTACTCAGTTTGTATATTTTGCTTATTTTTTTCATAGTTCCACACAACTTCTTCCTGTTTTCTCGATTGATCTGTGTTCAGTTTTTCAAGGCCTATCCCCGTGCCAACTTATAACTAAATCTGAGGGGGGTGCGATGGGGAGGTTCCCTTGTTAGCATCTATCCCACAATGCCAGGTCTTGTAAGCGATGACGTCTCGGTCAGCAAATGATTCCAATCCAGGTAGAGAGGCATTCTCACATCGGACAATAGCGAGAGTAAACCATTCATTTCCAGTACTCCCTGTGGCTATGTCAAGACTGAAATTAACTCGAAATCCACGGAAAAAAATCGGTCCATTCAATATGACACTTCGTGCAGTTCCATTTGTGCCGAGTTTATTCTGCAGGCTTATTATGTGTTTGTAGACAGGCATGCGATGAGTTAATTTCAGCGGCTAAATCATGCGCTCAGTATAAAAGCGGCCAACGCAGACCAGCGGAATCATTCCGCTGTGAGCTATATCTGCAACAGCATTGAAGCACTGTGGCTCGTCGACGTGTGTATCGTCAACGTCGTCATCGCTTTACATGGAAAAATGGGGCTATACAAAACTGGGGCTGAGGCAACTGTAGCGCATCACTGGCCATAGATGACAGGGGCGAACGACGATTGTGGAGATGGCTACGGGCGAATACGCGTGCAACTGACTGGCCAGATGGACCGAGGGGCTACCAGTAATATATCCTCAATGATAGTTTTGCGAACGTCGCTGCGTATCGGCCTCCGCAGCAGGTGCCTGGTGCAAGCACACTCGGTGACTGCTGTTCGTCCGCGATGATGGCTGGAATTTGCACGACAGTACTGCAACTGGACTTCGCTTTCCGGCGACAGAGATGAATCACGCTTTGTGCTCCATCGGACTGATGGGCGTGCGTGTACGGCCCTGGAACAATAGTCGGAAGTGCCCAGGCCGGAGGAGGGAGCCTTTTGGCCTGGTGAATATCTTCGTAGCACTCCCTTAGTAACCTCGTCCTTCTGGGAGACACAACGGATCAAAACGATTATTCATCTACCCTTCTTGACCATGTCCACCCCTACATGCAGTTTTGTTTCTCCTCGGCACCATGACACCTACCATCTGAACAATGCAACGTGTCAAACAACTGGCAGTGTACGTGATTTGCTTACCGTATTCTCCTGTTCACCAGACTCCCGGGATTGAAACCCAATCGAGAATATATGGGACCTCCTTGATCGGGCTGTACGCGTGTAATATTTCTAGCTTTTTCAGCCATCATATTAGGCTCCAGGAAGCTATTCCCAGGGCAGTGGAGATGCAAGAAGCATAGAGATGACGCAATGTGGGGTGAGGTACCGGTGACAGATGTTAGATTCCCGTGAGAAAGACCGCCTGCATGATGCTGCTACTCTGTGATTGGCTGCTGTGTTTGGCGGTACGGCGCCAAAACGTTAAACGTTACTTGCTATTATTAATTAAACCTGTCATCCAAATTACTTCATTTTTTTTCAAATAAACAACTCTCAACAGCCAGCTATCAATCAGTCATTTCAAAATTATTAAAATCAAAGTATTACTGAAACAAAAGACTGAGGATATTACTGCCGATGCACTTCGGTGGCGTTCGGGTCACGCCTTGCTGGCTTGGCGCGCGAAATGTCTCGGGCAGTCCGGCTCTCCAGTTCTGACCGTTCCAGTAGACAGACATGTTGTCTGCTATAGCAGTATTTGTTTCATGCAGTTTTATTTACTACAGTTCCATTTACTACAGTTCCGAAAATGGCTCTGAGCACTATGGGACTCAACTGCTGTGGTCATAAGTCCCCTAGAACTTAGAACTACTTAAACCTAACTAACCTAAGGACAGCACACAACACCCAGCCATCACGAGGCAGAGAAAATCCCTGACCCCGCCGGGAATCGAACCCGGGAGCCCGGGCGTGGGAAGCGAGAACGCTACCGCACGACCACGAGATGCGGGCTACTACAGTTCCGACAGTCGCTAGGTACAGACATGTTGTCTGTAATAGTAGTATTTGATTCATGTAATTTTATTCTCCAATACTGACGGTTCCAGTAGACAGACATGTTGTCTGTGGCAGGGTGTATTTCGTGTTATTTTAGCCAGATATAATGACTGTGGAAAGATATGGTCAATACGTTGTGATCAAGAATAGTTTCTCGTGTCTATATCAATAAAAACGCGAGTGGCATCCCAAATGATTTATAGTTTATTCGTAGCAGCAGTTCCTTGCGAAGTTAATTTCAGCTTCAAGAAAAAGAATCCACGACGTGCTGTTTTCTGCGCTGGGCACATCATCATCATGAAGGCAGCAGGTTAGTGAAGTCTACACGAACTCATGTATTCCACACAGGGCAGTGGAAACAACTAGGCACCTCACGTGTACTGCATGCACAGTACAAATGTGCTCAGTGACACGTCATCTGCATCAATGCAGAGGAGGTAAAGAAGGATGAAAGTATTAACACTATCTCACTTTTATTCCTTTTTTTCTTGCCGTACGCGCCATGTATCCTCAACCGAGAAACCTAGCGCAATAAGGATAATGCTGATACATGGTGAACCAACGCTCTGGTGGGTGGTTTGCGGATTTAAATCACCTCGGGGTATGACCCTGCAGTGCATTTGACCTGCGGTCGTCGCCCGGTGGCGCTGGCAGCGGTGCACATACGCAGAGGTGTGTTTGTGAATTTCAGATTACGGTGCAGCGAGTAAGTGTGCAGACGTTTTCAGACGTGCTGATGGTGACTGTGCGTTGAAGATGGATCAAAGAACACGTATTGATGACGTTATGAGGGGTAGAATACTAAGGCGACTGGAGGCTGGTCAAACACAGCAGGTCGTAGCACGGACCCTCCGTGTGTCACAAAGAGTGATCTGAAGATTATGGCAACGATTCCAGCAGACAGAATACGTGTCCAGGCGCTACAGTACGGGGCGTCTACAGTGTGCAACACCACAAGAAGACCGATATCTCACCATCAGTGCCCGCAGGCGGCTACGGAGTACTGCAGATAGCCTTCCTCGGGACCTTGCCCGCATCTCGTGGTCGTGCGGTAGCGTTCTCGCTTCCCACGCCCGGGTTCCCGGGTTCGATTCCCGGCGGGGTCAGGTATTTTCTCTGCCTCGTGATGGCTGGGAGTTGTGTGATGTCCTTAGGTTAGTTAGGTTTAAGTAGTTCTAAGTTCTAGGGGACTGATGACCATAGATGTTAAGTCCCATAGTGCTCAGAGCCATTTGAACCATTTTTTTCGGGACCTTACCGCAGCCACTGGAACAGTTGTCTCCAGACACACAGTCTAAAGACGACTGCACTGACATGGTTTATTCGCCCGGATACCTGCAAGGTGCATTTCACTGACCTCTGGTCACAGGAAAGCCCGTAAAGCCTGGTGTCAAGAACATGGTCATTGCAACAGTCGTCCCAGGTAATGTTCACGGACGAGTCCAGGTATAGTCTGAACAGTGATTCTCGCCGGGTTTTCGTCTGGCGTAAACCAGGAACCAGACACCAACCCCTTAATGGTCTTGAAAGAGACCTGTATGGAGTTCGTGGTTTGATGGTGTGGAGTGGGATTATGATTCGTACACGTAGACCCTTGCATGTCTTTGACAGAGGAACTGTAACAGGTCAGGTGTATCGGCACGTCATTTTGCACCAGTATGTCCGCCTTTTCAGAAGTGCAGTGGACGAGTACCTTGAAACAGAAGGTATCAGGCGAATGAAGTGGCCTGCCTGTTCTCGAGACCTAAACCCCATCGAGCACGTCTGGGATGCTCTCGGTCGACGAATCGCTGCACGTCTTCGAACTGCTAGTACACTGCAGGAGCTCCGACAGGCACTGGTGCAAGAATGGGAGGCTATACCCCAGCAGCTGCTCGACCACCTGATCAAGAGTATGCCAACCCGTTGTGCGGCCTGTGCACGTGTGCATGGTGATCATATCCAATATTGGTGTCGGGGTACATGCGCAGGAAACAGTGGCGTTTTGTAGCACATGCGTTTCGGCACGGTTTTCTCACCTTATCACCATTACCGTGGACTTACAGATTAGTGTCGTGTGTGTTCCCTATGTGCCTATGTAATTGCGCCAGTTTTGTGTAGTGCCGCGTTGTGTGGCACCACATTCTGCAATTATCCTTAATTTATGAGCGTGAGTGTAGTCAAAGCACGGGAGTCGGCATGGCCCACATCCCTATCGGTACGTTCCAGAACCTCACTGGCGCTCTGCCTGCAAGTTCGCGCTGCAAGAGGTGGTTATTCAGACTTTAAAGATGTGATCATATTAATGTGACTGGACCGTGTAGTACGATTGATCTGTGATCTATACAATTTGACACGTGGTTACGTAATGTTGCTTTCACAACTGATTTACGTTGCACTAATGTATGATTATATTTCCTATTCAGTACAGAATCTGATGCCTAACAGGTCCTTACTAGATTTGATAATTATCTTGGTATCAGACCATTTCTTCAAATTTATGCAACTTTGGTCTGTTCTCTACATTCAAAAATGGTTCAAATGGCTCTGAGCACTATGGGACTTAACTGCTGTGGTCATCAGTCCCCTAGAACGTAGAACTACTTAAACCTACCTAACCTAAGGACATCACACACATCCATGCCCGAGGCAGGATTCGAACCTGCGACCGTAGCGGTCGCGCGGTTCCAGACTGAAGCGCCTAGAAGCGCTCGGCCACCCTGGCCGGCTGTTCTCTACATTACTTCCCTAGATTCAGCCATAGAGTACGTCACATAAATTACACCCTGCTATGCGATGTACGTCTTTGGCGTTCATTAAATTAGTAATTTCGACAGTGTGGCTTCGATAATGGTGCCCTCAGCCGTTTTTGATGATCATTTTATGACACAGTTATGCAATGTACGACAGACATTTTTGTTCTATTTTTGCCAGTCACTTCGTGAACATGTTTTCATTTATATACCGCTACATCTGCATCATATAACAAAGTTTAACATATTTCTACGATGTCCTCGTTTATGGATGTCTGATCATGCTTAACATGTAACACAATTTCAATACTTTCTTCAATTAAAAAAAAATTATAAATTTATTTGGTTTACATGATACTAGCATAAAGTTACCTAATATCTGCTACTAGTTCTTTTCATGGATTCTGTACGTTTATATCTTTTCAGCGTGGTACTTCAAAGTGGGCAAAGGCCGAAATCGTGATTGTACAACAGAACAAACATTTTATATAGTCAAATGGTGCAACTCTCATCTAAAAATTCTAGTTGTGACTAACTAGGCCTACCAGAAAATGTGTGGTGCAAGACTGCTTAATTTCAACTACTAAATCGTTTAATACGTCGTCGTCATGAAAAGAGAGCGTGGGTGATCACGTGAACGACGTTTCGCGTCTCGCTTTGCCTGCTCACAGAGCATCCGTGCAAGGAAGTGTTGCCTTTCCTAACCTCCGATTGGCTAAAGGTCGAGAACGAGACTCCAGAATAGCTCGACAATGTCATAGCCATTTCCCCTACTTTTTATTCCGTTTCCTTGGTGGAATGTGAGTAGGACAACTGTTATTCGTACCCTTCTACCTCTACACCTACACACACATACTCCGCAAGCCACTTTACAGTGCCTGGCGAATGGTACCCTCTACCGCTGCTATTCGTTTCCTTTCCTGTTCCACTCGCACATAGAACGAGGGGAAAACGACTATCTGTCTGTCTTCGTAAGAGCCGTAATTTCTCGTATCTTATCTTCGTGGTCCTTACACGAAATGTATGTTGGCAGCATTAGGATCGTTCTGCACTTCAACTTCAACTTCTCTGAATTTTCTCAGTGGTGTTCTTCGAAAAGAACGTCGCGTTCCCTCCAGGGATTCAAATTTGAGTTCCCGAAAAGTCTCAGTAACACTTGCTTGTTGTTCGAACTCACCTATGATCTGGCCGCCTCTGAACTGCTTCGATGCCTTCCTTTAATCTTACCTGGTGCGTGTCCCAAGCACTAGAACTGTACTCAAGAATAGGTCACGCCATATCCCATATGCTGTCTCCTTTACGGATGAACCACACTTTCCCAAAATTCTTCCAATAAACCGAAGTCGATCATTCGGATCATTCCATTTCGCATTGCTTTGTAATGTTACGCCGAGTTACTCAGCTGACGTGACTGTATCAAGCAGAACACTAATTATACTTTATTGGGACATTATGGGTTTGTTTTTCCTACTCATCTGCATTAACATACATTTAGAGCTAGCTGCCATTGAAGAGACGAACTAGAAATATTGTCTATGTCATCTTGTAATCTCCTACAGTCACTTACGGACGACACCTTCCCATATACCACAGAATCATCAGCAAACAGCCGCAGACTGTAGCCCACACTATCCACCTGATCGTTTATATACATAAAAATAATAACAGTCGTATCACACTTCTCTGGGGCACTTCTGACGATACTGGGTTCTATTACTTAAGAAGTCTTCGAGCCATTCACATACACTCCTGGAAATGGAAAAAAGAACACATTGACACCGGTGTGTCAGACCCACCATACTTGCTCCGGACACTGCGAGAGGGCTGTACAAGCAATGATCACACGCACGGCACAGCGGACACACCAGGAACCGCGGTGTTGGCCGTCGAATGACGCTAGCTGCGCAGCATTTGTGCACCGCCGCCGTCAGTGTCAGCCAGTTTGCCGTGGCATACGGAGCTCCATCGCAGTCTTTAACACTGGTAGCATGCCGCGACAGCGTGGACGTGAACCGTATGTGCAGTTGACGGACTTTGAGCGAGGGCGTATAGTGGGCATGCGGGAGGCCGGGTGGACGTACCGCCGAATTGCTCAACTCGTGGGGCGTGAGGTCTCCACAGTAAATCGATGTTGTCGCCAGTGGTCGGCGGAAGGTGCACGTGCCCGTCGACCTGGGACCGGACCGCAGCGACGCACGGATGCACGCCAAGACCGTAGGATCCTACGCAGTGCCGTAGGGGGCCGCACCGCCACTTCCCAGCAAATTAGGGACACTGTTGCTCCTGGGGTATCGGCGAGGACCATTCGCAACCGTCTCCATGAAGCTGGGCTACGGTCCCGCACACCGTTAGGCCGTCTTCCGCTCACGCCCCAACATCGTGCAGCCCACCTCCAGTGGTGTCGCGACAGGCGTGAATGGAGGGACGAATGGTGACGTGTCGTCTTCAGCGATGAGAGTCGCTTCTGCCTTGGTGCCAATGATGGTCGTATGCGTGTTTGGCGCCGTGCAGGTGAGCGCCACAATCAGGACTGCATACGACCGAGGCACACAGGGCCAACACCCGGCATCATGGTGTGGGGAGCGATCTCCTACACTGGCCGTACACCACTGGTGATCGTGGAGGGGACACTGAATAGTGCACGGTACATCCAAACCGTCATCGAACCCATCGTTCTACCATTCCTAGACCGGCAAGGGAACTTGCTGTTCCAACAGGACAATGCACGTCCGCATGTATCCCGTGCCACCCAACGTGCTCTAGAAGGTGTAAGTCAACTACCCTGGCCAGCAAGATCTCCGGATCTGTCCCCCATTGAGCATGTTTGGGACTGGATGAAGCGTCGTCTCACGCGGTCTGCACGTCCAGCACGAACGCTGGTCCAACTGAGGCGCCAGGTGGAAATGGCATGGCAAGCCGTTCCACAGGACTACATCCAGCATCTCTACGATCGTCTCCATGGGAGAATAGCAGCCTGCATTGCTGCGAAAGGTGGATATACACTGTACTAGTGCCGACATTGTGCATGCTCTGTTGCCTGTGTCTATGTGCCTGTGGTTCTGTCAGTGTGATCCTGTGATGTATCTGACCCCAGGAATGTGTCAATAAAGTTTCCCCTTCCTGGGACAATGAATTCACGGTGTTCTTATTTCAATTTCCAGGAGTGTATATTCATTCACATATATTCATCAACATATATTATTTCTTACGCTTGTTCCTTCGTTAACACCATGGAATAAGGTACCGTGTGTACTGCTTTACAAAAAACCAAATATATGGAATCTACTTGCTTCCTTCATCCATAGTTCGCTGTATATAATATGAAAAAAGCGCAGGCTGAGTTTCGCTGCATATAAAATGAGTGTAGGGCAAGCTGAGTTTGTTGCGTGCGATGCTTTCTAAAACCGTGCTCATTCGTAGACATAAGATTTTCAGTCTCTAGGAAATTTATTATATTTGACATCAAAATATATTCTAGAATTCTGCAGAAAACTGATGTTCAGAATATTGGTCCGTAATTTTTACGGACCTATTCTTTTTCCCCTCTTATATACGGGAGTCACCTGTGATTTTTCCCGTCGCTAGGGACTTGCGCTGTTCGAGAGATCCGCAATAAATGCAAGCTAAGTAAGCGACCAATGCCGTAGCGTACTCTTTGTAAAACCGAATTGATATTCCATCCGGATCTGGCGAGTTATTAGCTTTCAATTCTCTCAGTTGTTTCACTACGCTAGGGATACTTGCTATTGTGTATTCCATAAGGCTCAGTGTGCGTTGGTCAAACGAGAGTACGTTTTCACTAGTTTCCTGCGTAAACTATTTCTTAAACGCAGAATTTAAAACTTCTGCTTTGGCTGATATCCACATTTGTCTCCAAACTGGTCAACGAGTCGCCGGATGGAGGCCTTAGAGCTGGATAGCGATATTACATAGAACCAGAATTGTTTCGGGATGTTTTTCAGAAAATCATTAAGTGGTTCTCTGCAAATGGGCTCTCATTAAACTTTGACAAAACACAGTATATACAGTTCCACACAGTAAATGGAATGACACCATTAATAAATATAGACTTCGATCAGAAATCGGTAGCTAAGGTAGAATATTCAAAATTTCTAGGTGTATGCATTGATGAGGGGTTGAACTGGAAAAGAACACACTGAGAATCTGCTGAAACGTTCGAGTTCAGCTACTTATGCTATTAGGGTCACTTCAAATTTGGCGATATACATCTGAGTAAATTAGCTTATCACGCCTATTTTCATTCTCTGGTTTCGTATGGCATCATATTCTGGGGTACCTCATCATTGAGTAAAAGAGTGTTCATTGCACAAAAGCTTGTAATCAGAATAATTGCTGGAGCTCATCCAAGATCATCCTGCAGACACTTATTTAAAGAGCTAGAAATCTTGACTCTAGCCTCACAATATATATATTCGCTCATGAAATTTGTTATTAACAATCCGAGCGAATCCAAAACTAACAGCAGTGTACATGGCTACAACACTAGGAGAAAGGATGATCTTCATTACTCAAGGTTAAATCTAACTTTGGCTCAGAAGGGGGTATATTATGCTGCCACAAAAGTCTTTGGTCACTTACGTAATAGCATCAAAAGTCTGACAGATAGCCATATAGCATTTAAAAGGAAATTAAAATGATTTCTTAATGGCAACTCCTCCTACTCATTAGATGAATTTTTGGATGTAGTAAGTGGGTAATTTCCCCAACCCCGACAAAAAAAATATTAAGTGTCATGTAATATTTTGTGTAATGTAATATCTTATATAGACACATTTATTAACCTGACATGTTCCACATCATTACGAAGTGTCGTACTCAAGATCTATGGAACAAGTGCTAATCTAATCTAATCTGTAAAACTTTTTGCTACGCTATGGCGGTGGCAGTTGTATGCTTCGCGGATGGATCTTTCTACAGACGCACGAATCTTTACTAACCTTTGCCTGCCGTTATTTGCTCGTTCTCTTTTTTACCGAAAGTGCCACAGTCTTTGCTTCCCCACCGTTTTCCGAATTTCGGTGCTAAACCACATTGGGTGTTTTCAATCCTTAGTCCACTTACTAGGCAAATTCTCGACCAGAGCACGATTTACACTCGGTGTAAACTTTGTCCAGGTACATACCTGTCCAGAGCACGATTTACAGTCTGTTTAAACTTTGTCCATAATCCGTCCATGTACATCCTACTGGAGCTATGTGACTGTAATGCATTGTCTAAGTAAATTGTTAACAACTGCCTATCTGATCTTTCTAGCAGAAGATCTCACCTAGTTTCAGTGACTGATATTTTAACTTCGTTAAGCACAGTCGCTATGATGACATGTTCACTAATCGCCACACTGTACTGCGCCATCGATAAAGTCCGTCCTGTTTGTAGCTGCAAGGTCTGAGACATTTACAATGCGCGTGGGCTGCAGAACTAGCTGCTCAAGACAGGTTTCAGAACACGTATTTAAGAAGTACTCCGTAAGACTTAACATAAGAACAAATTTCTATAATTTTACTAACTTGAACATTACATTTACTTGTAATTCTATACCCTTCAGACCAATGTGATGTACATAGCTGAGTGTAGATCCGATTGTAACAGTTCCGCCCGTTCGCTTTCTACCCGTTCTACTCTTATATGGAGCGTGAGAAGAATGATTCCATTGACACCTCGTTGCGCACCGTTCTTCTTTTCGCGATATCTATGGTACAGAATGGCTCAAGGGGAGCGCTACATCTATATGATTAGTCTGCAATTCAAACTTAAGTGCCTGGCAGAGAGTTGTTCGAAATACCTTCAGACTATTTCTGTATCATTCCACGTTTTAACAGCGCGTGGGAAAATTAAGCACTTGAATCTTTGTGTAAGAGCTCATCTCTCCGTTAATTTCACTATGACGATAGTTTCCTCCTATCTAGATTAAAGACAGTAAAATATTTTCACATACCGAAACAGCTGGTAATTGAAATTTCGTGAAAAGATCTCAAAGATCTCGCCACAACGAAAAACGTTTTTGTTTTAATGATTGCCGCCCCGCCTCGCGTATCATATCTGTGACACTCTCTGTCCCTAATTTCACGATAATACAAAACGAGCTCTCCTTCTTTGAACTTTTTCGATATCCTCCGTCGATCGTATCTGGTAAGGTTCCCATTCAGCACAGCCGTACTCCAGCAGAGGACAGGCAAGCATAGTGCTGGCAGTCTCTGTAGTAGCGGATCTGATGCATCTTCTAAGTGTTCTGCCAATAGAACACAGTCTTTGAATAGCTTTCCCCATAAAATTTTCTGTATGATCGTTCCAGTTAAGATTGTTCATAATTATAATTCCTAGGTATTTACTTGAATTGACAGACTTTAAATTTGGAAGACGTGTCGTGTAACCGAAATTTGACGTACTCATGTTTTCGTACTCATGTGGAGGACCTCACACTTTTCCTTATTCAGAGACTATTGGCACTTTTAACACCATACAGATATTCTGTCTAAATCAACTTGCGATTGGTTTTGATCTTCTTATGACTTCACTATAAATAAATGACAGCATCATCTGCAAACAGTCTAACAGGGCTGTTCAGATTGTCTCCTGAGTCGTAAATATATATATTAGGACCAGCAGAGAACGTATGACATTTCCATGGGGAATACCGGATATGACTTGTAATTCATTCAATGCTTTTTCGTGGCTTTTCTGACAGGGAATAACGAATGTAGTCGCACGGCTAAAGCGATACTCCATAGGCATGCAGTTTCATGAGAAGTGTAGTTCCCCCTGTTTCCGAATGCCTTTTTACGTTTACTAGAACTCGGCAGATAACAGAAGTAATTCACTATCTTAAGCAGCGCTGCAGAATAGAATGGCAGTGAGGAGAAAACTGGTTCTGACGAAGGTTCCGGTGATGAATGGACCATATGGCCTGGCAGTGAATCACGGGAATGAGGAGTAGTACAGAAGCCCTGAGAGCCAGTCTTGCTTGGCGGTCAGTATGTAGGGGCCCTCAAGAGTTCTGACGTAAAACTGAGAGAGATCTTGATTAAATATTAGTTATTCAAGTCCAGTTTTGACTTAGCGAGTACTAGGAGGAGACTACGGGTCATCTGGGATTCAATACCATAGAATCGCTATGTAGTAAAGCAATTAACTCAGTTGACAAGTAAATATTGTTATTTTATCGAAGATGTACGAAGAACTACGAAGCTTTACGATGTAACCAAGATATTTCGGCCTTGCGCTAGGATGTACTCGGAGTCTCTTTTTTTATGTGTAGTTGGTCGTACCATGCTCTCGAAATTTTGTGAAAATCTCTCGGGTTTCCAGTAGGTCGGCAACATTCAAATGCCGTTACGTTTCGATGGGAGTCATACTCTTCATCTTCTGGGGATATGTCAAGATCGGTGGATACTGTGACATTTATAGTAGAGTGGACTGTCGCCCCCCCCCCCCCCTCCAACTAGCTACCCGCAGCGGCCTTGGCGGCGGGGGGGGGGGGGGCGGTGATGAGGCTGCAGTGGTAGGGGTAGTGGGTGCTCCGGCTCAGTTAGCGTCTCTTTGTGGCCTAGGAATGGGCTAAACTGCGATTTTCCCATATCAGTGATTTCTGTGAATGCTACTTTTCGATAACTACGATTCCTAACTGCTATTTGTTGCAGTTAAGAATCACTATTAACGAACTCCTTACTTGTATCCTTCCGCATACCATCAACGCTATTTCTGCGATTTTTGCTGCTTCTGCGATTTATCACGGTACATGTTGCACTGTCATTAGTCATAAGTAAGAAGTGAACTGCTTCAATGCAATCCAGAAACACCTTATCGCTTGTATATACGAATATTTGTCAGCACCTAAGGTTAACGTTTCAGTAGCCCAACTGACAAAAAGTTAAATGAAATGGTATTATTAATTTTTCCAACGATTCTTCCTCAGTCGTTACATGATACCCTTGCACACAGAGAAAATTTCATTTCAACAGACAGTAGCAAGTATGTTTTACTTATGTTGTTCCTTTGGCTTAAATTTTGTATTCGTGGAACAAGTGTGAAATTATTGGTATTGTGACGCTGAGACTCATGACACAAATTACCACACAGTCCCGTAAGAGTTCATGTTTAGAATACGGAACCTAAATACGTCGTTACGTCCACAGGTGTGTGAACCACATTTTCACTCACTCGATATAGCGATAATTCAGAATATCATTGACAACAGAACTGGAGAAGTTGCCACAACGTCTTTACACCGTCTTCGTCAGACGTAAGGTTAGAACTAAGTTTGTGTATGAACGTAGTGACATCACTTATGCAGAGTGTGAAAGTTCCCATCATTCAACTGCCTTCATTACCGCATACATTAGCAGTTGTATAAGATGAATTATGTTACCAGTAATTAGGTTAGTAGAAATATAAAAATTTAATAACACTAGTGATTTTCAAGACACAGATTCCATTTCGATTACTGGCTACTCTATGTACCCATTGACATCTAGAAGAGATAACAGTGAAGGTTGAAGACGACTTTTGAACTCGCAGCTTAAAATAGCTATAGGTGATAACATAAATGTGTAAACTGAGTATTGATGCTGTGTGTTACTGCAGTCATTATGTCATCTGAAAGGGATGTCACTCTGCAGTCATTATGTCATCTGAAAGGGATGTCACTGTGAGTGAATAAGGAAAATTCCATTCTCACCTTGTTTAAACCATCCCATACCCCAAAATTTTCTGCCATGTAGTTAGTGATAAGGACTTGCTAGAGAGTGATACTGATATATTGATTCGTCCATCCCTCTAGCCTTGAAATGTTGGTTGTGACGTGGCTGACCTGTAGGCTGTCTCAAGGTCTAGGTTAGGTTGGAAGGTTGCGTGTTTTAAGGCTGATGATGTGCAAGTGAAAAGTACTTAAAGTACTGAACTTACTGTTTAAAGTTGACATTGAGAATAGTATTAATACAGTATTAATACAGGCAAAAGTTTAAGTGCATATTGTACTATCGAAAAAATATTTGTCTCGTGAATAAAGTTGTTAAACATTTGGTAAAAGTTACATAGTACACACCAGGTGGCATTTTTAGTAGTTTATGTACGATGTAGTTGGGTAATACTTATCAAAATACGCATTGGAACCGTGTCCATTATCTAGTATGTTTTCGGAAATTATTCTGCAATTTTAGCTTTTATGATGAAAAGTGTATTTAAATGTGTCACGAAAATTCCAGGCGACGCTATCGGTATATGTATTAGCACCATCTTTATTCGGCAGTCACATTCGTTGGCTGCACTAATTTTCAACCGAGTATAAAATTCTTCTCAGATCGGATTTGCTTCTTGGTTCATTTCTTCGACCTTAAGTATGTAATACATACATACCGTGAGACTCAAGGATCACAGAACGAAGTACAGTATGGACATAGGTTAACACCGGCGTTGAATGTTAACTGTGCGTTTTAGTCGCTTCTTGCGACATCTACTTGCGACTTGTCACTGAAATCGCAGCTAGACTCGGTAGCATGACACAAAGTTCACAGAAAGAAGTACGAAACTCGGCCAAGAGGTGGCACACGGCTCTGAATGTTAAATACTACTTGCGACTCCTAGTTGTGACTGAAATCGCAGTCAGATTCTGCAAAGTTGTTATTGTTAAATCTGTGACTTCTCAGTCACTATGATTTGTGACACATACGCGATTTCTTGCTCTCGTGGCCATTTCTGCCACGTCTTGCGAACTGGACTGTGCTTATCACGATCTCGTCGTATTACCACAAACGTCGGACTTCATGCCGCACTTAATTGGTATCCTTCGCTTCTGTTGATAAGACTGTCGTGAAGTCGCAATTCGCTGGATTCCTTTATGAGGATGTCGCAGTAGCTGGTTGCTCGGCAACGCAGCGTGGTGTTCTGGAAATTGAACGTGAACTCGCAATTCAGTGGATTCCTTTATGAGGTGAAGACATACCCAGTTAACGCCTCACGCCACTTACACCGTTTTCTATGGAGTCACGGCTAAACTGAGAAACTTTTATATTGGTTTAACAAAATGGCTCTGAGCACATGGGACTCAACTGCTGTGGTCATAAGTCCCCTAGAACTTAGAACTACTTAAACCTAACTAACCTAAGGACAGCACACAACACCCAGCCATCACGAGGCAGAGAAAATCCCTGACCCCGCCGGGAATCGAACCCGGGAACCCGGGCGTGGGAAGCGAGAACGCTACCGCACGACCACGAGATGCGGGCTTTGGTTTAACACAGCGAGGAGATTTTGAACGTGGCATCCCTCGTGTGGGGAAACTTTTTGAAAACCTGTGTCGAGGATACTGGGTGCACATAGAAGATTCTTCACATGGCATCCCTATGCTGGGGATGAACCTGAAAAAAAAAGTTCTGTCGAAAAATCTGTGTTAAGGGTAGAAGATGTAATTTGAAACCAAGTGCATCAGAAAGAGGCAAGAAGTGACCTGCGAATTGAGTATGACTGAAAACACACGATCGTTCCTTGGGTGAAATATAATGAACGATCACCAAGAAGACATAGCGAGGAAGAGGAAAGAAGGCAGCAGTTGCATAAGTGGCGAGGCTGCTATCGCAGGGAGCATGTGGAATTCAGTTGGTCACAACAGCAGCAGCATGGGGTGCGCTGAGACGCACACACGGGGTCCGCGAGACGGGTAATTTAAGGAAAGTGGAAGCTCAGAAAGTGACTCAGGTGCCAAATGCTGCAAGCTTTTCTGAGTAAAATGGATAGAGATATAGTGAGGGATAGGATAAAAATTCTTAGTAGTAAAATTGACAAGTTAGAAACGTATGTCAGAGATGTTAACAGTAATATAGAAGAATAAAGGAGGCTAGCACAGAAAAATTGTTTGAATCTAGTAGGAATATTCATATTACGTGGGGGCCCATTCATGGAAATTGGGGAAGGCTCACTGAAAAAGTGAAAATGTCGTCGGGAACACGAAACAGTCGTAGGGTGATAATTATGAAAAAATAGTAACCGTTGATGAAATAATAGAAGAATTCGATAAGAATACTAACAGTTGGTGCCCACAGAAGAAATAACAGAAACTTGCGCTAGTGATAATTACTGTAAAATGGACAATACTGCCAAAGAACATGAAAACATAGAAGAAAATGTCGATGAGAAGGATGCAGCTATGAACCCTCGGCAAGCTGTTAATGAGGAGACTGAAGAATGTAAAAGAGCAGTCTCTGATGTAAACAGTTAGTTGCATATGAACAGGTTCAATCACTATTAAATGCTATAGGAAATTCTGATGTAAAATTGGACGCAAATAATAACTCAGTCACCGATGAGCAAATCCAAGCCACACCGTCAATTAAAGTAGATTCCGTTAAGAACGTTGTTCAAGTAATACAAAGGAGGTGGTTGCGAAAGTTGCTGGTATTCAATACGAGATCAGTTATTTTATTGTCATAGGCACTGAACTTTCTGCTCAAAAGGCGAAAATCAAATTAAATTCAAATCGAGAAGTACAGCTAAAGTAAATAATAAAGGTGGAGAGTGAAGGGCACTATTGGAAAGTCAATATTTTCCTCAAATTTGTTACTGTAAAAAAAAAAAAAAAAAGGCAATACCATATCAGGATCCACGGAAAGAAAACTGGGAATGTTTTGAAGGCTTTGTGTCAGATTGGTTTGCCAGGAAAAGTAACGAAAGATAACGGTTTGAAGGGTGAGAGATGGAAATCACAGGGAAAAGGGAAAGAATACAGTAACAAAGTGAGCAATCCCACAAACGAGAATGGAAGATACAGCAATTGATTTCCGGGGAAAGTGAGTATGTGAGAAATGAAAGCATTTAAGTTCTCTTGTGGGTAAATAAAATAATGTTTTACATTTGTTTGACATTGATCAAGTTTGGGGGGTAATCTGAAAGTTATATTATTTTCGAAGAACCAAGTTAGCCAAGATCGCTAGCAATTGGTTTTACTACTATGACTGGTTTCGACAGATCTGCGCTATCATCAGCGGATCTTGTAACATTATTAATTGTACATGCTTGTTACAATGTATGCTGGGACATCGCACAACATGTTGCATGTTTTAATTGTGTGTTATTTTATTTGTGACATCCTGGTGTTGCCTGTCACGTTTTATTTGACACAATACCACTATGTGACTTTCAGTGGTGTAACAAGGGCGTACAACTAACAGTGTTAAAAGATCCGGTGATGACAGTATAGATCTGTCGAAATCGGTCATAGTAATAAAAAGAATTGCTAGCGATCTTGGCTGACTTGATTCTTGAAGAATAATAAAATAATGATTGTGACGAATAAAATATCGATAATAGTTTACATTTGCATGATAAGAGACAATTCTGACAGAGAGAACCTTCGTGGGAGTTCAGTGTTTCACAGAGACAGACGATGTAATAATACCTTCAAAGAAAATATGGACAGAAGGAAAGAGGCATCGAACGAGAATAAATGGAGTTATTAATTTAGTGCAAGGGTTGAAATTGGTAGAATTGAAACAGCAGAGATCATTGGGATCGGTAGCAAGTTATGTGTCATTATAAAAAGGGGATGATATTAGCAATACCAGTGCAGAGATATGAGGTAGCAGATGCTTTAGAATCAAGTAGCAAATGTAAGTAAAAATGAAGTATAAAGAAAAAGTCGTGAGAATCATTGACATGGTGGTGCCGGAAGGATGCATCTGATTTGTTGTGGGAAACGGACTGTTCGTACATCACGCTGACGTAGTGAATTTTTGGAAGGGCAGCATGGCTGTTAAGATAAATGATACGGAGAGTAAGATGAAGTTTGCAAATATTAAATATCCTTGCAAAGAAGAGCTAAATAGGTGCTATGTGACAATGACGAATGAATGTTTTCAAAATAAATCGAGTGAGGATGAAATTACCTCACAGAGAGAAAAGAATAGTGAGAACGTACTTGAAATAAGGGTATTAAACAATGGAATAAAAGTTAACAAAAATGTAATTAAAATGAGTAATAAACTTGTAAAAGAAGGAGTAAGGAATTTGATTCTGAAGTACCTGAATGTGTTTCAGCTGTTAAGCAAGTGATGAAGAGTGTACAATATTATTGACAAAAGAAAAGTAATTTACAAATCTGTAAAAAGAGGGTTAAAGGACTTCCTATCGAAACAATAGAATGTATTTTCGAAATGTACAAGATCAATGAAAAATGACGAGAAATCATTCAGTATTAAGGCAGGGATACAGAAATTTTATAAAATTTTTGAAGCATATCGTGAATTCCAGCCGGTAAAATGCCTATAGAATGGTGCTGATGTTAAAAAGGTACCGCAGTAATGAACAGAAAGCCGTTTGGCTATGGCTAGCATGAATACCAGTAGCGAAAGAAGAATAAATGAAGGATGTCAAGGAACCAAGCATTACGTAGAGTTAAATGTGTATAGTAGAATGAGATGTTGTTGGTAATAAGTAACACGTTTTAAGAAATCGTGCCCAATATGTTTCAACAAATGGAACTTCCTGGCAGATAAAAAGTGCGTGCCGAACTGAGACTCAAACTCGGGAACTTTGCTTGTCGTGGTCGAATGTTCTACCAACAGAGCTAGCTAAAACGACAACTACTTTCCAAAGAACTTACCTGTGAAACTCAAAGGTTCCGAGCTCGAGTTTTCATCTGCCAAGAAGTTTTGTATCACCGCACATTCCGTTGCAGAATGAAATCCCATTCTGCAAACCCCCCAGAAGTGCTAATTCAGCAACTTTCGCTGGAGAACTTTTGTAAAGTTTGGAAGGTAGGAGGCGAGGTACTGGTGGAAGTAAAGCAGTTAGTTTGGAAGGTAGGAGACGAGGTACTGGTGGAAGTGAAGCAGTTAAGAGGAGGCGTGTCGTGCTTGGGTAGCTCAGTCATTAGAGCATTTGCCCGTGAAAAGCAAAGGTCCCGAGTTCGATTTTCGCTCCACCACAATCTGCCACAAAGTTTCATATCTGCGGACACCAACTGCAGACACAATCTCATTCTGTTTTAACAAATGTTTGTCAACATACATGAGGCCGCCTGAGTTGAAAAGACATGCAGATACGGAAGCAAGCGGAAAGTGACGTCTGGAATGGCATTTAAATTGCATGGACAGGTGGGCTGTCCGTTGCGTTTTGGAAACGCAAAGGAAAGGTAAGATAACGTAACCAGGAACACGTCACTGTGAGAGATGTTTGTAAACAGAAACTGTTTTGTAACGGGTTCTGCTTTAATATGAAATGGTTTAAATGAAGAATATGATTTAATATCTAAAGGGAGGAGATCCTTAATCAATCATTTGAGAAGTTGAAATACATTCGGGTGGCACTTGGGCAAAGAAAGTAAATGAGCGTTGTTACACAAATAGTACGGAAAATGTAAAAGACTAACAATATATTGCGACTATAATATGTTTCTTAGTACATGTAATAGAAATAAAATTGATGATGCCGGCAGTCATGACAAGATGACAGCTGAAAATCAAACCCGGAGCCTCAGTCAATAAGAAAAACGACGCTGTTGGAAACTGCGTGAAGAAGGCTGCCAACGATGAAGCGTAGTGGGAGTACAGCTCCCAGGATCAGGAGATTAGACAAACAAGTGAAACGTGGTTTAAATAAAGATAATGTCTTCCTGGAGTGTTTTGTAAATGAACGACCGTCGAGTCGTAAGTGACTATTAAAAGTGTTGTAGTGGAAGGTCAGGTACTATTCTAGAATAAAAAATAGAGTAATTATCCCGTGGTTAGTTATCTGAATATCTGGAGCGATAAGGAGTCACTAATTAAGACATGTGTTTTTATATTTGTATTTATGTAATGATAAAATGTTAAAAAATCGCTGTTATCGATTCCTATAGGACGCTAACAAATCCATCAAAGTTGTGAGTGAAATGTTTAATTTTGTATAATTAAATTAGGGTATCGAAATGTCTCACTAATGATTACCATCAAAAAAATCTATGTAAAGAGAATATTTCAAATTTTGAGTTTGTCTTGAAAGCTGAAAGCAAAGTATGTCATTTTCTATATTATGTTGTATTCATTGTTTATCATATTAAAAATGGTAATGTTATGAGAGCGTTGGAAATAGAATGAAAATATTCTGTGGATACTAAGAAACTGAAAATCGGTGTGCTTTTGATATTCATATAAACTTGTAAAACTGTTCGTTTTTGGTAAATCTCCAATGAGATCTTTTAATGAAACTAGATTTTATATCTGTTTTTGAAGTATGGAAGAAGCCTAAGTTTACTGCATAGGAAGAAGTAAGGACTGATTGTACAGGCTACTCTTATGAACCATGATGCAATGACATCGTTATTTTCAAAGGTGGAATTTTGCTTCAGCAAACCCTAATTTTGAAAAGAAATTACAAACGGGGATGCGTGAGTTTCCTTCTGTTTTGAAATATATTTTATTTTCGAAATTTTACGATAATTCAGGAGATAGCAGAAGTAATTTGCTGCCTTAGACAGCGCTGCAGAATAGGAGTGGGTAGGAATCTGTTTCCCACAAAGTAGCTGTGATGAGTGGACCACGTGGCGCAGTAGTGAATCATGGGAGTATGGAGGCGTTCGCTAGCATTGGGAGTGAATCTTGTTTGGCTGTCAACCACAAGCGTTGTGGCACAAAATGCAAAGTTTTCTTTATTAAATATTAGTTATTAAAGTCCACTTTTTACACAGAAAATAGTAGGAGGAGCCTATGGCTCACCAGGGCTTTAATACCATAATAATGTCATGCAGTAAACCGGTTAATTCAGTAACCAAATGAATATTTTTAAATAAATGTACGAAGAGCTATGAAGTTTTACGATGTGAAGAAAGAGTTTGGTCGTGCACCAGTCTGACTTGTCATTGATAGGGTGTAATAGTAATTTATAAACTTTTGAGATTAATTGTTTCAGACTATTAAATTGTAATGGTATCCCGGGACTTATTTCATATAAATTAGCTACCCACATTCTCATTTAAAATCATAGGTAACCTGCCTGCATCTCCTGAGGAATCCAGTGAAATACGATAACTGCTTCGAGACACAACATCTAAGAGAGATTCAGAAAGGCAGGAGGAAATCCTATTTGCCGATTCATTAAGCTAATCCATGAAAGTATTTGCTTACCTAGCGCAGTCTCCGGTTGGAGGGCATGACTGTACGTTACGTATGCCACTTTCTATGCAATCCCAACTAAACTGATAAACCTTTATCCGAATTTAGTACAGAGAGCGGATTTTTCATCTTGTGAGGAATGAAAACCTTCTGAAAATTTTTAACTGTGCAGTCAATTTGAGATCTCCTGTTGATAGCACTAATTACTTCGTGCGAATAAAGAGCTAGCTGTGTTTCACAAGAGCGATATTGTCTGAATCCATGTTGGCTGTGTGTCGTTTTCTTCAGGGTAATTCATAACGTTCGAATATAACATATGCTCGATAATGCTACTGCAAATCGACGATAATGCGTCTGTAATTCAGCGGATTACTTTTACCTCCTTTTGAGAATATTGGTGTGACGTGTGTAACTTTCCATTCTTTTGGTATAGGTCGTACGCGAGAGGCTGTGCTACTTTACTAAGATTAATAAGTATGGGGGCTACTGTATCAACCTTTATTAAATGATTTCAGTTACTTCACCACACCGAAAATATCTGCTTTTAAGTTGCTTGTGTTGGCAGCTGTTTCGATTCGAATTGTGGGGTATTTACGTAGTCTTCTTGGTTGAAGGAATTTCAGAAAACTATGTTTAATCAATGCGCTTTAGTGATGCGGTGATCGGTAATATTACCATTGGTATCGCACATTGAAGGCACTGATTGTGTTTTGCCACTGGTGTACTTTACATAAGCTACAATCTCTTAAGTTTTTCTGTCAGATTTCGTCATATAGTTTCGTTGTGAAAACTATTAGGAATACCTCACGCTGAAGTCCCCACTATGTTTAGAGTTTCAATAAAACATCGGCAGTCTTGGAGTAAATTTTCTTTTTGTTATTAGGAATTTTATCGTAAATTTAAACCAACTTAAATGATAAATAACTAGTCTGCACTCATTGCCATTACTGAAAAGCCAACCGGAAATTCATTTATTAAAAAGTACAACACATAAATGGTTTTCATAATAGTGATGCATAGCATAATACGTTTACTGAAGATCCTCATTATGTGATCAGTCATTTGTTGCGGGATGTACTCTACCTGGATTGTGTCTTTCAACTCATCAGTATTGGGGACATGCCGTGAAAAAGACTTTATTCTTGAGATGAACACCCCCCTTCCAAAAAAAAGGGGTCAAAGATCAGGTGGTCTCACCGGCCATTGGAGACCACCGAATCGGGAGAGAAATCGATGTGGAAAGTGACGCCACTGTGCAGATCTTGATTTACGGGCCGTATGAGCTGTAGCCCCCTTCTGCTCAAACTACACTCCTGGAAATTGAAATAAGAACACTATGAATTCATTGTCCCAGGAAGGGGAAACTTTATTGACACATTCCTGGGGTCAGATACATCACATGATCACACTGACAGAACCACAGGCACATAGACACAGGCAACAGAGCATGCACAATGTCGGCACTAGTACAGTGTATATCCACCTTTCGCAGCAATGCAGGCTGCTATTCTCCCATGGAGACGATCGTAGAGATGTTGGATGTAGTCCTGTGGAACGGCGTGCCATGCCATTTCCACCTGGCGCCTCAGTTGGACCAGCGTTCGTGCTGGACGTGCAGACCGCGTGAGACGACGCTTCATCCAGTCCCAAACGTGCTCAATGGGGGACAGATCCGGAGATCTTGCTGGCCAGGGTAGTTGACTTACACCTTCTAGAGCACGTTGGGTGGCACGGGATACATGCGGACGTGCATTGTCCTGTTGGAACAGCAAGTTCCCTTGCCGGTCTAGGAATGGTAGAACGATGGGTTCGATGACGGTTTGTATGTACCGTGCACTATTCAGTGTCCCCTCGACGATCACCAGTGGTGTACGGCCAGTGTAGGAGATCGCTCCCGGGTGTTGGCCCTGTGTGCCTCGGTCGTATGCAGTCCTGATTGTGGCGCTCACCTGCACGGCGCCAAACACGCATACGACCATCATTGGCACCAAGGCAGAAGCGACTCTCATCGCTGAAGACGACACGTCTCCATTCGTCCCTCCATTCACGCCTGTCGCGACATCACTGGAGGCGGGCTGCACGATGTTGGGGCGTGAGCGGAAGACGGCCTAACGGTGTGCGGGACCGTAGCCCAGCTTCATGGAGACGGTTGCGAATGGTCCTCGCCGATACCCCAGGAGCAACAGTGTCCCTAATTTGCTGGGAAGTGGCGGTGCGGTCCCCTACGGCACTGCGTAGGATCCTACGGTCTTGGCGTGCATCCGTGCGTGGCTGCGGTCCGGTCCCAGGTCGACGGGCACGTGCACCTTCCGCCGACCACTGGCGACAACATCGATGTACTGTGGAGACCTCACGCCCCACGTGTTGAGCAATTCGGCGGTACGTCCACCCGGCCTCCCGCATGCCCACTATACGCCCTCGCTCAAAGTCCGTCAACTGCACATACGGTTCACGTCCACGCTGTCGCGGCATGCTACCAGTGTTAAAGACTGCGATGGAGCTCCGTATGCCACGGCAAACTGGCTGACACTGACGGCGGCGGTGCACAAATGCTGCGCAGCTAGCGCCATTCGACGGCCAACACCGCGGTTCCTGGTGTGTCCGCTGTGCCGTGCGTGTGATCATTGCTTGTACAGCCCTCTCGCAGTGTCCGGAGCAAGTATGGTGGGTCTGACACACCGGTGTCAATGTGTTCTTTTTTCCCTTTCCAGGAGTGTATATTGCGTTCAGATGGCTATGTCCTTGCATCTGTGGAATGAAAAATCTGTCGGAATTGACACTCAGTGGCCGGTGGTTGATGTCTTCAAAAAAATGTGGCCCAACGAATCCTGCGTGTGCGACAGAACACCAGACGACCACTTTCGGGCTATCGTGGGCCTTTTTATGAATGAGGAGGTGCGAGTTTCTGTAATATCGGAAGTATCACTTGTTGAAAAATCCATTCAGATGAAAATCTGCCTCATCAGACGCAAGGATTGCCAGAAATGCATCATCCTGGTCAATTACCTCCCGTAGCGTTATTGATAAATCGCCTACTCACTTTATCTCCCTACCGCTGCGACTGAGCCACTTGCAGCTTCTAAGGATGGAACTTTGTTTCATAATCTTCTGCAAAGATGTGCTAGGGATCTGTAATGTTCTGAAATGTAACGGGTACATGGCTGTCTGTTTAGTTGCAGAGCTGCATGAACTTGCCGGATATTTTGCGGCTTTCGAACTGTCATTTCAAGTTCCTTACGCTTCTCATTGTTGACAGAGCCCGTCTTACGCCATTGTTTTATCCACCTTGACATTGTCCTTCTGTCTGGAAAAGACAATGGCGGTCTCTTCCACGCTAAGCAGTCGCTACGGTCTGCTCCCGACAGAACTCCTCCACTACCTCAGTACGCACTTGTCCTGGCCAATGTTCCACACTGAGTTCAAAGGCATACTACGTGCGTACTTTTAGATGCGGTAGAAAGCGCGAGAAGCTCTACGTGTTTGTAGGGCGGCCAACTCGAACGCCCAGAGGGGTCAAAATGACCCTTTTCGGTTTGTAAGTGCTAGCTACTTTTTGAATAATGATTCAAGCAACATATCGTGACATTTACTTATTTTGCATGTACTTTGATTATATTAAAAACAGTGCATTTAACTTTTTTCCAGTTTTACCTCTAACGCTCAGAGGGTTCATATTGACCTCTTTAGGAAAATGTTGTAATTTTGTTTATAGTTGTACCATATATTTATCTCATGCATTCTCAAACCTCGGCTACTTTACTCTGTAGTGCAATAATTCACTTTCCGTTCATATTATTGCTGTATGAAATGACAACAATGGACTCGATTCACCATTGTTTGTCATTCCCTTCTAAGAATCAGTCTTTCAAAGGTGATTGTGAGCTGAAGATTGAAATGAGCCGGAAAAGAGTATTTACGAGATGGAGAGATTCTTGCAGAGAGTTTTGGAGTGTGATTCAGACAGAGGCGAACTTTTTTTCTTACGATTCAGAGGAAAAGTTTTTACTGCAGACGTTGAGAGAAGATGAATCATCTAATACTAATGATTCTGATAATGGACGTTTACAGTCTAATAAGTATATTATTATTGCTGCTAATTTATAATCATGATATTCTTCTATTATTTGTGCTCTATAGAACGGGGAGAAACATGTAACAGAAGAGGAGATAATCCTATTCCTCGCAGTGTAGAACAAGTGACTGTTTCTTCATAGTCTGATGAAAGACATAAAGACATTGCTCCTGATGGAACAGTATGGATAGAAGCAGGGCCAAATTCACAATCTTAATCTCAAAATTTTGAGAAAATCTTCTGGACCTACACCACACGCAAAAAGAAATGTAAGTGATCAGCTCGTAACAAGTGCTTGGCACTTGTTAATAGACAATTATATAATCAAACATATCTTGAAATGTACCATAACAGAGGCACATAGAGTACTACGAAATGACAGCTGGTCATTGGCCACTGAAGAGCTAGAAGCATTTATTACAATTATTTATGCTTGTGGTGTGATTGGTTGCCCGAAGTACAGACCTTCGCAGCTTATGGTCAGATTCCTGGGGCCTACCATTTTGTGCGGAAATCATGAGTAGAATTAGATTCTGTGAGATTATGAGATTCCTGAGGTTCGACGAGAAGTCTACACGCTCTGTACGATTATAGAATGATAAGTTTGCATTGGTTTCTGCTGTCTGGAACAAATTCGTAGAAAACTGTACAATGTGTTACAAACCTGGAACTGACAAAACAATAGACAAGCAGCTCTTCCCAAGTAAAACTAGCTGCCCGATCACACAATTCATGGCTTTAAAGCCTGACAAGTATGGGAAAAATACTGGTTAGGTGTAGATGTTGAAAGCAAGTATATACTCAGCGGTTTCCCTTATCGTGGTAAAGATACTGCACGATCCCAAAACGAAGGGCTTTCAGGTTATGTAGTGATGCGTCTTATGGAACCATTTCTGGGCAAAGGCAGAAATGTTACTACAGACAATTATTTCACTGCACTCAAACTAGCCAAAAAAATTGAAAGGAAAATCAACCTCCACTGTAGGAACAGTAAATAGATCGAGAAGAGAAATACCACACGATCTGAAGTCTTTGAAGAGTCCTCTGTATACCACAAAAGTTTTAAAACATGACGATATTTCCTTGACAGTGTATCAAGGAAAGAAAGCAAAAAGTGTGCTAATAATGTCTTCCCTTCATCCTAGTGTTGTCATCAATACAAATGAGAAAAAACTCCACAAACTGTCTATTATTACCACAAAACAATATTTGGGGCTAACATAGTTGACAAAACGGCGAGGCAGTACTCAGACACGGCTTCCTGAAGAAGATGGCTAGTGCACACTTTCTACAATATCCTTGACCTAGCAGGAATAAATGCACATGTAATATTTAGGGCTGTTACTGGGAAGAAGATCAAAAGAAGACATTTTATTCAGCAGCTTGCAGATGAACTACGCTCTGAGTATGTGAAGAGTCACTTTCCTCGAATGATCACGGATAAGCACGAAAAGAATGAAAATGAAGATCAAGACGAAATGCCACAGGAGCGCCGTAAATGGCAAATTCCCAAATTCTGCAAATGTAATAAAACTGTTTCCAAGTGCAGTGTTTTTAAGAAGATGGTATGTGGAAAATACACAAAGAAACTGAATAAAAATGTGTCAATTGTGTAAAGCAATGAGGCAGCTGAAATTTCTGTACTCATGAAAAGTTAATTTTTTTTATCAATTTAGAACAAAGAAAAGCCTGTCACTTGCTTACACTTGTTTGGGCGTTACCAGGTTCAGTGAAATTTGTTTATGTGTCAATAAATAATATAATTTGTTTCTGTTCTTTTTATTCATAACTCTGTATCTGAAATGGCAACAAATCTTGTAAACATTAAAATATAATAAATGCACAAAATTTTGAAATAATAGTTCAGAAAACTTTTTTTAAATTGTAGGGGTCAAAATGACCTCTCTGGGTGCCCGATGGGGGTAGGCAATGTCCGGGCGTCCGAGTGTTAAAATGCACTATTACCCATGGGCCATTCTGTATTAGTGCCGGTCCCTGAAACTTCTTTAAGTTGACTTAAGCAGCCGTCTGATAATCCATGTTTTTGAGAATCTCTGTGACGCTCTCCCATGGGTCGAACGGGAACTGTTCGAGAATGAATCGTACGAGAGTTTTGTAAGCAATCTCGTTTGAAGAGTAATTGCATTTTCGCAGTATTCTTCCAGTGAATCGAACTCTATAATGCCTGCTTTATCTACGGCTGAACCTGTGGTATTGCCCAGAGATCACAGTGTCACACCAGAGTTGGCAACACATATCGATATCACACACGTTAGCTAGGGCTCACTACAACCACTAGGACGTATGGGAAGCACTCCTTAAGACCACGCATCTCCGATCAGCACAGCAGCATCCTTGCGCTGGAGGCCAGTATAGAGCTGAGAACAGAAGAGATCTGCACATTTCGTGACCTCAGCTTCAGCAGTCTTCACCCCTGTGTGGGACAGCTACAGTCGTTAAAGGTGAACTTGTACTACTGCAACTGTCGAACTTTATACCTAAGGACGACAGATTTTTTCTTAGCGCATCAAGTGACTCTTTCATAGTCAATGACAGTTGTAAATTTTGTACATGGCTGTAGGTTAAGAAAACGTGAATAGTTGCAATTGAAAGAAAACAGCCCTCGGTCACTATCTTTAGCGAATTAACCGGGTTTCAACACTACTAGGATTGTCTTCCTCAGAATTTAAAGCAAAGAATGGTCTATAACATGGTCGCAGAATTATGACTAAAAACGTATGATACAAAGTATAAGTGCAGAATCATCGTGAAAGACTGGCAGTACTTATATGTCATTTATATTTTTTCTTTCAATTGTAAAAGTTGTAAATTATGCAGTAATCCCGTGACAAATAAATGTGTCAAAGGTAAGTAAATATTTTATTCATTTATGTAATAAAGTGAACTGGTATTTCATATGTTCTAATTTGAGGCGCCACATCACCGAGTAATCGAAGAAACCACAGTCATGGGGACGAACATATTTATTTATTGTCGTGTCACTACTGAACCCGTGTAATCTTTTCAGTTCATGTCCCTAGAAAGTGTTACAACCAGATGTTCGGTATTTATACGAGTTGACTGACTGCAGTTGTCAGTTATTGACGCTGTAGTGACAGGATACTATGTTTTTAGGTTTTCGAAGTGTACAATTTTAATTTGCTGTTAAACCAAGTTTACAGTCTTTGTACCATTTTGAAATCAGACCTATATTTGAGTAGTTTCTTTCTCAGATAGCACCTCGTTACAGATAATTGCATCATCTGATGAGTATAGTATTAATATTTTTTGGCAGGACATTAATATACAACATAAAGAGCATTGGCCCCAAAACGCGAGATGTGTAATATTGACTCGTACCTGCAGCTCTCGGAATTTCGAAAATAATTCACTCCGCGAAGGTCGATTTGATGCTTCTCGACTGACTTCACAAACATGTGAAGAATTTCACTGCTCTTCTAGCTCTTTCGTTGATCCAGTCTGTCACTAGCGAAAAACACTCAGAAATGGGTGGAAATAAGCTATAACTGATCTCCTTAGTGGGTAAATTACGCTGTCGTAGAATTATGCCCAAATTGCTGGGTCTGGATTCTACCTTCCCGACACCTAGAGTTATGAGGTCGTTCTACATTAAATAGATTCTGTCACAGAGAGAGAGAAAGAGAGAGAATTTCGGGTACCAATAAATTTGAGACTAGTACAAGGGGTAATGAACTGTCGCCAATCGTCTGTATGAACTCAGATTTAGCAGGTCTTTTCGTTATGGCTTCCATGATATGTGTGTGTGGTAGGATTTCGCCCTCCGTGATCCATAACGCATCTCATGTTGTGCCTACGATCGGAGACTGATCAGTATCTATGTTGCCTACTAAGCAAACTCGCGACAAAACGTGCTTTTCTTTCGTTTTTCTTCTATGTTAATCCCATTTCTTAAGGGTCCAGACGCAAGAATAGTACCCAACAATCGGTACACGGGAGCAAGCGTGTGGAATCCGTGGTAACTCCAACTGAGGAAATGTTCAGTCACCGTATAATCCTCTTAAGTAAACACAAAATATATCCTACAACAAAATAAAGCCATTGAGCTCTGCATATCATTCATGCGACCATTCTTAAAGACTGAAACCATCTGCAGATTTTCCAAATCATCTGGCGCACGTCATTGCTCAAAAGACATAGATAGGCTGTTACTGGACGAGGGCCACGTTCTTCAGCGTATACGAAACTGAATCTAATGGTCGCTACGAACAAGTACAGAGTTTCTTTCTCTACGGAAGATCTGTAGATATACAACTTCGCCCTCATTTATTTTTCTGCCTGCCATTTATACATTCCGTCATATGATCAAATAATTAAGTACTGTGTTGTCTCTTTTATAAAGACTTGTCAGTTTTCGTATACAATAAAATGAACTGCAACTACAGTGGACGAAAGCATGAATGCCTTAAGAAATAATTGACACCTAGAATCGCAGTGCCTTCGTTAGTCAGATTTTTCTGTTCAAGAAGTCGGTGGAGTGATGAACAAATAAAAATATGAAGAGGCCATATTGGTGTATATGCTCCGCAAGTAAGGCCCTAAATTGATTATGAAAGACAGTGCCTTGGTCACATAATATTTTATTCCAACTGATTACTGGTTTTGGTTTTGTAGCCATCATCAGATCTAAAAATTTCGGAGCGACACGTAGGCGTGCAGTCACATCACAAGGGACTATGGTTTTTGTGAGCTGAAACAAGGCCACAGTCGACAGGCTTGTGGGTAGCGCTCAAAGCCGCTGTGACATCGGGATGCCCGTCCCGACGTTGAGTACTAGCCACAAGCCTGTTGACTGTGGCCTTGTTTCAGCTCAAAAAAATCACAGTCCCTAGTCTTTTCGGTCTGTGTACAAAGTTGGTATAAGATCTCAAGAATTTCAAACATGGCAGTGAAGATTAATTTAGAAAGTACAAGCAGACCCCCGTAAAAGAGAAAATTACCGGAATGTGGCGTTAATGAGGTTGGAATCTACGGAAAATATAGCGAGGCGAATAAACAAGTAATACAAGGTGCATTCAAGTTCTAAGGCCTCCGTTTTTTTTTTCTAATTAACTACTCACCCGAAATCGATGAAACTGGCGTTACTTCTCGACGTAATCGCCCTGCTGACGTACACATTTTTCACAACGCTGACGCCATGATTCCATGGCAGCGGCGAAGGCTTCTTTAGGAGTCTGTTTTGACCACTGGAAAATCGCTGAGGCAATAGCAGCATGGCTGGCGAATGTGCGGCCACGGAGAGTGTCTTTCATTGTTGGAAAAAGCCAAAAGTCACTAGGAGCCAGGTCAGGTGAGTAGGGAGCATGAGGAATCACTTCAAAGTTGTTATCACGAAGAAACTGTTGCGTAACGTTAGCTCGATGTGCGGGTGCGTTGTCTTGGTGAACAGCACACGCACAGCCCTTCCCGGACGTTTTTGTTGCAGTACAGGAAGGAATTTGTTCTTCAAAACATTTTCGTAGGATGCACCTGTTACCGTAGTGCCCTTTGGAACGCATTGGGTAAGGATTACGCCCTCGCTGTCGCAGAACATAGACACCATCATTTTTTTTCAGCACTGGCGTTTAACCGAAATTTTTTTGGTGGCGGTGAATCTGTGTGCTTCCATTGAGCTGACTGGAGCTTTGTTTCTGGATTGAAAAATGGCATCCACGTCTCATCCATTGTCACAAACGACGAAAAGAAAGTCCCATTCGTGCTGTCGTTGCGCGTCAACATTGCTTGGCAACATGCCACACGGGCAGCCGTGTGGTCGTCAGTCAGCATTCGTGGCACCCACCTGGATGACACTTTTCGCATTTTCAGGTCGTCATGCAGGATTGTGTGCACAGAACCCACAGAAAAGCCAACTCTGGAGGCGATCTGTTCAACAGTCATTCGGCGATCCCCCAAAACAATTCTCTCCACTTTCTCGATCATGTCGTCAGACCGGCTTGTGCGAGCCCGAGGTTGTTTCGGTTTGTTGTCACACGATGTTCTGCCTTCATTAAACTGTCGCACCCACGAACGCACTTTCGACACATCCATAACTCCATCACCACATGTCTCCTTCAACTGTCGATGAATTTCAATTGGTTTCACACCACGCAAATTCAGAAAACGAATGAGTGCACGCTGTTCAAGTAAGGAAAACGTCGCCATTTTAAGTATTTAAAACAGTTCTCATTCTCGCCGCTGGCGGTAAAATTCCATCTGCCGTACGGTGCTGCCATCTCTGGGACGTATTGACAATGAACGCGGCCTCATTTTAAAACAATGCGCATGTATCTATCTCTTTCCAGTCCGGAGAAAAAAATTGGAGGCCTTAGAACTTGAATGCACCTCGTAAAAGCTGCCCTCCTGAGTTCTCATTATAGTCTGATCCGCAAGCCCTTAAAACGGATAGAGATTTGTATACTGAGAATGGATATATCAACAATTACTTTTTACTGGCAACAAACCAAAAGCTGCTCCAGGAAATAAAATGCAAACTCGAGTGCACTGATCTAAACTATATGCTGTGTACTACCACGACATTTAAATGTAGTGATGTGACGTGGTGCTCCTGGAGGGGGAAATGTTACACAAGGGAGACACCACACATAAGGATACACACTAGGATTTGCACAAGAAAAAAAAATTAATAATAATTTGCACAGTAGTCCACAGTAAATACGCAGGTATAGTTACCTAGATAGAAGAAGTATGTGGGAGAAACGCTAAACTATATTACAGTGTATCATACAACTGCTACAGCTAAAGACCCGTTCTCTCGCCTCGGCGTCTGCCGCTGTGCTTGCTAAAGTTGTATTGTGGTAAGTGTCGTTATCACTATGCTGACTCTACGTGAGTACATACAATGCACTCATGATAGCTGCGCTGTTAGCAGAAATCCGTACCTGCAATAAAATGCATACGTTATTACAACCGATGCTGAGATTCTTTCTGTCATCAGCAATATCACAATATCACAGTTGTGCGGTGCAGCTTTTCCCATGGAATAAATCCTGACGAAAAAAAAAAATGTCCATCCGCATGTTTGTACAAGCACCGTGTAAAAATTTGAAGTAAATTGCTCAAGAAATTTTTGAAATTTTTGCTAACAATATTTTTCACTCATACAATACATATTTATTTATATATTATGTATAAAATACATACTGCCTATAGCCGATATCTGTCTGAATACTGAATAGAGCACTGTTTATAAATGTTTAAGTAAATTTGTCAATAATGTATCGAGAGTCTTGCTAACAATATTTCAGTCAAGAAATTTTCGAGATTCTTGGAAACAACGAACGTTAATAAAACCGACAAACAGCAGGGACGGATTTCTGACTGGAAACTGAGGAAAAAAGGTACGGTGAACACGTGTCCGGAAGTGGACGGTGTGCGTGCAACGACAACAAATCGTCCCTGTACAGAGTACAGAACTGCATTGCATCCACGTCACAACAGACGTTCGAAGAGGCCCCCAGGGGGGTTTTAGGTTATAGTGATAGTAGCGGTTGTCATGCAGAATGCACATAACCGTACTTTGGCTTGCAGCATGTTGGGGGGCCACTTGCCTGGGGCTTGTACTAGGGTTCGTCTCAGATTCTGTAGGACCCGATCCTCCAGATTTTGGTGTACTTAGAGTCCGCCGCCTAAGTTCACGTTAGTCTGTCTGAAAGGACCCGTGATCACACAAGCGCCCACAAAATCATTGAAATGTTGTGTGATGTGGCTGGTGTCTGTGAGGATACTTGTTTTGGTATTGCCGTGCTACCTCTCGACCGTTTCCATCTACATCACTGTGCGCAAAAACCATCCCGGCGTATTCCGGACATGAACGCCGAACCTTTCTGCTGCTTACAATACTCTGAGTCAATCATACAGCCTGCAGCACACACGAAATACGCGGCACGTGGTCAAAGGAACTGCCATTCGTCAGTGTCATCTACCACGGCAACGATACATATTCGCACATATCTTGACAACACCTTTTTTCCTCCATTTCCATTCAGAAATCCGTCCCTTCAGTTTATTGATTTTACTAACGTTCGCCCTTTATATCCAGTTTCAGTGCGAATGTATATTAGAGCACTTTGTAAAAATTTGAAGTGAATCGGTCAAGAAATTTACGAGATTTTTACTAACAACGTTTCCCCTGTATCCCTTATGTATACTGACGGTAAAAAGTCGCAACACTGAAAAGTAATTAATGTAGAGTAACGAAATTTCGGAAGTACGTTTTTCTAGGTAACACACTTAAATAATTGACATTGCAAGTTCACAGGTTAATGTAAGCTTGAGATACGCCATTGCAAATATGTAATATTGGTACGTTAATAACCGTTGTAACACCCATAACGTTGAATGCAAGCATGTTACAGAGTGTATTTAAAGCAAACCTCATTTGCATCCTCGTAGTGGTGCCATTAGCGTTACTGTTATGAGACTGGCGCGAATTTTGTACAGACATCATCTTTCAGGTGTAGAAATATGCCTATTAATTTTCGTTTACGTCTCACAACTCCTTCTAAGTGTTGTGATTTATTTTTCTGTTAGTGTATATGTGTACATAGACAATGACCATCGGAATGTTTAGCGGGGCATCAGGTAAAATCTTTAAATAAATTATTCAAGAAACTTTAGTAACAATCTTCCTATGCATACATTAAAATCTGAAGTACATCGGTGAAGAAATTTTCGAGATTTTTGCTAATGACATTTGCAAAATTATATAGCCTATGTCCATCCAAATGTGTGTGTGTGTGTGTGTGTGTGTGAGTGAGTGAGTGAGTGAGTGAGTGAAACCTATGTCCATCCGTTTATTAGAGTTAGGCATATGGCTCTGGCGCTTCGCACTGCATCTGCAGTTTGAGCAGCAGTTGCTACCATAGTGACACAACAAACTGTTACAAATCGGGTACTTTAACGACAGCACTGAGCCAGTTTTGAGCCAGTTTCGAGCAAAAATGTGAAGTAAATCCATCAAGAACTTTTCAAAATTTTTCGTAACAACATTAAAATTGGTCTTTATGTGGAAGTACGGATTTATCCTGCCTGATGTAATACTTCTGGCAGAATGTTCTTTCACCAAGTTGTGTTTTCGATTACCACAAAAAATTTAATAATTCCCATGATCTGTGTCTGTTTGTTTCAGCCATTGTTCTTAACATAGAGGCTGCATTGTTAACTTTCTGGTGTATTCGAGCACGTGTTCCTAATCAAGCTCATATAATTATCAGATGCAGGGGGAGGATATAATGTCCCTTTGACGGTAGTCAGTGCACTATGAAATTATCAGATACCCTACTTTGAATTTTGTTTCTGCCGAATCTTGGTGCCTGGCTTCTCGAGCTTTTTTCCCGTGAACGTTCGCTGACGTACATTACATTCAGCAGTGGTACCCAGTACCCGGATGTAATTTCTTACGCTTCTTCCTGAAAGAACGCCTGTTGATCTAGACATCACATTTGAGTTATAAATCCCAACGAACAGTATGTTACACCATCATTGTATAAGATGCAGTGAGTGTGAGTGAAATTCACCGCATTACAATGGTGCTTAGATCAGCGCTAATGAGCATTGAGCTGCTGAGACTGTAACATTGCCTTCAACTCAACAACGTACTAGAAATGAAAATGAATTCACTGCCAGGCGTGAATGCAAGAAGCTATTCACCATTCGGAAGTTCTCCAGAGAAAAATGTAATATGCCACAGTCTTAGAGAAGTTTAATAACCACATGGATACCGTACTACCTACAAAGTATTTTCTGCGCTTCAGTCAAATAGCTACCATAAACAAGTGTAACTCTAGAAGATGCCAAATAGCAGGTCCTACACCCTTCTACGGTGTATCAAAACCGCGGTTTTCAAATTGATTAGGTACCATCTGGTCATGTTGTGTAATAGGCAATGACATCTAACCCCTTGAATCTTCTACTTAGGAGAGAAAAATTACCTCTTGTTTCTCTGACTGAACGAAAAGTTTAATCTCTGTCAAAGCATCCTAACAACGACACTGAATATGTGATTGACTGGAAATAGATAGGCTTGGCGCACCCAGACGAGGAATTAAATAAGGCGTTATTTTATCGTATGACTTAGTTGTGGAACAGCAGGTACGAAAGTCAAAGACATGGAGCTGTGTTTCATTCTCATCACAAATGAGTATAAGCAGAAATGGAATCCAAAGTAAACAGCACAGTAACGTAAACAGTAGGCAGAATCAAATCTTCAGCTAAACCACAAGAACCGCAGTTTGTACAGAAACATTAAAACGCGTCGGCGAAGAACAAGGAGGGTGATATTCGTGGCCAGTGTGGAAGAATTCGACGAACGAGGAAAAACTAGGTGACAAATAACAGTGGACGGAAAACAAAACTTATGGTGTAGAGAAAACGTTCAACTGATGAGAAGACGTTGTATTACACTCACGACTATACTGCAGCTTGACCAGAGCTGCTCGTGGCTAGTAGTAGTGACACCTCCCATCGGAACAACTAGTACTTCATTCGTTTAAAAGGGAACTTGAAAAAATTGTGTAACATCGGGAACATGTTGAGTTTCAGGCCATGAAAGATACGTTGTTAGCCCTTAACTCAACTGAAAGGTTACTATTCAAGATACACCAAACAGAAGACGTCAAAACGAGTCACTGATTCTCGTAACTCTTTCTAGTGTAATTTCGTTGGTCTGAAGTCGAAAAGAAGTCCTTTTGTTGTTTCGGTTTCATGGCGACAGAGGTAGTTTCTGGGTCGTTTGACCTGTGAGAGAATGTAAGAGAAATTCGGAAAACACATAACTGGATGCACTGGATGAAGGTTTCAGTTTTTTGCGAAAAGTTGTTTACAGAATTTCAAGAAGCGGTGTGGGGTAGACACTACGTATTCTACGGGTAGGTCTATCGATACCACATTGATCGAGAAGGTAATGTTATCGTATCAGACGACTCCAAAAATAAGAAGCAATGCTTTTTACCACTCGTGTAAGGAAAGGTGCTAATTTTTAATACTGGCCATTAGAAAAACACCATCACTCAACCACTGTATAGAGATTGACCTGATATGGATGCAGCTGCCGATATCACCGCTACAGAAATTCGTGTTTTCCACCTTGTAAAAAATTCTACTTAATGACTGCCAATCCAATACATGTACTAATTGCTTGGTTCAAAAGTTCCTCAACAACTCTACTAAAATCAATGTGCATTTCCATATTTAATTCTATTTGTGCTTTGTTTTTAGCCTCTACAGCACTACATCGTTTACTCCACCCACCCTCCATCCACACACACACACACACACACACACACACACACACACACACACACACAGAAATTGGAATACTGACTCTTTTTCACCTTACCAACAACAGCAGCAAGTAGCTGAGGCCAAGTGGCTGGTTTCGTTTCGACCGACTGCAATTCTTCAATCGTATTCCCATTGGTGACAGGCTTGGTATAGGGCCATATCGCCGCAATGTTTTTGAAGACACCTTCCACTCCGCATCCGTCGGCCACATCACACCGTTTGCTTGTGAGCGCCTTCATTCCTGTATTTACTAACCGGAAGACGGAGTCCCTTAAGTACCTGTGAACAATCCGCACTATTATCCACAAGTGCGTGCGCAGCAGCCCGTGTTTACCACGAGCGCGAAACAGACTGGTGGCGCATTAACACACACACACACACACACACACACACACACACAGACCCGACCCACCACCAAATCGGCCGGAGGTCGATAAATGCGACGTAAATGTACAGACAAACAAATGAAACAATTCCAGAAAAACTGAGTGATTTATTGAAGAGAAAGCGTCATAAATTGAGAAAGTTAACAACGAATTGGCCCACCTCTAGTCCGGTATTGGTTTGGCATTCTCTGATATAACTGTTGGATATCCTCCTGAGTGTTAAAGTGCCAAATTCTGCCTAACTGGCGCGTTGGACCTTCAAAATTCCGAGACGGTTGGAGGGCCCTGCCGATAATGCTGCACCAATTCTCAGTTGGGGAGAAATCCGGCGACGTAGGATTTGGCAATCAGGAGCACAAGTTGCAGAGAATCTCGCCATGTGTGGCTTGCCATTAACCCTCTGCCTCCCAATTAACCTGATAGCATACATTACGTGTTTTCTCTGCCTCGTGATGACTGGGTGTTGTGTGATGTCCTTAGGTTAGTTAGGTTTAAGTAGTTCTAAGTTCTAGGGGACTGATGACCATAGATGTTAAGTCCCATAGTGCTCAGAGCCATTTTAACCATTTGAACACGTTACGTGTGTTTGTTCCTCTCTCTCAAATCAATAGGCTTGGGTTTTTCACGGCACTAGTACCTTCCTACCTTCAGGAGCAGTTTACAACTTCATTCATTAGTTTTCACTCGACCTCCGTGGAGAGCAGATGTGACGTTAGTGGCCTCATAAGCTCATTGTGCCCGATTACGTCTCAATTACAGATGTGTGTATTTTTGGTTCTTTTTGATCAGAGTTGTTATTTTGCTCACATGATGGATGAGTAGTGTGAATTTTGTAGATATTTTGTGAAAATATGTAGTATACTGAGCTGGCCTTTCAGTCACAACGTAATTACTCTGGCACTCTCTCTTTTGCACACCACAGATAAGGCTCGGAATAATAACGATTTGTCTAACCGATGTCATCTCGAAGAAATACATGATATGCTCATGCGCAATGAAGAGAAGACCCCACGCTGTCTGAGGAGCTTGGTAATGAGAGTGACAGTGATTCACAAGACGAGTCGGAAGAACGTGAAGGCGATGCTGTTGCGGAACAAGATGGAGGAGGTGATTACTGTTTAACGTCCCGTCGACAACGAGGTCATTAGAGACGGAGCACAAGCTCGGATTAGGGAAGGATGGGCAAGGAAATCGGCCGTGCCCTTTCTAAGGAACCATCCCGGCATTTGCCTGAAGCGATTTAGGAAAAGCGGAACAAGATGGTGAAGGTACTTGTGACGATGGAGAAGGAAGAGACAACAAAATAAGAAACATTATTTGCGAAGAGATAAGACCATGTGGGTCAAAAAGCCATCTCTGAAAAGACATCGCATTGGCCCTCTCAACACCATCACACAATTGTCGTTAGATTTTGTTGATGTAAAAGTTAATAAACAATACAGCATTACGTTTGACTATAATGATGAGAAGGTTTTGGTTTCCCACATCCCGTTCCAGAACAAAAATGTTTCTGTTGTATCTTCGCTTCATAATAACAGTGCCACTGATCCCGACTCTGTAGAGAAAAACAAACCAGAGATAGTCACTTTCTACAATTCAGCAAAAGGTGGCATTGATACTGCAGATAAAATATTGCTACTTACAGTATCAGACGAAACAAAAAGGGCTGGCCAGTGATCATTTTTTCACCATGTTGAATGTGCGTGTTGTCAACTCCCATGGAAATCAAATGGATAAACTGCATAAGGAGTGCTTCTAAAATCGATAGCACATCAGTTTGCCCTTTGAGAGCTATGCAGAAGAGGCTTGAATAAGATTTTATTCCCCTCCAGCTTGCAAAGTCGACTCAAATGATTTACCCCCACAGAAGACAGAAAGAATTCGCCATCTCTCTCGCATCACAAAAGACATATATGCACCACATGCATCACATGCACAACAGAAGAGGGTCAGAGAAGGATGTCATACAGAGTGCAAAAACAGCCACAACGAGATCTGCTTATCCAATGCAAATACAATCTGCCACTTTTGCTTCTTTGTACGCCAAGTGTTTCTTATGGTAATTCTGAGAGGCTGTGAAAGACACTAAAATAGTGTGTAACCACACCACATCGTTCAAGGTGGTGGACAGCATGATGTGTCAACACCACACTCCTGCAGAATTGATACTTTTTCACCAAGTAGAATTAGTGCAAAATCCAAATATAGTGCTCCATGATCATGAGGATGGACAGGACAAACGGATATTACAGTAATTTCTGGTAATTAGGTCAGAAGGTGAAGGAAATTAAGTCCTATGCTAGTCATCATTGAGAATTACATTAGTCTATCAACCGATTTGAGTAATTGTTGGCACTCATTGCCTAGTTACTAAACATTTCTGTACTATGTATGGAGTATTACAGAACATTATTCATAAGTCATCTGATTACAGTGAACATTGGCACTCATTGGCCAGTTACAAACCATTTTTATGCATTATTCAAAAGTGATCATTCAACGCAAGAGTTAATTAATGGCATAGCATTTACATAATTCATCTAGTTATAGTAATCATTGGCATTCATTGGTCAGTTACTAAACATTTTTATGCATTGTTCAGAAGTCATCATTCAAAACAGGAGTTAATGAGTGTAGCATCAAGCTACTGGTATTCATATATAATAGCATGTAAGTGACATAAGACAAATTTAAAATATAAGAAACAGTGGCATTCATTGGCGAGTTACGAAGTATTCATATAGTTTTATAAAACATTATGCAGTATTATTCAGAAGTCATCGTTCAAAATGAGAGCTAATTATTGCCATAGCATTTACAGAGTCTAACAAAAATATTATTTACAGAAATTATTGGCATAGCATTTATACATTATTACAAAACATCATTCAGTATTACTCAGAACTCATCATTCAAGTGATATAGGACATATTTAAAATGTAACACACTGCAACTATTACTCAAGGTCCATGTTCCAAAAATACATAGATATAATGGATTCAATGCATCTGACAAATTTGCATTATACACTCCTGGAAATGGAAAAAAGAACACATTGACACCGGTGTGTCAGACCCACCATACTTGCTCCGGACACTGCGAGAGGGCTGTACAAGCAATGATCACACGCACGGCACAGCGGACACACCAGGAACCGCGGTGTTGGCCGTCGAATGGCGCTAGCTGCGCAGCATTTGTGCACCGCCGCCGTCAGTGTCAGCCAGTTTGCCGTGGCATACGGAGCTCCATCGCACTCTTTAACACTGGTAGCATGCCGCGACAGCGTCGACGTGAACCGTATGTGCAGTTGACGGACTTTGAGCGAGGGCGTATAGTGGGCATGCGGGACGCCGGCTGGACGTACCGCCGAATTGCTCAACACGTGGGGCGTGAGGTCTCCACAGTACATCGATATTTTCGCCAGTGGTCGGCGGAAGGTGCACGTGCCCGTCGACCTGGGACCGGACCGCAGCGACGCACGGATGCACGCCAAGACCGTAGGATCCTACACAGTGCCGTAGGGGACCGCACCGCCACTTCCCAGCAAATTAGGGACACTGTTGCTCCTGGGGTATCGGCGAGGACCATTCGCAACCGTCTCCATGAAGCTGGGCTACGGTCCCGCACACCGTTAGGCCGTCTTCCGCTCACGCCCCAACATCGTGCAGCCCGCCACCAGTGGTGTCGCGACAGGCGTGAATGGAGGGACGAATGGAGACGTGTCGTCTTCAGCGATGAGAGTCGCTTCTGCCTTGGTGCCAATGATGGTCGTATGCGTGTTTGGCGCCGTGCAGGTGAGCGCCACAATCAGGACTGCATACGACCGAGGCACACAGGGCCAACACCCGGCATCATGGTGTGGGGAGCGATCTCCTACACTGGCCGTACACCACTGGTGATCGTCGAGGGGACACTGAATAGTGCACAGTACATCCAAACCGTCATCGAACCCATCTTTCTACCATTCCTAGACCGGCAAGGGAACTTGCTGTTCCAACAGGACAATGCACGTCCGCATGTATCCCGTGCCACCCAACGTGCTCTAGAAGGTGTAAGTCAACTACCCTGGCCAGCAAGATCTCCGGATCTGTCCCCCATTGAGCATGTTTGGGACTGGATGAAGCGTCGTCTCACGCGGTCTGCACGTCCAGCACGAACGCTGGTCCAACTGAGGCGCCAGGTGGAAATGGTATGGCAAGCCGTTCCACAGGACTACATCCAGCATCTCTACGATCGTCTCCATGGGAGAATAGCAGCCTGCATTGCTGCGAAAGGTGGATATACACTGTACTAGTGCCGACATTGTGCATGCTCTGTTGCCTGTGTCTATGTGCCTGTGGTTCTGTCAGTGTGATCATGTGATGTATCTGACCCCAGGAATGTGTCAATAAAGTTTCCCCTTCCTGGGACAGTGAATTCACGGTGTTCTTATTTCAATTTCCAGGAGTGTATTACCATTTACTTCATACAACTATTCATAGTGTAGAGTTTCTTATTTCTAGCATATTTCATCACTAAAACTAAGATGTGTAGTTGTGTCTGACAGCCTGCATCACTCGCCTTGTATTCTGAAAGAAAAATAATTAGTTAAGACTACTATCATACGATGTGTATAGTATATTCTTGTTAATGCTTCTTAATTCTGATCCATTTACTCTTCATCACAAGGTATTTCATTTTCTTTCGTTCATTCCGAAGTTGAAATTCCCATTTCATAGTAATCCACTGTGGTTTGTTTAATTCATTTCTTTTACACGTTATTGCTTTCTGAAAATTATGAATAAGGATTAATATCTTGCACTTAAATCATATACCCATTAAATAAAAACTTGTTTCTAGTGATATAATTAAGCATACAGCATAGCATAACAGAAAACGTATTATGTCAAAAACGTAGACAGTGTTCAGGTGCAAAAATGTACACAGAGTATCATAATGTAGTAGCAAAACAATGTAAAATAGTCATGATGTTCAGATATCATAAGGCAAAGTGTCAAAGTCAACTGGTATTTGTTATATCTTAAAGATTACATAGTGCATACAAACAAAACAGGAAAACAATCATACACGAAAAATGGAAAATGTGCACAGTCTGATATATAACGATAAGAAATTACTTTCCTTGTGTTCAGCTTGTATGTTGTGTAGTTGATAGAGGCGAAAGTTGAAGACTTTAATGGAGAAAGAATTTGATAAAATTAATATGTCACTAGATAGAATTGCATAAATGGTCATAAAATATGTAAGTTTATATGGAAAAATGTGCACGGTCTGATGTGTAACGACAAGAAAAGCGGCCTGCTAACCTTACCTTGCCGGGCACTTGCCAAGAAAAAATATGATAATCATCAGTAATTGTTCATATAAATATAATTGCATAAGTGGTCATATAAAAATCAGAAAATGGCATTACAGTGTGATAAATCATTAAGTATGTTCATTCAATAAAGGGTTTAATATTGGAGACATGGTGATTGCCCCTGCTTATTCTGGTTCTCAAAGTTTCGACGTGTACTACATTGGGGTGAGGAATTCTGCGAATTCGATATGGACCTGAGTGTAGAAGCTCAAATTTACTGCATCTACTCTTTCCTCTGTTGGATAAATAATGTGTGCATACTAATATCTTCTGTCCAATGTGAAAGTCACGACGTGTACAAACCTGTTTTTGCTGTCTTCTCCGGCGCTCTGCGGCACGTTTGATGTTGTTCAGCGCAATGTCAATTATTTCATTGTGTCGTAGTCGACGAGATGTAGGAAAGGATACTAATTCTTTAATTTTGTAGGTGGTTCAACATTTTTCAATATAACAGTCGGAGATAGATTCATTTGGTATCGAGTTAATCACATCCTGGAATGACTGTATGTGTGTATCCCAATCGATATGTTTTTTATGGCAGTATATTCTACATAGTTTACCAATTTCTTTCATTAGACGTTCACAAGGGCTCGAAGAAGCGTGATACTTGGATATATAAATCGGAGAAATGTTTCGTGCTCGTAACATACGTGTACATATAGCAGATCGAAATTGTGGTACATTGTAGGAAATTACTTTCAATACATGCCCTACATGAAATAGAAAATGTTTTACAAATGCATTCGAAACAGATTTGGCAGTAGCTTTGCGTAACGGAGTGAAGGTAACAAATTTCGAAGTGAGTTCAACAGCGACAAAGATGTAACAAAAACCTCTATTAGATCTGGGAATCGGACCAAAAATGTCTACAGCGGCCATGTGTCTCAATTTAACAGGTACAATGGGATGTAACGGAGGAATATGTGAAGTCGTGTCTGACTTAGCTTTCTGACAGATTTTACATGACGCTAAAACTCGTCGAATACGTTTCTCCATGTTGGCAAAATAACAGTTCTGTCTCAGTATAAGAAAACATTTTCTGGCTCCGTAATGTGCGTAACTTAAATGAGCATACCAAATTAATTTGTTAACAAGCTCGTCAGTAATACATAGTAACCAATTGTTGCTGTCAGGGTGATAGCGGCGAAACAGAATATTATTGGGTACAGTGTAATAGTTTCTGATGGTAACATTATTCCTATATTGACAAAGATGTTTAATTTCTTTCCACACATTGTCTTTACTCTCCTCTTGTGCTATATCTCGTAATGATGCCGAAATAAAATTTTCGAATGCAACTTGTTGAGTATACATGACGCAAGAATTTGCTTGGCAGAAGTTGGTTGCGATGTCTTGCTGATTGTTGCTGAGAGAACGGGATAGTGCGTCTGCTAGAATATTTTGTGTATCGGGAATGTGAACAATTGTAAAATTAAATTCCTGTAAATAAAGTTTCCATCTGCTTAATCTGTCATGTGTAAATTTAGCGGAAAGTAAAAACTGTATCGCTCTATGATCTGTGTAAACGGTCGTATGTCTTCCATAAAGAAAATGCCGAAATCTCGTAAATGGCCATACAACACATAATGTTTCAAGTTCTGTAACAGAATAGTTGCGTTCAGCAGGTGACAGAATGCGACTCGCAAAGGCGATATTTTTAATTACTGTATTACCGTCTTCTTCAATTTCCTGAAAAATGTGTACGCCTGAAGCTGTGTTAGAACTGTCGGTGGCAATGGAAAAATTTCTAGTAAGATCTGGGTGTGATAAAAGTGGGGCATTCAACAAAACTTGTTTCAGATTAGCAAATTCAGACTATTGGTTTTTAATGTAAAAGTGTGTCTCAGATGTCGTAAAAAGTAATAACATTTTCGTGAACAAGATTCTGTGTGTCAAAAGTATTGCTTCCGTTGCTAGAAGATGCAACCTGTACTGTATCTAGTCAAATTCCATCTGACGTGCTATTATTTGCGGGAGGATGTTGTGGCATTTCGACTATTTGTACTGTTCTGTTATTTCGTCCTGACGCATTAGGTTCGGGATGATACCTACTGTCTGGTTCATTCATGATAATCTGTTGTTGTGGTTGATTATGCTGCTGGTAAGACCGACTGTTATTAAACGTACGCTGAAAATTGTACTCATTACATTTACGTCTGTCATAATAATCATTGCTATACGGCGCGTTGCGATACGAGTTAAAATGATGTGTTTTCTGTACGTAGTTATTTCCTTGTTGCTGTGCGTTACTATTTACGCTATACATGTAGGCGGCGAAACATTAAAGTTTGGTTGACCTTGCAGACTACATTGTTGGTTAGGTATGCTAACCGGCTGGCTTTGGTGCTGTTGCGGGGAAAACCCTCGATCGTTGCCAAAAATGCGTCTGCGATATCTGAAAATTTGTACATACTGATGATTAAAATTTTGTCTGTTATTAAAATTACTCTGGTATTTCTTTTTATTTCGCGAGTGTCTAATGAAAACTGTCACTTTCGGTAAAACTTGTCATATCAGGTTTTCTTTACTCATACGTAATCCTAGATAGATCGATAGTTGAAGAGCTGTTTTGATAGATATAAAGGATAGTAAAAGAGAAGGCAGCAGTGCAGAAAACTAAAGATGAAATAGCACTACTACGGCTCGGGGCCCTGTGCACGCTACAGCACATATTCATTGAAGTGTACTGAATCCCCTGAGGTCAATTACGCGCTGCAAATAAATTTTAGTTTTTGCGTTACGGGCAATACCGGTGAAAATTCAAAAGCATGTTGTTGTATCCAATCCAATTCTAGTTTCTGCGTTACAGGCCAAGCTGATGAAAATACAAAAGCAAATTGTCGTATCCAGTCCAAAGCGTGAATCTGTGTTCTGTCATTATTAAGCACTTTAAATTTCCTAACAGATAGAAAGTGTTTGTAATAAAAATTATCGTCTCTGTATGTCTGAGCAGGTTCAGGATTGCATGATAATCTACTTGTCTGTGACTGTTTGGAATCTAAGTCACGTAGTCTCTGTAAATTACCTAAGTTACACTGGCTGTGTGAGTGTGAGAAATGTTCAGAATTTGGTGTATGCTGTGCCGTGTTAGAGGCTGAAATATTTTTCATCTCTGTCAATTCGTGTTGTAAAGATGACAACTTTCTACGTAATGTATTATTGGACGAACCTATCTCACTGATCGTCTGCTGTGAATTTTGGAATTCGGGTGTTTGATTAAGCGACACTGGTGACGTATCGTCTGATTTGGTGTCATTATTACTTTCGATAACGTCAATACGACTGGCCAATTCATCATATTTTTCAGTCAGTACTTTTACGTGATCGTCGTTTTTAGTGTCACAAATATTAATTTGTTTTTGTATTTTACATGTGGTTTTGTTCAATTTTTTAACGTCTGCTTTGATGGCATCGGAATCCTGTATTAGTTCCAATTTTTCAAGTCTGTTGGTCATTGTCTGAAAGTCTAATATGTGTGTGTCTGTTTTTGTTTTAAGATCGGCGATTTCATCATGCAATTCGTTATTCAACTGTTTGATACTGTTAATTTCGTCTGATACTGTAGCAATATTGTTGTCTACGTATGTTTTTGCTTTCGTAAACAATTTACGCTTATCTTCCTGTCTTTGTACCTTAATTGTTTCCATGACTTGTTGCTTTACTTTATTCTGTTCCTGTATAAATTTACTGAAACGCTTTTCACTGTTGTGTAGGTGGTGATTAAAACGTTCGTCAATTTGGCTGTTCTGTTGGTCAAATTTCGCGTCTACTTTCGCATCCGGCGTGCGTGAAAGTTCTGCTGACATTAATTTAAACTCGTCGCGTAACTGTGTTGCGTTTTCAGAGCATTGTTTAGCGACTGCACTAATTTCATCTCTAAGTAATTTAGTTGTGGCTGCATGTGTATTACTTAATTCTTGTGCCACAGATCTAATTTCTTCACTACTGTTCCTAGCACAAGCCTTAATTTCCTCACGTAATTGTTCCTTAGTATCATGACATTGCACGGCAACGGCTGTAATCTGTTCACTAAGTTGTTTGTTCTGTTCGTTAAGGTTGTCGTGTTTTTAATTCGACTGTTCTGAAACTTTCATTAAGTTGTTTTCACAATTCAGTAAGAAATGGTTCTCGTATTTTTCATTAAGTTGTTTGAAATGGTTGTCGAAATTTTCATTAAGTTGTTTGAAATGGTTATCTAGTATTTCATTCCGCTGTTTGAAACCTTCATTAATTTGTTGTTTGAGATTTTCATTAAGTTGTTTACGCGATTCACTAATTTGTAGCAATACAGCCATAACTTGATCCCAGCCAAAATTAGCGTCCATTGTAACGGAACGTGCCGCGTCATCAATTGTCGTTAAATTAAAAGAGGACACAATTGAATTTGTTTGCTCATCATTAGCATTAAAATCATTACTAGTGGTCGGTACGCACTGATTATCTGTAATTAGGGGATGATCACTATTACACTGAGTGTCGCACGTATTATCGGTCAAATTATTCGAGTCGGCTATTTCATTCATTGCACGTCGCGATGTACTGTTAACAGTTTTTCGCGGCATTTTTCACAAATCAAAATTAAGCACAAAATGAAACAAAGACAAAGCAAAAGTGGAACAAACACATTTACAACAAAGAGCAATAAATTGCCGATGATCTGTGAAAAAAAGTAACAAATTAGTAAATGCGTTGCGCCAGATGCAAACTACATTTAGGTAAATAAGAGCAGATATGTGACTACTTCTCAGAAATTCACAAAGAAAATACGATCCTGGCCGGTTGTCGCCAAGTGTGACCTCCCCACAAAAATATAATAAATAATATGAGTATGATTCTAATTTAGTGTAACATCCCCACAAAATTCTTTCTCATTTGTAACCTCCCTAAATAATTCTTTCTCATTTAATCTAAGCTCAAAATTCATTCAAATTTAGCATAACCTCAAAACAGAAAAATTCCTAAACCTCTCAACAGTAAAAATTATAGTTGTGTCGTTCACATTCAGTATAATATCCCAATAAAAAATAAATTCAGTAACCTGGTAATAAAACAATGTAACTAACCTCTCAATTAAATGGTCGCTCACTTATGACTTTTCAGTAATTCACTGTGAATTTAACCTGGTAAATTTTGGACGACAGCAGTGCTGCGTCATTGCCCTGAAAGATCATTCCGAATAAAAAAAGGAAAAATTCTTACCTCAATGAAGTCGCTGGATATATCTGCTCTTACAATAAATTTTTCCGGCACATCTCTGTGCAATGCTGGCCGACCTGTCTGTCATTTATGAAAGGAAGCAACTGATTTTTCTATTGCAATAATCGGGATGATCATGGATGGCAGAAATTAGTAAATTCTTTAAATTGAAATGAATGGTTGTTAAAAGTTACTTTTTATGAGGAAGATTATTATTACGAGAGTTTTAAAACATTTACATGTGACTTGAGATAACATTACTACATATGCGCGAGGCTGCTTTTTTTACCTTATACATTAATACCCAGGCCGCGACATCGCTGCACCGCGACCGGGCCAACCAACACGATACACCAGACCAGACCAGGGCAGACTCCAGACTAGCAACAACATACTGCTACAGCTACACAGTTCCTACTGCAGTCAACACTGCTCTGTGGTCAGAGATTCTCTTATACCTTGCCTATTGCAGGCAGCGCATGAGCAATACATCGAAATTACATCTGCTCGGACCTCTTACAAGTGACTTAAAATCGGAGTTTTCCGCATTAATTTACAGTTTGATAAAATTTATACATCGAAAACTGTAACTGCTCGCTGGTGGTTTCAGAATTACCGTTCTTTATGTTTTGTTTCTTTTGTACTTAATAAAAGGTTTTTTAGCATCCGTGTTCATATCTTCTGTTTACACGTGTTCCTACAAAATTCACTGATTATGTTTAGGGTACTAATGTTGGAAATGTGAGATAATAGATTTGGTTCAAACGAGCAGTATGGGACTTAACATCTGAGGTCATCAGTCCCCTAGAGGTTAGAACTACTTAAACGTATCTAACCTAAGGACACATCACACGCAACCATGCCCGAGGCAGGTGTCAGGCACATTGTATCCGAACCCGGAGTCCCATAACTGCGCCTGATGGGGATTAAGGGGAACAAAATGGGGTGCTGAATACCGTCGACGTACCGCTGTGTTGTAAGGGTGCCGCGGATGGTACCAAAAAGGGGTCATCCTATGAATAGAAATGGCAGCGCACACCATCAGTCCTGGCTGTCGGGCTGTATAGTGGCCGATAACCAGTTTGGCATCCCTCCACCGTCCGCGGCGTCTCTAGACACATCTGGAATCTCACTGGCGCCCGAGTACAATTGACTTCAGTGATGAGTTCCGCTTCGAAGTGAGCCCCGATGACCAACGAAGAAGTGTCTAGATACAACCCGAACGCAAAGGGATACCATGTCGACTGTCGCCTGCCATGTGGCGCCACAACAAGGAGATATGGTCTGAAGTGAAATTTCTTTTCACAGCACGACCTCTTTGGTTGTCATCTGCGGTACCCTTACAGGACAGAGGTACATCGACGATATCGTATACTCCGTTTTGTTTCCCTTCAAGGCAAACCATCTCAGGCTTACATTTCAGCAAGATAATACCTGCCCGCACACGGAGAGAGTTTCTACTTTGGTATTCATGGTTGCCAAACCATGTCAAGGCCAGAAAGATCGCCGCTGCTCTCCGCAGTTTAGAATATATTGAGGGTTAGGGGCAGGCCCCTCTAACTAGATCGAGATGTTGACGATCTAACTCCCCAGTTGGACAGAACGTGACACAATATCCCTCAGTAGGACATCCAGCAGTTATATCAATGAATGCCAAGCCGAACCAACTCGCATAAGGGCCAAAGGTGGACCAGCGCCTTATTTACGCGCTCAGTGTGTGAATCTCTTTCTCTTGAATAAACCACCAATTTTTTTGACGTTGTCTGTACATGTACCTCACACGTACCGATTTCCTTCCCATTCGGATAATTACTTCGTTGTATGTATGTGTGTGTGTTTTTTTTGTCTATTAGAGTGTATATTCTGAACAGGTAAATATATCGAAATGCTGTATTCGGAAAGCTATAACGGACAATGTGGCTAATTATTGCACAAGTAATTGTTAATGTTTACAGCTGTCGAATTATGACACTGGCTTCGTTTTCCTTTAAATAGAACTATATACTTTTGCCTACGACGAGGATTTCAGTGACATAAATTCTATGTATCCGATAGCATTAAGAAAACAACGGCGTGATGCACTGACCTGCTGTCAGCAGGAAACGTCCCTTTGATGTCTGCCCAATTGTATTCAATGAAAGCAAACACGTAACTTTGGTTCAAATGGCTCTGAGCACTATGGGACTTAACATCTGTGGTCATCAGTCCCATAGAACTTATAATTACTTAAACCTAACTAACCTAAGGATATCACACACATCCATGCCCGAGGCAGGATTCGAACCTGCGACCGAAGCAGTCGCGCGGTTCCTGACTGAGCGCCTAGAACCGCTCGGCCACCGAGGCCCGCCAAACACGTAACTCTGTCCGGTGCTTGTGGGTACTGCTATGACTCTCATATCCAGTGTTCAAAGCATTGACCTAGGGCATTCGTCATGCTAGAGAGTGATTCTGGACGAACAGTACTACATATCGATTTTCCATATTTACTTAGCGATGAGTGGGTCAGTGTTGTACGGCATTTATCGTATTCGGGGTTCGTTGGCATTTATTTAGAGACGTATTTTTTCGTTTTCAGCAGAGATAAAAGTCCATAGGTGTTACGTCTAGGAGCGTGCAGGCCATTTTGTGTTCCCTGAACGAACTGTTGAGTTTTGCCAAAAGCATTCAAAGGAACATCTGGGGACTCGTTTGAGTCATGGTCCTTGTATGTCTGTATGAGTTTATGTACCAGTGTCTTTTCTTAGTCTCAGTACATGTCACTTGACATTCTGTCTATTTGCGAGTGTGTATCTGTTATTGTGTCTTATCGTGGTCGTGTATAACTTTATGTTCCTCATAGACTACATCATGAAGCACTCAGTGCGGTATAGGGTGCTAATTTGTTTTAACATGAAGCGGTCTAATAGAGTGTAGAGTATTACGTTCATCTGCGTTGTCAATCGAAGTAATTTACTTGAGTATTCACAAGTGTTTGACTGCTCAACAGGTTACGAGCCCAATCCAGTATTATGTCGGTCTTTACAAGAGTTGCTTTATTCAACATTATTTGGTGAATGTTCCGAGGCTGAAAGGAAGCGAAAACCAAGGAGATGGGGCTTTTGCAATCGAGGACGTGCTAATTCTTGATAGAATGCCAATTTTAACCCAGAAACAACTGTATCTATTGATGCCAAGGCCAAGGTGAAAACAATTATTACTGTTCAGTTCTCTTTGTACGTGCAAGTAAAAGATGCAGGGACGACTGTGAAATTTTTGCAGAAACTGAAAGTTTTGCTTGACGACTATGTCAACAAAGAAGTTATTTCCTATAAGCGCAAAAAGTCAGGATTTTTTAAAGGTAAGTGCTCTAATAATGAGGTCAATAATACTGGACAAAACCGAACCTCATTTGCCTTCAGTGCTTGTTTTTCAAGTGGTTTTCAATAGAATTGACTTGTATAGTGATTTGGTGCTACTGTGCATATCATTGCAAATAAAAACTGGACGAAGAATAAATTGAATGCGGTTAGCACGCATAAAATAGTGGCAGCGAATCAGATTGAAATTCCAGTGTCATGCTTTGGAGAACAGTAGTTGGAAAGACCTCCTATGATTACACAGCGAAAAATGTGTGCGCTCCAGAATTGACAACAGATCTGTTAGCTCTCAGCAGGTTGTTTGATCAAGGAAATTGAACTTAATACTGAGCACTGCAATATTTTTTACAAGAATCAACAATTAGTTGCAATTGCAGATCTTATAAACGGTGTTTCCGAGGTGAACATTGACAAGAGAAGTAATTTGTTAGGAACGGTTACTGCATCTAGTTCGTGTAGAAGATTAATAAATTTAAATGCAAAGGATTTTACAAAAATAAAGGATGGGAAGATGTTGCTGTTGAAGGAACGGTGTGTGAAGATGTTAACACCAGTATTACTGGGCAGAATTGTGTGGTGTGCAATCAAGGCAAGCATACAAGCCAGCCATTCACACATGAAGGCAGCATTTTTACTAAAGCACCTATAATTAAGCATGCAGTAGGCTATAGTAATCCCATAAAAGGCTGTGGGCCTTAAGACCCGAAGCAAATGAAGCAGTGATAAGTAAAGATGTGACTCTAATCGAAAATGTCAATGTTGTAGAAGCTGAAATAAAGAATCATGAAGAAATCGTGATTTCACTAGAGGAAGACTAAGAGAAAAAGACGGGGGAGCCGACATCAAGAAAAGACCTTCATGATGCTTCAGAAGATTCAGTTATGTCAGAGGAACAAACTTACGACCAAAAACTTGTTACACAAGAAGATGAAGTGAAGAAGGTTAGAAGAGCACGTCTAATAGCTCAGACCAAGTAGGAGATATAGTGATTAAGAGATTTATTTTTCATCAGTGCATGGGGGCTTAAATAAAATAGGATGCAAATAATTTTAATTTTTTGTTTCAGTAACTGTCTGTTCGGTTACGAAGTCTCGTAACGGTTGGCCCTGACTAGTATTATTACGCAATCTGACTGCTAGAACAACAACAAAGAATGAAATGGAAATTTTCATTAACACAATTAATTAATTAAGTCCCCAGCAACTATAAAACCTACGAAATCAAAGCACAAGTATAACTGTTCTGTGTGTGGAAGTATGACTCAACGTACGCATCTGGCACGGTTCTTCTTCAACAACACAAGAAATTTTAAATATCATTTATACTGAATTAATTAAAGAAAATAAAAATACCATAATTACTCAAGAAAACCAGAATTACACTCTAATACAAGAACACAAGCCAGATGCTTTGTTGACTGAACCTGTAATGACGCATTATTTAAAACATGGAAATAATGAAAAATAAATCAAGTTTCGTTACCTTCATATATTGACCAAAATCACTCTAATCATTACAATATATCTCCACACCGACTCGCTATTACCACATCTCAACAAGAACTTTTCAGTATCACATCTCAGCAAGCACTCTCTACTAGCACATCTGAACACGAACTGACTACCACGAGTCCTGGACAAGCACTGCCCACACGACATCTCAATAATCACTGCCAGTGGAGGCGGCGGAACAATGCTCTCTAGCGATCTCTGGCGCTGTGGCTCAGTGTAGCCACCTTTCATATGCCCTTCCTCCACGGCTAGAATTTGATGGTATTTTTGCCAGCATTGGTGGTGAAAATACCACCAAATTCGTCAGACAGTTCAGGCATGAACAATAGTTTGAATACACATACAATGCTTTTACACTAAACATACAAATCATAACAAACACACAAATGATATCAGATAATTGTCCTATTAACTATTACAATACACAAATACCAGTAAACCTATAACATTTATGGGTGTCAGTGCAAGCCACTACCAACAAATAAAATAATATTTAGGAGATAGGTGGGTAGGATTAGGAAAGGAAAACACACAAAACACACTCACTCATCTTTCATCCACATTAAGTACTACTGTGCAATTGAATAGTGTTAACTGTGTAAATGTAACTCTGTCCAAGATTTGATGTTCATCATGTGTACCAAGTAGTAGTGGCAGCAATGTATAACAGTCAATAATAGTTAAGTCAACGTCATAGTCATCATGTCTAGACCAATGTTTGCCAAGCCAGATCAAAATGTACGGTTGCTGAACAACTGTCAGTGAGCCAAGATATGCAAATGCTTCCTCTCTCCAAAAAAAAAAAAAATGTATATACTGCTTATTGATTTAACAAAATGTGTGTGTAGACAATCTTCTTTGTACTTGAGTGTTCTAGTCTGCCATCTTCATCCTCCTTGTTCCATATAGACCAACAAAAAAATATGCTCCTCACTTACTTCACCTCTTATCCACCAAAACTCCAATAATCATCAGCATTACATAATCTCAATACTTCAATAATACCTCATTTACCTTACCTCTTGTCCACGAAACTCCAATAATCATCAGCTTCACATAATCTCAATACCTCAATAATACGTCGATACATATAAACCTCAGCACCAATATCATTTCACTTCCATAACAACTCTTTCCTCTAGTCAGTCTCCTCGAACAAGTACAGACAAAATCCTAGTGCAACTTCAATTCATCATCCCATACAATCCGAAGACACAGTGTCCACACACAACCTCTGTGTAATCCATCTGACACAAATTTTCTCCTCATTATAAATTATAAGATACATTTTGGTTCCTTGTCCATCATTAAATAAAAGAAATGCATACATGACCTCTAACAGACTTAGTTCGAATAACTCTCAGTAATTAAGTACGATTACGAAGTGTTAATGATCGTGATATTTCAGTGTGTACACCACTTCAAAAATTATGGCAAACAGAAGCAAACATGTGGAGTATTTCTCGTGTCAAGTGTCACTTCCTATTTCAATTGCTCACGAAGAATGCAGTGTAATAACTGTCAATGGTCTAAACCTAGTGTTGGTATGTCATGTCGTTAGCTTCCTTCCTATTAGCATAAATTTATACAGCTTCCATAAAACCTCCAGCTCATGTGACTTCTAAGCAGTTTCTTGTACCAATGTCGTTCGTAGAATTATAGCAGTTCATTTTCTTATCTTAAAAATATCAGGCACTGAGCGTAAGCAATACATGCAATATCGCGACAATATACCAGTAGCGAACAGAATGTCAACAAGTGGATGCAGCACAATCCCTATAACGAGGCTCTGCCAAGCGAACAATCTACAATTAATACAATAGTGTAACCTAATCTTCATGTTTGTACACTGTACATCAGCATTGCTATATTCTAAATTGAAGAGTAGTTATGACAACAAACAGAAATGTGTAAATATGCAATCCATACGCACAGCAGCAAACATATATCTTACGTAATAAACAAGTGATTAGCATCATATCAGCATAAGCAAATAAATGTTCATATGTAATCTTTAAAAAGTAAACATGAAGGCGCAAGCAGATAAATCACAAAATATAACTTACATACATAACCACAGTCAGCACAACTAATAGGGTGACAATTATAATTTAAATAAATAAGCACAGCAGGCACATAATAAAAAATATGACATCAGTGAAAAAGCAGTGCAGCCAAGCAATGCATAATATATACAAATAACAACCCTGTTCATTAGTCAATCATTGTCAAAATCGGTTAATGTGCGCAAGCACGTCGCTTCACTAGTAAATTCATAGAACATGAAATTTAGCACAAAGTATGAATCACGTAATCGCGAGCAGCAAATTACGTCTAAAGTACGTACCTAAGTGGAAATATGTTACCTGAAAAATAAACTCAATTAATCGTTACCTTTTTGGTTTTTTACTTCCTTTTTTTTTTTTTTTTAAATTACATTCTTCCTGAAATTTTCTCCATAGCAAGTCCTCTTAACGTCGGACACACATAGAATTTACCTGAAGGTCTTAAATATTTTATACAACCGTATCCTGAAAAATACTGAACGTTAATAACATAATTTATGAAGTCCTTATAGCTTTATACAGAATTTAGTCGGAGAAATTAGACTGTGTATTTGTTTACGTCTGTGAGTGCATTCGCACTGAGCGCTCGATCAGCTGTAGGCGCGTGACGTAGGAAGTGATTGTTTGCGGTCAACGACTGCCTCGTGCGCCGCGCAGACTTCACTGTTGCTTTGAGTATCTGCCGCCGCCGGAACACGGCGCGGTATCCTTGTACTCTCCGCATGTTTACATGTAGCTGTTAGTTTCTCTAAAGTATGTCATTCCACAAAAAATTTTACGTTCGATATATGATGTATTCCCTTAGAGCGCCGAGATTTAAGAGTTTCTACTTCAACAGTGTTATCATGAATAATTTTGCGAACTCTATATGGACCGTTATAAAGCAGAAAAAATTTGCGACACAAGCCTTTTCCTTTGTGAGACAAACGGTGAGACTTAATTAATACCTTTTGACCAACTGACAAGATTTTTAAACGACCAGGACGTTTCGCTGATTTCTCTCTTCTAGCAGCCGCAGATGCAATATTTCGTAGAGCCAGGTTGACAACTTCAGAATGCCGCAGTTTCCGTGAGGCGGAAAAGGAACGATTTCAGAAATGCGATTTGTCGGTGCTTTGTTTTTTAATATCAATAGAGGCGGTAAAGAAGTTGAGTCATTAGGAAGTTCATTCAGAATGTTTTGAAAAATATGAAGATACTGATCCCAAGTTCTGTGATTCTGATGACAATAAAGACGCCACAATTTATTGATTTCCTTCATCCATCTCTCTGAAGCATTAGATTGAGGGTGAAAAAGTGAAATAAAAATTGGTTTAATCTTACGACGCCGTAGAGTACGAAGCCAAATTTTAGAGCGAAACTGTGATCCATTATCTGATATAACCTTATCAACATGACCAACTTCTTTAAGAAAATGTTTGATGAAAGCATTAGATACTGAACGAGCTGTTGCCTTGCGTAAAGGTGTAAAACGCACGTATTTTGATGTCAATTCCACTGCTACGAAAATGTACGCAAAACCATTAGTAGAACGAACCACTGGACCGAACAAATCGACTGCAGCCATGTCCTTTAATTTCGCTGGAATGATAGGAAACAACGGTGCTCTGTGAGAAACAGTTGGCGGCTTAGCCTGTTGACATAATTTGCATTTGGCAAGAACAGATCGAATACGTTTTTCCATATTACTGAAGTAGCAATTTTCTCGTAATTTATGAAAGCATTTTCTGGGACCAAAATGTGCATAACTGAAATGTGTAAACGAGGTGTGGCCAAATCATCCAATCTAACAAAGCGTCTAAGAAAATTACAGACACCAAGGAAACTACGAACATCACGTTTTGTGGAAGGAACAGCATAATTACGAATAGCGTCTAGTTTCTCTGGATCAGGAAGAATACCTTCTGTAGAAATAATGTGACCGAGAAATTTCACCTGAGAACGACCAAATTCAGATTTTTCCAAGTTCACTGTAATGCCAACTCTTGCAAAAATACGTAATAATGAATCCAAAATTTTGTTGTGCTCACTCCAAGAACGTTTAGCAATAAGAATATCGTCAACATATGAAGTAATATTGTCACGAAGATAAACAGGTAAAATTTCGTTTAAACTACGAATGAATGCTGCAGAAAATATAGTAAGTCCAAACGGTAATTTCCAAAGTCACTTTTGGGTAAAACAGTCAAATCCGGTTATCTTTAACTACTGTCTGAATAGATGGATAGTAGAAGAGTTGTTTTTTATAGATACAAAGAATAGTGAAAAAGTAGGCAGCGGTGCAGAAAACTAAAAAGGGAAATAGTACCACTACAGCTCGGGGCCCTGTGAACGCTACGGCACATATTCACTTAGTATAGTGAATCCCCTGAGGACATTAATAACTGCACATAAATTTCAGTTTGCGCCTCAGTGGCAAATTTGGCGGAAGTGCGTACGTAAATTGATCTAACCATGAACATGGATGTATGTCATTCTTAGAATTGCGGAAGATCTTAAATTTCCGAACAGTCAAAAAGTGTTTATAGTCAAAGTTTTCGCCTCGTGGCGACAAAGACCTACCGCGTCTGTCCCAGTCCGAATGTCGATTATTGTCAAGTTCGCGCGCCTGGCGCTCTCTTGTTGCGTCCCGTAAATGAAACAAATTATCTTCTTCAAACCCCTCTGGTATCTGTGATTCTAAATTTCTTTTGCCGTCTTTTCCTACGATTTCGCCTTCAATTTGTTTGACTTGCTTTTTTAATGCCTCAAATTCCCTTTTAACGCGTTCTTTAAAATTTCCCTGATTGTCAACATGTTTATTTATGTTCTGGTACTCTTCGGTTTCTGCAAATGGTAATGGAGCTGTATCATCCGAATCTCTGTCCCCATGTAAACAAAGATTTGTCAATTTATCTGAAATCTCCTCAACTCTTTCCGATAAGTCACCTATTTTTTCTTTCTGTTTACTTACGTCTTCCGTAAGTGTCGCGACTCGGGTTTCAGTATTGACACATTTGGTAGTTAACTGTCCATATTGTTGTGTTAGGTTATTTAATCTGTCATTTGGTACGGATTCCTCGATTCTCTCAAATATTTCTTCCTTATCGTGTGCACGTTGTAAATTTAACTCTGAAAATTTTTGTACTATCACGCGATCTCTTTCCTCCTGTTCTCTATCCTGTTCCCTTTGTCTAATCTCTACTGCAATTAATCTATTATTGTGAGCATTCAAAATCGGTTGTACTTCTTCTCTGATTTCTTTCTTTAATTCATCTTTCATATTTTTGAAACATGACCCTATTCGTGAATCTAACCGTGTTTCCATTGTTCCCATCTCAGTTTTAATTGTTCCTATTTCTGTTTTAAATTCAGATCGAAACTGCTCCATTGTTCCCATACCAGTTGTAATTATTCCTATTTGTGATCCCTGTGAGTCTAACCATGTTGCTAAAATTCCTATCTCTGTTTTAATTGTTTCCATTCGTGCTCCCAAATTTAATATAGCACTCATCAACTGCTCCGTAATAGCCGGTTCGAAATTCTTTTCGCCCCCAACATTTCCTGCGAAACCAACTTCTTTCGTCATGGCTGTAAAGCTATCTGTGTTCGATACTATTTCAGAATCTTCTGTGGTTAATCTCGGATTCTGTAAATTTTCTGATTAAGAAAAATTTTGAAATGGTTCCGGACTATTTTCCCGACTTATTACATTGTTTTCCACTTCATTATCCATCATACTGTTTTCCTCTGTTGGCGAGTTCGCCATGTTAACAATTTCGTCATTCTCACTATCCATCATTTTCGCCTTTTTCATTGATCGCGTAATCATTTACAAAACATACAAAACTCGTCACTGTACGGAAATTATACACAATGACTCTTTATCTCCAACAATACCATTCACTCGAAATGTTTCCCTCGAACACGATTAACGAACAATTGAAATCTTCCTAACTGCACAAAATTGTCAAACCCGTATACAAGATAACAAAATTAAATTTTGCAAAATAAAATACCATTAGAAGAATGACAATTACCAAATCTACACATGCAAAATAGACTACAATTACTAAACTACAAATTACTACAACAATACTACTGTCTACTATTTTTACAATCAGAAGAATTCCAAGGGACGATCCGAAGCAGCGGTCGCCACGTGCATGGGGGCTTAATTAAAATAGAATGCAAATAATTTTAATTTTTTGTTTCAGTAACTGTCTGTTCGGTTACGAAGTCTCGTAACGGTTGGCCCTGACTAGTATTATTACGCAATCTGACTGCTAGAACAACAACAAAGAATGAAATGGAAATTTTCATTAACACAATTAATTAATTAAGTCCCCAGCAACTATAAAACCTACGAAATCAAAGCACAAGTATAACTGTTCTGTGTGTGGAAGTATGACTCAACGTACGCATCTGGCACGGTTCTTCTTCAACAACACAAGAAATTTTAAATATCATTTATACTGAATTAATTAAAGAAAATAAAAATACCATAATTACTCAAGAAAACCAGAATTACACTCTAATACAAGAACACAAGCCAGATGCTTTGTTGACTGAACCTGTAATGACGCATTATTTAAAACATGGAAATAATGAAAAATAAATCAAGTTTCGTTACCTTCATATATTGACCAAAATCACTCTAATCATTACAATATATCTCCACACCGACTCGCTATTACCACATCTCAACAAGAACTTTTCAGTATCACATCTCAGCAAGCACTCTCTACTAGCACATCTGAACACGAACTGACTACCACGAGTCCTGGACAAGCACTGCCCACACGACATCTCAATAATCACTGCCAGTGGAGGCGGCGGAACAATGCTCTCTAGCGATCTCTGGCGCTGTGGCTCAGTGTAGCCACCTTTCATCAGGAACTTCAGGTTTGATGGAGGAGGCCCTTTCCGCATCTGACGCAGAAGAATGGAAACGTGCTAGGGATGAAGAGACAGAAGTTTTTGAAGACAACGACACATGAGAAATGGTACGTCTTCTAAAAAGTGCTACTGTTCTGCAGGGTAAATGTGTGTTTAAGACAAAAAATCAACAGTGAAGGTGAAGTGCAGATTAGTGGCAAGAGGATTCACTCGGAAACTTGTAACAGGTTATGATAAAGCCTTGTTACTTATGGTAGGGCATTCTACACTCAGACTTTTCATGACGTTATCTGTTAAACTAGATTTAAAGATCACACATCACGATGTGAAGGCAGCTTTCTTCAATGATATTCTGAAGGCGGAAATTTTTATAAAACAAATTGAAGGTTTTAATCTTTGTGATTATAATGGAAAAGTTTTAAAAGTAAAAAGAGCTGTGTGTGTTAAAACAATTATCTAGAGTGTAGAATCAAAGCGTAATTGATGTTTTAAATTATTTAAATCCCAAATGGACTAGACTATGACATTACTTGCTTTTAAAACATAAGAACAAAGACTTAGTTACTACGATAGTTTTATAAATCGATTTTTGTGTTTTCTCAAATGACACGGGTGAGACTGAATTCTTGAAACATAAACTAAGTTTGTTCTAAGTAAAGGGTTTTGGAGTAGCTAAAAGTTGTTTATGGATGGAAATAAAATATGACGATATTAATGAAGTACGATTTAGCAGTACCTGTGTTATTCCGAGCAACAATAAAGTTCCATCGGTCATATGCGCATGTCCGAAGGAACTTTGCATCGTTATTCACAATAACACAGGCACTGCATGTCGTATTTATCCGCCGACATCGGGAAAACGACTATCAAGTACAATGTTTCCCCTGGATGGGAATATATATAATGGATGTACGAGTACAGGTTGTAGACACATGGTTGACGACATACGGAAATTCGAGTCTGGCCGTCAGACGTGCACGGAAAGGCACTCACGATAAGCGGAAAATCCAAGTTCGAGTCCCGGTCAGGCACAAATTTTCATTGTCGTCATTTCATTATACAGCTGATGGTAGTCCAAATTTGCAACGGCAAATACATTTAATGTATTAAAGGAGTGTTTGCTTCAAGTCAAGAGAAATTTATTGACCAGTTACTGGAAAATGTAAAAATTCCTATTGAAACTAAATTTGATTTCCTAAATGAAAGAGTAATTTAGTTTTATGATGTTTCTTATGAAGCCCTAATAAGCAGATTAATGTATTTATCTGAACTTACAAGACTACATATTGTTTTCAGTGTGAGCCACTTACGTCAGTTTAATAGTTCGTATTCTAACAAGCATTGGAGATGTGCCAAGAGCGTTTTGAGATATTTGAAGTGAACTAAGGCCTGTTGCCTAATGTCTACAAAGGGAGATTTAGAACTGCATTAGAAGAGTGTTGCTCTTTCCAGAAGAGAGACTAAGTATATGGCTCTTTCTGAGGTTTCTCAAGAGGCCATTTGTTTAATAAGTTTTTTGTATGAACTGATAGACTATGACAATTCTGTAACTTCATTTAATGACAGGGTCAGCATTAAATTTGTGTGCTGATCCTTGAAGTAAAAAGAGGTCAAAGCATATTGAACGTAACAATTGTAAAAAGCACCTGAAGATGAACTGACACGGTTTTAGGTGTATTATGCCGTAAAAAATATTTTATGACCGAAATCTGGTTTTATTCAGCCCTGCGATGCCATTCCAGTCTTGGTGAAAATCTAACAATCGCGCTGTCAACGGAAGGGATGTGGTAGAACTGCGCTCATCTCGTACGTAGAGTGTGGTGAGGAAAGTGATATGTCATAATGTAACACCCATAACCATCATCATGACTATCGTTTAATTGTACACATGTTCTCATTGTTATTTTAGATGCGTGATCCGAGTCTTTTAATGTAAATGGAAATCTTTGCGCAGGCACAAGAGTTCATCGTACGAGTACATTACGGATTCATGGCGTTAAGCCACGTGATATTCCATAAATACAGTTATAACCCTTGATAATGCAAGAAGCTGGATTAGTATGGTAAGACCTTGAACTTTCAGGTTAGTCCTCTGTGTTTCTCTGGAATTTAAGAACGGCATTAAGGCCCCTGCACTGTTTGCTTCGTTCCGAGACGTCACCTTGTCTGGTACCTCGGTCCACAAGCTGTTAAAAGATTACAAATCCTACGTATTTATGGACGGTGAACTCTTTGTTGTCTTTTACTAACATTTGCATCTCTCCTTCTGCAGTCCTCTTGCATCCTTGGCTGAGACGTAATTCCGGTCTCCCATTCATCAAGCGTATAATTCATTATTATTAGTCTGAGAATTGTTCCAATAAAACACTACTTTCAGGTGTACGCACACTGACGTTATCATGGCACTATGATTCCCTCACATTTGAAACAAATTTTTAAAAAAATCTTAAGCGTTAAATGTCGAGACAATCGTTTGTCGGTGAGCTGTTTAAAATACTCGAGAAACTTCAGCTCAAATTTGAGTTATACGTTTAAAACATAAAAGAGCGGAAATGTATTAAGCCAGTAAACTGAGATACACTCTAAAGAATTCTCCTTTTCGGTGTAAACGAGGTAAGCAAGCGCTAGGTTTGCGCATTACCACAGTTGAAAATGAGATGATTGTTTGTGGGAATTGAACATGAAACTATCTCAGTTGCTGCATGAATGTTTTCCTGATAGATTATAATATTTATATGGGATTCTCTCTGCCTCGTGATGACTGGATGTTGTGTGCTGTCCTTCGGTTAGTTAGTTTTAAGTAGTTCTAAGTTCCAGCGGACTGATGACCATAGATGTTAAGTCCCATAGTGCTCAGAGCCATTTGAACCATAATTGTTATTTTGAGATACTAATTACTTTCTATCTCAAACTGTCTCATTATCATACAGAGTGCCATTTTCTTGACGTTAATTCCTCTATATACTTACTTATTGTAAAGAATAGCGACCAGACCTAATTTTGAAATTCGTGTTGATGAATCAGCTATGAGTTTTAGCGCGTTCCATTATTATTGTTACTTTACACAGTTTTTGATGACAGGCAGTTAAACATTATTTTTATTGAAGCTAAAATTGAAGAAATAATCAGTCTCTAATTACCTTCTTTGTCATCATTCTGTTGTGCGTCGTAGGTAAACAAATTATAGAGCTGGATAAAAACGCATTATGAAATGAAATGATTTTTTATACTTCGATCTATAACTGTTCAGTTTTTGCTAACGAATAACGCCATAGAGTTTATAGGTCTCCTGAGGCATTTCTATCACACCTCTACCCTGTGTTAGGAATAGGGGATGCGACACACTATGGAAGCTGTATAATACAGACAAAAGATTATGCCGTCTACTCCATGGGGACGTAATGGGGAAAACTGCGAATTTAAGTGGTATAACTGTTTCTTCCTACATCACGTATTTCGTCGGTTTACGTCCGTTCTGTTACTAAGAAGGGATGACATGAAAAGAGGGCAGTGATTTTTGCCAGACGATCCCGGGAAAGTTCTAGTGCTTGGATACTGGATTTCGTAATCAGTGATTGCAATAAATTTTAACTCAGATGGGAGGCTCAGTTATAAAGAAGCATCTTACGCAACGACTTAAGTGCGTGGAACTAGCTGGAAGACCTGTAATCTTATCAAGAAAATATTAGCAGTTATGCCATTGCCTGTTTAACAAAGGGATGCCGTGATTATGTTATTTGAAACTGAAATAATGAGAGAATAATTTGAAGGTGACGGCCTTGGATGTTTCCGAACAAAACTTTCGAGAAGACGAAGTTCTTAGAGATTTTGGCCGTGTATTTTGCACTAACAGCATTGGCAGTTTCTGCTGGCCAAATGCATCTCTTTGTTATCGGAATTTGGCGACAGTATCACAGACGATCTAAAGCTGTAGTAAGAAACATGGATAATTATTTAATTAGTGGTAATTAATGTTACTAAAATTAATTAACTTAAATATATTGTACGATATTTACGGAATATTAAATATTACAAAATGGTAACAGCACCTTTTATGGAGAAGGCGTCTAGTCGTAACTGGGAGTAAAACAGATGTTTAGATATTCATGTATTGACGTAATTAGCATCTCTGAAAAGTGAACAAATGATGATGAGATCGTTGGAAGACGACGAGCAGTTCGTCATCCTGTAACTCATCAAAGAAAATGTGCGTGGGAGGCTTGTCCGTTCTGTAGAAAACAATAAGTTGCTATCTTTGCCGGAACTGACAGTGGAGAACGTTGGTCAACAAACAATTGTTTCGAAGCACAATTTTACAACTAGAGCTGCACCGCCGACAGTCCATGCGTTTTCTTTGTTACGACAGCGGTATCTTCGGTACCGTAGCAATGGCTCCAGAGTGGCGGCTCGAGACTGGGTCAAGGAACGATAGAAGCAGGTCGCTTCATCAGATAAATCACGCTTGCTGTTGCATCTCGCTGACAGTCGTGTCTCGAGAAACGGTCCTAAAGAAGGACGTCCAGCGACACGATCTCGTGTGGCAGTGTTGTGCTACGAGAGAAATTCCTCGTCTTACGAGTACGATTTTACGGAAAACAATTGATGTTACCTTGATTATTTTCTTCATGTGGAAACCACAGTCGAATATTTCTTAAGGAGACTGGACAGTGAACAGGAGGGGATACCTTGAAAAATTTGTCACTTTACAAAAAAATGTAGCTTGAACAATAAATAGTAATGTAATAGTTACCATCTTTTAACAGATATTATTTGAATATTTTGATGTATGGACCACAGTTTTTGGTCTCACTTTTTTCTGAATAATGTAGGTACACAAATCTCGGAATAAAAACAAAGTAGAAGCTTAATTTTTTTCTGGATGTTCTCTGTACTATTATGTTTAAAGCAGACTTCTAAAAGATGTTTCGGTCGTTAATAATGGTTCAAAAAGTTTTTAATAATGATTATCAAAAATTTCAGTAATTAACTCAAAGTTTTTCTTTAAGAAATCTTTAATTTTCAAATTTAAGACATCGGAATGGTATACTTTTTAGTTAAGCATGTTTTAAGACGGTATACAAAATTTCGGCCCTCTGTTTATAATAATCTAAACATGAACTTCCTGGAAATTCAGTTTAAAGTTATAGCTTGTTTTCCTATCTACCCTGGACAACACTAATGCATCCCACGTCCATATTTATCTTTCAAGAACAGTCTTAATCGCATTTAATACCGCCAACCGGTTTCAAACCCGACGTAGGAGTCATCTTATGGGTGCTTACACCATTGGTCGACTGCTGGTGGTGTCACTCCTGTCTACATAAAGGGCAGGAAACTATGATCGACCAATGGTGTAAACGCCCTGAAGATGACCCCTAGGCCGGGTTGAAACCGGTTGGCGGTATTATAACAATAATAAATGCGATTAAGAATGTTCTTGAATTATTGATTAATCATACTAATCGCTGCTTCTCTCCACAACCATGTTGTCCAAAAAACATATTTATCTTGTTTTTGGTGTTACTTTCCCTCCTCGGCTTTTTCAAACTTGCTCCTCTTATTGTTGCCTCTTTGGTGACGTCGAAGAGTGATTCCTCTGCATCGAAGAGTCTTCCGCGGTCAATGGCAATTAAATTTCTTTGCATCTTTAGTCCACTAGGCACGCCCATAAATTCTATAACCGCGGTACTTGACACTGTACCATCACTGAAACACAGCATAGCGTCCAACACACCTATTTTCAAAGTTCTACCAGAACAGTTTTTGGTATTCGTTCCTATGCACAATTGTCTAATAGCCTGTGTGACTAAGACATTAGAGACTAAAACTTAATAAAAACCAAACAAGCGAGAACAAAATTGTAACAGAGCTGGCGGTGTGATACGGGGGCGTCGTCTTGTGTGCAGGAACTTCCTAATTTTGGCATTTCTTCGGCATAATTTCCTCCAAGTTAACTTTTTCCTGTTGCGAAAAGTACAGAAAATATTTTAAGAAAAAAATTGGAATAACAATTTCTTGGAACTTACTCACATACTAGACCCCCTAAAATAGTATTTGAAGTTTTCTGCCTCGGTTGTTTTCCAAAAGTATTCAATTTATTACATCGTTCTGGTTCGGCCAGCTTTGACCTACATTGTATTTTCAAGCGCAGTAGGTGTCAGTGTAATGAACAGTTGCAATCTTGATCAAATTATTTATGACCGGGAATACGTTTCATAGTTGTCGACGACCCATAGGATATGTCATTTGGAGGAGGTCTATTCTGGCTACGAGAAGATCAAAACTGTGCTACGAGATTTTGAGGTGCGTTATGATGGAATATTTTTCTTGATTCATAATACTCAGTGTCCATTTCTTCCGAACACTTGGCGGAAGTATAAGCTTGTCTTCTCCTGATTTCTTCCGTAGCTCCTGCAATCGCTGGTGACGGAAATGAAAGGAGCTTGCCTCTGTTCGCAGACGCTGTAAATGGTAACAGGCCGCTGAGATTTTTAACTGATGACCTGGAGGTTCGGTGTGTTAGAAGCACGTAAGATGTCTGCAACGTTCCTACTCGCAGTGCGCCCTCGAATCGTTGTATACTGGAAAAGGTGGTAGGATCTCTCAAGCATCTTTGTTACGACCGCTATATTTCCGTGTGGTGGTGTGTATGAGGCAGTCGGTCGGTTGCGACTGAGTAGTGAGGAAGTCTACGCGGCACGAAGTCAGGCCGGGGCCTCTGGAGGCGTGCATGCGAGGTCGGATTTGTGAGGCACTAGCTGCAAAATTCGTCGCCCACCGAACCTGGATACTAGAGTTGAGTAATCAGTTAACCTGTTATGAAACCTCAACTGCTGTGACATCTCTTTCTTCATTGCTGGTTGTTGCTTTTTGGCCGTGCCCGCAAGCAGCAACGTATGGTGTGCTGGAATCGGCATTATTTTGCAGCCGTCTTCCTGTATGGTGTTTAACAATTCAATTGATTGTAACTTATTAGTGAAGTGCACCAGCGGTATCTTCAGCCTTGTGGCCGTTAACGTTCCGGTTACCTGGCCTGGTCGTTAGCGTAGTTTCCCAGCAGTGTATTTTCCTCACCGTGTTGACACTGTCCGGCATGGCGTGTAGTTCGACAGCCTCGGTGTTGCTCTTTTGTTTTGAGTGGTTATTGTAGCTTGACTGTATTTACAGGGTGTTTCAAAAATGACCGGTATATTTGAAACGGCAATAAAAACTAAACGAGCAGCGATAGAATTACACCGTTTGTTGCAATATGCTTGGGACAACAGTACATTTTCAGGCGGACAAACTTTCGAAATTACAGTAGTTACAATTTTCAACAACAGATGGCGCTGCAAGTGATGTGACAGATATAGAAGAACACGCAGTCTGTGGGTGCGCCATTCTGTACGTCGTCTTTCTGCTGTAAGCGTGTGCTGTTCACAACGTGCAAGTGTGCTGTAGACAACATGGTTTATTCCTTAGAACAGAGGATTTTTCTGGTATTGGAATTCCACCGCCTAGAACACAGTGTTGTTGCAACAAGACGAAGTTTTCAACGGAGGTTTAATGTAACCAAAGGACCGAAAAGCGATACAATAAAGGATCTGTTTGAAAAATTTCAACGGACTGGGAACGTGACGGATGAACGTGCTGGAAAGGTAGGGCGACCGCGTACGGCAACCACAGAGGGCAACGCGCAGCTAGTGCAGCAGGTGATCCAACAGCGGCCTCGGGTTTCCGTTCGCCGTGTTGCAGCTGCGGTCCAAATGACGCCAACGTCCACGTATAGTCTCATGCGCCAGAGTTTACACCTCTATCCATACAAGATTCAAACGCAGCAACCCCTCAGCGCCGCTACCATTGCTGCACGAGAGACATTCGCTAACGATATAGTGCACAGGATTGATGACGGCGATATGCATGTGGGCAGCATTTGGTTTACTGACGAAGCTTATTTTTACCTGGACGGCTTCGTCAATAAACAGAACTGGCGCATATGGGGAACCGAAAAGCCCCATGTTGCAGTCCCATCGTCCCTGCATCCTCAAAAAGTACTGGTCTGGGCCGCCATGTCTTCCAAAGGAATCATTGGCCCATTTTTCAGATCCGAAACGATTACTGCATCACGCTATCTGGACATTCTTCGTGAATTTGTGGCGGTACAAACTGCCTTAGACGACACTGCGAACACGTCGTGGTTTATGCAAGATGGTGCCCGGCCACATCGCACGGCCGACGTCTTTAATTTCCTGAATGAATATTTCGATGATCGTGTGATTGCTTTGGGCTATCTGAAACATACAGGAGGCGGCGTGGATTGGCCTCCCTATTCGCCAGACATGAACCCCTGTAACTGCTTTCTGTGGGGAGACTTGAAAGACCAGGTGTACCGCCAGAATCCAGAAACAATTGAACAGCTGAAGCAGTACATCTCATCTGCATGTGAAGCCATTCCGCCAGACACGTTGTCAAAGGTTTCGGGTAATTTCATTCAGAGACTACGCCATATTATTGCTACGCATGGTGGATATGTGGAAAATATCGTACTATAGAGTTTCCCAGACCGCAGCGCCATCTGTTATTGAAAATTGTAACTACTGTAATTTCGAAAGTTTGTCTGCCTGAAAATGTACTGTTGTCCCAAGCATATTGCAACAAACGGTGTATTTCTATCGCTGCTCGTTTAGTTTTTATTGCCGTTTCAAATATACCGGTCATTTTTGAAACACCCTGTAGACGCCAATTGTCAAGATGTAGTGCTGCTGGTATCTTCGTCCTCGCTGATATTTTTGGTTGCCATGCTGTTGGTAGGGTGGAAGGGGATTGATTAGGTTGTTGTTTGGTTCTTCAGCCATCCCTAGGTCATGTTGCCGTCCGATTTTTAGTATTGCCCTTGGCTACCTGTCTCACCTAAACTTATGTTAAGAGTTTCTCCCCAGGCCGACTCTTGACACTTCTGAGCACCACTGTTCTGTTGTTTTGGATTGTGATTTTCTTTTAGTCTCCCGTACTGTGCCAGGCCTTCAGCCATGTATTAAATAAGTTGGTTTTTATGTTCAGTATGTTGCCTTCAGCCGAACTTCTGCGTGAAATATTTTAAGATAAGGCCTTCAGCTGCCTTAAATTAAAATTTGAAAAATGATTTTAAAATTTGAGAATTTCCTTCTCTATCTTAATTTTGCTATCCTCGCCTTCAGCCTTGAGTTGTTCTATGTTCAGTATATGGCCTTCAGGCGAACCTTACGTGAAATATTTTAAGGTAAGGCCTTCAGCCATCTTAAATTAAAATTTGGAAATCATTTTAAAATTTGAAAATTTTCCTCTTTATCTTAATTTTGTTATCCAGGCCTAAAGCCTTGAGTTGTTCTATGTTCAGTATGTGGCCTTCGGCCGAGTTTATGTGAAATATTTTAAGATAAGGCCTTCAGCTTTATTAAATTAAAATTGAAAGGTCATTTGTTTAAAACCTTTTAAAATTTTCTACCTGAAATTCTTCTTATCCAGGCCGTAAGCCCTCATTTCTTCTATTTTGTAAGTAAGGCCTTCAGCCGTGTGTATTCCTTAAGGCAGTTTTAATAACTTGTGTTCTGGCCTTCTGCCGTATTGTTTCTGAATTCTTTTAAGAGTATGTGCTATTAAGTGTTTTAGTAAAATAAAGTTTGTATGTTTGTGCAAGTAGCAGCAACTGATTTGGACCCCTTTCCACAACCTAATCCGCTCTGTCCTGCGAATCCAGATTTGAATACGTGTGTCATATGACAGGTATTTCTTACCGGCGTACCTAATTTGTACACCTCGTGAGTGAGTGAGATATGCCTCCTTGCCCGATTTAAGTGTTCATGAAAGTGAAGTTGAGTTCCGTTTTGGAAGCTTTGACACTTGAATTCCTTTCTTGTTACGTAGTTCACACCCGATTATTTGTTGTTTTCATTTCTGTGAGGCGTCTGTATGTATCTCGCCTGCTCTCACTAATCATCACGTTTATTTGCGACGGTAGTGTATTGTTACCAAATCACTCATATTCTGTAACCAGTATGACAAATGCCGAGACTACAGAAAGACAACAAACATTTCAATGACTGAACGGACAGTTCATAATGTTGTGAAAAAATGAAAATAAATATAAGTGGCACGATGGAGTTTGAAACCCGGCTTGCCCGATTTACAGTCAAAGATCGTGATCTCCTAATTACGATGCCACGGCTGTTCACCTCTGCACAGTATTACACTTGTTAATCTTGGAACGCTCACTGTTTTTATTTCGCTTTTTTTCACAGTTCAGTACACCTTCTTCCTATTTTCATGCTTGATCTCTGTTTACTTTTTGATGGTCTATCTATTGGGCCTTCGTACCACTAAATCTGATGGGGGTGCGATGGAGAATTTCCCTTGTAAGTAGTAACTTTCCTAAATCGCTTAAGGCAACTGCCGCGAAGGTTGCTTTGAAAGAGAACGGCCGATTTCCTTCCCCATGCTTCCTTTATCTGAATTTGTTCTCAATTTCTAATGAGCTGATCGTTGAGGGGAAGCTAAATATTACTCTTCCTTCCTTCTTTCCTTCCTTCCTTTCTTCCTTCATCCATAACTAGGTACCCAGAACAAGGATCAAGGAGGAGAGACAGTACGGAACAAACGAAGCACATGACGGGGACGAAGAGGAAGATTTAGGTGAATCTTATCACATGGCTAGCGCAGATCGGTTGTGGTAATAGTGCTAGACGCTTACGCTCGCTGAGCAAATGAAAAGTTGTGCTGTCCGTATATTCTTTCCCTTATAAGTACACCTAATTTTCAACATTCTTCTGTAGTATCACATCTCTAATGCTTCTAATTTATTCTGTTAAAGTTCCCCCTCTCCCAGTCCATGTCTCAATGCCACAAAATTCGGTGCCCCGAAGTACATTCCCAGAAATTTCTTCCTAAAATTAAGATCTATGTTCTAGAGCAGTAGACTTCTCTTGACCAGGAATGCACTATTTGCCTAGCTGGTCTGCTTTTTAAGTTCTCCTTACTTCGTCTGTGATGGGTTACTTTGCTGCCAATGGAACAGAATGCCTTAACTTCATCTACTTCGTGATCACCAGTTATGTAGTTAAGTATCTGCTGTACTTGTTTCCGCTACTTCTGATTCCTTTCGTCTTTCTTCGATTTACTCTCAATCCATACTCTGTACTGTTTAGACTGTTCTTCCCATTCAACAGATCCTGTAATTCTTCTTCACTTTCACTGAGGATAGCAATGTCATCAGCGAATATTAACAATGATATATTTTCATCTCGAATTTTAATCCCGCTCTTGATCCGTTATTTCATTTCCATCATTGTTTCTTCGACGTATAGAGCGAACAACAGGGGCGAAAGACTACATCCCTTTGTTACACACTATTTACACCGTGCCCTTCGTTCTAGGTCTTCCACTCTTATTCCTCGCTCTTGGTTCTTGTACATATTGTACAGTATACATATTGTTTATTGAAGACATTGAAATATCTCGAAAATATCACATTGGATCAAAACAAGTTATGATTCCAATTTGTCTCGGAGGGGTACATCCAGTAATACCTCACTCGACCCCCACCCCACCTCGTGCATGGGTCGCGGGGGGAGGGGTGGGGGGTAACTTTAGAATCTTCAATAGAAACCCCCATTTTTTATTGCATATTATGATTCTACGGCAAAATATACATACATTTTGTCTGAACCAGTTTCTTGGTTTCGCCACAGATGGCGCTGCAATCGGAGGAATACCAATGGGTACACAATCGTAATTAACGACATGCTACTCAATGGCCCTTGAATATCCAATGGCACGTGGCAAGCACCTCCATGCTGCGAGGGTATGATAGGCTAATATATCATAACTTCTAATTGGAACCCCATTCGCAATGTTGTATTCCTCAGACTGATCGAACTGGGGACTACTCGACGCATCACGGTGGCCGTGGCTCGAAGCGAACGCTGCTCAACTTTTCCAATTAGAGTAAGTATTCAAACCTAGTACCGCCAGCTCCAATACACTTCGTGATCCGCTTTTCAAGTGACCGTACACAGGACAGGAGTATATCTGCGGGAATGTCAGCACAGGAGTTTCTGATGCGGTCGATCTCTTCTTCACAGCCTGTTGGCACTTGCTGATACACCTTATCTTTTAAATATCCCCACAGAAAGAAATCCGGCTACGTTAAATCCTGCCATCTAGTGGGCAAGTTAATGGGGTCACCTCTGCCGATCCACCAACCAATTGCGTAATGCGCTGGGCACGGTCACGCTTAAACCAAATATGTTGTCGAAAGTCCAGGGCAATATCCTGCAGTTGTACCGGTAAATCCATTTCCAAAAATGCTCGATGTTCGCGTCCATCCAACTTGTCGTCGATAAAATACAGACTAATGAGTTTGTTCCGCATGATGCTACACCATACGTTATTGACCTCCCAGCTACACGCAACACGATGAGGGCAGTCTACGCGGATGACAGTGCCATCCTCGCGCAAGGTTGGAAGCCGTCTAACATTAACTCATGACTACAGACTGCACTCAGAGCGGCGGAGCCTTGGCTGGTGAAATGGCGTGTTAGGGTTAATGTCGACAAGTACGGAGCCGTTCTGTTCACTAGAAGACCGATACTACTGCGCAAACATCAACACTGCAATCCAAAGACACGCCAAATACGTTACCGCGAGAAAGTCAAATGCCTCGGTGTCTGGCTGGACCGGAAACTAGTCTGGGGGGACCACATTTCACACGTGTCCAAGAAAGCAAACGCGAGGCTCAAACAACTCTACTCCATACTTAACAGGCGTAGCACACTAAATAGGTGGGTGTCCAGGTCCATGTACACCACACTTGTCAAACCTCTGATGACATATGCTGCTCCAGTCTGGGGATAAGCGCCGCCCTCAAGCCTGCGCCGTCTGCAGCTCATACAGAACAAAGTACTCAGTATCATAAGCAACGCTTCGCGCTACACACGCACCGCGGATCTTCACCGGGAATATCGGCTAGATACCATCTTGCAGGTATTCCAAAAACTCTCCACACGACTGTACAGAGACACGAGACAATCGCGTAACCCGTTTATCCTTTCTCTGTGAAACTACGACCACAACCATAGATGGAAATATAATAGACCAAAGACACTATTAGCAAGAAACTAAACATCTGTGGTCCATAGTACGCTAACACGACAGTACCGGCGAGCTCCTGCAACACAGCTACTACTGGCAACCCCAGATGCTCGACCCGCCGAAAAACAGGCAATCGCAGGGAAACCGTACTGTACACAGCGCACAAACCAGCCAGACACACCCCCTACACTGTGAGCTGATCTATCACCGATCTCCCACTAATGTATGACGACCTTGAACTGTTACAGGGACGCAGGCCCTACAACGAGCACACACAACGACAAAGGCAGCTAGCAAGCCGCTACTGCCCTTACTACCCGTCCTACGGTCAGAGAGGTTTTTTCCCCTTGCCGCTTGCGTTGACCCTTTTTTCCCCTCTGCCTTTACAAACCGCTACCCTTCAATCGCTTTCGTACACTTTCTGTCTCCTGATGGACTATGTCAATGAGTAATCCTACCCAGACGCTTAGACAACATCACAGCCCGCATCCTGTGACTCACGATTTGAAAACTGAAATGTTATACGGTATTGACAGTAGAACTTTTGGTTTGGTCACATGTTGGTGTGGGCGTGGAGGGGCCCCATCCTAAGGTAACCATACGTTATGCGACCAGGGACGTCGATGATCAACTTGCTGTAACCAGTCGGGATTGTCTACACACCAGTAATTTATATTATGCCGGTTGCTACAATGGTTTATGAATGTAGTCTCATTGTAAAATAGAGCTTCGGCAAAGAACACGGGGGTCGTTTGAATTTGTTGACGTGCCCATTCACAAAACACACCCCACTTATGGAAATCGGTACCATGAAGTTCTTGATGCACTGACACGTGAATACAGTACTGTGACAGTACTACCACAGACATACCAGAATCGAGGTATATTTGCGGGCGCTTATCCGTGAGCTGTGGTACACAGCCACTACGGCAGATTCTCCTGTAACACTTTTGCTTCGTTTAATCTTACTGGTCGGTATACTGCCATCAGACATAAGGGCGTTCACATCATTCTACAAGAACGAAAGTGAGCGAGCTTTCTCTGTAAAATGCTAAGCATAGAATACAACAGCAGCCTCAACATTTCTCCTACATTTTCCGTAAATCAGGATCATTTCAGTACTCTCTTCTGTGGTCGGAACATTCATCCTCCACTTGCACGTCTGTTCTCCAAACGATAGGTTGGTACTCATACAATAAATACAGCGTAAGTATTGTACTACTAAGAGCCGCTATCTGTTCTACGTCTGCACGATACGTGAGCTCCGGTCGCAGTGTACTGCCTGTTATGATATGTAGTAGTTCATAACACGGCCACGATGGCGCGTCGAGCAGTCCCTTGTTCGATACGTCAGAGGAATACAACGTTGTGATTCGGATTTCTAATTAGAAGCTATGAAATTCCGGCCTCTCCTACGCTCGCAGTGTGGAGGTGGGGCCCATGTTTCATTGAATATTCAAGGGCCATTGGGTAGCATATCGTAAATTAGGATTTTTTTACCTATTTCTATTCCTCCGATTACAGCACCATCTGTGGCAAAACGTAGAAAATGCTTCAGACAAAAAGTATGTAGATTTTGCCATAGAATCGTAATTTTAAAATAAAAACGGGGGTTTCCATTGAAGATTTCAAAGTTGCCCCTCGCAGCCTACGCAGAGAGTGGGGTGTGGGTTGAATGTGGTATCGTTCGATGTCCCGCTCCAAGACAAACAAACTGGAATTATAACTTTTCTCGATCCGGAGTCTAATTTTGCAGATATTTCAGTGCGTTCAGTTAAAATGAACACCCTGTATATTACCCATCTTTCCCTATAGCTTATCCCCATTTTTTCTCTGGATTTCGAACATCTTGCAACACTTTACACTGTCAAACGCCTTTTCCATGTCGCCAAATCATATGAAAGTGTCTTGATTTTTCTTCAGTCTTGCCGGCCGTCGTGGCCGAGCGGTTATAGGCGCTTCAGCCCGGAACCGCGCTGCTGCTACGGTCGCAGGTTCGAATCCTGCCTCGGGCATGGACGTGTGTGATGTCCTTAGGTTAGTTAGGTTTAAGTAGTTCTAAGTTCTAGGGGACTGATGACCTAAGATGTTAAGTCCCGTAGTGCTCAGAGCCATTTGAACCATTTGAATCTTCAGTCTTGCTTCCAGTATCAACCACGTCAGAACTGCTGCCTGATGCCTTTCCCTTTCGTAAAGCGGAACTCACCGTCATCTAACAGATTCTCAGTTTTCTTTTCCATGCTTCTGTGTATTATTCTTTTCAGCAACTCGTATGCATGAGCTGTTACATTGACTGGTGCGATAATTGTCGCACTTTTCGGCTCTTGCAATCTTAGGAATCGTGTGGATGATGCTTATCCGAGAGTATATCGCCAATGATACAGTCTGCTCACCAACGTGAATAACGTATTTTTTGCCACTTCCCAAAATGATTTTAGAAAATCTGATGGAATATTATGTATCCTTTCTGCCTTATTTGTGTTTAGGTCTTCCACAGATTTTTTAAAATTCTGATTCTAGTACTAGAGCCCCTATCTATTTCCTATCGCCGGCCGCAGTGGTCGAGCGGTTCTAGGCGCTCCAGTCCAGAACCGTGCGGCTGCTACGGTCGCAGGCTCGAATCCTGCCTCGGGCATGGATGTGTGTGTTGTCCTAAGGTTAGTTAGGTTTAAGTAATTCTAAGTCTAGGGGATTGATGACATCAGATGTTAAGTCCCATAGTGCTTAGAGCCATTTGAACCGTCTTTCCTATCGGCTCTCTTCTTTTGTCGCGTCATTACAATCTTGAAACTTCCACTCACAGAGGCCCTCAGTGTATTCTTTCCATTTATGAACTCTCTCTCTTCTGCATTTAACATTGGAATTCCAGTTGCACAGTTAATGTTATCAACATTGCTTCTAATTTTACCGAAGGTTATTACTTTCCTGTATGCTAGTCAGTCCTTCCGACGACCATTTCCTTACGACATCGTCACATTTTTCATGTAGCCACTTCGTCTTAGTTTACCTGCACTTCCTGTTTATTTCATTCCTAAGTGACTTGTAATTCTGTGTTACCAAGTTTTCCTGAAAATTTTTGGCCGGCTGCGGTGGTCTAGCGGTTCTGGCGCTGCAGTCCGGAACCGCGGGACTGCTACGGTCGCAGGTTCGAATCCTGCCTCGGGCATGGGTGTGTGTGATGTCCTTAGGTTAGTTAGGTTTAAGTAGTTCTAAGTTCTAGGGGACTTATGACCTAAGATGTTGAGTCCCATAGTGCTCAGAGCCATTTTTGAAAATTTTTGTACTACCTTCTTTCGTCGACCGACTGTGTTATTTCTATGTTATCCACGGTTTCTTGGCAGTTACCTTTCTTGTACCTGTGTTTTTTTACCAACTTCTGTGATTGCCATTTTTACAGATTTCCATTCCTCTTCAACTGAACTGAGTTATTCATTATCGCTATATCTATGGCCCCAGAGGACTTCAAGAATATCTCTTCATTCCTCAGTGCTTCAGCATTCCACTTCTCCCTGATTAGTCTTTTCATCATTACAAAATTGTAATTTGAGTCTGTATCTGCACCTGGGTACGCCTTACAATCCAGTATTTGATTTTGGAATCTCTGTCTGACAATGACGTAATCTGAGTGAAATCTTCGTGTATATCCCGTCCTTTTCGAAGTACACCTCATCCTTTTGTGATTCTTGAACAGAATATTCGCTGTTGCCATCTGAAATTTATTACAGAAAATTAGTTTTTCTCCTCTCTCACATCTAGTACCATGCCAATATTCTCCCGTAATCCTTTTTTCTACTACTCCCCCCGCAACCACATTCAAATGTCCCATGGATATTAGATTTTAGTCTCTCTTTCCCTACTGAATTGTTGATGGTCCAAATGGCTCTGAGCACTATGAGACTTAACAGCGATGGTCATCAGTCCCCTAGAACTTAGAACTACTTAAACCTAACTAACCTAAGGACAGCACACAACACCCAGTCATCACGAGGCAGAGAAAATCCCTGACCCCGCCGGGAATCGAACCCGGGAACCCGGGCGTGGGAAGCGAGAACGCTACCGCACGACCACGAGCTGCGGACTGAATTGTTGAATTTCCTCAAATACTTTCTCTTCATCTTGTGCCTGCGACGTTATCGTGTATACCTGGACTACTGTTGTCGATGTTCGTTTGCTGTCTGTTCTGTTGAGAACAACCCTATCACTGAACTGTTCACAGTAACTCACTCTCTGTCCTGTCTTCCTCTTTGTAACGAATCCTGCTCCCTTTGTATAATTTTCCGCTGCTGTTGATACTGCCCTATACTCGCCTGACCAGAAATCTTCGTGCATATGAATGCGAAATTACTGTGTTCTGTCCAATGTGTTGAGCAGCTAAACTGCTACTAACTGGAAGGCGGTAAATGCCTGTAGCAAGGCGCATCCATAGCGATGACGAAGCTGTTTTTGGTTCATCTTGAGGCTCAAACAAAATGCGACAGGACGTGGCCATGGTCAGATCTCCTATGGTTTCGCAGATGCCAAACTGCTATAAGCTTAAAAAAAAAGAGCCGTTTCCAACAGCACGCGAGTGCTGAGAAATAGAAGCTGACCACATTTTTTGGCCGACGGAGATTTCAAATTCAGGCTCAGTTTCAACCAATTGAAAAGTGATTCTCACTGTATTCCTTTGCCTTCGGCAGGAAGAGAAACAACCGTTTAAAACTTGTAGGTCTCCAATCTTAGTTTTAGTATTAAAAAAAGTGATTTGAGATTTCTTTTTATGTGTCATACTTCATATCTGCACACTGGATGTTTTTCAAACAGAAGTCTTCAGTAGTCGATATGTTACGCCACAGAGGTTCTGAGTACGAGCAATGTGATCTCTGGTTGTCAGCAACATCGTCGTTGCCAGTGTAGCATTCAGTGAGAAGTAAAAGAGAGAGAGAGAATCGTGTGTTTGTCATGCTTGGTGATCTGGAAGTAACTAACAAAGACTGATTTTAGAAGTGTGAAGATAGTCTAGTAATGTTGGAGGGTTGCTTTATCGCTGGTAATTTATGACGAGTTTTTAAGATGCAAATTTTTAGCATGATTTTTCTTTATTGGTTTGTGACCGTTAGTCTGATTGTCGAGATGAGATTGAGCAAAATTATCTTCTCAAATGGTTTGCACTCAGACGTATGGATTCACCACTCCTTCATCATTTCAGTAACCAATTACTTGGCAAAATTATATTTTTTTATAAGAACAGAATTTTGTGAAGATTGTAGTAACTGTCAAGGAATCAGAGTTTTACAATATAGTTTTTGAATCCTGGTCTCTTGTACGTCATTCAGTAAGTTCAATTACTTCCACTGTCTGCCCAAGAAAATTTGTTGTGCAATTGTGCGTTGCCACAAGTGCACTTAACGGAACACTGTCATTCAAAGTAAAGCATAATGCGCTTAGTATAGTTGCAATGGGGCAAGAATTGTTTTCTTTAGCTGGTTTGCTGCTGCACTGCGTGTCGACAATCATCACTTTCGAGCAGCAACCAGTTTACTTTGCTGCCAGAGAAGTCACAAAAGTTTGTTAGGACCAGTTTATCGTCACAGTCGGGGCACAGTAAAATCATTCTCAGTTATGCAATGCATTGCAAAATTATTATCAGGTCCAGTATAGGCAAAGTTCACTACAGATTTAATTCCTTTGCGGGACATTCTTCTTCTTACGCTACAGGTGTTACGTGTTCGCGTGCGGGCTTTTAGAATTGGGAATTCTTACAGATGCATTTTGGACAGCTATTCTTTCAAAGTGGGATTTGTAATTTTACGTAGAATTTTTACTCTGCTAGTTTCTGTGAAGAGGGGCAGCAGCCTTTGCAGTAGTTGCAGGGGCAATACTGTGGATGATTGGCCCTGTGACAATAACCAAACCGGCCTTGAAGTGCTGCTACTACGAACGGCTGAAAGCAAGGGGAAACTACAGCCGTAATTTTTCCCGAGGGCGTGCAGCTTTACTGTATCGTTAAATGATGATGGCGTCCTCTTGGGTAAAATATTCCGGAGGTAAAATGTCCCCCATTCGGTTCTCCGGGCGGGGACTACTCAAGAGGATGTCGTTATCAGGATATGAGAAAGATTAAAGAAAGGCAAACCTACGTTTCTATCATTTGTAGACTTGGAGAAAACTTTTGACAATGTTAACTGGAATACTCTCTTTCAAATTCTAAAGGTGGCAAGGGTAAAATACAGGGACCGAAAGGCTATTTACAATTTGTACAGAAACCAGATGGCAGTTGTAAGAGTCGAGGGGCATGAAAGGGAAGCAGTGGTTGGGAAGGGAGTGAGACAGGGTTGTTGTGCAATTGTGCGTTGCCACAAGTGCACTTAACGGAACACTGTCATTCAAAGTAAAGCATAATGCGCTTAGTATAGTTGCAATGGGGCAAGGGTTGTAGCCTCTCCCCGATGTTATTCAGTCTGTATATTGAGCAAGCAGTAAAGGAAACAAAAGAAAATTTCGGAGTAGGTATTAAAATCCATGGAGAAGAAATAAAAACTTTGAGGTTCGCCGATGGCATTGTAATTCTGTCAGAGACAGCAAAGGACTTGGAAGAGCAGTTGAACGGAATGGACAGTGTCTTGAAAGGAGGATATAAGATGAACATCAACAAAAGCAAAACGAGGATAATGGAATGTAGACGTATTAAGTCGGGTGATGCTGAGGGAATTAGATTAGGAAATGAGACACTTAAAGTAGTAAAGGAGTTTTGCTATATGGGGGGGCAAAATAACTGATGATGGTCGAAGTAGAGAGGATATTAAATGTAGACTGGCAATGGCAAGGAAAGCGTTTCTTAAGATGAGAAATTTGTTAACATCGAGTATTGATTTAAGTGTCAGGAAGTCGTTTCTGAAAGTATTCGCATGGAGTGTAGTCATGTATGGAAGTGAAACATGGACGATAAATAGTTTGGACAGGAAGAGAATAGAAGCCTTCGAAATGTGGTGCTACAGAAGAATGCTGAAGATAGGGTGGGTAAATCACGTAACTAATGAGGAGGTATTGAATAGGATTGGGGAGAAGAGAAGTTTGTGGCACAACTTGACTAGAAGAAGGGATCGGTTGGTAGGACATGTTTTGAGGCATCAAGGGATCAGAAATTTAGCATTGGAGGGCAGCGTGGAGGGTAAAAATCGTAGAGGGAGACCAAGAGACGAATACACTAAGCAGATTCAGAAGGATGTAGGTTGCAGTATGTACTGGGAGATGGAGAAGCTTGCACAGGATAGAGTAGCATGGAGAGCTGCATCAAACCAGTCTCAGGACTGAAGACCACAACAACAGCAGTTTCTGTGTGTTGCAATTGCGAGACTTTTTATATAATTATTTTTTATAAAAGTTAATTGCAGTACAATTGCACAGTTTCAGGTGGATATGGGGACTGTTTTTTATCAGATAGCGTTTGTGCACTTGCATAGCTCAGGTTCACATTACAACACAGATATGCAAGACAGTTTAACTAAAGGAAACCGTAGTTTACGTACGTAACAACAAAAAACAATAATTTTAAAAAAGACACAGTTCCAAAATTGATATGTTTTTAACGATTGCCGCCATTTTGAGCAAATTATCAGTTCCTTTCAAAATGACAGCAGAAGAAATCTGTTTCCAGATTACGGTTCCTCAGTATGTCAGGAATCATTATCATGAAGTTTGTTTTCTCTCGGAAATTTCGTTAATGTTTTAAATCGCGACTGCATTTTAAGAAGTTTGAAATAGGGAAATTATCGATAAACCGGTTGGGTTGGTTGTTATCAAAAGGATCCTGTTCGTGTCATGCGATTGAATATTAATTGTTGCTCTTTCTTTGTTTGCGGTTATATGTGTCACCCATGGGCGCGTCTCTGCATGTGGCGGTGGTAGAAGGATCATTGTGTTACAAGCATACACATGGGTACCAGAATGAGATTTTCACTCTGCAGCAGAGTGTGCGCCGATATGAAACTCCCTGGCAGATTAAAACTGTGTGCCGGACCGAGACTCGAACTCGGGACCTTTGCCTTTCGCGGGAAAGTGCTCTACCAACTGATCTACCCAAGCACGATTCGCGCCCCGTCCTCACAACTTTAGTTCTGCCAGTACCTCGTCTCCTACCTTCCAAAATTTACAGAAGCTCTCCTGCGAACCTTGCAGAACTAGCACTCCTGAAAGAATGGATAGTGCGGCGAGGAGCGCTTCTGTAAAGTTTGGAAGGTAGGAGACGAGGTACTGGCAGAAGTAAACCTGTGAAGACGGGGCGCGAGTCGTGCTTGGGTAGCTCAGTTGGTTGAGCACTTGCCCGCGAAAGTCAAAGGTCCCGAGTTCGAGTCTCGGTCCGGCACACAGTTTTAATCTGCCAGCAAGTTTCACACACACGGGTAGCTTGGATGGGTAATTTGGTGTTTGGTGTTGAGTATTAACGTGTATACAGGGTGAGTCACCTAACATTCCCGCTGCGTATATTTCGTAAACCACATCAAATACTGACGAATCGATTCCACAGACCGAACGTGAGGAGAGGGGCTAGTGTAATTGGTTAATACAAACCATAAAAAAATGCACGGAAGTATGTTTTTTAACACAAACCTACGTTTTTTTAAATGGAACCCCGTTAGTTTTGTTAGCACATCTGAACATATAAACAAATACGTAATCAGTGCCGTTTGTTGCATTGTAAAATGTTAATTACATCCGTAGATATTTTAACCTAAAGTTAACGCTTGAGTAACACTCCTCCGCTGTTCGATCATTGTGTATCGGAGAGCACTGCAACATACATCGCGTTTCTACAGAATGATCTGCCAAATTGGCCAGCCCCGTTATCCTGATCTTACACCTCTGGACTTCTTTCTGTGGGGTACGTTAAAGGAGAATGTGTACCGTGATGTGCCTACAACCCCAGAGGATATGAAACAACGTATTATGGCAGCCTGCGGCGACATTACACCAGATGTACTGCGGCGTGTACGACATTCATTACGCCAGAGATTGCAATTGTGTGCAGCAAATGATGGCCACCACGTTGAACATCTATTGGCCTGACATGTCGGGACACACTCTATTCCACTCCGTAATTGAAAACGGAAACCACGTGTGTACGTGTACCTCACCGCTCATGGTAATGTACATGTGCGTCAGTGAAAAAGACCAATAAAAAGGTGTTAGCCTGTGGACGTAATGTGCTGTTCCAGTCTCAAGGACCATCACCGTTCCCTTTGGATCCCTACGTAATTCGGTGCTCTCCGATACACACGATCGAACAGCGGAGGAGCGTTACTCAAGCGTCAACTTTAGGTTACAATATCTCAGGATGTAATTAACATTTTACAATGCAACAAACGGCACTAATTACGTATTTATTTATATGTTCAGATGTGCCAACAAAACTAACGTGGTTCCATTAAAAAAAACGTAGGTTTGTGTTACAATTACGCTAGGCCGTCTCCTCACGTTCGGTCTGTGGAATCGGTTCGTCAGTATTTGATGTGGTTTACGAAATATATCCAGCGGTAACGTTAGGTGACGCACCCTGTATATGTAAACATAATGTTTTGAATCGAATATTACAGGTTATTATAAGCACTGACGGAAAAAATTGCAACACCATGAAGAAATTGTTCGATAAACGAAAGTCGGTAAGAGTGTTTCTACATCTGAAAGATAAGGTCTATTCAAATTTCGAGCCAGTTGCATAAGGGTGATGTTAGTAGCGCCACTATGAGGATACAAATCAGGTTTGTTTTAAATACACGCTGTAACGATCTTGAGCGTTAGTTATATTTGAGATTGGACGTGGTGGGTTGATGTTAGCCAAGAATGCCTTTAAGGCGACAAAGGCGCCTTGATCAACACCTCACTGATTATAAACGAGACCTTGTAACAGGGCTACGAGAATAGGGTTGTTGCTTCTGCAATACTGCAGAAGGACTTGGCTGGAATAAAGCCGCTGTTCATATCTGCTGATTGCTGTAATCACAGGACTGTTCGGTCAGAAGAAGAACAGGCCGCGGATCGCCACGTGGTACTGCCATGAGGGTTGTTCCTTCTGCAATACTGCAGAAGGACTTGGCTGGAATAAAAAAGCCGCTGTTCATAACTGCTGGCTGCTGCAATCACGGGACTGTTCGGTCGGAAGACGAACTGGCCGCGGATCGCCACGTGGTACTGCCGTGAGGTAACACCATCGTGTTCCGCCTGTATGGCTCTCGCTCATCGTAGTCCATCTGCAGCAGCAATTCGAGCAGCAGTTGGAACCACAGTGACAAAATGAACTGCTACAAATCGATTAGTTCAAGGAGACAGACGCCCTGTAGCTGACATTCCACTGACCAGAGGGGTGTCAAGCGAGAGCTCGTTGGAGGACAGGGTGGAGATCTGTTGTGTTTTCTAGTGAAAACTGATTCCACCTTGTGATAGAAGGAGGCCAACTGAGGGTCTGCAACCAACCTGTCTGCGTGCTAGACATAATGGACATAGAGCTGGAGCTATGGTATGGGGTGCTGTTTCGTATGACACCAGGAGCTCTCTCGTGGTCTACCCCATGCACCCGACTGCAAATTTGTAAGTCAGTCTGGTGATTTGACGTCTTGTGCTGCCATCTACGAAAATAATTCCAGGAGGCATTTACCAGCAGGACAACGCTCGCTCACATACCGCTTTTGTAACCCAACTTGTTCTACAGAGTGTCGACGTGTTGCATTGGCCTGTCCACCTGCCTCCAATGGAGCACACATGAGACATCGTCAGATGAGAAGTCCAGCGTCGTTCACAAACAGCATTAACCGATCTTGAATAGACCAACGACCAGGTAAAACAGGCACGGAAATCAATCCCACAAATTGACTTTGGCCACCTGTCCAACACGATGCATGCACGTTTGCGTCCTTGCATTCAACATTCTGGCGGTTACACATGCATTTCACATTTCTCATTTTCAGTTGCTTATTCTACGCTTACAACATTAATCTTTTAGGTATGTTACCAAGACACATACATTCCCGAAATTTCATTACTCTACATTAACTACACTACTGGCCATTAAAATTGCTACACCAAGAAGAAATGCAGACGATAAACGGGTATTCATTGGACAAATATATTATACTAGAACTGACATGTGATTACATTTTCACGCAATTTGGGTGCATAGATACTGCGAAATCAGTACCCAGAACAACCATCTCTGGCCGTAATAACCGCCTTGATACGCCTGGGCATTGAGTCAAACAGAGTTTGGATGGCGTGTACAGGTACAGCTGCCCATGCAGTTTCAACACGATACCAAAGTTCATCAAGATTAGTGACTAACGTATTGTGACGCGCCAGTTGCTCGGCCACCATTGACCAGACGTTTTCAATTGGTGAGAGATCTGGAGCATGTGCTGGCCAGCGCAGCAGTCGAACATTTTCTGTACACAGAAAGGTCCGTGCAGGACCTGCAACATGCGGTCGTGCATTATCCTGGTGAAATATAGGGTTTCGCAAGTATCGAATCAAGGGTAGAGCCACGTGTCGTAACATATCTGAAATGTAACGTCCACTGTTCAAAGTGCCGTTAATGAAAACAAGAGGTGACGTGTAACCGATGGCACCCCATACCATCACGCTAGGTGATACGCCAGTATGGCGATGACGAATACACGCTTCCAACGTGCGTTCACCGCGATGTCGCCAAACACTAATGCGACCATCATGATGCTGTAAACAGAACCTGGATTCATCGGAAAAACTGACGTTTTGCCATTCGTGCACCCAGGTTCGTCGTTGAGTACACCATCGCAGGCGCTCCTGTCTGTGATGCAGCGTCAAGGGTAACCGCAGCCATGGTCTCCGAGCTGACAGTCCATGCTGCTGCAAACGTCGTCGAACTGTCCGTACAGGTGGTTGTTGTCTTGAAAACGTCCCCATCTGTTGACTCAGGGATCGAGACGTGGCTGTACGATCCGTTACAGCCATGCGGATAAGATGCCTGTGATCTCGACTGCTAGAGAAACGAGGCCGTTGGGATCCAGCACGGCGTTCCGTATTACCCTCCTGAACCCACTGATTCCATATCGATATTGGCTCTCGACCAACGCGAGCAACAATGTCGCGACACGATAAACAGCAATCGCGATAGGCTACAATCCGACCTTTATCAAATTCGGAAACGTGATGGTACGCATTTCTCTTCCTTACACGAGGCATCACAACAGCGTTTCATCAGGCAACGCCGGTCAACTGTTGTTTGTGTATGAGAAATCGGTTGGAAACTTTCCTCATGTCAGCACGTTGTAGGTGTCGCCACCGGTGCCAACCTTGTGTTAATGCTCTGAAAAGCTAATCATTTGCATATCACAGCATCTTCTTTCTGCCGGTTAAATTTCGCGTCTGTAGCACGTCATCTTCGTGGTGTAGAAATTTTAATGGTCAGTTGTGTATTTGTTTTGGAGTTGCAATTTTTAATCATGTGAAATGACATGATGAGACAGCGACAATATGTTCTGTCACTCGCGTTTCACAGATATTCAAGAAATCACATCTGATAGCTTGCATTTCCTCTTCAATTTACTCATGGTCTTGTGCGAGTCTCATAGTTCTTGTATTTTGTCCTGGTTCTGTAGCTTCTCCTCTACTTTTAGCCTTCTAAACAGTCCTTAACGCAGACTCTTATCTCTTCACTGAAGGATTCCATGCACACAGATATAGTGTCCTCGGCTAGGTAGTTTGAAAACGTCGTTTGTATTCAGCATAAATGGCGTTAGCGGGCATCACGCTTGCCAAATGGATGGTGATGGCACATAACGAAGAAAAAGATGTGATGATGACCGGTGCCTGCAGTATCTATGCTGAAACTTTAAAGTTTATACTTTTAGTAATTGGAAACTGTCTGTGTACCAAAACCTTTTTGCTATCAATGTGAAATCAAGTACTTTTGAATTCCGAATACAATATCTGATCTAGAACAGCCTTTGCTATCCTACTTTTAAACACGAACGTAATTCCATAAATTTTGTTTGATGTGTCTGGTATCAATTAATCTAAACTGCATCTGAGTATTCGTAAATCAAACTGAGGGAATGGTTACCGATAATACTCGGAATGACTTTCTCATGAAACAATCAACTCCACGGTCACTGTTACGTAACGAAAACTGTCACCTGTTATAAAACGCATCCGCTCAGTTTATATGAAATTCTGTAAATGAAAACTGTTTCTAATTCTCTCAAAGACTTGTTTAAGCCCTTCAATAGATTTGGCTCTGTTCAGTCTGCAAAAATTACGGGCTGAAATAAATCGTTGCGTGGCACTATGCCTTCTTATCAATTAACCTGCTGAAGGAAATGGATTAATGGCTTCTTCTTTTGCTCTCTTTAAAAAATATTGCTCAGTGTTCACGCAATAGTGCAAGGTATGACAGTGCTACTTTTTACGAAACAGTTTTGATTTACACAGTGGGGATAAGTTTCAGCGAAAAGTTTCGTAAATGAGTAACAGAATGACAATTTTTCTTCCGTGGGGATCCATAGCCTCTAAGTGTTTAATAGAAGAGTACATTGTCCATTGTAGGCTGTACTGTGCTTTTTTACACTCGTGCTATTAGCTGTTTTCGGCTGTAAGCCATTATCAAGCACATTTGCTAGGTCGTGTATTACATATCGTGTTCATATCATTCTTTTATGTCACATACGTAACATCAGAAGTCGTACTCCATCATCACAGCCGGCCAGGGTGGCCGTGCGGTTCTAGACGCCGCAGTCTGGAACCGAGCGACCGCTGCGGTCGCAGGTTCGAATCCTGCCTCGGGCATGGATGTGTGTGATGTCCTTAGGTTAGTTAGGTTTAATTAGTTCTAAGTTCTAGGCGACTGATGACCTCAGAAGTTAAGTCGCATAGTGCTCAGAGCCATTTGAACCATTATCACATTCTTTTATGTGTGCGAGACAAAAGTAGTGGTGAGCACGACATATAATACATGACACAGCAAATGCGCTTGATAATGACTCACGGCCAAAATTGGCTAATAGTACTGTTTTAGTAAAGCACAATACAGCCTACAACGGACAATGTATTCATTTATTAAGGTAAGAGAATGTTTTGTAATTAGATTTAAACCTTTCAGGGACACAAAAAACTCACTAACATGAATTGTTACTCTTTTTAAGAACTGTTACATACCTAAAATTGCTCTTTGTACACAATCTTTAAATTACATAATATTTGGTTTTTACCTTTGTTAATCCCCCCATGAACCATGGACCTTGCCGTTGGTGGGAAGGCTTGCGTGCCTCAATGATACAGGTGCAACCACAACGAAGGGGTATCTGTTGAGAGGCCAGACAAACGTGTGCTTCCTGAAGAGGGGCAGCAGCTTTTTCAGTAGTTGCAGGGGCAACAGTCTGGATGATTGACTGATCTGGCCTTGTAACACTAACCAAAACGGCCTTGCTGTTGTGGTACTGCGAACGGCTGAAAGCAAGGTGAAACTACAGCCGTAATTTTTCCCGAGGGCATGCAGCTTTACTGAATGGTTAAATGATGATGGCGTCCTCTTGGGTAAAATATTCCGGAGGTAAAATAGTCCCCCATTCGGATCTCCGGGCGGGGACTACTCAAGAGGACGTCGTTATCAGGAGAAAGAAAACTGGCGTTCTACGGATCGGAGCGTGGAATGTCAGATCCCTTAATCGGGCAGGTAGGTTAGAAAATTTAAAAAGGGAAATGGATAGGTTAAAGTTAGATAGAGTGGGAATTAGTGAAGTTCGGTGGCAGAAGGACAAGACTTCTGGTCAGGTGAATACAGGGTTATAAATACAAAATCAAATAGGGGTAATGTAGGAGTAGGTTTAATAATGAATAAAAAATAGGAGTACAGGTAAGCTACTACAAACAGCATAATGAACGTATTATTGTGGCCAAAATAGACACGAAGCCCATGCCTACTACAGTAGTACAATTTTATATGCCAACTAGCTCTGCAGATGACGAACAAATTGAAGAAATGTATGATGAGATAAAAGAAATTATTCAGGTAGTGAAGGGAGACGGAAATTTAATAGTCATGGGTGACTGGAATTCGAGAGTAGGAAAAGGGAGAGAAGGAAACATAGTAGGTGAATAAGGATTGGGGTTAAGAAATGAAAGAGGAAGCCGCCTGGTAGAATTTTGGACAGAGTATAACTTAATCATAGCTAACACTTGGTTCAAGAATCATAAAATAAGGTTGTATACATGGAAGAATCCTGGAGGTACTAAAAGGTATCAGATAGATTATATAATGTTAAAACAGAGATTTAGGAACCAGGTTTTAAATTGTAGGATATTTCGAGGGGCAGATGTGGACTCTGACCACAATCTATTGGTTATGAACTGTAAATTAAAACTGAAGAAATTTCAAAAAGGTGGCAATTTAAGGAGATGGGACCTGGATAAACTGAAAGAACCAGAGGTTGTACAGAGTTTCAGGGACAGCATAAGGGAACAATTGACAGGAATGGGGGAAAGAAATACAGTAGAAGACGAATGGGTAGGTTTGAGGGATGAAGTAGTGAAGGCAGCAGAGCAAGTAGGTAAAAAGACGAGGGCTAGTAGAAATCCTTGGGTAACAGAAGAAATATTGAATTTAATTGATAAAAGGATAAAATATAAAATGCAGTAAATGAAGCAGGCAAAAAAGAATACAAACGTCTCAAAAATGAGATCGACAGGAAGTGCAAAATGGCTAAGCAGGCATGGGTAGAGGACAAATGAAAGGATGTAGAGGCTTATATCATTAGGGGTAAGATAGATAGAGCCTACAGGAAAATTAAAGAGACCTTTGGAGAAAAGAGAGCCACTTGTATGAATATCAAGAGCTCAGATGGAAACCCAGTTCTAAGCAAATAAGGGAAAGTAGAAAGGTGGAAGGAGTATATAGAGGGTCTATACAAGGGCGATGTACATGAGGACAATATTGTGGAAATGGAAGAGGATGTAGAAGAAGATGAAATGGGAGATACGATACTGCGTGAAGAGTTTGACAGAGCACTGAAAGACCTAATTCGAAACAAGGCCCCGGGAGTAGACAACATTCCATTAGAATTACTGACGGCCTTAGGAGAGCCAGTCCTGACAAAACTCACCCATCTGGTGAGCAAGATGTACGAGACAGGCCAAATACCCTCAGACTTCAAGAAGAATATAATAATTCGAACCCCAAAGAAAGCAGGTGTTGACAGATGTGAAAATTACCGAACTATCAGTTTAATAAGTTCAGTAATGGTTCAAATGGCTCTAAGCACTATGGGACTCAACTGCTGTGGTCATTAGTCCCCTAGAACTTAGAACTACTTAAACCTACCTAACCTAAGGACATCACACACATCCATGCCCGAGGCAGGAATCTAACCTGCGACCGTAGCAGTCGCACGGTTCCGGACTGCGCGCCTAGAACCGCGAGACCACCGCGGCGGGCGTTTAATAAGTCACAGCTGCAAAATACTAACGCGAATTATTTACAGACGAATGGAAAAACTGGTAGAAGCCGACCTCGGGGAAGATCAGTTTGGATTCCGTAGAAGTGTAGGAACACGTGAGGCAATACTGACCTTACGACTTATCTTAGAAGCTAGGTTAAGGAAAGGTAAACCTACGTTTCTAGCATTTGTAGACTTAGAGAAAGCTTTTGACAATGTTGACTGGAATGCTCTCTTTCAAATTCTAAAGGTTGCAAGGGTAAATTACTGGGAGCGAAAGGCTATTTACAATTTGTACAGAAAACAGAAGGAAGTTATAAGATTCGAGGGACATGAAAGGGAAGCAGTGGTTGGGAAGGGAGTGAGACAGGGTTGTGGCCTCTCCCGATGTTATTCAATCTGTATATTGAGCAAGCAGTAAAGGAAACAAAAGAAAAATTCGGATTAGGTATTAAAATCCATGGAGAAGAAATAAAAACTTTGTGGTTCGCCGATGACATTGTAATTCTGTCAGAGACAGCAAAGGACCTGGAAGAGCAGTTGAACGGAATGGACAGTGTCTTGAAAGGAGGATATAAGATGAACATCAACAAAAGCAAAACGAGGATAATGGAATGTAGTCGAATTAAGTCGGGTGATGCTGAGGGAATTATATTAGGAAATGAGACACTTGAAGTAGTAAAGGGGTTTTGCTATTTGGGGAGCAAAATAACTGATGATGGTCGAAGTAGAGAGGATATAAAATGTAGACTGGCAATGGCAAGGAAAGCGTTTCTGAAGAAGAGAAATTTGTTAACGTCGAGTATAGATTTAAGTGTCAGGAAATCCTTCCTGGAAGTGTTTGTATGGAGTGTAGCCATGTATGGAAGTGAAACATGGACAATAAATAGTTTGGACAAGAAGAGAATAGAAGCTTTCGAAATGTAGTGCTACAGAAGAATGTTGAAGATTAGGTGGGTAGATCACGTAACTAATGAGGAGGTATTGAATATGATTGGGGAGAAGATAAGTTTGTGGCACAACTTGACTAGAAGAAGGGATCGGTTGATAGGACATGTTCTGAGGTATCTAGGAATCACAAATTTAGCATTGGAGGGCAGCGTGGAGGGTAAAATTCGTAGGGGGAGACCAAGAGATGAATACACTAAGCAGATTCAGAAGGATGTAGGTTGCAGTAAGTAGTGGGAGATGAAGGAGCTTGCACAGGATAGAGTAGCATGGAGGGCTGCATCAAACCAGTCTCAGGACTGAAGATCACAATAACAGCCTTTGTTAATAAAATCTTTTAAGTAATTCTGGAGGGGAAAGCAAATTAGAATACTTAACACATGTCTGATAATTCGACATGTATACCACCAACACGTAGATGTTGTTAGACACACTGAAATCCTTACTCTACAATAATTCCTAAACTAGTTCTTGCAACAAAATAACCTCAATGCAAATCACTTTTTTTCCAGTGTCGAAAGTGCTGTCTCTCTATACAGTCCTCTAAAAAAAACATTCCTTAACCTCAAATTACACATATGGAACATATCAAAAAATTCTCTGCGGCATATTTTCCATCCAAGCTCCCCACTCTGCCACGATACATCACTCTCTCTCGCCCTCGGGCCGACAACTGCTCCCGGCTCTTGCGCTAGCCTGAGCTATACTCGGCAATACTACTAGTTATGGTAGCCAAAGAGTATGTATCAAGTGGTTCAAATGGCTCTGAGCACTATGGGACTTAACATCCGTGGTCATCAGTCCCCTAGAACAGAACTACGTAAACCTAACCAACCTAAGGACATCACACACATCCATGCCTGAGGCAGGTTTCGAACTTGCGATCGTAGCGGTCGCGCGGTTCCAGACTGTAGCGCCTAGAACCTCTCGGCCAGAGTATGTATCACTCATGTGTTCGACATACAGAGTTGCTCAGAATGGTAAATACTCCAAAAAGTTGTGATTTCTCTTGATATTTACATTCAACGATAGGGCAAATAGCAAACATACAAGATAAACTGTGATTTCTCATAATATTTACAATTTTCAACCATTTATAATGGTTCAACACCTAATATTTACACCTTTTAACATACCTGTTCCGCCACGACACAAGCAGCCTCGTACTCCTGTTTCACCAACATTTGGAAAGGACACATTTTGAAATAACTCACACGAAACTGCGATAAAACTGCGTGTCTGTTATCGGGTACAGTATACGTAATTGTGTGGTACACTGGTGACAGTATATAGTTACTCGTCAGTAAACGTTAATTGTTGCCGTGTTCTAATGAGACGGTCGCCAGATAGATACGGTTTTGCAGTGTATATTCCGCTGATAAACACAGTTCACAATAGTTGCGTGACACTCAGTTCTTCGTGACGAGGGTGTGTACTAGCCATGGATAACGAAACGAATGTTCAGCCAGTCGTGAAATTTACACCCAGTATACGATTTCTCTTCCAGTAACATTTACCGTGACAGCGTCAGGTCTGCATGTGCCCCCGTCTCCAGGAAAACGACATGGCGTGGATGACTTGGCTGGTTCAAATGGCTCTGAGCACTATGCGACTTAACTTCTGAGGTCATCAGTCGCCTAGAACTTAGAACTAATTAAACCTAAGTAACCTAAGGACATCACACACATCCATGCCCGAGGCAGGATTCGAACCTGCGAGCGTAGCGGTCGCTCGGTTCCAGACTGTAGCGCCTAGAACCGCACGGCCACTCCGGCCGGCCCGTGGATGACTGTTCACCCCGAAGTCACAACACATACTCGAAGTCAGTAAAATATATATATATATATATATATATATATATGTGTGTGTGTGTGTGTGTGTGTGTGTGTGTGTGTGTGTCTGCTTATCCACTTATTCTAGACACTGTATCCGTCCTGTCGATATGATATTCTTTAACAACCATTTGAAACTGACTTAACTCTTCATGAAGCGAGGGCATTTCTAGTTCCAAGCTACAGAAGTGACCACTTCGGGCGCCAGGCTGAGAGGCGTTCAATAAGTAACGCGAAGCACTTTTTTCTCGGCCAAATTTAATTGAAGAAATACGGAAATTGTTGTGGGACATGGTGGAGTATCCCCAGTTCAGCCATTATAGTCTCATGAAGTTGCGATTGGTGGCAGCGCTGTACGTAGCCTTTAAAATGGTGTCGATATCGGAGGTGCGTTCCAAGCAGAGAGTTGTCGTTGAGTTTCTTCTAGCGGAAAACCGCAGCACCGCATATACTTGTAGCCGCTTTCAGCATGTCTATGGAGACAGGGGTAAAATACAGTGAGCGAAAGGCTATTTACAATTTGTACAGAAACCAGATGGCAGTTATAAGAGTCGAGGGACATGAAAGGGAAGCAGCGGTTGGGAAGGGAGTAAGACAGGGTTGCAGCCTCTCCCCGATGTTATTCAATCTGTATATTGAGCAAGCAGTAAAGGAAACAAAAGAAAAATTCGGAGTAGGTATTAAAATCCATGGAGAAGAAATAAAAATTCTGAGGTTCGCCGATGACATTGTAATTCTGTCAGAGACAGCAAAGGACTTGGAAGAGCAGTTGAACGGAATGGATGGTGTCTTGAAGGGAGGATATAAGATGAACATCAACAAAAGCAAAACGAGGATAATGGAATGTAGTCGAATTAAGTCGGGTGATGTTGAGGGTATTAGATTAGGAAATGAGACACTTAAAGTAGTAAAGGAGTTTTGCTATTTGGGGAGCAAAATAACTGATGATGGTCGAAGTAGAGGGGATATAAAATGTAGACTGGCAATGGCAAGGAAAGCGTTTCTGAAGAAGGAAATTTGTTAACATCGAGTATAGATTTAAGTTTCAGGAAGTCATTTCTGAAAGTATTGTATGGAGTGTAGCCATGTATGGAAGTGAAACATGGACGGTAAATAGTTTGGACAAGAAGAGAATAGAAGCTTTCGAAATGTGGTACTACAGAAGAATGCTGAAGATTAGATGGGTAGATCACATAACTAATGAGGAGGTACTGAATGGGATTGGGGAGAAGAGGAGTTTGTGGCACAACTTGACCAGAAGAAGGGATCGGTTGGTAGGACATGTTCTGAGGCATCAAGGGATCACCAATTTAGTATTGGAGGGCATCGTGGAGGGTAAAAATCGTAGGGGGAGACCAAGAGATGAATACACTAAGCAGATTCAGAAGGATGTAGGTTGCAGTAGGTACTGGGAGATGAAGAAGCTTGCACAGGATAGAGTAGCATGGAGAGCTGCATCAAACCAGTCTCAGGACTGAAGACCACAACAACAACAACAATGGAGACCCGGCAGTGACCAAAATCACGGCGAGTCGTTGGGCGAGGCGTCTGTCATTATTGCAGTAAGGTCGGGTATCCCACGTGCCGGTCGCACGCAGCGGCGACTCCTGCAGTGTTGGAAGGTGCGGACAGCGACTCGAGCCGTCCGACGGACCAGAAACAAACACCTCACTGCTCAGATAGACGTATCTGCTTGTAGTGCTGACACAGTCGTCCACCATTTGCGGTATTCAAAGGTGTTCGCCTGCTGTGCAGCGCCTAACAGAAAATCATAAAGATCAACGAAGGGCTATCTGTGCGGAATTGCTTGCACGTTACTATACTGATCGTAACATTTTTTTTTGTCGAACGCTGTCACCTGCGATAAAACATGGGTTCATTACTTCGAATCTGAAACAAAACCGCAATCCATGCAGAGGCGACACACCACCTCTCCTCCGAAGAAAAAGTCCTGAGTCGCACCCTCAACCGGTAAAGTCATGGCGACAACCTTCTGGGACTTTGAAGGGATTACTCTGATGGCCACCCTCATGGTGCAACAATAAACTGGAAGGACATTGAAGAAACGACTTCAACATGTTGATGGCCACAAAAAGGCAAATGAACTTCTCCTTCTCCATGAGAACGCAAGACATGACACAAATCTGCGCATCAAGAAGAGCTCACAAAACTTCAATAGACTGTTCTTGCTCAAGCATCCTGCGCCGCGCTCCCGCACCTTCAGACTTTCATCTGTTTGGCTCACTAAGAAGTGAGGGGGAGCAGTATGTAGATGTTGGTAAGGTTATTGATGCACAAGACGCTGGCTCCCACGTCCACCAGTAGACTGATAATCGTATGCCGAATTGGTAACGCGATTTAAACAAATCTGCCTTCGGAAAAAAAGTGTTGCATTACTTAATGAACGCCACTCTTTCCGAATTTGAGTATCATAATTAGTATCGGGATCTGTCACAGATGGAGGTATACTGTAATACAAGCAAACAAATCGTTTGCGAGATAACAGCGAATGTCTGATTACGAGCCGATGCTGACTTGAGTATGAAGTATCCTATTCAGCTTAAATGTATTTGAAGCGAAAACCTTTTCATTCAGTCCCCATCGAATTGGGGTCAAATTCCACCCAAGGAGTAAAACTAATATGTTGTTTAAAAAAATTACGAACACGGTAGAGACTCGATTATCCACTTTGTGACTGCCTAGCCCTTCATTCAGTACACCCCTTATAAAAAAGCAACTTTGTGAATGTAGTGCACTCAAGATTCTACCTTGAACCCCGTAAGTACCGTGTGCACTTTTCTGTTCCACCGTGAAAAGTGTGGATTTCGTTCCGTAGCATGTGCATAATTTTACGTTTCCTGTACTCATATTTACTCGTATTTTGCGTACTGCCAGCATCATATCACACAACAAAACATTTTCCCAAGCTGTGACATTGTCGCGAGTAAAACAATGACCCGTATACAGGGTGTTACAAAAAGGCACGGCCAAACTTTCGGGAAACATTCCTCACACACAAATAAAGAAAAGATGTTATGTGGACATGTGTCCGGAAACGCTTAATTTCCATGTTAGAGCTCATTTTAGTTTCGTCAGTATGTACTGTACTTCCTCGATTCACCGCCAGTTGGCCCAATTGAAGGAAGGTAATGTTGACTTCGGTGCTTGTGTTGACATGCGACTCATTGCTCTACAGTACTAGTATCAAGCACATCAGTACGTAGCATCAACAGGTTAGTGTTCATCACGAACGTGGTTTTGCAGTCAGTGTAATGTTGACAAATGCGGAGTTGGCAGATGCCCATTTGATGTATGGATTAGCACGGAGCAATAGCTGTGGCGCGGTACGTTTGTATCGAGACAGATTTCCAGGACGAAGGTGTCCCGACAGGAATACGTTCGAAACAATTGATCGGCGTCTTAGGGAGCACGGAACATTCCAGCCTATGACTCGCGACTGGGAAAGACCTAGAACGACGAGGACACCTGCAATGGACGAGAAAATTCTTCGTGCAGTTGACGATAACCCTAATGTCAGCGTCAGAGAAGTTGCTGCTATACAAGGTAACGTTGACCACGTCACTGTATGGAGAGTGTTAGGGAGAACCAGTTGTTTCCGTACCATGCAGAGCGTGTGCAGGCACTATCAGCAGCTGATTGGCCTCCACGGGTAAACTTCTGCGAATGGTTCATCCAACAATGTGTCAATCCTCATTTCAGTGCAAATGTTCTCGTTACGGGTGAGGCTTCATTCCAACGTGATCAAATTGTAAATTTTCACAATCAACATGTGTGGGCTGACGAGAATCCGCACGCAATTGTGCAATCACGTCATCAACACAGATTTTCTGTGAACGTTTGGGCAGGCATTGTTGGTGATGTCTTGATTGCGCCCCATGTTCTTCCACCTACGCTCAATGGAGCACGTTATCATGATTTCATACGGGATACTCTACCTGTGCTGCTAGAACATGTGCCTTTACAAGTACGCCACAACATGTGGTTCATGCACGATGGAGCTCCTGCACATTTCAGTCGAAGTGTTCGTACGCTTCTCAACAACAGATTCGGTGACCGATGAATTGGTAGAGGCGGACCAATTCCATGGCCTCCACGCGCTCTTGACCTCAACCCTCTTGACTTTCATTTTTGGGGCATTTAAAGCTCTTGTCTACGCAACCCCGGTACCAAATGTAGAGACTCTTCGTGCTCGTATTGTGGGCAGCTGTGATACGAGGTGCGGCTAGAAAAAAACCGGACTGATGCTGGAAAAAACATTTATTTACAATTATTTACAATTTCATGTTATCTCCTTCAATGTACTCTCCTCCTCGGTCTCTACACCGCTCCATACGAATTTTCCACTGTTCATAACAATGCTGCAGATCATTTTCGGTAAGTCCATACATTACTTCCGTCGCTTTTTCTTTTACTGCTTCAACAGTCTCAAATCTAGTTCCTTTCAAAGCTGACTTGACTTAAGGGAAAAGAAAAAAGTCACAGGGGGCCAAATCAGGTGAGTAGGGTGGATGATCTAAGATGGGAATGTTGTGTTTTGCCAAAAACGTCTTCACTGACAACGCACTGTGAGCTGGGGCATTGTCTTGGTGAAGGATCCATGACTTTTTTCTCCACAAATCGTTCCGTTTTCTCCGTACTCGCTCACGTAGGGTAGCCAGGACGCTAATGTAGTAATGCTGATTCACTGTTTGTCCCTCTGGTACCCAATCAATGTGCACAATCCCTTTGATGCAAAAAAAAAAAAAAAAAAAAAAAAAAATCATCATTGCCTTGAATTTCGATTTTGACATTCGTGCTTTTTTTGTCATGGAGAACCAGGAGTTTTCCAATGCATCGATTGGCGTTTAGTTTCGGGATCGTAAGTAAAAAACCACGATTCATCGCAAGTAATAACATTTTGTAGGAAGGTGGGATCACTTTCAATGTTTTCCAGGATGTCAGAACAAACCATTCTTCGGCGTTCCTTCTGTTCAATTGTGAGACACTTTGGAACCATTTTTGAACACACTTTGTTCATGTTGAAACTTTCATGAAGAATCTGCCTAACACTTTCCTTGTCAACTCCTGTTAACTCAGACACTGCTCTGATTGTTAAACGGCGATCTTGTCGAAAAAGTTTACCGATTTTTCCAATGTTTGCATCAGTTTTTGCTGACAATGGTCTGCCAGTGCGAGTGTCATCACTGGTGTCTTCGCGGCCATCTTAAATCGTTTAAACCACTCAAACACTTGTGTTCGCGATAAACAATCATCGCCGTACACTTGTTGTAACATTACAAACGTTTCACTTGCAGATTTTCCTAGTTTGAAACAAAATTTGATGTTAACACGCTGTTCTTTCTGTACACTCAACATTTTCCGACGCACAGACAAAACGTCAACTACTTAAAACAGACGCCACGGGCAGACTGAGTGCAGGAGGCAGATGAAACTCGAGCAGTAGGCGGAGCGAGAGTCACGTGACAGGCCACGCGACTTTCAGCCTTATTGCATTCGTTTTATTGTTTCACCAGTACTAGTCCGGTTTTTTTCTAGCCACACCTCGTACAATACGCTATTCTCCAGGGCTGTATTAGCTCATCAGGGATTCCACGAGACGGAGGGTGGATGCATGTATCCTCGCTAACGGAGGACATTTTGAACATTTCCTGTAACAAAGTGTTTGAAGTCACGCTGGTACGTTCTGTTGCTGTGTGTTTCCATTCCATGATTAATGTGATTTAAAGAGAAGTAATAAAATGAGCTCTAACATGGATGATAAGCGTTTCCGGACACATGCCCACATAACATATTTTCTTTCTTTGTGTGTGAGGAATATTTCCTGAAAGTTTGGCCGTACCTTTTTGTAACACCCTGTATACAATAAGTTTAATTTACGTCTATGGTCACAAACTTTTTGTTAACAGATTACCGGTTTCGATCTATAAAGACCATCATCAGATCTGCAGCAAAAATGGGAAAAAAACAAATACACTCGCAGATCGTCTACAGCTTAAAGACAATAAATAGACCATAATGTCAATATATATATATATATATAACATCATATGCACGAATCATGTTTTTAGTAGCACTACTGTTGGAAACAAGCTGCCGTACAGTAGCCACAAGGTGTTTGTGTTGTAAGTTCACCAGATGTCGCTAATGTAGGCATACACTAGTTTTAAATGATTAATTGAACAGCGTAAAATAAAGTGGGATACAATAGTTGAAGTCTGTATTGAGCTTATAACGTATAAAATGCATTACGATAATAAAAAGCGATGAAATAGAACAAAACAAAAGACAGATTGTTAAAAAGAGGAAGAGTTCAGTAGTTGACATATGCTCAAGGACCAGTATTCTAGATAATGACATAAGTGATAAACGCCGTTGACAGTGCACAGAATAATATTAAAAAAAACTATAAAACAAATCGCTGAAGAAGCCACAATGAAAGAAAACATAGTTTTGCTCATAATCAGCGCCGTCTGTTAGCGCTAACGCCAGAATTACGCATAAGCGAGAAGTGGTTCCTTTAGCAGTACGCATACACAGATTTATCACTAAATCATAATTATAAGTTAATTAAATTTACAGTATTTACAAAGCACAGACGTACACTGTCTAATCACATGTGACCATCTGTCGGGACTCTGAATAGCCACCTTTCGCAGCGCGGACCGCTGCCGGACTTGCAGGGAGAGAGTAGGTGAAGTTCCAAGGTACTAACAGGGATGTGGGGCCACGTCCACTCCAGTGCCGTGGACTGCTGTCCTAGGTTTCTCGGTTGAGGTTCCACGGCGCGAACAACCCGATCGAGGTGGCCCCACGGATTATGGATTGGGTTTAAATCCATGGAATACGATAACCTCATCCTAGCGCTCTTCGAAACACTTACGTAGACAGCGAGATGCAGGACACGTTGCGTGGTAGTTGTTATCGTGCCGAGGAGAAACAAACTCCTTGTAGGGGTGAACATGGTCCCCACGAATAGATGCATACGTGTGTTGATCCATTATGCCTTCCATAATGACGAGATCAGCCGGGGAATGCCACGGAAACGTTCCTCAGACCATAAAGTTCCCTCCTCCGTATATGAAGTCTTCACGCGTTGTCAGCCGAGTAGCATCGTCGTCTCGTAGCAACGTTTCGATGGAATGCGTGTCCATCATCTTCAGGCGAAGTGTCGGGACACCTAGATATAAGCCCCCGGCCGACGATATCCCGACACTTCGCCTGAAGATGATGGACACGCATGCCATCGAAACGTTGCTACGAGACGACGATGCTACTCGGCTGACAACCCGTGAAGACTTCATATATGAAATTCGCCGAGAAAGCCTGTGTGGTGTCACTGCCAGACACCACACTTGCTAGGTGGTAGCTTAAATCGGCCGCGGTCCATTAGTACATGTCGGACCCGCGTGTCGCCACTGTGTGATCGCAGACCGAGCGCCACCACACGGCAGGTCTCGAGAGACGTACGAGAACTCGCCCCAGTTGTACGACGACGTTGCTAGCGACTATACGGACGAAGCCATTTCTCTCATTTGCCGAGAGACAGTTAGAATAGCCTTCAGCTAAGTTAATGGCTACGACTTAGCAAGGCGCCATTAGCCTTAAATAGCTTGTATATAGTCACTTGTATCGCCACAATCTCCAGATGTCTCATCAAGAACGATGTATACAAGGATGTATTAAAAGTTAAGTATATTCCAAAGATACGTATTTTCTTTATCACATTCATTAAGTCTCCTGTTTCAGACCTCACTCCATCCTTCGTGAGTTAGCGCGTGCATCTTGGCCGCCTCTTTCAATTAGTGTGCGTAGTGCTGGCAAGTCTGCCGACACTACAGCCTGCACTCGCATATTCCCTCTTCCGGTTTAAAATTCAAATGGCTCTAAGCACTATGGGACTTAATATCTGAGGTCATCAGTCCCCTAGACTTAGAACTACTTAAACCTAACAAACGTAAGGACATCACACACATCCACGCCCGAGGCAGGATTCGAAACTGCGACCGTAGCAGCAGCGCGGTTCCGGACTGAAGCGCCTAGAACTGTTCGGCCACCACGGCCAGCCGCTCCTCCGGCATGGATCCTTCCGACGATTTTTAGAGTGTGTTTGTTTTCAGATGTTTGACGCCGTACACACAAACAGCAGTGCGTCCGTCGCCAGTTAATGGACGTTCAGTTGCGATACTGGTGTGAAAATTGCAGTAGTCAGCGTAGGTACATGAACCAGGCGCCAGCTGCAGAGGCCCATCGCAGCAACCGGCGTTAAGAAGATACTGTTGCTTGGCACTTGGTTCATCTGGGCGGTCAGTTGCTCAACAGCTGCACGTCTGTTCGCCCACACACATCTCTGCAACCGTCGTTCACCCCCGTTATCTATGGCCCGTGTTGCACCACAGCTGCCGTCGCTCCGGTTTTGGGTAGCGCCATTTTGCCGTGTGGTGCGGAATACTTTAACCATGGCAGCACGCGATCTGTTTTCAAAGTTGATGATAGTTAATTGAAACCCTCAGCTGCCGACAGGTGTGCGTGAGTAATGAGTGGATGGGCAAATATCTATTAGGAACATTACGCATGTAGATTGTGGACAGTTGGGAATGTGGGGATCACGGGAGGCGTGCAAGGGATTAGTCCCTGCAGTCGCGCTATTCATCTGTGTCTTCGGTGTCTCAGATGGATAGAGCGTCTAAGCAGGAGAACCCGGCTACGAAACCCGGTCGGGGCATACATTTTCAGCTGTCCCCATCGAGGTATATCAACACCTATCGGCAGCGGAGAGTTTTAATTAATTATCACTTATTCTAGAGAAGCTGCACGGTCATCAATGATATCTGTTCTTTCGAGAACAGTTACTATCTTCATATACAGTTTTCAAAGTTAGCCGTTTCGGACATGCTACACCCTAGGCCCGAACAACCAGTGTTAACGCCCTCTTGGGCGTTAGATTAATCGATCCGTTTCTGCATTACGAAAATGACTGCACTCTTTTCCTTGTCCCCCTGACATGCTTTATCTACCCTCCACAGCTGGTGCTGCCACCTGCCGTCTGGAGTGGTTACTGTACGTTGACGTCGCACATAGGCAGTGGCCATATTAATACGGAGCGTGAATATCCAACTGCTTATTCAGTTGATATCTCTGTTGCCATTAGGAACTCTTCTTCGTCAGCAGGATCTTCTAGACAACACATGTTTGATACGCTGAGCAGTTTGTCGTTCTGCACTACAATCACAGCTGGGCGATGTTGTTATTCCCCATTTGGACACTGAGGCATCACATTTTCCACTATTTGCCTTTATTCTGTTGAGCACAGAGACCAGATATTGCGGTGCTCTTCAGAACCTGGTGGCCTGGACGAGATGCAGGGCATCTTCACCTGTTCTGATGCAGCATTGTTCTGTCCTCTGTGTACCCAACAAATCTGCTGTTGTTACTCTATTGTCCACCAAAAATTTTGTGCCTTGCAGAGATGAACGACAGGAGCAAACGTCTGCGAATTTTACTGAGTGCAGGAATGTCCTCATGTACTAGGAGGTAAGGATCGCCAACTATTTTAGTTAACTCGCGCTTGAGAGCAGATTGTTGCAGCAAAAATGAGGGGGGCGTGATAGCTGAGAATAAACAACTGGTAAGATGGAGTGTTACTCGTTATTCCTCTGATGATGCGCATTGTCTTGTTGAGATTCATATCGACGAGTCTGGTGTATGGGCTGTTGATCCAGAACTGCAGTGCATATTTTGCCACAGGATACACCAAAGAGCAGATATTCTCGGTGTTGGACTGCTGATCTCCAAGTCGTACCTCAACTGAGTAATCTTGTTTCTTGACTTCACATTAGCGACAGTTTTCAGCAAGTGCTCTTTAAAACTAAGCGTCATGTCAAGAGTGACCTCTAAATAACATTGCCTTTTGTTGTAGCTCGGCTGTTTCCCATCAAAACATACTTTTTTTTCTCGTATGCGAGGGTGTTTTTAAGGTGGTAACTGGTGATATCTGGTTTGGCAGCACTTAGGTTTAACCTCCAGCTTCAGAAGTGTCTCCCAATAATTTGTTGGTCTTCGATCAAGACGAACTCACCAAAGCACAGGAGTCTGAGGCTCGTCACAAGAGCCAAATCGTCAGCATATCCAAATCTGCTTGATGATCTCATAGGCATTTACAATTAATAAAATGTTTCGGACTATTATGTTGTGATCTAATGGGTTTCATTCGACCACGGCGTAATAGGCTGGAACATTTTATTAATTGTGACATTACCGGCAGTGAAAGTTTACATTCTCTTAGGCATGTCCGCTATACACAGGGAAAATAGAAGAGAGTCTAGCACTGGTTCTTATAGAAGGCCCTTATAAACCTTCATTGGAGGGATCAACTTACTACCCATTAGAAGCTAGAAGCTTATTTGCTTAAAACCGCACTAATGAGGTTCCCAATTTTAAGACATTGCATTATTCTTAACAGTTCGAATATTATCCGCTGCCTCCATACGGTATCGCTAGTCGCTCTTAGATCTTTCGTTTGTTTTGAAATTCTTCTTCAATAAATGCCATTAAAGAGACTTGTTATACTCTGTTCTTCCAAAAGGTTATATAATTTGTTAAATATAGCAATGAGTCGGCTAACTATATAATAACAACGATTTTTCATTTAGTTTACCTGGTTTTAATATTTATGTGATTGTTGCACTTTTTAAATCATGGTACGTTACCAGTTTTGAGAATATCGGTAAAGAACGCTGCCTATAAGTGTTTTACAAATGGTTCAAATGGCTCTGAGCACTATGGGACGTAACTTCTGAGGTCATCAGTCCCCTAGAACTTAGAACTACTTATACCTAACTAACCTAAGGACATCACACACATCCATGCCCGAGGCAGGATTCGAACCTGCGACCGTAGCGGTCTCGCGCTTCCAGACTGTAGCGCCTAGAACCGCTCGGCCACCCCGGCCGGCAAATGTTTTACATACTTCCCACTGTGGATTAGGATTTCTGAGCAGTTGGACTCAGGTTTACAGGCTAGTTTGAGAGCCTTCAAACCATTATTTAACTTCGTTGCGTGTGATCGATCTGAGGAATTCCAGAAGTAGCCACAATGTTATTTTCTACTTGGTTGAAAGTAAAATCCCCCTTCATGCTGTGCAGTGGATTGGAACCTCCATGTTTCCTCAACAAGGACCTGTACTTATCCACTTAGTGGTTCTAAACGGATAATAGTACTAGTCAGATAATCGTGGTGATCTCCTGATCAAGACACGCTTTTCCTGTAATTAGGTTAGACATTATAACTCTTGAGCGTATTTTTGTTCTGTCATTGCAACTACAAAAATACGTTTTTTTTCACCAGACGCGTTTCGTTTTATTGAGCTAAAGCATCATCAGTGGTCTGTAATTAGCAGTATTTACTAGGATTTGTTTTAAGATCGAAAACAGTTCGTTGACGATTCATTGGTTTTTTTACATACGGTTATTTCTGCTTGGTTTCTCGGCTGCATCAGGAAATGCCGCCTACTAGCATATCTTTGATGTCTTACTTCATCAGACACTGACACCTGAGCCGGCCGGTGTGGCCGTGCGGTTCTAAGTGCTTCAGTTTGGAACCGCGTGACCGCTACGGTCGCAGATTCGAATCCTGCCTCGGGCATGGATGTGTGTGATGTCCTTAGGTTAGTTAGGTTTAAGTAGTTCTAAGTTCTAGGGGACTGATGACCTCAGAAGTTGAGTCCCATAGTGCTCAGAGCCATTTGAACTGACACCTCAACTCTCCCTGTTCTGCGGAACTATGCATTTCTTACGTTTTACACATCACTCTTTACTCTTTATTTTTATACTTCTAAGGGCGTATTGTGTTGTAATGTTTCCAACAAAACGTTGCCACTAGTCTGTCTTTGCCTTACACATTCATTTTTTAGTTAATTATGTGTGTGTTACTCTATTTAATTGTGTTGCTATGTATTTGTATAGTGATGGAGTGCCTGTTCCTGTTTTAGATGATCTGCGAAAGTTGAATGGTCTGTACCGTTACGGTATATTAATAATTTTTACTTATGGACCGTCTGACAGCAACTGAATAAAACACAATTTTAGTGCCATACGCGTTTCGCCTTTATTTTCTGCAAGGCATCATCAGTGGCCTGGAATATGTACATATGTTAGCTATTTTATTTACATTTTTGTCATTGTGCCTATAGGTTATAAACAGTTCTGGTGGTTGGTATTTCCTATTAAGTAGTAATGTTTTGAACTGTACTTACAGGTTGCGTGGACAATTTCCTACATATTACGCTCCTGTTGCATTTCTGGTGTTGTTCTTCTTCTTATGAACGCCAATTTGCGGTTTTTTTTTCCCCATTCCACAACACTATGCACTGAACGCTTGTTTTAAAGCAATGTTTTGGTTTCTGTTGCCGACTGTCAAATGTTTTTGCCAAAGATCGAATGTTATTGCCAAAACACACTCAACAAACACACACAAGGAAACACCACACAGAAAAGAACCAGATGGTACACCAAGACCTACACACATAAACTAACACACAGAGTTGCAAACATCCTAAAGAGACAGGGCTTCAAAATAGCATATAAGCCTGGGCAAACCCTTCAATCACACCTAAGCCAGCCAGCTACCAAGAGAGACAAATTCCAACAATCAGGACTATATAAACTTGAATGTCAAAGTTGTGAGGCAGTATACATAGGCATGACATGCAGGAATTTTCAAACAAGATACAAAGAACATATCAGATGTTGGAAGTATGAAACAAACCATTCCACATTTGCAGAGCATTTAAAACACTACAACCATCATCCTACAAACATGGAACAAGAAATGAAAATAATGAGAATAAGCAACCATGACAAACATCTTATACAAATGCAAGAAAACTTCCACATCCAGAAAGCCATAGCAGAAAACAAACATGTGATAAATGAACAAACACACATCAGCACAGGCTCCCTACTAGACTTAGTAAAGGAAATGATAACATAAAACAAAAAATAATAAAAAAAAGAAAACTCTTCCCACATCATCTGGAGACACACACACACACACACACACACACACACACACACACACACACACACACACACAACACAAAAAAATATATATCACACCAAAACACAAACACACACACACACACACACACACACACACACACACACACACACACATACATACACAAACGCACACACAAATGCATACACGAACAGACCACAGATACTTCAATAGTTACACTCATAAGTTTGGCAATAACATTCGATCTTTGGCAAAAACATTTGACAGTCGGCAACAGAAACCAAAACATTGCTTTAAAACAAGAGTTCAGTGCATAGTGTTGTGGAATGGGGAAAAAAACCGCAAATTGGCGTTCATAAGAAGAAGAACAACACCAGAAATGCAACAGGAGCGTAATATGTAGGAAATTATCCACGCAACCTGTAAGTACAGTTCAAAACATTACTACTTAATAGGAAATACCAACCACCAGAACTGTTTATAACCTATAGGCACAATGACAAAAATGTAAATAAAATAGCTAACATATGTACATATTCCAGGCCACTGATGATGCCTTGTAGAAAATAAAGGCGAAACGCGTATGGCACTAAAATTGTGCTTTATTCAGTTGCTGTCAGACGGTCCATAAGTAAAAATTATTAATATACCGTAATGTTACACGCACCTGAGGAAGACAGGACTATAAAAGTTGAAGAGGTCTGTACCGTATTTCAGTGCTCTGATGTGTTCTTTACATCTTATGTTGAATGTTCGGCCAGTCATTGCAACGTATATTTTCTCACAACCTCTGCAGCTGAGCTGACAGATACCAGATTGTTGGTGTTGTTGTTGTTGTGGTCTTCAGTCCTGAGACTGGTTTGATGCAGCTCTCCATGCTACTCTATCCTGTGCAAGCTTCTTCATCTCCCAGTACCTACTGCAACTTACATCCTTCTGAATCTGCTTGGTGTATTCATCTCTTGGTCTCCCTCTACGATTTTTACCCTCCACGCTGCCCTCCAATGCTAAATTTCTGATCCCTTGATGCCTCAAAACATGTCCTACCAACCGATCCCTTCTTCTAGTCAAGTTGTGCCACAAACTTCTCTTCTCCCCAATCCTATTCAAAACCTCCTCATTAGTTACGTGATCTACCCACCTTATCTTCAGCATTCTTTGGTGGCATCACATTCCGAAAGCTTCTATTCTCTTCTTGTCCAAACTAGTTATCGTCCATGTTTCACTTCCATACATGGCTACGCTCATACAAACACTTTCAGGAAGGATTTCCTGACACTTAAATCTATACTCGATGTTAACAAGTTTCTCTTCTTAAGAAACGCTTTCGTTGCCATTGCCAGTCTACATTTTATATCCTCTCTACTTCGACCATCATCAGTTATTTTGCCCCCCATTTAGCAAAACTCCTTTACTACTTTAAGTGTCTCATTTCCTAATCTAATTCCCTCAGCATCACCCGACTTAATTCGTCTACATTCCATTATCCTCGTTTTGCTTTTGTTGATGTTCATCTTATATCCTCCTTTCAAGACACTGTCCGTTCCGTTCAACTGCTCTTCCAAGTCCTTTGCTGTCTCTGACAGAATTACAATGTCATCGGCGAACGTCAAAGTTTTTATCTCTTCTCCATGGATTTTAATACCTACTGCGAATTTTTCTTTTGTTTCCTTTACTGCTTGCTCAATATACAGATTGAATAACATCGGGAGAGGCTACAACCCTGTCTCACTCCCTTCCCAACCACTGCCTCTCTTTAATGTCCCTCGAATCTTATAACTTCCTTCTGGTTTCTGTACAAATTGTAAATAGCCTTTCGCTCCCTATATTTTACCCCTGCCACCTTCAGAATTTGAAAGAGAGTATTCCAGTTAACATTGTCAAAAGCTTTCTCTAAGTGTGCAAATGCTAGAAACGTAGGTTTGCCTTTTCGTAATCTTTCTTATAAGGTAAGTCGTAAGGTTAGTATTGCCTCACGTGTTGCAACATTTCTACGGAATCCAAACTGATCTTCCCCGAGGTCCGCTTCTACCAGTTTTTCCATTCGTCTATAAAGAATTCGCGTTAGTATTTTGCAGCTGTGACTTATTAAACTGATAGTTCGGTAATTTTCATATCTGTCAACACCTGCTTTCTTTGGGATTGGAATTATTATATTCTTCTTGAAGTCTGATGGTAGTTCGCCTGTCTCATACATCTTGCTCACCAGATGGTAGAGTTTTGTCATGACTGGCTCTCCCAAGGCCATCAGTAGTTCTAATGGAATGTTGTCTACTCCCGGGGCCTTGTTTTGACTCAGGTCTTTCAGTGCTCTGTCAAACTCTTCACGCAGTATCTTATCTCCCATTTCGTCTTCATCCACATCCTCTTCCATTTCCACAATATTGTCCTCAAGTACATCGCCCTTGTATAAACCCTCTATATGCTCCTTCCACCTTTCTGCCTGCCCTTCTTTGCTTCGAACTGGGTTGCGATCTGAGCTCTTGATATTCATACAAGTGGTTCTCTTCTCTCCAAAGGTCTCTTTAATTTTCCTGTAGGCAGTATCTATCTTACCCCTAATGAGACAAGCCTCTACATCCTTACATTTGTCTTCTAGCCATCCCTGCTTAGCCATTTTGCACTTCCTGTCGATCTCATTTTTGAGACGTTTGTATTTCTTTTTGCCTGCTTCATTTACTGCAGTTTTATATTTTCTCCTTTCATCAATTGTTGGTATCTGTCTGGTTTTGGAATCAGTTTCGAGATATGCTTCTGTATTGAGTTGTTTTTATAGTAAGCAATGTTTATGCCTTGTTTCTTGAATATGTTACCTATTTTATGTGTGAGTTCGAACATGTCTGGCGAGCCAAATAAAATAACGCTAGCATTACGAAACCTTGCAGTCTGCTATAGTTCTCGGAGCGAGGAGGGTCAGACCCAATTAGGCTGGCTGGCAACGGCTGAAACTAAATTGGCGAAGTCGATCATGTGTCCCAAAATTAAGGGCAAATTCATTCATTGTCTTGACAGTTTCTAAGATTTAAGTGTTTGTTTTCACACTGCGGATTTCTACTGGCTGAAGAGTTTTTGCGTGCAAGTGTTTTAAGCGCAGTAGTACCGTAGGCGCAGTCGTACCAGTTTGTATTTACAATAGTCGAGTTTTCATCATTCATCGCAGACTATGAGTTTGTTTAAAACACTCTCACACAGTGCTCACACAGTCTTAGTTCTAGACAGTTTGCTTAAAGAGATCGCCCACTAGGGAAACCCAGCAGATTAACAGGGCACTACCAGTTAAACCAAGAACGAGGAAGTGGATAAGGAGGAGAACACGCCGGCAAAATCTCTAAGCTTTTCTTTCGTTTGTCGGCTGCCTCTCGTTTAAGATAACAAGAATCCTCCGCAAAATTGCTGTTGAAAGTGATCCCCCCCCCGCCGCCCCGCCCCCCCCCCCCCATCATCTGACATTGCAGACCTTTTGGGTTCAGTGAAGGTCAATTTGTAATTGCGGAAAGCTGGAATTGACCAGATACTTTGCCAGTCTGGTGTGGCTTATATACGTTAGACCACACGAGCAAGAACACTGCATTAAACATCAACGGTTCCCTCCCTTTTTGCAACCAAGCTAGTCTGCTATTGTATACAGTCCAGGTTCTTTAATATGATCATCGCCTTTGTTCTAAGCCAACAGTCCCCCTGAAGATGAAGCCCCCTGGACATAAACCCCATGGAGATAACCCCCCTGGAGATAACCCCCCTGGAGATAACCCCCCTGGAGATAACCCCCCTGGAGATAACCCCCCTGGAGATAACCCCCCTGTAGATAACCCTCCTGGAGATAACCCCCTGGAGATAACCCCCCTGGAGATAACCCCCCTGGAGATAACCCCCCTGGAGATAACTCCCCTGGAGATAACCCCCTGGAGATAACCCCCCTGTAGATAACCCCCTGGAGATAACCCCCCTGGAGATAACCCCCCTGGAGATAACCCCCCTGGAGATAACCCCCCTGGAGATAACCCCCCTGTAGATAACCCCCCTGGAGATAACCCCCCTGGAGATAACCCCCCTGGAGATAACCCCCCGGGAGATAACCGCCTGGAGATAACCCCCCTGGAGATAACCCCCCTGGAGATAACCCCCCTGTAGATAACCCCCCTGGAGATAATCCATCCTTCTGAGAAACCACTAACACCTCCCTTTCCCTTTCTCTTCCTCCACCTTTTTGGGAAAAAGAACACTTTTGTTGTCATCCCCTATACAATTCAGTTCTGACCCACTTTTCCCCAACCTGGTAAATCCTCCAGCCCTCCCCACCCCGCCACCACACCCCCCTCCCCTCCACCATCTGTAAATTGGCAGTTAAAAACTCTGCTGTGGTGGAGAGGAAGGACCTCATGACACTGAATTCAAATCAATACCAATAATATATTGTTCAAATGTGTGTGAAATCTTATGGGACTTAATTGCTAAGGTCATCAGTCCCTAAGCTTACGCACTACTTAACCTAAATTATCCTAATGACACACACACACACACACACACACACACCCATGCCCGAGGGAGGACTCGAACCTCCGCCGGGACAATATATTGTTCATTTCAGCTTGCATATGCTATATTTAATCACTTCGCAGGAGACAGGGCTCCCCCAGTTAGATAAAGCTCACGTCTCCACCCCTGCCCCAACTTTCCGTAATCTAGTAACTGTAAGCACCGAGATATGGAATGAAGTGCGGTATTTTAGTCGTCATTTTTACTCACCCGCACGCCTGTCAGCTGCCCGGGCGCCACCAGGCACTCGGCGCGAGCATCTGCACGCCACAGATTCGACAACGGCCCAATGTCCTAACTACACATCACAATACTAAATACCGCTGACCTGGACTAGAAGTCAGCGTCCTTTGATATTCGATACTGGAGAAACCAAACCCACTGTCTCTCAAGTGGTTACTTCCTGTTTGTGCGAACTCATATGTGAAAAAAAACACGTCTAGATACGCAGATGGTAGTTTCCAGCCCTCCTCAGAATACTGTGTTCCTATGGGGGGGAGGACAAAATTCTGGGCGCAATTGCTGTATGAAAATGGCGAGAACTAGTCCATTTGCATTACTATATCTAATTAATTGTTTACAAATTTACAGGAGTCAAACAGATCACTTAAAACAATTACGATCACTATATCATATGTTATGTTAACCGGGGGCCTAGAAACGATGGAGAGGCTCCGTCCCCGCCGCAGCCGCAGTGGTCCACAACTCCACGACGACTACCGCAGTCCACATCACCCCTCCGCCGCCCATCACGGACTCCAGGGTTATTGTGCGGTTCGGCTCCCGGTGGACCCCCCAGGGAACGTCTCACACCCGACGAGTGTAGCCCCTATGTTCGCGTAGTAGAGTAATAGTTGTGTACGCATACATGGAGAACTTGTTCGCGCAGCAATTACTCACATAGTGTAGCCGAGGCGGAATAAGGGGAACCAGCCCGCATTTGCCGAGACAGATGGAAAACCGCCTAAAAGGCATCCACAGACTGGCCGGCTCCCCGGTTCTCGACACAAATCCGCCGGACGGATTCGTGCCGGGGACCGGCGCTCCCTCCCGCCCGAAAAGCCGTGCTTTAGACCGCACGGCCAACAGGGCGGGGATCACTATATGATGACTCTTCTTAGTAATGAAACATATTTCCGAATCACATGCAAACGTTTAGCAAATCAAGTAATTAAATTTTCACCACAAACGGTTGCAGCGCTAAACGTATCCAAGGCCTTGAATACAGGGACGTTTGAGAACACAAATACTCTCTCCCACCACAACGTTTTCATCTTACACTAAGCGTATCTGGCAAAAGACCTTCCAGCCACACACACTCGCAATCGCGAAACGTGCGCCGTCTGCCGACTGCGGGGAGCCGTAGCCCCCCTGGCCGAGAGAGGACTCGAGACTCGCACACCCCTGCAGTTGCTCCCTCATCGTTAGCCACACCAGGCACTCAGATGCCAGACAGACTGCCACTGTGACTGCCAGGCAGTCAGCCGATCAATTTACGTGGGGGGAATAATTGTCGAGCTCAGACACTAGCCATATTGACACTTTTGATGCAACGCACACGTCCGCATCTCGTGGTCGTGCGGTAGACTTCTCGCTTCCACACCCGGGTTCGATTCCCGGCGGAGTCAGGGATTTTCTCTGCCTCGTGATGACGGGGTGTTGTGTAATGTCCTTAGGTTAGTTAGGTTTAAGTAGTTCTAAGTTCTAGGGGACTGATGACCATAGATGTTAAGTCCCATAGTGCTCAGAGCCATTTGAATCATTTTTTGCGACACACACGTCCTCTTTATCCGCACTCAACCAGCATACTGGCTAGTTTGCTATTCAGCCACCAAGAGAGCCCTGCGAGTGCTGCCGCCAGGACTTGCCCCCATGGCTGCGGTCAACAGCCGACCAGCCAGAACCTTCCTTTGAATCTGCCGGTTGTACGAAGCTAAACGGCGGCTCCCAGTCTGCCAAGTCCCCGTGACCGTTCCTGCCGTTAACTACACCTGGTCAGTAATTTTTTTTCCTACAGCAGGATTACATTCGCCAGGTAATCTTTGCAGATGTTTCTGTGACGCCTCAAGGGGCTGCCCTTGGGCAAGTCAGTCACTTCCTCTGATACCAAAATGGGTGGTAACTGTCGTCAAATAGGTGAAGATATCCAACAGTAATTACAGTACTGGCCATTAAAATTGCTACACCAAGAAGAAATGCAGATGATAAACGGGTATTCATTGGACAAATATATTATACTAGAACTGACATGTGAATACATTTTCACGCAGTTTCGGTGCATAGATCCTGAGAAATCAGTACCCAGAACAACCACCTCTGGCCGTAATAACGGCCTTGATACGCCTGGGCATTGAGTCAAACAGAGCTTGGATGGCGTGTATAGGTACAGCTGCCCATGCAGCTTCAACACGATACCACAGTTCATCAAGAGTAGTGACTGGCGTATTGTGACGAGCCAGTTGCTCGGCCACCATTGACCAGACGTTCTCATTTGGTGAGAAATCTGGAGAATGTGCTGGACAGGGCAGCAGTCGAACATTTTCAGTATCTAGAAAGACCCGTACAGGACCTGCAACATGCGGTCGTGCATTATCCTGCTGAAATGGAGGGTTTCGAAGGGATCGAATCAAGGGTACAGCCACGGGTCGTAACACATCCGAAATGTAACGTCCACTGTTCAAAGTGCCGTCAGTGCGAACAAGAGGTGACCGAAATGTGTAACCAGTGGTACCCCATACCATCACGCCGGGTGATACGCCAGTATGGCGATGACGAATACACGCTTCCAATGTGCGTTCACAGCGATGTCGCCAAACACGGATGCGACCATCATGCTGCTGTAAACAGAACCTGCATTCATCCGAAAAAATGACGTTTTGCCATTCGTGCACCCAGGTTCGTCGTTGAGTACACCATCGCAGGCGCTCCTGTCTGTGATGCAGCGTCAAGGGTAACCGCAGCCATGGTCTCCGAGCTGACAGTCCACGCTGCTGCAAACGTCGTCGAACTGTTCGTGCAGATGGTTGTTGTCTTGCAAACGTCTCCATCTGTTGACTCAGGGATCGAGACGTGGCTGCACTATGCGTTACTGCCATGCGGATAAGATGCCTGTCATCTCGACTGCTAGTGATACGAATCCGTTGGGATCCAGCACGGCGTTCCGTATTACCCTCCTGAACCAACCGATTCCATATTCTGCTAACAGTCATTGGATCTCGACTAACACGAGCAGCAATGTCGCGATACGATAAACCTCAATCGCGATAGGCTTCAATCCGACCTTTATTAAAGTCCGAAACGTGATGGTACGCATTTCTCCCCCTTACACGAGGCATCGCAACAACGTTTCACCAGACAACGATGGCCAACAGTTGTTTGTGTATGAGATGTCGGTTGGAAAATTTCATCATGTCAGCACGTTGTAGGTGTCGCCACCGGCGCCAACCTTTCGTGAATGCTCTGAAAAGCTAATCATTTGCATATCACAGCATCTTCTTCCTGTTGATTAAATTTCGCGTCTATAGCACATCTTCGGGGTGTAGCAATTTTAATGGCCAGTAGTGTATGTTCTGTCTGTCAGTTGACTTGTCATGCTGGTGGAGTTAAGTAACTTAGAATTCCGGTATATCGTCCTCGAACTAATCCTATAGACCTGTCAGTCTGTGCGGGCAGTAGGATCTTTGACTCGCTTATCCACCCCGGTGATGCCCCGCCGCCGGCACTGGCCTACATGTGAACAGTAGCAAACATCGCCACCGTCTATGAGTCTGCAGACCCTGGTTTCCCTCAGAATAGAGCCCTGTAGAATGAACATGATATACTTCTTTATATTCCGTTACATCCAAATTTTTTATGTTAACATCTTGAAGTAGCGCCATGTCATCGTCATCGTAGACAAGCGTTCTTCTAGGCTGGAAGATTTGTCTGATGTGACCTCAGAAGGAACAGGAGTTGATTTAGAAGAGTTAGGGGATCCAGTATTAGAATCAGAATTTAAGAGACCTTTGGAGGACTCAAGATAAAATAAGGTAGAATTTCTAAAATTATTGGATGAAGAGCATCAAAACGACTATTCTCGTTGGTTTGCAGAATGTATGAGTCCGGCGACATACCATCTGACTTTCGGAAAAGTATCATACACACAATTCGGAATACTACAAGAGCTGACAAGTGCGTGAATTATCGCACAATCAGCTTAACAGCTCATCCATCCAAGTTGCTCACAAGAATAATGTACAGAAGAATGGAAAAGAAAATTGAGGATTTCTTAGATGACGATCAGTTTGGCTTTCGGGAAAGTAAAGGCACCAGAGACGGAATTTTGACCTTGCGGTTGGTAGTGGAAGCAAAGCTAAAGAAAAATCAAGAAACATTCATAGGATTTGTCGACCTGGAAGCGTTTGATAATGTAAAGTAGTGTGAGACGTTCGAAACTCTGGGAAAAATAGGGATAAGGTATAGGGAGACACAGGTAATAAACAGTATGTATAAGAGCCAAGAGGGAACAATAAGAGTGGAGGACCAAGAACGAAGTTCTCGGACTAAAAAGGGTGTAAGACAGGGATGTAGTCTCTCGCCCCTGCTCTTCAACCTGTACATCGTAGAAATAATGACGGAAATAAAAGAAAGGTTCAGGAGTCGAATTAAAATTTAAGATGAAAGGATTTCAATGATACGATTAGCTGATGACATTGATATCCTGATTGAAAGTGAAGAAGAATTATGTGAGCTGCCGATCAAATGAACTGTGTAATGGGTACACAATATGGGTTGAGAGTAAATTGAAGAAAGACGAAAGTAATGAGACGTAGCAGAAATGAGAACAGCGAGAAACTTAACTTCAGGATTGATGGTCAGGAGTTAGATGAAGTTAAGGAATTCTGCTACTTAGGCAGCAAAATGACCAATGACGGACGGAGCAAGGAGGACATCAAAAGCAGTCTAGCAATGGCAAAAAGGGCATTCTTGGTCAAGAGAAGTATACCAGTATCAAACATAGGCCTTAGTTTGAGGAAGAAGTTTCTGAGGAAGTACGTTTTGAAAACAGCATAGAATGGTAGTGAAACATGGTCTGTCGGATGTGGTGCTACAGACGAATGTTGAAAATTAGGTGGACTGATAAGGTATGGAAGAGGAGGTTCTGCGCAGAAACGGAGAGGAAAGAAATACGTGGAAAACTGTGACAAGGAGAAGGGACATGATGATAGGACATCTGTTAAGACATGGTACAAGAGGGACCTGTAGAGGACAGAAATTGTGGAGGAAGACTCATATTGGAGAACATCAAGCAAATAATTGAGGACGTAGGTTGCAAGTGCTACTCCGAGAAGAAGAGTTTGGAGCAGGAGAGGAATTCGTGGTGGGCCGCATCGAACTAGTCAGAAGACTGGTGACCCGAAGAAAAACCCTTCGTTGTATTCTGTATTGGCCTACATTCTTTTAATATTAGGAGTGGTTACATTACAAGTGTCTTCCACTGTAGTGCTAGATTTCTTCGGGTTTCACCTGATGACAGTTTTAATCAGTTTTTCTGATGTTTATTTACTTTTAATATAGTTCATACGCTTTAGGACCAATTTACACGAAGCTCTCCCATTTCTGCATCTTCCTGCTTGTTTACGTATTCTTCCCAATCATATATCTTGTCAGTACCGTCATTTTCTGGTCGAGTCATACTACTTTTTCTTGTCATCACTTAACACTTCCGGGCTGAGATACCGCGTTCCATACATAAGATTGTCCTCGGAGGATGCCTTCCGTAATCGAAGGCGAAACGTCAGGGGAGAGTCTTATGTATGGACCACGGCATCTCAGCCCGGAAGTGTTAACTGATGACAACACCTGCCGTGAAATCCTTCATTCTACTTTTTCTTGGTTTGATTAGCGCTTCCCTTGTATGCTATACCTCTTGTGGTCTTGTGTAGTCTGCTTCAGCTTGATTCAGCGTCATCGCATCAACCTAGGCGTGGACAACTGTCGCGGTTTCCCTATTGAAAATGCTTCTCACTCGCAATCTGAGACTCAGAGCCATATTGTCTGCCGCCTGATGAGGTAGTCGTCTTTCTGATGATTTTGGGGATTTCTTCGGAAATCTGGTGGGAGACATATCGTGATATCAAAGGTTAGCTCTCTTACGAGTGTTCCCTACCTTTTCAGTGCAATGTGTCGTCGTCACTAGTGTTTCTATCTTGCCCATTATTTCTTTAATGTGAGCAGTTTTTGCTTTTTTTCCTTTGCCCTGGTCTGATTTCTGAATTTTTCCATTTCCTCATCTTTGTTTATCTTTTCGTGACTCTCTTCAATCTATATTACTAACCGACTAAACCGTTTCATAGTTTATGTCTCATTTCCTAGTAGCAGGTTGCAGCTTGCAGGGGCAACAAAGCTTTTTTTCTTTTTATTTCAGTGTTTCATATAACTATTGACCGAATTTAAAAATTTAAAATTCTGTCATGATTTACTCACTAAGAGGTATAATTTTATGTTCTTAAGACAGTAAGACAAGTAGATTTGAGCATAAGTTTGTTGGGATTTTGTTTTAAATGTTGGTATTCCGGTTGCTATGCCTTTATTTATCGATTGTAATTTTTTTAAAGTCCCCTTTTCCTATTTGAATTTACATATTGTTACTTTAAGATACTGAGTGGAGCTATGGACGCTACAAAATGGAGTGCCAAGTGGAGAAATCAGAACATTTCCTACATATTCTTCTGTTTGAGTTCAACAGAGCGATGACAGCAGCGGAGGCCGCCAGAATTGCGCCGTGTATGGGGATAATGACATTGGACAGAGCACGGGAAGAAAATAATTTTCTCGTTTTAAGGAGGCCGTGTGGTCAGTAGTGACTCTCCACCTAACGGCGGACATTCGGGGTTTGATGAAGATTTTGTAATCGTATTAATCCACAATGACCCCCGTCAGTGTACTCGAAAACTGACAAATGTGATGAACTGTGATGATTCCACCATCGTGGAATGGGAAATGTTGAAAAATCGTGTGTGTGTGTGTGTGTGTGTGTACCTCACTCTATAAGCCAAAATCACGCAAATCAGCGGATGGCCATACGTGCATCTCTGCTTGCTTGTCATCAATTGCCTCATGAACAGCTATCATTCCAGTCCTGATTCGTTACTGGTGAAGAGAAATTGTGTTTTTATCCTATCTTAAGGAAAAGAAAGCAATGGTTGAGCCCGAACGAAGAATCAGCTCCCCGTAAAAAGACCTGCGCGCAACCACAGAAAAAGAAAGAAAACAAAAAACAAATAAGATATTATGCATCCGGTGGAACAACCACGGTGTTACGTACTACGAATTTCTTCCCCAAGGTGTAACCCTCAGTGCTGACATTCATTGTCAAGAACTGAGATGTCTAGTAGTCGCAGTCCAGTAACAACATAACAATGACCAGTTATCCAGCGTATTGCTACTCCGCGATGTCGTACCCCCCCCCCCCCCGCCGAGCATTTTGCTAGACTGACAAAAAACACTATGTAGGAGTTGCGTCGTAAAGTCATTCCACACCCACTTTATACCTAATCTTACGCCTTCAGATTTTCACCTTTTCCGCTCAATCGAACAGCCTTGAACGACTTCCTTCTGGGATGAAAATGCGCTACGAACATGACTTGACGAGTCCTTCGCTTCAAAATCACGTGGTTTTTACAGCCTCGGAATCGAAAGGCTACCCCCCGGTTGGCGGATTGTTGTAAATGAAGAAGACTATATTACTGATGACTAAAGTCTCTGTATGTGGATGTGTTATGGAAAAACACTACGATATTACGCACTAACCCAACATTACAGTTAGGAACTAGGTACATATCTTGATGCAGTGGAGGTCACTAGGCCCAAATTACTACAACTGTATTCATGTAATACTATAGAACAATAAAGCAGCTTCCACCACACTTTAAACATAATTCCATACCTTTACGAAACTTTTTCTAGCTTACATCTTCCCACAAAATGATGAAAGGAAAACAGTTTATCACTTACTGCATTTTGCTGTTCACGGAGGCATGATGTTCTAATTTATTAGTTCTGTGCTACTAACTCTGTTCGCAAGACGTTTTGCAAACGGTATACACATGAACCAGTGAATTTAACTGTAAAATTATCTCATTATACAACACATCGTTCACGAGATATGACGTCATAAACACTGAGTTGAGTGAAAAACTAGCTTTGGCTTAAAATGGATCGCACTAAAACTTCTGCTTCGAGCTTTTCAATTTAATTTATTCCTTCTTTATTACTCACTGAATGTACCGGCAAAATTTACATCATTGTGCGATACATAGTTAAGAAAATATGACGTCATAAACGCTGAGATGCGTGAGAAGCTAGCTTTTGTTTCAGACACAGTGCAAATTACCCACACCTTATTCGTCCATTGTTTGACAATGACAGAACTTAGCGACTTTCAACAAACTTTAAACATATTTTCAAACCTTTTCCAAACTGTACCTTGCTTATATGGTTAAAGTCTAATACCTAACACGTTAACTAATTCGTAAAATAAACAAATGTTTGAAGCTGGTTTATATATGGCATTTCGATTCCTTAATAGAGTTTCCTGTGCGTTATGCACACTCTCCGTTACTGTTCCTGCGTTGCTTAGGCGGGATAATTCTCGGTAGGTAGATTCTTTGGAGCTACAGTTTTCTGAATCGGTTCTTCCTGGTGTAGACGGTGTGACGAAAATCACAAAATTTTTTATTTGTTCTCCTCCTATCTTTTGATTCAGATTCTGACAGCGAAAGTGTGAGCAGTCACCTGTCCTTGGTCTTTAAGTCTGTGAAATATCAGTGGATACTAAAAGTAAAAGAAAGTTATTCACAATTACAAGCACTTCGAGAGCTTTGGCGCACCATGTATCTCATTAATCCCTTAACCTACATCCACGTATGAAACAGATTGTGCGGCATTTGGGCCAGATGTAATTATCACGAGCGTGGCTCGTGGTACATCGGTCGGGCGAAGTGTAAATGTCACACACAGGACAGGCTAGGGTCTAGGTCTGTGGTAGATTCTTGTTAACTCTTTGTATGATAGTTACATGTTACCCTTGGTCACGTTCGTACGTCGAAATATATGAACTTACATGTTACGGACGTACCCCACAAAATGTTTTCAAAACGTAAATGGCCTTTTCAGTTCGTACATTTACAGAGATTATAGATTTGAATTACCCGAATCATTACTGAAGAATACCCCAAAAGCTGATTATAAATGACGAGGACGAGTACCGTACGGAGATTTACGAGAGAGACTGCACGCGAAACAATCGACCCATTTTCCTAAGCCTACTGATCCCACGGCATCAAAATCAAGGTCATCAAGAGTCTGTAAAGTCTACACGAAAAATAAAAAACGTAGTGAGAGAATGTGGGAGTCCGACAGAGGCAAATTTCCATTACATATTTCCGTATGTTTCGAACGATATGACACGCTTGAAGATAATTGATTTGTGTTGCTGATTTTTGTAAGAGTGCTAATTATGTGAATTCTGAATTTATTCAGGAATTGGAGATCAATGGCAGTGATTTATATTGTATCTTTGATAATAAATACCTTGTGCTATTTCTAACACAGTTTTTACATGAGGTTGTAATTAGTTATCAGCCGCGCGGGATTAGCCGAGCGGTCTTAGGCGTTGCAGTCATGGACTGTGCGGCTGGTCCCAGCGAAGGTTCGAGGCTTCCCTCGGGAATGGGTGTGTGTGTTTGTCCTCAGGATAATTTAGGTTAAGTAGTGTGTAAGCTTAGGGACTGATGACCTTAGCAGTTAGGTTCCATAAGAAAATTTTCAAATGTGTGTGAAGTCTTATGGGACTTAACTGCTAAGGTCATGAGTCCCTAAGCTTACACACTACTTAACCTAAATCATCCTAAGGACAAACACACACACCCAAGCCCGAGGGAGGACTCGAACCTCTGCCGGGACCAACACACATTTGAACAATTAGTTATCAAATGTTTCACAAAATTAAACCAGTTCGATTTTGCATAGGTAACTACATTCCGTAAGCTGTGCGCGTTTGGTACAACGTCGGACCGACTTGCCGAAGCGTCGAATGATTCTAAGGCCGGGCGGCTTCGTTCACATTGTGAGTCTGGCCGTTTGAACGTAAATCGTAGGTTAAGGGGTTATTCCGATAATCCATCTCGATAGGAGAGGAAGGCAGAAACAGTCTCATTGGGAATTAATTTCTTCGTATCGAGTTCGTCGTTTGCTGCAGGTAGCTCTACGTTTGTTTTGGCTGTCTCCTGTTTCGTGCAAATTTCCACCTTTTTGGTCAGTGCATACGACGCGGCCGCACACTGCAACAGCGGCCACTTGTGACCTTTGTGATCTGACAGCCTGTTGCCGAGAGAGGGGTAGAGGGGGACGGAGACGCCTTACCAAAACAGATAGCTGAGGCACGTGCCTTCTGATACGCTCATACACTCAGAAAGGACGCGGTAGGTCGGGTTACTGATTGCACACGTGCTTGGCTGTCCTTCGTAAACCACAAAAACGAGAAACTTGCAAACATTTACGAAAGATGGAATGTGTCGCTGTTGTTCTATCTACACTTGGCGAGCACCATTCAGAACTGGAAACACATAAGCATCAGACCATCTCTTTGCAGCGTTTGACAATCTTATCAGGAATTTGAGATGTGAGTTCAGAAATGAGTACTGTTCTGATACTGAGTCCGGCAGATGGAACAATTATGTCATTGACTGTCCCATCAAAATTATTGTCCACAATTTTGAAACATAAATTACAGTTTTCCACTTTAATATGAACAGTAATTTGGTCAAATCACAAAGGAACATCAACATTATCATCTTCCGACATCTCTACTTTCTGAAGCAAACAGCAGTTGCGCCATCCAGACACAGTTGTCACCACAACCGCACGGATTTTCCTGGCACACCTCCCGACAGATTCAAATTCCGAACTTTTACGGCACCTTACTGACATTGCAGCTGGCACATGTGCAGCGTTATAGGACAATTAAGAGCAAGCAGCTCGTACTACCTAGGCAGCAGGAAGACAGCCAAAGTTCGCCGAGCGGTTCTAGGCGCTTCAGTCCGGAACTGCGCTGCTGCTACGGTCGCAGGTTCGAATCCTGCCTCGGGCATGGATGTGTGTGATGTCCTTAGGTTAGTTAGGTTTAAGTAGTTCTACGGCTAGGGGACTGATGACCTCAGATGTTAGGTCCCATAGTGCTCAGAGCCATTTTTTTTTTTCTGAACAGCCGAAGTTCTCGCAGTCGTACGATGCTAAGCCATACGTTTGTTCCGTACAGCGTCCTAGCTAGGGTTGCAAACGAACTAAACAGGACGAATACTTGCTATCGAATGAAGATAGTTGTTGTGCATGTGATTACGCTGTCGCCAAAGTACCTTACTTCAATGTCCGTTTTCTACCGACAAAATACGCGGGACGAAATGTTGTTACAGACGTTTTTGTATTGTTAGTTTGTGAGTGATGATGCTGTGGCGTGTGAATGCGCCAATTTTGGTTCACCCTGCACACACCATTGACATGTGCTATTGCACTGTATAGGTTGTGTGATACTAAAATCACTTTTTCTGTAAACAGTGCCTCTTTTTCTACTGCAGATCATTATTTGTTGGCAATGATAGTATTATGCTGTGTTGTCTGGAAACAATTTCTATTTACACAATTTCTATTTACTTGAAGGTATCTGTATTTGTGCTACTATAACTACTTATACCGACAATTTGGTTGTTGTATTGCTCTTATTATCTAGATTAAGTTTCGTCTTAGTGCAATCGAGTGTTCAATCTATAATTTAAGTCTTTGCACACACGTCGAACCCATCTTCCTCGTGTCCTTAGATTCTGTCAGCAGTATTTTGTGTGTCGTGTGTAGCATACCATTCGTGTCGGGCGATCTGGGTGGCCAAATAATTAGCTGGGATTGTCCAGAATGTTCTGCAAACCAACAACGAACATTCGAGGCCAGGTGACATGGCGAATTCTCATCCATAAAGATTCCATCGTTATATGAAGATAGTAACTGTTCTCGAAAGAACAGATGCCATTGATGACCGTGCAGCTTCTCTAGATAAATGATAATTAATTGAAACCCTCAGCTGCCGACAGGTGGTGTTGACATACCTTAATGGGGACAGCTGAAAATGTGTGCCCCGACTGGTACCCGAACCCGGGATCTCCTGCTTACATGGCAGATTCTCTATCCTTCTGAGCCACCGAGGACACAGACGAATAGGGCGACTGCACATTCCCAACTGTCCACAATCTACTTACGTAATGTTCCCTGCAGTCGCCCTATTCATCTGTGTCCTCGGTGGCTCAGATGGATAGAGTGCCTGCCATGTAAGCAGGATATCCCGGGTTCGGGTCCCGGTCGGAGCACACATTTTCAGCTGTCCCCATCAAGGTATGTCAACAACACCTGTCGACGGATTCCATCATTGTTTTGGAGCATGAAGTTAACGAATGCTTGTAAATGGTCTTCAAGTAGTCGAACATAACCATTTACAGTTACTTATACGTTTAGTTGGACCAGAGGACCCAGTCCATGACATGTAAACAAAACCAACATTATGGAGCCGCCACCAGCTTGCACCGTGGCTTGTTGACAACTTGGATCCATGGCTTCGTGTGGTTTGCGCCACCCGTCTGTCACCACCTACCAACCGAAATTTTTATTTATTTTATTTTTATTTATTGATTTATTTAACCTGGCAAGATTAGGGCCATCAGGCCCTCTCTTACATCTAACCAGGCATTCTACTTATTTTACATTCATATGTTTTAGTAGGCATGTTAAACTACATCTAGTATAAAAAGTGAAATAAACAATTTGAAAGGTACACCTGGAAAAATACATACATATAGAGTTTATATTCTTAGATCACAAGTACTGTTATAATTAGACATTATTGAAGAGACAGATTTTAGATAGGAGTGCTGGCAGCAGGGAGTATGAGGGAGACTGATGGTGACGGGAGGAGAAGAATAGAGAGACATGATGAAACATAATTAAGGAAATACAAAGGAAAAGAAGATTGCGTGGCTAATAGAGATAGATGAAGAGGAAGGCATCTCAGGAGCAAGATAGGAGACGCTAGCTTTGCTATTTGACGGATGAGAGGATTGGCCTTGTACATCAGTTTTGTGGAGAACTTTATCAGGATGATAGTAGGAAATGCTTCAGCTTCTTCTTAAAAGCAGCAGGAGATTGAATTTTGCGGAAGGTAAGGGGCAGTTTGTTCCAGAGGCGGACAGCGTCAACTGAGAAGGAGTTTGCAAAAGTTTTTGTTTTGTGAGTGGGCACAGTTAGGATACCAAATAAGAGTGACCTCGTGTTTCGGTTATGATGACATGACAGGTTTTTAATCTCTGAAGCAAGGTACTGGGGTGCTTGCGCGACGAGGAGTAGGTGGAGTAGACGTAGAGTGTGGTAGTCACGCAATTTGTCCGGCCGCAGCCACCCTAGCTCGGAGTATGAAGCACTAACATGATCATATCGGCGAATGTTGCAGGTGTAACGCACACAGGCATTCATGGTTAGCTCTAGCCGTCTTTTGTTTTCACTACTCATGCCTTGTTGAATCACATCACAATAGTGGAGGTTCGGTAGAACGAGTGTTTGCACGAGCTGGCGTTTCAAGTCCGAAACTTTTTGAGAGCATAGAGACAAGCAGACGTCTTTCGGCACACTGCGACTGTATTCTCCGCCCAGTTGAGATGCTCGTCCAAAGTTACACCCAAGTTCTTCACTGTTTTCTGATATGGTACCGTCGAGCAGAATAGGAGGTAGCCGTTCGCGGAAATCTGAACTTATTAATTTCTGATGGGCTATTAAGATTACTTGCGTCTTTTTTGCATTTAGTTTAAGCCCCAGGTTTTTCGCCCATGTCAGTACTGAAGACAGATCATCATTCATCTGAGCTCGTCTGAAGAGGCCACGGTTTTCCAGTCATCTATGGTCCAACCTAAATGGTCACGAACCCAGGAGAGGCGCTGTAGGTGATGTCCTGCTGTTAGCAACGGCACTCGATTCTATCGTCTGTTGCCATAGCCCATTAACGCCAAATTTCGCAGCACTGTCCTAACGGATACCTTCATAGTACGCCCCCAATTGATTTCTGCTGTCATTTCACGCAGTGTTGCTTGTCTGTTAGCACTGACAACTCTACGAAAACGCCGCTGCTCTCGGTCGTTAAGTAGGAAGAGGAGATTAGTGTTTAACGTCCCGTCGACAACGAGGTCATTAGAGACGGAGCGCAACCTCTGCGGAGGGAAGGATGGGGAAGGAAATCGGCCGTGCCCTTTCAAAGGAACCATCCCGGCATTTGCCTGAAGCGATTTAGGGAAATCACGGAAAACCTAAATCGGGATGGCCGGAGACGGGATTGAACCGTCGTCCTCCCGAATGCGAGTCCAGTGTGCTGACCACTGCGCCACCTCGCTCTGTGGTCGTTAAGTAATGGTCTATTACGTGATGAGAGGTAATGCCTGCAATCTGGTGTTCTCGGCACACTCTTTGACGCTGTGGATCTCGGAATACTGAATTCCCTAACTATAAATATAAACATGGAAAATGTTCTGCATTCACGGTAGACTACAGGTTCTTCAATCAACAAGGAGACTGTAACTAACTCACGTACTACTGTCTCGCTATACAATTCTCTGCTTCAACAGAAGAGCGAAGCGGCAATTGTTAATATGTGTTAGGTTTCTGGCTTACGAACCACCGATGTGCCATGACGACACACCATTCCTCGCAGCTAAGTTTTTCTTCATTACATTTGTGATTGCGAGAAAGCTCTCCTTTTACAAATTTACATCGTGAAGACGTATGTAATATACAAATTTTTTGTAGAAGTTACTTTTATGACTTAACATTGTTGTTATCGGTCTAACGTACCGTAAATACCAGACTTATTATACAATGCTTTGAGTGATTTGAAAAGATCAAACTGAAATTTATGTCTTTTATTAAAAGTTCTTATAGAAAATATTATACTTTCAAGAACACATTCTTTTTTGATATTGTTTTCATTATTGTAGCATTAACGTGTGATATCCACTCATCTGCCCCGATTTAGAATATTTCATTTTATAATTTATTTCCCTTTTGCTACATATAATTGTGTATTTGCAGCCTTTGTGAGTGTTCTTACTTACTTTTGTACGATAGTTTGTATAGCATGTCGAATTATGTGCTGCTTTGTGCAACGTGCTAATAAAGTGTGCATGTCGTATAATGTGCGCCACTAAGCCAATTGGCTACAACCAACCAGGAAAGCGCAGGCGGATTTTCGTTGGTGAAGCATTTATACCGTGAAAAACTTTAATACTCATAGATGCGTGTTGGCTGGTGTATGTTTGCATCTCAGAACACAATCACACCATAGCATTCCAGAACCATGATGGTACCTTTCTTACTTGTTTGGTGAATCTTAGTAACATTTTCTGTCCGAGAGAGTGTAATATCAATCGAACTACGAGAACAGTCAAAATTTTTTCATGTTTTTAGTTATTAAATATAGGGCTTACACTCTTAGAAACGGTCCAGGCGTCCTCCATTTTTAGTATTTTTTTCAGTCAAACTCAGTTTTAGTTTGAATGATCAGTTACCTTTACGATTAAATTTTTTTATATCAAAATGTAATTTCTGGCAGGACTAATATTAGGGAGGATCCTGTTTAGTTGCATGCTCAAATAAAAAACTCATCTACTACTTTTAGTTGTCTCATATTTTAATCTAATTCCTCTAGCTTCACCTCATTTAATTCGAGCACATTCCATTACGCTTGTTTTACTCTTGTTTATCTCATAACCTCTCAAGACACTATTGAATCCATTCAGCTACTGTTCCAAGTCCTTTACTGTTTCTGATAGAATTACAACGTCATCGGCAAGCCATATTGTTTTTATTTCTTCTCCCTGAAATTAAACTCCCAAAACAGATTTCTTCTTGGTTTCCTTTACTCCTTACCCATTGTACAGACTGAATGAAGTGGTGAGCAGTATACAGCCTGTTCGACTTCCTTCCCACCCTCTCTTTTATGTTCTTCGACTCATATGAGTGTAGTTTGGTTTCTGATAACCTTCCACTCCCTGTATCTTATTTCTGCTATCTTCAGAACTTCAAAGTGCGTATTCCAGTAAACAGTTCCAAAAGTTTTCTCTAAGTGTACAAACGATATGATCGTGGGTTGACCTTAGATGAGTATTGGAACCGAAGCAATTATTTTCCAAATGGTTAATGTCGATATCAGCCAAACGATCCTCAAGATTGCAATGCATTGCATGACAATGTGGCTGTCGTTAAATCGGAAGTAGTTATGTGCTACAATTAATTTAACATTTCTATACTTACTTAAATCTTTGTCTGGTAAAGTTGTTTGTGTTCAGCAGACTGCACTTTATTATTTCAGTCGCACGATGGATTAGTGTTTCTGAATATATGTTCACAATATCCACAGGTGCAAATGTGGCAATGTCTGGCATGTGCTCACCAGTGATGTCATTAATATTCTCCTGGGATTTCCGATGGAACAGTTGTCAGTGAGGATAGCTTTAAGTTTGCTTGAGATTTAATATGCATGGGTTTCTTGACCTAAAAGTGAGCCACGTTGGGGACTGAGATTTATGGCTTTTTACTGAAATTGCAGTTAAGAGGTAACAGTTTGATGACTAGCTACGTTGTATTTCAGTATCTGATAAAAAAATACTTGGAATCCTTAACTAATTTCTCAAGCTGAGCTTGATATTTGATTGTGGGGTCAATCTTCAGTTATTTTATGTTATTACAATGGAAGAATTCTAAAATCTCGCTGATGTAATCATCTTCAAAAATAATTACTGCTGAGTTACCTTTATCTAGTTTTACAACAAGAGCTTTGTTGCCTGTAAGCTAGTTGTCTTTACGTTTTGGGAAATGGGTGAAATCTTCCCTTTGCCGATTTTCACTGTTAACAAAAATGTTACATGTAAAGCACATGTCTTAGTCCGCAACTGACATAGAGAAAACTGTGGAGTTTTTGTGTGTCCCAGTTAGTTGTTCATGTTAGCTTATTACTAACGCAAGTGAGCGCTTTGGGACCACTTTTCCCTGAATTGGGCATAGAATGTACATTTCTTTCTAGGACATTTTTGGCCTTTGAGCTCACAGTATTTCTTCGTTTGCACTTAATTGGCTTCATTACATGCAATATTTATGATGACAACTAATTGTGTTATTGAGATTCGGTACAATGTTATATTTGAGACATTTATTTAATAAACCAAGGTCAGCGTCATCAACTGAAGTAGTGTTTAATACTCTACCACAGAATTCAAGTTCTAATGTATTGAGCCCATTAGTGGAATAATGCATTATTTTACAAGTAAGCGACTGGATTTTCTTTCTATGTCTTTTGGAGATGCTTATCTTTTCCTTGCTGGTGTGTCTATTAATATTATCTAAGATGTAGATAAAATGTTTAGGGTGGTTGTGGTGTGTGAGATGAAGTCTATATGTTTGATGTAGGAGAAATTTAATTTTAGTTTTCAAAAACATTACCTCCCACATGGATTTAGACGTCTGTGAACGTTTACTCTAGTTTCTAATGTTAAGTGTAATGTAGTAAGGGATTACTTTTTGAGCTAGACAGATTTTGTTGAACTTCGTGACTTGCATTATGTTCATAATATTCACTTGTCAGTTCTTGAACTACACACAGTTCGGAATGCCTGGCTTAAGTAGTGTGCACGCTCTCCAAGTCGCCACTGTACTCGCCAACGGAGGTCATTGTGGGTAGCGCAGAAATGTAACGTATTCTGATGACAATGGAATGCCATTCATCAGCAGCCATGCATTCCGTTCATGGTACCATTCCAAGCACAGCCATTTGTGTTTTAGTGTTAAACGTGGGACAGGAATTCTTCAATCTGACAGCTACTGGTTTCTGGCCAATGGTACAAGATGACACAGACCTCTGCTGGGAGTTCATTGTTTTTTTCTCGGATACGTGGCGCACATTGTGATTCGTGTACAAGACCGTCATACTTCCTTGTGATGGTTGAAGCATTACTTAAAAAACGTCATCTCTTTTTACGTATAAATTATTTGAAAGTAATTTTCTTTCGTGGGTATGCGCTCTTTTTTTAAAGAAATATTTCAAGTTGTCTGTGAAAAAGTACTAAAACATATTTGAAATGTAAATTCAGATCTGCGATATCACGGAAATCAACCTGCGTCGGGTACGGATCCGTGGAATTGTCTTTTAATATATATAGAGTGATTCACGAATATATGCAAATAGTAAAATATATTATTCTACAAGTAAAACTGAAGAAAAAAATACATATAAACATAGGTATGCAATTGTTTAGTTGCGGAGTTACGGCTAATAAAAGTCTCTGCCTGAAATTTAGCAACTTTGCTGATATGAAACCATTCCATTAGTCTGGTGAATCTAATGAAACATGTTCCAGATGTGTATCTGCTGTAGTTTTCCACAACATCCAGTGCTTTACTTTAACCTCATGCGGTTTTGCGATGGCTTCACATGGTTCAAATGGCTCTGAGCACTATGGGACTTAACATCTGAGGTCATCAGAACTACTTAAACCTAACTAACCTAAGGACATCACACACATCCATGCTCGAGGCAGGATTCAAACCTGCGACCGTAGCGGTCGCGCGGTTCAAGACTGAAGCGCCTAGAACCGCTCGGTCACTCAGGCCGGCCGTGATGGCTTCATATTAAAATCTTTGCATAGCTTCGTGAATCACCCTCTTATTATTATTTGTTTTTACGGCCTCATTGGACCAGTTTAGTCAATCATTTCCTGGTCCTCTTCTTCAGTAAGCGCATGTATCGTTCCTTCTTAACTGCCCATTATCTTTTCATTCGTTCCTTCCTGTCTTTCCACATCTGTAAATACTCTTTTCATTATGTGCTGTTTGTCTACTTTTGGTTTAAATCTTATTTTATTGTCTTTCAGTTTCTTGAGATTTTCTGTCTTGTTTTTCAGATCATCCAAGGTTATATCTAGTTCTCCCATACCCTCTTTATTTTCCTTGATCCATACTACTTGTTGCTTCAGATTCCACAGTTTCTGCTTAATTTTTCTTGCAAATCTGGTTTCTGGTGTCCGCATTATGTGGTCAAAGAAAGGAATCCTCTTTTTACGTATAGTGTCTGTGATGGGTTCCAGTTTCCTGTACACCACTTCATTCGGCACTATCCGCCATTGTCCTTCCTTCTAATATTTTTTATTTATGCATGTTCAAGCTATTCTTCTCTCTGTTTTTAGTATTTTGTCGACTCTGTTTCTCTGAGTGACTTAAAACAGAGACTCGCTTGCGTATGTTACCTCTGGCTGAACCGCTGTCTTGCACTGTTTTAATTTTGTTTGAATTGATAGACATTTCTTATTGTATGTAAACCAAGTTTGTTTTTGAGCTTTTATCATTTTTTGGTTCTTTCTTGCTAAGCTGGTTTTCCATTCAATTGATTGGCGACTCCATGGCTTGTTGTGTGCACCACGACGAAGTAGTGGATACAATTGGAAATAAAAATCAGCATTGGCCGTATTTTGTTGTTTTATTGTCAGCAAAATCGATTTTCGGTCACTTAGTGACCATCCTGAGTGCTGTAATATACATTTAAAATTGGTAGGCACTGGTATCAAGCCACTTGATACCAGTGCCTACCAATTTTAATTGTATATTACAGCACTGAGGATGGTCACTAAGTGACCGAAAATCGATTTTGCTGACAGTAAAACAACAAAATACGGCCAATGCTGATTTTCCTTCCAATTTTCCATTCAAGTTTTGTGTTATCATTTTGATATTTAAATTGCTTCACTATTTTATTTTTTCTGTTGTCCACTGTTTTGTGGTCTAGTACTAGCGGGTCTGTTACCATCATATCGGTCTTTTCGAAATGTATCTGGAGTCCTACATTTTGCGCCCTATTTTACAGGCTCATTATTTGATTTCTAGCGTCTTGTACATTATTAGCTAGTAATGCCAAGTCATCTGCGAATCCCAAACAATTTAGGTTTATATCATCTTTCTTGGTTCCAATTGTTATGTTTTTACGATTCTCTTTGTACCATTCTCTCATCAAGTATTCAAGAGCACAACTGAAGAGCAGTGGAGATCGACCATTTCCTTGTCTTAACCCTCTTTTAATCCTAAATGGCTCAGATAGTTCTCCTCTGAATTTTACTTTGGACTTGGTGTTTGTAAGGGATAATTTTATCATTTTTATTAATTTAGGATGAAGTCCAAAATTTCTTAGTAAGTCCAGCATAAAAGATCTGTGGATGCAATCATAAGCTTTTTTGGAGTCTGCAAAGGTTATGACTAGTTGCTTCTGTCTCCTTTTGTAGGCATCCATTATTAATTTTAATGTGATGATCTGTTCTGGGCAGCTTCTCCAGGCTCTAAATCCTTTTAAAGTTGATCTTTACAGCGATTGTAGAGAATTCTTGACAATATTTTATATGTGCAGTCCAATAGGGAAATCCCTCAGTAGTTGTCCAGATTTGATTTTTCTATTTTTTTGTGTAATGGGTGTATGGTAGCTGTAGTCCAATATTCTGGTAGTTCTTCTCCGCTCCAGATTTTAACTATGCATTGATATCTTCACGGGTTCTGCTGCGTATTTCCAGAGTTCTGCAAATGTTTGATCTTTACCACTTGCTTTGTAGTTCTTGAGCTCGCTCAAAGCTTTGTAGACTTCCTGAATTGTCGGTGGGTTGAAATTTTCTGGTGGGGTTTTTATTGGAGTTTCTGTGTTTATTTCAAGAAACTCAGGAGGATCCTCGCAATTTAGTAGTTCGTTAAATGTTTCTGCTAAAATTTCTGAATGTCACTTATCACTATGGTCCACTTTATTGTTTTTATCTTTTAGTGTTGGGGGTTCATATCTTTGGAGTTGTCTGCTAAATGTTTTGTAACAATCTCTGAAGTTTGTTTTCTTACTATTTGTTTCTATCATAGAAAGTATATCTTTTTGATATTGCCGTTTAACATTCCATAATGTTTTTTGAGGCGTCTTTCTTTGTTTTGTGAGTTACAAGTAAGATTCTTCTGTTTTTTGACTCTCATGCCCTAACAAGGCGTGGTGTCTATCTTCCACTCTTTTATCACATTCGTCATTTCACCACTGGTGATTCTTCCCAGGATTTATTGGGGCTACTTGTTCAGCTATTTGTTCCAATTGGGGAATTATTCCATCCAGATCATCTGTAATTTTTGTATTCCTAGCTTGTTCTTCATATCCCTTCTTATTTATGAGTTTATGAGGGTCATAGGTTCTCTTCTTTTCTGGGTGGGATTTTATCCTTCTCGGTGGGGTGAATTTAATTTTTGTTTTTATCAAGTAATGATCTGATCCGGCGTCAGTTCCTCTCAGGAATTTCACATTGTAGATTTCCTTATGGTAGTTCTTACCCATGCAGATATGATCCAACTGCCATTCTCCTTTTGTCCAGTCTGGGTGTTTCCAGGTTTTAGGTTTATCTGGTCTTCTCATGAAGTATGTTGATTTTGAGATCATGTCATGGTTTCTACAGAATTCCACCAATATCGTACCATTCTGGTTTGTTCTTCGTTGTGCTGGCCATTTCCCTATTACGTCTCTGTATCTCTTTCCCTTCCTAATTGGGCATTAAAGTCTCCAATTAAAATTTTCGTGTAATTTTTGTCGATGTTTGTTGCTTTCTGATCCAAAAGCTCCCAAAATCCATCCGCATCTTCTCTGTGGTCTTTTCTATTATTTTTATCATTAGTTGGGGCATGGGCATTTTTTATTCTGTATTTTCTGTTTGCCACTTTTATAGTTAAAGTTCAGAACCTAGGAGGTGCATTCTGAACCGGCTCAGCCTCCCCCCCCCCCCCCTCCCACCCCCACCCCCACCCCTAGCAACAGATAGCACACTGAATCTATTAGCAAAGTGCGTGGGATTTGGCAGGAGCCTGCGTCTCCCACGCAGCATTCGCCTTGAGGCTCGAGACCTCAACACAGTCCGCCACCCACACTGAGGTGAGAGTGAGCCAGCCGGCTCAGTCGCACCTGAGCTCGGCTCAGTGACAGAGAGCTGTGACATCCCCCCCCCCCCCCCCCCACTCCTGTACATCTAGTACAGCAGAGGCTGCCCCAGGCACCCCATCCCCACCGCACCTCACGTTTGGACAGTGGACAACTCCTCCTGCATCCGCACACGACAGACACAATCGCTAATATGTGATTTACTATAAGAAACTTAAGGAAACCTACTGCCACACAAGGTTAACAGCTACTCTCTAGCTGGCAGAAAGGACACTCAATAATGAAAAACAACAAAAATGTGTGGTAGAAGCTGGATCTGGTACTTGTTTTCCTGCTAGGGTCTATCTAGCGAATACTAAGGAAAAAAACTGCTATGAGCTATCTAGCGAATATTGTTAAAGAATTAAACAGTAACCTACGATAAGCTACACCTACAGATTATTACCAGTTGAAATAAATATCTCCAGATGCACAGTTCCAGTAGTTTTATCAGCGTACCATTTCTGTGAATTTATGTTGAATAGAGTTGTCTGGAAGGGTCATTAACATATATGTTCAACAGAAAGACATTTCTCCATTCATTTCATTTCCCTCTTTTAAATGGTTATACATTAAATGTCCATTTTAGTATGTTGTTTCTTAAACTGATAATAATGGTGTGTGTGTGTGTATGTGTGTGTGTGTAGTATCTTGACTTAATGACTTCTACAGGCAATCTGCGAAATAAAGATGTAGGTAAAGAATTCTAAACTCATTTAAGGAGAGTAAAATATCTCTCAGCTTGTTTTACTAATCCCAGTTTCATAATTAGAGAGAACACGGAAGGAGTTACAAACCCATCCGTTGTTCTTTGTCTTTTCAAATAGTAAGACCGCCACAGCTTTCATCGACATAAACAAAAGATCAACACAAAATTACCGTGGAATGGTTCCGATTTTTTGGTAATAATAAGAATAGTAAGAATAATAATTAGGTGGTAGCAAACGAAGAGTGGACTGTCATGCAAATATTTTTATCGTCTCCAGTGTAGAGTGAAATATTCATTCTGAAAGTTTTATTGACTTTGTTCTCTTTGTTACTAGCTTGCATCAAAACCGTTTTAGTGTAAACACAGCATTCCATTTACATCCAACACACTGACTGTCCCGATCATTCACAATTAGAAAGACGCAAGTTCGCCTGCATTCTCTCTCTCTCTCTCTCTCTCTCTCTCTCTCTCTCTCTCTCCCCCCCCCCCCCCCTTCCTTCCCTCTCTTTCTCTCTGTCACATACATACACACACAAGCACTTTTGTTACATTTAATAGTTACTTATCCATTAAATTATCTCCTATATTTATGAAAAGTTAACTACTCGAACACGTTGTTTTCATATACTGCTGAACTACTGTGCAGAACGCAAAGCATACAGACAATAGACATTTTTCAAAATTAACCGGATAGCAGAGGGTGCGGGAAGACAGGTGGAACGGAAAGCGTAGTTGTGAAATCCGTGGAGCAGTTTCAGCCAAACGTTGTACATATTTAAGTTAGTATCTCTAAGAACAGCTGGGAACAAGATATCTCTTCACAGACATTTAGTTACATTCCCTACCTAATGTAAGACTAGCCTAAATGCGAAGCCAGGCAACCCGAAGCAATTAGCTATTTCAAATATAAAAGGTGTAGACCAAAAAAAACTGGATAAGTAGGTCGAAACAGTACAACGGACAATAAATGAAAACGAAGCAGATAGAAAAAAGTAAGTAACCTGTCCGTTATTTCAAAAGTAATCGCCTTAACTGTTAATATATTTGTTTAACTGTGAGACAAGACGGTCAGAGGCTGCATGCAGAAATGTTTACTATTGCCTACAAAATCATGATTGTACCCAGGCCTGCACCTCTTCGTTCGAAGCGAATTTTTGAACGTATTTCTTCAGGGAACCAAAACCGTGAAAATCGCACATGGAAGGTAGGAAATGTATGGAGGCCTCCATGTTGCCAAGGTTGTTTCGGCTATGCTGCAGAAGTTTCTCTGAGAAGCCCTTACGCACCCTCCATACGATCACGATCTCTCCACATATGATTTACTTCTTTTTGGAGACGCGAAGCAAGAGATTCGTATTTGTTGAATTCATTCGGACAAAGAGGTGCGCACCTGAGTATAATCGTGGTTTCGTAGGCAACCGTTTCCATGAGGACCCTGAGCTTCTTCTCTCACAGTGGGCGAAATGTGCGAGTATTCACAGTTACGGCGATTAGTTTTGAAATAATGAACACTTTACGTACATTTCGCATTTGACTGCCTGTTATATTTGGGTAACTAAATGCAACGTAATTTCCGAGACAGCATACAGGCACTTTCGACGTTTTTCATCGTGTTGTGAATTATGAATCGTGATGTAGTACGAAGTACTTGTTCTGCTCCCTGACTACTTTTCTACTGTCATTTTCTTATATGATACTATGGTAATAAAAATCTGCGACTGCGATTGACAGATACCTGCGATACTCTCAGGATGACTGCTGCTAGCCGGGAGGATAGATTGCTGGGGAAGGTGGAAGCGCCAGCCAAATGCCGGTCAAGACCAGCGGCGTCTACGTAGACCACCCCCACACTGTACTGCGCTACACTGCTAGGCGGGAAACTGAGACTTAGTGTGCCTGTACGGAGGTAAGGCGTTCATCCGGAGAAGGCCGCTCCCCCCCACCACATGCGCTACTCGCTCTTCACTTTACCGAGAGACCACAGCTCTGACAGCGGTCAGGTTCTCGCGGACCGTCCTTGCTGTTGGTTCCGCCCAGCGGTGTCGCCTGACGACCCACCTGTTCGTCTGACAAGAGAAGTGCGTCATCCAGAAAATCCAGAACCACACTAAACGGTGTTTAGCAAATAAACCGCACATTCCAAAAACAATGGAATGAGCCATTCGCACGCAAAACTGCGCGTCTTACCACGAGAGACACTTCGGTGATCACCTATGCAAGGTCTGAAAGAGGAACTTCTACATCAACATGGACACTCTGCAAATCACATTTAAGTGCCTGGCAGAGGGTTCATCGAACCACCTTCACAATTCCCTATTATTCCAATCTCGTATAGCGCGCGGAAAAAATGAACACCTATATCTTTCCGTACGAGCTCTGATTTCCCATATTTTATCGTGGTGATCGTTCCGCCCTATGTAGGTCGGTGTCAACAAAATATTTTCACATTCGGAGGAGAAAGTTGGTGATTGGAATTTCGTGAGAAGATTCCGTCGCAACGAAAAACGCCTTACTTTTAATGATTTCCAACCCAAATACTGTGTCATTTCTGTGACACTCTCTCCTATATTTCGCGATAATACAAAACGTGCTGCCTTTCTTTGAACTTTTTCGATCTACTCCATCAGTCCTACCTGGTAAGGATCCCACACCGCGCAAAAGTATTCTAAGAGAGGACGAACAAGCATAGTGTAGGCAGTCTCCTTAGCAGGTCTGTTACATTTTCTAAGTGTCCTGTCAATAAAACGCAGCCTTTGGTTAGCCTTCCCCACAACATTTTCTATGTGTTCCTTCCAATTTAAGTTGTTCGTAATTGTAATTCCTCGGTATTTAGTTGAATTTACTGCTTTTAGATAGACTGATTTATCGTTTAACCGATGTTTAACGAGTTCCTTTTAGCACTAATGTGGGTGACCTCAAACTTTTCGTTATTTAGGGTCAACTGCCACTTTTCGCACCATTCAGATGTTTTTTCTAAATCGTTTTGCAGTTTGTTTTGATCTTCTGATGACTTTATTAGTCGATAAACGACAGCGTCATCTGCAAACAACCGAAGATGGCTGCTTAGATTGTTGTTGTGTACATAGTTCCGCGTAGTCAGCGCGTACACAACTTTCCCACTAGAGCGCGCCCCGCTAAGCACAACAGCACAGGCGCAGCGCTCGTCCGTCCCCGGACTACGAGATGGTGCTGTCTTACAGACGGACCAAATTCTGCTTCCGCCGATCCGCGTATTAATATGTAAAGCAGCCAATGAGATTGCTGCTAACGTAGAACCTTTTCTCCTCGCGGATCACACTCGCGCAGTGATACCTGAACGCGCGAGGTATTGTAACGTGTGTACAGACCTACGATTAGTCAGTCTGCATTCGTCTGCACCAGTCTGTACCAGTCTGCATTAGTATGTACCAGTCTGCAGTCTATAGTCAAGTTTCAGTCTGCACCTAATAAGATTATCATATTCCTGTACATAGCCATAAAGATAAATGAATAGACACTTTGTCAAGTATCAGAGATATGTGAGAATAAGATTAACGTACCAAGACCAAAGGAACTTCAGATTGTCAGTTGTAAACAGCATCCAGAATCAAGTTAAGTAATTTCTATGATTCTTCTTATTTTAATAAATGTGTGTAAAAATTAATCAAGTTCTGTTTTAAGTTGGTCACCGTCAATCTGCTACTCTAAGCGTGCAAGTGGCATTTCTACCGTCTGACCTAACGGCAGAAGATAAACACGCCACGATAAGACCTCGAGACATATTGCCGACACTCGCCTACTTCGTTAGAGCGACAAGTCAAATAATCTGATGGTGTGTGTACCGAAGGTCTTACAGTACGCACACCACAATTGTCTCCAAAATCGTTTATATAGATAAGGAGCAGCAAAGGGCCTATAACACTACCTTGGGGAACGCCTGAAATCACTTCTGTTTTACTCGATGACTTTCCGTCAATTACTACGAACTGTGACCTCGCTGACAGGAAATCGCAAATCCAGTCTCATAACTGAGACGATATTCCGTAAGGACGCAATTTTACTAAGAGCCGCTTGTGTGATACAGTGCCAAAAGCCTTCCGGAAATCCAGGAACACGGAATCGATCTGAAATCCCTTGTCAGTAGCACTCAGCACTGCATGTGAATAAAGAGCTAGCTGTGTTTCACAGGAACGATGTTTTCTAAACCCATGTTGACTGTGTGTCAATAGACTGTTTCCTTCGAGGTAATAATAATAATAATAATGAGAGTATGGCATTGGTGGCCGTGAGACCCCTCGCGGGGCGCTTCGACCGCTGCTCCACAAGTTCTTTAACTTCACTACAGCGACTTGCAAGGGGATGAGGATGAAATGAGGATGAAATGAGGATGAAATACATACAACACCCAGTCATCTCTAGGCAGAGAAAATCCCTGACCCCACCGGGAATCGAACCCGGCACCCCGTGTGCGGGAAGCGAGAATGCTACTGCAAGACCACGAGCCTCGGACTCCTTCGAGGTAATTCATAATGTTCGAACACAATATATGTTCTAAATTTCTGCTGCACATCGAAGTTAACGATATGGGCCTGCAATTTCGTGGATTACTCCTGCTACCTGTCTTGAACATTGCTGTGACCTGCGCAACTTTCCAGTCTTTGGGTACGGATCTTTCGTCGAGCGAACGGTTGTATATGGTTGTTAAGTATGTAACTAATGCATCAGCATACTCCGAAAGGAACCTAATTGATATACAGTCTCGACCAAAAGACTGCTTTTATTAAGTGATTCCATGAGTGACTTTGGTAACATGAAGAAAAAAAATATCGATATAAGATGACAAAAAACACAAATATATCACAAATATATGTGTCTTGAATTATTGCTACATTTACCTCCCCTTAAAACAATTACGCTACCTGGATAACAAACTTTTTCTGCTGGCCTCATAGCGTTACACATGTGTTCAGCCTTTAAAACGCAGGTGTCTATTTTCAATGAAGTGGCCAAAGCAAAGTGGAACAGAACGTACACATCTCACTAACGCCACTTTTTGGCATTCATCATCAGTACTGCATTCAAACAGTCCAATATCATTATTTCCAAGAAATAATATTGGTAGTTGTTACTGCACTGATTGAATGCGGAAGTGACGCTGAATTTGGAAAAGTGGCTTACGTGTATGTTGTGCTCTTCTACTTTCTCTCGACCATATCATTGAGATCCAGCACCTGCACTCCAAAGTTGTGCAGCGCTATCAGAAAGTTTGTTGATCAGATAGCATAACTATTTTGACCAGAGAGAAATACAGCAAGACAGGGTGCGGCGCTTAAATCCCGATAAATTTCGATTTGAATATCCCATAGTATCGTAGTTCCGCCGGAGGACGCGGCTAGCGTTCTTGAAAGCAGCAGGCATCTACTAAACAGTCAGAAACTCAAAATGGCCGAGATAACGAATAGTACGGAGTACAACCGAAGAGCTTTGATTATTGACAGTCTTCGCGCTGGGCGTTTGCCCACTGGAATATTTCGATTCTTAGGGTGCAAGAGATCAATTGTTTACGATATTGTGCATAAGTATAATGCTTCGGAGAAGTCTGGGGAAGGTTCCGCTAAACCGGCGAGGAAAACTCATTCGAGGAGGAGCGTGTCACGAGCTGCGACCTGCGACGGTCATCGAAAAGGCTTAGGTGTTGATTTCTGAGGTTCAAATGGTTCAAATGGCTCTGAGCACTATGGGACTCAACTTCTGAGGTCATTAGTCCCCTAGAACTTAGAAATAGTTAAACCTAACCAACCTAAGGACATCACAAACATCCATGCCCGAGGCAGGATTCGAACCTGCGACCGTAGCGGTCTTGCGGTTCCAGACTGCAGCGCCTTTAACCGCACGGCCACTTCGGCCGGCGATTTCTGAGGACCAGGGAAATTCGTTGAGGAAACTGACGTCAGTATTGAAAGTCAGCGAGCTAACAATCTACATCTACATCCATACTCCGCATGCCACCTGACGGTGTGTGGCGGAGAGTACTTTGAGTACCTCTATCGGTTCTCCCTTCTATTCCAGTCTCGTATTGTTCGTGGAAAGAAAGATTGTTGGTATGCCTCTGTGTGGGTTCTAATCTCTCTGATTTTATCCTCATGGTCTCTTCGCGAGATATACGTAGGAGTGAGCAATATACTGCTTGACTCCTCCGTGAAGGTATGTTCTCGAAACTTCAAGCCCGTACCGAGCTACTGACCGTCTCTCTTGCAGAGTCTTCCACTGGAGTTGATCTATCATCTCCGTAACGCTTTAGCGATTACTAAATGATCCTGTAACGAAGCACGCTGCTCACCGTTGGTTCTTCTCTATCTCTTCTATCAACCCTATCTGGTACGGATCCCACACCGATGAGCAGTATTCAAGCAGTGGGCGAACAAGTGTACTGCAACCTACTTCCTTTGTTTTCGGGTGGCATTTCCTTGGGATTCTTGCAATGAAACTCTGTCTGGCATCTGACTTTCCGACGATTAATTTTATATGGTCATTCCATTTTAAATCACTCCTAATGCCTACTCCCAGATAATTTATGGAATTAATTGCTTCCAGCTGCTGATCTGCTATATTGTAGCTAAATGATAAAGGATCTTTCTTTCTATGTATTCGCAGCATATTACACTTCTCTAGGTTGAGATTCAATTGCCATTCAGTGCACCATGCATCAATACGTTGCAGAGGCTCCTGCATTTCAGTACAATTTTCCATTGTTACAACTTCTCGATATACTACAGCGTCATCCGCAAAAAGCCTCAATGAACTTACGATGTTATCCACAGGGTCATTTATATATATTGTGAATAGCAAAGGTCCTACGACACTCCCCTGCGGCACACCTGAAATCACTCTTACTTCGGAAGACTTCTCTCCATCGAGAATGACATGCTGCGTTCTGTTATCTAGGAACTCTTCAATCCAGTCACACAATTGCTCTGAGTCGGATGGCAGAGGAAGACGTCATACGAACCATTTAGCCCAAACCTGGCTCTTGGATGACGTTCCGGCCCCCGAATAGCTCGAATTTGAGCGCCCTCGACTGCTATGTCTGGAGTGAAAAAGTTACCAGTGAGACGAGGCACCCCAAAGTCCCGTCTCTACGCACCGCTATCGAAGCTGCAAGCGCGAATATGGACAGCACTGTTTTAAAGAGTGCGTGCGGTCGCTTCAGGACAAGATTGGAAGCGATTATTGCAGTTGAGGAGGGTTACATAGGGTAATGTTACTCTTGATAGATAGCACTACTTACATGTGAAAGGATTTTAATTTTCATTTGTATTTTGTTTTAATAACTTTTCTTTTAAATGAGTTTTATTTCACCGGATTTAAGCGCCTCACCTTGTAAATCAGGAAATTGAAATATGTGTGTTTTTGGTGCTTTTATATTGATGTTTTGTTTCTTTGCATTAGCAAAGTTCCACTCTTAGACCACGCATATGTGATCATTCAAATGTCCCTTGTGATGAGACTCGGAGTTTTGCATACTTATAGCTCGTACCAATGTTTTGATGATGAACCATGTATATTCTGAGTGTATTTCCGTCCGTTTCTGAGCGTTAGAGGTCACTTACTTACCTTATGAGATACATCAAAACGAATAATATCTCATAAAGGCTGACGAAATGTCCATTCAGATTTGTACGTAATATACGTAGCAGCAATTAGATTTTGTGTAGCTTTTATTTACTGAAAAGTCCGTACATCACTGGGAATTTCGATGAATGCGGTACGTCTTAAGATGACGAATCAGCGCTTAAGCTGGTTGACTCTGATAGACATGGTTTTTACGTAGAAATAAGGACAGTAAAAGCACGTAATTTTCCCGACGACTGACGGAAACCCATAAAAGGAACGCGGCCGTATTTGTCGGCGTTGTCAGTATTCTGCGCTGCAAGAGTGGAGGACTGTGTGCAGCCAGTGGAACATTGCTTTTGCGTGGCCTAGCAGCTACTTGCCGAAAGTTTCGAAAACTTTCGGGCGACGCTAAATTTGGGATATAAAAATTATTGCAGGTGCTTTCGATAGTAAATTTGGCGGACTGTAAATCTGAACTGCTGAAAGTGGCGTTCGACGCGGAAATTTCCGCAGAGTGTTACTTGCCCTCAGAACTGTGTTTGCAGACTCAGAATATTTTTCGGAGTGGATTCAGCGTACTATGGATTTGAACAACGGAAGACTGGAACAGAGTTACTTTAATTTAGCTATCTACTACGCATGGTCAGTCTGTCGTCATGATACAAGACCGCACAAGTGCGTGGAATAAACGGTTTACTGCAGGCCAGTTGCTAGATGTTTTGCCGCCGTAGGCGAGAACTGGTAAATGACGCCTCCTCTTTCTTACTACCGTCGACCTCCCCTACATCCCCCCCTCCCTCCCTGCCACCACCACCAACATCCAGCGACGCATCAACGCAAATATCTGATTATGCCTTTAATCATTAAACTAAGGTGAAGATACGTCCTCATTTTCTGGGGGCGTCCTCAATTTTCATGCTTTGTTCTCAGTTCCGTTAAAACTCATTGAGGGCAACAAATTTCCCCAGTTTCTTATTTTTTGTCTTCAGTTATTGACAGAAACGTACGAAACCTAGGTTTTTAATACGTGATCGATCATCCACAGGAATTAATAGTAAATCTAAAAACATCAACAGAACCAGTCAATACAACTGACACTTGATAATTGATCTGTAAAGACAAAAACAGAAACAGGAAGGGGGACTAAGGCAGGTAAGGTATCACGTGGCAACATGATCACATGCCAGTGAAAGTGACCAGCACCAGCGCTCGAGAGACACGAATCAAGATTATGTTTGTTTCCACTTCGTACTCATTAATGGTTGCTTTAATTTTGAGGTAGGTACACTCCTGGAAATGGAAAAAAGAACACATTGACACCGGTGTGTCAGACCCACCATACTTGCTCCGGACACTGCGAGAGGGCTGTACAAGCAATGATCACACGCACGGCACAGCGGACACACCAGGAACCGCGGTGTTGGCCGTCGAATGGCGCTAGCTGCGCAGCATTTGTGCACCGCCGCCGTCAGTGTCAGCCAGTTTGCCGTGGCATACGGAGCTCCATCGCAGTCTTTAACACTGGTAGCATGCCGCGACAGCGTGGACGTGAACCGTATGTGCAGTTGACGGACTTTGAGCGAGGGTGTATAGTGGGCATGCGGGAGGCCGGGTGGACGTACCGCCGAATTGCTCAACACGTGGGGCGTGAGGTCTCCACAGTACATCGATGTTGTCGCCAGTGGTCGGCGGAAGGTGCACGTGCCCGTCGACCTGGGACCGGACCGCAGCGACGCACGGATGCACGCCAAGACCGTAGGATCCTACGCAGTGCCGTAGGGGACCGCACCGCCACTTCCCAGCAAATTAGGGACACTGTTGCTCCTGGGGTATCGGCGAGGACCATTCGCAACCGTCTCCATGAAGCTGGGCTACGGTCCCGCACACCGTTAGGCCGTCTTCCGCTCACGCCCCAACATCGTGCAGCCCGCCTCCAGTGGTGTTGCGACAGCCGTGAGTGGAGGGACGAATGGAGACGTGTCGTCTTCAGCGATGAGAGTCGCTTCTGCCTTGGTGCCAATGACGGTCGTATGCGTGTTTGGCGCCGTGCAGGTGAGCGCCACAATCAGGACTGCATACGACCGAGGCACACAGGGCCAACACCCAGCATCATGGTGTGGGGAGCGATCTCCTACACTGGCCGTACACCACTGGTGATCGTCGAGGGGACACTGAATAGTGCACGGTACATCCAAACCGTCATCGAAGCCATCGTTCTACCATTCCTAGACCGGCAAGGGAACTTGCTGTTCCAACAGGACAATGCACGTCCGCATGTATCCCGTGCCACCCAACGTGCTCTAGAAGGTGTAAGTCAACTACCCTGGCCAGCAAGATCTCCGGATCTGTCCCCCATTGAGCATGTTTGGGACTGGATGAAGCGTCGTCTCACGCGGTCTGCATGTCCAGCACGAACGCTGGTCCAACTGAGGCGCCAGGTGGAAATGGAATGGCAAGCCGTTCCACAGGACTACATCCAGCATCTCTACGATCGTCTCCATGGGAGAATAGCAGCCTGCATTGCTGCGAAAGGTGGATATACACTGTACTAGTGCCGACATTGTGCATGCTCTGTTGCCTGTGTCTATGTGCCTGTGGTTCTGTCAGTGTGATCATGTGATGTATCTGACCCCAGGAATGTGTCAATAAAGTTTCCCCTTCCTGGGACAATGAATTCACGGTGTTCTCATTTCAATTTCCAGGAGTGTAGATGAAATGTGTTTACTTCCGTAAAGGTAAATACCGGGTGATCAAAAAGTCAGTATAAATTTGAAAACTGAATAAATCACGGAATAATGTAGACAGAGAGGTACAAATTGACACACATGCTTGGAATGACATGGGGTTTTATTAGAACCAACAAAAGTTCAAAAAATGTGCGACAGATGGCGCTTCATCTGCTCAGAATAGCAATAATTAGCATAACAAAATAAGACAAAGCAAAGATGATGTTCTTTACAGGAAATGCTCAATATGTCCACCATCATTCCTCAACAATAGCTGTAGTAGAGGAATAATCTTGTGAACAGCACTGTAAAGCATGTCCGGTGTTATGGTGAGGCATTGGCGTCGGATGTTGTCTTTCAGCATCCCTAGAGATGTCGGTCGTTCACGATACACTTGCGACTTCAGGTAACCCCAAAGCCAATAATCGCACGGACTGAGGTCTGGGCACCTGGGAAGCCAAGCATGACGAAAGTGGCGGCTGAGCACACGATCATCACCAAACGACGCGTGCAAGAGATCTTTCACGCGTCTAACAATACTTAGTTTTTTTGGTTCTAATAAAACCCCATGTCATTCCAAACATGTGTGTCAATTTGTACCTCTATCTACATTATTCCGTGGTTTATTAAGTTTTCAAATTTATACTGACTTTTTGATCACCCAGTACTTATTAAGTAACTATTCCGTATAATTTTGAAAATAATTCAGTGCTCCAGTTCTTCTTCGGGTTTCATTTGCTTCCTCTTTCGCTAAATTTTTTCACTCTTTGATTTGAAATTATTTTTTTCCGCCCGCTGCCGCTTCTAAAATTTTCTCGCCCTAGGCAGCCGCCTTATCTTCCCTAATTGTAGAAATGGCCCTGGTTTTATGTAATAAGTCGTAACAACGCCATGTCGAGGGCAGGTACTTTTTTCTTCCATCCCTGTCCCGTCTACAGCTTTGTTATATTCTGCAGTACCAGAACAGTATTATGGGAATTGCGGAAGGAGTGCGGCCGCTCGGTAGGCAGAAGCGAGGCCGTCGAAAATTAAAAAAAAAAAGTTCAAATGTTTGTGAAATCTTATGGGACTTAACTGCCAACGTCATCAGTCCCTAAGCTTACACACTACTTAACCTAAATTATCCTAAGGACACACACACACACACACACACACACGCGCGATGGAGGACTCGAACCTCCGCCGGGACCAGCCGCACAGTCGATGACTGCAGCGCCTAAGACTGCTCGGTCGAAAATTAAAAATTCAGTCCCAGGTTTTATTTAGACCAGGCCATCAGTATACTGTCAGGAACAGATCTGTAACAAGCTTCCGGAACATGTTTGAAACATTCTTGTTCAGGGAGAAAAGATGCATTGGTTGTTTGCTATTGACAGACAAATTATGACCTTTTTTCCGTTTAGTCGTACGAAATTTCTGTGATAGCATCTCAGCCTCTAGTAACTTTTATTCGTTTTAAGATAATTTTTCCTCTTTTTTTCAGGTAAGCCTAGTGAAGCGCCTAGTGATAGAACTAGCATGTCGATGCTGCCCATGCAGTAAGGTCGACGGTCAACGGCAGTCAACGGGTGCGGCACTTCGAGCACGAAGGGGAAGCTGAAAAGTGATGCGTCGGCCTAGACGACGGCGTGATAGAGCAGGTAGGAAGCTAGGCAAGTGACCGAACAGCAAGCCGCCATTGCAGAGTAGCGGGAATAGAGCGCACAGCGCAACAAGTGGCCCGTAGCAGACCTCGCTAACGTAGGGGCTAGCAGCTACACAACTTCGTATTATAGACCAGCCGGCAAACTGCGTATGCGTAGATTCCAAATACGAGCGCTGTTCGGAAAGTAAGGTCCGATCGGTCGCTAAATGAAAACCGAAGTGAAAATCAAAAATCTTTTTATTTGCGACCTCCCAGCTACCACTCTTAGTAGTCGCCACTCCGACTGAGACATTTGTTGTGGCGTTGTACAAACTTTCCAGTACCCTCGTCACAGAAAGAAGCAGACTGTGCCTTCCGTCAATTTTCTACGCTGGTCTGCCTTTCGTTGTTTATGACGAAATGACTTCGTAGCCAGCGGTTCGTGTGAGCAGAGATGAACAACGGAGGGAGCCAATTAAGGTCTGTACTGTGGGTGATCAAACACTTCCCATCAAAAACGCTGCAGTAGCATCTTCATTGCCCCTGCAGAATGCGGTTGAAAATAGCCTTGAAGAAAGAAAAGCAAGACATTTATGGTATGTGGGCTGCATAGCTTCAGGCGAAATCTCTGATCAGATCCATATACTTGGCGGGAGACACTGTTGTTTTAGGCATTTCTGTGTGATCACTTTGCACCCTGAATTGAAAACAGCGTCGAGAAGCAATCGACAGGCAGACTGAAGACACTGCCCAACACATCTGTGCAAAGGTCCATCGGATTTTCACAGAGGTTTCCACTTCGCGCCTAATCGGACCTTGCGTTCCAATACGCCTCGTACCTTACTTACTGGCAGAAATAAAATAGGATAAGAATAAAATAAAACTTCTTCTTCTTCTTTTTCTTGATGCTATACACTTGTAGTGCATCGGCTGCTCACAGGCGGAGTTTCCTTGCTTCTTGAACCAGGTCTTCAAAGTTGTTGATGCCAGTCCATGTCCTGATATTCTGTGACCATGATTGCTTCCTTCTACCTGGTGGGTGCTTTTCTTCTACTCTGCCTTCTCGAATTAATTGCAGAAGTTCATATTTCTTTCCTCTCATAATGTGACCCAGGTACGATGTCTTTCTTCTTTCAGTTGTCCCCATTAGTTCTCTCTCCACCCTGGCTCTACGCAGCACATCAGCATTGTTCACTTTCTCAATCCATGGTATTTTTAGTAATCGGCGCAAGAACGACATTTCTGTTGCTTCTAATCTCTTTACAGAAGCTGCTTTAATTGATCAAGTTTCAGCTCCACAGAGCAGGACGGGGATAACATAGCATTGTACGACCCTTATTCTCAGATGGAGCGGCATGTCTGTGTACATCAGCTCATTTAGTAGCTTTAGGAACGTTTCTTTGGCAATCCCGCAGCGAATCTTAATTTCCTCGTCACAATCAAGTTTAGAGTTTATCACAGATCCTAGACATTTAAATTTGGTTACTTTCTCGATTTTACAACCATTAACGACTAGGGACTCGTTTTTACCAGGGGTTCTTTCAATTGACATCCATTTAGTTTTCTTGGCATTTATTCTGATAGCAAAATGCTGACCAGCTTTATCTATTTCTGTAAGTATTTTCTGTAGCTCGGCTACGGATGGCGCAAACAAAGCTGTGTCGTTGGCATACCATAAGTACCAGATCTTCACTTCATTTTCTTTTATACCAAATAATTCTGTCTTGACTGTATCGAAAAATCTTGTCCAGATACAAATTGAACAGTAATTTGGATAGCATACAGCCCTGGCGGACTCCTTTCAGTATTTGCACAGATTCTGTTTTTAAATTTTTGTTAATTCTGACCTCTGCTCTCTGATTCCAGTATAATTGCTGAATGATTCTTATGTACTTACCATCCAATCCTATTTCTCGTAAGATTGTGATAAGGGGGTCATGCTTAACGGTGTCAAATGCTTTCTCATAGTCGATAAAGCATGTATGGATATCCTGCTGATAGTCATAGCATATCTGCATAAGTATCTTCATGCAAAATAACACTTCTCGATTTCACATTCCCCTCATAAAACCAAACTGGGTTTCTCCACAATGCTCATCAGATTTATGATAAATTCGATTATGTATAATTCTTAGAAAAGTTTTCAGAGTATGATTCATCAACGAGATTAATCGAAATTCTGAGCACGTGTTTGCATTTGCTTTCATCGGTAATGGGACAAAGGTTGATTTCTGGCATTCGTCCGGGATCTGGCCTGAGCTATAAATTTCTTTAAATAGGGCTGCCAACGCTTTTGGGTCTATGCATTTTAAAATTTCAGTGGGTAAGTTGTCTCCACTAGGCGCTTTTCTGTTCTTTATTACTTTAAGCGCATATTCTAACTCTGATTGTAAGATACGTGGACCAGATTCTTCTTCATTTTGATTTACTGTCGTGTCTCTTTTGTTGCGAAACAGAGATGATATGTAATTCTCCCAGTGTTTTGTCATTTTTTCCCACTCGATAATAATCCAGTTATCCTCATCTCTTGTAAATGTAAATGCCGTGTGGCTAGGGTCTCCTGTCGGGTAGACCGTTCACCTGGTGCAAGTCTTTCGAGTTGATGCCACTTCGGCGACTTACGTGTAAATGGAGATGAAATGATGATGATAAGGACAACACAACACCCAGTCCCTGAGTGGAGAAAATCTCCGACCCAGCCGGGAATCGAACCCGGGTCGTTAGGTATGACATTCCGTCACGCTGACCCCTCAGCTACCAGGGGCGGACATCCTCATCTCTTAAAGCGGTTAGATTCTGCTTCTTAAAGTATCCAGCTATAACCTTGACCTGCTTATGGAAACTATATGAGTCATGTAACAACTTCAGCATTCCGCGCGCTTCGGTGCATTGTTCCTCAATCCAGTTTCCTTTTGCTTCTCGAACCATAATATTTATCTCTTTGTGTGTCTGTTGCTATTCCACATTTTTATGATGCACCTTCCATATTTTACGTTCTTCTATTTTCAGTGATCTTCTATCACCCAGGGCTTAGACGTCTGTTTTTTACAAAAAATTCAAATGGTTCCAAGCACTATGGAACTTAACATCTGAGGTCATCAGTCCCCTAGACTTTGAACTACCTAACCCTAACTCAGCTAAGGACATCACACACACCCATGCCCCAGGCAGGATTCGCACCTGCGACCGTAGCAGCAGCGCGGTTCCAGAATGAAGCGACTAGAACCTCTCGGCCACATCGGCCGGCTGTTTTTTACACGCACTAGTTTTGACTATAGCAACTTGGATAGCTGCATTGCGTACTTTTCCCAAGATTCATTAGTACTTCTTTCTTGGATCTCGTCAATGGGTGGCATGTTGTTTGCCATTTCTTTCACCACTTCCTCTCTCAATTTTAGGTTCTTCAGTTTTTCAGTATGAAACCTTCACACATGATGTTTTTCTGCTTTGATGGTGGAGGATTTCCCTTGCGGGTTACCTTCTCGGGTAGTATTCCATTTTTGTTTCTCCATCATGTGTCAAAGATGCGGGAGAACACGTTTACCAGTGAGTGTCCTGGGAAAGGAAAGAACACTGTGGTTTCCCGTTGCCTTCAGTGCTTAGGCTGGAAACTGAAAGACACCCTCAGGCCTCGACACCTAATACCATCGGGGTCGAAGAAAACATGAGCTGGCCAAGGCAGGTCGACAGGAAAGAAGACAGAAAGGTGTCTGACACAAGTAAGTGGAATCAATGTCAGACTCAGCTCGGGGCCCCATGGATGCTACCCGCGTACTTCTAGATGAAGTCCCCTGACACTAATATGCTAAAATCTACTCAAATAAGAGCAACTAATCACATACTAAACCTGCAAGAGTAACCATTAGTAGACCATATTTAAATAAATCCATGTAAGTCGCGTGCTTTACGTACATTATTTTGGCTACGTGTATGTCATGGTTTGTTAGCTGATATAGGTGTCATCGAGAGATTGATTCTCGGTCAGTTTACTCCATAAGCTATTTATGGCGTTTCTACTACTTTTTGGGGCTTTCTGATAGGGGAATTTTTGCCCTGTGCCACTTCTGTCTGCAACTTTGTGATATTGAACAATAGTGCAGACAGTTCGATTTTGATGATGCGTCGTGTACAAAAGCAAAAATTTACGGAACTGAGAACTCCATTGTTTGTCTTTGTGTCTTTGTCTTTCTTGACCGGGCGTCAACACACTAGTTTGAAATCGATCAGAATTATCTTTGGTTTGACATCATACACTACATTTGACATGGAGCTTTGTCTACTATTTGCTGTATATTCGGTCTGTTTTCATTTAGCCACGACTTACATGTAATTATGTTATTATGGTGCACTAGTAGCCGGCCGGTGTGGCCGTGCGGTCTAGGCGCTTCAGTCTGGAACCGCGCGACCGCTCCGGTCGCAGGTTCGAATCCTGCCTCGGGCATGGATGTGTGTGATGTCCTTAGGTTAGTTAGGTTTAAGTAGTTCTAAGTTCTAGGGGACTGATGACCACAGATGTTAAGTCCCATAGTGCCCAGAGCCATTTGAACCATGGTGCCCTAGTGGTTACATATACAGGTTTACTATTTGTAATGCACTGCTTTTATTGATCCATGTTTTAAGGTGATAGTTTTATTTTGTCGATACCTTATTTCTTTCAGTGAGTAACGTAAGTGTTTGCTACCTATGCATATTGCTATTGTGGTGTAATTTCACTATTAAATTGTACTATGCCAGATTGTTGCATTTAGTTACACTTTCCCTATGGTAATTTTGTATAATGAAAATATATAATAATATAATTCATATGAAGTCTGCTACAAGATCATGCGACCTCAGATGCTGCGCTGCTATTACAATGTTGTTCATAGCACCTGATAATGGCATAAAGGAATGCCGAAACCGGTTGCCTCTGGAGTAAATCAGAGATGAAAACGCAACTTTTCGTTTATTTACTGCTAGTTGCAATCTTAATTGGTTCAAATGGCTCTGAGCACTATGGGACTCAACATCTGTGGTCATAAGTCCCCTAGAACTTAGAACTACTTAAACCTAACTAACCTAAGGACATCACACACATCCATGCCCGAGGCAGGATTCGAACCTGCGACCGTAGCAGTTGCGCGGTTCCTGACTGAGCGCCTAGAACCGCTAGACCACCGCGGCCGGCTTATGTATCTTAGTATATCGCCTGTAATCCTATCGTCCCTCCTATCAAGGATGGGTGAAGTGCTAGGAGAGTACTGCGGTTTGTTGTAAGACGTTTACAAACTCTTAAAGTTTTTTTTCTGTTAAGTCAAAATTTCAATGTGTGTGTCTTATGTCGCACGTAGAACATCAAGGCGATATGTGAGTTGTGCCCTTATACAGGTCAGCACTGGTGGATCAACAGTTCGGGTTGCTTCATTGATTTCTGCACGAAGGGTAGCGGTGTGTCATCGGAACAATACGGAGACTAAGGATGCGACCATCACGACCCACCAATGTCTCAGAAAATGTTCCGTCCAGCATATCCAGAACGCTCAAAATCCTACTATGGGTGCACCATCATGCTGGAAGATGATGACCGACTGCAGTTACTCGATGTGTCTTAGCATGTCCAGGTTGAATTTTCCCGCCGTGGTCTTCTCTGCAACGAAAAATCGGCCTGTCACCCTATCGTACATTAGGTCATATCAAACATTAATCTTCAGGCTAAGACTGGTGTGATGACATGCGTTGTGTAGGTTTTCGGAGCTCGAAATGATAATGTTTTGGTTACTCCCATGTCCAGAAATGTGGAACGTTGCTTCATCATTTTCAGTTTGTCGGTATCAGCATATATGGAGTCCATAACGGAACTGGCGAAAACGTACTGCGCAGGACGATCGTCGGCTGCGAAGAAAACGGGCGTAACCACTTATGTAACACTTTATGTACAGTATATCTCCCTGCGATTCGCTTGATGGATCAGACGTTAAGTCCCATAGTGCTTAGAACCATTTGAATCCTCTCATACTGGTGTCGATAATGCCGCAGATTTAGATTCTTTGTAGCAGATGACGCATAGCGCTGATCCCGTTTTGATGCACTCCAAGTCAGACCCGCAACAAAGCTCGAGTACAACTCACTAAATTTAATGAACAAGGTTTCGCTAAAACTATTGTAAGTAGGATGCTAAGGTTTTTATGTTGGTAACGTCACGTAGCGCTTCGTATGAAAATCACTGGCCGGTTGGCATTATTTGAATATTCGCTATTGTAGTGTTGGACAGTTGGATGTGAACAGCGCGTAGCGTTGCGCAGTTGGAGGTGAGCCGCCAGCAGTGGTGGATGTGGGGAGTGAGATGGCGGAGTTTTGAGAGAGGATGATCTGGATGTGTGTCCATTAGAGAGAGTAAATTTGTAAGACTGTGTCATGAACTTTATATATAATGACTTTTGAACACTATTAAGGTAAATACATTGTTTGTTCTCTATCAAAATTTTTCATTAGCTAACTATGCCTAAAATCTTTCATTAGCTAACTATGCCTATCAGTAGTTAGTGTCTTCAGTAGTTAGAATCTTTTATTTAGCTGGCAGTAGTGGCGCTCGCTGTATTGCAGTAGTTCGAGTAACGATGATTTTTGTGAGGTAAGTGATTCATGAAAGGAATTGGTTATTGTTAGCCAGGGCCATTCTTTTGTAGGGATTATTGAAAGTCAGATTGCTTTGCGCTGAAAATATTGTGTGTCAGTTTATTGATGATCAGAATACGTAAAGAGAGAAATGTCTGAGCACGTTCAATTTTGCTCAGCTGTTTGAAAATCAAATAACGTAAGGGGTTTACCAGCACAGTAATTCATAATTTTTCTAAGGGGACGTTTCACTGTTTCCTCTGTCTTTCAAGAATTTCCACACAGAAATAAAAACTAAAAATAATAATGTATTGTATAGTATCACTTTCAGGAACAGATGACACAGTAGACGCCAAAAATGACAGTTGAATGAATATGATGTTACGAAAAATGATGATTTTCAATACGTTTTGCACAATGTGGAAAAATACAGATTCTTTATGTAATGAATTAGACATTTTACTGGTTGGTTGGTTGGTTGTTTGGGGGAAGAGACCAAACAGCGAGGTTATCAGTCTCATAGGGTTAGGGAAGGATGGGGAAGGAAGTCGGCCGTGCCCTTTCAAAGGAACCATCCCGGCATTTGCCTGGAGCGATTTAGGGAAATCACGGAAAACCTAAATCAGGATGGTCGGACGCGGGATTGAACCGTCGTCCTTCCGAATGCGAGTCCAGTGTGCTAACCACTGCGCCACCTCGCTCGGTGAGACATTTTACTGTAAGTACTTTTCCATTTTATTGTAAAATATTTACGTGATCGTTTTTAAATCTACAAGTGAATATGTGAAAACGAAAAATCGTGTAATACTGCAGGTCACCCACTGAGGATATCCTGTTAAAAAGAGGAAATGCGTCTGGGTTTATGAACAAAAATTAATGTGTAGTATGCAAGAAACTTCCTCACTAGCTACTACAATTTATGTACAGCTGCTGTGAAAACAGTCGGCCGAAGTGGCCGAGGGTTCTAGGCGCTACAGTCTGAAACCGCGCGACTGCTACAGTCGCAGGTTCGAATCCTGCCTCGGGCATGGATGTGTGTGATGTCCTTAGGTTAGTTAGGTTTAATTAGATCTAAGTTCTAGGCGACTGATGAACTCAGAAATTAAGTCGCATAGTGCTCAGAGCCATTTGAACCATTTTGCTGTGAAAACAGGCATCACAAGAAACATGCAAAAATAAATATACGAGTACTGTATGTTGAATCCTGCCTATTCGTCAAATATCGGGTGCCTAGGAAACCTGCTTTCTCGGATCGCTAGACAACAATACAGGCAAATCGTATTAATGAATTTCCTTGCAAAAGGAAGTGATGACAGTACTTAACTTTGTGTTAAACAGATGTGTCGCAGGCAAAGGCCGAGATGCAAAATAAACAATGTCTTTCAGCATATACAATTCCTGAGTTGCTGGTCTTGAAGTGTCTAATCTTGATGCCGCTGTAGAAGTGGGCCGCGACCAGTCGCACTGCCGCTTGTGTCTTCTTCGCATAGAGGGCACTGCCTGCGCGTTGTCGTCCTGGAGAGTGTCCGGGCAGCGTGCATTTTTTCGCAGCACCCTCTGCTCTCTCATTTCCGACTGGCGTGCCGGCGCTTGACTTCACGCCATAACACTGTACGCCTTGGGTCTGTTAGTGTTCTATTTGGGCCATTAACTGAGATGCTGGTATAGCCGGTGTGGTATGTCACAATGCTCCACTTGTTAAGACCACGATCTTATACGGTGTTAGTATCTCCCTTCCCTGTCATTTGGGCATAAACACGACGGGTCAGTTCTCCTCGTCACATCTTCAGTGCGATTTGCCTGATAGTAACTAGACGCTGAAATAGTGTTGCCGTCTGCCGATTGCTAAAGACTGAATTAATGGCTTGTACGCCATTCGCAAGTTGGAAACGTCTAGAAACCACAGAAGCTTCAATTTGCAATTATAAGACGAACATCATCGCATTTGGTGTTAACTTACTCTTCTTCCACCGCCTCTAAGTAATACTGCTTATGTTTCTAGAAATCTATTGTAATATAGTTTCTGACATTAAGACCATCCTGTCAGAGAACAAGATTCCAATTCAATTTGTAAAGAAATGTAATATATTTAGTGTTAGTGACTGAACTATGTGTTTGATCAATAAGTGTTCAGCGGTAGCGATTATGCATAATAGATGTAATGTGTCACCGCTTTTTATTTCCTAATTTAAACAGAGTGTTTTGAAGACAGCCCTCATTTGCAGGGCTAATACTAAACACACACTCTTCCTGTATTACTCCTGATGTTCACAGTAGCACTGCATCCATTAACTTATGACATCCTTTTTCCAAGACGTTATATTACTATGTGCTCAATGTATGATGCACAGGAAATGTGCTGGCCGCGGTGGCCTTGCGGTTCTGGCGCTGCAGTCCGGAACCGCGGGACTGCTACGGTCGCAGGTTCGAATCCTGCCTCGATCATGGGTGTGTGTGATGTCCTTAGGTTAGTTAGGTTTAAGTAGTTCTAAGTTCTAGGGGACTTATGACCTAAGATGTTGAGTCCCATAGTGCTCAGAGCCATTTGAACAGGAAATGTTTCCGTATTTAGTCTTAGTGTCTTTGGCAATCATATCCACCGAGCGTGATGATTACTGTTATTTCTGTAGTTTTCAGTTGTTATATACCTTCCTTAGTTGTATGCTGGTGGAGATTATGAAATAATTAATGGGACACCTGTCTGTGGGTTGAAGAGGGTTTTCAATTTATTTGGTTTTCACGCATCGACTTTTGTCGGTAATAGCTCAGTATGATTTCATATAGGCTTATGACACTATATGAATAACTTGTATGTGTGTGTATAGACAATACGAGACATGAGTATGTTAAAGGGTACAAGAACTTTCGACCATGTAATGGGGTTACCTACATCTATACAGGGTGTTACAAAAAGGTACTTCCAAACTTCCAGGAAACATTCCTCACACACAAAGAAAGAAAATATGTTATGGGGACATGTGTCCGGAAACGCCCACTTTCCATGTTAGAGCTCATTTTATTACTTCCCTTTAAATCACATTAATCATGGAATGGCTTATGACACTATATGAATAACTTGTATGTGTGTGTATAGACAATACGAGACATGAGTATGTTAAAGGGTACAAGAACTTTCGACCATGTAATGGGGTTACCTACATCTATACAGGGTGTTACAAAAAGGTACTTCCAAACTTCCAGGAAACATTCCTCACACACAAAGAAAGAAAATATGTTATGTGGACATGTGTCCGGAAACGCCCACTATCCATGTTAGAGCTCATTTTATTACTTCCCTTTAAATCACATTAATCATGGAATGGAAATACACAGCAACAGAACGTACCAGCGTGACATTTTGTTACAGGAAATGTTCCAAATGTTCTCCGTTAGCGAGGATACATGCATCCACCCTCCGTCTCATGGAATCCCTGATGCGCTGATGCAACCCTGGAGAATGGCGTATTGTATCATAGCCGTCCACAATACGAGCACGAAGAGTCTCTACATTTGGTACCGGGGTTGCGTAAACAAGAGCTTTCAAATGCCCCCAAAAATGAAAGTCAGGAGGGTTGAGGTCAGGAGAGCGTGGAGGCCATGGAATTGGTCCGCCTCTACCAATCCATCGGTCACCGAATCTGCTGTTGAGAAGCGTACGAACACTTCGACTGAAATGTGCAGGAGCTCCATCGTGCATGAACCACATGTTGTGTCGTACTTGTAAAGGCACATGTTCTAGCAGCACAGGTAGAGTATCCCGTATGAAATCATGATAACGTGCTCCATTGAGCGTAGGTGAAAAAACATGGGGCACAATCAAGACATCACCAACAATGTCTGCCCAAACGTTCACAGAAAATCTGTGTTGATGACGTGATTGCACAATTGCGTGCGGATTCTCGTCAGCCCACACATGTAGATTGTGAAAATTTACAATTTGATCACGTTGGAATGAAGCCTCGTCTGTAAAGAGAACATTTGCACCGAAATGAGGATTGACACATCGTTGGATGAACCATTCGCAGAAGTGTACTCGTGGAGGCCAATCAGCTGCTGATAGTGCCTGCACACGCTGTACATGGTACGGAAACAACCGGTTCTCCCGTAGCACTCTCCATACAGTGACGTGGTCAACGTTACCTTGTACAGCAGCAACTTCTCTGATGGTGACATTAGGGTTAACGTTAACTGCACGAAGAATTGCCTCGTCCATTGCAGGTGTTCTCGTCGTTCTAGGTCTTCCCCAGTCGCGAGTCATAGGCTGGAATGTTCCGTGCTCCCTAAGACGCCGATCAATTGCTTCGAACGTCTTCCTGTCGGGACACCTTCGTTCTGGAAATCTGTCTCGATGCAAACGTACCGCGCCACGGCTATTGCCCCGTGCTAATCCATACATCAAATGGGCATCTGCCAACTCCGCATTTGTCAACATTGCCCTGACTGTAAAACCACGTTCGTGATGAACACTAACCTGTTGATGCTTCGTACTGATGTGCTTGATGCTAGTACTGTAGAGCAATGAGTCGGATGTCAACACAAGCACCGAAGTTAACATTACCTTCCTTCAATTGGGCCATGCCGGCCGCGGTGGCCGTGCGGTTCCGGCGCTGCAGTCCCGGAACCGCGGGACTGCTACGGTCGCAGGTTCGAATCCTGCCTTGGGCATGGGTGTGTGTGATGTCCTTAGGTTAGTTAGGTTTAAGTAGTTCTAAGTTGTAGGGGACTTATGACCTAAGATGTTGAGTCCCACAGTACTCAGAGCCATTTGAACCATTTGTACAAATTGGGCCAACTGGCGGTGAATCGAGGAAGTACAGTACATACTGACGAAACTAAAATGAGCTCTAACATGGAACTTAAGTGTTTCCGGACACATGTCCACATAACATCTTTTCTTTATTTGTGCGTGAGGAATGTTTCCTGAAAGTTTGGCCGTAACTTTTTGTAACATCCTGTATACATACTGTGCAAGCTATGTTAGTCAATAATTCAAGTTATTGAAGATTTTGAAGGTGAAAGTGCATGAATTGTTATTTTTTCAGTAAAACCTATAGACACTTATTTACGCCACTATATGTTTAACATTCCGACGTAAGAAAAAAAAAGTGGTATCATTTTAACGGAAGCGTCATTGCCTTTTATACACGACAACGCTGTTTCACCCTCTTTGACGAGGAGAGGCTAGGGTCAGTGAGATCCTTTACTGAAGCGTCTTGCCATAGGCCACAGATACAATAGGCAGCATATGTTCTCATGTTACTGTGTTACCGACGTCTTGATCGTGCCTTATAGACTAAACTTTTTCTTTGTTACAGTGTTTACAGTCAAGCTTTTTACTGTAGTGGTGAAGTCTTGTGAAGTTCACGGAAAACGCGTGAAAGATATAAATATTTTAGTCCTTAAATTTTGATACATTTTTTCTATATCATCTCACTGAATTATACGCTTGAAGGCTGAAATTAAGGAATGATATCCTTTACGACCAGTTTCGAATCGTCTTTTTTAGGGACGATATTTCTGTATAAGTGTTATGGTTTATTGACAAAGATCATCCTGTATCTGCCTCATGAATGTAGCTGCTTAAATTTATTAAATTTGAGTGATATTGTCTTTATTTCTTTAGTTTATTTCACGAACTTTCTTTTATGTAATCATCACTTTTGCTAACATTTTCCCATGGAAAGCTGTCGTAGGAATGTTTCGCCCCTTCCGTACAAAAGGAAGAACATATGTAATTTTAATCCGTATATCGTTTGAAAGTTAGTGTGCCTACAGATTTTGTTTTTTATTAGGTAAATATCTGTTATTTAATGTATGTAAAAGAGAGAGTTAAGAAAGAAACGACTAGGAATACCCTTCTTTGAAATTTCTCTATGTTTTTCATTTGTAATATCTGGTGAGTAACAAACGCTTTGTATTACTTTAGCACTTCATTCGTAACATCATCTGGCATCATTTAAATTATTGGTAATGAATTAGCAAATTCATTACCAATAATTTAAATGATGCCAGATGATGTTACGAATGAAGTGCTCAAATTTTATTTTATATTCCTCTCCTTACACATTGCGTTTTGTAACACACAACTTCCCTTTATTCAGCTCCTGGCTAAGAGATGAAGATAGAAAATAATAAAAAAAAATCCCATAGGAATTAACTTTTCAACTTTAAGATAACTGCTGTTCCCATAAAAAAATGGCATTAACAAAGCTATGTTCTTATTATCACAGCTATTTTCTCATTGTTGTGTTACATTCATTGTAATAATCTAAGAAGCATTCTCAAATTTTTTGATTCTAGCCCAGAAGTAAAATTTTGCTTATGACAAAAATGTATTTCTCAGTTGCATTTCGCCATGTAAGACACCGAACGTTATTCTCTAATATACATTCCATAGGTGTTGGAAGATTCTATCTAGGTACTGCACTCTATGGAGAATTATTGTGGCCCGTTAAGCTCATCTACAACAAAAATACACGATATGTTGAAATAATCAGCAGACATTTACGCAAAAGAGATTATATTCCTCTCGCGGTTTCAGGAAACTAGTGCTATTCTTCAGAAGATTATAATTATCGCGTTCTTAGAAAGTGTCAGAAATAGGCAGGCGCTTGCAGCACATTACTGTAGTCATGTGAATCATAGAGTCTGTAGAGATAGGGAGTATGCAAACCAAACATCAACTACAAACACCATTCCATCTTCTGAAGAAGGGCATTAGGTGACAAAGCGATAAAGAAATAAAATTTCTTTTGTGTAACTGGTTGCTGATTATTTCAACAAATAGAAGTACAGTTGCTGAAGACGGATAAAATTCTAAATATACAATAATTAGGAGATTTTAGTTGCAAAACTCAAGTAAAAAAAAGTACTGTCACTACAGTGATATCAAGATTATAGGAATGTTGCCAGAGTGGTACTCAGGACATACAAAAATGGGTTCTATCTGTAGAACATTATGGTGGGAAACCAAGTATTGATGTGTGATAATTTTGTCTGAGACACACATTTGATTTTGCTTTGGACAAGATACTTTTGTTGGCACCCAACATATTAGACGAATTCACAAAATGCTTTATAACGAGAACGATTCATGTCAGTTTCCGAACTTGGAAGTTTCCATGTATCACACAAGTTTAAAGCTGTGATTAAAATTAGCTTGAAATCCTTAAATCGCTAAACAGTGCAGGTTTCAGACGACAAACCTGTTAATAATGCATGCCTGATCACACTCGCGTTTTCAACAAACATAGAACATAGTTGTTCAATATATCGTACTTCCAGTTTCCTTTTTTTTTTTTTTTACTAGATTTAGTAGAGATCACGAAATGAGAATCCTCATATAGGATAAAAACCGGACATGGATAAAGCGAGTGTTACGTCTGACAGCATAAAAACACGTGGTTTTCTGAAATTGTCTAAAGACGTAGTACTTCCTAACAAACTAATCTATTGTGTCCACGCCCTGTGTTAGACGTAAACTAGATGATGCATAGCGGGACAAAAATTGAGAATTTAGCAAACAGAAAACATTTATGGCGCTTGTAAAAGATATGGACAGAAAATACCATACATGCAATGGATTTGGACAGTATTTTACCTGAGGTGACAAATATTGCACGAATATCGGACATTTGGCAGAAACTTCGTTATTTTTAATTCTATATACGTGGTACTAACACAGCAGTTCGTCTTATTATTTAATCTGTTTTTCCTTTAAGCTGAGATAAAGTTGTCATCAATACGAAGATTGTGATGAACACCAATAGGAATGATTCTACTGGAGGTATCATGCCCTTGCGATCCTCGTGCTTTTGAGCTGACTTACCCAACCAGTTATACAGAGACCTACAGTCTAACTTGGACTGCGAACCACGGTGCAACTCTGCATTTCCACATTAAGAAACATTGATAGATGTGAACGAAGTAACTAGTGGAAGAAAAAAAATTCTGTGAGTGACCTGGGATCAAACCCCAGAGCTTTAGAGCCGTAGTCGGAAGTTTACTACTGAGGCAGAAAGCTTAGATATCTGAAATAACAGTGACATTCATATCCAACTGCTTTAGTGAATAGTGACGCTTTTAGCCTTGTTCCATCTGTCACGTAACTTTGAAATTACTTTCAAAAATAAACAGTATGGAGGTTGAAGACAGAGACATGTCTGTTTATCTGTGCTCTAAGCTTTTGACCCCTTTTCTTAGAAGATGCTGGTGCAGTTGACGTATGAGAGTAGAGCTAATGCTTTTACAAGGTGTCTGGGCTAGAGATAAACAAAAACATTTATTTGTATTTCTATCTATTAAAGTTTACAACTTTGTTTGTCCAGCCTTGTACACAGCAGCTCAAATACGTATTTTTATATATGCTGGTGCAGTTCATTGTGGGCATCGTCTATAGCTCGACAGATGCCGAATCGATATTCCACTTCTCGTCACATGTCCATAATCAAGACGTGTTATGGCCTCCACTGTCGCGCATAGCCTCGTTGTCTCTGATCTACCAGGTCTCGAAACCTTGTTCTGTAAGCAATGTCCTTGACAAACCCCTTGCATTGAAATCCAGCGGAGTCAGATTCGTAGACCGAGGGGCCACTCCCCCCCCCCTCCTCCTTCTTCACTCCTTCAGATACAGAACTCATAACGGGGGGAGGGGCAGGAATCGTACTGCTGGAAATGACGTCGGGTGGTATCTATGGAACTGCATAATTCGCTAATATGTCGAGATATGTGTGCTCTGTCACTGGCGCGCATGCCTCATGCAAATCAACGCTGTTCATAGAATGGTGAGGATCACATCTTGGAGAGTTCTTTCGTTACACGTTTTTTTTCTTTCTGTATACCTCTTGCCTGCAGACCCTTCATAAGGAGGCGTTGACACCAGTGAAGTTGGTCACCCAGTTCATGGAGCATATAAGATGAATTTAAATGCAGATACATACGAATAGTATATTGGGAACAATTTATATATGATGTGAGGTGACCGTATCCTCCGAGTCCTCAGATTTCACTTAAAATTTTTATTACTGTACATTATAGTTCGGTGTATGTAAATGTATATCTAAATTTCAGCTCCAACTCAGTGCCCTTTTTTATATGACTTTTTGATTACAAAAGTACCATAAAGGGAAGGACCTCTCCGCTTCTCTTTCGTTCACGTGAAAAGGTGCATGTTCCGCCGCTTTGTTGCTGCCAACCACTGTGGGCTATCAGTGTAATTGTGGCGTGCAATGCTGGTGAACGCATCCAGCGGAGCCGACGTTCAGTCATTGTCGGTCGGATGGTAGCAGTGAAGAAATCGACGATAGAGAACGTGAAAGTGTGAGTAGAAGTAGTGATAATATTAACATTGGGGACAGAGTATTGACGGTGCATGAGAGATGCAAGTGTTACATGTAAAATAATGAAACATGTATATTTGGCAACTGTCTGACATGATTAAGCAAACTGATGCAATGTGAACTAGCATTATATTGGAATATTTGGTGCTGGCAAACAAAGTGAATATTACATTACAAAAGAATTATATCTGTTTCTTTTTTAATTTATTCGTTTTCCCACAAAACGCCACCCCATAACGAGTGACGCACTTGACAGCAGTTCGCTGCAGTCCCAAAGGTAGAGCAGAACACATTGATATTCTCTGGAAAACATCTGAAGCGTTGAAGACGGATCACGACATACTTTGTAACATAAAGACTGTGGGAATCACTGATCAACTATAAATATTGCTTGTTGTAGACTCTTACACCAACATTTCCTTTTGCAGTCAACATTAAAAAACTGTGCAGTTAATTAACTACACTATGACTGACAATTAACTGTGTATGACATTCATCCAGTAATGGTGCTCCGATCTCACTATAGTAACTAAGCATACAGCAATTCTATTACAATGGAATCTTCCTTCTTCATGTACAAAACACTCTGTGTATGCATACTCCAGCTCTCTTTTCACCATAAGTCTTCTTATTTGACGTTTTCAGTGGTGAATAATTAGATGCACATGCTGAAAAGATTTCTGAGGAGCGAGATTTGGGACAATATCATACACACAATTTCACGTCTATTTTAATAGATTCTTCAAATCAGTGGCTAAATAAAATAATTTTGGAACATAACGCATCAGTTATCAAGAAAAGGCACTTTTCAGATTACGACGCAGTTTAGCAGTATTCTGGAGGCAATGCTTTACTACAGGGTGAAACAGCAACTAGGAGACAAAATGTTATGCAAACAGAAGTGACAAATTTCAGAAATACTTGTAATGCAAAATAGCACATCATTGGGAGCTGTTGATAATGACATCCTTTGCACCATTGAGTTCCTTGATAATGTCCTCCAGAGGTCGTCCCTTGGTTTCTGGTAGCAACCAACATTCGATGACAGCACAGACCAGACAGACAGCTGCAAAGAACCAGAAGGTGCCGTAAGCTCCCATTGTCTCCGACATGGCTGGATAAAGTTTGGTAATGATGGCTGAAGTGGCAGTGACCATTGTGTACATGATAATGGCGGCCAAGGGTCTGATCCTTGGAGCCACTATTTCGGATAGCACCACATATGGCAGTGAGTTCAGTCCAGCTGCCAGTGTCAAACAATATATAGAGAGACATGTGGCAGGAAGCCAGCCAAAGGAAGACAGGTCCACCTCCATCTCTTGCTTGAGGTACATGTAGACACCCAGGACTGCTACCGAAGTCCCGACAACCCCATTAGAGAGAAACAGCAGGGGTCGTCGACCTAGGCGGTCTGTCACCAGTGCAGACACCAAGGTGCCAACAACCTGTCGAAAAAGGCAACAAATGGAAAGTCAACATTCAGAAATATTTGTACATTGCTTGTTTTCAAAATATTTTGGTAATGTGGATGTGACTGTTTAAGTTATTGTAAATATTATTTATGAATATACATACAGTTTAATTGGAAATAATGTTATAGGCAGTGCCAGACATCATACACACATGTTAAGAACTGCGTTAAACCATACACAGCTGTACTAGTTATTCTATTTTTTAACATCGACTTTGGTCAATTTCAGACATTCCACGGGTCATCTGCACAAAGGGAACAAACTATACATAAAGTATATACAATGACCATACCTTACAAAAGATTGTTCATACATACATACATACATACATAAATTTTATATTTATGAGTATTATGCACACAGTGTGACATAGATATAACAACATATATTCAAACTTATTCAGCTGCCTATTTCCCAGCTGCAATGGTTACTCATTCTGAAACGTACTAATTCAGTATAAGATGTGTTATACACAACATCTCCTATATCATAGAATATAAACATTAAAGTGCATGGAACAGCCAATAGTATGTAGTTTACTGCTGCTGTTGCCCAAAGATCTTATGTTACAGACACAACAATATGTCAAACAGCTAATTAGGAAAATTCACTCGCTGTCTAATTACAGTGTGGGATAGTATGTAGTTACAGAAATACCACCAAAAAATAAAAGATGCAGGTGGTGCCTATAGTTAAACAGACACATTTTTATGGATGAAACACAAATGATACTGGTGTAATATTACACGAATAACAAGGCTGAATCACATAGCTTAACCCATTATGATTATATTTATGGGACAAAAATATTCTCCCCCCCACACCCCATGAACCATGGAGCTTGCCTTTGGTGCGGAGGCTTGCGTGATCAGCGATACAGATGGCCGTACCGTAGGTGCAACCACAGCAGAAGGGCATTTGTTGAGATGCCAGACAAACGTGTGGTTCCTGAAAAGGGGTAGCAGCCTTTTCAGTAGTTGCAGGGGCAACAGTCTAGATGATTGACTGATCTGGCCTTGTAACACTAACCAAAACGGCCTTGCTGAGCTGGTACTGCGAACGGCTGAAAGCAAGGGGAAACTACAGCCGTAATTTTTCCCGAGGGCATGCTGCTTTACTGTATGATTAAATGATGATGGCGTCCTCTTGGGTAAAATATTCCGGAGGTAAAATAGCACCTACAAACGGCATAGTGAACGCATTATTGTGGCCAAGATAGACACAAAGCCCACGCCTACTACAGTAGTACAAGTTTATATGCCAACTAGCTCTGCAGATGATGAAGAAATTGATGAAATGTATGATGAGATAAAAGAAATTATTCAGGTAGTGAAGGGAGACGAAAATTTAATAATCATGGGTGACTGGAATTCAAGAGGAGGAAGAGGGAGAGGAGGAAACATAGTAGGTAAATATGGTTTTGGGCTAAGAAATGAAAGAGGAAGTCGCCTGGTAGAATTTTGCGCAGAGCATAACTTAATCATAGCTAACGCTTGGTTTAAGAATCATGAAAGAAGATTGTATACATGGAAGAACCTTGGAGGTACTAAAAGGTATCAAATAGATTACATAATGGTAGGACAGAGATTTAGGAACCAGGTTTTAAATTGTAAGACATTTCCAGGGGCACATGTGGACTCTTGACCACAATCTATTGGTTATGAACTGTAGATTGAAACTGAAGAAACTGCAAAAAGGTGGGAATTTAAGGAGATGGGACCTGGATAAACTGAAAGAACCAGAGGTTGTACAGAGTATCAGCAATAGCATAAGGGAACAATTGACAGGAATGGGGGACAGAAATACAGTAGAAGACGAATGGGTAGATTTGAGGGATGAAATAGTGAAGGCAGCAGAGGATCAAGGAGGTAAAAAGACGAGGGCTAGTAGAAATCCTTGGTTCAAATGGCTCTGAGCACTATGGGACTCAACTGCTGAGGTCATTAGTCCCCTAGAACTTAGAACTAGTTAAACCTAACTAACCTAAGGACATCACAAACATCCATGCCCGAGGCAGGATTCGAACCTGCGACCGTAGCGGTCGTGCGGTTCCAGACTGCAGCGCCTTTAACCGCACGGCCACTTCGGCCGGCTAGAAATCCTTGGGTAACAGAAGAAAAACTGAACTTAATTGATGAAAGGAGAAAATATAAAAATGCAGTAAATGAAGCAGGCAAAAAGGAATACAAACGTCTCAAAAATGAAATCGACAGGAAGTGCAAACTGGCTAAGCACGGATGGCTAGAGGACAAATGCAAGGATGTAGAGGATTATCTCACTAGGGGTAAGATAGACACTGCCTACAGGAAAATTAAAGAGAGCTTTGGAGAAAAGAGAACCACTTGCATGAATATCAAGAGCTTCGATGGAAACACAGTTCTAAGCAAAGAAGGGAAAGTAGAAAGTTGGAAGGAGTATATAGAGGGTCTACACAAGGGCGATGTACTTGAGGACAATATCATGGAAATGGAAGAGGATGTAGATAAAGATGAAATGGGAGATATGATATTGCGTGAAGAGTTTGACAGAGCACTGAAAGACCAGAGTCGAAACAAGGCGCCGGGAGTACACAACATTTCATTAGAACTACTAATAGCCTTGGGAGAGCCAGTCCTGACATAACTCTACCATCTGGTGAGCAAGATGTATGAGACAGGCGAAATACCCTCAGACTTCAAGAAGAATATAATAATCCCAATCCCAAAGAAAGCAGGTGCAGACAGATGTGAAAATTACCGAACTATCAGTTTAATAAGTCACAGCTGCAAAATACTAACGCGAATTCTTTACAGACGAATGGAAAAACTAGTAGAAGCCGACCTCGGGGGCGATCAGTTTGGATTCCGTAGAAATATAGGAACACGCGAGGCAATACTGACCCTACGACTTATCTTAGAAGAAAGATTAAGGAAAGGCAAACCTACGTTTCTAGCATCTGTAGACTTAGAGAAAGCTTTTGAGAATGTTGATTGGAATACTCTCTTTCAAATACTGAAGGTGGCAGTGGTAAAATAAAGGGAGCGAAAGGCTATTTACAATTTGTACAGAAAGGAGATGGCAGTTGTAAGAGTCGAGGGGTATGAAAGGGAAGCAATGGTTGGGAAGGGAGTGAGACAGGGTTGTAGCCTCTCCCCAATGTTATTCAATCTGTATATAGAGCAAGCAGTAAAGGAAACAAAAGAAAAATTCGGAGTAGGAATTAAAATCCATGGAGAAGAAATAAAAACTTTGAGGTTTGACGATGACATTGTAATTCTGTCAGAGACAGGAAATGGCTTGGAAGAGCAGTTGAACGGAATGGACAGTGTCTTGAAAGGAGGGTATAAGATGAACATGAACAAAAGCAAAACGAGGATAATGGAATGTAGTTGAATGAAGTCGGGTGATGCTGAGGGAATTAGATTGGGAAATGAGACACTTAAAGTAGTAAAGGAGTTTTGCTATTTGGGGAGCAAAATAACTGATGATGGTCGAAGTAGAGAGGATATAAAATGTAGACTGGCAACGGCAAGGAAAGCGTTTGTGAAGAAGAAAAATTTGTTAACATCGTGTATAGATTTAAATGTCAGGAAGTTGTTTCTGAAAGTATTTGTATGGAGTGTAGCCAAGTATCGAAGTGAAACGTGGAGGATAAATAGCTTAGACAAGAAGAGAATAGAAGATTTCGAAATGTGGTGCTACAGAAGATCGCTGAAGATTAGATGGGTAGATCACATAACTGATGAGGAGGTATTGAATGGAATTTGGGAGAAGAGGAGCTTGTGGCACAAGAAGAAGGGATCGGTTGGTAGGATATGTTCTGAGACATCGAGGGATCACCAATTTAGTATTGGAGGGCAGCGTGGAGGGTAAAAATCGTCGAGGGAGACCAAGAGATGAATACACTAAGCAGATTCAGAAGGATGTAGGTTGCAGTAGGTACTGGGAGATGAAGAAGCTTGCACAGGATAGAGTAGCATGGAGAGCTGCATCAAACCAGTCTCAGGACTGAAGACCACAACAACAACAACAACAACAACAACAACAACAACAAATATTTAAAAATTCCGATTTATCAGTTAAAAAACAAAAGACTAAATATGTTTATATTGACTGCAGTGTTGTGACAAATGTACACACATCAAAAATAGTTTTACATCTCCTCGGTTCCGAGAGTTCCGGAACATCTACAGAAAATTGCAATAGAGATCAACATAAACATCATTTCCGCCCTTTTTATTGCTCATGAAAGCCACACTTTGCATGTTGTACCACGATAGAGCGAGACCTTCGGATGTGGTTGTCGAACTTCTGGTTCTTTCAGTTTATCCAGGTCCCATCTCCTTAAATTCCCACCTTTTTGCAGTTTCTTCAGTTTTAATCTACAGTTCATAACCAATAGATTGTGGTCAGAGTCCATATCTGCCCCTGGAAACGTCTTACAATTTAAAACCTGGTTCCTAAGTCTCTGTCTTACCATTACATAATCTATCTGAAACCTGTCAGTATCTCCAGGCTTCTTCCATGTATACAACCTTCTTTTATGATTCTTGAACCAAGCGTTAGCTATCATTAAGTTGTGCTCTGTGCAAAATTCTACCAGACGGCTACCTCTTTCATTTCTTCCCCCCAATCCGTATTCACCTACTACGTTTCCTTCTCTTCCTTTTCCTACTACCGAATTCAAGTCACCTATGACTATTAAATTTTCGTCTCCCTTCACTATCTGAATAATTTCTTTTATTTCATCATACATTTCTTCAATTTCTTCATCATCTGCAGAGCTAGTTGGCATATAAACTTGTACTACTGTGGTGGCGTGGGCTTCGTGTCTATCTTGGCCACAATAATGCGTTCACTATGCTGTTTGTAGTAGCTTACCCGCACTCCTATTTTTTTATTCATTATTAATCCTACTCCTGCATTCCCCCGTTTTGATTTTGTGTTTATGACCCTGTATTCGCCTGACCAAAAGTCTTGTTCCTCCTGCCAGCGAACTTCACTAATTCCCACTATATCTAACTTTAACCTATCCATTTCCCTTTTTAAATTTTCTAAGCTACCTGCCCGATTAAGGGATCTGACATTCCACGCTCCGATCCGTAGAACGCCAGTTTTCTTTCTCCTGATAACGACGTCCTCCTGAGTAGTCCCCGCCCGGAGATCCGAATAGGGGACTATTTTACCTCCGGAATATTTTACCCAAGAGGACGCCATCATCATTTAACCATACAGTAAAGCAGCATGCCCTCGGGAAAAATTACGGCTGTAGTTTCCCCTTGCTTTCAGCCGTTCGCAGTACCAGCACATCAAGGCCGTTTTGGTTAGTGTTACAAGGCCAGATCAGTCAATCATCCAGACTGTTGCCCCTGCAACTACTGGAAAGGCTGCTGCCCCTCTTCAGGAACCACACGTTTGTCTGGTCTCTCAACAGATACCCCTCCGTTGTGGTTAATTGAAAAATTTAGTGAAATTCATATTCACAAACATTCAGATGGAAAAGAATGATATAAGGAAAATTTGAAACAAATGAAAAAAGTTCATACAAAGATTAAAATGATGTGACAGCAGAATAGAAATTGCAGTTAAAGTAATTAACTGAATAAAAATAATGATCAACGTAATTTCGATAAAGATTTATGAATGAAAAATTTGCTATATGTGACATGATTCGCACCCACAGCTTCAAGCATGTGAAGCTATAATCCTATCCATTACGCTACGCAACTAGAAAACTTGATTCAACTTTTTTAACGATACTGAGCATCACGCATAATTCTGAAATTTTGTCGACAATACTTACAAACGAGGGCTCACCAGGGTGCGTGGCTACAGTGAGTGATACCTGTGATATTAACCTACACAACCGTAGAGATGGTTTCAAAAAGTCTATCCCACCACAGGAAATCTCTCCTATTTAGTGTATTTAATCCTTTATTGAGATGAACGCGAGTTACATATCAGTAATTCTTATTCGTATGTATGGCAATGAAACATGGACTGTGGGAAAACCGGAACAGGAGAGAACAAAAATGGCTCGGAGGACTATGGGCTTAACTTCTGAGGTCATCAGTGCCCTAGAACTCACAACTACTTAAACCTAACTAACCTAAGGGAATCACACACATCCATGCGCGGTTCCAGACTGTAGAGCCTAGAACCACTCGGCCACCCCGGCCGGCGGAACAGGAGAGAATCGAAGCATTTGAGATTTGGTGCCACAGGCGAATGTTAGAAATTAGATGGACTGATAAGGTAAGGAATGAGGAGATTCTGCCGGGATTGGAGAGGAAAATAATATGTGGAAAACACTGACAAGGGGAAGGTACAGGTTGATAGGACACCTGTTAAGACCTCAGGGATCGAATTTCATGGTACTAGATGAAAGTGTAGAGGGCAAAAACTATAGAAGAAGACAGAGATTGGAATATATCCAGCAAATAATTGAGGTCGTAGGTTGTAAGTGCTACTCTAAGATGAAGAGGTTGGCGTAGGAGAGGAATTCGTGGCGGGACGCATCAAGCCAATCAGAAGAATGATGACCAAGAAAAAAAGATACAAGTCAAAACGCGAAACATCGCTCATTCCAACAGTCCAGTAACTCGATTTCTTCTGCACTGTTTCATTCCCCATCATTGCTAAGCTGTAATAGGCTACAAAAACGAAATACAGCATCGGGCCAGAAGCATCTGTACACCTATGTGATGCGGAATTGTTCACTAGACGTCACACGAGGCAGACTCGCCAGTATGAAAGGAGGTGTGGAGAACTGTGTTGTCAGTAGAAAAGCAGTAACAGCAGAAAGAGTCACTCAAGAGAGGTGAGTGGCTTCGTACGTCGACTAGCCACTGGATGTCACCTGAGTAACACATCTATCAGAGACATTTCATGAATTTTATCCATAGTGGATGCTGTCGAACTCCGTGACTGTTCCTTTATGGGGTTGTAGAAAAATATCCGCTACCAGTCACAATAAAAGGTTGTTTATTCGTCCCACGACCGGTTTCGGGCTTGCGCCCATCTTCATGTGTTTATAAATTCCTTTACATGTTTGTACTGTTGGAGATCACTGTATAAATACAAAAAAATTATTTGCTGGCGACTACACAAATACAAGTGGGACAATTGTAAGTGGTAAGGCAGCATTTGACGAAAATATATTTGTACTTACAAAAAGATGAAGCACCAATATTACAGTTATGCTGTGATGATAGTTTTGCCACTTAGTTACACACTAATGGACATTTTCACGTCCATATATCAGGTATATCTCCATATTACACTATTATGATGTGCACTACACTATGTTTACATACAAACATGTGGGCTGTGGTTAAAGAACTTCGATGTAGCAGATGTTACATCAAAGATCTAATTAAAATCGCTGCGAATCTTGGACAAAGACGGTAAGAGAGCGTCTGTAGCTGTAACATCGATCATGTGTACATATCGCAGGTACATGTGAGAGCTTTGGAGTGTTTTGTAGTACATAGATGTAACAACGATGTAAATTTAACGAGAAACGTACTTAACAAACGGTGTCAACAAAGCATAATCATGAAAACGCTTACAGTAAAGTGGCATGTGTAGTGATAGAAAGCTTTAGAAAACGTGCAATGGCAAACTAATAAAAAGTAAATTCGAAAACATGGAGTTAATATGCTTTAAGGTTATGTGTCGTATTTTAGTGAATTTGAGAAAATTAGCGTTTTTTAATCATATCAGTGAAAGGAATATGTGAACAGTGGGATCTCAAAAAAATGGTTCAAATGGCTCTGAGCACTATGGGACTTAACATCTGAGGTCATCAGTCCCCTAGAACTTAGAACTACTTAAACCTAGCTAAACGATATCACACACATCCATGCCCGAGGCAGGATTCGAACCTGCGGCCGTAGCGGTCGTGCGGTTCCAGACTGTAGCGCCTAGAACCGCTCGGCCACTCCGGCCGCCAGCGGTATCTCAAACAAGTAAAACGGCACATACGAGGACGTGGAGGACGTATAAATTGGCCAGCCCGTTCTCCTGATCTTACACCTCTGAACTTCTTTCTGTGGGGTGCGTTAAAGGAGAATGTGTACCGTGATGTGCCTACAACCACAAAGGATATGAAACAACGTATTGTGGCAACCTGCGGCGACATTACACCAGATGTACTGCGGCGTGTACGACATTCATTACGCCAGAGATTGCAATTGTGTGCAGCAAATGATGGCCACCACATTGAACATCTATTGGCCTGACATGTCGAGACACACTCTATTCCACTCCGTAATTGAAAACGGAAACCACGTGTGTACGTGTACCTCACCCCTCATGGTAATGTACATGTGCGTCAGTGAAAAAGACCAATAAAAAGGTGTTATCATGTGGACGTAATGTGCTGTTCCAGTCTCTTCTGTACCTAAGGTCCATCACCGTTCCCTTTGGATCCCTACGTAATTCGGTGCTCTCCGATACACACGATCGAACAGCGGAGGAGTGATACTCAAGCGTCAACTTTAGGTTACAATATCTCCGGATGTAATTAACATTTTACAATGCAACAAACGGCACTGATTACGTATTTGTTTATATGTTCAGATGTGCTAACAAAACTAACGTGGTTCCATGTTAAAATACGTAAGTTTGTGTTAAAAACATACTTCCGTGCATTTTTTTATGGTTTGTATTAACCAATTACACTAGCCCCTCTCCTCACGTTCGGTCTGTGGAATCGATTCGTCAATATTTGATGTGGTTTACGAAATATATCCAGCGGTAGTGTTAGGTGACTCACCCTATATATATATATATATATATATATATATATATATATATATATATATATATATACTACAAGTGCGTTATAGGCTTCTTCAGTCTGAAATGTACGATCGTCCTGTGTGCGTCTCCTACATATCTACTATGTCTTTTGCAGATTATTGGTTACAACAGAAGCTACGTTTTTCTATCTACGTCGAAGTTGTTTACTTCAAATGTTATAGTGACAAGCTGGGTACGCTTAGTAAGCAATTGCTGCGTTATTTAACGCCCAAATTTTTATTTTGTCGGTGTATTGTGAGCTGTGCACTTTAAGGATTTTGTCTGTCCGTTGATCGAGACCGGTAGCGCGAAGTACAAAAATAATATAAAAATAAACATAAGATGGTCAGCTACAATGAAGTTTGACAAACATCGTTAACTTAAAAGGGAAACGCTGCAGACGGAGACTGCCTCACATACTGAGCTACGTAACGTACCTGCAGCGCACCTAGAATGATTGTTGCCACCTCGGAAGGCACAGATCCGCCGGCCTCATCGAACATCATGACGGCATAGTTGAGCACAGCAAAGGAGCCGCATAGCTGCATATTGGCGCCGAGGGTGGCGACGATGGCGAAGCCCTTGAGCGGGGCTCTGGAACAGATCTCCTTGAGCGTGAGGCGTCCGGCGCCGCCATCCTGGGTGCCGTCTACAGCTAGGGACGCCCGAATGCGTTCCATCTCACGCTCCACCTGCTCATCTGAGATTCCACGGCGAAGCCACCTCAGCGCCTTTGACACAGAACATACGCCTTCTCAGAAAATCATAATAAACTGTGTGACGTTAATAAACGTTTCTTCAAATTATTATACACAGCCTGCAAATACACTGCAGGAAAAAAATTACTACACCTTTTTAAATGTTTCCAATTCACTCAAGATTTATTGTCGCAACAGCTCCTATAGAGTACACGAAATGATGTTCTAAGTCGTGTCTCCCTACCACTTTCGCACAACGACGCTCTGAGCGTGTTTTTTTAGGGAATTGACTAGTTTGAACCTGAGACCTGTTGCTGGTAAGGAGACGCCAGACCACACATGACATGCAGAATTCAGAAGAGTTCAGTGAGAGTAGCGATGATATAATCAAATACTTAATGATTTCAGAGTCATCTCCACTGCACTCCCTGTAGAAGAATCTTAATACTAACTAAATTTAGTGGAAGGGGTTCAAGGCTTTCCTATTTTTAGTTAGCTGGTAAAATAATATCGAAAAAGCAGTTAAGTTTACCATTGGAATTTTTATTCTACTCACAAAGCATTGTATATAAATTGTACTATTGATAAAAGGAAATATTTTAATACAGGATGATAAAAATCAACTGCGCTCAACAAAAATGTGAACGAATATTCCCTGAATGGGTTTCCAAGTTCTATAATGGTTCAAAGGATGACCTATGCCATATCACATCTATAATCTAGGTTTAAATTAAGTTTCATGAAAGAGAAAACTATCAAAAATGGTCTACATTGACCCTCAATTATCTTTAATTACTTATTTAACTTGTCGTAAATTACAGTGGCTGATGTGGTTTCTCAATAATTATATAACAGAAAAATCATCGCGTTTCAGATTTTAACTTCAAGCAGCAAATGTGAATACCACGAAGTTTAATTGACGATCGACACCAGTATTACGTAAAAAGGGGATGTAACGGATGAGACTTCTGCAGTTCTGAGTGGAGACTTCTGCAGTTCTGAGTGAAACCTTATGCATTCTTATGCTGCATCGAGTGCATTCATTACCTTGTCGGTGGTTAGCAGCGTCAGGGGCGGCTGGCGGCGCATCTCCACACACCTCGCCGTCTCGGTAGCAACTCTCTCGAACTTATCCTTACTACTGTTTACCGAAGTTGGTTTAAGAAAAAGGTATCTGGCTGTGTTTTCAAGTGACCAATCAGTCTCTCAATGTTAACCTTAAGCTCTTCCTTCAAAAATTCTGTCTATCCAATCAGAAACATTATACTTTTCGTGGTGGGGCAATGTTTTTAATGTTCACTACGTAACAGAGATGCGTAAAGTCTCATGCTAAAATTTGCAGCTGGTGTGGCCCTTTTAGTGTTATCGTAAGATCTATACTGTTCTTCTAGACGGCTCTATCTTTTAACATGGGCTGGGGGATGGACCTCTTGGTGGTCGGCTGGCGATGAGGGTGTCCCATTGTCCCGCTCTTATCGTAGGGCCTTCTAGCCTACACGGCTCTGCTCTCGGCTTCTGTTCTCGTTTCTCCCCTTGGAACTGCGTCTGTTTCGCGGTGGGAAGGTATGACATGCATTTAGGCGTTCTTGTGTTAGTCTGTGGTATTCCATTGGCTCACTCGTTGATCGTATTACTTTGGTTAATTTAATGTCAGGATTTATTCGGAGCTATGTGACATATTGCCGGATTTGCTATCATGTCCGGGTTTTCATGGAAGGTGTTGCATTTGCCTGATACCTTACAGCACAAACAGCTCTGAGGTACCTGGTATAGGCCCTTGCTGAAATACCAAATTTAGAAAGTGGTGTAATCTTCAAGCGCGGCACTGCAGTCGCTGTCTGGCATCCAGTCGATCATACAGTTGTCGAATACTGTCCTGGGATACGTTATGCCACCCGTGCTCGATCTGTTGGTCGCCGAGTTGTACGCGTCACTTCTCTTCCCATCGTATCCTCACCTGCTCTATTGGAGAGTACAGAGATCTTGGTGGCCGGGTAAGGTGCTGCACGTCTCGTCAAGCACATTGAGTTTCACTTGCAGTGTGTGGGCGAGAATTATCCTGTTGAAAAAAACACATCACCTTCTGGCAAAGGAACGGGTCTAATAACACTCTGCACTTACGGAGCAGTGTTTAACGTCTCCTCCACAAACACCAAAGGTTGTAGCTTGTCGCACCCCTGTCCATGAAACCTCGGGTGCGACCAGTGTGTCTTGGACGAATGCATTCTAGGAGGCAGCGCTCGCCAGGTCTATGTTGTATTCGCAGGCAGGCAGAATCCGCTCTCTTTGCTGAAGACCACAGCGCTCATTCCATCCTCCAAGTCATCCTCTGACGGCACCAGTCGAGCCGTGCCCACTGACGGTGTGACGTGAGTGGAAGACGAGCTAGAGGGGTGCATACCTGAAGCCCCACTGCCAGTAAGTTCGCAACAGGTCGTGTAAACATGTCTGGGCTCACTAGCTATCTCTATTATCTGCCACTGCTCCCATTACAGTATCACCATCCTGGCGGACGTCTGTGATGTGCGGTCGTCCAAAATTCGTCTACGGGTGTGCGTATGTTCACGTGACCAGCGATGTCACTACTGCTGCGCAACTGACGCAGCACGTCGAACTTGCGTAGCAATTCTCCGAAAGGACAATTCCGCCACTCGGAAGGCCACAATTTCACACCTTCAAAACTCGCTCATTTGGCTGGAGGAACCACGAGTGGCCACGGCTTGGTTGCCTGCTTGCTTCACACGTTTGCAGCACACTGATCTCTCTGGCTGTGAGCATTCCGCATCAAAGGGTAGACACAGATGGCGCTCTGGTAGCTATACCACTACGCTGTATGTTAGCAGACGACGTTGAAACCGTTACTAGTACATCTGCTGTCCCCCAGGTAGTACATGTCGTCATTGGAATAAGGTCGACATCGTCTTTCCTGGTGCAGTTTCCGGCTGTGTATTTGGAAACAATCGTTGTTTGTCCCAACAGTACTACAACTTATTTAGTCTCTGCTGGCTAGCCGCGCGGTGTGAGGCGCGTTGCCACGGTTCGCGCAGCTCCCTCGGGTATGGATGTGTGTTTTCTCCTTAACGTAAGTTAAAGTTAGCCTAGGGACCGATGACCTCAGCAGTTTGGTCCCATAGGACCTTACCATAAATTTACCATTTTCTGCTGGCTATTGGCTACTATTTTCACAGGAAACACTGAAAGATGCAAAACTTCCTGGCAGATTAAAACTGTTGTCCCGACCGAGACTCGAACTCGGGACCTTTGCCTTTCGCGGGCAAGTGCTCTATCATCTGAGCTACCGAAGCACGACTCACGCCCGGTCCTCACAGCTTTACTTCTGCCAGTATCTCGCCTCCTACCTTCCAAACTTTTCTGAAGCTCTCCTGCGAATCTTGCAGAACTAGCACTCCTGAAAGAAAGGATACTGCGGAGACATGGCTTAGCCTAAGGGATGGCAGGAGAGCTTCTGTTAACTTTGGAAGGTAGGACACGAGGTACTGGCAGAAGTAAAGCTATGAGTACCGGGCGTGAGTCGTGCTTCGGTAGCTCAGATGGTAGAGCACTTGCCCGCGAAAGGCAAAGGTCCCGAGTTCGAGTCTCGGTCGGGCACACAGTTTTAATCTGCCAGGAAGTTTCATATCAGCGCGCACACTCCACTGCAGAGTGAAAATCTCATTCTGGACTGAAAGATGCAAATCAGAATAATACAAATACGTGACTTCCTACAATCTTATATTGTGCAAAAATGTTTGAAGCGTCGGCTACTTACTTAATGTACGTCAATTATTCAAACATAAATTTTCGCCAAATACGGCAACATCAACCATGTAATGTGGAGAATTATGACAGTAATTGTTGCACAGAATTTACGCACTCGAAGTATGATAACATGTACGTTCTTGATCTTAACAGCAAAGAACCACCACAGGCTCAGTCCCATAGGGGAGTATGATCTACACAATCGATATATAGTACACAGGTCATAATTCAGTCCAAAGGCAGCAAGCAGCTCGTGGTCTAGTTGCTCCAGATGGGGTCTACGAAAAGGTCGCCTGACCCTGAAGACCTCCCACTGGAGTTTTATCAGACATTTCGTCCCCTTCAGGCGCCAGTGTGAACGGAAATTTGTCAGGACCTTATGTCACATTTCATGCTAATTCCAGACGGTTTCCTCGATGGTTTTGCTCATCCCCATCCACAAGCCTCGGGGTACCTCACGGATGTGCAGTTACCTCCCCTTGACGTTACTCAATAGCGACACAGGGATTTTTACCCGACTGTTAGCTGCGCGGCGTAAACGGACAGCTCGGTACGTGGTTTCTCCCGATCAAACTTCTTGAAGGAGGTGCTAACAACATCCGTACTGCCCTCTGTCGCTATCAGGACGTAATCGCTCTTGCTCACGCTTGTCGTATGACTGGACTTTTGGCAGCTCTTGACTTCAGCCAGACAATCGATCGGGCCAATCCCTAATATCTAGAAGGGGTATTCCACAATGCGGAATACCCTGATACTACCGTCGACGTCGGAACGCGGATCCTTCGTGGAGCTACGTCCCTTGTACTCTACAATGGCCTTCTCGCTCTACCCATCTCGATACGTCGATCAGTGCGTCAAGGCTGCCCGCTCTGTGCACGGTTGTATGCTTTCGCCAAGCAACCGTTGCTTTGCGGCCTCTGTCAACGCCTCCCTGGGATGTCTCTCGGTGACCATGTATTGTTTATGCGGACAATCTCGTCATTGTTCTGCGTAGCGGTGCTGAGGTCAGGGAGTGACTGGTATGGTTACCACCTACAACGAAGCTTCCGGTAGCTGCCTTGACGTCCACAAATCGAGCACCATGGCTACAGGTGCTCAGCTTCTTTCGGACAGCGCTGCTCTTTTGCTCGTAGCTGATACTACACGATGCTTAGGACTCTTCCGTAAACCCTCGTCACCAGTTTTGTAAAGGCTTCGTCGCTACGGCTGTGGAGGCCGAGTTGCCACTGTTGTTACGGTAGGCCGAGTTTGTGAGTTCGTGAAACGGCTTCTGGTGCAGTACACCGGGACAACATATCCCTTTCACTATTGCACAGCTATGCCCAAGGGTCAGGTAATAGGATAGGAGAACGAAGATTCTACAACACGTCAAAAAATTAGTAATAAAGTCACACAAATGAGTTGAAAAGGTTTACTTTTATTTGTGAATTTGAATAATGAAGTTTGCAGCACTGCATGTAACACAACATAAAAAAGTCGTCGACGGCTAAGTGAAAATAATCTTAAGTAAAATTCACGGTAAAATGCAAATGCAATCTACAGAAACTGCCTCTTCACTTCTAGAAGTTCACTAATCGACGTTCCCTGTCTAAGTCAGCCCTGGACGATGATCTACAACCAAGTGGGCGAGAGCTGTTCTTCTGTCTTCCGAGTAGGCTTCCGTCCGTTGTCGTCCGTTCATTAGCGGATTGTATTCGGCCGGCAATTGGCCGAGGCAAAGTCAATATCGACATCCTCAGCGCCGCCTGTGGCGCTGGTGAAACTCGTGCAAGTGGCGAGTCTCTATGATACGGGCACCAGATCGCATCTTTGCGCCTGTGGAGCTTTTTCCCTGTCTGTGTCTTGTTCGGATGACGCAGGAGACTCGATTTCGCAGGTGATCTGCGGTGCAGGATTACCCTCAACAGCCGGCGCCTTCTTTCTCAACTACGTGGTGGGCTCTTAGATCACCGTTTGCGAGAAGTCGATCATCTGCAACGGACACAATGTCCTTATATATAAAATTCTCGTGTCACAGTGTTAGTTGCCATACTCCTCCGAAACGGCTCGATCGATTGTGATGAAATTTCACATGAATATTCGGTAGGTCTGAGAATCGGTCATCATCTATTTTTCATACCCCTAAGTGATAAGGGTGGTCCACCCCAAAAATTTTTTCTTACTTTTTGGACAGAACTTTTTATTTTTATTTTTTTATGATGTGGCATTACAAAATACACGCAACCCTAAATTTTCAACCTTCTACCACCAACCCCTATTTTTCAATAGCGGTTTTAGTAATTTAATAATTTTCAACCCTGGTCGATAACTGATCAATTATCACTTGATCAGTTATCCCCGCCAGGTGTCTACCGGTGATAGCCTTTCACTATTCGATAGATAGGTAACTGAAGAAGACGTATCAAAAGCAACCACTCAAATATCCCTCTTTGAATCGAGGTAACTAGACCGAGAAGTTTAACTTGGAAGCACATGTCATTCGCCAAACCGACATTTAGGCCTAGCGCACACGCATCGATTTTTATCGTAAGCAAAAATATTGTAGGATCAAATTCTTTTAGTGGAACAAAGAAGTTCCTACGCTGTCCCTTGTTCCTCTAAAAGAATTTAATCGTACAATATTTTTGCTTACGATAAAAATCGATGCGTGTGCGCTTGGCCTTATTCATAATGCTGGCGAACACGTTTCGACACGAAATTGCCGCTATGTTTGTATGCTCATGGATGAGCCGTCTATTGGTTGCAATTGTTAAATCCGCGCGATCTACCGTAGAAACGATAGAACTAATAGTGGCCGACACTGCCGGACTTCCCCCTAAACCTTTTCTCACTCCCTACACAGTTTTCGGCAATTATTATTGTTTGTGTCACGAGCTTCCACCAACAATGGCTATTGTGTTACACGTATACATTGTGTTACACGTACACATTATTCTTATAGACTAAAGATGATTTATATGGCAAAACAACGTCTGCCGGGCCAGCTATAACATATCAAGATTTTCAGAGGCAGAACGAAGTTCGCTGTGTATTTCTAGTGTTAATGTATATTTCGCGTCACGTATCCCGACGTGGCACAGATTCTTTCCACTCCGCCATCCATGGCCCGCCTTATGCTAGCGGCATTGGGATCATTTTCTTGCCACAGTTTGTTGTTCAAGATAAGCAGGGTGTATACTCGGACAAGAAAAAAAATTCCCGGATTTTTCTCAGATTTCTCGGTTAAAAACACAGTTTATTCCTGGGTGGCAGTACACTTTCCCTCAGAACTGTAAAAATTAGCAACCCTTTGAATGGTTAAGGTTTCACACACCGTCCTAGAACTTTCTGCCACTTTAGAAAAGAAAAAAAAACACGTTTTTGAAAGATCTTTGATGTGCAGCAACATGTATGCTGCATATTTTCGTATTACTATATGCTGCATATTTTCGTATCACGAAAGTATAATTTCGAACTCCACCAAAAACAGCACTTTAGATTCCGAAGAATTGAAATCGAGATAACGATCCGATTTTGTAAGCTCATGTAACTGATCACGCCAGCCGATGGCAGCAGATATTTAGAGCGTAGGGCACGTGATGTAGTCAGCCAATAGCAACAGCAATGTTAAGTAGCAGGAATAACACACAATTACAAGAAGCTAATGGTTTAAATTAGATACATGGTGTAGCTACAAGAAAAGCCAAGCTTTCTCATGTAATGTTGGTCTCTAAGATTAATGAGAAAATAGAAGCTTTCACTTATATTGGTCTTTCTTGCGTGTGTTACACTTAAAGATAGGACCTACATCAGACAAATGTCCCAGTAAAATTTTAATAATGACATACATTTCTGGTTTTCCGTGCTCTAATTTCTTCAGAGACGCTGGTTGTCAACGTATTAAGTTTAAATGAGGGTCAAACGCTCTGTGATTTAAGATATTCATCGCACGGTCTCGCACTTAACATAATTTATCTTGCGTAAAAGGAAGTTTACTTTCAAAGTAACTCTTTTCAAGATCCGATTCGCAATTTTCCTGCTACGTGTTAGAAATGGTTTCGCTTCAGCAGTTGCCAGAGAGCGCCGGAAACAAGCGTTACTGCGCGTGCACAGCTATGATGAAATAGGAAGCCCGTATGCTTGTAAGTATAAAGCATTCAGTGATCTTAAATCATGTCATAAAAGAAGCAGGACATCACAGGAAACTCCAAGAGCATCGGAATTTCGTAAACTATACTAAAACCCATAACTCGACTTACAGTGCACAGTCGTATGTCCAGATTCACAATGAATTAGGCCCCAGTCTGATATTAAGCTTTCCAGTGTGGGTTTTGGGATGTAAACTTATTTGGAATGGCACCACTGTACTATCTTCTTTATTATGGCATAATGCCACATGTACCGGAAGATGAAAACATGCACTTGAAATTTATTGAACAGTTGAAACTAGCCAATAGAATGGAATGAAACGCTTTGTTTCAAATAAATTGACTGCCTCAGCGGAAAAGATTAATAAAGACCACATATCTTTTGATAAGAAAACTGAAACTAATAACATATTTTAGCCTTCTGTAATTATGTGAATGTACTTTAATTCACTTGATAGCTCCAGACCACAGAAATCCGCTTGTGTTCATTTGACATGAGAGCTGTAAACGAAAAGGAAACAGCAAAATCACCAAACGTAAACACGGGTCACGTGGAGACTACCCCCTCCCCTCTACAACTCAGACTGCTCTGCGCATGCGCGAATTTGGCAGCTTGGGCGCGACAGAAAATTTTTTCTGCCACGCCTACATAGCTAACAGCCACATTTTAAGTTGCCAGAAGCGGAAGAAAGTACTGTTCATAGGCGACCAAACTGCGTATGAATCCACTGTCAACGACTACATCGAACCTAATGTAAACAGTTGTGACGTCACACTCATCGGAAGCAGTTTGCTGTTGCAAGGTACTGCATAGTCTTCGTCCTAAAGCCCTCGATACGTTTTGCTGTTGTCAGACGCTTGTGTGTGCATTGTTCCTTTGCAACTTCAGTTTTACTAAGCTTTTTCCTGTCGTTTATGTTCTATCTCTGCAGTATTATAGTGCAGTAGCGGGATACAGTAATATTCTTTCCTAGAATGTCAGTTTTAACTGAAAAACTGAAACAATGAGCCGGCCGCGGTGGTCTCGCGGTTCTAGGCGCGCAGTCCGGAACCGTGCGACTGCTACGGTCGCAGGTTCGAATCCTGCCTCGGGCATGGATGTGTGTGATGTCCTTAGGTTAGTTAGGTTTAAGTAGTTCTAAGTTCTAGGGGACTTATGACCACAGCAGTTGAGTCCCATAGTGCTCAGAGCCATTTGAACCATTTGAAACAATGAAAAATTTCCGCGATTCTTAAAAATTCCTGTGTTTTGCACGTTTTCTCCCGGATGTACCTTGATAAGGTACGAGACTCTCACCCTCTCGCTGTGTAGGGGCGGTTTAGGTCTGTATCATGTGCCTGACAGCCGGCCAAAGTGGCCGTGCGGTTAAAGGCGCTGCAGTCTGGAACCGCAAGACCGCTACGGTCGCAGGTTCGAATCCTGCCTCGGGCATGGATGTTTGTGATGTCCTTAGGTTAGTTAGGTTTAACTAGTTCTAAGTTCTAGGGGACTAATGACCTCAGCAGGTGAGTCCCATAGTGCTCAGAGCCATTTGAACCATTTTTGTGCCTGACAGAGCGATAGCCCTTTTCAGTGGCTCTCAAATGGCGTTGTGGCTCCGTCGCCCTACGCGTCTTATTAACTTATTGGTGGCCCTCGCGCCACACCCACTCTCAGCGTCTATCCCGCCTTCGGTTGTCCCGTCACCGTTCTTTTACTTCCGCCACTTTTTCGTTGAACTGCTATAATGTCAGCGCACTTGACATCCACGGAGACGATCTGTGGTTTTCTTCAGCAGCACAGGTCACCGAATGTGGTTGATGGGAAGCATCCCCATGTCGACTTGCTTGCTGTTTGGCGATCGGTGTGCGCTCCTTATCTCGACACTGACGACCAGTCAGCACGGTACCTTACCGTCAATGGGAAACAAGTACGCCACACACGCATTCACCGGATTCATCTCGCAGATACCCCGTTGTGTGTCATTGGGATGTTTTGGACACAGATGAGCATCGCCTGGTGTGCAGATCGGCAATGGGTGTCTGTTTATTGGTGCGACAGATGTTGTCCGTAATTGCCCGTACGATTCTTCATCAGATATGTATGGAAGTGCTCCTATTTCCGGACGCAGGATACTCCACACAAGCCAAGACGAATTCTGTGAAGTGGATTTATGGACACGCAGCTCATTACTTGTTTGCTGATGGCGAGAAAATTATCCTTGATTTTTGACAGTTCCATAACGAACGCTATAGTGCAAAATACAGACGATTTTTCTTCAGTTTCCTTTGCAGTATCTTCCTTAACCCATCCCAGAGCTTGGTGTTCCTGTCATGAAGAACTGATCCCCTCCTCTTCCAAACTTAGAACCGATATATCCTCTCGTCATCGGAGTATCCTCGGAAAAACTACAAGTCGATAGTCTCAATGAGTCTGATGTCTTGCTGCGCCCTCCTCCTCGTGACGCAGTTTCGCAGATTTCCTGCTATACTTCGTGGCATTAATGTTGATAAGAAATGGAAATAACTAAATAAACCATTAATGTTCATTGTATCTCTACTCCACGTTCGCTACACATCCCTTGCTTCCTGGAGGGTGGAACGGGACGTGGTGGGCAGGCCTCGGGTTGCAACCCCTGCCCACTTTGCCTCCCACGCCTCCCTTTGGGCGCCAGGAAGGCACCCCCCCCCCCCAAAAAAGTGCCTAGTGTTGCTGCCTGTGGGTCACGGGCTCCTGATTCGCGATTCCCGGTGTGTCGGGGATTTTCTCCAACCGCCGACTGGGCGATTGCATTGTCCTCCTGATTTCATTATCATCGGGAAAGTGGCGAGACTAGACTGTGTTAAGATTGGGACTTTGTACAGGCACTGATAACTGCGCAATTGAGCGCCCCACAAACCAAACACTGTCATCATCATCATCAGTCCAAAGATAAAATTAAAATGTTAAAAATTAATATAATATAACTAAATTAATATTAATTAAATTAATATTAATAAGAGTGTACATGTTAACTCATTTTGATTGTGTAAATCTCCTAAAGTGAAAATTCATTAAAACAATTTTTATGATAACTCCTCACATAGATGTTACCGTATTTGGCAGAGACGTATTTTTGAATAATTAGTGTAGATCACGTAAATAATACATCATGCTTTCATGTTGTAAGATTGTAGGAAAGCATATACTTGTGTTATCCTGCTTTGCACCTTGCAGTATCTAATGTGAAAACAGAAGCCAATAACGAAACCGGTAGAGACTAAATAAAATAGTAAAGCTGGTGGCAGAAAAAAAGATTTGTTCCAAATTCCTGGTGTTTAACGCTGAGCGTTTCTCATGTGATTCCCTGAAATCCATGCTCAAGGCAATCGGGAGGATGCAGTATTTCTTGACTGTCGAGAACTACTGGTCTGTGCACGAAGGCAACAGTTAGTTCAAAAATTGCGGTCATATGGGTTATCAAACAAAATATGGGTGAGTTATTTGAGAACGTAGTTTTTCGTGGCGACATCCTTGTATTAATAACGAATCTCTTCACCTGTTCATTGATCGTATGAAGAGACTACACCATACTATCTGTTTCACAGCTGGGATGTAGAGATAAAGAAAATTTTAAGCTATTTTGCTCGAACGAAACTCAGATGGGCTGTTAGAGCATTCTATTTACTGGAAGCCGACACACACTGGTCTATATCTCATGGCACAAAGCTCTTGAGTCTCAGTCTTCTGGCTGGTTTGATGGGGCCCATCGGGAATTCCTCTAATGTATCAACCTCTTATATATTTGCACCCAATGTCCTCAGATGCTGGTTGGATGTATTCCCGTCCTTTTCTTTCCCTATAGTTTATACCACTTACAGCTCTTTCTACGAACAAGGTAGTTATTTCCTGAGGCCTCAACGGATGTCATACCATTCTCTCCCTTCTTCTTGTCAGTATTTTCCACATGTTTCACACCTTGCCGATTCGGCAAAGGAACTAATTTCTTATGAAATACCCAGGTTTTCAACGTCCTCCTGTAGCACCACATCTCAAATTCACCTATTCTATTCCGTTCCGGTCTTCCGACTGTCGACGTCTCATTGCCATACAATGTTGTGCTCCAGACGTAAATTCTCAGAATTTTCTTTCTTAAACTAAGGCGGATGTCTGATACTAATAGGCGTCTGTGTGTTACTCTTCTAGGCAAGTTTGATGCGTTACTTGTCAAGCTGACTGCTCGATAGTTCTCGCACAGAGTCGGATAATTTGTCGCCAATCTCATAGATTGTACACAATGACTTGATTATTCATTTGTTGCCACTGCCCCAAATGATATTAAAAATTCCTAAGGAACGTTATAGATGACTTCCACTTTATTTGACTGCAAGTTTTCCAAAGTCCTTTTAAACTCTCATTTAACATTGGAGCCCTTATGTCCTCCATATCGACTACCATTTCTTCGTCTATCACGTCATCAGACAATTCCTCGCCCATGGCTTCAGTGCACACCTTCTACCTGTCTCTACTCATAGTTTTCTTTTATGGTCATCAGTCTACTGACTGGTTTGATGCGGCCCGCCACGAATTCCTTTCCTGTGCTAACCTCTTCATCTCAGAGTAGCACTTGCAACCTACGTCCTCAATTATTTGCTTGACGTATTCCAATCTCTGTCTTCCTCTACAGTTTTTGCCCTCTACAGCTCCCTCTAGTACCATGGAAGTCATTCCCTCATGTCTTAGCAGATGTCCTATCATCCTGTCCCTTCTCCTTATCAGTGTTTTCCACATATTCCTTTCCTCTCCGATTCTGCATAGAACCTCCTCATTCCTTACCTTATCAGTCCACCTAATTTTCAACATTCGGCTATAGCACCACATCTCAAATGCTTCGATTCTCTTCTGTTCAGGTTTTCCCACAGTCCATGTTTCACTACCGTACAATGCTGTACTCCAGACGTACATCCTCAGAAATTTCTTCCTCAAATTAAGGCCGGTATTTGATATTAATAGACTTCTCTTGGCCAGAAATGCCTTTTTTGCCATAGCGAGTCTGCTTTTGATGTCCTCCTTGCTCCGTCCGTCATTGGTTATTTTACTGACTAGGTAGCAGAATTCCTTAACTTCATTGACTTCGTGACCATCAATCCTGATGTTAAGTTTCTCGCTGTTCTCATTTCTACTACTTCTCATTACCTTCGTCTTTCTCCGATTTACTCTCAAACCATACTGTGTACTCATTAGACTGTTCATTCCGTTCAGCAGATCATTTAATTCTTCTTCACTTTCACTCAGGATAGCAATGTCATCAGCGAATCGTATCATTGATATCCTTTGACCTTGTATTTTAATTCCACTCCTGAACCTTTCTTTTATTTCCATCATTGCTTCCTCGATGTACAGATTGAAGAGTAGGGGCGAAAGGCTACAGCCTTGTCTTAATACGAGCATTTCGTTCTTGATCGTCCACTCTTATTATTCCCTCTTGGTTGTTGTACATATTGTGTATGACCCGTCTCTCCCTATAGCTTACCCCTACTTTTTTCAGAATCTCGAACAGCTTGCACCATTTTATATTGTCGAACGCTTTTTCCAGGTCGACAAATCCTATGAAAGTGTCTTGATTTTTCTTTAGCCTTGCTTCCATTATTAGCCGTAACGTCAGAATTGCCTCTCTCGTCCCTTTACTTTTCCTAAAGCCAAACCGATCGTCACCTAGCGCATTCTCAATTTTCTTTTCCATTCTTCTGTATGTTATTCTTGTAAGCAGCTTCGATGCATGAGTTGTTAAGCTGATTGTGCGATAATTCTCGCACTTGTCAGCTCTTGCCGTCTTCGGAATTGTGTGGATGATGCTTTTCGGAAAGTCAGATGGTATATCGCCAGACTCATATATTCTACACACCAACGTGAATAGTCGTTTTGTTGCCACTTCCCCCAATGATTTTAGAAATTCTGATGGAATGTTATCTATCCCTTCTGCCTTATTTGACCGTAAGTCCTCCAAAGCTCTTTTAAATTCCGATTCTAATACTGGATCCCCTATCTCTTCTAAATCGACTCCTGTTTCTTCTTCTATCACATCAGACAAATCTTCACCCTCATAGAGGCTTTCAATGTATTCTTTCCACCTATCTGCTCTCTCCTCTGCGTTTAACAGTGGAATTCACGTTGCGCTCTTAATGTTACCACCGTTGCTTTTAATGTCACCAAAGGTTGTTTTGACTTTCCTGTACGCTGAGTCTGTCCTTCCGACAATCATATCTTTTTCGATGTCTTCACATTTTTCCTGCAGCCATTTCGTTTTAGCTTCCCTGCACTTCCTATTTATTTCATTCCTCAGCGACTTGTATTTCTGTACTCCTGATTTTCCCGGAACATGTTTGTACTTCCTCCTTTCATCAATCAACTGAAGTATTTCTTCTGTTACCCATGGTTTCTTCGCAGCTACCTTCTTTGTACCTATGTTTTCCTTCCCAACTTCTGTGATGGACCTTTTTAGTGATGTCCATTCCTCTTCAACTTTACTGCCTACTACGCTATTCCTTATTGCTGTATCTATAGCGTTAGAGAACTTCAAACGTATCTCGTCATTCCTTAGTACTTCCGTATCCCACTTCTTTGCGTATTGATTCTTCCTGACTAATGTCTTGAACTTCAGCCTACTCTTCATCACTACTATATTGTGATTTCGGAATCTCTGTCTGACCATGATGTAATCTAATTGAAATCTTCCCGTATCTCCCGGCCTTTTCCAAGTATACCTCCTCCTCTTGTGATTCTTGAACAGGGTATTCGCTATTACTAGTTGAAACTTGTTACAGAACTCAATTAGTCTTTCTCCTCTTTCATTCCTTGTCCCAAGCCCATATTCTCCTGTAACCTTTTCTTCTACTCCTTCCCCTACAACTGCATTCCAGTCGCCCATGACTACTAGATTTTCGTCCCCCTTTACATACTGCATTACCCTTTCAATATCCTCATACACTTTCTCTATCTGTTCATCTTCAGATTGCGACGTCGGCATCAATACCTGAACTATCGTTGTCGGTGTTGGTCTGCTGTCGATTCTGATTAGAACAACCCGGTCACTGAACTGTTCACAGTAACACACCCTCTGCCCTACCTTCCTATTCATAACGAATCCTACACCTGTTATACCATTTTCTGCTGCTGTTGATATTACCCGATACTCATCTGATCAGAAATCCTTGTCCTCCTTCCACTTCACTTCACTGACCCCTACTATGTCTAGATTGATCCTTTGCATTTCCCTTTTCAGATTTTCTAGTTTCCCTACCACGTTCAAGCTTCTGACATTCCACGCCCCGACTCGTAGAACGTTATCCTTTCGTTGATCATTCAATTTTTTTCTCATGGTAACCTCCCCCTTGGCAGTCCACTCCTGGAGATCCGAATGGGGGACTATTCCGGAATCTTTTGCCAATGGAGAGATCATGATGATACTTCTTCAATTACAGGTCACATGTCCTGTGGATACACGTTACGTGTCTTTAATGCAGTGGTTTCCATTGCCTTCTGCATCCTCATGTCGTTGATCATTGGATTCTTCCGCCTTTAGGGGCTATTTCCCACCCCTAGGACAAGAGAGTGCCCTGAACCTCTATTTGCTCCTCCGCCCTCTTTGACAAGGCCGTTGGCAGAATGAGGCTGACTTCTTATGCCGGAAGTCTTCGGCCGCCAATGCTGATTATTTATCAAAATTTAGGCAGTGGCGGGGATCGAACCCGGGACCGAAGACGTTTTTGATTTCTTTTTAGATTTCTTCGCATTTTTTATGCAGCCGTTTCGGGTTTTGTTCCCTCCACCTCTAATGTATTTCATTCCAGAATGACTTGACACGACCAGACAGAAAAGGTAAAGCACCCAAATGGGGGAGGAGGAATCGGAAAAAAATTCCACTTTTCTTTTCTTTTTAGTCATCAGCGACCAGCCACAAATTCCTCTCCTGAGCCAAATTCTTCATTTCAGAGTATCACTTGCAATATATGTCCACAATTATTTACTGAAGATATTCTAATCTCTATCTTCTTCATACGTAATTTAAAAGTGGATGGGTAGGGAAAGGAAAGGAAAGAAAAGAGATTACCGATGTTGGCTGCATCGGGATCGGGACATTACGCAGAATCAGTAGCGACGAGTAAAAATGTGTAATCTCCTCCCTAGTAGCCAGGTGTGTTACCCACTGCGCCATCCGGAACACAGTGATACTGCAACTGCGTGGACTATCTCGGAACGCCTCATGGCCGATCCACATTCTCAACAAGCACCACATGTCCGCAGTTTCTGTCCATTTCTTCCATACTCGTGTCTGACCCAGACACTGGTTCAGAGGTTTTTTTGACATACAGATGTTAGTCACTAGAAAACGTTGTCAACGACACACTGTTATCACACTCTGTGACTACACTGTAGACGGCTCATTGTATTGAATTGCACTACACAAGGTGGGGCAAATAGATGTGGCCTATACGAGCAGATACCATTTGTGGCAGCATTAATGGCGGAGGAAAAGACCTACTGTTATTTCCAACAGAATGGAGAAGCTGTCCATACAGCCAGCTGAACCCTGGAGCACATTTACACAATTCTCGCGACAGAACCTTTGGCAGAGGTCAATCTAGTCGCTGGCCTAGCTTGTCACCCAGGTCACCTGATCTCTCAGTGTGTGATTAATTTGTGTCGGGAGCCTTCGAGTCTAAGGTATGTCTAATGTATACCTAGTCTACAAGAACTACAATAGAATATTTCGGATGAGATTTCAGAAATTCCAGTAGTCCAGCTTCGATCCACCTTCAGCAACTTGCTCACCAGGGCCCACAAGTGCCAAGAGGTGAATGTTGGTCACTTTCACCATTTGCTATAGTCAGGTTAGTACTGTACTGCCTTTGCTCTGCTGTTTTTCCCTGACCCTGGAACTCCATTCTCCAGGCTACTTTCACTTATCCAACTGTGAAAGTCCTTAATAACCCACGAAATTGATTAATTATTATTTTTGTGTTGTAGCAGAATTTCCTTTTTCGCAACACGTTGTTCATTCATACATATTTTCTTCTCATTCTTCGTTTTCCGTATGTGATGATACAAGGAGGCTTTTTCATCTTCTAAATTTGTTTCCAATCACGATTTTCCCTCAAACCGTCCAGCTGTTTTCTCTTTACCTCTCTTAGAATTGCTTTTATTTTGTGTGTTCCCGAAAAGTGCTGATCAGAAAAAAATGTAGCGATCATAGAGTTCTCTCAAACAAGAATTATAAAATTCCATAGTGTTCTCTGTAAGTTTGCCCTTATCTTTTCCATACTCCATCACTGTCATCCGCAGTTTATTTTTTGCGAGTTAATTTCACCATTCGATACTAGAGCTGTATCTTGTTCTTGATCTGAGACACTTTCTTCATGATTTATCAAATTGTCCGTCCAGAAGGATACTCACACTGAATTTCCAAAATCCTCAGGCCCAGAAAGGTTTTTGCCTGATTCGGGAGATTCTACAGCATACTCCACATTGGTCAGAAAGGCTGGTTGGAATTGTGTCTCTGAAGACACACCCAACAATAGGTTCTCTGTTATACACTGAAGAGCCGAAGCCGGCCGGAGTGGCCGAGCGGTTCTAGGCGCCATAGTCTGGAACCGCGCTACCTCTACGGTCACAGGTTCGAATCCTGCCTCGGGCATGGATGTGTGTGATGTCCTTAGGTTGGTTAGGTTTAAGTAGTTCTAAGATCTAGGGGACTGATGACCTCAGATGTTAAGTCCCATAGTGCTCAGAGCCATTTGAACCATTTTTGAAGAGCCGAAGAAACTGGTACACCTGCCTAGTATCATGTAGGGCCGCGGCATTACGTGGCATGGACTCGAATAACATCTGAAGTAGTGCTGCAGTGAATGACAACATTAAGAATACGAGGGGGTGGAGACCTCTTCTGAACAGCACCTGCAATGTATCACAGGTATGCTCAATAATGTTCATCTCTGGGGAGTTTAGTGGCCAGCGGAAGTGTTTAAACTCAGAAGAGTGTTCCTAGAGCCACTCTGTATCAATTATGGACGTGTGGGGTGTGGCATTCTCCTGCTGGAATTGCCTAAATCCGTTGGACTGCACAATGGACATGAATGGATGCAGGTGATCAGAGAGGGTGCTTACGTACGTGTCACCTATAAGTGTCGATCTAGAAGTATCTGGGATCCCATATCACTCCAACTGCACACGCTCCACACCATTACAGAGCCTCCACGAGCTTGAACAGTCCCCTGCTGACACGCAGGGTCTGTGGATCCATGAGGTTGTCTCCATACCCGTACACGTCATCCGCTCTATACAATTTGAAATGAGACCCGTCCGACCAGGCAACATGTTTCCAGTCGTCAACAGTCCAATGTGAAGGGTGTTGAAGGGGCCAGACGTGGCGTAAAGCTTTGTGTCGTGCAGTCATCAAGGGTACCAGCGGGGGCCTTCGGCTCTGAAGCCGATATCGATGATGTTTCATTGAATGGTTCGCACGCTGACAGTTGTTGACGGCCCAGCATTGAGATCTGCAGCAATTTGCGGAATGGTTGCACTTTTGTGAACCATTCTCTTCAGTCGCCATTAGTCCCGTTGTTGCGGGATCTTTTTCCCGCCGCAGCGATGTCGGAGATGTGATGTTTTACCAGATTCCTGATAGTCACGGTACACTTGTGAAATCGTCGTGTTGGAAAATCCCCACTTGATCTGTACCTCGTAGGCGTTGTTTCCCATCACTCGTGCGCCGACTATAACACCACGTTCAAACTCACTTACATCTCGATAACCTGCCATTGTAGCAGTAGTAACCGATCTAACAAAATGGTTCAAATGGCTCTGAGCTCTATTCGACTTAACATCTGAGGTCATCAGTCCCCTAGAACTTAGAACTACTTAAACCTAACTAACCTAAGGACATCACACACATTCATGCCCGAGGCGGGATTCTAACCTGCGACCGTAGCGGTCGCCCGGTTCCAGACTGAAGCGCCTAGAACCGCTTGACCATACCGGCCGGCACCGATCTAACAACTGCACCAAACCCTTGTTATCTTATGTGGACGTTGCTCACCACAGCGCGGTATTCTGCCTGTTAACGTATCTCTGTACTTGAATACGCATGCCTATACCAGTTTCTTTGCCGTTTCAGTCTATGAAATTCATCATTACTGCTTGCTGACAAAGAAAAGGAATCACCCAGAAGACATGGTCAAATGTCAACGTGGGAGTATGGATACCCGTCGCCAAGGTTCATGTTGACCACCTCTAACAACTTGAAGGGGAAATCGCCGAGTTCTGTACCAAGCATCTAGTAACTTGAATGAGATTTTCACTCTGCAGCGGAGTGTACGCTGATATGAAATTTCCAGGCAGATTAAAACTGTGTGCCGGACCGAGATTCGAAATAGGGACCTTTGCCTTTCGCGGGCAAGTGCTCTACCAACTGAGCTACCCAAGCACGACTCACGCCCCGTCCTCACAGCTTTACTTCTGCCAGTACCTCGTCTCCTACCTTCCAAAGTTAACGGAAGCTCTCCTGCGAACCTTGCAGAGCACTTGCCCACGAAAGGCAAAGGTCCCGAGTTCGAGTCTCGGTCCGGCACACAGTTTTAATCTGCCAGGAAGTTCCATATCTACATCTACATCTACATTTATACTCCGCAAGCCACCCAACGGTGTGTGCCGGAGGGCACTTTACGTGCCACTGTCATTACATCCCTTTCCTGCTCCAGTCGCGTATGGTTCGCGGGAAGAACGACTGTCTGAAAGCCTCCGTGCGCGCTCTAATCTCTCTAATTTTACATTCGTGATCTCCTCGGGAGGCGTAAGTAGGGGGAAGCAATATATTCGATACCTCATCCAGAAACGCACCCTCTCGAAACCCGGCGAGCAAGCTACACCGCGATGCAGAGCGCCTCTCTTGCAGAGCCTGCCACTTGAGTTTTTTAAACATCTCCGTAACGCTACCACGGTTACCAAATAACCCTGTGACGAAACGCACCGCTCTTCTTTGGATCTTCTCTATCGCCTCCGTCAACCCGATCTGGTACGGATCCCACAATGATGAGCAATACTCAAGTATAGGTCGAACGAGTGTTTTGTAAGCCACCTCCTTTGTTGATGGACTACATTTTCTAAGGACTCTCCCAATGAATCTCAACCTGGTACCCGCCTTACCGCCGGCCGCGGTGGTCTCGCGGTTCTAGGCGCGCAGTCCGGAACCGTGCGACTGCTACGGTCGCAGGTTCGAATCCTGCCTTGGGCATGGATGTGTGTGTTGTCCTTAGGTTAGTTAGGTTTAAGTAGTTCTAAGCTCTAGGGGACTGATGACCACAGCAGTTGAGTCCCATAGTGCTCAGAGCCATTTGAACCATTTGAACCCGCATTACCAACAATTAATTTTATATGATCTTTCCACTTCAAATCGTTCCGCACGCATACTCCCAGATATTTTACAGAAGTAACTGCTACCAGTGTTTTTTCCGCTATCATATAATCATACAATAAAGGATCCTTCTTTCTATGTATTCGCAATACATTACATTTGTCTATGTTAGGGGACAGTTGACACTCCATGCACCAAGTGCCCATCCGCTGCAGATCTTCCTGCATTTCGCTACAGTTTTCTAATGCTGCAACTTCTCTGTATACTACAACATCATCCGCGAAAAGCCGCATGGAACTTCCGACACTATCTACTAGGTCATTTATATATATTGTGAAAAGCAATGGTCCCATAACACTCCCCTGTGGCACGCCAGAGGTTACTTTAACGTCTGTAGACGTCTCTCCATTGATAACAACATGCTGTGTTCTGTTTGCTAAAAACTCTTCAATCCAGCCACACAGCTGGTCTGATATTCCGTAGGCTCTTACTTTGTTTATCAGGCGACAGTGCGGAACTGTATCGAACGCCTTCCGGAAGTCAAGAAAAATAAAATCTACCTGGGAGCCTGTATCCAATATTTTCTGGGTCTCATGAACAAATAAAGCGAGTTGGGTCTCACACGATCGCTGTTTCCGGAATTCATGTTGATTCCTACAGAGTAGATTCTGGGTTTCCAAAAACGACATGATACTCGAGCAAAAAACATGTTCTAACATTCTACAACAGATCGACGTCAGAGATATAGGTCTATAGTTTTGCGCATCTGCTCGACGACCCTTCTTGAAGACTGGGACTACCTGTGCTCTTTTCCAATCATTTGGAACCTTCCGTTCCTCTAGAGACTTGCGGTACACGGCTGTTAGAAGGGGGGCAAGTTCTTTCGCGTACTCTGTGTAGGATCGAATTGGTATCCCGTCAGGTCCAGTGGACTTTCCTCTGTTGAGTGATTCCAGTTGCTTTTCTATTCCTTGGACACTTATTTCGATGTCACCCATTTTTTCGTTTGTGCGAGGATTTAGAGAAGGAACTGCAGTGCGGTCTTCCTCTGTGAAACAGCTTTGGAAAAAGGTGTTTAGTATTTCAGCTTTACGCGTGTCATCCTCTGTTTCAATGCCATCATCATCCCGGAGTGTCTGCATATGCTGTTTCGAGCCACTTACTGATTTAACGTAAGACCAGAACTTCCTAGGATTTTCTGTCAAGTCGGTGCATAGAATTTTACTTTCGAGTTCACTGAACGCTTCACGCATAGCCCTCCTTACGCTAACTTTGACATCGTTTAGCTTCTGTTTGTCTGAGAGGTTTTGGCTGCGTTTATACTTGGAGTGAAGCTCTCTTTGCTTTCGCAGTAGTTTCCTAACTTTGTTGTTGTACCACGGTGGGTTTTTTCCGTCCCTCACAGTTTTACTAGGCACGTACCTGTCTAAAACGCATTTTACGATTGCCTTGAACTTTTTCCATAAACACTCAACATTGTCAGTGTCGGAACAGAAATTTTCGTTTTGATCTGTTGGGTAGTCTGAAATCTGCCTTCTATTACTCTTACTAAACAGATAAACCTTCCTCCCTTTTTTTATATTCCTATTATCTTCCATATTCAGGGATGCTGCAACGACCTTATGATCACTGATTCCCTGTTCTGCGCTTACAGAGTCGAAAAGTTCGGGTCTGTTTGTTATCAGTAGGTCCAAGATGTTATCTCCACGAATCGGTTCCCTGTTTAATTGCTCGAGGTAATTTTCGGATAGTGCACTCAGTATAATGTCACTCGATGCTCTGTCCCTACCACCCGTCCTAAACATCTGAGTGTCCCAGTCTATACCTGCTAAATTGAAATCTCCACCTAAGACTATAATATGCTGAGAAAATTTATGTGAAATGTATTCCAAAGTTTCTCTCAGTTGTTCTGCCACTAATGCTGCTGAGTCGGGAGGTCGGTAAAAGGAGCCAATTATTAACCTAGCTCTGTTGTTGAGTGTAACCTCCACCAATAATAATTCACAGGAACTATCCACTTCTACTTCACTAAAGATAAACTACTACTAACAGCGACGAACACTCCACCACCGGTTGCATGCAATCTATCCTTTCTAAACACCGTCTGTACCTTTGTAAAAATTTCGGCAGAATTTGTCTCTGGCTTCAGCCAGCTTTCTGTACTTATAACGATTTCAGCTTCGGTGCTTTCTATCAGCGCTTGAAGTTCCGGTACTTTACCAACGTAGCTTCGACAGTTGACAATTACAATACCGATTGCTGCTTGGTCCCCGCACGTCCTGACTTTGTCCCGCACCCTTTGAGGCTGTTGCCCTTTCTGTACTTGCCCAAGGCCATCTAACCTAAAAAACCGCCCAGCCCACGCCACACAACCCCTGCTACCCGTGTAGCCGCTTGTTGCGTGTAGTGGACTCCTGACCTATCCAGCGGAACACGAAACCCCACCACCCTATGGCGCAAGTCGAGGAATCTGCAGCCCACACGGTCGCAGAACCGTCTCAGCCTCTGATTCAGACCCTCCACTCGGCTCTGTACCAAAGGTCCGCAGTCAGTCCTGTCGACGATGCTGCAGATGGTGAGCTCTGCTTTCATCCCGCTAGCGAAACTGGCAGTCTTCACCAAATCAGATAGCCGCCGGAAGCCAGAGAGGATTTCCTCCGATCCATAGCAACACACATCATTGGTGCCGACATGAGCGACCATCTGCAGATGGGTGCACCCTGTACCCTTCATGGCATCCGGAAGGACCCTTTCCACATCTGGAATGACTCCCCCCGGTATGCACACGGAGTGCACATTGGTTTTCTTCCCCTTCTTGCTGCCATTTCCCTAAGGGGCCCCATTACGCGCCTGACGTTGGAGCTCCCAACTACCAGTAAGCCCACCCTCTGCGACCGCCCGGATCTTGCAGACTGAGGGGCAATCTCTGGAACAGGACAAGCAGCCATGTCAGGCCGAAGATCAGTATCAGCCTGAGACAGAGCCCGAAACCAGTTCGTCAGACAAACTGGAGAGGCCTTCTGTTCAGCCCTCCGGAATGTCTTTCGCCCCCTGCCACACCTTGAGACGACCTCCCACTCTACCACAGGTGAGGGATCAGCCTCAATGCGGGCAGTATCCCGGGCAACCACAGTCGTAGTCCGATCGGGGGATGCGTGGGACGAGCTGGCCGTCCCCGGCAAACCCCCATCCGGACCCCCACAGTGATGCTCATTGGCAACAGCCTCAAGCTGTTTGACCGAAGCCAACACTGCCTGAAGCTGGGAGCGAAGGGATGCCAACTCAGCCTGCATCCGAACACAGCAGTTGCAGTTCCTATCCATGCTAAAAACTGTTGTGCAAAGAACGTCTGAACTACTCTACAGAGAGCGCAAACAAATCGACACAATATTTAAACGGTTATTAAAATACAAGATTGCCTAGTAAATGCAGTTATGCTGCTACTTGCGCACTGCTGACACACTGCTCGGCGGCGGAAGGAGACTACGCGATTTTACACTATTCAGGTACTAAAACGCGATGCTACAACTCTCAAATACTATAATACGCCCGAAATTTATGAATTAAACAATGCAAGTACCAAAAACACGCAAAGAAATTAAGAATTAAACTATGTAACAAATGAGTGAGCTAGGAGTATACGACTTGCTGCTGCAGCTGCTTATCCAACGGCGGCAGGGAGCACACTCCGCTGCAGAGTGAAATTCTAATTCTGGAAACATCCCCCAGGCTGTGGCTAAGCCGTGTCTCCGCAATATCCTTTCTTTCAGGAGTGCTACTTCTGCAAGTTTGGCAGGAGAGCTTCTGTTAAGTTTGGAAGGTAGGAGACGAGGTACTGGCAGAAGTAAAGCTGTGAGGACGGGGCGTGAGTCGTGCTTGGGTAGCTGTTGGTAGAGCACTTGCCTGCGAAAGGCAAAGGTCCCTAGTTCGAGTCTCGGTCCGGCACACAGTTTTAATCTGCCAGGAAGTTTCACTTAGCAACTTGTTCACATCTGCGCCTGCCACCTGAGATCGAGTAATGGACACTCTACAACGTTCTGTGTCATCCCGCATCACTGTGAGAATACTAGCACTCAGCTGTTAGCACCACAATATAAACTGCTGCGTTTAGAAAGGTATTATCACCAGGAAGTATGGTCCGTTGATTCGGGATGCATTGTGTTTATCGATGAATGGCGGTTCTACACTACGCTGGATGATAATCGTCAGCGATAATGGCTGCCACCTGGGGAGAGATCCCATTCTTACAAAGTTATGCAGAGGGACAGTGGTGTTATTCCTGGTGTCATGATGTGACGGATGGTAGAGGGTGACGAAACCCTGATGGCATAACAGTACGTCACAGACATCCTGCATCGTCATGTGTTATCTCTCATGCGACTGTAGGGTGTTGCCATTTTTCACCAGGACAGTGCTCGTCCACTCGTGGCAGGCGGATCTATGAACTGCCTGAGTGATGTTGACGTATACCCTGGCGAGTGAAATCCCCAAACCTGACCCTGTTGCAGCATCAGTGGTACCATCTCAGCTGTCAACTCCGTCCCAGTGTCAGTATCCACGATATCAGTGACAAGTTACCAGAGGTGTGGGCCGTCTTGATTAGGAGGGGACACAACGCCTTTATGACACCCTTTCCAACCGAAACATTGCATGGGTCCAGGACAGAGGGGTGCAACGTCATACTGATAAGTGGGTTCATACTACCAAGTTCTTTTTACGTTTGTCTTGATTTTCTAATCGCATGGTATCCCTCTCAAGACGGAAAATTTGATTCGGTTTCGTCCTGTTGTGGGTGCTGCATATTTTTCGTCAGGTACGTGTACGTTTGAATTCCCAAACATCTTTCAGACATAAGTACTTACAAAGCCTTATAATTATTGAGAAAAGTTAAAGTTAGGGCTTCGATATTTGGTGTTTAATACACTATTCCACTCAGCCACAATCATAAAAATTTTTGGGTTGTCGCTTTTAAAGAACTTTGGCCTGGATGCTCTTAATTTTTTTCCAGAGGGTGCCTAAATTTTCGCTAAAGTTAAGTCACAGATTTTACAAGACTGTCACCTATAGGATTCTAAAATCCACATTCTCTGCAGTCCCACAGTCACTTTTGAAAGCCACAGCCAAAATTTCGTGGCCATATCGTTGGCACAATAATCGACAGTTCGGTCCTTGTTCTCCCTTTAATCACACTGGTCCGTTCTTGACCCGCAGCGTATTTGTTATACAACCTATGATTACTTTAAGCTCTTGCAGAAGTCTCTGCCTAAGATTCCTTCACATGAGATATGTAAGTCGTCTCCTGCTGCATGAAAGTTGCGTTTCACACAAACAACATTCTCCACTACCAATGTTAAATCATTACTCCGCGTATCTCTGTTACTGCATTCGTGATGCCTAATGAAATGACGCAGTTTAGAGACTTTGTTGGTGTCAATACAGATATGATTTTTCGCACATACGATGAGGGGGCGATGAAAATTTTTACCAAAACCGGGACCCTAACCCAGGGCTCCTGCTCACGAGGCAGGTGCGGTAGCCATTAAGCCACCTTGGCACACACAACTGCACTGATTATACTGGGACGCCACTCTCCTCTATACACTTGCAACTTAAGTCTATGTGCATAAAATCATATGTGTATGAGATGAGTAAATCCTCTTAAACTACGTCATTTCATTTGTATAAGTACCTGCACGTGGGTTTCAGGCTGGCTCTCCCATTTATGTTCGATGCTGAGGTGCTATTACAGAACATGGAGAGCCTCGGCTATTCTGTTCGTGTGTATAAGGGGGAATTTAAAGCACTCTCGGCTGTCTGTGAGAATTTGGATCGAAGATGGAGGCTTGCCAGGGTAATCCGTGCAGTTGTGTGAACTGCTGTGGAAAGGTGACTTACTGGCTAAGGCACATGGCTAGTGAGCAGAATACCCGACTTTGACTCCCAGCGTTGGTACAAATTTTCACTCTCCACTTCGGTGTATGTACATAAAATTTTATTCTTTCGTTGGTGCTTCTGCTCACCATACTCTTCAATGCTGACTCCTTTATTAGACTATCCTGGGTGATAGTGTGTACTCTGAAATGCGGGGTCCTTGCGCTTGCCTGAGTACATCCTATATTTGTGAAATCGCTTTTGTCTTTGCAGTTTAATGGGTATAACTTTACTGCATGGGTCGACTGTATCCTCATGTAGTTCCATATTTTCATTGTTTGTACTTGATAGCCTAGGATTGGAATTACACAGTTGGGGTGTCTTGGTTCATTACAAACGTAACATCTCACGGCTTTCCCTTTATTACACAGCTCTGAGCCGGCCGCGGTGGTCTAGGGGTTCTAGGCGCGCAGTCCGGAACCGCGCGACTGCTACGGTCGCAGGTTCGAATCCTGCCTCGGTCATGGATGTGTGTGATGTCCTTAGGTTAGTTAGGTTTAAGTAGTTCCAAGTTCTAGGGGACTGATGACCACAGATGTTAAGTCCCATAGTGCTCAGAGCCAGTTGAACCATTTGATTTGAACGCAGCTCTGAATGTTCTTGAGGACCACATCGACTACACACAGTCTGTCGTGTCCTTCCAGTTTTCCTGTTATGCCCTCTGCATAACTTCCATCTCTCCTTCTAAGGGATGACAGTAGACTGGGTATTTATTTCTCTGCTCCTCTGCAGCTCATGTGCATAACTGATGTGTCTCTCCTTAATGCAGGTCTTCGCGTAATGGCCTTCACATTTAAAACAGTTATATCATGGACAGCACTTCCTTGCAAGAGGCGTCTGAGGCCTGTTCTGTTAGTGCTAGATCCGACACAAGGCCTAATGTTAACCCCTCTTACTCTCACAACTGTTTTATTCCTTTCATCATCGATTCCTTTTAGGAATACAGCTGGTGTCAGCTTTCCAATGACAACCTCGCTCTACGGAATGTCTTATTCCCTCACTACCCCTTGGACGGCTTACCGTAACTGGTGCTACAATGCGTCGCCGGCCGGAGTGGCCGTGCGGTTCTAGGTGCTACAATCTGGAGCCGAGCGACCGCTACGGTCGCAGGTTCGAATCCTGCCTCGGGCATGGATGTGTGTGATGTCCTTAGGTTAGTTAGGCTTAATTAGTTCTAAGTTCTAGGCGACTGATGACCTCAGAAGTTAAGTCGCATAGTTCTCAGAGCCACAATGCGTCAACCCGACTTATCCGCTTGGACATACACTGTGAAACGCAATTAAAGTGTTATTTTTTTCGGAAATACGAAAAAAGTGAAGAGGTTAAAAAAAATGAGCCAACCAGCTGTAAAACAAGGGCCTATTAGCCCTTTACCTAGCTTTCGATATTTCTAAAAATACTTGCTTCAGAAGGTGTGGGCCCTAAAAATGTAGGCAACCAGTTACTAAATAATTTTCACAAACAAAATGTTAACAGAAAAATATTTGTGAGGTAAGCGTACTCACTCGTTACATCACATGATGATACATTACATTAGCTGAAGCCAAGCGGCTCTTGTAATATATAAAATTGACAAAACAAGAATTATCCGTAGACATGGCTTTAGATAGCAGCCAGATTACATTTAGCGTACTTCAGAATGAATGCTCACTCGTCAATGCCCACGGTAGAGGCTTTTGTCAATATAAAATTGTAAAAGAAGTCAGAGGATAAAACTTTTGCATAAGGTTCGTGTACAACATGCCAGAGGCTGCGGCCAACTGTTATGATTGTACAGGCTCAAGCGACCAGGCAAAACCGGGCTGCTGAGGGCGCTAAACACATGCGCATAAGAACAGCGTCTTGCTTTCTTGCTTATGTTGAATAACATTTTACATTAAAGTAAGCATGAATTTACCTTTATAAGGCTACTAAAATGTAATAGATTACTGGTCTACATTACTTATGAAATTACTGATACATTTGCTGACAGAGTAATAGTGTACATAAATTCAGCATGCAGAAGGTAAAGTTATGTTTACAAAAGATCACCATGCGTGGGGAAAGAAGAGCAAATATAAGCTAAACAATGTCACTAAAAAAAAAAAAATTCTACTTGACACTACGGGAGCTTAAGCGATAAGCAAAGTGGGAAAGCAGCTGGCGCTGTATACATGCGCACAAACACTGCATCTTGCTGGGGTTAATTAGCATAATCTTACATTAAAGCAATATGACAATTTCTTATAGAAGGCCACAAAGAAATGCAATAATTTTAGAGGTATACACTAAATAGAAAATTAACTGTAAAACATTTATGTAGCAAAGTGATACTGCACGTAGCTTTAGTGTGCAGAAGGTAAGTTACAAAAAATTAATTCTGTTACTACAAGGGGTGGAGGACGTAATACATTGATAAAGTTACAGCACAACATAAAAAAGAGCACCTTCTGCTTAACTGTATCGATACGATTTTTGGAATATCAACTGTAGTAGCAGTCGCTTGAGTCCTTGTATTTGTAAAAACTTGGCCTTAGTCTCTGGCATGATGTACACGTAACTTATGCAAATAGTTTATCCTGTGCCTCCTGTTACAATTTTATGTTGACAAAAGCGTCTACCTGTGAGTAGTCATTCTGAAGTACACTAAATGTAATCTGGTTGCTATCTACAGCTAAGGCTTGGGTAATTCTTATCTTGTCATTTTTATATATGACAAGAGCCACCCGGCTTCGGTTAATCTAATGTACCATCACGTGATATAACGAGTGAGTACACTTACCTCACAAATATTTTTCTATTAATATTTTGTTAGGTGTGTAAAAATAACTGGCTATATACATTTTTAGGGCCCACACCCTCTGAAGCTAACATTTTTAGAAATATCGAAACCTAGGTCAAGGGCTAATAAACTATTGCTTTGCAACTATTTGGTTGATTTTTCAACCTCTTCAGAGACACGCAATTGCTGTTTTGCAGCCACGTTTGAGATTTTCCCAAAAAAACGTCTTTTACTGCGATGTAGAAGTTTCAATTTGGGTAAAAGCTGTCTACAGCCTTTCTCTGTTATGATGCAAAAGCGTGGCTTCATGCGGCAAAGTGTCGAATGTGATGTAGATGTAGGGTGAGTCGTGATGTCACATTGGCACCAAACATCACCGCAATACTGTCCAACGCCACCGCGGACGTGTCACACAAAGGAGGTCGTCACACCCCTTCTTACACACACGTCACCACGTCTATCAATATCTCTGTCTTATGGGTCGCTCGTGGACTGGGTGTTGTGTTGTCCTCATCATCGTTTCATCATCATCGCCGACGCGGAAGTCGCCCAATGCGGCGTCGCCTGAAATAAGTCTTGCAACCTGGAGGCCGAACTTCCTCGAGCGGCCGGCCGGAGTGGCCGATCGGTTGTAGGCGCTACAGTCTGGAACCGCGCGACCGCTACTGACTGATGACCTCAGAAGTTAAGTCCCATAGTGCTCAGAGTCATTTGAACCATTTGCCATTCCTCGAGCGGGACCTCTCGGCCATCAAGGCCACACGATCATTTTTTCTTATGGGTGACTGGGCCAGACATTTCAGACCCACTGACACTCAGAAGCGACACAAAAAGCACCAGGTGGTGGCATAAGGGTCATAAGGATCGACAATGAAACCACCTCTGGGCTTGAGGGGAGGGTTACTATCTTTGGCCAGAAAAAAGCACGTTCTCTTAGAATTTTTTTCTCGGGATATGTTAAATATATCAATGTCAAATTTAGTCAAAATATTTATTGATACTTCCTCTACAAAATGAAATTTTTTTGACCAGAAACGTCGAAGAGCAAAGGTTGAAGTGCCGTCAGAACAAAACAAAATTTCGATGTAGACCTCCACGCGCGGTATGTCGCAGGTCAGCCGACTCGTCTGAAATAAAAATTGAGTTGACGTTAGCGAATTATATAAGATTCTTAAGAGTTATACCTCGCGTAAGTTATTTGGACCATAGGAAACAAAATGGCGGCCATTTGAAAAAAATAGGGTTTCTTTCATCGATTTTTCGACTTCGTCCGCCAAGTAAAAATATTTGTAGTTGATGGACCGGACTAAAAGTCGTAGAACGCCTAGACATTTTATTTAGTTTCGTCGGAAACAAAGAATCACGCCAATCGGTTCTGTAGATTTGAAGTTACCACACAGTGCGACAAAAAGAAAGTCATATCGAGAAAAACGCCTTTCAAGTTCTGACTACATATAAATGCAACATTATGCAACTTACGTTTAATCTGCTACTCCGAGTCCATAAATTAGTCCTTCCTCTTCCTCATAGAGGGCGTTCTGTTCGATCTGCGCCATCCTGCGCTGCTCCAGAGCCGCTCGTACGGCCGGTAACAAGCGGTTTTCGGACGCTTGAATCCGGTGTCGTCCGAATGCTTGGCGAACTGCGTCGAATAGAGTCCCAGGGTGACGGCCGTCGTTGTCATGGTATTCAGAATTGCTGAATACCTTTCGTTGAAGCTGCTCACTGCCATGAAAGTCGCAATCTCCACAGTCTTCGCGCCAGAATGCAAATGCTTGGGGGCTAGCTTCCAAACACACGCGTTCAAACTTCCATTTGAATTTTGTGTGTTTCCTCCCAAGCACCATTAAAATAACTGGTGCGTCAAAAGGCCGGTTTCAGGCAGGTGCATATTTTTGTTCAACCGCGAATAACAAACATTTACGTGCCGTATTCGGAAAAACAGTTTCAGTGGTGGATTCTTAACATTTTTATGGATCCAAAAATGCAGTTTAAAAAAAATCGATTTTTTGAACCAAACGATAGTAAACCTCCCCTTAAGGCTTTGACTCCCACATATGTCACATACATTTCTAGATCTCTTATATTTTCGTATGCGCCGAACAGGCGCTAGTTCAGCGACGTACCGCCACTCAGCTCTGTCGAAATAGGTGCCTGTCACACTGGCATCTACGAATCGGTGAATGGCTGTCTATCTACAGGGATAATATATTAAAGTGCCCAAGAAACGTGCGTGGGTGGCATCAATGGTGTCGCCGAACTGGGGAGTGTTAGAGGCACGTTCTGCCGTTTTATTCATACACGTGTCAATGTCGCACCCCTCCATCATTACGTCAAAGGCGGGCACGAAGCAAAATTTTCGATCGCGCTGCACTCAAAAGTGGTAAGACCACATTCAGTGAAGTAGCACACCCAAGATGTGGACAGTCCAGGAGAACGTCAGCAAAGGTTGTCAAGAACGTCGACCCGTTGCTCGACGCACTGCGAAATGTGGTTTTCGACCGCGAAATGTGTGGGAATCAACTCTCCAAGGAAGGGGTCGTTTCGTTGGTGCCCCACTATACCGAAGTGTGAGACATTTTAGTATCGCTTCTGAACGGCAGTGTGTCTGAAATGCTTTCCTCGGCGACACTAAAGGAAACAGCGTGATTTCAAACCTAGGCATTCCGTTTCTGACCTCAGACGCAGAGGGGTCAAGAGAAGGAGTAAAATGTGGGTAAGAGGGCTGTGACGGCCTTCCATCGTGTGACATGTCCACGGTGGCGTTAGGCAGAAGGGTGGTGAAATTCGGTGTCGATGTCACATCATTAACCCACCTTACACCCTACATGAACACCTGTGCTCACATTTGTCGACAGTATGCTGCTGGAAGCTTCGCCAAGCCCGAGGGTTATGTCGCAGGGCGATATTCTTTTGCATCATAACAGAAGAAGGCTGTAGGCACAATTGAGCCAAATTTCAAACTTACGCGCCCCAACGGGAGGCAATTACGGGGTTTCCAAAAAAGTGACTCTTTAATTGTGTTGCGCAGTGTACTTTTTGCCCTACAACGTCTATCTGAAAATAACAGACAAGCATTGTAATCCAAAATTAGTTCGACTCATAGTTCTGCAAGAGGATTGTCTTCACATCTGCGCAAGTCGTACTGCTATCATGTTCCTAGTTTTAACAAATTTTAATAGGACACCAAGACTATGGTTTGTTCAAATGCTGTCACAATCGTCTTCGAACTCTGTTAATTTCCCCTCAAAAGTTCCAGGAATTAACTCAAATGCGTAAGATAAATTTGCTAGGTGGGAGCTTCACTTCCCCGACGACCCATAGTAGGGGATTTTTCGTATGTTTTCAAAACTCCAGAAGAGGTTGCTATTCTACGGTGTGAATCGCTCATCATTCTTGTCAGTCAGGAGACCGGCATTGCTTTGAGGCCTCAATGAAGTTACATTGGCACTAGGTGTTGTCAGCATGCATGATCTGCTGATTCAGGTGTCGGGCACGACGATTTCTGTTGGCTTATTGCTATGAAAGTGTCCTTCGCTGTATACTGCAGCGGACTGCTAACCATGGTCTAATAACTGTGACGAAGGATCTCTTGCTTTGTTCCTTCTGTACACTATAAATAACTGCTCCATCTGTTCATTGTACTAGAAAAGAAAGCTCCACCTGTTCACTGCACCTGATCTACATCGAAAGCTCAGGGCGACTTGTCCAAAGACTAGGGTTGTTAGATTTTCAGAGAGAAAATCCTATCTTCCGGACTCTAAGGCACCTTACTTCCTAGTTAACATATTCGGCCAGGTGTCGAAACGTGAACACCTGGCACCAATTTATATGCCATAGCCCGACATGGGTCGTAACACACTTTTTGTGAATCTGATAATTGATTTGGAGATTCTTCAGGTGTTTTACATAGTCTCTCTCCTGCGCTTCAGTGCAGCGCACAAAACGTTCATACAGCCATGTGAAACTGTCAGAAGAGACCTTCTGTGACGCTTTTTCTTCAACTCGCATGTCACACAGGCTTGACTGTCGTAATGTCGTCGAAGCGTTGACCGTTCACGTGAATTTCTGGACTTTATTGTTTCGCGGTAGATTCATATTGATTACGCGAAGTCTCGTCACCTGTGATGATTTTTTCCACAAAATGGTAGTGCGCATTATGCATTTCAGTCAAATTGCGGAGGTGTACACGCGTCGTTTTTGTTTTGGACTCGAGGTGTATAGCAGAAACTGTGTACACAATTTTCTCTGCCGGAGAATGTCTTGAGACCGGATGTGTTGGCTCACAAAGGATGTCTGATTAGGTGAAATAAATGCGTAAATAGTAGGTAACAGCTGAAATAAATACGTAAATAAAGAAATAAATAGCTCCATTCATCTCATTTAAATTCAATTGGTATAGATCCCGAAGACACCGTTAGCCGCTGTCTCCTTTCATACGTGGTGCATGCTTACACCCCATAAATAAATTCTGGCTCTTTTTTCACATGTGGTACCACCAGTGACAATAAAGGTTAGCCGGCCGGGGTGGCCGAGCGGTTCTAGGTGCTACAGTCTGGAACCGCGCGACCACTACGGTCGCAGGTTCGAATTCTGCCACGGGATGGATGTGTGTGATGTCCTTAGGTTAGTTAGGTTTAAGTAGTTCTACGTTCTAGGGGGCTGATGACCTCAGAACTTAAGTCCCATAGTGCTCAGAGCCATTTGAACCAATAAAGGTTAGTGTCAGGTCTTTACTCATTATCAGACAGCCATCTCGTTAAAGTGACAGTTTGCGAAAAGCAGGAAACCCAGGATTAAGTCCTAAGATTGCCCAGATTATCATTACTGGAAAAAAGCTTCCAGACTTAGTGTGGAAGCTTCAAAAAGTGTAAGTAAATGGCAATATTTTTTTTAAAACAGTAACGCGATTTGTAGCAATAAATCTTTTTCACGCGTTGTTTTGATAAAGCCACAAAAGGAAGGCCACGCTACATCATTACCTTTCTTGCCTCTTGATATCGATGAGTAGACGCCAGCCTGTACGGGGTCTCAGGCATGAAGGCGAAACAGAACCAGAAGGTGGCCACAGGAGCGACGTTCACATACAGGACGACGTAATAGGGCAGGAAAGCGCCGATGATGTAAGCGAACAGGATGCCGCTGTTGCACATCAGGGGCAGCATGCAGCCCACGCTGCCCCGCACCTCGTCGCTGGCCGTCTCGCTGACGTACAGCGTCGTCAGCATCAGACAGCCGGCACACTGCACACCAGCCAGCACCCTGCAAGCCGAGGAGGGCCGGGACATGCGACACACTGGCTATACTCTAACAATACCACCACTTGCAAAGTAGGTCAGAAATCAGATTAATAATGTTGCTCACGCAGCATATGTTCGCTTTATCGGGCAACAACAAAGTTACAGACTGTGGATGGTATCGGCAGAATGGAAATAATGAAGTCACTGAAAAAAAAGCCATTAATTTTCGCACTTATTTTGAATGGATGCCCACGTAGATTTCGTCGAAGTTGTTATGGCTCATCTTGTTGATTCTAGGGTGATTCCACTTTGACTGCTAGAAGGTCGAGATCTGTACTTTAGCAACATTTGAAGACCTAACAAATGCGTTTTTCAGGAAATTCTTAATGATCAAACAATCCCAGATCAGAACAATGGTATGGTGGAAATAATTTTTGACTTGGTGTTCACGATCCACATTCTTATTAAACTTCTTGTAAATTCACATATACTTCTTCAGCTGCTCATAGTGTCCTGTGTTATCGACATTGTACGTACACACTTATTATAAGCATCTGAACATCTACTGGTGTACATTAATATGGGGTGAGTTTACTGCTCGAAATGAAGACAGTGTTCTGCTATATTCACTTGGGAAGAATTATTGTTGGTAAATCTTTTTATTAACAATAATTGCTCATTGTGGTCATTTCACAAGACATACATGGAAGTTATGTTACCCAGGGAGTAGCTATCTGAAGTGAAACAGTGTTCATCCAGTGATAAGCGACATGTGTCTTGTACCAAAGGCCAAAAGAGTTTGTTGTCTAGCGTCTCCATAACAATTGTGCACTGTTTTGCACTGGGTCTACTCATACTCTGCAACCACAGGGGATGTATCGTAACTGTATTATCGATTTTCTTTTCAATCCTGCTTCCATGTACTGACAATACACTTTTTTCCATAAAACCTATGGTAAAGCAATATGCATGATGCCCAGTGTACCAGATTTACGTACAATATAACCATACTTTGTAAACGAATCCAAATGTGAATGGATCTTTCTAAAGAAAATTGCTGTATTCTTTGCTGTAGTAAGTATCCATGGATCCATTGATTTCTGTGATGCAAACTTTAAAATTTAGTGTAATGTTTCACTTAACTTGGTGCAGCGCAGTAAGTATGACGTGTAACGGAAATACATTCACTTCTATATTAGGTGAATACATCAGAATGTAAGATATGAGAGAGTCGATATTATCACCTAATTGTTTTCGAATCATCAGATGAAAAATATTTCATATCGACCAGAAAGCCGCCTCGCCGCACGAGCACCAATACTTAGCGAGGAGTACAGCCATAGCAAAAGCCGCATCAGGACGGAATGCAAAGAGCAAGTCTCTAACAGTGAGTGGGTTAAAAGCAGTAATTTCTTTAATAATTCCATTTGGCAGACTGGTTATTTTTCCCAAGACCATTGAACTAATTTTGTTTGTGGAAACCAGTCATAATTCAGTAGTATGAACACTGAAAAGCCAAAGAAACTGGTAGACGTGCCTAACGTCGTGCAGGGCCCCCGCGAGCACGCAGAACTGCCACAATAGGACATGGCATGGACTCCACAAATGTCTGAAGTAGTGCTGGAGGAAACTGACAACATGAATCCTTCAGGGCTGTCCATAAATCCGTAAGAGAGGGTGGAGATCTCGTCTGAGCATCCCAGATATGCTCAATAATGTTCATCTCTGGGAAGTTTGGCGGCTAGCGGAAGTGTTTAAACTCAGAAGAGTGTTCCTGGAGCCACTCTGTAGCAATTCTGGACGTGTGATTGCGCTTTGTCCTGCTGGAATCGTCCAAGTCTGTCGGAATGCACAATAGACATGAATGGATGCCGGTGATCAGACAGGGTGCTTACGTACGTGTCACCTGTCAGAGTCGTATCGAGATGTATCATGGTCCCATATCACTCGAATAGCACACGCCCCACAACGTTGCAGAGCCTCCGCCAGCTTGAACACTCTCTTGCTGATATACAGGCCTAGGCGAGGAATAAAGCGTTTTTCGTGCAGTAATCAAGGGTATACGAGTGGGCCTTCGGCTCCGAAAGCCTATATCGACGATGCTTCGTTGAATGGTTCGCACACTGACGCTTGTGGATGGCCCAGCACCGAAATCTGCAGCAATTTGAGGAACGGTAGTACTTCTGCCACGTTGAACGATTCTCTTCAGTCATCGTTGGTCGCGTTTTGCAGGATCTTTTTTTCCGGCCGCAGCGATGCCGAAGATGTTTTACCGGAATCCTGATGTTTACCGTATGCTCGTGAAATGGTCGTACGGGAAAATCCCCACTTCGTCCATACCTCGGAGATGCTGTGTCCCATCGCTCGTGCGTCGTCTATAACACAACTTTTTAACTCACTTAAATCTGGATAACCACCCATTGTAGCAGCAGTAACCGATCTAACAGCTGCGCCAGATACTTACTTTCTTATATAGGTGTTGCCATCCTGCCTGTTTACAAACGTCCATATCTGAATACGCATGTCTATACCATTTTCTTTGGTGTTCCACTGTATACACTCCTGGAAATTGAAATAAGAACACCGTGAATTCATTGTCCCAGGAAGGGGAAACTTTATTGACACATTCCTGGGGTCAGATACATCACATGATCACACCGACAGAACCACAGGCACATAGACACAGGCAACAGAGCATGCACAATGTCGGCACTAGTACAGTGTATATCCACCTTCCGCAGCAATGCAGGCTGCTATTCTCCCATGGAGACGATCGTAGAGATGCTGGATGTAGTCCTGTGGAACGGCTTGCCATGCCATTTCCACCTGGCGCCTCAGTTGGACCAGCGTTCGTGCTGGACGTGCAGACCGCGTGAGACGACGCTTCATCCAGTCCCAAACATGCTCAATGGGGGACAGATCCGGAGATCTTGCTGGCCAGGGTAGTTGACTTACACCTTCTAGAGCACGTTGGGTGGCACGGGATACATGCGGACGTGCATTGTCCTGTTGGAACAGCAAGTTCCCTTGCCGGTCTAGGAATGGTAGAACGATGGGTTCGATGACGGTTTGGATGTACCGTGCACTATTCAGTGTCCCCTCGACGATCACCAGTGGTGTACGGCCAGTGTAGGAGATCGCTCCCCACACCATGATGCCGGGTGTTGGCCCTGTGTGCCTCGGTCGTATGCAGTCCTGATTGTGGCGCTCACCTGCACGGCGCCAAACACGCATACGACCATCATTGGCACCAAGGCAGAAGCGACTCTCATCGCTGAAGACGACACGTCTCCATTCGTCCCTCCATTCACGCCTGTCGCGACACCACTGGAGGCGGGCTGCACGATGTTGGGGCGTGAGCGGAAGACGGCCTAACGGTGTGCGGGACCGTAGCCCAGCTTCATGGAGACGGTTGCGAATGGTCCTCGCCGATACCCCAGGAGCAACAGTGTCCCTAATTTGCTGGGAAGTGGCGGTGCGGTCCCCTACGGCACTGCGTAGGATCCTACGGTCTTGGCGTGCATCCGTACGTCGCTGCGGTCCGGTCCCAGGTCGACGGGCACGTGCACCTTCCGCCGACCACTGGCGACAACATCGATGTACTGTGGAGACCTAACGCCCCACGTGTTGAGCAATTCGGCGGTACGTCCACCCGGCCTCCCGCATGCCCACTATACGCCCTCGCTCAAAGTCCGTCAACTGCACATACGGTTCACGTCCACGCTGTCGCGGCATGCTACCAGTGTTAAAGACTGCGATGGAGCTCAGTATGCCACGGCAAACTGGCTGACACTGACGGCGGCGGTGCACAAATGCTGCGCAGCTAGCGCCATTCGACGGCCAACACCGCGGTTCCTGGTGTGTCCGCTGTGCCGTGCGTGTGATCATTGCTTGTACAGCCCTCTCGCGGTGTCCGGAGCAAGTATGGTGGGTCTGACACACCAGTGTCAATGTGTTCTTTTTTCCATTTCCAGGAGTGTATTTGATTGTGTTGTGGAGAATAATCTTCTAAAATTATACAGACTACAAACCACCAATCCGTTCCAATATGTTGGGGCTGTTTTTGATGACTAAGTTCAGTGATCACGGATCTGTAAGCATCTGAACACCACATGGCTGCTAGAGAAGTTAAATATGAGGGATTATAGACTAGCGTCATTTCCATGGAGAGTTTACATCGGAAAAGAAAGAGTTGCCACAATTTTAAAAGTTTTTCTCCTGTTGATCATAACTTAGAAGTATATGCTTGTGAGTTGTTTCTACAGCGTAATTTTAACAGTTCAAATGGTTCAAATGTCTCTGAGTACTATGGGACTTAACATCTGAGGTCGTCAGTCCCCTATAACTTAGAACTAATTAAACCTAACTAACCTAAGGACATCGGATACATCCATGCCCGAGGCAGGATTCGAACCTGCGACCGTAGCAGTTGGGCGGCTCCAGACAGAAGCGCCTAGAACCGTTCAGCCAAAGCGGCCGGCTAATTGTAACAGTCTACAGATTAACTCTAGAGAATTTTCACCAGTTTGTGAAAAATCTGGATGCATTATTTAGGTAACTGGAAGACAAGAAGAAGCAGTAGTTTGCGGAGATTTCAGTGTAGATTTCTTAAAAGATACGGGCAGGAAACATGAACCAGAATCACTACATGGTTGTTTCACTCTAATTTCAGTAGTCATCATCTTTATAGACAGTGCTCAGGCTGCAGCAATTAATGTGTACTCAATCGTTAATGGAGTATCTGATCACAATGCACCACTAATGGAAATAAACAATATTTCACCTTACAGCCCTGATAGAGGTTCATATATAGCAGCGAGGCCTATTAATTATAACAGGCTAAAATGTTTTGAGAGGAAGTTAAAAGAGATGGAATGGAACGAGGTGTACGTAGGAAGGCATACTAACGTCAAATTAAATTCATTCCGTAGTAAATTTGTGTCAATATTTGAAAGTTACTTTTTTTATGGGTCTTTTTAGAAAAGTAAGTCGTGGCTATGGAAGGGAATTAAAATGTCATATAACAGAAAGAGGCAATTTTGTATAAATGCCAGATTAAGTAACATCTGACATTACTTGTATATTACAAAAATTTCTGTAGTATTTTAAGGAAAGTTATTGAAATGTATGCACGTCCTGACGGAAATAAATAATGCAGATAATAAGATTAAAATTATGTGGGATGGTATCAAACAGCTGGACAGACAGCCAATCAGTGTACAAGATACCATAACAAAGTAAATGATGATGTTGTGATTGATGATTCACAACTTGTAAGTACTTGTAACAATCACTTTCTAAATGTAGCAGCAAAAACAGGATTACGTGGCCCAGTTGAAGGATCAAGAGAATATATTCGAAATGTCATTCCACAAAACTTTAATCAGTCAGAAGGGGCACCAACATCCTTCACTGAAATTAACAGAATTCTGAAAATTCTGGAGAATAATAGCTCATGTGATGCTGATTGAATTTCAAACAGAATTGCCGGCCGGAGTGGCCGAGCGATTCTAGGTGCTGCAGTCTGGAGACGCGCGACCGCTACGGTCGCAGGTTCGAATCCTGCCTCGGGCATGGATGTGTGTGATGTCCTTAGGTTAGTTAGGTTTAAGTAGTTCTAAGTTATAGGGGACTGATGACCTCAGAAGTTAAGTCCCATAGTGCTCAGAGCCATTTGAATCATTTTCAAATAGAATTCTGAACAATTGTTCCCACTTAACGAGTAATGTCCTCATTCCTGTACGTAATGAATAACTGACGCGGGGAATTTTCTCAGAGAGGTTAAAATAAGTAATTGTTAAACCTCTTCATGTGAAAGGTGACAGGCCAGACTTAAACAATTATCATCCCATTTCTTTACTTAGACCTTTTCCCAAAATATATGAGCAAGTAATTGCTCAAGAATAGTATCACGCTTACATAGGAACAATTTGCTTTGCATACCACAGTTTTGATTCATTGCTCGACTGAGAATGCTATTGACACATTAGTTCATCAAATAGTACAAGATTTAAATAAAAAACATTACCAGTTGATATTTTTTGTGATCTTTGTGAGGCTAGCGTGTTACTCTCGTAGAAAAACTAAAGTTTTATGGAATTCATCATTTTACATACAGATGGTCTGAATGTACTTAACCTGCAAAATGTTGCTCTGAATAAATGAAACAATGTTGAAAGGGTAGAAAGTTTTAGTAACTGGGAAGAAATCACAAAGGGAGTCGTACAGTGTGATTCAGCTCGTCCTAGAATTCTGAAACCCCTGCAAATACTGCATACATGAGTTCCATATTCTCTCACTTGATATGCGCAAACTGTTATTCCTACAGAAACAATGAACCGGACCTTTTTGTAGGAAAAGGGGTAGTGCAGCCCTTTCTGCAAAGATTACGAAATCTCCGAGAGGCCCCTGATATAGTGGTACTGAAGGCTGACAAAGATAATGCACCGCTTTTTTACCTGTGTCTAACGATAAGATGCATGGTCGGCTAAGTGACTCTACTTACAGGACATGTGCTACGGAAAACGTCTGCACTGTTAAATTCCTCCTTCAATACCTCAGAAGATCATTAAGAGGTTGAGACTATATGGTTGTGTACCACCAAGACTGTATGGCGTTTCCAAAATTCACAACGAAAGTGTTCTACTACGTCCAATAGTGGCCAACAGTGAAGCCGCCTAAATATGATTTAGCCAAACATTTTGCTTCGTTGCTGAGATCGTTGGTGGGAAAATGCCATCACATCCGTAACTCGGTCCACTTTATCAGTGGACAGGGGCTCACCGTCTAAGCAGTTCTGACCGTTTGATTAGCTTTGATGTAGTATCACTTTTTACAAAGGTCCCTGTGGTGTCACCGCCAGACACCACACTTGCTAGGTGGTAGCCTTTAAATCGGCCGCGGTCCGCTAGTATACGTCGGACCCGCGTGTCGCCACTGTCAGTGATTGCAGACCGAGCGCCACCACACGGCAGGTCTAGAGAGACTTACTAGCACTCGCCCCAGTTGTACAGCCGACGTTGCTAGCCATGGTTCACTGACAAATTACGCTCTCATTTGCCGAGACGATAGTTAGCATAGCCTTCAGCTACGTCATTTGCTACGACCTAGCAAGGCGCCATTATCAATAGATATTTAACTTGTGATGCCTGTACCGTCAGACCGATGTTCTACAATTATGGATTAAAGTTAAGTATTACATCAACTACGTACTTTATTTGCTACTAAAAATTCCCTTAACTGTTCCAGACCTCACGCCAGTCTGCGTGAGCTTAACGCGTGCCTTTCGGCTTCCTCCAAACCCCGTGAGTTGGCTCCTGCCAGTTCACAACAGTCCCCCTCGCAGATTCATTGGTACTAATTCAAATGGTTCAAATGGCTCTGAGCACTATGGGACTCAACTGCTGAGGTCATTAGTCCCCTAGAACTTAGAACTAGTTAAACCTAACTAACCTAAGGACATCACAAACATCCATGCCCGAGGCAGGATTCGAACCTGCGACCGTAGCGGTTTTGCGGTTCCAGACTGCAGCGCCTTTAACCGCACGGCCACTTCGGCCGGCCCGCACTAATTGGTAAAAAGTTTGAGGCCGTCATCGCTGCTTTGTTTCAGCATGCTCTATCCTCTTTTATGTTCAATCAAGAATATTTTAAACAGACTAACTGCGTCGCCATGGGCGGCCCTCTGTCTCCCTTGGTGGCCAACCTTTTTATGCAAGATTACGAGGAGAGAGAGCTTGAACCAGTCGTCCTTAAACCAGCTATGTTTTGGAGGTACGTGGACGATACTTCCATTGTGTGGCCTCGTGGAGAAGTAAACTGACGGAATTTCTTCTCCACCTCAACTCCATTCATAATAACATTCGGTTCACCGTGAAAATAGAAAAAGACGGTTATCCCTTTCTTGGATGTCTGGGTTAGACGAAAGAATGATGGGTCTATGAGCGTGCTTGAAACACTCGTACACAGAGCTCACACCGTCTCAGAACTGGATAATTTACCTAAAGAACTCGCCAATCTGAAGTCAGTGCTCAGAAAGAGTGGGTATTCCACCCAGCAGATTAAATGGACACTGTCACTTAAAATCAAGAATCGGGAAGTTGATAAAAAGGAGAACACGCGGCAAAATCTTTAGCCTCTCTTACTTTTGTGGGCACATTTCGTTTAAAATAGCAAGATTCTTCTGTAAATTTGAAGTGGAAGCTATTTTTCGTCCACCGTGTAAGACTGCAGACGTTTTGGGACCGGTGAACGACGACCTGTTATTACGGAAGGCCGTAATTTACAAAATACCGTATCAGTGTGATATGGGTTGGGGTGTTTTGGAGGAAGAGACCAGACAGCGAGGTCATCGGTCTCATCGGATTACGGAAGGAAGTCGGCCGTGCCCTTTGAAAGGAACCATCCCAGCATTTGCCTGGAGCGATTTAGGGAAATCACGGAAAACCTAAATCAGGATGGCCGGACGCGGGATTGAACCGTCGTCCTTCCGAATGCGAGTCCAGAGTGTGATATGGCTTACATAGGGCACACCACACGCACTATGAAATAATGGTTGCACTCGCCTTTTGCAAACAAGGAAGCCCGCTGTTGCTGATCACTGTATTTTCATGGACATTCAATGGAGACGGCCTTGCCGTCCCCATTGAATGTCCATGAAAATACACCGGTTCCCGTCAGATCACCGAAGTTAAGCGCTGTCGGGCTGGGCTATCACATGGATGGGTGACCATCCGGTCTGCCGAGCGCTGTTGGCAAGGGGGCTGCACTCAGACCTTGTGAGGCAAACTGAGGAGCTACTTGATTGAGAAGTAGCGGCTCCGGTCTCGTAAACTGACATACGGCCGGGAGAGCGGTGTGCTGACCGCATGCCCCTCTAAATCCGCATCCAGCGACGCCTGTAGTCTGAGGATGATACGGCGGCCGGTCGATATCTTTGGGCCTCCATGACCTGTTCGGGAGGAATTTTAGTTTTTAGTTTATCATGGAACAGTGATTCTAACCACAGCTACATATTTTTCGGACTCCATTATTGAAGGATCCGTGGAAACAGGCCTGGCGGAAAACCTAATGAACTGTGATAGCAGCTACCAGTTCAATAATGCGTGGAAGACCCTCATCCACACGGCTGGTTCTATTCGAAGAGTGCGCCAACGGCCGCGGCGAGCAGTCACGCACAAGACATCCGAGTTCCGCAGTTCCACCAGCGAGCGCGCTGCCGCCTTGAAGTGTGGTACGTTCGTCAACTTGAACAGGGCGGAACGGAGCAACTAATCGTCAGTCTTCGATGGCTGGCTTGCTGATGACTGGCAGGTGCACAGTCAGAATCGTTCAATTACGAGCTGCTGCAAGCCCAAAATTTGTTTGAAAATTAAATTTCCTGGAAAATTTATAAAACTCCCATAGAGCTATGCAATTGTAATTTGCAATGGGTGTCGTATTCAACTAAATGCCTGAAGATTTTACTCTCATCAGAGTAGATTGCCACTATTTTGTTGTAAAATGGAGATGTAAGGAGGAAATTGTCGCAGTTCTGTTAGCTTACGTGTAACCAAGAATACTATTGGGAATCCTAAAAGAATCTGTTACCTATTTTGAGAGAAAATTCGTACAAAGTGATTGATTTCCAGCCGTCCAGATGAGAAAGATTTTGAACTCATAATTTCGACATCTTAATAGATTGCTTCTATCAAGATTGTTGCTATAATTTTATAGAATGTGGAGGATATTTCTTTAGCAATACTACATTTACTTAAGTGTAGATATTTATTAATGCCTATACATAAAACATATAGCACCACCATGGAGTTGCAAATAGCAGCTTAATACCACATTCTTCAGTCGGAAACAGACATATCAGGATATTTAATAGGGTCGACGAGACATGGAACATACAATTGTCTTTTGTACACTTAGTCGCACTCTGCACTTAAAAACATTTACTTAGGGAAGAAATGTAGTGGCGTGTATTTATTAAAGTATCGGCCTGGTATCTTTTTAAGATGTGATGCCCAGGTGAACAACCGAAGAAGAAAAATAAGGAAATGTCAATCAACTGTTAATGTCGGAAATTACCCTCATATAGTGGTCACTATAATGTGTGGATAACATTGAGATAGGTTTCAGCAGATGGGTGCACATTAGCAACAGCTTTCCCTATATACTTGTGTATAGAACTAGAGTTTCTGCAGATTTAACAAACAAATGGTTGTTTGCCAATTTATGCCACAACAGAAAAAATAGAACAGGGGATATAAAGTAAAAACCGACTGGTAGTATGCAAACGACATAGTACCACCATGACGTAACTAACAGCTTAATATTATGTTCTTTAGTCATGGAGACACATATCAGGGTATTTTATAAGATGATATGTGTCACATTTTATTTAAACATTTACAGTGCTACCACAACTTTGTATTGTAGGATAGGGAGGTGGGTCAGAATTCTATTTTAGTATTGGGGCAGTGAGGTTGTTTCACTTACCTGAATGTCTTATTCCAACTGCGTGAACATATATAGACTGCTAAGATGTCCACAGTAACACGCACAATCAATTCACTGCGTGTGGCTGTATATAATGATACATCATTTTGCTATTTTTACGGTAGGATTTGTGACCGTGTATCTAAAACGCAAGGTAAGCTATATACAATGAAACGCCAAAGAAACTAATATAGGCTTGCATATTGACTTACAGAGATATGTAAACAGGCAGAATACGGCGCTGCAGCCGGCAACGCCTATATAAGACAACAAGTATCTGGCTCAGTTGTTAGATAGGTTACTGCTGCTACAATGGCAGGTTATCAAGATTTAAGTGAGTGTTACAGTCGGCACACGAGCGAAGGAACACAGCATCTCCGAGGTAGCGATGAAGTGGGGATTTTCCCTTAAGACCATTTCACGAATGTACCGTGAAATCAGGAATCCTTTAAAACCCCAAAACTCAGACATCGCTGCGGCCGGAAAAAGATCCTACAAGAACGGGTCCAACGACGACTGAAGAGAATCGTTCAACGTGAAAGAAGTGCAACCCTTCCGCAAATTGCAGCAGATTTCAATGCTGGGCCATCAACAAGTGTCGGCGTGCGAACCATTCAACGAAACATCATCGATATGAGCTTTCGGAAACGAAGGCCCACTCGTGTACCCTTGATGATAGCACTACACAAAGTTTTACGTCTCGCCTGGGCCCGTCATCATCGACATTCGACTGTTGATGACTGAAAACATGTTGCCTGGTCGGACAGTTTAGTCTCGAATTGTATCGAGCGCGCATGGACGTGTACGGGTATGGAGACAACCTCATGAATCCATGGACCCTGCATGTTAGCAGGGGACTGTTCAAGCTGGTGGAGGCTCTGTAAGAGTGTGGGGTGTGTGCAGTTAGAGTATGTGTGTCCCCTGATACGTATAGATACGACTCTGATAGGTGACGCGCACGTAAGCATCCTGTTTGATCACCTGCATTCATTCATGTGCAGTGTGCATTCCGACGAACGACGTACTTGGCCAATTCCAGCAGGACATTGAAACACAATACTCATCCAAAATTGCTACAGAATGCCTCCAGGAAAGCTCTTCTGGTTTTAAACACCAAACTCCCCAGACGTGAACATTATTGAGCATACCCGGGATGCCTTGCAACGTGCTGTTCAAAAGAGATCTCCTCCCCCTCGTACTCTTACGGATTTATGTTGTCAATTCCCTCCAGCACTACTACAGTGGAGTCCATGCCACGTCGTGTTGCGGCACTTCTGCGTGCTTACGGAGGGCTGTACACAATATTTGGCAGGTTTACCAGTTTCTTTAGCTCTTCAGTGTAGGGTATCCAAAAGGTCAACTTATCGTCCACGTCCCCTACGTCTGAAATATAATGTAAACTATTGTGTATTGCAATATGTCACAGCAGTCATCCACAGGCATTTTATACCCAATAACTTTAATACAGATTAGTTTAACTGTGTATGAGACAGCATTTTTTCCTTTAAGGCCTGTGGAATAACATTGTAGGAATCAATCCTAATTCGATAATATCTATATCTGATGGCATTGTGGAGATCGTCTTCCTGGTTTCAGAAAATTATGTTTCTACAGCTTTAATACAACATTTATGTATAATACTTACGTCTTCTCTGTTGGAATCTGCATTAACAATTTCCACATAGGAAAACAGAACACAGTTTATAATGTTTTGTAGGTCTTGAGTGCCTGGAAAGTTTACTTACAGACCATTTACCTTGTGGTTGTTCTTATCGTCCCCCAGTAACAAAGTGCAGAACAAATGGTTCAAATGGCTCTGAGCACTATGGGACTCAACTGCTGTGGTCATAAGTCCCCTAGAACTTAGAACTACTTAAACCTAACTAACCTAAGGACAGCACACAACACCCAGCCATCACGAGGCAGAGAAAATCCCTGACCCCGCCGGGAATCGAACCCGGGAACCCGGGCGTGGGAAGCGAGAACGCTACCGCACGACCACGAGATGCGGGCAGTGCAGAACACATTTAAACACTGTTGCTAACAGAAATATTCCCTTTGCTTTTCAGAAGTGATTTATTGACACATTTTGGGCTCTGCCCATCGTCAGAACTCTTGTCAAATAACAATGCAAAGCCATAACCAGTAATGTAATGACCAACACATCACTTGTATAAAATTTATCAAGAGTTGTTGCATGAAGTACAGGAGGAGACACACCAAAAATAAGAACAAAATCTTCATATAGAGAATGTAGTCATGTATATCACAAATCGTAACCAGAACTTAACTGATAGGAGGACAGCCTTACATAGCTTCACTGATTTCATTTGCCACCAGGTGCTGTGGGTGCATAAGGACTGTATCACTGTAATGTACCAACAGAAATAGCCGAAAAACCTTATATTAAAAACATAAATAATGAAAGGAAAAGAATCTGTGTATGAACTTAGAAAAAGAGGAGTATATACAATATTGCATACAGTTGACATTGTCAACATTTTTCGAATATTTTATACATTGTACCATATTTGTGCTTTGTATAGTAACGATATAAGGAAATAATTATGAAAACACACACACAGACGTTTGAGCCAATGATTATTATAAAATAGCTCACACTCTTAATGCTTTGTCAAAGTGGCACCACCTATGCAACAAACATACCTCTCCTCATCCTAAATGTGCCTATTTACTGCAATGCTTTGTGGTTATATATTGTCACTCACTATTTTACTTTATATTTTGGTTTTTGTATGAATAATGAATTGGGAGTTATTTGTATTTTACCATTTACTACTAATGTGACGCACATAACGTCATTTTTAACTCAGTCTCGCCACGTGGTAGTTGTTCCTGTCAGCTACATTTTGTTTATTGAATCCTGTACTCTGTATGCACTGTTGTATATACTCTTTGTTTTACAATATTTCATGCTTTACTCTTGAATTTTTTCCTTTTATTATTTACATTTTTAATAGAGGTGGTTCAAATAATTCTATGAACACAGTACATCGACACTGCTATGCATTCATGGTACCTGGCAGCAACTGATATCGGTTAAGCTTTGTCATGCCATTCTGCTGTCAGTTAATTTCTGATACTGATAGGCGTTATAATGCCTCCATACTCTGTATGAAGACTTGATTCTCATTTTTAGTGTGTCTGCTCATGTGCTATACGTAACATCTTTCGTAAAACTTAGTATATGTGCTGTTGCTAATTACATTTATGGTTATGGCGTTGTATTCTTCTTTGGTAGATATTTCTGATGATTGTCAGAACTCGAAACACGCCAATAAATCGCTTCTCAACAGAAAAGTGAATACTTACTTATCGACCTATTGAACAGTGGATAGAGATTTAAGTTTACATAATGGTTCCCAGATTTATCGAGACCTAGTCAATTCATCTATTAGTGAGGATGGATTGTGCTCAAGTTGAGATTTATTGGATAGGATGATTTACGAGCACAATTATACTGGCAGTTACAATGATTCTATTTATTTTTACATGTATAATGTAGCTCACTTTTTCAATTAAACGATGGGGATGCCGTTGGGAAGGGTGGATGCAATTATATAAGTCTTTAGTATGCAAAAAACCTGGTTACAATCTTCAAGATCAAGATTTATTGAACAAAATGACTCATAAGCACATTTACACTATAGCTCACTTCGGCAGTCACACTTTGGAGATTAGCACGCTGTTTAGGAACCATTTCGAAGTCTATGTTACATGATGCACACTTGCAAGTACACTGTGGAGAAGGAATGGTATGAAGTTTTTATTATGCACCAATGCTGTCACATGCATACTCGAAATTCGACAGCCAGTGAGTGCAAACCAGCATGCACACATCGAATCTGGAGTGTGGTTGCAACTCGGCTGTGGTGTCTGAATGAGCCACAGCAGGGTCTTGCCATTTCCCCTTCCACCCACTGCAGTCTGCATATGAGAAAAATGTGCCCCCACGGTCACTACTTTGTGTATGTGGTGGTTTGTGGCAGTGACCCCAGACCACAGTATAGGTCTGGAGCAGAGTGCTGAGGTGAATTCATCACTACTAACTTCAGGTCTGGTTTGGAGGTGAAACCACCCTCACTGGGCCAGAATAGTGTTTGGAGATGGGTGCACCAGCTGTAGGTCTGGGATAGTGTCTGAAGGTGAATCTACCAGCATTAGGTCTGGGTAGGGTTCAGAGGTGTATCTACCCATGGTACATCTGGAACAGTGTTAGGTCCAGGGTAGGGTCTTGGGGCATTGGCGACAAACCAGCATATACACAAAATAGGACTAGGGGCTAGGTGATTACAATTATTTCCAGTTCTTGCATAAATTTTGGATTTTCAGAGCATATACAAATCTTTGACAGCTGGAGTTGATCAGTACTCTGAGTTATTAACATATGAGAAAATGAGACTGGGTGTCACATTCGTCAGGGGATCATGGAGTGACTTTTGCAAGAATCGCTAACCATAAAGCAGTATTTCAGATAACTAACACTTTAACCCACTCCATCACAGACCACATAAGGGGTGGCTTTGGCAGTTTGCATTGTGTGCGTTTATAAAAGTTTACCTGGGTAATCATTTGGAGGAGGAAGAAGCAGAAGTGCTCCTGCAATCACTTAGTAGATGCTCTGGTTGGGTGTGGTATTTGTATCACTGTTTGATGGTAAAGAAAGCTGCCTACAACTGGCAGGATAACCAATAAGAATAAAATATTCTTGTTCAAAATCTTTAATTATTTGCATATACAATTTGACATGAAATATGAAAAAAATCTGGATACAAAAGACAAGAAAGGATATCTGCATTCACTATATATGGTAATGGAAAGTATTAACATGTTGGCATACTTGCAGAAAAATGGTGGATCTGAGGCGTTTATTATATTAGAGAACATACAAAAAACCTGATTATAAACCTCACTTGGATCTTCTTAAGAAAGGGTGGTTATATTGTATTGTGGACTGGACATTGCACATGCTGTCTTAAGAAAAAAAGCTTCATAAACAGTTACATCTTCCACAAATGATGATATTCTCCAGGTCTTGAGGCCTTAAAAAAAACCAAACAATGTCTCAAATAGACTAAGGTCACTCTTTATTAGAGAAATAACTGCTTCAAATACAGTTAATGCGAAAAACTTTGCTATCAAGGAAAACTATAAACTGCTTGCTACCTCAACAAGAACAAACCACTGTCGATGTGTAAGCAAGGCTTACATATTACTTAAAACAGATGGTATGGGATAAATCTGGATACAAAAGGAGGATACAAGACATCTAAATTTGTTACAATGAGACACAGCGCAAAACATTCTGTAGAAACACATAATAGAAACAAATAACACCTAGGTAGGTCAGATCTTAATATGATTACACCATGATGTTAAAACTTGCTTCGAAAAACTGACCTGTAGAAAAGAATCATGAATTTTTGTCAAAACGTAGAACTGTCAGCGAGTACCACCATTTTTCGACGTAGACGCTTTCCACAGGTCTAAAATATCATTTTATTCTCTGCAAAAACCTGTTGTTAAGATATTTAGACCTGCACTGCGCTGTTCCATTTCATCTTTTAAGAAGCGCTTAGCTATCTAGGAAAATCAGGCCAACGACAACTTTTAGTAACGACTCTAGGCTGCATTATGCCTGGCAGCATGGAAAATACCTGATTCTGTTACCACACAATTCCTCTGTAACACTACAATTATAATTTGTTGCCTACACTCTTATGTTAGAATGCTTTACAAACTCTCCCACTTTCGTAATATTAAACTGATTTTATACATACATACTGTTAGAAAAAAGTACTATACAGGGGAAGTAATGGGAATTTTGATGGAACGTATGAGTATTTAATGTTAGCACTCAATAAATAAGTGGGGGATGACATTACATATCTGTACTTTAATAGAAGAGAGACGAAGCATTCTAGAGTCAGAGTGTCAAGACGAAACTACTATTTCCCTTGCATGGGAACAATACTGAGGCAGCAAGAGGCATATTCGAAAGGAAGCACTGGAAATAGTTTCGAGGAAGTATAAAAGAACCTGTGGCTATACTGTATAAAGTGAGATTTTCTTACGTTCATAGGAATGCTCTAAAGACCATTCAACTGTATTAAATACCAACAAAGAGTATTTACAATGTGCTCTGCTTAACTATGTGCCAGTCACCTATGTGGGGTCAACTAATGAATAACTTATACAACAGCTGCTCTGTGGTTAACTGTATTCAGTGCGACATGAAGTTGTGTGGGAGAAGTGTAACTGACAGTGTAATTGTGTATGTAAATCATCCTATCAAATAAATCTCAACCTCGAACTTGGCCACAATCTAATCTCATTGGTAGGTAATTGACTAGGTGTGGATAAATCTGGCAATCATGTAGGCTCATCCAGCTTTCCTGACCAATACAACAGGGCCCCTTGTAGTCTCCCACAGTTTCTGACTCATCCAGTTGGCCTAGAGATATCGTGATATAGAATGTGGGAGGGGCTCCTAAGCCAGGAACCACACTGTTTCGTTACAAAGTCACTGCAGATTTTCAATATCTATAAATACTCACGAGGGTCTGAACATGCTGCCTATCCTAATATGACATGATAGTATTTCTGTTACAATTTTGACATGAATGTCTCTGCTCCTATGTGGGAACAAATGAAGGTGCGATCGATCAACCAAAACCTGCATCAACTTTCTTTGGACTATCCTTGGTATGGTCAAATTCTTTTGCCACCCCGCCGCATCAGCCTTGGGTTCACGTCACACTTGTCAGGCGAAATGGGCATTAGCCTGCACCAATTTCAAGGCTACTCTACAAATCATTTTCCCATCGTCAACAATGAACCATAGGAGTAACATGTTATCAAATAGAATTATTTCAAGCTGGATTACATACAACATTTACGTGGTCGGAACCTCTTAGTCACTTCTGGTTTGTAAATGGAATTACCATATACATCAGGTTGCCCACTAGGTAACCTTGGCAGCATCTAGAAAGAAAATAGATGTCATTTGATTTCCATTGATTCATCCATCTGGTAGAGCGTCTTCCTAGAATGTGTGAATAGCACCACATTTCTCTTTCGTCCAAAGCCATGTACTGTCGTCTGAAATAGCAATTAACTTTCATCTCCCAGGCGACAATTTTTGTTTCCGGGAGCTTTATTACATGTATATACATTCAAAGTTTTTACTTTGTTCTTAATGTAACGAAATACAGAGTGGCAAGAGACCGTAACCACAGAAGGAGTTGTCTTTAAAGAATATGGACGGAATAGGAACACGACAGTGGATCAAAATATTCCAAGAACGTCTTAAGGAGAGCACTGCCGACTTCAGCGACACGGAAATCTTTGCGCTGAAGGAAGTGAAGGTGACGACAAACACGTCATAAACCTGGATTACCTACAAGTGGACCTCGTATGTACCCTGGTCTCATTAATAGCTTAATTTATGTTTACATTTGGGGCGACTGTTGTGTTAGGCACATACTATGTAATTTTGGCAGGCAGTGATGAGGTGAGAATGGTGTCATTTTGTACGTGTGATAGGAATACTATACATCTGATGAACATGTCGCAAATGCTCTTCCAAAATCACGTAGTACTGTAACACTTAGATACCAAGTGTAGACGAAATAGATCATTGTTTTTGTACGCATTTCACAAGTGGCAGTAAATAACAGCGATAGCGATGGTCAGATGATTGGTCGTGAATATTTCAGTGTCACAGGGAAAGGTCTGCTTACTGTTTGAAGCATAAATTGTGGTGGGCTATACAGCTGATGTTCCAAATGATCACCGTATATGGGATGATGAGAGATACCGATGTTCAAGTGAAACGAAAGTGAACATATCGAAGCGTAAAGCATCGTTTACACTGTAACGAATGGAAGCGGTCAAAAGCGAACGAACATTCTCAGATAATTCGCCAATGCTGACTACCATTCGCTCGTATCTGTGAACAAGTGATTACACTGGAGGGAACGACAGAAAAGCGAGACAACGAGTTTAGCATGCCGAACCTACTAACGGTGCACTATTTCATTTCTAGAACTAACAGTCGTCAGCCGCGTTATTGGGGTAGGAAAATTTTGCACCGACAACAAGAAGAATGGCATAGGAAAAATAAACAGTAGATATCTCAATTTTTACTCATGCGCGAACGGGGTAGCCGTGCGCTCTCAGGCACTTTGCCACGGTTCGAGGGGCTCACCCCTTCGGAGATTCGAGTCCTCACTCGGGCATGGGTGTGTGTGTTGTCCGTAGCGTAAGTTAGTTTAAGCTAGATTAAGTGGTGTGTAAGCCTAGTGACTGATGACCGCAGCAGTTTGGTCCCATAGGAACTCACCACCACCACAACCAGTACCATGCGCCAAACGCATGGAGGTAGCGCACTTACCACTGAACTGCAGCTCCAACAGTCCTTAGCACTTGAAAGCAGGACGTTAATTACCGACGAACAAAATTTGTAAAAAGGCTGACATTACACTTTGGTTCTTAGAAACTGAAGACAGTTATGTTAGTAATGGTTTCCCTTTTCAGTTGCTCCCGTAATCAGTTCCTCGCTCCTGAAACGAGATATGGCAAATACTCAAAGATTTTGTTAAACATAATCTCAGTGAATTACGATTAATGAATTACGAACTGTGTCCTGCAACGACCTCCCATTCCGTTTCCTGTCCCGCAAGAGTCGGTGGGTGAAGTAAGTAGCTCAGCTTCTTTTGGAACCCACAGTTATTCATTTCCCATCTTCTTGATTGTAGGGTAGAAAGAACTCTGAGACTTGGTGAAACTAATCTTTTTAGAGAAAGAGAACCCTGATGGCAAATCCTGTTTGGGGATTGTATTACTTGCCAGCTCCTCGCCAATAGCCAGCTAGTATATCTGGTAATATGACTGGGTTTCCGGCTGGTTTTCGTGGAATTTTGATTTCTAGTTTGTACACAGCATCTGGAATAAACACCATAAGACAGTACAGTAAGCTGTGCTTACCGAAACAAAGAGGAGAGGTATTGTTGTGAATATTTGCAGGACTTCGCCCATTGTTTTAGTGGAGTAGTCAAAAACAGAAGGACGAGTTGAGGACTGACCATCATTCTAGGTTAACGATGGTTTAAATATTTTATCTTGAGAAAAGCAGTTAAGGAAAGATTAATAATGCTCAGCAGTTAAGGAAAGATTAATAATGCTCAGTGTAATTGATAGATCTATGAATATGAATACGGGAGTCTTCGCTCCTACCGACGGTGCACCCGTGAAAGTAAAAATGATTTTGAACATTAGCTGATAGAGCCTATAAAAGCCGTTCAAAGTGACCATGAATTGCTACTGGCAGGAGATTTTAACAGAAGAGTAGGGAAAGAGCGCAACAGTAAAGCTATTGACATCTACATCTACATCTACATCTGCATAGATGTTCCGAAATCGACGTACGGCGCGTGGCAGAGGATATCCTGTACCACTCCCAGTCATTTTCTTTCCTGCTCAGTCGCAAGTGGAGGAGGGAAAAACAGCTGTCTGTATGCTCCGTATGAGCCCTAATTTCTCGTGTTTTATCTTCGTGGTCGTTACACCCAATCTATGTAAGTGGAAGGAGCATCGTTCTGCAGTCAGCTTCAAATCTACATCTACATCCATACTCCGCAAACCACCTGAAGATGTGAGGCGGAGGGTACCTTGAGTACCTCTATCGGTTCTCCCTTCTGTTCCATCTCGTATTGTTCGTGGAAAGAAAGATTGTCGGTATGCCTCTGTGTGGGCTCTAATCTCTCTGATTTTATCCTCATGGTCTCTTCGCGAGATATACGTAGGAGGGAGCAATATACTGCTTGACTCCTCGGTGAAGGTATGTTCCCGAAACTTCAACAAAAGCCCGTACCGAGCTACTGGGCGTCTCTCCTGCAGAGTCTTCCACTGGAGTTTATCTATCATCCTCGTAACTCTTTCGCGATTACTAAATGATCCTGTAACGCAGCGCGCTGCTCTCCGCTGGATCTTCTCTATCTCTTCTATCAACCCTACGAGGTACGGATCCCACACTGGTGAGCAATATTCAAGCAGTGGGCGAACAAGTGTACTGTAACCTACTTCCTTTGTTTTCGGATTGCATTTCCTTAGGATCTTCGAACGAATCTGTCTGGCATCTGCTTAACCGACGATCAACTTTATATGATCATTCCATTTTAAATCACTCCTAGTGCCTACTCCCAGATAATTGATGGAATTAACTGCTTCCAGTTGCTGACCTGCTATATTGTAGCTAAATCATAAACGATCTTTCTTTCTATGTATTCGCAGCACATTACACTTGTCTACATTGAGATTCAATTGCCATTCCCTGCACCATGGGTCAATTCGTTGCAGATTCTCCTGCATTTCAGTACAATTTTCCATTGTTACAACCTCTAGACATACCACAGCACCACCTGCAAAAAGCCTCAGTGAACTTCCGATGTCATCCACAAGGTCATTTATGTATATTGTGAATAGCAACGGTCCTACGACACTCCCCTGCGGCACACCTGAAATCACTCTTACTTCGTAAAACTTCTCTCCATTGAGAATGACATGCTGCGTTCTGTTATCTAGGAACTGTTCAATCCAATCACACAAGAGGTCTGATAGTCCATATACTCTTACTTTGATCATTAAACGACTGTGGGGAACTGTATCAAACGCCTTGAAGTCAAGAAGCACGGCATCTACCTGGGAACCCGTGTGTATGGCCCTGTGAGTCTCGTGGACGAATAGCGCGAGCTGGGTTTCACACCATCGACTTTATCGAGACCCATGCTGATTCCTAAAAATTTGATTTGTAGTCTCCAGAAAAGTCATTACATTCGAACATAATACGTATCCCAAAATTCTACAACTGATCGACGTCTATAGTTTTGCACATCTGCCGGTTGTCTGAATTTTCTGGACACTGTTTCTCGAACATCTGCTTCACGCCAGTGACTCCCATTTGTGTTCCCCGAAGCATCTCCGAAACACGTCTTGCTCCAACCTACAAGTAAAACCTGTAAACCGAAGCCGACCATTCGCCTTCCCTAACACAGTCCTCACATCCTCGCTGCATTTCATATCCCTTTGCAGTGTTACGCCCAGAATTTTAAACAACGTGACTGTGTCAAGCGGGACACTACTAATGCTGCATCCGAATCTTACAGGCTTGTTTCTCCTACTTATCCATGCTAACTTCCATTTTTCCACATTTGGAACTAGCTGCCATTCATCACACCAACTGGTGTCCTCCGACAGTCACACAACTTCGAAATCTTACCGTACACCACAGGACGATCAGAAAACAACCGCAGTTTTCTGCCCACTCTATCCTCCAAATCATTTGTGTATACAGGGTGTTACAAAAAGGTACGGCTAAACATTCCTCACACACAAAGAAAGAAAATATGTTATGACGACATGTGTCCGGAAACGCTTACTTTCCATGTTAGAGCTCATTTTATTACTTCTCTTCAAATCCGGGACTGATGACCATAGATGTTAAGTCCCATAGTGCTCAGAGCCAGCCATCTTCAAATCACATTAATCATGGAAAAAATGGCTCTGAGCACTACGGGACTCAACATCTTAGGTCATCAGTCCCCTAGACTTAGAACTACTTAAACCTAACTGACCTAAGGACATCACACACATCCATGCCCGAGGCAGGATTCGAACCTGCGACCATAGCGGTCGCGCTGTTCCAGACTGAAGCGCTTAGAACCGCTCGGCCGGCTTAATCATGGAATGGAAACACACAGCAATAGAACGTACCAGCGTGACTTCAAACACTTTGTTACAGGAAATGTTCAAAATGTCCTCCGTTAGCGAGGATACATGCATCAACCCTGCGTCGCATTGAATCCCTGATGCGCTGATGCAGCCCTGGAGAATGGCGTATTGTATCACAGCCGTCGACAGTACGAGCACGATGAGTCTCTACATTTGGTACCGGGGTTACGTAGACAAGAGCTTTCAAATGCCCCCATAAATGAAAGTCAAGAGGGTTGAGGTCAGGAGAGCGTGGAGGCCATGGAATTCGTCCGCCTCTACCAATCCATCGGTCACCGAATCTGTTGTTGAGAAGCGTACGAACACTTCGACTGAAATTTACAGGAGCTCCATCGTGCATGAACCACATGTTGTGTCGTACTTGTAAAGGCACATGTTATAGCAGCACAGGTAGAGTATCCCGTATGAAATCATGGCGGTGAATCGAGGAAGTACAGTACATACTGACAAAACTATAACGAGCTCTAACATGGAAATTAAGCGTTTCCGGACACATGTCCACATAACATCTTTTTTTTATTTGTGTATGAGGAATGTTTCCTGAAAGTTTGGCCGTACCTTTTTGTAACACCCTGTATAGAGAACAACAGACGTCCTATCTCACTTACCTGGAGCAGTCCTGACTATACGCTTGTCTCTGATGAACACTCGCTGCCGAGGACAAAATACTGGATTCTGTATCTTAAGAAGCTGAGGATGATTTTAGGAATGAGAATGTGAAAAGTTTGGTGGATTTATTAGAGCGATATGATTTACGAATGTTAGTAAGGATATACATAAATTCTAATAGTGTAACCATACGAGAGGGCTGAAATCAGTTACGAATTATCTAATCTTTAGGCAAAAGGCCAATATAAAAATAGAGGATGTCAGAGTTAAAAGAGGACCATATTGTGGAAGTGACCATCATCTGGTGGAATATAAAATATATTTCTCCTGTACTTCCAGAAGCTGTGGCGAACAGAATGCGACGCAACTTTCTGACCAGCCCGAAGTAGGACAGTACTAAGTACTTATACCAACAGCGCCTGTCAAAAAAACTGGAGAGTGCAGAGAGAACAATAGAAGAGGAATATGGGCATATAAAAAAGGATATAGATGAAGCGGCAAAAGAAGCGTTTGGAGAATATAAGAAGAGGAAAAATAAGTTTAGTGGGATCTAGGATTAGCTGAGATGATTGAAAAAAAAAAAAAAAGAATGCTGAATGTGAATGGCAGTCAAAGTATAGGACCCTGTATACAGAACTATAAATAGACGTGTTAAAAAGGACGTGTTACATATAAAAGTTCATCAACCTGTGAGGCTCTGTGACATGATTAAGATGAGATGATGGAGATACTAAGGAAGTTGTTTGAAAGTATACTAAATGGATAAGATATTCTATTGGAATGGATAACATATTACATAACACCGGTGCATAGGAAAAAGCCACGGATTGACCCAAGTATTTATAGAGGATTGACAGTTATCCGTTTTGTTGAAAGACTGTATTCGCAGTTACTTAAATATATGATGGGGAAGAAACAAGGCAAAAGCGGCTAGAAGCAGAAGCGAGATTGGTCGGTAATGAACAACAACTTTAGAATGAAATTGTTGTTGTTGTGGTCTTCAGGTCAGAGACTGGTTTGATGCAGTTCTCCATGCTAGTCTATCCTGTGCAAGCTTCTTCATCTTCCAGTACCTACTGCAACCTACATTTTTCTCAATCTGTTTAGTCTATTCATCTCTTGGTCTCCCTCTACGATATTTACGCTGCACGCTGCCCTCCAATACTAAATTGGTGATCCCTTGATGCCCCCGAATATGTCCTACCAAGCGATCCCTTCTTCTGGTCAAGTTGCGCCACAAACTCCTCTTCTCCCCAATTCTATTCAAAACTTCCTCATTAGTTATGTGATCTAGCCATCTAATTTTCAGCATTCTTTTGCAGCACCCCATTTCGAAAGCTTCTATTCTCTTCTTGTCTAAACTATTTATCGTCCATGTTTCACTTCCATACATGGCTACACTCCATACAAATACTTTCAGAAAGGACTTCGTGACACTTAAATCTATACTCGATGCCAACAAATTTCTCTTCTTCAGAAACGCTTGCCTTGCTATTGCCAGTCTACATTTTATATCCTCTCTACTTCGACCATCATCAGTCACTTTGCTCCCCAAATAGGAAAACTCATTTACTACTTTAAGCGTCTGATTTCCTAATCTAATTCCCTCATCATCATCCGATTTAATTCGACTACATTCCATTATCATCGTTTTGCTTTTGTTGATGTTCATCTTATATCCTCCTTTCAAGACACTGTCCATTCCGTTCAACTGCTCTTGCATGTCCTTTGCTGTCTCTGACAGAATTACAATATCATCGGCGAACCTCAAATTTTTTATTTCTTCTCCATGGATTTTAATACCTACTCCGAATTTTTCTTTTGTTTCCTTTACTGCTTGCTCAATATACAGATTGAATAACATCGGGGAGAGGCTACAACCCTGTCTCACTCCCTTCCCAATCACTGCTTCCCTTTCATGCCCCTCGACTCTTATAACTGCCATCTGGTTTCTGTACAAATTGTAAATAGTCTTTCACTCCCTGTATTTTATCCCTGCCCCCTTTAGAATTTGAAAGAGAGTATTCCAGTCAACGTTGTCAAAAACTTTCTCTAAGTCTACAAATGTTAGAAACGTAGGTTTGTCTTTCTTTAATCTATTTTCTAAGATAAGTCGTAGGGTCAGTATTGCCTCACGTGTTCCAGTGTTTCTACGGAATCCAAACTGACCTTCCCCGTGGTCGTCTTCTACCAGTTTTTCCATTCGTCTGTGAAGAATTCGTGTTAGTATTTTGCAGCCGTGACTTATTAAACTGATAGTTCGGTAATTTTCACACCTGTCAACAATTGCTTTCTTTGGGATTGGAATTACTATATTCCTCTTGGAGTCTGAGGGTATTTCGCCTGTCTCATAGATCTTGCCCACCAGATGGTAGAGTTTTGTCAAGGCTATCAGTAGTTCTAATGGAATGTTGTCTACTCCCGGGGCTTTGTTTCGACTTAGGTCTTTCAGTGCTCTGTCAAACTTTTCACCCAGTATCATATCTCCCATTTCATCTTCATCTACATCCTCTTCCATTTCCATAATATTGTCCTCAAGTACATCGCCCTTGTATAGACCCTCTGTGTACTTATTCCACTTTTCTGCTTTCCCTTCTTTGCTTAGAAATGGGTTTCCTTCTGAGCTCTTGATGCAAGTGGTTCTCTCTTCTCCAAAGGTCTCTTTAAATTTACTGTAGGCAGCATCTATCTTACCCCTAGTGATATACGCCTCTACATCCTTACATTTGTCCTCTAGCCATCCCTGCTTAGCCATTTTGCACTCCCTGAATGAATGAAATTAATAAGTGAATGAATGAAATTAATGTGTGAAAAACGCACAGAAGTTGGTCTGGAGACCAGTGACGTAGAAGAAAGCATATGACAATGCACCCACCAACAAACTGTGGGAAAAGTTGAAAGAAGTATAGCTGGAGCTATTCTATTGGTAAGACGACCGCTCGCGATATGCGGGAAATCCGGGATCGCGTCACGATCCGGAAGAAATTTTGATTGTCGTCGTTCCACTATACAGCTGATGGTCGTCCATATTTGCAGCTGGGAATACATTTCATGTATGTGATCAGTATGTCGCTAACGCCCCTGCCATTATTGCCAGTAGATCCAGCAGCTTCTTTATCGAAGCAGTCCTTCTTTTGGTCGCAACAGCCTGAGCGGACCCCGTTCCAGACCTCCTTTTCACAAAAATCCGAGGAGATATCGATAATAAAACGCAGGTCCTTCTGCACAGAAGGCGACTGCGCTAACCATTCGGCTACAGAGGCGGCGTAGAACAGAAAATATGTACATGCAAAAAGCTTCAGAAATATTTAGAAGCCTACACGCTGGCCGTTTACATGTTTATCCTCTAAAAAGTACTGATTATTTTTCATTGAAGAACTATTCTTTTTATAGGCGTTGGTATCGTGAACCTACGGAAATTTTGGAAATTTATGGTAAGTTCTATGGGAACGAACTGCTGAGGTCATCGGTCCCTAGGCTTACCTACTACTTAATCTAAGTTACGCTAAGGATAACACACACACCCATAGCCAAGGGAGGACTCGAATCTCTGACAGGGGGAAGCGCGCGAACCGCCGCAATGCGCCCTAGACCACACGGCTACTCCGTGCGGCGTGAACCTATGAAATATACCTACGAAAAATACTTCTGCTATCTGTCAGACGTTTTATTTTCCTGGGTAGATTGCCAAAGAGTTTTGCAGCTACGTATTTCAACCCTTTCTGCTCCAAAGCGGGAATCGTTAAAGAGTAATGAAGATAATGATCTTTGTACGAGGGTGAGTCAAATGAAAACCTTAAATTTGTAATAACAAATCGAAATTTCGCGCCGTTATCCTGTAAGTGGGTAAGCGTGCTACAAACAGCGAGCAAAATCACCTGTAGGTGGCAACACAGTGCAGATGCACACATAACGTCGCAATATCTTTATAAAGATGTCCGTCCCACTTGCGACTTGCACCAAGGAAGAACAGCGCTCTGTTATTCGGTTTTTGCGTAGTGAAGGTGTGAAAACTAAAGAAATTAATCGACGAATGAAGGTTCAGTACAGTGATGCATGTTTGTCACAGCAGCAAGCCTACGAATGGAGTAGGAAGTTGGCAAATGGTGTGATTTCAGTGGAAGATGCTCCTCGCCCAGGTCAGGCACAACGAATTGTGGCTCGACAGAACATTGCAGCAGTTGAAGCCATAGTGAAGGAAAACCGCCGAGTGACACTGAATGACATTGCAGCATGTTTACAGATTGGTCATGGGCCATCACACCACAATGTGCATGATGTGCTCCAGTTTCACAAAGTGTCTGCAAGATGGGTGCCACGGCAGCTGACTCCTGAAATGAAAGAACGACGTGTTGATGCTTGTGAAGAACTTCCTCGGCGCTTTGAACGAGGAGGTGATGGCTTCCTTGCAAGAATCTTTACTGGGGACGAAACCTGGGCTCACTTCCACCAACCGGAAACGAAGAGAGCGAGCAAGGAATGGCGCCATTCCTCATCACCAAAACCAAAGAAATTTCTAACAGAACCATCCGCAGGGAAGGTTATGCTGACTCTCTTTTGGGACCACTAGATGGACCACTGTCACCAGAGTGCATCGTACACAGATCTCCTAAAATATCATCTGTGGCCTGCAATCAAATCAAAACGATGGGGATTGCTGTCAGCAAGTGTCCTTTTGCAACATGACAATGCAAGGCCCCTCACTGCCCGTACAACAGTTCCAACAATCACAGACCTGCATTTTGAGTGTCTTCCTCATCCACCATAATCACCAGACCTTGTCCCAAGTGATTCCCATATGTCTGGACCACTCAAAGACGCAATGGGAGGAAAGAAGTTCCATTGTGATGAAGAGGTACGCCACGCGGTGCATGAGTAGTTGCGCGGACTACCAAAAGACTTTTTTTGTAAAGGAATTTATGCACTTTGTCAGCGCTGGAGCACTTGCATTGAGCGTGGGGGAGATTATGTCGAAAAGTGATCCAGCTTCGTACCACTACTGCACAATAAATAGTATTAAAAAAAATACTAAATTTTTCATTGACACACCCTCGTTGTAATATTGTTGTGCATATCCCTGTTATTCCCAAAAAGATGGAATGTTCATAGAAAACTTCGTAAATGCATAAATGTCTTGTGAGGCCATAGTTAATGTTCCCAGCTGGTTAGAGATCTCTGAAAGATGTACACGTCGGACCCCTTCACATAATTCTAATTTTTTTTTATACAATGATTTTTTTTGCGGTATCCCAGAATTTTATCTTGTGTGGCGTCTAACAATGAAAATATTCAAAATATCCCCAAAGCTGCAATTCTATTCCTGTGGCAGAAGCAAAAGAGTCTAGGCGTAGCAGCTCTGCTAAGCACACTTTTTTAAGTTTAAGTTTTCATGAATACGAACACAAAAGAAATTAGAACTTTCTACCCTGTCTATTGCGTCTTATTATGAGAGGCTAGTAAGAGGCGGCATGTTTGCAACACCCACATAACTGGATGAACTGTGATTTTTATAGTTAAAGTCGAGGAAGAGGAGAAGTGGGTTTGAGATGTACTTTTACAGAAGGATGCTGGAAATAGACAGGCGTCAGTTAAGTTCTGGGATGGTAACAAAATGCGGACAAAAAACCGCGATGAATATTTCAGTTTCAAAATTTTGTATATGGCTGGAGCAGCTAACCGTAGAATGAAATCTTCTTGTAGAAACAGTGAACAGCCAATTAGTTGTAAAACGGAAGGTTTATTAATACCCCTTTACCATAGTTTAAACGTATAAAAGAATGTCTTATACAGACGGAAATATTGACAGCTACATTACATCTAGTGGCAGACACACCTTAAAATATAGTCGAAAGACGCGTCATGTTAAGCATGTCTTAATTATTAAGGAGATGAAATTTTATAATTGACTGATGCCTTTCAGCTGTATTGCAACGTAGCTCGGCAACCACAGTTGTTAATATTTCTTTCTGAAGAAGACATTTTTATAAACGTCGGAACAATGGTGAAAGAGTTTTAATAAACCATCCATTTTGCAACTGAATAGCTGTTTACTATTTCTACAATAAGATTATTTCCGTGTTGAACTTAAAGAGTGTACGTGATGATGAATTAAACCAACGAACAGTAGCTTTTAGTTTCGTAGAAACTAGTATAGGCATGCGTATTCAAATACAGAGATACGTGAACAGGCTAAATACTGCGCTGTGGTCGGCAACGCCTATATAAGATAACAAGTGTCTGGCGCAGTTGGTAGATCGGTTACTGCTGCTGCAATGGCGGGTTATCAAGATATAATTGAGTTTGAAAGTTGTGTTACGGTCGGCGGACGAGCAATGGGACACAGCATCTCCGAGGTAGCGATGAAGTGGGGTTTTCCCGTACGACCATTTCACGAGTGTACTGTGAACATCAGGAATCCGGTGAAACATGAAATCTTCGACATCGCTGCTGCTGGAAAAAGATCCTGCAAGAACGAGACCAACGACAGTTAAAGTGAATCGTTGAACCCTTCCACAATATGATTCAGATTTCAATGCTGGGCCATCAACAAGTGTCAGCGTGCGAACCATTCAACGATACATCATCGATATGGGCTTTCGGAGCCGAAGGCCGACTCTTGCACCCTTGATGACTGCACGACACAAAGCACTACTCCACGCCTGGCCCCTTCAACACCGACACTGGACTGTTGATGACTGGAAACATGTTGCGTGGTCGGACGGGTCTCATTTCAAATTATATCGAGCGGATGGACGTGTACGGGTATGGAGACAACCTCATGAATCCACAGACCCTGCGTCAGGGGACTGCTCAAGCTGGTGGAGGCTCTGTAATAGTGTGGGGCGTGTGCAGTTGGAGTGATATGGGATCCCTGATACGTCTAGATCGTCTCTGACAGGTGACACGTACGTAAGCACCGCCGGCCGCGGTGGCCGTGCGGTTCTAGGCGCTGCAGTTCGGAACCGCGGGACTGCTACGGTCGCAGGTTCGAATCCTGCCTCGGGCATGGATGTGTGTGCTGTCCTTAGGTTAGTTATGTTTAAGTAGTTCTAAGTTCGAGGGGACTGATGACCTAAGATGTTAAGTTACATAGTGTTCAGAGCCATATGTAAGCACCCTCTCTCATCATCTGCATCCATTCATGTCCATTGTGCATTCTAACGAACTTTGGTAATTCAAGCTCGACAATGCGACACCGCACACGTCCAGAATTGCAACAGAGTGGTTCCAGGAGTACAATTCCGCTGGCCACCAAACTCCCCAGACATGAACATTATTGGGCATGTCTCGGATGCCTTGTAACAGAGACGTCCACCTTCTCGTATTCTTACGGATTTATGGACAGCGCTGCTGTATTCATGTTGTCAGTTCCCTACAGCACTACTTCAGACTTTAGTCGAGACCATGCCACGTCTTGTTGCGGCACTTCTGCGTGCTTGCGGGGCCCCTACACGATATCAGGCAGGTGTACCAGTTTATTTGGCCCTTCACTGTATTTGGAAGGCACGGTGCAGGCTCTTACAGTGAAACATCCCCTTAGAAAAACTTATAAATTACTGTACTGATAAACCTCTTACGTTATTTGATTTTCAAACAGCTGTGCAAAACTGAACGTACTCAGACATTTCTATCTTTACTTATTCTGATCATCAATAAACTGACACACAATATTTTTAGCGCAAGGCAATCTGACTTTCAATAATCCCTACAAAAACATGGCCCTGACTAACAATAGCCTACACATTACATGAATCACTTACCTCACAAAAATCATCGTTACTCGAACTACTGCAATACAGCGAGCGCCACTACTGCCAGCTAAATAAAAGATTCTAACTACTGAAGGCACTAACTACTGATAGGCATAGTTAGCAAATGGAAGATTTTGATAGAGAACAAAAGATGTATTTACCTTAACAGTGTTCAAAAGGTCATTATTCATTACATGATTTGTGACATCCAGTTTGGCAAGATTCCTTGTCCTGACGGACACACGTTCAGATCGTCCGCTCATATTAACATCTCAAAACTCTGGTTTCTCTCTCCCCACATCCACCACTGCTGGTTGCTCACCTCCAACTGCACAACGCTACGCGCTGTTAACAGCCAACTGCCCAACACTACAATAGCAAATATTCCAACAATGCCAACCAGCCACAGATTGCACACAGCACAGTCAGTGATTTTCATATAGAGCGCTACGTGTCGTTACCAACATAAAAACCTAAACAGCCTACTTACAACAGTTCTGCGACGGAAAACTCTCTCGTGGCCAAAAGAGAGGACGCCTATCGCCTTCTCGCTAGGAAATGTACTGGCCTTGGGCAGAGACTCATGTGACCTGCCTCTGTCTGCTCTTTCTCAGATTAAAGCGGCCTCCTTATGCAAATGAAGAGGACCTCCAAAGAACCGGCGGGAAAGGAATTAGCAGAAAACAGTGACTAGAGGAAGTGACGTACTAATTGTAGCCGTAGAGGAGAAATGTTGTACGGAAAGACAGAGGTTGGAACATACCCAACAAATACTAGGTGCATTCAAGTTCTAAGGCCTCCGATTTTTTTTCTAGTTAACTACTCACCCGAAATCGATGAAACTGGCGTTACTTCTCGACGTAATTGCCCTGCAGACGTACACATTTTTCACAAAGCTGACGCCCTGATTCCATGGCAGCGGCGAAGGCTTCTTTAGGAGTCTGTTTCGACCACTGGAAAATCGCTGAGGCAATAGCAGCACGGCTGGTGAATGTGCGGCCACGGAGAGTGTCTTTCATTGTTGGAAAAAGCCAAAAGTCACTAGGAGCCAGGTCAGGTGAGTAGGGAGCATGAGGAATCACTTCAAAGTTGTTATCACGAAGAAACTGTTGCGTAACGTTAGCTCGATGTGCGGGTGCGTTGTCTTGGTGAAACAGCACACGCGCAGCCCTTCCCGGACGTTTTTGTTGCAGTGCAGGAAGGAATTTGTTCTTCAAAACATTTTCGTAGGATGCACCTGTTACCGTAGTGCCCTTTGGAACGCAGTGGGTAAGGATTACGCCCTCGCTGTCCCAGAACATGGACACCATCATTTTTTCAGCACTGGCGGTTACCCGAAATTTTTTTGGTGGCGGTGAATCTGTGTGCTTCCATTGAGCTGACTGGCGCTTTGTTTCTTGATTGAAAAATGGCATCCACGTCTCATCCATTGTCACAACCGACGAAAAGAAAGTCCCATTCATGCGGTCGTTGCGCGTCAACATTGCTTGGCAACATGCCACACGGGCAGCCATGTGGTCGTACGTCAGCATTCGTGGCACCCACCTGGATGACACTTTTCGCATTTTCAGGTCGTCATGCAGGATTGTGTGCACAGAACCCACTGAAATGCCAACTCTGGAGGCGATCTTTTCAACAGTAATTCGGCGATCCCCCAAAGCAATTCTCTCCACTTTCTCGATCATGTCGTCAGACCGGCTTGTGCGAGCCCGAGGTTGTTTCGGTTTGTTGTCACACAATGTTCTGCCTTCATTAAACTGTCGCACCCGCGAACGCACTTTCGACACATCCATAACTCCATCACCACATGTCTCCTTCAACTGTCGATGAATTTCAATTAGTTTCACATCACGCAAATTCAGAAAACGAATGATTGCACGCTGTTCAAGTAAGGCAACCGTCGCCATTTTAAGTATTTAAAACAGTTCTCATTCTCGCCGCTGGCGGTAAAATTCCATCTGCCGTACGGTGCTGCCATCTCTGGGACGTATTGACAATGAACGCGGCCTCATTTTAAAACAATGCGCATGTTTCTATCTCTTTCCAGTCCGGAGAAAAAAAATCGGAGGCCTTAGAACTTGAATGCACCTCGTAATACAGGACGTTGTGTGCAAATGAGGAGGTGAAGAAAGACTCTGGCACAGGAGAAGAAGTCACGGTGGGCTGCGTTAAATCAAGGGGAAAAAAATTAAGCAGGTTTCCATAATTCTCAAGACTATCACTCTTACCTTGCGATATAGAGAGCTTCGATGGAAGTCGAGAACATCTGGATGATCAGACTGGCGAGCAGCGGTGTTGCTGTGGCGTAGCCGAGCATTTTGCGGCCCACGTGAGCGCTGGCAGCCGCAACCAGGGGAATGAACACGATGGTGCAGAGTAGCAGCAGAGAGGCCACCCAGGAGGCCTCATCCACAGTTATCGGCCGAGTTCGGAGTCCGCTGTCTGCAGACATCAGCTGTGGCAGCGCCATCGCCGGCCACACCGTGGCCGAGCCCATGGCGAATATGTTCAGGTTCACTGCGCAAGCACATAGAGAAAATTCGGTACAATCTTCAGTGAAATTAAAAGCAAAGACGTCAACATTAAGAGTATAAGAGGAACTCTGATGTTAAATACGATGAGAGAGAGGGTAGTTGGTAAGAGTACACTGAAAACCTCTAAGAGGGTGAGGAAAGGTCTAGTGCCGTAAATAAATTGGAAGTGTCTGGAAGCCAAAGCGAAATGACTGCAGGGAAGGTATGAAGAAATCGGAAAATAAATGGTCGTCGAAAGGACTGATTCAGCGTATAAATAAGCCAAAGCATCCCTTGCTGAAGAAAGCAAGAGTGGAACGGGAGTTCCGATGTTAAACGCAGACGAGGAAGCGGATTGATGGAAAAGTATGCTGAAGACCTCTACGAGGACGACGACTAGCCTGGTGTGACAGATGAATTGGAGTCGTTACGGATGACACTGGAGATCTAGTATTAGAGTCTAACAGAGCTTTGGAAGAACTGTGATCAGATGTGGATAAGGGCAGAAATAATATTGCGTAAGAATTTCTAAAACCATTAGGAAAAATGCCAACTGTACGACTACTGAAGTGGGTGTGTAGAATCAACGAGAAATGAGAAATATCATCGGATTCCTGGGAAAATATCGTCCACACAAACCGTAAGATAGAAAGCGCAGGTAAGTGCGAGAACTATCGCACAAGCAGCTTAACAGTTCGTGCATCCAAGCTGCTGACGATAATAATGCACAGAACAGTGGAAAGTAAAATTTCGGATCTGTTAGAATACGACCAGTTAGGCTGTTGAAAAGGCAAAGGCACCAGAGTGGTATTTCTGACCTAGAGCTTGATAATGGGAGAAAGGCATAAGAAAAATCAAGACTTGTTCTCAGGATTTGTCTACCTAGAAAAAGCCTGAGAAAATGTAAAATGGTGCAAGTTGTTCAGGATTAGCACAAATAGAGGTCAAAGGTGTGGGGAAAAACAGGTACGTGGGGAAAATGCGAATGGAAGGTAAACAACGAAATGCTCGAATTAAGAAAGGATATAAGACAAAGATGTAGTCCTTCCCTCCTACTGTTCAGTCTACATGTGGAAGAAGCAATGACGGAAATAAAATAAAATTTCAATAGTGGGATAAAAATTGAGAGTGAAAGGATAGTATTTATCTAAGATTCTCTGATGACAATGCCACCTTCTGTTAAAGTAAGGAAGAACTGCAGAACCTGCTAAATATAAAGACCAGTCTAATAGCTGGCCGCGGTGGTCTCGCGGTTCTAGGCGCTCAGTCCGGAACCGCGGGACTGCTACGGTCGCAGGTTCGAATCCTGCCTCGGGCATGGATGTGTGTGATGTCCTTAGATTAGTTAGGTTTAAGTAGTTCTAAGTTCTAGGGGACTGATGACCTAAGATGTTAAGTCCCATAGTGCTCAGAGCCATCTGAACCATTTGAACCAGTCTAATACATACAGAATATGGATTGAGAGTAACGCAAAAAAGACGAAAACCATGAGAATTACCAGAAATAAGATTACTGATGAACTTAACATCGAAATTGGTGACCGCACCGTAGGTGAAATGAGGCACTTCTCCCACCTTGGAAGAAGGAAGGAAGAAGTGAGTTTAAAGTCCTGTCGATAATGAGGTCATTGGAAGAGTCAAAGAAATTGAAGATATTAGCTCCCAGTGGGCACTGATTTAAGTTGAATATTTATGCCATTTCAGGATTCGAACCGGGTCTCCTGCTTACTAGGTAAGTAAGCGGACCACTATGTCATCCGGACACAGTCGTCATCACAACCACATGGACTAGCCTAGCACACATCCCGTCAGGCTCAAATTCTCTACTTATACTACACACTACTGAAGTAGTGCCACTGCTCTTTAGCCTCATTAGTCGCTGCATCTCACCAATTCCAGTAAGAGTCAGAGCTTCGTTTGTCTCTACACTGAAGGGATCATTGGCCGCCATTGCCTGAAGTGGTATATGTCCGTTATTTCGAACATGTCCGAAATTTCTTTCACATGTTCACTCACAATCCCACACAGAGACTCTGGAGGAGGAATGCTCCTATTTACTGATGTTCTGCCCATACACAGCCCCACTTCCTTGCATTCTCCAACTTTAGGGTAGGTAATGCTGGGGCCGAAGAAACTGACGTGCTCGTACTGTCGAACCACCGTCTCCGCATGCATCTTATTACCAGTTGGTACCTGTTTTCCCAACCAATGACTAGTCCTGTCGTTCGGACAGATAGACGTGCGTGAGTTATTAGGTTCCTGGCGACACGACCGGTAAGGTTTGGTAGTCTCTGGTAAGTGCGCTCTTAATTCTACCGACAGAGGTCCTTATGTAGCGTTTTTTTTCAGTTTCTAGGCGTTGTAGGCTTTACTAGGGGTCATGTTAGTTTTTCGACTATTCAATATATTTCGCATGGAAAGCGCCTGAAACCTCATCATTATAACTAGTTTTCTTTATGATCCATATCTTTGCTGTTGTGGTCTTCAGCCAACCAAGTAGTCTTTAACTCTCCCCTGCCACTGCAGAACGATTAGAAAATGACCGCGCGTGTTATAATAAGCACAATGATATACAATTTAAGTGTAAATTTTTGTAATTTTAACTAGTTTTGCTTCTGATTCACATCTTCGTTATTGTGGCCCTCAACCAGATATGTCGTCGGTTATTCTGTCTCTAAGAACATTTCATAAATGACTGCGTGTGTTGTAATAAGTGTATTCATGTGGCACGTGAAGTCTCACATTTTTGACTAATTTTATTTCCGAACGATACTTTAACTTGGTCCCATGATCCAACCACGTGGTATTTACTTCATAGTTTGTTGTTTTGAAGTTTGAAAAAAAATTGTTTAAATGGCTCTGAGCACTAGGACTTAACATCTGAGGTCATCGGTCCCATAGAACTTAGAACTACTTAAACCTAACTAACCTAAAGATAGCACACACATCAATGCCCGAGGCAGGATTCGAACCTGCGACCGTAGCGGTCGCGCGGTTCCAGACTGAAGCGCCTAGAATCGCTCGGCCACAACGGCTGGCTTTGAAGTTTGAGAACGTAATTGCTAGGATTTTGTTTCAGTAGTACATCAGTGGAAGTTTCATCTTTTTTTAGTAACAGCTTTGTGTATATTTTCTTTTCTATGCTCTGTATCGAGATTATTTACGCACATGTAGCATTTTTTAGCACAAACATTGTCAGATATTGCCATCAGATTTTGTGTCTCAGCATCTACTGGATGCTAAAGATCAGTAACTTAAAGGGAATATACCGGTCGATGTTTGAGAAAACGAGTATATCCTTTCTTTTTAACCGTGCACAGTTATCGCTTCCTCACTCCTATCAACACTGTGCAAGGTTAAATAAATCTAGTTTGTGTGTTTCAATTCACCTTAAGGGATCACTTTTATCGCAAATATTTTGTGTGCATTGAACAATTAATTGCGAGAACATAAGCACTAGTATGTCAAGTTTGGTTTTCCGAATTGAAATGAAACAGTTCAAATTAAATTAAACCAGTTTAGAAGCTTATATCCCGAATCACTTATTTCTTCCTCATTCGTCGCTGCAAGCAACCTCAAAGCGTTATATGTCGTGACAAAAGTCTAATAGGAATGTAAGGAAGGGCTGATTACCTGTATGTAGAAGATTCAGAGAACCTTTCATGTTTATGACGCCACTTTCACTAAGCCGTACATACTTACTTAGTATTCATGCAAATTAACATTCGCGTTAACCGTCCCGTAATTAAATAATTCATTGGTGGTCGTACCATATATTTTGTCGGGCCAATCCTTTGATTTCTGCGCTAAAATCTGTCCAGGGTATGTGTGAAAAGTGAATTTGGTGTACGTAAGGACAGTGACTTAGGCAGTTTTTGTTGCAAATATAATGAAATCAAAGTAAGACAGTGCTCACATCTACAATTTTGCCATGACGTCTACTCACATTATAGGTACAGCAACACTTCAAGGTGTTTGAGATGTGATGTGAGAACTTGATGGACTGATAAGATGAGGAATGAGCACACAGTTCGCAGAATAGCCAAGGAGGGGAACATGTGAATAACGTTGACAAGAAGAAGGGGAAGGGTGACAGGATATGTGGTAAGCCATTAAGGAATAAGTTCCATGGTACTAGGGGGGGGGGGGAGGGCAGCTGTAGAGGGGAAGACAGAAATTGGAAAACAAACAAAAAATTGAGGACATTGGGTATAAATGGTAATCTAAGACGAAGAGCTTGGGTCACGAGAAGAATGTGTGGCTGGTCGCGTCAGGCCAGTGGGAAGACTGTGAACGTGGGGTTGATCTGCTATTCTGTTTTTCTGTGCAACGGATTAATCTGAGATGTACCCTTTACCCTGTGGCTCCTGCAAGATGCAATTTCCACCCCCACACTACTACAGAAGTCAGACAGACGCTTCTAACGTTCTAAAGAGAAATGCCTGAAAAACTTTCAGCAATAAATATCTTCTGGAGTCGTCCGCTGTAAGGAAATGATACAAAAATTCACAAAATTTCTTACGTAACTAGTGGGATACTTGGGTACTGGAGTAGTGCTAGTTAGTGTAAGAAAAACATGAAACTAATGAAAATTATTATTTATTTTGCAAAAATTCTGAAAGATCACAATGGCACTTTTAGTTATGAATTGAACAAGTTATATCCTGGTTCTTTTTGGAATGTGAAGTTACCTCTCAAGGATCGGATTCGCTAATGAAATTTCTATATAAAGTTTAAGATTGTTGTTGACTTGGCAGAATGGCTGAGAGGCGCACCTACTCAACTTTAATAATCATCCTTTAGAATGTTGCTAGGTACGGTCAAGGCTGTCGCATGTGAAATGCAGTGAAGTGTACTGTTGTGGAGGAAATATGGGTCTCACAATAGCTGTAGCGCACAAAACCATAAGCTGCGGTGACTGCTGTCTGCACCACTCACTGCTGGCAAATAAGATAATTCTCGTTCTATCTGGATTGACCTTCGCCAATCAAACTTTCCCAATGCCTTAATGAAATCAAGGATTCCTATTCGCCCCTAGCCTAACTATTGGCGTGGTACACTGGTCAGATAACCAGTCCATCGCGATGCCACTCAAAAATTCTCTCGCAGGCGTTTAAATATAACTCTGTCCGTTCACACCGCACAATAACTGTGTCGGCCAACACAGTGAACAACGCTTAATCGCAAGGACTCAATATAGAGAGTCGCACTTCGATTCGCTCTCGACAGAGGTGCTCTCCCAGTGAAGTACTGAGGAGAGACTTGTTCCTCGCTCCAAGAGCGACAATGGAACGGCGCCTCTCCACGCCAGACGTGAAGGGGTATATCTTTTGGTCTCTTCCATTACTCCTTCAGCTCAAGGCGTCAGAAATATCGTCTGCCAATCAGCATTGCTCTTTAAAACGGGAGAATGACGTTTCGTTTAAGGCAACCAATCCCGAAATCTGTAGTATCGGCGTTTGGCGTTTGCTGTCTCCCTGTGAAAATCTCTGAAACTGCGTGCTATGTGTAAAGAATGCGTAGGCTGGCCGCTCCCACACAATGTAGCGGAATTTGCTTTTTAAGCTGAACATGGGGTCGTTCCTCCTTTCCCTCAGGTGAATGCTGTCCACTCCACGGGCGGCCAACACCCGACGTACATGGGTTGGGACTGGCCTCCTGGCGTGCGGTTGCCTCTCTCGAACTAAAAGTTCCTGTGACCGTCGTGTCTGGAATGTATGTGTGTACGCCAGCCTCGAGTATTTCAACCACAGTGTTCACTTGCGATTTATTAGTTATTTGCATAACGTTTACATGAATTCATACAACATTGACTTTATCTTATCTAGTTTGGGTTCGAATGAAGCGTCTTGATGTGTGGAATATGATGGTGAAGGCGAAATATGTAAGCAATGAAGGTCAGGAGACGACGTCTTACAAGACTAATGAACCAAAAAACAAGCTTCACATGGTACCGTGAGCGGCTGATACCTTTTCCTGCTGCCACGCATACTAACCAAGCTGTTTATTATACAAAAAAAATTCAGGCTTCGTCTCCTTGGTGATTTGTATCACACACTCATGCTGAGTATCACGTCGTTCGTTACGTATAGTAGGTTACACATTAATTGAGATCCATTTCTCGTACTCACTATTCCGTTCCTTGGTGGTATGACGGTAGAAGACTATAGTTGGATGTACTCTTTCCATGTAAGAACGATTTTGTGCAATTCATCAAACGCGGACATCACACAGACAAGTCCAGCTGTTCATCTGTACTCATCAAATCACTGTGAAGTACAGGGCATTATAGCGGTTATTAGGTCTTTTATGTGTGTAACAAGCGTATGGAGAGCAGAAGGAACGATTGCTTAACTGTGTCAGTGCGCACTGCAATTAGGCTAATCTCGTCCCTGCGGTCACTCCGGGAGCCATAGGTAGAGTGCTGTAGTATGTTCCTAGATTCCTCACTTAATGCTGTTCCTTGTTATTCTTTAAGAAGTCTTTCATGAAATTGCGTCTAAATTCATGCGACTACCACGACAACACTCAGCGCGGTACAGATGGGCCGAACAACATGCCGAATGCTCAGCATTGACATCACGTTATTTTCACTGATGAGTGTCGCATATGCCTTCAACCAGACAATCGTCGGAGACGTGTTTGGAGGCAACCCCGTCAGGCTGAACGCCTTAGACACATTGGTCAGAAAGTGCAGCAAGTTGGTGGTTCCCTGCTGTTTTGGGGTGGCATCATGTTGGGCCGACGTACGCAGCGGTGGTCATGGAAGGCACCGTACCTGCTGTACGAGACGTAAATGCCATCCTCCGACTGAATGCCAAGCTCCGACCGATAGTGCAACCATATCGGCATCATATTGGCGAGGCATTCGTCTTCATGGATGACAATTCGCACCCGCATCGTGAACGTCTTGTGAATGATTTCCTTCAGGATAACGACATCGCTCGCCTAGAGTGGCCAGCATGTTCTCCAGACATAAACCCTATCGAACATGTCTGGGATAGTTTGAAAAGGGCTGTTTATGTGACCCACCAACCACTGTGAGGGATCTACACCGAATCCCCGTTGAGTAGTGGGGAAATCTGGACCAAGAGTGCTTTGATGAACTTTGGATAGTATTCCACGATGAGTACAGGCATGCATCAATGCAAGAGGAAGTGCTACTGGGTATTAAAGGTATCGGTGTGTACAGCAGTCTGGACCACCACCTCTGAAGGTCTTTCTGTATGGTGGTACAACATGCAATATGTAGTTTTCATGAGCAATAAAATCGGCGGAAATGATGTTTATGTTGATCTCTATTCAAATTTTCTGCGCAGGATCAGGAATTCTCGGAAACGAGATGCTGCAAAATTTTTTTGATGTGTGTGTTTACAGTAACTGCACAAACTATCTTGATACTAGTCCAGCACACCTCTCTGCGCATAATGGATGAGATACTTTTGATTATGTAAACTCTACACGTTTCCCACTCAGTCTGAAATGGCCGAGTGGTTCTAGGCGCTACAGTCTGGAACCGCGCGACCGCTACGGTCCCAGGTTCGAATCCTGCTTCGGGCATGGATGTTTAGGTTAGTTAGGTTTAAGTAGTTCTAAGTTTTAGGGGACTGACGACCACAGCAGTTAAGACCCATAGTGTTCAGAGCCATTTGAACAGACCCATTCAGTCAGAGTATGGTGGTTGGGAAGTGCGGGAAGGTGTATGGTTCTCCGTTATGGAAAGACATGGTGTGCACAATTGAGAACCATAATAAAGATGGTTGATAAGATTCCCATCACTATGATTTTGTGGAGGTTCTACTGCGATACTATTGAACATGTTGAAACACTTGCTCTGCACCGATGTGCTCCTTCTATACTGCTATAGCCTCGTCCAGCGAACTGGGTTAGGTGGGATACAAGGAATCGTGAGGGAAGGTCGTGGTCTCGGCTGGTAATACACCCAAAGGTTTGTCGGGCAATTTCAGTAGCGGATATGTTATGTTCAGGATTGTACCTCCTGTTACAGTTCCTGGGAATCAAAAAAATAGTACCCAAATGTCAAACGTTGTCCCATTTATTAATATCCCCCTGCCCTGACGCTCGAAGTACTCTGACTCTGTCCTTGGTCTTGAAAATCTGTCACACTACCCCCCGACTCATATAGCGACTATACTCAATGCGAACCCACTTTCTGGGAATAAGGCTGCGGTCGAAGGATGTCCCGTGCGCATCCTTCTGCTTATGTCCTTCCTAAAATAAATTCTATTTTACATGTCCCTACGGCAGTCTGGATCGTCCAGGATCGATGTTACAGAAAAACCATTAACTGTGCGTTACTCCCTTCTCCCAGTGTTCCATGTCGAGGATCTCAGTTGACGATATATCCCCTATTGAATTCATTTCTCCATAAAATTTATAAAGACTACTCTTTGCCCTGAATTTACTGTTGCAAAATAAAATCACTGTTACCCAGTTGGAACCACAATCATACGAGTAAATCTAATATTTTTAGGGATATGAAATGTACCGGTAACATATCCTTAGTGGTAGGTAAAACAAGAGAATGCATCGATTTATTGCTCGGTAAGCGGGAAGATGCCATCGGTCTTCAAAGAAGATAGCTTGTCGTCTTTGTAAGATTCATAAATATTCTATTTTATCTATTATTACCTTTCTGTAGTAATTTCAAGTACCGACACGTTCTGTTACCATGGAAATTTGCCCATCAATTTGATCCTACGGCCCTAGACGTTTAAAATAAATATAACAAGAAAAACATCTTTCCACATTGTACAGAGCTCAACAGAGTATGGACGTAGCAACAGATATTAGCTTGACACTAAATAATTTTGTGTTTTTCATGCTGCAGTATGTGTTGGCAAGAATTTTCTCAGTCATGCCAATAGCTGTTGTGCGAAAAAGCGACTGGCAACTTCCATAAAACGTGCTGACTGTTTGGTTCTAAAGCTCTGCAGCAACTAGAGTGTAAATAATCTGCTCTTCGAGACTCGGTTCTATTTGTGGTTATTTTGCATGAGCAACCCCGCACCCCTTTCCCCATCACACACACACACACACACACACACACACACACACACACACACACACACACACATTCAAATAACGATTTATTTCTCGCCTTACCCACAATAGCAGCAAGTAACTGAGGCCACGTAGCCGGCTTCGCTTCGGCCAACTGCCCCTCTTCAACCATCTTCCCTTTGGCTATAGGTTTGGTATTGGGCCATGACGCTGCAGTGTTGTTGAAGACACCTGCCACTCCGCATCCGTCAGCCACACTGCACTGTTTGTTTGTGAAGGTCTTCATTCCTGCACTTACATGCAGTAAGACGTCGTTCCTTAAGTACCTGCGAAAAATCCGTGCGATTATCCACACGTGTCTGCTCAGGCGCCAGTGTTTGTATAAAACACGAGGGCACAGCGAAAGACTGCGAGCGTATTAACACCTACACCAAAGCCAAAGGAGTGATGTGGCACAGACGATGCGAGAATCAGTTTTGTTGCTAACCACGGTTTCTTATTGTGGAGTCAGTAGTGTAACGACAATCACGTAGTATAAATACATGGACGCCACACAAAAAGTATACAGAGGAAGGAAATATAACAGCCGGCCGCGGTGGTCTCGCGGTTCTAGGCGCGCAGTCCGGAACCGTGCGACTGCTACGGTCGCAGGTTCGAATCCTGCCTCGGGCATGGATGTGTGTGATGTCCTTAGGTTAGTTAGGTTTAAGTAGTTCTAAGTTCTAGGGGACTGATGACCACAGCAGTTGAGTCCCATAGTGCTCAGAGCCATTTGAACCATTTGAAATATAACAAAGTGCTGCTTTCGCAGATTTACATTTGACAATGTTGCGAGATTTCTGACACACACAAGTAATCTTTATCGTTTATAGTTGGCGGAAAATGACATCGACATGGAGATTTAACGGAACTGTACACCTTTTCCCTGTGGGACTTGAAAGAACCTTCGGAACGGGATTTAGTGATAAAACAGGTTCAACTTGATCAAGTACTAACAAGGTGACAGGGCCGCAAACAACTATGCTACCTTCAGGAAAAGAGGGCCCATAGATGTGTGGCCTAACTTACGAAGTGTGAGCAAATGATCGGCTCTGTCCGCTCTTGTGTTTATTGTTATGTCGTGTGAAGGGTTCAGTACTGCACATTCATCTTCATCTGGACTTACCGGCACACAGCTCTATGTCATACGGCGTTTCATATATTCAAGAGTTGTCGGAATGTCTTTGTAATCTATTGTTTTAATTTTCACAAATATAAAAATCTAGAAGCGTGCAGTACATGTTTTGTTTTCCGAACGACCAATCTGTCGTTATCTATTCTGTTAGGAAGGTCTGTAATTCCCAGTATGAATTGGTGAGGAGATCCGTTACGATTGATTTTCCAGTATAAATGTATACGTTTGAGGGTTGTCTGTTTTGCTGGACATATTCGATGGAACAGACACCGCTATACACTGGCGACAGTCGTCACAAAGGAAACCCACATTCACACTCGTAACTGTCGTTAACATTTTGTAAAGCTGAATAGATTCAGGAGTAGGTTATGTCGTCGCAATAACATTGGAGAACAACTGATGGTCTTCAAGTGTACCGGTACACACATAAACCGATCTAAGTTCAAATGGCTCTGAGCACTATGGGACTCAACTGCTGTGGTCATAAGTCCCCTAGAACTTAGAACTACTTAAACCTAACTAACCTAAGGACAGCACACAACACCCAGCCATCACGAGGCAGAGAAAATCCCTGACCCCGCCGGGAATCGAACCCGGGAACCCGGGCGTGGGAAGCGAGAACGCTACCGCACGACCACGAGATGCGGGCCCGATCTAAGTATTTATTTACATTTGGTACATACAGTACTATAGTGTTTCGATACCTCTTCTTCAGACGTAGTTGGGGCGTTGTTTTCTTGTATTTGATCAAGTTCCACGTAAGTTAAATGTTCCTTCTAAGGCTAGTTTCAGTGCCACAAAAGAAGACCGTCCTATGTTCACCCACGACGGAATATTTGTTATATTTTGTGACATTTATTGTAAGTTGACTGATAAGGCTTACGCAGGGTATTACTGCAGCTACTGCAGGTTTAGCCGTGTCCAGCATTTCTGTTGCGTTTCTGTCTCTTGTTGCTGTTTTTCGTTTGGCGTGTTTTGTTCTTCACACTTCGTACTCCTTGGATTTTTAACACACGTATGATAATGCTTTTTGAAACTGTGAATGTTGCTTTCTGCGTGCATGTGGCGTAGCACTGCTGTAGCGAGTAGGCAGCTGCGATAGTGCGTCGGTATTGGCTGTTCACTCTCGCTAATTGCACACGGTTGTAACGTGTATGTTTGAATAATATGTTATGACTAAATGGTTAAGTGGCTCCGGAAAGGCTCAAAATCATGAAAAGTTCAATTTTTACTTTTTTGCGTTTTCTGAATCTGCAGACTATTACCTTTTAATATATAATTTATTCAATTCCGAAGACTACAACTATTTTTAAATTTTTTTTGAAATGTGTTCTACATGGGCGTGACCCAATGTGGCGCTGTTAAACTGCTGTCAAATGGTGTTATTATTAACGTCCGTGTTCATCAGGTACATTTTAGTGATGTGAGATAAAGTATGTGGCTAACCTGTGATGGTTCAATATATATCGCTGGTGTGATTATCGATTGTTTCATGTTTATTTACTCTGTCGTTATCTCGAAAATATTCGTAATTAATTCTGTTTCTTGAGTCTCTGTTTTGTTGAAGTATAATAATGAGTAAAAGTAAAGTTATTAGAAATCCTCTGAAGGCTTTTAAGAAAAGGAGAAATGTTGGAAAGCCAAAGGTATGTGTTATTACTGTAAACAATAAAGACGATGAAAATCCCCAACATAGCTTGTGTCCCAAGGAAGAAGACAGTTGGTGTAAATATAACAAAGGATTGCTAACTGGTGAAGTGTACACTCATAAGCATAGTCTGCCTCATGCAATAATGGAGATGATAAAACCTATTTTCAGAGACTTAGCAGCACCTGAACTGTTGAAAAAGTGTATTCACGGAAAAACTCAAAACCCCAATGAAAGTGTAAATAGTGTTATATGGTCGAGAATCCCCAAGACTGTATTTGTTGGAATAGAAACACTTCACTTTGGTGTGTATGATGCTGTTGCGACTTTCAATGATGGCAACATTGTAAGGTGCAAGGTATTTAGAAATATGGGAATGAAGATAGGTTCTAACATGGTACGAGCGATGCTTGCTTTAGACAAGGAACGCCTTCGGGCTGCATACAGGGCTGTAAAGAGTCTAGAAATACAAGCAAGAGTAAACAGGAGGAGGAACAAGAGGAAGCTGGAAGAGGAGTTTGCAGAGGATGAAGATAATCCATCCTATGGACCTGGAATGCACTAAAAAGTTAATCCAATCTTTGTCGCTCGATTCCCAAAACTTTTATTTTCTCATACTAATTACATGTCTTCTAAGGATCTTCCAAACATATTTGTTTCAAACTTTCAGTAAATGTTACACAGTACCTTCTGCATAATTTAACACAGCCTTTTTCCAAAAAAACTGTATATTTTTGAATATATAAATAAAAAATTGCAAAAAAATGTTGTGAATTTTCATTACAATTGAAAAAAATCATCTTTAATAACTGAACTAAAATTTTGTAAAATCCCTGTGTTAAGTTGTAGCCCATATTCCAATAAATAATCTGTAAAAAGTTCAACTTCCTACCTCAAATACTTTGTGAGGAAAGATGTAATTTATAAGCGTTATTTTAACATTGCAAGTATAGGGCGTTCCGGAGCCCCTTAAAATGGCTCTGAGCACTATGGGACTTAAATCTAAGGTTATCAGTCCCCTAGACTTAAAACTACTGAAACCTAACTCACCTGAGGACATCACACACATCCATGTCCGAGGTAGGATTCGAACCTGCGACCGGAGCAGCTGCGTGGTTCCGGACTGAAGCGCCTAGAACCGCTCGGCCACCGCGGCTACTTATTCGCACTGTGCTCTCATGCTACTAAGCACAGTTGCAATGGAGATAGCTGGTGTCTGTCGTTATCCGTTAGCCAGTCTTGCTCGGGTTAAGACATGCTGTTCGGAAGTCACAGATTCTGGTTAATTATTCGCGCCGCTTTCTGGCAGTCGTTAACCTTCTTTGTGAAACGAGCAACACTGTAATATGGCGTACGGGACGTTGCTAAAACTGAGTGTGGTTAAGCATATCTGAAATGAATAACAACTTCCTTAATAAATCGTACAGTCAGTGATCCTCCAGTAACTGGTCTAAATTGAGCCTTCCAGTGTTATCCTTCTAAAAATTGCACACAATTTGAGATCTTTAGGTGAAGAGCAGTAATGCAGCTTCTATTGAGATGACACACCGGCTGGTCGTATTACACTGTATATGGAGGCTAGTGACGGGACCCGGTATCCTGCAACTATCTTTGAATGCGGAGCTCCAGCGCCAGCGTCTACATATGGTCAGTGAATTTGAAATATTCAGCTGCGCCTCGATTTTCCAAGCAATATTGGACAGGAAGAAAGATACAGACATTTAACTATAATTTCGGTTAGTAACTGTGTGTGTAGTATATATATTTGAATAACAATGTCTAGTGAAAAACAGAAATGTGACATAATCAGTGAGAAGAAAAATGTCGTTCGGGAGAGTTTTGACATGGATGTTATCAATTACAGATTCAAACTGCAGAGTCAACTGAAAATGAAGGTTCAAATTTGAATGTAGTCATTTGCTCGGGAGAGGCAAGAATACAAGACAGCCATGTCGATAACGTAGGAAGAAAAATGGCTCTGAGCACTATGGGACTTAACAGCTGTGGTCATCAGTCCCCTAGAACTTAGAACTACTTAAACCTAACTAACCTAAGGACATCACACACATCCATGCCCGAGGCAGCATTCGAACCTGCGGCCGGCACGTAGAAAGAGATGGTAAATTAATGCAGTATTTACGAGTGTGTAGGGCATATTTGTCCAAAACACTATATATCGTTATCACGACCTGAGCAATATAACAGATTACCGAGTGCTGAGAACAGATTTGCAAAACGAGCCTATGCGGTCGACGAATACGGAACAGTCTGATGATACTTAGGACAATAAAGTACACGAGAAGACGAAGAAGACAAGGCGGCTGAAGTCAACTCAGTTAATCGCGCAGCAACAAGAAATTCTTCATACTATTGAACCAAGTGCAATGATTCATGATGTCGTTGTTGACACGTTAAAACTATGTGAGAAAAACGATTCAGACGTCAAGCTGATTTCTAATGGACGACGACATTCTTTTTATCTTAAAATTAATAAACTGGATAAATATGTCAAGGGCAAACATAACTCTAATGCTGAAATTGATCGGAGTTTGATACGAGAAGATACTGATTTGTTGATGCAAGGTAGATACAACGTTAACACCTAACATAAGATTGACAAGTTTATGTTTCATGCTCAAGATTTTCTAATGAGGCAGATCTGCAAAGCACTACATTTTGGGAAAGTTCGTCGTGGAAAATTTTAGAGGTTCTGCAGACCTTGAAGCAGCATTCTCAGGTGCATATTGGTCCAAGGGTCGACAGAACTACGCACGTAATTTACTATGCCGCGACAAGTACTCCGAGTTTCGATATCTGAACTTCACAGCAATCAACAAGCAGAAATTAAGATGGAAGAGTAAATTTGTATGCTAAAATCAGAAATAAGAAGAGAAAAAGTGATTGGAAAGGGAAGGGGAACAAACTTCATGTTTACTGTCGAGAGATGACGATTGGTGATTACTTCCAAAATTTCGAATTGGGTACAAATTCATTAATGCTTTTCCAAATAAGTGGATAGAAAATTACAACTTGCACTGTTTCCTTGATTTCCCTAAATCACTCTAGCCAAATGCTGAGATGATTTCTTGGAATAGGACACGACCGAATTCTTTCCCAATCCATTTGTAATTCCAGCATATACTCCGTCGTAATGCTCATACTGCCGAAGAGACGTTAAACTCTTAATCTTCCTTACTTCCTTTCTCCAAACTATTATTAGCGTATGAGTATTTACATATTCGAAGGAGTGAGCAGCGCAGGTTTTGTATTTATGTAAACTGCAGCTGTTGGCGTTCGTGTTATCGAGACGTCTGCTCCGAAAATGGTCCAAAACAGGCCGAAACCGGTTACCTCCTAAAAATAAAGAACTTTCTTGGAGTTGTGACTGTTCATGCTCATTTTTAAGTAGCAAAAAGCCCGCTTTTCTCCAAGAGAAATGTTCTCAAAAATTATTGTATTTATGAGCTAGTTACTGCTGCTTGTTTCAGAGATGTCGCCGAGGCCCACGAGAAAGACAGGCCATGGCGCGTACATCACAGCACGTGATACTTCAGGTCTTACGAGTGCCAGCAGTTGTGTTCAAAAAATGGTTCAAATGGCTCTGAGCACTATGGGACTTAACATCTGAGGTCATCAGTCCCCTAGAACTTAGAATTACTTAAACCTAACTAAGGACATCACACACTCGGCCACACAGGCCGGCGCCAGCAGTTGGGAACGAGAAACAATTTAGAAGGAGTTTAATAATTCCTAACTGCGCGTTTAAATGGAAGCAAGTTCTCGATAGCACACGAAAGTATTAGGACATTTGGAAGGTGCCATTTCGTTTAAATATTGATATCTCGTGGGCCTTGCACGGAGCCGAGCGCTCGCGAATTGTGGCGGACAAGACTACTAATGTGACGTCACAAGTTCTACATCTACAACCATACTTCGCAATCCACATGACGGTGTGTGGCGGAGGGTACTTTGAGTACCTCTATCGGTTCTCCCTTCTATTCCAGTCTCGTATTGTTCGTGGAAAGAAAGATTGTCGGTATGCCTCTGTGTGGGCTCTAATCTCTCTGATTTTATCCTCATGGTCTGTTCGCGAGATATACGTAGGAGGGAGCAATATACTGCTTGACTCCTCGGTGAAGGCATGTTCTCGAAACTTCAACAAAAGCCCGTACCGAGCCACTGAGCGTCTTTCCTGCAAAGTCTTCCACTGGTGTTCACCTATCATCTCCATAACGCTTTCGCGATTGCTAAATGATCCTGAAACGAAGCGCGCTGCTCTCCGTTGGATCTTCTCTATCTCTTCTATCAACCCCATCTGGTACGGATCCCACACTGGTGAGCAATATTCAAGCAGTGGGCGAACAAGTGTACTGTAAACTACTTCTTTTGTTTCCGGATTGAATTTTCTTAGGATTCTTCCAATGAATCTCAGTGTGGCATCTGCTTTACCGACGATCAACTTTATATGATCATTATATTTTAAATCACTCCTAATGCCTACTCCCAGATAATTTATTGAATTAACTGCTTCCAGTTGCTGACCTGCTATATTGTAGCTAAATGATAAAGGATCTATCTTTCTATGTATTCGCAGCACATTACACTTGTCTACATTGAGATTCAGTTGCCATTCCCTGCACCATGCGACAATTCGTTTCAGATCCTCCTGCATTTCGGTACAATTTTCTATTGTTACAACCTCTCGATATACCACAGCATTACCCGCAAAAAGCCTCAGAGAACTTCCGATGTTATCCACAAGGTCATTTATGTATATTGTGAATAGCAACGGTCCTACGACACTCCCCTGCGGCACACCTTACATCTGAAGACTTCTCTACGTTGAGAATGACATGCTGCGTTCTGTCCTCGAGGAACTATTCAATCAACTCACACAATTGGTCTGATAGTCCATATGCTCTTACTTTGTACGTTAAAGGACTGTGGGGAACTGTATCAAACGCCTTGCGGAAGTCAAGAAACACGGCATCTACCTGGGAACCAGTGTCTATGGTCCTCTGTGTCTCGTGGACGAATAGCGCGAGCTGGGTTTCACACGATCGTCTTTATCGAAACCCATGCTGATATGAAATGAAATGTCGTGTGGCTAGGGCCTCCCGTCGGGTAGACCGTTCGCCTGATGCAAGTCTTTCGATTTGACGCCAATTCGGCGACCTGCGCGTCGATGGGGATGAAATGATGATGATTAGGACAACACAACACCCAGTCCCTTAGCGGAGAAAATCTCCGACCCAGCTGGGAATCGAACCCGGGACCTTAGGATTGACATTCCGTCACGCTGACCACTCAGCTGCCGGGGCCGGACGAAACCCATGCTGATTCCTATAGAGTAGATTTCTAGTCTCCAGAAAAGTCATTATACTCGAACATAATACGTGTTCCAAAATTCTACAACTGATCGACGTTAGAGATATAGGTCTATAGTTCTGCACATCTGTTCGACGTCCCTACTTGAAAACGGTGATGGCCTGTGCCCTTTTCCAATCTTTTGGAACGTTACGCTCTTCTAGAGACCTACGGTACACCGCTGCAAGAATGGGGGCAAGTTCCTTCGCGTACTCTGTGTAAAATCGAACTGGTATCCCATCAGGTCCAGCAGCCTTTCCTCTTTTGAGCGATTTTAATTGTTTCTCTATTCCTCTGTCGTCTATTGCGATAACTACCATTTTGTCATCTGTGCGACAATCTAGAGAAGGAACTACAATGCAGTCTTCCTCTGTGAAACAGCTTTGGAAAAAGACATTTAGTATTTCGGCCTTTAGTCTGGCATCCCCTGTTTCAGTACCATTTTGGTCACAGAGTGCCTGGACATTTTGTTTTGATTCACCTACAGCTTTGACATAAGACCAAGTCCATACTCAAGACACAGTTTTAATCTATGAAGAAGGTTCATATCAGCATATATCTGACTGCAGAATGAATATTCGTTCTCCAAACAGAATCTCTCAGGAAATCCATTACCCGTTCCCATGCACAGATATGAAGGTAGTACAATTCATCTGGTGCACAATACGGCAATCCTCTCTTCTGGTGGTCAGACGTGGCCCAGTGGAGCCTTGACAACTGCCCTCACTTTCCCATGTAGTCCACAAACTTAGACGTTGCGCGATTCTACAAGCCAGACGAATGGAGGCCCGCAATGAAGCTCCTTTCAAACTCAGTCAAGTGTGAATAATGTTGTCTCATGCGAGTATGCATCTTCTGCGTGTCCTTCATAGTGATCATTCTACATCTGACGCTGTTCACGTCCTTTATATACCCTACATGAAAAATACTCATGCACTAAGATGTCTGTCCTAACTGTCACAGAGAAACGCGCATGTGTACTAAGTTATGCTGACATTCGACTACGTCTTTCAGGAGCTTCACTTGTTTTGTCAGGCAACGTATTTAACACAGCTTTCGGAGCGAGATACCAGACAAAGCGACGTCGCAGTAAGACGCAAACAGTGGAGGGGCCTTAATACCATTTTTAAATTCCACAGAAATGCGGAGCACTTGCTTACTCAGACTTACCACACAATTCCGGTATCTTGGATTAGTACCAGCTATAACTCTCTGTGGGAAATTTCCATACCGTTCAGCTGTTCTTCCAAGTGTTTAGCCGTCTCTCTCAGAATTACAACATGAAACTTCCTGGCAGATAAAAAAAAAGGCGTTCCGGTCCGAGACTCTAACTTGGCACCCAAATCTTTTGAAAGTTAGTGCTTTATCGAAAGGCAAAGGTTCCGGATTCGAATCCTGGTCCGACACACAGTTTTCATTAGCAGGCAAGTTTCAAATCAGCTCTTCAACGCAGTTTCGTTTTTCACATCAGTACTAATCCCACAAAGATACGTTGAGTACTTCTGTGAAATATAGAATGTATGAATAGAGGTAGTAGCAGAAATAGGGATGTGAGGGCAGGTGTTATGATTGGATAGTTAGATAGGCAGAGGATTTGCTCACGAACGGCAAAGGCCCCAGATTAGAGTCCATGTTAAGGACACAGTTTTAATCTATCAAGGAGGTCCTTATTAGTGCTTATATGACTGCAGAATGAATATTCGTTCTGTAAAATTGTACTATCATTAGCAAATCTGAGAGATTTCGCTGTTTGTCATTGAATTTTAATTCCCTTTCAAAATTTCGACATGTTTCCTTCCAAGAATGGCCCATAGTATTACTAATACTAATACTAATATTGTCGTATCGTAGTAGGGAGATGAAGGCTAGGTCCAGGGCAGACTGAAATATCCCGTGGTCCTACCGGAATCTGATCCCACGGGCTGTCGGTTTCCTGGCACGTATTTTTCCACCAGGCTCAATGTCTTCCAGGATAAGCCACAGTGTATTGCCTGGCGTGTTCCTTCATTTCTCCCTAAATCAAACTGATATTCCCCGAGGTTGGCTCCCACCAAAATTTCCATTCTTCTGTTAATAATAGAGTTAGTATTTTCCAATCACGACATACAAAACTGGTAAGTTGCTAATATGTACACTGTCAGCATTTGCTTTCTTTGCAATTACAATTATCAGACTCTTCTGAATGAGGGTATTTCGCCATTCTCGTAACATGCATACCTCAGTCTCGTAGCTTGGATACCGCTGTTTTGCAATTTGCACACGCGATGGAATAATTTTGCCAAAGAAGGCTTTTCCAATGATCTCAATAATTCTGCAGTAATATCATCTACTCCAGCAGCTGTGTTTCGGATTAGTTCTTACAGAGTTCTGTCAAATTATTCTTACAGTGTAAGATGTTCAGTCTCATCTGTATCTCCTTCCTCTTTCCTTTGAATAGCGTCGTCTTTATTTCCTTTGTATAACACTTTTGTACATTTCTTCCTTCTTTTGTTTATTAATGGCTTGCCACATGGCCTCTTAATATACATACAACTGTTTCTCTTTTCCAAGGATTCCTTTTTATTCCCTATAGGTGCCACTTATCTTTCCCACAGTCAAGCATGCTTCTACAGTTTCGTGTTTGTCGTCTAGTTAGATCTGCTATCTCATTTTGCACTATCTGTCAGATTCTTTAGACGTTTGTATTGTCTTTTGCTTTTTTCATTTGCTGCATTTTTATGTTTTCTCTTTTAGTCACTTAAATTCAGTAACTCGTGTATTGTCCAAGGATTCCTAATGGGTTTTGTATTTCTGCCAATTTGACACTCTGCCTCCGCAGTATTTCATCTCTGAAAGCTACCTTTTCGTATTCTATTGTATTCCTTCCCACTGTTTTTAGTCATTCGCTGCCCAAAGTTCCGTTTAAAATTTCCAACAACCTCTGGTTCTTTCAAATCATCCAAATCCCAATTCTTTAAATTCCTATCTTTCTGCAATTTTTTCTGTTTTTAAACTGAACTTGGTAGCCAACAAATGACGGCCACAGTCCAAATATTACCAGTATAATTATTAATCTTGAAAATTCTTTCTCGAAATTGAAATTTATTATATTTGTATATGTCCCAATTTCCAATGATTCAATTTGTGTCACGCCATTTATTCCTTAACAACCTTTGCTCTAATCTCTGAATGCACTGATCGACTTAATTTACGGAGGCTGCTACGGCGGGGTACCTGCTGAGGTTCTTTGAGGCGTGAGTGGATCAGCCAATGAGATGCTTAGACGCACAGTTATTGGCGATCGTTTTCAAGTTTTTAAGGAGAACAATAACAGCGGCGGCTTCCTGGTCCTTTCGTGGCTGTGGTAGAGATAAGATGTAATTTCTTAATTTCTTATTGTGTGAAGCGATGTGCTATTGAAAGTGGCTGCATCTATACATACTGAGGAATAGAGAGAGAGAGAGAGATAGAGAGAGCTCAAACGGTCCGGAACTAGGCTGGTAGGTTGCTGCATCAAATAAACCGATACATTTCCTGTTATGTATCCTCTGAGTTCTAACTAGTTTATTTAACTGTAAGCTGAAACGTCAAAAACAACCATAAGTTAGCTCTCTTAAAGTTCCAAGTGGACGTTTTAGGAAAAGTGTTTACACCCTATTAACTTTTCGCCGTGCTACAGAAGAATGCTGAAGATTAGATGGGTAGATCACGTAACTAATGAGGAGGTACTGAATAGAATAGGGGAGGAGTTTGTGGCACAACTTGACAAGAAGAAGGGACAGGTTGGTAGGGCATATTCTGAGGCATCAAGGGGTCACAAATTTAGCATTGGAGGGCAGTGTGGAGGGTAAAAATCGTATAGGGAGACCAAGAGAAGAACACATTAAGCAGGTTCAGAAGGATGTAGGTTGCAGTAAGTACTGGGAGATGAAGAAGCTTGCACAGGATAGAGTAGCATGGAGAGCTGCATCAAACCAGTCTCAGGACTGAAGACCACAACAGTAAGAATGATGAGGGCACAACCAATTATGAATGACAACTGCAACTATTATCCGTCTTTAAAGGCAATAGAGTGAACGAACAATAACTAAGCAGCTTCACGGCCACCAACGCGTTTAAATACAATTTTAAAAACAGTTACAATTAGTAGCTCGCCTTAGTCGACAACAAGAAGAGCAAAATAAAAAAGAAAAAAATGTACCATTTCACAAATAGCCAACTGGACGCAGCTGCCGATTAAATTACCAAAATAAAGAACATCACTATACGCGTCATGCGTTTTAGATGAATTACCAAACCGTACAAAGCTGTTTTTCAATAGTAATATTTATGAAACAAGGCCCTACACTGGGCTATCTTCTAAGATTTTAACTTAATGTGAAGGCCCATAAACAGTACGAGGCTACCTCAGACACACCAAAAGTCTTTAAGCTTTTCAATACTACAAACACACAGCTTAAAACCTGAATTTAAAATACACAAAGAAGGTCAAACATGTAGTGGTCAGAGGGTAAAAAAGTAAAGAATGCACCACACCAGTGTGCGAGGTCACAAGATTCGAAATACCAGTTAACGCTGAAGTGGCACACACGAAGTCGGAAGGCAGGTAACAATAAATGTGCGCAGTTCTTCTGTCAGTGCCGTCGGTCTCACGCAGTTTCATATACAATGTAAATACATATAAAACAGATTACACGCAGACAATGTTCAGAAGCCAATCCTTCGCGAAATATGAAGTCGAACTTTATAAAGTTTAACGAGCAAACAACACGCTTCTTTATTACAAGAACAAAGCACAACCAATGCGCCCACACAGGTCGGGACTACACAATATTGCAGTGCAATGTGTTGTGGCGTAACAAGACAGCCACGCCACTCGGAGGTAGCCGAAAGGCACACGTTAAGCTTACGCAGATTGGCGTGAGGTCTGGAACAGGACAATGTCTTGAGAATTGCAATAAAGTACGAAAATCTTGTAATACTTAACTTTAATCCATAATCGGTGTACATCGCTCTTGTGCAGATATAATCTCCCTTTTTATATACACTGGTAATGGCGCCTTGCTAGGTCGTAGCCAATGACTTAGCTGAAGGCTATCGTCTCGGAAAATGAGAGCGTATTGGTCAGTGTAGCTTCGCTAGCAAAGTCGGCTGTACAACTGGGCGAGTGCCAGGAAGTCTCTCTAGACCTGCCGTGTGGTGGCGCTCGGTCTTCAATTACTGGCAGTGGCGACACGCGGGTCCGACGTATACTAATGGACCGCGGCCGATTTAAAGCCTACCACCTAGCAAGTGTGGTGTCTGGCGGTGACACCACAAAATGTATCTCGATAATTAGTATGATAGACTCTTACAGAAGACCACAGGGATTTTCCAAAAATCTCCTCGCTGGCATCTGATGGCTGTAAAGCAGATACTCGCCGCAGTTTCCACGTTGTTCCTTCACGGAATTGAAACCATCACAGGCCTCCTCTCCACCGGGAAAGGCTGCATATTCGAGGACTCGGACTCGAACCCGCCACTCGCCCCTGCCCAAATAGGAAGCAAACACCCTCCTCCAAAAGTTAGCCACCCCTTTCACCGTCAACGCGTCCACCTCGACAGGTGGACGCAGATGCCGAAGCGCCTGTCGCCCCTTACATGGAGCCATCAACAAAGTGTCGCCTGTAACTCACAGTACTGCAATTCACACTCAACTGACCACCCAGGCAGGCCGGAGTGGCCGAGCGGTTGTAGGAGCTTCAGTCTGGAACCGCGCGACCGCTACGGTCGCAGGTTCGAATCCTGCCTTGGGCATGGATGTGTGTGATGTCCTTAGGTTAGTTAGGTTTAAGTGGTTCTAAGTTCTAGGGGACTGATGACCTCAGATGTTAAGTCCCATAGTGCTCACAGCCATTTGACCACCCAGCCATAGTTCATGCGTGAGCCTGAATCCCCGTGAAGCGCTACGTCACTGCCCCCTAGTGTGAGTCCTGAGCTCGTGCTACATGACAACGTGCCAAAGACGTTATGCTAGTGCGACAGAGCTATTATGTTTGTGTGTGTGTGTGTGTGTGTGTGTGTGTGTGTGTGTGTGTGTGTGTGTGTGAGAGAGAGAGAGAGAGAGAGAGAGATTTTACTAAACTAAAATGATGACTGTGGACAGAAGGTATCATTCATTACTAAATGCAGGGCCAGCCATGTTGGCTTTCCGAAGTTTATCTTGCCTATGTATGGAATGTTCTGACGGGGCGACTCACGCAAATATGATTCACTGGAGCATTTCGGATTCCTTGTAAACTGTAGTTATCTTGGAATTACTTTTAGTAAGATGGTACTTCATCCAGCAAATACGTTTCTTCTTACATGATTTTCAAAAGTTCGGTGTTAAACTAATCTTAATATATGTCTCATGCAACTTTAATTGGAGTGGGTTATGTAAACTTCAGTATGTTTGAGGCACAACAATAATCCAAAGTGACCACTAATTTTATACCTTTATTTCAAATCCAGACCATTCATATAATTAAACGAAGTGCAACGTTTGCCGGTCATAGCTTTAAGTGACTATAAGGCCTTGCTCGAAAACTTTGTAGCTAATTAAATTAAAGTTTCAGTCTGTAATTAATTGTAATGAATGTTCGGAGATACGCCAGTCTTTGCATTAGCAGGCTGCTTTCAGATGTAATGTAAGCTTGTCTCAAGAGCTTCAGGACAACAGGTGTTTCATTGTCTTGTTTTTATGTTCCTTGACAACGTTACATTACCAGGTCTCAGTGAACAGTAGTAGATCAGTTCAGGTGCTGGTGCGATATGTGTGCGTGTCTAATTCGAACCGTTACTTAGGGTAGACAGATCTCGTCATAATAATATTTCCTCTGCATTTTATTCACTTGTAAGGAACGAAATTTTTAAATAGGCCATTTCAAGTGAAACATTTATCTCCACTGCTACTAGCGAATTCACGTCCAATTTTAAGGTTCAAAATGGTTCAAATAGCTCTGAGCGCTATGGGACTTAACATCTGAGGTCATCAGTCCCCTAAAACTTAGAACTACTTAAACCTAACTGACCTAAGGACATCACACACATCCATGCCCGAGGCAGGATTCGAACCTGCGACCGTAGCGGTTGCGCGGTTCCAGACTGAAGCGCCTAGAACCGCTCGGCCACCTCGGCCGGCCCAAGTTTAAGGATGCTGTACAAAAGCTGTATTTTCACTGTAAAAGCTGTGTGACACATTTCCATGTATTTTCCACATATGCAACCTTCTTTTCATAGGTCTTAAACTATGTGTTAGCAATGATTAAATTACCGGTGCAAAATTCTACCAGGTGGCGTTCCCTTTCTTGTGTTCTCCCAATTCATAGCCTCCTACAATTTTTCTTCCCCTTTCTTTCCACTTAGCGAATTTTCAATTCCCCACCACAGTCAAATTTTCGTCTGTCTTATCTAAGTAGTTTCTTTTACATAATGCTTTCTCTCATTCTAATCATCTACGGAACTAGAATTCACACCAAGTTCTGCTACTGTAAAGTGTGTTTGTTTTGTATCTGTGTTATTGTGTTAGCTTCTATAAACCGTTCACTGTTTTCATTAAAGCTTATCCACCTCCTTATATTCTCATTCATAGTAAGACCTACTCCTGAATTACCACTATTTTTATTTAGCGTTGCTCACTCTGCACTCACCTAACAAAATGCTGTATTCTTCCTGTCACAATACTTCATTAATTCTCTCAATATCTCTCTTCAACTTATCCATTATTTTTTTCTACTTCTGCCACACCTTTACCGGATTAAAGGCTCTAACATTCCATTCCTCGACCCACAGTGCGCCATATACGATTTTGCCTACAATTTCTTCTTAGTAGTCCGTCCTGGTTATCTGAATGGAGGACTGTTTTAACTCATCAATGTTTTATCGAAGACATATTGTAATACGACAGTGAAAATGCACGCGGGAGGATTGTTCTGTCTGTAAAAGACAATAGTGTGCTATCTGTGTTGCAGTCCGACATTGGAGAACAGCGATGGTCAACGCACAGTTGTTTCGATGCATCACCATATAAACTGGGCTACAGTAGCAGCCGGTCCATGTGCTTGTCTTTATTGAAACAAGCTATTATCAGGTGTGACAGCAATGATCAAGGGACAATAGGAACACGCCGCCAGATCAGATGACTAAAGCTTGAGTACCACCACAACATAGTCGTGTTAGAATATACTGTCCTGAGGAGGGGTTGTGTCTTTGATTAGCAATCACAGCGTCCTTGTTCCCGGGTTCGTACACCGTTACAGCTCAAATTTTGAATAAAAATCGCCAGCGATGGCTGCCTAAGACTTCCATAATAAGAAATCACCCTCATTCAGCCAACGGACATGTCAAAGAGGAAGGAGGACCGTACATAGGTTCAGGACACACTCTTGGAGTGGAAAACTGCCTCTAAAGACGAAAGAATCATCAATCATCAACGGCATGAGGATTCAGAAGGCAATGGAAACCACTGCCTTAAGGACACACAGTGTCTGTCCTCAGGATATGTTGCCTGTAATTGAAAAAGTATCATGAAGATCTCTTTGCCAAAAGATTCCGGAATAGTCCCCAATTCGAATTCCGGGCGTGGACTGCCAAGGGGGATGTGACGATGAGAAAAAACTGAATAACCAACCTAGGATAACATTCTATGAGTCGGGGCGTGGAATGTCAGAAGCAGGGAAAGTAGAAAATCTGAAAAGGGAAATGCTAACAGTCAAACTAGGTATGGCGTTGATCAGTAAAGTGAAATGGAAAGAAGACAAGAATTTGTGTTCAGATGAGTATAGGGTAATATCAGCGGAAGTGGGTTTCTTTATCAGTAGGAATGGAGGGCAGAGAGTGAGATACTGTGAAGAGTTCAGTGATAGCGTTTTTCTTAACAGAATCGACAGGAAACCAACGCAAACAACGGTAGTTAAAGTATACAGGCCAATGTTGCAAGCTGAAGATGAAGACATAGAGTAAGTATATGAGGATATTGAACATATAATAAAGTACGTTAAGGGAGATGTAAAACAGTCATGGAGGACAGGAATGCGGTTTTAGAGTAAGAAGTAAAGGTTACAGGAAAATACAAGTGAAGTAATAGGAATGAGAGAGGAGAAAGACTAAATGGGCTCTGCAATAAATTTCAGCTAGTAACAGCAAATACTCTACTAAAAAATCACAAGAGGGGGGGGGGGGGGGCGAACACTTGGAAAAGGCCGTCAGATACGGGAAGATTTCACTTGGATAACATCATGGTCAGGTAGAGATTCCGAAATCAGATACTGGATTATAAGGCGGAGCCTGGAGAAGATATAGATTCAGATCACAATTTAGTAATGAAGAGTAAGTCAGGAAAAATTAATGCGCAAAGAAATGGGATACAGTAATAATAAGGAACGAAGAGATGCGCTTGATTTTCTCTGAGGCTATGTACACTGAGATAATTAATAGCTCAGTAGACAGTTCAGCTGAAGAGGAAAGGACATCTCTAAAAAGGGCAGTCACAGAAGTTGGAAAATACACGTTGTTACAAAGACGGTAACTGCGAAAAAACCGTGGGTAACAGAAGAAAGACTCCAGTTGAAGAAAGTACAAAAATGTTTAGGGAAACTCAGGAATACACAAAAAAAGTAACTTACGATTGAAATAAATAGGAAGTGCGGGGAAGTTAAGGCGATATGTTTGGAAAAAACCGAAAAAGAAATTATTCTGGGAAGGACGGACTCAGCATACAGAAAACACAAAACAGCCTTCGGTGAAATTAAAAGCAACGGTGGTAGCATTAAGAGTGCAATGGGAATTCTACTGTCAAATGCAGACGAGAGTGCAGATTGGTGGAAAGAGTACAATGAAGGCTTCTATAAGGGGGAAGATTTGTATGATGACGTGACAGAAGAAAAAGCAACCCTCACTGTAGAAGAGATAGGAGTCCAGTATTAGAATCAGGATTTAAAAGAGCTTCGGAAGACTCAGGATCGAATAAGACAGAAGGGATAGGTAACATTCCATCAGAATTTCTAAAATTGTTGGGAGGAATTGGCAAGGAAACGTCTGTTCACGTTGGTATGTATCCGACTTTCGGAAAACATCATCCACTCCGTTCCAAAGATTGCAAGAGCCTATAAGAGGGAGAATTATCGCACTATCAGCTTAATAGCTCATGAATCGAAGTTGCTGACAAGAATAAAATAAGGAAGAATCGAAAAGAAAATGGAGGAAGTGTTAGACGATGATCAGTTTAGCTTGAGGAAAGGTAAGGACACCATACTCGTAGAACCAGTTCTGACATTGTGGTTGATGATGGAAGCAATACTAAAGAAACATCAAGACAAGTTCAAGGATTTGTCGACCTGGAAAAAGCGTTCGATAGTGTAAAATTGTGCAAGATGTTCGAAATTCTGAGAAAAATAGGGGTAAGCTGTAGGGAGAGACGGGTAATGTACAATATGTACAGGAGCCGAGAGGCTATAATAAGAGTGGAAGAGCAAGAACGAAGTGTTCAGATTAAAAAGGGTGTAAGGCGGTGATGTAATCTTCCACCCCTACTGTTCAATCTGTGCATCGAAAAAGCAATGACAGAAATAACACAAGGTTCAAGAGTGAAATTAAAATCCAAGGCGAAAGAATACCAACGATAAGATTCGCTAATGGCGTTGCTATCTTCCGTGAAAGTGAAGAAGAATTACAGGATGTACTGAATGGAATTAAAAGTTTAATGAGTACAGAATGTGGAGTGATGGTAAATCAATGAAAGACGAAAGTAATGCGAAGTAGCAGAAATGAGAACAGCAAGGAACTTAACATAAGATTGGTGATGAGGGAGAAGAGAAAGTCAAAGAATTCTGTCACCTAGGCAGCAAAATACCAATGACGGACTGAGCAAGGAGAATATAAAAGGCAGACTCGCACTAGCAAAAAGAGCGTTTAAGGTCAAGATAAATCTACTAGTACCAAACATAGACATTAATTTGAGGAACAAATTTCTAAGAATGTACGTTTGGGACGCAGCGTTATATGGTAGTGAAACACTGACTGTGGGAAAACCGGAACAGAGGAGACGCGAAGCATTTGATATGTGATACTATAGGCGAATATTGAACGGACATCCGTTACGACGCCAAGGGGGAGCTTAGAGGGTAAAAACTAAAATGCATAGATTGACATACATCCAGCACTAGCTGAGGGCGTAGGTGGCAAGTGCTACCCTGAGATAAAGAGTTTGGCACAGGAGAAGAATTCACGGTAGGCCGCATCAAACTAAAGTGTGCGTCATTTATGTTGACGGCCGAGTTTAGGTTCGTTCTGCGCATCTGACATCAAAAAATACAGTCAGCCAATGAACAGAGAACGACGTTGCCAGATCTCGACTGCAGAGCAGAGCACGGACGAGTGTCTTCAGTTTTAGAAACGTTCAGTCATAAATAAAATAATAGAACAAAAGCAATGTCTTGATAGCAGACTTTGTTTTTTGAATGTTTGGAAAAACCATTCTTTATACCAATTGCTTCATTTTCTATTAATTAATTAAACCAAACAAGCAATAAGACTTCTAATTCAGGCGATAGCAAGGAAAGGTGTTTGTATCAATTTCACGAACCGCTTTTTCGCAATAAAGAACAGCGGTAATTGTTTATTTCCTATTGTACTTCCACGAAGTGCGAGTAATTCATAGGCATACGAACAGTGTTTGTCAGAATTTTGCGTGAGCTGTTAGAGTCCTTATGGAGACATATTGTAGGAAGAGGTGCGCTAGCGTAACAGTTAAGGCGTTGGGTTAGTGAGTGGAAGGTAATGAATTCAACCCTTGTGCGATGCAAAATATTTTCTTTATTTATATCGAAGTTTCTTACTTCACGAATTTTATTCGTTTGACTGCAATTTTTTGAAATTTCTTGTGCTTTGTCTGTTCATTAACCCTTTCGCTGCTGCAGTCACGTGCTCCCCGCATTCCGCGCTGTGCGCGATTTTGTCATCACTGCACTGCTCGCCTGTGCAACCACATGGTGTTCCCACTGCTTTGACACACTTATCATTCGATTTCACAAAAACTATTTGGCCCAAAAATTAGATTTTTACACATCTTCTTGACTGATACCTTCCCCCCATAAATGACTTAATTTTGTTTCGATGTTCAACTCAGTTATTGTGCAGCATTAAATATAGTAAAACATTGCACAAAATTTTGAAGAGTTTGCAGAGGTAAAAGTCCATAGCGTATACTTTCCGTATGGTCGATTTTAGTTGCCACAATGTTGAGAATGAAATGTGGACAAGGTACCTAAATTTCATATAAAATTTACTGTATAAAAATATCTCATTTAAGTACCACATAGGTGTCGTATGTAATATTGAGAAATATTCCGTCTTTCGCGAATGTAATAAAAGTTTTATTTACACTGGGCGTGTTTGGCTTTATTTTAAAGCACTTCAATCAGTCAATGGAAGTGGGGGGGGGGGGGGGCAGGTATCAGTCAAGAAGATGTGTAAAAATCTAATTTTTGGGCCAAATAGTTTTTGTGGAATCGAATGGTAAGTGTGTCAAAGGAGTCGGAATCACCATGTGTCAGCACAGGCGAGCAGTGCAGTGAAAAAATCGCGCACAGCGCGGAATGCGGGGAGCACGTCCCTGTAGCAGCGAAAGGGTTAATGCGGCCGTGGTGGCTTTGCTTCATAAACTGCGCGCTCCCCCCTAAACGTAAGCTTGCGAACTATACTATACTATGGCGCTGCTTCTCTTGGCGCGTGCCTCGTGTGCAACTGGCAACGCAGCAATCTCCCGCGTCTGGGCGGTCATGCGCGAGCCGCCAAGATAAAAGAATTCAACTATAGTCAGAGGACCGATGACTCAAAAGAAAAATGAGGAAATGGCTACTTAAGAAATAATTACCGCAAGACGCTTGGAGTGGCGAAATTGTGCTGTGGGTTAACTCTCAATTTGGGAGAGATATGACGACACTGCTGGCCTAGGTAGGGTTTGACAAGCATGAAGCGAAGCAGTACGAGCAGGTGGGCTTTATCTCGCTGAAATGTAAGCTGGCTAGCTTCGCATGAAGGGCAACAAAACGGGGCATAGAATATCGAGAACGTAACTTTGTCCTGTAAGGGTTCCGTGAATGACCACCAAATGGGTCCTGCGGAGAAATGAGGCCTTGGAACACCACGCGGTACCTACCGACCGCCGTGTCATCCTCAGTCAATAGACGTCACTGGGTGCGGATGTGGTCGGGCATGTACTCAGCACAACTCTCTCCCGGCCGTTGCCAGTGTTCGTGGCCAGAGTCGCTACTTCTTAATCTAGTAGCTCATCGACTGGCTTAACATGGGCTTAGAGCACTCGCCAGCAGGACTCAGTAGACCGGACGATCACCTATGCTAGCTTTAGTCAAGCATGACTGTACTTAACTTCGAGGACCTGACTGGAAGCGGTGTCACTGCTGCAGCGAGGCTGTTCGCAGTTTTCAACTGGCCCACATATCAATCGAAGAAATAATTTATGCGATTCAAATTCTAAATTCAGAACATCACAGGAAAGCTTAAACATGCAGAACGAGTCACAAGTGCTTTCATTCTCAAATACTGGATGAATGACGTATGGACAATGTGGTCGTCGAGAGTTATGTTGACACAAGACATATACATAGTTTCTAAATTTAATACTTGTCTTACTGTGTTACACCTTTTACGTATGATTATACACCGAAGAGCCAAAGAAACTGGTCTAATATTGTGTAGGGCTCCCGCGAGCATCCACATCACGACTTATACTTACACAAACAGATTCACACCTGAGGGGAGGTGATGTTACTGCACACACAATAGCTTACTTACCATCACTCATCATAATAAAACTATGGATATTCAAGCGTAGTCATGAGTAACAGCTGCTGTAGTCTAAAAGAGAATCGAAGCACTTGAGATGTGGTGCTACATTAGAGAACTGAGAATTAGGTGGACTGATTAGGTAAGGAATGAGGAGGTTCTGCGCAGAATCGGAGAGGAAAGGAATACGTGGAAAACACGACAAGGCGATTGGACAGGTTGATAGGACATCTGTTAAGACATCGGGATATGACTTCCATGGTATCGGGGAGAGCTGTAGAGGAAGACAGAGATTGGAATACACCCAGCAAAAACTGAGCACGTAGGCTGCAGGCGCTACTCTGAGATGAAGAGACTGGCACCGGAGAGAATTCGTGGAGCGCCGCGTCAAACCAGTCAGAATGATGATAACTCAAAGAAAAATCTATAATTAATTATCACTGTTGCGAATAGGTCGCTCTATAAGTGATATCAATTCCCTTGGATATGCTAGTAATACTTTAGACATGCATTTCTAGTGTTTTTAATGTTGCGAGAGAAAAGGTTAAACAAGTACATATCTTGATTATAATACATATCATCCATGTTTTAAGGTTGTACAAGACTGAAGCGCATCGTTGATTTTTAACTTTAACGTTCTTTATTTTGATGTTTTATACTCACAACATTGTTAACAAGTAATGTAATTCACATAACAAAATGCACCCTCTGCTAGCACAGAAGCGGAAGAGCATTTTGGCGCGCGCCTCGATGTATACATAAAACTGCATTGTTCGGGAAGCTTCCAGAAGCCTCAGTACATCACGTAAGAACGTTATAAAGTTTACGATTTTTGGAACAGTAATAAATTTAAACGAAATAATATTTTGTTTGACAGCAAAATTCTCGGAAATAAGAGGGAAACAAATAGGATTTACACAGCTACAAAAATAAAATCAATAATTTTAAAATATGCCTTATCACAAAGTTTGTTTATATTCAGCTGTTACAAAATACTGAATTATTTATGAAACAGTTTAGCGTATTTTTGGGACATAATAATAACTTTCTGTTTCGTAAACAATAATTTTACATGAAATATTATGTAAATTACATTTGAAAAAATATTCGATGTATGTGGCATTTGTTATAGTTAATATGAAGGGCTTATTTCAATAGTGGTAGAAGTCCATTTTTGTTCATTCTGAGATACAGAGTCCTAAAGTTAAATGAGCGCTGAAATATCTGCAGTTGAGATACCAGAAATATTCAAATATATATACTTGAGTGTATATACTTGAGTATTTCTGGTATCTCAACTGCACATTTTTCAGCGCTCATTTAACTGTAGGACACCATATCTCAGAATGAACAAAAATGGACTTGTACCACTATTGAAATAAGCCCTTCATATAAAGTGAAACCAAAGGAAAACTCATTTTTATTAGAAAAGATTTTTGCATTGAAGTACACAAATAATTGCTATATTTTGAGAAATACTTTGGAAAAGTATATAATTTTCATAAGTACTTTAGTATAGTATGCTAGTCCAGTAGACATGAATCCCATATAAATGCAGTCAGAATGGACATTCTGAAAACAGAATAATATCGCAGTTTTCCTTTAACTGAAGTTAGCGTCGAAAGCTATAGTGGCATGGGAATCCCATAATCTTGGTTCGTTATAAAATACGAGTATGAAAAATGAACTGAAATGGTGCTGTCCTTGTAAAAATAGTAACTTCCATGGATGTTACGCAATTATCATAAATCAAGTATCGTCAGAAAATGCTTGGACAGCGCTATCAAACGACAGAATCAGACGTTTGTAAATATAAAATAATGTGAATGAAAAGCCAGAAGGCTGATTCGAATATCTAAGAGCTAATTAGTTACATTAAAAAAATAGTTATCTTGACAGCATGTGGTTGGATATCATACTAGCAACATTGAGATATCCGATTCCTCTTACAGTTCAGTAATTAGTCACCCAAGTTGGATAAGCATATGAAATTCTCATTCGGAATTTTATGTAATAATAATGTTATATATTTGGTAGCAATAAGATTTAGTACAGAACACGCAATATTGGCAAGAGTTAGAGAAGAATAATTCGAGAGGAATCTCAATAAAAAGTGGTACATTTTAAGATGACAGAGGTATCCGTGCTTAAGCTGAAGCTGATGTTATTAATTGTAGATCTGAGTTGCAGTAAGAAAAATAAAAGCACTCTTGTAGTTGCGGCACCAACAGAATGTGGGATATACACTGCCTGACGAAAAAGTGAAGCGTCCAGAAGGCATGGTTAGATGTCCATCATGTAGAGCTGCAATTCTATGTGACAGAACGGCCACCAGAGAACATTAGTTTACCAAAGAAAAATGGTCAAACAGCCTTATGTTTTCAGAAGTTTTTTTATTTAGACGACTAGTTCCGACTCTCATTAATGTTATCTTCAGGCTCCTGTGATGCCGAAACTGGTCATCTAAATGAAATAACTTCTGAAAACATATTGTTGTTTGACGATTTTTCTTTGGTAAATATTTGACCTGTCACCGTTCCGTTTCCAAGGTGGATCAACAGAGAGAGAGCATTAGTGTCGTTCATATTTAGTATTGCTAGCAGGCCAGGTAGGATATGTACGGTAGTGACCAGCGACAGATGTAGAGTGACCACTGTCAAGGACATGGAGATTTACGAGGTGCATTCAAGTTCTAAGGCCTCCGATTTTTTTTTCTAATTAACTACTCACCCGAAATCGATGAAACTGGCGTTACGTCTCGACGTTATCGCCCTGCAGACGTACACATTTTGTACAACACTGACGCCATGATTCCATGGCAGCGGCGAAGCCTTCTTTAGGAGTCTATTTTGACCACTGGAAAATCGCTGAGGCAATAGCAACACGGTGGTGAATGTGCGGCCACAGAGAGTGTCTTTCATTGTTGGAAAAAGCCAAAAGTCACTAGGAGCCAGGTCAGGTGTGTAGGGAGCATGAGGAATCACTTCAAAGTTGTTTCCAACGACAGGGCAAGCAAGTGTCCTTTTGCTGGGTGCCAGGGCATGTGGGCATACGGGGAAATGAACAAGCTGACAGAGCTGCCAAGGACGCCTGCAGGTTACCGGATGTGACACAATGTTCTATTCCTTTGCAAGGTGTCGTTTCTGTGCTGCGGCGGAAGTATATGCCATTGTGGGAGGAGGAATGGCTGGCGGTGAGGGAAAATAAGCTGCGGTTGGTGAAACCCACCATCTAGCCGTGGTGTTCCTCCTGCCGGTCACCTAGGCGTGACGAAGTGACCCTTACACGTCCTCGCATAGGGCACTGTCCTCTTACGCATGCCTTCTTCCTACGGCGAGAGGAACCCCCTCTGTGTGATGCCTGTGGCGTACGAATCACTGTACGCCACATTTTAGTTGAGTGTGATTTATATCGTTTTGTCAGGGCGGAAGTTAATATTAGTGGGGATCTGCCCTCGATTTTAGCCGATGACGAGGCGAGTGTCAAGAAAGTTTTAAGGTACTGTGATGTTTCTGGGCTTCAGCCAAAAATTTTAGGTTGGAATTTTTAGTGTGTTGCCGAGTGGCTTACCACTCCTTTTTTATTCTTGTAATAGGCCAGTTCCAAACATGTGCTATGTCTTTCATTTTACCCCTTCCCCTCCGTTCTCTTGCAGTTCTCCTCATTATGTGCTGCTTTCCTCTTTGCTACTGCTGACGTGCAAACTGCCTGTGTAGACTGTCACCTTTAATTTTAGTCCTATTTTTGCACTTGCTGCATTTTAGTGGCACTCGTCCGTTGTTGTTTCCGTTCGGGCGCTAAAGACTACACTGTTGAGCGCCCATAACACCATATCCATCCATCCTTCAAAGTTGTTATCACGAAGAAACTGTTGCGTAATTAGCACGACGTGCGGGTGCGTTGTCTTGGTGAAACAGCACACGTGCAGCCCTTCCCGGACGTTTTTGTTGCAGTGCAGGAAGGAATTTGTTCTTCAAAACATTATCGTAGGTTCAAATGGTTCAAATGGCTCTGAGCACTATGGGACTCAACTGTTGTGGTCATCAGTCCCCTAGAACTTAGAACTACTTAAACCTAACTAACCTAAGGACATCACGCACATCCGTGCCCGAGGCAGGATTCGAACCTGCGACCGTAGCAGTCGCACGGTTCCGGACTGCGCGCCTAGAACCGCGAGACCACCGCGGCCGGCCATTTTCGTAGGATGCACCTGTTACCGTAGTGCCCTTTGGAACGCAATGGGTAATGATTACGTCCTCGCTGTCCCAGAACATGGACACCATCATTTTTTCAGCACTGGCGGTTACCCGAAATTTTTTTGGTGGCGGTGAATCTGTGTGCTTCCATTGAGCTGACTGGCGCTTTGTTTCTGGATTGAAAAATGGCATCCACGTGTCATCCATTGTCACAACCGACGAAAAGAAAGTCCCATTCATGCTGTCGTTGCGCGTCAACATTGCTTGGCAACATGCCACACGGGCAGCCATGTGGTCGTTCGTCAGCATTCGTGGCACCCACCTGGATGACACTTTTCGCATTTTCAGGTCGTCATGCAGGATTGTGTGCACAGAACCCACAGAAATGCCAACTCTGGAGGCGATCTGTTCAACAGTCATTCGGCGATCCCCCAAAACAATTGTCTCCACTTTCTCGATCATGTCGTCAGACCGGCTTGTGCGAGCCCGAGGTTGCTTCGGTTTGTTGTCACACAATGTTCTGCCTTCATTAAACTGTCGCACCCACAAACGCACTTTCGACACATCCATAACTCCATCACCACATGTCTCCTTCAACTGTCGATGAATTTCAATTGGTTTCACACCACGCAAATTCAGAAAACGAATGATTGCACGCTGTTCAAGTAAGGAAAACGTCGCCATTTTAAGTATTTAAAACAGTTCTCATTCTCGCCGCTGGCGGTAAAATTACATCTGCCGTATGGTGCTGCCATCTCTGGGACGTATTGACAATGAACGCAGCCTCATTTTAAAACAATGTGCATGTTTCTATCTCTTTCCAGTCCGGAGAAAAAAAATCGGTGGCCTTAGAACTTGAATGCACCTCGTAGAGTACTCGATTGAGACAGCGTTATCAGCACTGACAGAGCATGAAACAGGCCTCATTGTGTGTCTCCATTTGGACTGTTGAGTGAATCGTCTTGGCATTTGGATGAGACAGTGTCTGATGTCGCTCTGGGTGGGAACGTGAGGGCAGGCATACCCATCATGGAGATTTCAGTCGACCATGTCTGACCACCATATGGGAGGATAGCCATATTGTCCCTTAGAAACATCGTAACACCTTTGCATCTGCACCTGCCATCCGAGAACAAGTAATGAACTGCCTGATAGAGTTCCTGACATCTTCCACCATTGGCAACAGACCGACTGGGGAGTTACTGTCCCATGTGTGGGTATCCAAATAACATGACAACAGAAACAGTATTTGGACTGGTGCATGACTGCGAAGCATGGACTGCTGATAAATGGCGTCGCATTGTGTTCAACGAAGAATCATGGTTCTGGGTGAATATCGTCGTGGAGTGTTAAGGCGACCTGGGGAGAAGTCCCACTCTTCTAAGCTTTTGGACAGGCACAGTAGTGTTACTTCTGCCTTCATGGTGTGAGGAAGCATCGGGTATGTCTTCAAGCCACTAGTGATGGAGAGAACTCTTATGGCGCAACGCTAGCTAGAGGACATCCTCCTTCATCATGTTTTATCTCTCATGGTTCAGTATTGTTGCGGCATTTTTCAACATGGCATTTGTCTCTGCGAACTCTCAGCGTGTTGATGGGGTGCTCCTGTGACTGACAATATTCCCAAATCTGTCTCCTATAGACTATGTGTGGAAACAGCTTGGATGTAAACTCGGTTCCAATGGCAGTATCTAGTGTACCAAGGACCAATTTCTACAGTTGTGACCAGCTTCTCTCGAAAGGATACTTATCAGCCGAATCAGTGCATCTATCGCAGCCAGGAGAAGTGCGTCGCCATGTTGACACGTGAGCTCACACTGCCATGTTCTCAGTATACTTGACTCAACATTGCAATCATTGAAATAACTATACATATTCTCTCAGCCTGTGTAGTTTCATTTAGTCTCCTCCTCCCGTTTTGGGTGCATCAGTTTTATTGGCAGACAATGGAAATGGTTCCGGCCATATCGGTCAGAGTCGTCAACGTGTAACGTCTCCTGGGAAAACACATATGTGATAAAAAAAAAAAGAGAAAAGAGTAATTGGACTGGATGATTGTAACTGCGTGGATAGTGATTGCGTGAACTTTATGTAATAAAGAGTAACCATTATGTGTCATGTTTTATACTTGTATAGAATTATGTACCGATTTTTTTTAAAGATAATATCTGTGTCGGCGAGTACTGAAACCACCACAGACGATACTTATTAAATACCAAAAAAAGATGAGAATATGTCACTACGGGTATAAATACATTCCTGGAAATGGAAAAAGAACACATTGACACCGGTGTGTCAGACCCACCATACTTGCTCCGGACACTGCGAGAGGGCTGTACAAGCAATGATCACACGCACGGCACAGCGGACACACCAGGAACCGCGGTGTTGACCGTCGAATGGCGCTAGCTGCGCAGCATTTGTGCACCGCCGCCGTCAGTGTCAGCCAGTTTGCCGTGGCATACGGAGCTCCATCGCAGTCTTTAACACTGGTAGCATGCCGCGACAGCGTGGACGTGAACCGTATGTGCAGTTGACGGACTTTGAGCGAGGGCGTATAGTGGGCATACGGGAGGCCGGGTGGACGTACCGCGGAATTGCTCAACACGTGGGGCGTGAGGTCTCCACAGTACATCGATGTTGTCGCCAGTGGTCGGCGGAAGGTGCACGTGCCCGTCGACCTGGGACCGGACCGCAGCGACGCACGGATGCACGCCAAGACCGTAGGATACTACGCAGTGCCGTAGGGGACCGCACCGCCACTTCCCAGCAAATTAAGGACACTGTTGCTCCTGGGGTATCGGCGAGGACCATTCTCAACCGTCTCCATGAAGCTGGGCTACGGTCCCGCACACCGTTAGGCCGTCTTCCGCTCACGCCCCAACATCGTGCAGCCCGCCTCCGGTGGTGTCGCGACAGGCGTGAATGGAGGGACGAATGGAGACGTGTCGTCTTCAGCGATGAGAGTCGCTTCTGCCTTGGTGCCAATGATGGTCGTATGCGTGTTTGGCGCCGTGCAGGTGAGCGCCACAATCAGGATTGCATACGACCGAGGCACACAGGGCCAACACCCGGCATCATGGTGTGGGGAGCGATCTCCTACACTGGCAGTACACCACTGGTGATCGTCGAGGGGACACTGAATAGTGCACGGTACATCCCAACCGTCATCGAACCCATCGTTCTACCATTCCTAGACCGGCAAGGGAACTTGCTGTTCCAACAGGACAATGCATGTCCGCATGTATCCCGTGCCACCCAACGTGCTCTAGAAGGTGTAAGTCAACTACCCTGGCCAGCAAGATCTCCGGATCTGTCCCCCATTGAGCATGTTTGGGACTGGATGAAGCGTCGTCTCACGCGGTCTGCACGTCCAGCACGAACGCTGGTCCAACTGAGGCGCCAGGTGGAAATGGCATGGCAAGCCGTTCCACAGGACTACATCCAGCATCTCTACGATCGTCTCCATGGGAGAATAGCAGCCTGCATTGCTGCGAAAGGTGGATATACACTGTACTAGTGCCGACATTGTGCATGCTCTGTTGCCTGTGTCTATGTGCCTGTGGTTCTGTCAGTGTGATCATGTGATGTATCTGACCCCAGGAATGTGTCAATAAAGTTTCCCCTTCCTGGGACAATGAATTCACGGTGTTCTTATTTCAATTTCCAGGAGTGTAGTAGTGACCGAGCATTAATTTCTCTGTCGTCTTCTTGGAGTTACGTGGGTAGGAAGAGCCTGTGACGCTATATTGCATGTTTGTGTAGCATTCTTTTGTCAAGATTGAGAGAAGGACGCCATTAGGCATTGATCTGTAAAGGTGTAAGCCGGCCGGAGTGGCCGATCGGTTCTAGGCGCTTCAGTCTGAAACCGCGCGACCGCTACGTTCGCAGGTTCGAATCCTGCCTCGGGCATGGATGTGTGTCATGTGCTTAGGTTAGTTAGGTTTAAGTAGCTCTAAGTTCTAGGGGACTGATGACCACAGCTGTTAAGTCCCATAGTGCTCAGAGCCATTTGAACAATTTTTTTTGTAAAGGTGTGTAAAAATTTAATCTGCTTAGTGAAAACTTGCATTATGATTTGTAATAAGCTTGCCTGGTATTTTATCCCATCCTTTGAAGACATTTTGAGCTATTTAAATATTATCCGTGGTGGAGAGCTACGCTACGAACGAACGAGCCGCTGCCGCGGCGCATTCAAACTGCATTAAATGAAACCAATCATACAGCAAAGAAGCGGACAGATAATAGTGAACTAAAGTTATTTCTTTCAGCTTTCGGGATTTCAAGGCAGAGCAGCAGATTTTATGATGTGTTTTACAGGTGGAAGCGGGTTAACAGTGCAAAAAGATAATTTACCTTCATGACATAAAAGAAATCTTGTTGTGCGTAGTTCTGGTCTGGCAAACATTATGGTAAAAACATTTTTTTGTCTGATAATAGTCTCACGTTCTCGTGTTAGTCGTGGTACTAACTGGTGTTTTACTGTTTAAAAAAATCCATTTCAAATTTTTGATGTTGAACGAACATTGCGTACTGTAACATCAGTATTGATAACGAAATAATTTTCAGTAACCTTTTCAGTAACTGTAAATTAAGGAAGATATGTTGAACTTTATAGCAAATTACAGTAACGAAACAATGTTCCTTTTATAGAAAGCCAGATCCAGAATAATTGTTGAAAATTAATGATCCAAAGAAAGTCACAGCACAGCATCCTAAAAAAGTATTTCAGGGCTCTCTTCGTAGCAATATATGTTATTTCATCCATTTATCAATATATTAGTTGTTACGTGAGCAATAACAAGAAGAGAGCGAAAAATTTTGTGTGTCTGAGGGGAGGAGAATGTGTGTACAGTCAGCGGAACTTTGCTTTTGCGTAGACTAGCAGGCGCTTTGTGAAAGCGTCTGAAAATTTTGGAATGCCATCTCTTTGTGACATAAAAATTTTGTTGGGTACTCTAGTCTTTTAGTAATACTTCGCAATAATTTGGCGGTCTCTAAATATGAACTGCTGAGTGTTGCTGAAGATTTGGAAGTTTCCAAGGAGTGTCACATGCGGGTAGGAGTGTGTTCGCAGACAGAGTATTTTTCAGTGTGTATATAGTGGTCTTTGCATTTGAACCACTATGGTTTCTGTCGGTCTTACAATTATTTTGTGGTTTACCACCAATGGTCTGAAAAAAAGTAAGGCATCTTCAACTTGAGTGACTTGTTTATAAGCAGAAAGGGCTGTTGATCCGCCGCCACAAACGTGTTTAAGAAGCGATTATATGTAGAAAATTTTAACAATATTTTTTTCTTTATTGTCATTTAAACACCTTTACAGGAAAGGTAGGCCAGCAGCGGCCTATCTATGCTGCTCTTCGGCCACAGATAACACACATAGCATGATCAGAGACGAAAAAACAAAACAAATATGGTGGATAAAAAACGGTAGTCACACATATTAAAATACATGTAGTCGTTCACAGGCTCAATGTCCGAATAAAAAACGTTCAGCACTTGTTCACAAACCGAGAAGACAGAAATTACACATGTGAATGGTGGAGGATGAACGTAGAGACACTTAAGCACTAACACAAAGACACACACAAATGCTGGCGACAATCTGTGGCGCACGAATATTCACTGTTCACACACAAAGCCGTGGACCTGCCAAAGGGGAAAAGGTGTGGGTAGGAGGTAGAGGGGGAGGGTGTAGATGCCAATGGCAGAGGAGAAGGGTGGGGGAGGGAAGAAGGAAGGGGGCGTAGGGGAAGCCCAGGGGGGAGAGGTTGGAAGGAGGGAGAGAGGAGGGAGAGAAGGGAGGGAGGGTGCCTTGGGGGAAAAACACAGGGGGAGGATCAAAGTAGGAGGGGTAGATGGAGGGGATGAGGGCATCATCAGGGAGGGGGAGTTGATGGAAGCCACCTTGGGCAAGGTTATGGAGTGTGGAGAGATGGAGACCGGGTGGGATGTGGGACTACACGCGCGGCAGCGGATGGGGATGGGAAAGGATGGGAGAGACAAATGGGTACGGGGGATCAAGTTTGCAGGAGGTGTAGAGGATCCGTATCCATTTGAGGGAAAGGAGGAAGTGTGGGAACGGATTGAGATCATACAGGAAATAACGTTTCGAGGGCATAGATTTTTCTACATTCTTATGCCACTACATCTTATCTTTGTTCAGTCAGGAATAGAACAGTCGCAAGCTTTCGAAATTAGTCTAGAGTTCATGGAGAAAAGAGGAATTGGTTCCTTGCTGTTGGCAGATAAATTAAGACCCTTTTTACTATTAGTTTTACTAAATGTTCTCTCATCCTCTCGTCACTTTCATTCGTTCTAACAAGGGAACCTTCCCATCGCACCCTCCTCAGATTTAGTTATAAGTTGCCACAGTGGATAGACCTTGAAAAAGTTCCAGGACATGTTCAGATTTGCTTGGACATATGCAGGATTTGACGGTCTACACACGAACATTTGAAAACGTAAAAAACATATGTTTTGACAGAGCACAGGGAAAAGTGTTCGAGTGTGAGACTTTTGGATTCATTTGTTGCAGTTTATGTGACAAACTCTTATGTTTTCATCACTTTTTTGGGAGTAATTATCACATCCAGAAGAAAACCTAAATCGGGCAACGTAGAAGAATCTTTTTACCCATTCGCCAAGTGTACAAGTTAGGTGGGTCGACAACATATTCCTGTCATGTGACGCACATGCCGTCACCAGTGTCGTATAGAATATATCAGACGTGTTTTCCTGTGGAGGAATCGGTTGACCTATGACCTTGCGATCAAAAGTTTTCGGTTCCCATTGGAGAGGCACGTCCTTTCGTCTGCTAATCGCACGGTTTTGCGGTGCTGCCGCAAAACACAGACACTAAACTTATTACAGTGAACAGAGACGCCATTGAACGAATGGATAGATCATAACTTGGCTAAAATAAAGAAAAATTTATCGCTTGAGGGGAGACTTGAACCAAGGACCCCTCATTCCACAGCTGCTCACACTAACCACGGGACCACGGCGCTCCTAATCTCAGAATGTCCATAATGTTGCCTATCTTCGCGTGGACTACTCAGTTTGTATATTTTGCTTATTTTTTTATAGTTCCACACAACTTCTTCCTGTTTTCTCGATTGATCTGTGTTCGGTTTTTCAAGGCCTATCCACTGTGCCAACTTATAACTAAATCTGAGGGGGGTGCGATGGGGAGGTTCCCTTGTAAGGTGATTTCTCCTTTGTTCCAGGTAAGCTCCGCACGGTGCTAAGAGATAGCGCTAGTGTGTCGCCACTGCCTCTGCAGTAGAGCGGTGCACTTTCTTGCCTCCTCATATCGGCGAACTGTAGACGCCTTTCGCGGAGTAACGGGCACATAGGAAGCTGACAAAAGCCGTCGCTGCAGAGACCTTGACGGTGGTAACGGCCCTGTAGAGCAGGAAGGCACCAACAGGTGGGCGTCCAGGGAGCCGTACTTACAGAACAGCGGGCAGCAACTGCGCTCGCTGTCTCGAGCTCGCACCACAGAGCACTCAGCAGAGACAGGGCAGAGAAGTGGCAGTTTTGCATTTATCTTGCAGCTGTTGACAGAAGCATGCTACACTGAGAAAACCTCTGTTATGCGGTCATTCTTATTTAAATTATAAATTGCATTATGTGCAGTATTAACGGGTCCTGTTGTGCCGTACACTAGTCGGCACAACGATGGGTTTTTCGGTTTGCTCCGGGAGGAGACTGAGCTGTAACATATAAAGCGATGAAGTTATCTCTTCAGGCCTGAAGATAACAAGTAGGAAACTTGTCGAAACGTTGCCGCACAAAGACCCCTTGACTCGGCTTATAGTCCGAGAAAACTTCATCAATTTTGTATGGGACATGATAATCGAAATTCGTCGAAAATGCCTGCATTTCCATATAACATATAAACTTTAGTTCACATTATTACAGTGTAGATGTGAAGATTTAAGTTCGTACATCCATTTCTACAAGAATGTTGTGTGTATTTACAACTGTCTCTGACAAAGTATCGCTTGACGTTGACAAATTTACAAGACTGCTCACTTGAAGAACAACAGACGTAATGTTCACAGTAATTCCTGCCTAAGATATTTAATACTCTAGTAGCCTCTCTAAGACGATGCTGTCGTTTTGATGTTGATGTGAACTGGGCAGAGCATTCCTTTGCTCAGCCGTAAGTAGACAATCGATTGCGGTGGCGTAATACCACTGTAGGGACCGTGTCTACGTCGGAGTTTCTTAGTCGTCGGCGTGGCATACAACGGCTGTGCTCTTCTGTGGTTTCGATGCGATGCGCCAACCTTACTTTGGCACCCTATTGTTCGGAAGACACGACAGCTGCTGCTGAATCTGAATACAGATATGTTTTTATAGACGCGGGTCGAACGGGGAGATTCAGGACGCAGTTTTTTCAAATTCAGTATTACGGAAAAAGCTCATTGATGGGGCTCTAAATACCCCGGAAGGTAAACAACATCTCGGACAACAGATTGCAACACCTAACGTTATCGTAGATCATGAGGCATTTCCGTTATTATTCACCTTTGTACGACGCAAATGTAAAGTAACTGGTAATGACACAAATAGAGTTTTAACTACGAACTTACTAGTGCCCGTCAGAAGTGGAGTGCGCATTTCGTATATTGAGTTCCAGCTTTCATATGTTAAGAAGCCTCTCTGAATGTAGGCTGGAAACTGTAGATACAATTCTTATGGCTACACAGGTACCGTACAATTTCAGAACTCAAAACAATACGTGAATACGTCAAGTTATCTTAAAAAAATGTTCAAATATGTGTGAAATCTTATGGGATTTAACTGCTAAGGTTATCAGTCCCTATGCTTACACACTACTTAACCTAAATTATCCTAAGGACAAAGACACACACCCATGCCCGAGGGAGGTCTCGAACCTCCGCCGGGACCAGCCGCGCAGTCCATGACTGTAGCGCCTTAGAGTCAAGTGATCTCTTTGAAGCATATGAGACCACTGCCTGTGAGTATCAACCAGCCTGCCTCCCTTTGTTGTTCTTTTTCTTCTTTTTAACAAAAAAATTCAAGGAGTGTTTTAGTTCAGCGGGAGGTTCTGTTGAGCGGCCGCCAGTAACTTTAAAAAGAGACTGGTACTAATGTGATGGACAAATTATATGGTTTCTGTTCAACAATGTTTACTCCGAAGATTCACATGATAAAATAAATAATAATTAATACAACTTGAATAGCGCAGTTCCTTAACTATATTCGTCCATATTTCTTCCGTTAGCCGGCCGGGGTGGCCGAGCGGTTGTAGGCGCTACAGTCTGGAACCGCGCTTCCGCTACGGTCGCAGGTTCGAAGCCTGCCTCGGGCATGGATGTGTGTGATGTCCTTAGGTTAGTTAGGTTTAAGTAGTTCTAAATTCTAGGGGACTGATGACCGCAGATGTTAAGTCCCATAGTGCTCAGAGCCATTTGAACCATTTCTTCCGTTAACTTATTCCTCATGCAATCCAGTGACTCGTAACATAAAGCACTGTGTTATCCTGAACTGAATGATCCAGGTATTCCATCATTAAATGTTTTTCTATGTTAGCAACTGAAGTTAACTGTTGCTTTGGACGCGCATGGTGCCACGGTAAGCTCTGTAGACGAAAAGCGCAGCATGGTGTAAATATGGTTGGCAGGTCAAAAAATAGAAAAGCCCAACATGGCTTTATATTTAGCCGGAATTTTGCCCTAAGCCCTGCCTACATAGTTTAAATAGAAGTAGTCAGTTGCTTATTTTCAATCGATTATTAATAGTTACGGTATTTTTTTGTGTAATCAAACTCAAACGTGCTTAAATAAAAAATTAATCAGTAAATAGACTTACAATTAGGCAATTATCACAGCATCTAAGTGCTCAGTCTTCTTAATTGTTCAGCCTTATTCTTAACACAGTTTAATCTCAAAACAAACTAAAATTTCTTCACTAAACAAACTAAACAATTATCAATTCTTCAGGGAAATAACATTAAAAGATGTTCAATAACGTTGGTTATTTCAGTTAGACGTATAAAAATGATAGTAATCCGTAGTTAAGTATTAATATTTTCCATCTGAACTCATTTTATAACTAACGTTGTTTTTCTTGGAAATCATTTCTTTGAATTGTTGACAGGATAATTTTAAATTACACAATACGAACAACACCATCATTTTTGTGTTTGTAATTTACTGCGCTCCTTTGTCTGTTGGGTGTTTATAAAAGAGAATACACTCGACGTTGTAATTGTGGCCTGGATCTACGAAATAACATCTTGCCAGTTTCAATAATTCTGAATAAAATTCTTCACGATGCTGCATTTTGAAATAAGCTGTCTAGTTTTCATGTGGACATCGCGGCTTGACATCGGATGATCGGCATATTCCACTTTGCCTAAGTAACTCTGCGCGTAGCGTGGTTGTAACATTGTGCGTTAGGCTCGTTTGGTATATGAAGAAAAGCATAAAACACAGATGTAACAGTAGCTGGGGTTGGTATACGTATATGTTTTTATTGTATGCAGGGTGTACATAAAGTCCGGGAACACTTTCAGTTATTTATTGCACAAGAACGAAACATTGTACAGGTACCATACAGATGTCATTTTGGAGAGAAACCCTGTAAGTTTTTTTCCATATATACCTCTACAGCGTAGTTTGGTAATTTGCCGATAGTCGGCGCTAGTTGCAAACATGGCGAGTTCAGGTGCGGAGCGAGCGAGCGAGCGTTCTGTGTGTTGGAGTTCGACAAAAACAAGTGTGCTACAGCTGTTCATCGGATATTTAGAACCAAGTACGATAAGAAGCCACCAACAAGGAAGGCACAACAAATTCGTTACGACGGGTTGCTTGTTCCCGGCAAAGATAAGCAGACGTCTCAGTGTGAGTGAAGTGAATGTGGAGCGCGTACGAGACATTCACAAGGACTCCAAAGAAATCGGTGCGTCGTGCATCCCGTGAACTCGAAATGGCTCCAGTGACAGTGTGGAAAGTCCTGCGACAGAAGCTGTCGATGAAACCATTCATATTGGTGTTAGTGCAGAAGCTCAATGACGACGACAAAGACAAGCGGTTGAGTTTTGTTCTCAGTTCCAACAACTGAATGTGAATGGGAATGGCATTGTTGATCGCTTAATTTTTAGAGACGAAGCAACTTTTCACACTAATGGGAAAGTGAACAAGCATAATTGTGGAATCTTGGGGTACAAAGCACCTACACGAATGGATTGAATTCGAGCGTGATTCCCCAAAGGTAAAGGTTTTTTGTGCCTAGTCACGTCGAAAACCTTCACTTGATATTCCTACTTGGAGATGTTGCAGCAATGGCTGGTGCCTCAAATGAAATTGGACTCTCCGTTCGTCTTTCAGCACGATGGGGCTCCACCCCATTTTCATCGTGAAATTCATGGGTACCTAAAATGGCCTCCCCGATCACCAGATCTCACTCCGTGTGACTTTTTTCTGTGGGGACACATTAAAGATCTGGTGTAGCAGAGCTCCGGGAGAGAAAACGCGGGAAGCGACTGCCACAGTCGACGATGCCATGCTGGGACTGGTATGGCAAGAATTAGACTACCGTGTTGACATCTGCCAGTTCACTCTCGGTTTGCATATCGAATGTTTGTAAGAAAAAAAACTTACAGAGTTTCTCTTCAAAATGCAGTATGTATGACATCCGTACAATGTTTAGTTCTTGTGCAATAAATAATTGAAAGTGTTCCCAGACCTTATGTACACCCTGTATTTTATTCCTTCTTATAAATGTTGGCAATGGCCTTGACAGTGGTTGTTATCAGATCAGTAATGTGAAGCACTCTCGGGCTTGGATAACACTTGGATGGATGACCATCCGGGTCTGTCGGCCGCTTTTGGTAAGTGGGATGCAATCAGCCCTTGTCAGGCCAACTGAGGAGATGACTGACTTACACGTAGCGCATCCGGACACGAAAACTGACAACGGCTGGGAAAGGGGTGTGCTGACCACAGGACCCTCCATATCTGCACCTAGTGGCGCCTATCGGTTGAGAAGACATGGCGATCGGTCGGTACCGTTGGGCCTTCCGAGGCCTGTTCGGAAGGACTTTTATAAATATTCCACCAGCTCAAAGATGGGAGGAAAGAAGATCAGGGTTAAACACCCCGTCGACGTCGATGTCATTAGCGACAGAGCTCAAGCTCAGAATGTTTCAAGGAACGTCCACACCTTTTCAAAAGAATATTCTGGGATACACCTGAAGGGATTTAGGGAAATCACGGAGATTTTAAATCCTGATGGCCAGACTCGGATTTGAACGGCCGTCCTCTCGACTGAGAGTCCAGTGAACTAATCACTGCGGCATGTGCCTCGCCCTCGCGCTTTACTTCATTAGCTGGGAACAGGCCTCAGTTGTGCGTTGTTTACTTCATCCCTAAGAAGCCTAACAAAATCTGGAACGACAATCTTATATATACAGTATTTGGCAGGGCACGACTCTAAAAACCAACTGTAGATGGAAAAGCTGACAAACACCGTGAATGCAGACAACAGGTGCGACAGTACCGTGACATCTGTGCTGCTCTGACAGTACCAGAGGCCTGCCCAGTTTGACTGCCTGCACTGCGCACCTGATGGTCCACGTTTATACACGGTTTAGTAGGAATATTGTTTGGTTGTTGCTAATAGTATTACTCTCATGCTACTGAGTTACGGCACTTACCTTCATGTGGGAGAAATGCGTACTGTTAAACACTGACCAGACCTGATGTTGCTGTGGTAACCAGCGGTCACCTTCCTTAACAACTGGAAAAGCTACCAAAGCAAAACATATTTAGTCACCACCAGGTGGTTAACCCTTATATTACTGGTAACCCTTATATTACTGTAGTTGTGATCTAGGGCGTTAATCACCATTCATATAACTTCATGTAGCACGATAACTATATGTCTGTGAGATGGCGAGTGCTTCTCCACGTCGGCTAACGGCAGCCGTCAGTACCGTATTTCTGAGATGAAGGTGAAGAAAAATTGTGGAATGACTATCGCGCACCATACGGCCTGGCATCCGGGAGTGATGGTCTGGGGTGTGTTGTGTCTAGACAAGACAGTCGAGACACAAGGCGAGGAAGCCGAAAGGGCACGCGTCAGCTCACGCAGGCTAGTTTAGGTCTGAAACAGGAGACGTAATGAATGCTATAAAGAAAAGTACGTAGCTGCTAGAATACTTAACTTTATTCCATCATTTGTATACAGCATTCTTGATGACACAAGTGAGACTCTATCTTGAAATGGTTAATGGCGCCTTGCTAGGTCGTAGCCATTGACTTAGCTGAAGGCTATTCTGTCTCTCGGCAAATGAGAGAAAGGCTTCGTCAGTGTAGTCGCTAGCAAAGTCGTACAACTGGGGCGAGTGCTAGTACGTCTCTCGAGATCTGCCGTGTGGTGGCGCTCGGTCTGCGATCCTGACAGTGGCGACACGCGGGTCCAACATGTACTAATGGACCGCGGCCGATTTAAAGCTACCACCTAGCAAGTGTGGTGTCTGGCGGTGACACCACAGGGTGCCATTTCTTTTCATAACAGGATCCCTCTGGTTGTCGTCCGCAACATCCTTACACGACGGCGGTAAGTCGACGATATTCTACGCTCCGTTTTTTTACCCTTGATTGCAAGCCATCATGGGATTACATTTCAGGAAGATAATGCGCGCCAACCGCAGCGAGGGTTTCTACTGTTTGTCTTCATTCTTACCAAACCCTCCCTTGACCAGCAATGTCGCCAGATACCTCCTCAATTGCAAACGTCTGGAGCAGTATGGGCAAAGCCCTCCAACCAGCTACTGAGATTGACGACCCAAGGCGCAACTTGGACAAAATGTGGCACCATATACCTCAGGAGGATATCCAGTAACTCTATCAATCAAAGCCAAGCCGAATAACTGTTTTCACAATGACCAAAGTTTTTTTTTCTGATATTGCAATCATTGTCTGTACATCTAATTTACACCTAGCGATTTCTGTTCAAAAATGGTTCAAATGGCTCTGAGCACTATGGGACTTAACTTCTGAGGTCATCAGTGCCCTAGAACCTACAACTACTTAAACCTAACTAACCTAAGGACAGCACACACATCCACCATGCCCGAGGCAGGATTCTAACCTGCGACCGTAGCAGCCACGCGGTTCCAGAATGAAGCGCCTAGAACCGCTCGTCCACAGCGGCCGGTGCGAATTTCTGTCCCATTCGAATAATTTCCACGTGGTGCGTCATGGAACGTCACACATGACTTTCTTCCTCCACCGCAGCGGCAGGTAACCATACTGGTACAGTATCATCTGCCACCCTCACGTAAAATATATGTCGTGCGAATACCATACCGACACCTGAATTTCTATCTCTCTTGGATGTATTCACTTTAATGATTTTCCAAGCTGAAGAGAATACGATACCGACAGCTGAATTTCTATCACTATGACGCTTATATGTGATCACTTTTATGATTTTCCAAGGAGATGCGAATGCCATACCGACAGCTGAATTTCTATCACTCTGACGGTTACATGTGTTCACTTTAATTATTCTGCAAGGAGAAAGATGTACACTGTCACCACAACCTATTAAAGCTTCCATAACTATTGATATTAACAGTTTGCTGTGACCGTCACCTTAATTTACGCCCCATCCCCTAAGGTCTCCGGCTTGCCTGCCAACACCATCAGCCCAGTGTATATTCCACAGTCGCACCATCTCCCCGACGCTTTACGACCACATCCGTCACCGCTGGCCATACCAAATGACCTTGGAGAATGGCAGTACATTCATACACGGCTTTCCCCCTCGCGTTTTATTTCAGGAGCATTGTCATCAGGAGACTAATATTGTAATGAATCCCTAACAGACAGGAGTGATGCTTTTTTAGAGCGGAGAACATGAGAGAACAGTGCTCTATTGCTAGAACACTTAGAATGTGCAGTCGCTCAGCACTTCCTTGATGCGACATTCAGTGTTGACAGAAAGCGTCGGTTCGTTTCCCTGTTACAAACAAAATGATTGTTAAGGTGAAGTTTTTCGTGTCTACTCGCTAGTGCAATCTCCAGGGGGTCGATATCGACCACTTTGGGAATCCCTGGTCTACATCCTATTTCGATCTGCTGCATTGCTGTTTTCAACGGATACTGGTATGTACATAGTGGGATTGTTCAGTGGAATATGTGGAGTTACACAACCTCTTGATTTTTAATATCATTCTGTTACAAAATATGATTGTTCAATGGCAGGAGCGTACTTAATGTGCTATACAGGATTCGTGAGTGGGCTTGTAAATGGAGTTACTGCACTTTTACGTTGGACGAATATCCATTGTGATGCTAGTTCAGCAGTAACGGTTTATGTTGCTGTTATGTAGACCGACTCCTACTTAGCTGCACAATATTTTATTTCACTTCTGATGGTCGTATTTCATGCTTGTTTTGGCTGGTACGCCATTGTAAAGAGTACGTATTAACGCTAAGATTAAATTAGCTTACTTATGTGCGTATGTTTCGTATAAAGTTGTTTTGACATTTTTCCTTGTTTCTAGGTTCAGTGACGTTCATTATACATCTTGGAGCTGATGTCTGTTGTATGAATCATGTGGTTTCGTCTATATAGAATACTACAGGGTTATTACAAATGATTGAAGCGATTTCACAGCTCTACAATAACTTTATTATTTGAGATATTTTCACAATGCTTTGCACACACATACAATAACTCAAAAAGTTTTTTTAGGCATTCACTAATGTTCGATATGTGCCCCTTTAGTGATTCAGCAGACATCAAGCCGATAATCAAGTTCCTCCCACACTCGGCGCAGCATGTCCCCATCAATGAGTTCGAAAGCTTCGTTGATGCGAGCTCGCAGTTCTGGCACGTTTCTTGGTAGAGGAGGTTTAAACACTGAACCTTTCACATAACCCCACAGAAAGAAATCGCATGGGGTTAAGTCGGGAGAGCGTGGAGGCCATGACATGAATTGCTGATCATGATCTCCACCACGACCGATCCATCGGTTTTCCAATCTCCTGTTTAAGAAATGTCGAACATCATGATGGAAGTGCGGTGGAGCATCATCCTGTTGAATGATGAAATCGGCGCTGTCGGTCTCCAGTTATGGCATGAGCCAATTTTCCAGCATGTCCAGATACACGTGTCCTGTAACGTTTTTTTCGCATAAGAAAAAGGGGCCGTAAACTTTAATCCGTGAGATTGCACAAAACACGTTAACTTATGGTGAATTGCGAATTTTCTGCACGAATGCGTGAGGATTCTCTACCGCCCAGATTCCCACATTGTGTCTGTTCACTTCACCATTAAGAAAAAATGTTGCTTCATCACTGAAAACAAGTTTCGCACTGATCGCATCCTCTTCCATGAGCTGTTGCAACCGCGCCGAAAATTCAAAGCGTTTGACTTTGTCATCGGGTGTCAGGGCTTGTAGCAATTGTAAACGGTAAGGCTTCTGCTTTAGCCTTTTCCGTAAGATTTTCCAAACCGTCGGCTGTGGTATGTTTAGCTCCCTGCTTGCTTTATTCGTCGACTTCCGCGGGCTACGCGTGAAACTTGCACGCACGCGTTCAACCGTTTCTTCGCTCACTGCAGGCCGACCCGTTGATTTCCCCTTACAGAGGCATCCAGAAGCTTTAAACTGCGCATACCATAGCCAATGCAGTTAGCAGTTGGTGAATCTTTGTTGAACTTCGTCCTGAAGTGTCGTTGCACTGTTATGACTGACTGATGTGAGTGCATTTGAAGCACGACATACGCTTTCTCGGCTCCTGTCGCCAATTTGTCTCACTGCGCTCTCGAGCGCACTGGCGGCAGAAACCTGAAGTGCGGCTTCAGCCGAACAAAACTTTATGAGTTTTTCTACGTATCTGTAGTTTGTCGTGACCATATGTCAATGAATGGAGCTACAGTGAATTTATGAAATCGCTTCAATCATTTGTAATAGCCCTGTATTTTTGACAGATCAAATGACCTTGCTCCTACGATGGTTCAGGTTACCAGAGTGAAAGGTATCTCTGATGCTGAGAGATATTGGTTGTACCTCACAGATTTTAGAATCTTGTTGGTAACTGAAGTGGAAGCGTCACCAACTTGAAGCCGACGTCTGCCACTTTACATCGCCCAAAACCTTGGCTTCACCCCATTTACACCTCTATGGTTCACCTTGGTACTAGTGCCCCGTAACGCCGCTCTGACGTGCTCGTTCCAAGTTTCGACAGTTGGAGATATCTATAGACTTCATGACCTTGCTCCTACGATGGTTCAGGTTACCAGAGTGAAAGGTATCTCTGATGCTGAGAGATATTGGTTGTACCTCACAGATTTTAGAATCTTGTTGGTAACTGAAGTGGAAGCGTCACCAACTTGAAGCCGACGTCTGCCACTTTTTCATAGCCCAAAACGTTCGGTTCACCCCATTTACACCTCTATGGTTCACCTTGGTACTAGTGCCCCGTAACGTCGCTCTGACGTGCTCGTTCCAAGTTTCGACAGTTGGAGATGTCTGTAGACTTTTGTGGTAGCATCCCAAATAACATATGGTGCTTTGGTTGTGTGTAGATGCTGTTGTTTCATCAAAAACGTCTGCTTGCGACGTTTTTGAGAGTACTAATCGATCCAATTGTAATCTAAAGTCCAAAAGAATTACATTTCATTCGCAAGTGCAGCCGCTCAAGCGATAGTTTCTTTTGTTTACATGAATTATGGTTGCTCTGTTTAATTTTATTCTTTACTGTGTTTTTCACTGACTTCCAAACCGCAAACGCTCCGACATCCGAGCCACACTCTACCAAAGGTCGCGTCCCCGCACAACACACGGCTACGTGAACGCGTTGCTTGTTGGTGTGCATCTCATGCCCTATATTTCTTTCTCCGATAATTTTTCATTGTTCCTGCTTCATCCCTCATTAAAAATGATTCTGGCTAGAACAGACAGAGACAGCGGTGATGAGTGCCTGAGTTTTGTTTGTATGATTCTATGAACGTGTATATTCGTGTGCTTTGCTTCCTCTCTGAAGAAGCTTTGGCCGAAAACTTATGTGAACAGCCTGTCAGCTGCTAGACTGTGAGTAGCAGGCTATCTGTTTCACAGTGTAGTTGTTCCCATGACGCTTTTTGTAAATAATTCATTATACCTCAACGGGAACAATGACGTACAAAATTACATACCATAAGCAAAAAATGGCAGTCATTACTCAACATTAACGTTGTCTGTAGCACAAGCATGGTTCACAATGCTGCAACCAAAGCTTTTGATCACTTACCCAACGATAAATGCCTGACAGTCAGCAAAATAAAATTTGAAACTATGTTGAAAACATTTCTCTTTAAGAACTTCTCCTGTTCCGCATAAGTCCATCTATTATTGTAATGTGTAAATGGTGATGGGTAGGAATTACTGACTAACGTCTTTCTGTTTTTAATTGAAAAAGTAAGAAACACTAATAAATCGTCAGCATGGAGGCATATTTACAGTAAATGAATAAATTAAAGAAAAGAATGATGTCAATATAAAATGACTCGTTCCACACCATTATGATTTATCGTGCAGATGGTACAACGAACGTGAAACTAAGTATTGTTATGTCTCGAGGCACTTATACTCTTTGAAAACCTCAAAATGAAATTCAAATGATCAAAGTAGACGTTAATTACAATTGTGATATGATTGTTTTTTTCTGAAAAACTGGTAGTTACTAGTACGAAATATTACGAGAGAAGAAGCAAAGAGGCTGCTGTTGGAAAGGTAGGCCTGCATGTTGCACAGGAAAGGCTATCATCGTTAAGAATAACTAGCATACATGTTAAAGTAAAATGTCCATTTTGCAATGTCTAAGCGTTTGAGATCATTCCTCTTGCCACATTTGTAGTATTGCAAAATGCTGGAACATGTTTAAAAATTTTGACTTTGTTTTACCTTGTAAATTGCTATTGTTAGTCACACACTGAATGACGCATCATATGTAAGATTTCAAAGTGATAAACTACGAAACTAATCCACTGACAATAAAATAAGTATTCTTTCCGCGTGGAGGTATACCTCTTCGTAGTTCTCTTTCCTTTACATTTCAGTAATCGTTCACTTCGTTGACATGCACAAAATATGAGAGCATGCCTTGCTTCTTTCCTCATTGCACACGTTATGGGCTAGCAACGAACACTTAGGCAAGCTTTTTTTGCAAACTTCAACATCAGAACTGTTGTGCATATGAAATGAAAGCCGAACATGTTACGAACACGAAACAGTGCCAGTAAAGAAACAAGTATTGATTTCGGACTTCCAGCTTCGTTAGCTTTCGATACAAATACAGTAAAAATGGAATGAAACTGATTGCGAAAGCTCGCTTTTCACATCACTTCCTTCTCTACTTTGTTATTCGAAATATAGAGCTTTCTACACAACATTTTTTGTACGCTTACCTTTTCCTTACTGTGCACTGTCTCCTTCCAAATTCTCTATTCCACAATTGATACACAGCTCCCAACGCCGTTTCCACTTCCGGGAGCAGTCCTGATACGCCCATTGCCGGATCGCGCGAAGCGCCAGCTTCGAATTTTTTAAATCTCGTCTATCGTTGCAAATCTTCGTCCTTTCAACGGGGTTTTCAACAGTGTAAATAAGAAATGTCCGTAGGGGTAAGGTCTGGCGAGTACGGAGGATGAGACAGCACAGTGATTTGGTTTTTTGTGCAATAGACAAACACCAACAGGAATGAATGAGTGAGTGCGTTAGCGTGATGCAAGAACCATGAATTGTCTCACCACATTTTAGGCCGTTTAGTTCTCAAATTTTCTCGCCGGCATCGCAACACATCCTTATAGTACCATCGGTTAACAGTTTGTGCCTGTGGCACGAATTCATGATGAACTAATCCTTCAAAGTCAAAGAAAACTATCAGCTTGGCTTTGACATTTGACCCTACCTGACGAGCTATTTTTGGTCTCGGAGAACCTATTCCAGCCCACTGCGAAGACTGAACCCTGGTCTCAACACCAGTGACGTATCGTCACTCGTTATTATTCTCTTAAGGAACATCTCGTTCTCATTTGCACGATCCAAAAGCTCTCCAAAGATTGCGAGGCGAAGATCTTTCTGGTCTGGAGTCATAAGCCGTGGGACTAACTTGGCGGCAGCATGATGCATTCCAAGATTTCATACCGAGCGAGGTGGCGCAATGGTTAGCATACTGGACTCGCTATCGGGAGGACGACGATTCCGAGCCGCGTCCGGTCATCCTCATTTCGGTTTTCTGTGATTTCCCTAAATCGCTTCAGGCAAATGTCTGGATGGTTCCTTTGAAAGGTCACCGCCAACTTCCTTCCCCATCCTTCCCTAATCCGATGGGACAGATGACTTCGCTGTTTGGTCCCCTCACCCCACATCAGCCAACCAAGAAGTATTTTATGACATGGTCGAACTGAAATGTTACATTGTTCTGCAATTTCTCGGACAGTCAGTCTTCGATTGGAACCCACAGTTTCGGTAGACTTCGATGGTTGTCCTGAACGAGGATCACTTTAACTTCCGTCCGGCCGTTTCTCAACCGTGTGAACCATTCGTAACACCAAATATGGTTTAAGTCCTCATCACCGTAGGCTTCCTGCATCGATTGGTGTGCCTCTGTAGATGTTTTCTTGAGTTTCATGCAAAATTTAATGCAGCAACATTGCTACTCTAACCCTGACATCTAGAAATTCGTAAATTGTGCAACAAAACTGTCTACTCAATACAGCACTGAAAATTAACTAATAATATAACAACAAAACTTCCAGCAGTTAACACATTAAACACAGGCGTGTGGAGGGATGCCAAATTCATTTACTCGAACACAACATTGATGTGAAATTACGAATGTCCCGAAAATTTTTGAACAGATGAAAAACAAGATACATTGACGAGATCAAATATGTCGTATTACTAGAGCAAATAGGCATTCAAGAACAGAAAAACGTTCGAAATTGCGTTGTGACACTATGTTATTCTTGTAAGCATTGTAATTTTTAGAGTTTGAAATTGTTGTTGCGGCACACGACAGAAATTATGAACAAGAAGCAATCGTAAACAGTAGCCTGCTAATGTTTTGAGTTGTTTAAGACAACGGCAGGCCCCGCCCACTCTGGCTTCAAAACATTGGACAGCGCCATCTCCCTTCTTTTTTTACCTCCATGAGTGAAAGGTTGTCTATTGTAGTTGTGTGTCGTGTGATTTTCATTCGCTTTCTTTTTATGACATTTGAATAAAGCATTCTAATTAATTTCTATGTTTCAAGTCGGTTTGCTCGTTGAGGAAGTCATTGGTAAATTTATTCGTATGTGTGTAAGTTTCCATTTCTTCCAAAATGTTCATACTAGGGCCTTTAGGTATTGTTCATTGAATTTTTAAACCATTTTTGATGTGCTTTGCAGTGTTATTTTGGCTCTTTCGGTATATGTAGAAACTTGACTGGTTGATTTTACAGTTTCTCGTATATTCTTTAACTCGAATTGTGAAGCTTCCTCTCAGTAGTTCAATACAAAACTTAGTGAAAACGTTACATGAAATTTTGCAGTCGTCTCGCTCACAAAAAAAGTAAAAACGCTGTGCACCACATTAACCTTCAAGACAGTCTTTTGATTGCTGTTATTCTAGAATTTAAGCTCGAGAAAGTTCCGATATTTGTTTTCAACACTCTTTCAGTCAAATTCTGAAGAATGACTGTTCATAAATCAAGTTAAAAATTTAATTACTAAAATGAGGCACGTCTTTCGAATTTTTCAATAGCCCTGAATGTCCTAAATCTGGTTATTGGCAACGAGAAGGCTTAATTAACTAGATAAAGTATATTATAAAGTACACATTATTATATACAACAGTTACAGATCATTGAAAAACTTTTTCACTCGTCCCCACCAACCCCCGCACCCCCCCCCCCCCCACCCCCCGACCTCTTCCCCAATGACGCCATCCTCGATCTCTCCCTCCATGTTTATATGTGTTTATATGGCCTAAGTGTATCACCCCTTCCCTTAGAAGATGTTGGTACAATTGGCCAACAGGAGTAGAGCTAATACACACGTAAACAGACGTTGATAACAGTGTAGGTAGTCACTCAGTTTATGGTGGCTATAAATTCAATTAAAATGCTGATACACGCGACTAGAATTCTGGGAAAAATTTGTTTATGGTGTTTGGTGGCCGCATCCTCAGTGACTTCAGATATTACTTCACATTCTTCTTAATGCACAGCTCATGACAATTGTTTATATACCAATGTGTATCTAAATTTTCTCCCAAACTTACTGCCTCTTTAATGTAGCTGGTTGATTATAAAAGTTCCATAAAGAAAAGGAACTGACCAGAAGAGTATTAAGCTTTTCTGACCACCGCATGAAAGCCTCATATTTTGTCGCTTTGTTGCTGCCAACACCTGCAGACTGTTCACGTAATTAACGCGTGTGACGTAGGTTGACGCTCCTGAGGGAAGTAACCCTATCTCAGTGTGGATCGGACAGTAACAGTGAATGTGTCCACAATGAATGATGTACATTGCTAAAATTAACATTTGGGATGGAACATCGAGGATGCAAGAAGACGCAATTACCACAAGTAAAATAATGAAACAGCTGTATTTGACTATCAGTCTGACATAATGAATCAATGTGGTGTAGCTGGTATTAGTTTTATGTATTAACCATAGGCGGCAAAAAAAGTGAAAAATTATAATTACGGCTCAAAACAAGATGCTGTGGGTTTCTTCCTCCCACAAAATGTCATCTCACAAGGAGTGACGCTCTCAACCAGAGTTCGCCTCCAACCTGGAGGTGAAGAAAGACAATATTATTGACATGAGCCGAAAAGTATCCTTTCCAGCTTAAAAAATAGTTTAAGACACGATTTTAACATAAGAATTATGGGAATCAGTCATCAACTGTAAATACCGTAGGTTACGGTCTCTTTCACTAACATTTTCTTTTGCAGCGGACATATCATAAATAGTGTAATTAATTAACGGAACTGTGAGTGCCAGTTGCCTGTGCACGAGATTCATGCAGTAACAGTATACATATCTCACTATGCTAACTACACCACAGTTTAATTACAGTGGACAGAGCATTTATCTATCTATATACTGTAAGCTTCCTATAAAAATTATCTAGAAACGATATATTGATTATTCTTTTTTCAAAGGGTTTCTCCTCCTGCACCGTGTGCTCTACGTAGATATCGTATTCAACTGCTGAACAATACCGGTTGTTTGTTGGCCCTCTGTTGTGCTTATGAACAGTGCCATGAAACAAAACTTTAAACTTTGTTACGTACTAAATTTGAAATAACGGAAATTAATATATTTAAATGCCAAAAGTAAGTAATTGTGTACTCAGTGAAAACTATTTAACTGAAACTCAGTAGTGAAGTATATTATGAAAGTTACATGACATGACGTGCAGTTTCTGACTTGAAATGCCCACAAAAATAAAATATGGCTCTACTCAGAAGAAAAACAACTGCTGAGATTACCCGCAGTGTTTACTGTAAGTTAATCTGCTAGCTTGGCATAATACTCGATAATTCTGATACAAACTGTTTCCTGATAAGAATGCAAAGTGAGATCTGCCCTTATGTAACTTACTTTGTGCTCACAAGAAAACCTCCCCATCGCACCCCCCTCTGATTTAGAAGTAAGAGGTCTCGGTGCACAGCCCATCAAAAACTAAATACAAAGTGGGTATGAAAACAGGAAGAAGCTGCACTGAAATGTGACAAACAAAAGCAAAATAGGAACTGTGAACGGTCCAAGCTTAAGAAGTGCAGAAGAGAAGCGACGGCGTCAAGGTAAAGTGGTCCCCGTGCTGGACTGCAACGCTGGCGAGCCGTTTTCAAAGCTGCCTTTTCTTTTTCTTTATTTAATTTCTTTTTCGCTGTTCGCTGTATTCAAATGTGTGTCAGTGTAGCGTTGTAACGTCCATTTGCGACAGCGAAGTGTAACGAAGAGACCGATAATGAAAGTTGACTCTGCACAACTACTCTATTAGCAGCCAAAAGGAAGTGGCTTTCGAATGGAAACCGCAAACCTTTGATGACAAGGCGACAAGTCAACCGAATCCTCCGCCGTAAAACACGTCTACTGTGTCACACACGTATGTTGTATGACAGGACCTAATTTGTACGCCTGGTGAGTGAGTGAGATATATCTCCTTGCCCGTTTTAGGTAATCGTGTGAATGTGAATGTGATCTCTCCCAAGGAAATGATGAAAACAAAATAGTTTGTCGCTTAAGCTGCAGCTAATGAACGCAACAGTTTCGCAATCACACAGTTTCTCTGTGCTCTGTCAAAACATATGTTTTTAATAGTTTTGAACTTGCATTCCGTTTTGGAAGTTTTGACTCTTGAATTCCTTTGTTGTGACATAGTTCTCGTCCGTTAATGTGTTGTGTTCATTTCTGTGAGACGTCTATGTGGTCTCTCGCTTGCTCCCACTGTTCATCAGATTTACTTGTGACGGTAATGCATTCTTACCATATGATTTATATTCTATAACCAATATATGGTACGAGAACTACCAAGACTAGAGAGAGAGAACAAACATTTCAGTGACTGAACGGACTGAAAAAAAAAATGGCAATGGGAATTGACAACCCGGCTCGCCCGCTTTGCCTGTGAACACCGTGACCATGACCACATAACTGTGACGTCGTGGCTCTTACACACTTCTCAATTTTTTACTTCTTAAGCTTGGATCACACACTGTTTCTTTTCTGCTTTTTTTTCAGAATTCAGTACAACCACTTCCTGTCTTCATGCTTGATCTGTGTTCAGTTTCTGACGGGCTATCCATTCAGCCATCTTACCGCTAAATCTGGGGGGGGGGGGGGGCGGCGGTTCCCTTGACAGCATATTGTTTTGTGTCTGGGGTACTGAAGTTCTTGAAAGCAGATAGAAATCACCAGATGCAGCAGGTAAAGAAAAATAATCAGCTCGCTGCAAAATTAGTTTATACCTGCCAGAAACAATCTGTGGCTGCGTTCGGCGTAAGGTTCAAATGGTTCAAATGGCTCTGAGCACTATGGGACTCAACATCTTAGGTCATAAGTCCCCTAGAACTTAGAACTACTTAAACCTAACTAACCTAAGGACATCACACACAACCATGCCCGAGGCAGGATTCGAACCTGCGACCGTAGCAGTCCCGCGGTTCCGGACTGCAGCGCCAGAACCGCTAGACCACCGCGGCCGGCTCGGCGTAAGGTGCAATGCACACAAAACAACATATTCGATACTTTAGTAAGAATGATGGAGTAGCTTTTTACTTTAAAGAAAGTCGTTCTTGAAAAATTAAACTCTAATTATTGCCAAAAATATTCTACAACATCAGGAAACGCTAAAAATTATAAAATTCTCTTATTATTAAAAAAATTACAGACATTTAAATTAATTGCACTACTTGTGACATAACGGTAACAAAGGGCTCAAACAATACTATTAGTTAGCTAAGGGACAAAGATTTCCTTCAATTAATAGTTCTGACAAACATTTCATTCTTGCAGACGCATTGCTTACTTGAAAAATTCCTTCGAGAAACCTTCTTTATCAGCAGAATCAATAACAAGTGATTACAAAGAAGTTTTAATCTCCGTAGTTAAGTATTCCAGATAACGTTTTTCAGATACAAAGTTATCAATTCTCCTTCTCTAAAACCTCAACTGCTCTTCACTGTGTCCCAGCTAAGAATGCCCCAGTGCTGCACAACTGAGAGGCGAGCAAGAGAACCACAGATAAACTTAAACACAGAGTCAAGGACCTAATTCATGACTTGTCCAGCGTGGTCATTTATGTTTGTCCCAGTACAGTAAAGGTGAATTATTTACAATGGCAGAAAACATAGGAAAATCTTGCGATACTAAAGCTTTTTCAGGTACAAAACATTCTGAATATGCATACTGGAGTTCTCTACTAACCATAAGTCTTAAGTATATTTTCAGATTTTCAGTGGTGGACAGTTAGATGCAGACTTTGAAGAGGTATCTGGGGAGCAGAACTTGGGACGATATTGTATGCTGAGACCATTTTGTGTTTATATCAGTAGCTATATGAACAGCTTTGTCAAACCGATGGGTAAAGAACACATCTCAGGACCATATGTCAAATCATTAGTCAAGAAGCATAATTTCAGTTCATGAGGCAATGTAATAGTATCCTAAAAACAATGTTCCCCTACATTTTAAAACTGCACACAAGGGATTAAACATTATGTAAATGGGGGGGTGACACATTCACAAATATTTGTGATGAATTTAGAGCACTTCATTGGGAGCTGCTAACAATGACGTCCTTTGAACCGTTGAGTTCCTTTAAGATGTCCTCTAGAGGTCGTCCCTTGGTTTCTGGCAGCAACCACCATCCAATGACAGAACAGGTCAGACAGACAGCTGCGAAGAACCAGAAGCTACCATAAGCTCCCATTGCCTCTGACATGGCTGGATAAAGTTTGGTCATGATGGCTGCAGCGCCGATGATCACTGTGTACGTGGCTATGGCAGCCAGACCTCTGATCCTCGGAGCCACAATCTCCGAGAGCACCACATATGGCAGTGAGTTCAGCCCAAACGCCAGCATCAGCACGTATATCGAGAGACATGTGGCGGGCAGCCAGCCGACGGAAGACAGGTCCGTCTGCGTCTCTTGCTTGAGGTACATGTAGACCCCCATGACTGTGACGGAAGTCCCGACAACCCCATTAGAGAGGAACAGCAGGGGTCGTCGACCTAGGCGGTCTATCGCCACCACGGAAGCTGCAGTGCCAACCACCTGTTCCAACAAAAGCAACAAGTAAAAAGTAAACATTTAAAACATTTGTACAATATTTGTTTCCGAAATACGTATTAGCGTACTGAGGGTGTGACTGTCTAGGTTATTCTAGAAATTGTGTATTAATTAACATACAGGGTGTTATTCTTCCTGAGATAAGTACACCAAACAAAATAGCTGTTAAAAATATTTTTTGTACACAATGTTGGATGTTTATGAATTTTAAAAACTATATTACCAATACATATCTGTACTAGCTATTTTGTTCTTGACTACAGATTTTCGTCTGTTTCAAACTGTACATGAGACATGTGCACAAAAGGCAAAAACTCTACATCAGGGCCGGCCAGAAATTCTGCACGCGTGCGGTGCTCCTGCACATGTGCAACTTCCGGGTCACAGCGTGCACGCCGCAGTCGTCAGCGTTCATGTAGTGCATGTTTCTACGCATAGATGTCTCTTTATCCACTTGCTGGGATACTCTGTACCGGCGAATTCTAGTGCTCTTTCCACAGCTTGCAAGCCAACCATGGGAAGGTACTTCGCGTATTAAACATTACTGTCACAGTCTGCTCATTGAGACGTCTACTTTTATGTTAACAGTTTAACCCAGTAAGAGAAGCAATACAGTTAACAACCGTGGGTTTTTATTAAGGCAGCTTGACTGACGGCACGTAAATACGCGTAATGTTGTTGACCTAGTATTTAAGAAAGAGAGCACTTAGCGACTTCCAACGAACCTTATTCATGATTTCAAATAACATTAAACTAATGCAAGGTTTCCTGTAACTAATTCTCGGTGCCCTCAGTTACACCCACATAATTTCTGTCTCACTGACTTCTGAACTGAATGATAACCGCAGACATCTCGATAAATACCTGTTATTTCAATACCATTATTGCTATATCTTTCATCAGTTCCGTCTGAAATCTCCATAATAACCGACAATTAGATGAATGTTGTGTTTTATCGACTTCAGCTGAGCGTAGCCCTTCTCACATTAATAAAAACCCCTAAATGTAAGTATACATTGGAACAATCGGTTTAATGACCAATTTTCCTGACAATAATGTAACATGGAGCAGAATGAGGCAATAATGCATACTTAGTAAAAAATAATTTTTAATTATGAAATGAATAAATCCAAAAACGTTTATCACTCGTCATGAGAAATGATATAGTTAAAATCGGGCGCAAAAGCACGGCTCATTGACAAACGCAAGCAGTTACGAAGATTTTCATCACTCATGCTTGAGCGAAACCTTGGTTTATTCACTTTCATCACCGAAAAAAATCTTTCACAAACAAGCTCTTGCGTGTACCACATAAACAGGGAGGTGGAGCCGCCGCCGTTCATTTAGGACACATGTCTAATAACAGATGTCGCTATCGCTCGCTGTCGCTCGCTGTCGCACACGTGCGCACATGTGCAGCACTTCCGCACGTCTGCACACTGTGCAGCGTCTGGCCGGCCCTGCTCTACATGAAATGTGTACAGTCACTGAAGCTCATAAAAAAATTATTCCTACCTAGATTAAATGTATGTATTATACTTACATTGTCACATAAATATAACAATATATAATCAAACCGATTCAACTGCCTACTTGATTATTGAATTCTTACTCATTATGAAATGTACTGTTACAGTATACATATACCCAATATGTCCTCTGTCTTAGATCTCCATTTTACAGTCACCCCGTTTTTTGTCTATTGCCTTCCATGATGTTCCCCCTTTTTTATATCTATGTTCACCTTATTCTCTCCTTTGCTGTTTTTAAATGTCTTCTATTGTTTTGTTCTATGTCTTTCGGCTGAAGAGCAGCGCCTATGCTGCTGCCAGCCCGCCCCGATGGGGAATTGAAATACAATAAAGGAAAAAAAAATCTGTCTTAGAAAATAAACATTAAAGTGTGTGAAAATGATAGTAAGTAGTCTATTGCTGCTGTTGTCGAAATGTCTTATCTTACAGGCACAAATATTATCAAACAGTTAATATTCAAAATCTGCTTACTCTCTGATTACAGTATTGAACTATATGCAATTACAAAAATATTATTATAAATTAAAATATGCATCCTATGCCTATATGCTTATATATAAATCGGGCAATTATTAATTTATGACAGTGGCTGTATAACCAGGTTAATCAACATGTCTTAACAAATAATGAATATGAGACAAGTATGTGATTTCTCACGTGTAAGCCATCACATCTGGTATTCTATTGAGGCACAATGATCAATTTAAGTATTGGCGTATTCTGTTGCATACACAGAATAAAACTTCATAGTCTTTTGGATACATTCATGTACTAATTGCTCTTTATAATTACAGAATTCCTAGATATAAATACAAAATTAGTCATTACCATGTTTAAATGAGTATCAAGTTCTATCTAGTACAAGTACATGGTCAATTGATTGTACTTCTATAGTTTAATTTTTAATTAAATGGGGGAACGTACATGGCCACACGTTCTAACTTTATGTCTGGGTGGTGGGTAGTGTACACTCGTATGGCACTTTCACTTCATTTTAAACTCCTTATACAGGGTGATTTTTTCCACCACGTACAAACTCTAGGGATCGATCGATGAGAGTTCTAATGAATTTATATCCGGAAAATCAAAGTATTCTAGCGGTTACGATAACACATCAATGAAGTTAATTAAAGAGTGTTCATATGAGTTGAGATATATCTGAAGCTGTTTGTGTAATCAATCTCTTATCAGACTGGCTAAAATGTGCTGAAATTAAACCTCTTTACAAGAAGGGGGAAGAACAGATACCGTCGAACTATCGACCAATTAAATTTTTGTCGCCACTTTCAAAATTATTCGAAAAGGTTGGGTTCAAGCATCTTCTTAAGCATCTGACTGCAAATACTATATTGTCCAAGTAACAGTTTTGGTTCCTTAAGGATTCCAATGTAATGAACCCTACTTGCTTGCACAGTGAGAATGTACTTAATTCATTAGATAATAATTTAGAGGCTACTGACTTTTTTTGTTAAGTATCAGAAGCCTTTGACTGTGTGAATCACAGCATTCTCTTAAGTAAATTGGTGTATTACAGTGTTACTGGCAGTGCTGTAGAATGTTTCAGTCTTACCTAAGTAACAAGTAACAAGAAACAAAAGGTGTCCTTCCAAAATACTTGTGGAGTGAGTGATAAATCTGCATCTGATTGTAAATTAATTACATAAGGTGTCCTCAAGCTTCCATCTTGATCCGCTACTTTTTCTTGTGCACATTAATGACCACTTGTCTGTTACATTGTGAGATGATAAGTTTGTTTTGTTTGCAGATGATACAAACATTACAATAAATAGCAAGTCATGTGCAGATTTAGAAATGGATGCTAATAAAATTTTCACTGACATTAATAAATGGGTTAAAGCTAATTCACTGTCATTAATCTTTGAAAAGAAGCACTATACGCAGTTCATAACCTGTAAGAGATATGCTTCCATCATGTGTACAATATACGAAAACATGCAGACAGATGAGGCTCACAGTGTTAAATTTCTGGAATTACAACTCAACAACAAATTCTATTGGAAAGGCATACCACAGAACTACTGAAGAGCCTTAACAAGTCTGTATCTGCAATGTGAATGATGTCACTTGTAGTAAATGTAGATATAAAAAAATCTAGAATACTTGGCTTACTTCCAATTTATTACATCGCATGGGACCGTGTTCTGGGGTAAATCGTCAAAGCAAGAAAAAATTTTTAGAGTGTAAAAGCGTGTAATAAGAATCATTTGAGGCGTAAATTCGGGAACATCATGTAGAAACCTATTCAAGGAATTGAGTATTCTAACCATTGCGTCATAGTATATTTATTCCTTTACGAAATTTGTTGCACATAACATGTCTCTATTTCCAGCGAATAACTCAATTCATAGCATTAATACTAGGAACAAGAACGGTCCACATAAATACGTTCAAAAAATGGGTCCAATATTCTGAAACACACATATTCAGTAATTTGCCAGAAATCATTAAAAACTTGGGTTCAGATAAAGTTCAGTTTCAACAAAGTTTGAAAGAAGTTTTGGTAATTAATTCTTTCCACTCTACAAATGAATATCTTAACAGAGACTAGTCAGTAGAAATATCTTTCAGATTTCAGTTTTGACGGCACTTAGTCACAACTGTCAGGATTAGGTATTTTGTGTATGATAAATTTATCAAAAGTGCGCAACTGTTTCGTTCTGAGAGTGTATTAATTCTATAAATATTACCAGTTCCATTTTACTGTAATGTAGTCACAATTTGGACAATCTCCTAACAAACGATCAGGGAAGTGAGTTGTTGTTGTTGTTGTGGTCTTCAGACCTGAAGACTAGTTTGATGCAGCTCTCCTGTGCAAGCTTCTTCATCTCCCAGTATCTACTGCAGCTTACATCCTTCTGAATCTGCTTAGGATATTCATCTCTTGGTCTCCCTCTACGATTTTTACCCTCCACGCTGCCCTCCAGTGCTAAATTGTTGATCCCATGATGCCTCAGAACATGTCCTACCAACTGATCCCTTCTTCTAGTCAAGTTGTGCCACAAACTCCTCTTCTTCCCAATTCTATTCAATACCTCCTCATTAGTTGTGTGATATACCCATCTAATCTTCAGCATTCTTCTGTAGCACCACATTTCGAAAGCTTCTATTCTCTTCTTGTCTAAACTATTTATCGTCCATGTTTCACTTCCATACATGGCTACACTCCATACAAATACTTTCAGAAACGACCTCCTGACACTTAAATCTATATTCGATGTTAACAAATTTCTCTTCTTCAGAAACGCTTTCCTTGCCATTGACAGTCTACATAATACATTCTCTCTACTTCGACCATCATCAGTTATTTTGCTCCCCAAGTAGCAAAACTCATTTACTACTTTAAGCCACTCATTTCCTAATTTAATTCCCGCAGCATCACCCGATTTAATTTGACTACATTCCATTATCCTCGTTTTGCTTCTGTTGTGGTTCATCTTATACCCTCCTTTCAAGACACTGTTCATGCCGTTCAACTGCTCTTCCAAGTCCTTTTCTGCCTCTGACAAAATTACAATGTCATCGGCGAACCTCAATATTTTTATTTCTTCTCCATGGATTTTAATGCCTACTCCGAACTTATCTTTTGTTTCCTTTACTGCTTGCTCAATATACAGATTGAATAGCATCGGGGAGAGGCTACAATCCTGTCTCACTCCCTTCCCAACCACTGATTCCCTTTCATGTCCCTCGACTCTTATAACTGCCATCTGATTTCTGTACAAATTGTAAATAGCCTTTCGCTCCCTGTGTTTTACCCCTGCCACCTTCAGAATTTAAAAGAGAGTATTCCAGTCAATACTGTCAAAAGCTCTCTCTAAGTCTGCAAATGCTAGAAACGTAGGTTTGCCTTTCCTTAAGGGGCTCCGGAACGCCCTATACTTGCAATGTTAAAATAACGCTTATAAATTACATCTTTCCTCACAAAGTATTTGAGGTAGGAAGTTGAACTTTTTACAGATTATTTATTGGAATATGGGCTACAACTTAACACAGGGATTTTACAAAATTTTAGTTCAGTTATTAAAGATGATTTTTTTTTCAATTGTAATGAAAATTCACAACATTTTTTGCACTTTTTTATTTATATATTCAAAAATATACAGTTTTTTGGAAAAAGGCTGTGTTAAATTATGCAGAAGGTACTGTGTAACATTTACTGAAAGTTTGAAACAAATATGTTTGGAAGATCCTTAGAAAACATGTAATTAGTATGAGAAAATAAAAGTTTTGGGAATCGAGCGACAAAGATTGGATTAACTTTTTAGTGCATTCCAGGTACATAGGATGGATTATCTTCATCCTCTGCAAACTCCTCCTCCAGCTTCCTCTTGATCCTCCTCCTGTTTACTCTTGCTTGTATTTCTAGACTCTTTACAGCCCTGTCTGCAGCCCGAAGGCGTTCCTTGTCTAAAGCAAGCATCGCTCGTACCACGTTAGAACCTATCTTCATTCCCATATTTCTAAATACCTTTGGCTTTCCAACATTTCTCCTTTTCTTATAAGCCTTCAGAGGATTTCTAATAACTTTACTTTTACTCATTATTATACTTCAACAAAACAGAGACTCAAGAAACAGAATTAATTACGAATATTTTCGAGATAACGACAGAGTAAATGAACATGAAACAATCGACAATCACACCAGCGATATATATTGAACCATCACAGGTTAGCCACAACACATGCTTTACCTCACATCACTAAAATGTACCTGATGAACACGGACGTTAATAATAGCACCATTTGACAGCAGTTTAACAGCGCCACATTGGGTCACGCCCATGTAGAACACATTTTTAAAAAACATTAAAAATGGTTGTAGTCTTCGGAATTGGATAAATTATATATCTATTAAAAGGTAATAGTCTGCAGATTCAGAAAACGCAAAAAAGTAAAAATTGAACTTTTCATGATTTTGAGCCTTTCCGGAGCCCCTTAATCTATTTTCTAACATAAGTCGTAGGTTCAGTATTACCTCACGTGTTCCAACATTTCTACGGAATCCTAACTGATCTTCCCCGAGGTTGGCTTCTACCAGTTTTTCCATTCGTCTGTAAAGAATTCGCGTTCGTATTTTGCAGCTGTGACTTATTACACTGATAGTTCAGTAATTATCTTATCTGTCAACACCTGCTTTCTTTGGGATTGGAATTATTACATTCTTCTTGAAGTCTGAGGGTATTTCGCCTGTTTCATACATCTCGCTCACCAGATGGTAGAGTTTTGTCAGGACTGGCTCTCCCAAGGCTGTCAGTAGTTCTAATGGAATGTTATCTACTCCCGGGGCCTTGTTTCGACTTAGGTCTTTCAGTGCTCTGTCGATCTCTTCACGCAGTATCATATCTACCTCCTCAAGAAAATCCCCCTGTATAGACCCTCTATATACTCCTTCCACCTTTCTGCTTTCCCTTCTTTGCTTAGAACTGGGTTTCCATCTGAGCTCTTGATATTCATGCAAGTGGTTCTCTTTTCTCCAAAGGTCTCTTTAATTTTCCTGTAGGCAGTATCTGTCTTACCCCTCGTGAGATAAGCATCTACATCCTTACATTTGTCCTCTAGCCATCCCTGCCTAGCCATTTTGCACTTCCTGTCGATGTCATTTCTGAGACGTTTGTATTCCTTTTTGCCTGCTTCACTTACTGCATTTTTGTGTTTTCTCCTTTCATCAATTAAATTCAGTATCTCTTTTGTTACCCAAGGATTTCAACTCGCCCTCGTCTTTTTACCTACTTGAATCTCTGCTGCCTTCACTATTTCATTCCTAAAAGCTACCCATTCTTCTTCTACTGCATTTCTTTCCCCCATTCCTGTCAATTGATCCCTTATGCTCTCCCTGAAACTCTGTACAAACTCTAGTTCTTTCAGTTTATCGAGGTCCCATCTGCCTAAACTCCCACTTTTTTTCAGTTTCTTCAGTTTTAATATACAGTTCATAACCAATAGTTTGTGGTCAGAGTCCACGTCTGCCCTGGAAATGTCTTACAATTTAAAATATGGTTCCTAAATCTATGTCTTACCATTACATAATACATCTTAAACCTTTTAGTATCTCCAGGGTTCTTCCATGTATAAAACCTTCTTTCATGATTCTTGAACCAAGTGTTAGCTATGGTTGAGTTATGCTCTGTGCAAAATTCTACCAGTCGGCTTCCTCTTTCATTTCTTAGCCCCAATTCATATTCACCTACTACGTTTCCTTCTCTTCCTTTTCCTATTGTCGAATTCCAGTCACCCATGACTATTAAATTTTCGTCTCCCTTCACTACCTAAATAATTTATTTTATCTCATCATACACTTCATCAATTTCTTCATCATCTGCAGAGCTAGTTGGCATATAAACTTGTAATACTGTAGTAGGTTTGGGCTTCGTGTCTATCTTGGCCACAATAGTGCGTTCACTATGCTGTTTGTAGTAGATTACCCGCACTCGTATTTTTTATTCATTATTAAACCTACTCCTGCATTACCCCTATTTGATTTTGTATTTATAAACCTGTATTCGCCTGACCAAAAGTCTTGTTCCCCCTGCCACTGAACTTCACTAATTCCCGATATATCTATCTTTAACCTATCCATTTCCCTTTTTAAATTTTCTAACCTACCTGCCCGATTAGGGGATCTGACATTCCACGCTCCGACCCGTAGAACACCAGTTTTCTTTCTCCTGGTAACAACATCCTCTTGAGTAGTCCCCGTCCGGAGATCCGAATAGGGGACTGTTTTACCTCCGGAATATTTTACCCAAGAGGACGCCATCATCATTTAATCATACAGTAAAGCTGCATGCCCTCGGGAAAAATTACGGCCGTAGTTTCCCCTTGGTTTCAGCCGTTCACCGTACCACAACAGCAAGGCCGTTATGGTTAGTGTTACAGGTCCAGGTCAGTCAATCATCCATACTGTTGCCCCTGCAACTATTGAAAAGGCTGCTGCCCCTCTTCAGGAACCACACGTTTATCTGGCCTCTCAACAGATACCCCTCCGTTGTGGTTGCACCTACGGTACGGCCATCTGTATCGTTGAGGCAAGCAAGCCTCCCCACCAACGGCAAGGTCCATGGTTCATGGGAAGTGAGTATTATATTAAAATGTTCTATGGTTTTTATGTTGTACATTGGTTCAAATGCCTCTGAGCACTATGGGACTTGACTTCTGAGGTCATCAGTCCCCTAGACCTTAAAACTACTTAAACCTAACTAACCTAAGGACATCAGAAACATCCATGCCCGAGGCGGGATTCGAACCTGCGACCGTAGCGGTCACGCGGTTTCAGACTGTAGCGCCTAGAACCGCTCGGCCACTCCGGCCGGCTGTTGTACTGTCTGACATTTACCCCACACATGAGAAGCACCTCATTTTTAGGTCTATGGAATGAAAACTGAATCTAATCTATTCTAATGTGAAAGTAGAGTGGAGTGATTAAGTATGAAATGGATATGGGTATCTGGTATCCCATCCAAGGAAAACGCTTGTACACTGTAGAAGGGAGAATAGTAGTGGCACTCCAGTAGCGCGCCTGGGATAATAGGCATATTTCATCCCCAGGGTCTAACTTCACTACCTTCTCTGGCCTTGACAATTGCAGTAGAATGGGGTGACATTATTGTGCAGATATTCATATACTTTAGTGGAAGTTTCACCAGCAATGTTCGAACCGTCATAAAGGAGGACGGTGGACAAACCCCATACTAGCCTTCATTAATGGGTGCCCAGATTCGTTTGATCAGTTATTGTATTGAGGAACGTAACGCACCTGCAGAGCGCCTAGAACGATTGTTGCCACCTCGGAAGGTACAGACCCTCCAGCCTCGTCGAACATCATGACGGCGTAGTTGAGTACAGCAAAGGAGCCGCAGAACTGCAAGTTGGCTGCAAGAACGGTGACGTTAGCGAAGCCCTTTAGTGAGGCCCTGGAGCAAATCTCCCTGAGTGAGACGCGTCCAGCGCTGCCCTCCTTCGTGCCGTCTGCAACCAGCGATGACCGTATGCGCTCCATCTCGCGCTCCACCTGCTCATCTGAGATCCCACGGCGCAGCCACCTCAGTGCCTGTGACAATGGACATACACCCATCTCACAGAAAGTCCTAACAAATTGTCCCACTGACAGTAGTGAGTGAGATGTTTTACCCTGTGCTTTTCACATACGATATCCTGAAATACATTGATCAAGGCCGTCAGGCACATCCAGATTTCCTTGACTTACGAAGAGTAGCTTGATCCGTACCACGTCAACGTTTATTAACACAAGTGTGATCATATGGCTTATCAAACAAAATTTGGATTGAAGATTTGAGATTGTGGGGCATTCTTGAATAAATGATTTGCAGATATCTTGCCGTATGGTATTCAGATTCATCACCTGTTTTTGATTATGTACACAGAACGCACTTTAATGTTAAGCTCACAACTGGGATGGAGAGAAAAGGAAAATTATCTTGTTTAAATGTTTTGTTTGGGGACTTCTAGGCCACACTGTTTACCAGAAGCCGACACATACTGATAAATATCTCGGTGTGCAAAAGTTTCAAATTCCATCTCCAAAGAAAGCATTTTTAAACACGCAAATACAAAGAACTAAAGCTATTTCTGACAAGTGCTTCCAGAAGTCCGTGACCAGATAACTAAGATATGTGTTTCTGGAAGAAAAAGATTTTTTCGTTCGTCATCAGTGTTCTGACTGATCTGATGCGCCCATCACGAATCCTCTTCCCGTCCCAACTTCTTCTCCAGAGAGCAGCACTTGCAACCAATGCCCTCAATTATTTGTTGGATACGCTCCAATCTGTATCTTCCCCTACAGATTTTAGCCTCTATAGACCCCTGATGTCTTGACACTTGCCCTATCATCCTATTCTCTCTTATTTTCAGTGTTTTATAAATGTTTCTTTCCTCGCCGATTCTGTAGAGACTCTCGTCATTTCTTATCATTTCACCAAATTTTCAAAATCATTCCATAATACATACTTCGATTCACATCTCTTGCAGTTTTCCCACATCTTACTAGATGCGTATAACCTTATTATTCTGTGAGAAATGACAAACCTGAGGTGCCACTCTCAGACAATGACACATATTTTACGAGCTACAACTCGAGAAACATTTCTGGAACAATGGAACAAGACTTTGATTTCAAAATAACATCCTGAACGTAGTTTAGTCAGATGGTATATCCATGAATTGACTCAATTTATGTATTCTTACTTATCAGGAGACCATATGCAGACTAAGTAATCAGAATCTTCTGAACTCTTGGAGAGAATAGTAAACGATTTGCCAAACACAACAACAGTTTAAAAACCACTTGATCTGCTGTTGACGACTCAGAAGTTAATGAAGAGTGTAAACCCGTTCCAGAACCAGTACGACATAATCAATGTTATGCTGATAATATCAAACACGCATTGGTAAACTTAGCCATGAGAGAAAATCAAAGTGAGTCCTATTTTTATAGAAAAGTTACTCATATCTGTGACTATAAGGGCGGTGACATAGTCCTGGTTTGCAATCATACTACATTTTCCCTAAGAGCCGAGAAAACGAATAAGTGGGAATTTCTATGGCCTGCCCCATGAAACCATACGTATCCAACATACAGGACAGTATTGTCACCGCTTTTCACGTTCAGGGGGAATAAAAGGTTTGTATCCACAACAGAAGATCCAGTCTTATAAAAAGAAGTGAAATATAAAAGACTTCAGTCATTTCATTGTAAATAAACATTTCCTATTGACGGGAATTTGTATGTTTAATTGTTTAGCACTGCTTTGCTTTTTATAATTATATTGACAGTTAAGGTGTTTTCTACGTGTTAACATAAGAGCGATTTCTGATAGTAGTTACGAAATTCATATGTTACTTATTTGGAAATACATTTTTGTAGGCAACCTGTGCTGTAATATTAAGATACAGAGGAGCAAGGTAGTCACATTCCTAGTCTTTGTTATGTGTGTGTAATGCCAGTGAACATCAGTTATGGTTTATCTGCCAGCGGTCCACTACCTTGTCCTGATCGGACGTGATTGGATCCTACTTTTCTTCTCGTAATTTCGGGGATATGCTAAATGCACGGTTTTTCCACGAAGGACTCCAACTTGCAACCTGTAACAAAATACTTAATCTTGATCTTCCTATACATTAATAAATCTTTTGAGAAAACGCTGTTTACAACAACAAATCTAGAAATTTCTAAGTTACAAACCAAATATGGAGAAATTAAGAGGGTACCATACTTTAAATATTTAGGAGAGATAATTTCTGAAAAATACTCACAACAAGAAAGAATATTAAAAGCTCGTAGGGGTCTAGGGCTGGTCCAAAACATTTACAATAAAAAATGTCTATCTATAAATACAAAAATTAAACATTATAAGTCGGTAATTAAACCAATAATGCTATATGCCAGCGAAACCTTGACACTTAAAAGGAAAACAGATATGGAAAACCTGAAGAAAGAGGAAAGGAAAATCATTAGGAAAATTCTGGGACCAAGATGGACCAAAGAGGGGTATAGGTTACAGAAAAATTCTAAAATTGAAGAATATTCTAACATAGAGATAGACATGAGGAAGAGGCGTCTAAAATTCTATGGCCACCTAATGAGACTTCCCGATCACAGACTTACAAAAAAAATAGTAAGGTACGTAGCATCCCTTGTTAATGGAGGAGAATGGATCAAAAATGTAAAGAAAGATCTGGAATTAGCCAACATTACTACTGAAGACATGAACAAAAGAAACAATTTCAAACTTAAAGTTGACAAATGGGAGGTCAAACCAGAGACAAAAGCGCCGAGAACTGGAACAAAATGGAGCGAAGAAAGAAAAGCTGAATTCTCGCAAAGAATGAAGACCTGGTGGGCAAACAAGAAGAATAAGAAGCCCCAGAAGTGAACCATCTTTACTTAGCGTCTTCCATGTTGGGAGCTTTACGACTAATAATAATAATAATAATAAGCTATGTGCAAAGAGGTGTGCCTGTAGGTTTATGGTTAGATTAGTGCATTCCAATTCCTGATTTCCTATGACACCATTTAGTCCTCCAATCGTGTATTTTGCTTTACTTTTCGTTATGGATGGAAAGTTCCTTGCGATAAACGTATGTGGTGGGCCGCGATTTTTACTTTATAAGTATTCTGACAAAACTCTGCCATCTGGTGAGCAAGATGTATGAGACAGGTGAAATACCCTCAGACTTCAATAAGAACATAATAATTCCAATCCCAAAGAAAGCAGGTGTTGGCAGATGTGAAAATTACCGAACTATCAGTTTAATAAGTCACAGCTGCAAAATACTAACGCGAATTCTTTACAGACGAATGGAAAAACTGGTAGAAGCGGACCTCGGGGAAGATCAGTTTGGATTCCGTAGAAAAGTTGGAGCATGTGAGGCAATACTGACCTTACGACTTATCTTAGAAGAAAAATTAAGGAAAGGCAAACCTACGTTTCTAGCATTTGTAGACTTAGAGAAAGCTTTTGACAATGTTGACTGGAATACTCTCTTTCACATTCTAAAGGTGGCAGGGGTAAAATACAGAGAGTGAAAGGCTATTTACAATTTGTACAGAAACCAGATGGCAGTTATAAGAGTCGAAGGGCATGAAAGGGAAGCAGTGGTTGGGAAAGGAGTGAGACAGGGTTGTAGCTTCTCCCCGATGTTATTCAATCTGTATATTGAGCAAGCAGTAAAGGAAACAAAAGAAAAATTCGGAGTAGGTATTAAAATTCATGGAGAAGAAGTAAAAACTGTGAGGTTCGCCGATGACATTGTAATTCTGTCAGAGACAGCAAAGGACTTGGAAGAGCAGTTGAACGGAATGGACAATGTCTTGAAAGGAGGATATAAGATGAACATCAACAAAAGCAAAACGAGGATAATGGAATGTAGTCAAATTAAATCGGGTGATGCTGAGGGAATTAGATTAGGAAAAGAGGCACTTAAAGTAGTACAGGAGTTTTGCTATTTGGGGAGCAAAATAACTGATGATGGTCGAAGTAGAGAGGATATAAAATGTAGACTGGCAATGGCAAGGAAATCGTTTCTGAAGAAGAGAAATTTGTTAACATCGAGTATAGATTTAAGTGTCAGGAAGTCGTTTCTGAAAGTATTTGTATGGAGTGTAGCCATCTATGGAAGTGAAACATGGACGATAACTAGTATGGACAAGAAGAGAATAGAAGCTTTCGAAATGTGGTGCTACAGAAGAATGCTGAAGATAAGGTGGGTAGATCACGTAACTAATGAGGAGTTATTGAATAGGATTGGGGAGAAGAGAAGTTTGTGGCACAACTTGACTAGAAGAAGGGACCGGTTGGTAGGACATGTTTTTAGGCATCAAGGGATCACAAATTTAGCATTGGAGGGCAGCGTGGAGGGTAAAAATCGTATAGGGAGACCAAGAGATGAATACACTAAGCAGATTCAGAAGGATGTAGGTTGCAGTAGGTACTGGGAGATGAAGAAGCTTGCACAGGATAGAGTAGCATGGAGAGCTGCATCAAACCAGTCTCAGGACTGAAGACCACAACAACAACAAGTATTCATTTCAAGTATGCTTATCATGCCATACAGGTTTGCATGTGTCAGTTATGCTGCCAGTATGAAGTGCTTGAAGCTTACCTTATATTGGACAATTTGGTTCGCCGTGTGGGTTTTGTGAAGTCAAGACTCACAGGAGGTACACAACTGGTGGTCTAGGCCATCAATGTGTCTATAAATACTGTGTGAGTTGGGTGCTTCGGTGGAGCGTTCGCACTGTGTTTAACCAGCCACATTCAACCTTTTAGCAGAAGAATGACTGCAAGAGGTGAGGTACTAATTCAAATTTTAACTTGTATGGAGTGACGTAGAAACATGCTGAACTCTCCGTGATTTCAGAAGCAGTCATGATGCTACATAAAATCAGTGATTAAAAAGTAGTGTGTAGACTAATCTGTTTGATAAAGAAACTAAGCGCCTTATGTAAACGTTTCCATCCTGTTCTAACATTTATCAGTAGAAATTACATCTTCAGATCATACTGATGGTGTTAATTGTTTTGTTTTCTACCATTTTGTACACAGGGCTGCCAGAAATAAAATAGTACATCGTTCATATTTAAGAATCTTCATCCCGTTTGTTACTAAAAAGAGATTACGAATTCGTGGGATTCACAGTGCATGAAAACTGTTCAAGCCGCTTGAACTGTTTTGTAGCCCTTCATTGGATAAATGCAATTTAGGACCGTTACAGATGAACCCTCAGGCGATGCAGTTTTTTAGAACATTATTTTATAAAAAAGGAAAAAAATAGGAAACTTTCTTAAAATATTTAACTGAATAACTTTTTTCTACACGATTAGCGCTCAAACAATCGAGAAGCTATGACGTCGTATAGTTCAGTTGTAAATCGAAACTCTCAGTCCATTATAGGTTCTTGTCGAAAGTAAAACTAACGTTAAGCGCCAGTAGGTGAATGTCAGACTGGACAAATGTCAACGAAGAACGCTAAATCCACAAGACCTCATTGCCTGCAACTATGGTTGGCCAGCGTGTCTTTTTAAGCAAGTTCACTCAGAGCCTTGCCTCAGATTCATTGAATTTAAAAACTTATCAGCATTACTACAAGAGACTGCAGTAAGTAAATTATATCGACGTAGCATGACACTACTAAACTTTAATACGTGTCTTTGGCTTATCTGAATGTACCAGCATTCGACAGTAATTGTTACTAACAAGAACATTACTGTCAATAAACATAACTCCCGCATCACAGAAGAATATATATAAATGTACACTGTCTTGTATTGTGTTTGTGCCGATACGTGCAACAAAGGCTTTCGTCATCAATAACATATTCTCCTTCACTTTTACAACAGTCTGCCAAAGCTGGCGTAACTTTTCGATTCCCGTCCTGTAGAAATCACGTACTTTTGAGGTGAAGAACTCGTCGAGCCACGTTCGGAGCGCATTTTCTTCCAAAACCGAAGTACCTTGAACGTTGTTCCATGGAGAGAGGAAAAGTAGAAAATCTGAGGGTGCAAACTAAGGTGAATAAGATGGTTGTCATTCTAATAGAATTCGGGCAGGCGTTTTCGTGAAGTAGCATCACTTCACGTAGGCTTCCCGGTCGTTGTTCTTGGATTGCGTCTGCAAAACGTCTCTGTTGTTGACAATAAATGCGAGCAGTTACGGTTACTCTCCGGGGAAGCAATTCGTAGTACCCCACACAGTCGATGTTCCACCACTGTATAACATTATCGTTTGTGGCTCAGCGCAGGACTTTGTACGGGGATTTGTTGCTTTGTTTGGCCTTCTTTCCTTTACGTTAGCATGAAGGTACTATTCCTCGTCACTAGTAGCGATACGTGATAGGAATGGTCGGTGATGATCAAGGGACAATTGCTGACGAGCAAGCAGAAATGCACAAGTGGCCACCCACTGATTTCTGTGACTTTGGCTTAGCGTGTGCTGTACCTACATACCCGAGTTTTGACTGTACCCACTGCACGCAAATGTCGTGCGATGGTGCTACCACGGTTCATCACATTTACAACTCGAGTACACTGACGTGGATCGCTGTAGATTAATGCGTTCAAACTACCTTAATCAAACTCTGAAGGTCTTCCTGAACGTGGAAAGTTACTAATATCAAAACGATCCTAGTTAAAACTAGAGAATTATTTTCTTGCCGTTCACTGTATTATCCTCATACACGACGCAAATGTTCCTGGCTGCCTACGCTGCTATCACCCCTCTACTGAACTCAAACCGAAGAATTTGTCGGAAAGGTTTCTATTTCTCCACTTAGAATTCAATTTTCTAGCGTCCACAGCTCTATTCACTATCCCCAAAAGACAAAATGGCAATATGTAAACTCACATAACAAGAGTGAACTACACATTAAAAGTAACAATCGATAAATAAACCCATAGCAATCGGAATGGCAACAGGCAAAACAAAAACGCTACGAACCTGTGCACCAACCTCATACAGGGTGATTTTTTACACCGTGTACAAACTCTATGAGTTGATCGATGAGAGGATACGGAACAAAAAAGATCGCCGGCCGGAGTGGCCGAGCGGTTAAAGGCGCTACAGTCTGGAACCGCACGACCGCTACGGTTGCAGGTTCGAATCCTGCCTCGGGCATGGATGTGTGTGATGTCCTTAGGTTAGTTAGGTTTAAGTAGTTCTAAGTTCTAGGGGACTTATGGCCACAGCAGTTGAGTCCCATAGTGCTCACAGCCATTTGAACCATTTTTGAACAAAAAAGATCTAATGAACTTGCGTCCGGAAATGGATGGTTTCCATGCCAGAGACCATTTATTCAGTCATACATTTTTTACAGAGAATGCAGTCTAATACGCGCTGTACCATGCAGCCATAGTTGCAGTTGTGTTGAAAATTTTTTTCCATGTGCTTCGACGCATGCATGTACTCGCTGTGGCATGTTCTTCTACCTCACACGTTCACATCGGACAGGCAACATGAATATTTAGCTCCAGTGTCTCCACATCTGGAATCAGCTCTGCATACACGATATTTTTGAGATTATCCCATAACCAGAAATCGCACGGGTTGAGATACGGTAAACGAGTAAGCCACGCAACTGGACCCCCTCGTCCGATGCATCAACCAGGGAAGACACGGTTGAGATGCGTTCGGGCGTTAACGACGAAGAGGACTGGAGCACCATCATGCAACAGCCACATAACCCTTGGAATCATCAGTGGCACTTCTTCCAGCAGGAGATGCAAAGTCATCCGCAAGAAACGTCGGTATTTCTGGCCTGATAGGCGACGTGGAAGGAAGACAGGTTCCAACATTCGGTCGCCAATTATCCCAGCCGACACATTCCGGCTGCACCGATGCTGATGATTCACCATCAACATACCATGGGGGTTCTGCATACTATCGCACTGTTGACTCTTATGAAACTTGAAGATCCCATTCTGCATAAAGGTGACCTCATTTGTGAATAGGATGGAAGACACAAATCCCGGAATCATGGTTGTCTGATGAAGAAACCAGTGAAAAAAACTGCTCCCGATGTGGTAAGTCAGTTGCTAGTTAGCCCTGCACACGCTCTAAGTGACAAGGGTAGTAACAATCGTCATGGAGAATATTCCACACGGTCGTCTGGCTTACCCTGTACTGGCGGTCGCCTTACACATTGTTAATCACAGTTTCCTCCAACTCTTGTGTCCGAACATTTCTGGTACGCCCTTCATGATTTCCTGCTTCCTGAAACGACCCAGTCTCAAACAAGAGGCAAAACGATGTTGCAAACATTGAATGCAATGCTTGCTGTCGACAAGGATAGATCTCCTGATACAACATTGCTGCCTGCCTCCTGTTGCCGTTTGACTTTCAGTAAGTAAACACCACGTCGGCAAGCTCTCGATTCGAATACGGAACCATTGGGTATAACGCTGCATCACATCCAGTGCGAAGGTTAGTTAGCAAGAGAAATTAATCGGACACAACATGAAACACGTATGTATTCATTAACAGCGATGGCGAGGCATGACAGAATCTCTGACCAGAGAGTTATTTATCGTTGCTAGTCTGCGCTTGACCGCGCGAGAGTTCTGTAGTGTGTGTGGAGTCGGCAGAGGGAGTAGTCAGTTGCGAGTTGCACTCTGTCTGCCGTAGTAGTCAGTTGGCAGTAGTTGTAGCGGGTGGACGGTTGTACTGAGCGGCAGTCGGCATGCGTCGGCGGCGTGCTCCTTTTGCATCTCTGGTCACGATTCAGGACGAGGTATATTGTTATCGAAGGTAATGAAGCAGCATTGCGCACAGCTAATAACATATGTTAATTGTAATTAATCTGTTCAAGAATTGCCCCAATAATAATTTTCTTATAAAGTAACTGTTTTTAAAGAAAAATATTCATTTCAACTTAAATAATACTTCCTATGCATTCCCTCCAAGAATCAAAATTAAATATGGGCCAGCATTGCACGGAGCTGTGCCGAAAAATAAGAGCAGATATAGATGCAGTTTTACTGAGGTAAGAATTTATCAGGTTTAATTGTTTCACAGGGCCGAAGGTCACCGTTGCTGCCCTTATAAGATTTATCAGGTTTAATTATTTGTGTTGAGATGTTACATTCAGGTCATAGTTCATTGTTTAATTAATATTGTGTGGTTGTACGATCAATCTTCATTCCTTAATTTTGTGGGGACTTTACATTTGGGCCATTATTATTCTTTAATTTTGCAAGGAGGTTACGCTTGGCTGATTTTTATTATGCAGTTTTGTGGGAAGACAACATTTCACTTAACATTGACTTTCACATTCTTCCTGGCAGGTTACAATTTCACTATTATTGACTTTTAAATTTTTTTTGGGGAGGTTACAAACATTACCAGTTACTGTGGCAGGAAAGGCATTACGGCATGACGTATGACGAACACTACCACTCTCTAGGAGGAATCCATTCATAGCGTAACTGTGGCAGCATGGGACAGCGCGTATTAGACCGCAGTATCTGTAACAAAGTACGATTGAATATATGGTCTCTAGCATAGAAACCATGCATTTCCGGACATGAGTTGATTAGACCTTTTCTGTTCCGTATCCTCTCATGGATCAATCCCTAGAGTTTGTACACGGTGGAAAAATCACCTTGTATATCTCAGTTATAAAGTGTAAGTACTGTAAATAAACTTATTAATACCACTTTCTGTAGATATCGGATTGTCTTAGACTGGCCACCTCAACTACCGACACATCAAGTTCAAGTTAGAAGTTTAATATCTCTGCCACAGTAATACAAAATAATGTTAACCAATGAAACTAACAAGTAAATGTAGACAGAAACGTTTCCGGTTAGAATAATTGTGGTGAAACTTACTATATCATTTTAATTTTGTGCCTCGAACGTAGCAAGATTCATATCGATACGTAATATTAAATACACTGTGTGATCAAAAGTATACGGACACCTGGCTGAAAATGACTTACAAGTTCGTGGCACCCTCCATCGGTAATGGTGTAATTCAATATGGTGTTGGCCCACACTTAGCCTTGATGACAGCTTCCACTCTCGCAGGCAGCCTACCGCAGGCTGGAAGGTTTCTTGGGGAATGGCAGCCCATTCTTTAGGGAGTGCTGTAGTGAGGAGAGCTATTGATGTCGGTCGGCGACCCCTGGCACGAAGTCGGAGTTCCAAAACATCCCAAAGGTGTCCTATAGGACTCTGTGCAGGCCAGTCTATTACAGGGATGTTGTTGTCGTGTAACCACCCCGTCACAGGCCTTGCATTATGAACAGGTGCTCGATCGTGCTGAAAGGTGCAATTGCCAGTAGATGGCAGCACAATGCACGTAATATGAAAACCGTATGTTTTTGGGGTGTTCGGATACTTTTGATCACATAGTGTAAATGCCATCACCTACGGCGAAGTAAGACTAAGATTTATATTACTATCACTGGAAAGAAACACGCGCTTTTTGCAACGAGTTTCGCTATTAAATCATATCAGTCTTTACATGCCCTATAATTATTTATTATATAAATTGGCTTAAATACTTATAATAATTTCATGAAGAAATGTATAAAGAGTACATACTCGAAGCAATAAGTAGAAGCTCGAATTTAAATAAGTACGAAAGGTGTATATCAAATTTTATTCTTGTGTCTTTTGCGTTATTAATCTGAACGTACTTTTATGTGCTCAGAATCTCGTCCAGAAGGGACCACAGTAAAATAAAGTTCTTATAACTTCATATCGTCCATAAATGGCGACGCAGTGAATTACTAGAAACTTCAGTATGGGACACAAGGTAAAAGGATAGTTTGCGTTTTACTACCGACGAGTAGAGAATTTTGTATAAAGTTATATAATAAAATTGTCCAAGTCTTAAATAAGCAGTCCTCTTATGAAAGTGGATAAACGCAAGGGGAATAAGAAGAAGAAGAAGAAGAATAAGAAGAAGAAGATGATGATGATATGTTGGGGATGAAATCAGTGAAGGAGCAATGATGTAAAATCATATGACTAAAGTAACCCCAGATATGTGGCTCCACCGTAGTGTGTAATGTCATGACTAGTTAAAATTTGTGTTCTGTGGGATCTGAGACCCGGTTTTAGTGCTTTTTTGCCAGTAGCCGCCTTAACTCTTGGGCTATCTGCAGTCCTGACTTGAACTTTCGTCGTCTCTGATTTTTTCACTTGTGATTTTCGAACCCTAGCGACAGGAGATAACCCATGAGGGATGTGGGGATGGAGTGGCACTACGCAACGGATTTGGTGGAAGACTGTACATAAAATGAATTAAATTCGTAGAAATTGTTTGAATGAAGTCATTGGAGATAAAATCAATGAAGAAGAAGTGAATAAGGGAAAACCACTAAGAAATGGCGAACCTGCAAAGTATAATGTAATCATTTCATCCCCAATTCAAGCCAAGTATTTAGAAAATTATTTCCTCTTCACATTATACATTAAACTGTTGAGTCTGCTGCTATTGTGACGTAGTTCAACACGGGGAAAGTAATGAAAAGTCCGTACGACTCCAGTTGGCTTTAAATTATTACACGACACCTGTGTGCAATATTCGATTGCTTACTTGCATCAGTCTGCCCTGTAATGACTTAGACTGGACGCGACAGTATAGACAAAGTGATTTTCACTTGCTCTGTCTACTTCACCGATTCGTTCGTCAATGTTGTGGTCAACATCTCTACTCATACATCGGACATCTATCAACAACATCAGACTGGACGTATCCAGCGTCTTGTCTGTACCTTTCTATTAAACTAAATCTTTCCCCAATGCCTTCTCGCCGGCCGGGGTGGCCGAGCGGTTCTAGGCGCTTCAGTCTGGAACCGCGCGACTGCTACGGTCGAAGGCTCGAATCCAGCCTCGGGCATGGATGTGTGTGATGTCCTAAGGTTAGTTAGGTTTCAGTAGTTTCTAAGTTCTAGGGGACTGATGACCTCAGACGTTAAGTACCATAGTGCTCAGAGCCATTTCAACTGGACCGGCCGACTTAACTGCCTCCCGCAGGTAAACACTACTTACTTCAGCGGGTCTGCCCACACCACGCTTCGCGTGCGCCCCACATTGCATTTGGCCTCACTGGCCCGCTGCGCTTCTTACTCCAGATCATCTGCATTCGTCGCGATGTCTTCTTGTGCGGATATACATCTACATCTACATGATTAATTTGTAGTTCACAATTAAGTGCCTGACGGAGGGTTCATCGAACCGCCTTTAAGCTACTTCTCTACAACGCGCAGGAGAAACGAACATTTAAGTCTTTCCGTGCGAGATCTGATTCTTGTTATTTGATTACGATGATCATTTCTCCCTGTGTAGGTGGGCGCAAAAAGAATATCTTTTCGCACTCTGAGGAGGAAGTTGGTGATTTAAATCTCATAAGAATTTCTTGCCGCAGCGAAAACGCCTTTCTTTTTAATGACTGCCACCCCAATTCGTGTATCACATCCGTGACACCGTCTCCTCTACTTCGCGATAATACAAACTGAGCTGCCCTCTTTTTTGAACTTTTCCAATGTCCTTCGTCAATCCTCTCTGATGTCGATCCCACTCCAGAAGTGGCCAGACAAGCGTAGTGTTGGCAGTCTCTTTAGTAAACCTGTGTTCTGCCAGTTAATGGCAGTCTTCGGTTTGCTTTCCTCACAACATTATATGATCGTTCCAATTTAAGTTATTCGTAATTGTAGTCCCTAAGTATTTAGCTGACTTTGCAGCCTTCAGATCAGGGTGATTTAATGTGTAATTGAATTTTAGTGGATTTTGTTCAATGATCATGTGGCTGACTTCACACTTTTCATGATTCTAATGCAACTTTTTTCACCATATCTTATCTAAAGCATTTTGCAATTCGTTTTGATGATTTGATAACACGACATGACGGTAAATGATAGCATCATCCGCAAAAAATCTTAGAGGACTGCTCAGATTGTCTGTTAAATTTATTTTATATCGCTTGTGCCTTTTCCCATGGTTAGGCAGTGTTGGCATGGTTAATCGAATTTGGCAATGTTAGTTTAAGGGGTGGCTGGATGCCCTTCCTGGCGCCACCCCGTACCCCTGAGATGGAATTAGAGTACCTCAAATGTCTGCAATAAGTGTAATCCATGGAATAGTGCGAAAGTGTTCAGATGTCTGCGAGCTGTGTAACTGAGGCGGGAGTGGGGACCAGCCCGGTATTCACCTAGGGATATGTGGAAAACCGCCAAAAAACCACATCCCGGCTGGCCGGCACACCAGCTGTCGTCGTTGATCCGCCGGGCGGATTCTATCCGGGGCCGACGCGCTTTTCCGAATCCAGGAAGCAGTGCATTAGCGCTGTCGGCTAACCTGGTGAGTAGATTGTCTGCTAAATCTTTTATGTAGATCGGAAACAACAGAGGGCCTATAACACTCCCTTGGCGAACGCCATATGTTACTTCTGTTTTATTCAATGACTTTCCGTCAGTTATTACGAACTGTGATCTTTCTGACTGGAAATCGCGAGTCCAGTCACACAACCGAGACGATACTCCATAGGCACGCAATTTAATTAGAAGTCGCTTGTGAAGAACGGTGTCATAAGCCTTCTGGAAGTTAAAAAGTATTAAATGAATTTGACGTCCCCTGTCGATAGCACTCATTACTTTGTAGGAATAACGAACTAGCTTCATTTCCCAAGAACGATATTTTCTGAATGTGATTGTCAATAAATCGTCTTCTTCGAGGTGATTCACAATGTTCGAACGCAAAATACGTTGCAAAATCCTACCGCAGATCGACTTTAGTGATGAGGTTCGTCATTCAGTGGATTACTCGTGCTCCCTTTTCTGCTAATTGGTGTGACTTCTGCAACTTTCCAGTCTCTGGGTACGGATCTTTTACGAGCGAGTAGTTGAATATGATTGCTAAGAATGGAGATATGGTATCAGCACACTGTGAAAGGAACGTGACTAGCATGAATCTGGATCGGAAACTAAATAAGTAAACAGCTCCATTCATCTCACTTAAATTCAGTCGTTATGTATACTCAAAGCTGTCGGCACACGCGCCTTGCAATCAAACGTCAAAGTCGAGCATGCCGAGAATCTAAAGCCATAGCGTGGAAGAAGCGTGTTGAGGAGACTTTGCGAACATGGGAAGCAAATACCTGGCGTGACACGTACTTTCAACGTTCGTTGAAACGAAGGCCAATAAGATGGAAGAACCCAACCTACGTCACAAGACGCCATCTCTCTCTGCTACCGAACCGGCAGACGCCATACGGGGTTTCATTTGAAGTTCATAGTTGATGGGTTTTATATGAATATTTGCCGTTTAAAACCACCAGCAAATTGAGAATCTCTCGAAAACTGGTCGTTAATTGTACGACTTATCGTACATTACTGGCCATAAAAGATTGCTGCACCACGAAGATAACGTGCTACAGACGTGAAATTTAACCGACAGGAAGAAGATGCTGTGATATGCAAATGATTAGCTTTTCAGAGCATTCACACAAGGTTAGCGCCGGTGGCGACACCTACAACCTGCTGACATGAGGAAAGTTTTTTCCAACCGATTTCTCATACACAAACAGAAGTTGACCGGTGTTGCCTGGTGAAACGTTGTTCTGATACCTCGTATAAGGAGAAGAAATGCGTACCATCACGTTTACGACTTTGATAAAGGTCGGATTGTAGCCTATCGCGATTGCGGTTTATCATATCGATATCGCGACGTTGCTGCTCGCGTTGGTCGAGATACAATGACTGTTAGCAGAATATGGAATCGGTGGGTTCAGGTGGGTAATACGGAACGCCGAGCTGGATCCTAACGGCTTCGTATCACTAGCAGTCGAGATGACAGGCATCTTATCCGCACGGCTGTAACGGATCGTGCAGCCACGTCTCGATCCCTGAGTCAACATATGGGGACGTTTGCAAGACAATAACCATCTGCAGGAACAGTTCGATGACGTTTACAGCGGCATGGACTATCAGCTCGGAGACCATGGCTTCGGTTACCCTTGACGCTGCATCACAGACAGGAGCGCCTGCGATGATGTACTCAACGACGAACCTGGGTGCACGAATGGCAAAACGTCAATTTCTCGAATGAATCCAGGTTCTGTTTACAGCATCATGATGGTCGCATCCGTGTTTGGCGACATCGCGGTGAACGCACATTGGAGGCGTGTATTCGTCATCGCCATACTGGCCTATCACCCAGCGTGATGGTATGGGGTGCATTGGGCACACGTCTCGGTCACCTCTTGTTCGCATTGACGGCACTTTGAACAGTGGACGTTACATTTCAGATGTGTTACGACCCGTGGCTGTAGCCTTCATTCGATCCCAGCGAAACCCTACATTTCAGCAGAATAATGAACGACTGCATGTTGCAGGTTCTGTACGGGCCATTCCGGATACAGAAAATGTTCGACTGCTGCCCTGGCCAGCAGATTCTACAGATCTCACACCAACTGAAAACGCCTGGTCAATGGTGGCCGAGCAACTGGCTCGTCACAATACGCCAGACACTAGTCTTGATGAACTGTGGTATCGTGTTGAAGCTGCATGGGCATCTCTACCTGTACACGCCATCCAATCTCTGTTTCTCTCAATGCCCAGGCGTTTCAAGGCCGTTGTTACGGACAGAGGTGGTTGTTCTGGGTACTGATTTCTCAGCATCTATGCACCCAAATTTCGTGAAAATGTAATTACAAGTCAGTTCTAGTATAATATATTTTTCCAATGAATACTCGTTTATCATCTGCATTTATTCTTGGTGTAGCAATTTTAATGGCCAGTAACGTAATATAATGAGAGGAAACGTCACATTGGTGGATAAAGAATTTTCGAATTTTAACTTGGATGTTATGAAATTATGGGGTTGTAAGGCACATTGAGGATCCATCAAAAACGCATTGTTTCTGGTACAATTTGTTGTAATTATTTTTCTATTAATAACTTACTTATGATTCAAGCTTTCAGGAGACAGTAAGATGTAAACTACGGTCGTTGCAGTGTAATGTATAGATATCTAGTAATGTAAGGAGTCACATGATGTGCTTTTTGGCTCGTGTCTCACAACTGTTTTTCACTCATCTTCGTTTTTTCTAATAGATTCTGATAAGTTATTACCAATTTACAGGAAGTATGTTCTATAACATTTGATGTGATACATATAAGTGCGCAGTGTCTGAGCAGTGAATTTGTTCTACTGGCTTTATCTACAAGACAACTTGCACTAATTGCAGTAATATTTTTTGGTTTTCTTGTTTCAAGTCTTGTATTACACGTTTTAAGTACTCTGCTACTGAACAGGAACAGTTATCAAGTAAGAATGATCTTAGTGAATTAGTAAAAAGGAGAACTGTTGTAAGTCTGTATCGAACTATTTGTGTTGGAACTTTTATAAGAACACGTCCTTTTTGACAGGACATCGTGCTTTCCTTTTTGCCTTATAACAAGTACAAGGGTATTGAAGTTTTTATTGATTTGTACTACAGACAGACAAACATGACTAGAATATGAACGTGAGGTGGAAATGTGCGTTTTAAAAGAGCAAATGTAGAACTTTTACGCCCTTATGTACGTAACCAACTGCGTGATTTGCGATCCGGATAGAGCTGACAAATGCCGCTGGAACGCGCTGCAGTCGCATATATCACGTTAAGACACACGAACCATCATATTCACAAGTCGCATTGTTTCTGCACATTCATCAGCACGGTGGACTCGGAACGCTTATCGTTGACGTTTGAATGACTGTGTACCGACGGCTTAAGAGAGAGTTAGCAACGGTCCGCCACCAAATCTGTTCCCTAATGCTGCTACTTCCTCACATCCAGTAGGAAAAGCTCTGGCTGTAATATTCGGAAACCACAGGTTGAAGCATCAGTGACAATTGAAGTTCGAGTCAGGTCTCACATGCCATCTGGTTAAACCGTCTGATTAAGACAGTAAATTCAATTTTAAGTCTCTGTTTCCCACAAATTTTCATGTGTGGAAAAAATTTCAAGAATTTTTTTTAAAGCATGCAAAAGTGTATTTAAAAAGCAATATTTTCTGAAATATTAACAGAACTTGTACCAGTAAATGTTTTTCTGGCATTGTTTTTTGTAAGAACACTACCAAACCTGCCAATGTTTCACAATTGATAAACGTGTAAAGGAATTGGCGATACGTCCTATTCTCCTTCTTCCACCTCTCTCTGTCCATCTCTTCCTCTCCCCTCTCATTGTTTATCTTCTCCTCGTCACCACTTCTCCGTCCAATACCTCCCCCACACTCTATCCATATTCTTCGTTCCCTCTCTAGGTCCATCTCCTCCCTCTGTTCATTTCCTCTCCCACCTATCGCTGACCTTGAGCTTTGTTTTTTGTTATAGGCAACGAAAACTTGATTGGAAATGGTATTCGCTTAAAATATATGGGCGAATTGGTTGGGAAGATTGGTATACGAGTTATGAGAGACTTGTCCTGCTGCTGAGTCTGTGAGGACAGTAGCTTCTATGAGAGTATTTCGCATAGTTTTAATCCACAAAGTTTCAGACAATTCAGACTCCATAGTAGTATTCTGATGATAAGTTCATAAGCCATAAATGCAACTTTCCTGTTCCCTGTCAAAACAGACAGAGAGAGGAAGAAAACAAACCAGCACACAGTCGAGTATACTAATTTTGTTTGACACTAGATTACTAAACCCGCGATTACAGTTAGTACAATTGCAATTATACCATCACAGTTCCTGCCAATTTGGTAGTCAGTATAGGGCGTAAAACAGGACATTTTGCACTTCTTTTGTATGTGACATTCTAGTGCATACATTTTAAATGTGATCTCTTTTGAGTAAAATATGAAATAGTAAAATTTACGATGGTTTAGTAACAAAGTAATATACACTCCCATTAGTGTTTTATGGTTACAATTGTATCCAAGGAGAAAAATTATATGGCGAAAACAATTTGTCTAATGGGTTAAGTGCCATGTCCATGTTTTCGTAGTTGAAATTGACTGTGAGAAAGAACGAAAGTGTACACTTTTACAGCACAGCGTAGCACATGATTTTCTTCCTCGCACTCAGTTTTAATAGAAAACATGCACATAGTTGTTTAAAAAATCCATAGCCTTTGTCCGTCTGAATATTTACTAGAGAATCGTGTAAAAATTTGAAGTAAGTCGGTCAAGAACTTACCGAGATTTTTGCTAATGCCTTGTGCCTTTATATAGGTTGTACTACGTATAAGAGCAGATATGAGTGTTTCTACTGGTGGTTGAGGATGGTGAACTGAACAAGATTATATAAGCATTTATGTCATTTGCAGACTAATAATTATAGCTACTACAAGTTGAATGTTTTTAGCTCGGGTAGTAGCTTCACATACATGTGGCAAGAGCAAGCAAATAATGCTGATACCCTGTGGACAGCAGTTCAGGCGTTGAACTGTGGGCACATGGATGCAAAACAGATCGTCTATACTCCCACGTGTAGTTCACTTGAAGTCCAGGTACGTCATGGAAAAAACATCAGGTCGTCAAGTTTGTCATGTGTTTGTGGGAAGACAGAGAAAAACCAATAAACATCTGATGTGTGCACATATTAAGATACAACATGTAAAAATGTCTGTAATTGCAGACATTTCACCCATTGCCCATGCCCATCCAAATGTTTATTAGAGTACCGTGTAAAAATACGAGGGTTGACCAGGAAGTAATTTCCGATCGGTCGTGATATGGACACCACAGTGAAAACCCGATGAAGCTTTGCACAGATGTGTTGGGTAGTGTCTCTAGTATGACCGGCGATCGCATCAAGATGCTCTTTTCAGCTGTGAGCGCACTGTGAGCGAGTAAAGGCGCCTAGAACAACGATGTCTCCCGCCAAGTAGGAGGGCCCGCTGAGAGACTTCGCCTTAATGAATGCAGCCCTCCTAAACACAAGTGCCACGCACTTCCGTCTTCATGGAATTTCTCACCCGCACTCTGCAGGGGCAGTAAAGACGCTCCTGCAGACTTTTCGATGGGAAGTGTTCGATCACCCACAACACAGCCCTAATTGGCTCGTCCTGAGTATCATCTCTCTTCACATGAAACGTTGGATACGAAGACAACACTTGGGTGCAGGCTACGCGCTATAGACCAGCGTAGAGAATTATCGGAAAGCACAGGCGGCTGCCTGACATGACGATGGTGTTGGAAATTCGGTATAACCCTCCGACAAATATCTAAGTCGGAGCGGCGACTATGTAGAGAAGTATTTGGAAATTGTAGCTAACTTCTTTTGCAAATAAAATGTTTCTGATTTCACTGTGGTTTCCTAGCGACTGATCGCAAATTACTTTCTGGACAAACCTCGTATGAAGTCAATTGGTCAAGCAATTTTCGAGATTTTTGGTGACAACGGTAAACAACGACTTGCTAAGGGAATCCTCAAGCACTTATTACCTTTCTCGCCTGCTCATACTGATGAACGGTTGCCAGCCTATATGGCGTCTCAGGCATGAAGGCGAAACTGATGATGAAGATGACTGCAGGAGCGACGTTCACGTACAGGACGACGTAGTAAGGCAGGAAGGCGCCGATCACGTACGCGAACAGGATGCCGCTGTTGCACAGCAGGGGCAGCATGCAGCCCAGGCTGCCCCGCACCTCGTCGCTGGCCGTCTCGCTGACGTACAGAGTGGTCAGCATCAGGGTGCCACCAGACTGCACAGCGGCCAGCACCCTGCAAGCCGAGGAGGTCAGGGAGATGCGAAGTACTTTCGATACGGCCTTAAAGCCAAAACTTTACAAGGATACCTGGGAAGCTGTGCCATAGACTTCGTGAAGCTATACCTGGCTCTGACTTAGGATCTTCTATCACTGTTACACTACTGGCCATTAAAATTGCTACACCAAGAAGAAATTAGAAGATGATAAACGGGTATTTATTGGACAAATATACTAGACCTGACATGTGATTACGTTTTCACGTAATTTGGGTGCATAGATCCTGAGAAATCAGTACCCAGAACAACCACGTCTGGGCGTAATAACGGCCTTGATAGGCCTGGGTATTGAGTCAAACAGAGCTTGGATGGCATGCACTGATACAGCTGCCCATGCAGCTTCAACACGATACCACAGTTCATCAACAGTAGTGATGGAGTATAGTGACGAGCCAGTTGCTCGGTCACCATTGACCAGACGTTTCCAATTGGTGAGAGGTCTGGAGAATGTGCAGGCCAGGGCGGCACTCGAACATTTTCTGTTTCCAGCAAGGCCCATACAGGACCTGCAACATGCGGTCGTGCATTATCCTGCTGAAATGGAGGGTTTGGCAGGGATCGAATTAAGGGTAGAGCCACGGGTCGTAACACATCTGAAAAGTAAAGTCCACTGTTCAAAGTGCCGCCAATGCGAACAAGAGGTGACCGAAACGTGTAACCAGTGGCACGCTACACCATCACACCGGGTGATACGCCAGTATGGCGATGACGAATACACGCTTCCAATGTGCGTTCACCGCGATGTCGCCAAACACGGATGCGACCATCATGATGCTGTAAACCGAACCTGGATTCATTCGAGAAAATGACGTTTTGCCATTCGTGCACCCAGTTTCGTCGTTGAGTACACCATCGCAGGCGCTCCTGTCTGTGATGCAGCGTCAAGGGTAACCGCAGCCACGGTCTCCGAGCTGATAGTCCATGCTGCTGCAAACGTCGTCAAACTGCTCGTGCAGACGGTTGTTCTCTTGCAAACGTTCCCATCTGTTGACTCAGGGTTTGATACATGGCTTGCAAGATTCGTTACAGCCATGCGGATAAGATGCCTGTCATCTCGACTGCTAGTGATACGAGGCCGTTGGGATCCATCACGGCGTCCCGTATTACCCTCCTGAACCCACCGATTCCATATTCTGCTAACACTCGTTGGATCTCGACCAACGCGGGCAGCAATGTCGCTATACGATAAACCGCAATCGCGATAGGCTACAATCCGACCTTTATCAAAGTCGGAATCGTGATGGTATGCATTTCTCCTCCTTACACGAGGCATCACAATAACGTTTCACGAGGCAATGCCGGTCAACTGCTGTTTGTGTATGAGAAACCGGTTGGAAACGTTCCTCATGTCAGCACGTTGTAGGTGTCGCCACCGGCGCCAACCTTTTGTGAATGCTCTGAAAAGCTAATCATAAGCATATCACAGCATCTTCTTTCTGTCGGTTAAATGTCGTGTCTGTAGTGCGTCATCTTCGTGATGTAGCAATGTTAATGGCCAGTAGTGTATTTCTATGGATACTTTACTTGGTGTCTATTGTAATCTGGCATGACTGTGGACAGCTTAATAAGCACAGAATGAGATCGAAGAAAAACCAAAGAAAGAAGAAATTAATGAGAAGTAGCCGGAACGAGATTTGCGGTAAACTTAACATAAAAACGAATTGAAGGAAGTTTGCTTCCTTGGAAGCAAAATGATGTATGCTGAGGTAAAAAAAAGTCATAAAATACCTCCCAGTATCGTGCCAGATCTACTTTTGCCCAGCGTAGTGCAGTAAATCGATGCGGCATGGGCTTAACAAGTTGTTGGAAGTCTCCTGCAGTAATAATGAGCCTCGCTGCCTGTATAGCCAACCGTAATTGCGAAAGCATTTATGTGGTGCAATCTGATTTGCCAAATTATGTCCTCGAATTGTCCAGAATATTCTTCAAATCATTTGTGAACAATTGTGACCCAGTGACATGGCACCTTATTATCCATTGGCTGTAAATTGTCTACAAGTAGCCGGCCATAGCTATTTCCAGTCACTTCCGTTGGACCAGAGGAGCCAGTCCATCCCACGTAAACACACGTCACTGCATTATGGAGCCACCACCACCTTGCACAGTCCCTTGTTGACAACTTTGGTCCATGGCCTCTAGGAGTGTACGCCACACACCCCTACCATCAGCTCTTACCAGCTGAAATTGGAACTCATCTGACCAAGCCACGGTTTTCCAGTCGTCTAGGGTCCAGCCGATATGGTCACGAGACCAGGAGAGTTGCTGCAGCTAGCAAAGTCACCAGCATGACTCATCTGCTGCCGTAACCCATTAACGCCAAATTTCGCCGCACTGTCCTGACGGATACATTCGTCGTACCTGCCACACTGATTTCTGCGGTTATTTCGCCTAGTATTGCGTTTCTATTAGCACTCATAATCCTACGCAGTCTCGGCCACTGAGTTGTCTGCGGTGAGAGGTAGTGATTGAAATTTGGTATTCTCGGCACACTCTTACTCTGTGGATCCCGGAATATTGAATACCCTAACGATTTACGAAGCGGAATGTAAACGGTACCACCACCATCTGTAAACGTGCATATCGCGATCCCATTACTTTTGCTACCTCAGTGTATAATGAACCAAGCAGGACTGGCTCACTTCGCTAAAAGCATCAAACATAAGTTTCAATGTGAGTATGAAATCTCTGTGAATTTAAAGAAGTGGACCATGGAATGTGAGAATTAGTTACTTGTTCTATAGATCAAATTCACTTTAAAAGTTGCTATGTGAAATCTGCCAACAGAACAAACATGGAGCCCACGCACAAAAAAAGCTGATGGAACGTATCTATAAGCCTACATCTCTGAGAGATTTTCGTCTGAAAAGACCGATATTTCTATTCAAGAATTCGGGTGTTATATACAAGGAGTTGCTAAATAGAAGCATCCTTAATATTTTTTTGAAGAAACTTCATCTGCCAGCCATTTTATTTCTCAGGGTAAATTATAAAGAAGTTATACAACTGTATATTTCACCATTTTCCGTAACAATGTTAGATCATTAAAGCGTAATGCAGATAATTTTTCCTTCCAGTACATTACTTGTGTATCCCTGTTACTGTCGGCAAATGGAGTGCAGATAAGACAATTTCATAAATGAGCGTTTGTACTAATTAATTAATATTAATATTAATTAATTATTAATATTAATATTAATGTGATTAATATTCACAACTGCTTAAAGAGAAGCCTCAGAGATGTACTTGAGAAAACCCTACATATAATTCTAATAATTCCAATTACTCTCTCTTGTACGATGAACATTTTTTTATGTAAGTGAGTAATTACCCAAAAATATTATCACATATGGCATCAGTGAATGAAAATCTACAAAACATTAACTTTTTGATTGCTGTATCTCCAGTTGACAGTAATTCTTATGCAAAAATATACGATTCTAAACGTCCTAGGAAATCCACTATATGGCGTTTTAAATTTACGCTCTACTCAATAAGCATACTAAAAAATTTAGAACTTCCTACCTAGCCCATTATTTATAGTTATGGTAGGTTCGTAAGAGGTGGGAGATTATTGACCGTACAAAACTCAACGAACTATTCCATTAAATTTCGGGTGTGCAGCCATCTAATATTTCGACCCTATACCGAAATAATAGAAGAAGTGGAATTTATAAGTCTGCAAACCCGAAATTTAGTGGAATAGTCACTGCAACGCGAAAACTAATGGGAAAGGACAGCATTGTGTTCGAGGCTTATTTTTACGTAAAGATGCTGAAAATTACGAGGACTGATAAGAAATGAGGTCCTCCACGGAAAAGGCGAGGAAAGGAGTATGAAGAAAACAATGACTGGAAGAATAGACACAGTATATTAAACAGAGCCATACAAGATAGCAACTGTTCTGGAACAAAGAGACTGGATTTTGTTTTTCGTCGTTCTTGATGAGTCCCCCACGAATTCCTCTCCAGTGCCAGAATTTTTATCTCAGAGTACCAATTACAGGCAACGTCCTCAATTACAATCGTGTCCAAAATTAAAGCAACAAACCGCTATTTCCCCTATTGTGTCTACCTCAAGGTGGTTGTTGTGGTCTTCAGTCCTGAGACTGGTTTGATGCGGCTTTCCACGCTACTCTATCCTGTGCAAGCTTCTTCATCTCCCAGTACGTACTGCACCCTACATCCTTCTGAATCTGGTTAGTGTATTCATCTCTTGGTCTCCCTCTACAATTTTTACCCTCCACGCTGCCCTCCAATGCTAAATTTGTGATCCCTTGATGGCGCAGAACATGTTCTACCAACCGATCCTTTCTTCTAGTCAAGTTGTGCCACAAACTCCTCCCCAATCCTATTCAGTACTTCCTCATTAGTTGTGTGATCTACCCATCTAATCTTCAGCATTCTTCTGTAGCACCACATTTCGAAAGTTTCTATTCTCTTCTTGTCCAAACTAGTTATCGTCCATGTTTCACTACCATACATGGCCACAATCCATACATATACTTTCAGAAACGACTTCCTGACACTTAAATCTATACTCGATGTAAACAAATTTATCTTCTTCAGAAACGATTTCCTTGCCATTGCCAGTCTACATTTTATATCCTCCCTACTTCGACCATCATCAGTTATTTTGCTCCCCAAATAGCAAAACACCTTTACTACTTTAAGTGTCTCATTTCCTAATCTAATTCCCTCAGCATCACCTGACATAATTTGACTACATTCCATTATCCTCGTTTTGCTTTTGTTGATGTTCATCTTATATCCTCCTTTCAAGACACTGTCCATTCCGTTCAACTGCTCTTCCAAGTCATTTTCTGTCTCTGAGAGAATTACAATGTCATCGGCAAACCTTAAGGTTTTTATTTCTTCTCCATGGATTTTAATACCTACTCCGAACTTTTCTTTTCTTTCCTTTACAACTTGCTCAATATACAGATTGAATAGCATCGGGGAGAGGCTACAACCCTGTCTCACTCCCTTCCCAACCACTCCTTCCTTTTTCATGTCCCTCGACTCTTATAACTGCCATCTGGTTTCTGTACAAATTGTAAATAGCCTTTCGCTCCCTGTATTTTACCCCTGCCACGTTCAGAATTTGAAAGAGAGTATTCCACTCAACATTATCAAAAGCTTTCTCTAAGTCTACCGATGCTAGAAACGTAGGTTTGCCTTTTCTTAATCTTCCTTCTAAAATAAGTCGTACGGCCAGTATTGCCTCACGTCTTCCAACATTTCTGCAGAATCCAAACTGATCTTCCCCAAGGTCGGCTTCTACCAGTTTTTCCATTCGTCTGTAAGGAATTCGTGTTAGTATTTTGCAGCTGTGACTTATTAAACTGATAGTTCGGTAATTTTCACGTCTGTCAACACCTGCTTTCTTTGGCATTGGAATTATTATATTTTTCTTGACGTCTGAGGGTATTCCGCCTGTTTCATACATCTTGCTTACCAGATGGTAGAGTTTTGTCAGGACTGGCTCTCCCAAGGCTGTCAGTAGTTCTAATGGATGTTGTCTACTCCAGGTGCCTTGTTTCGACTCAGGTCTTTCAGTGCTCTATCAAACTCTTCACGCAGTATCATACTTCCCATTTCATCTTCATCTATATCCTCTTCCATTTCTATAACATTGCCCTCAATACATCTCCCTTGTATAGACCCTCTATATACTCCTTCCACCTTTCTGCTTTCCCTTCTTTGCTTAGAACTGGGTTTCCATCTGCGCTCTTGATATTCATAGAAGTTGTTGTCTTTTTCTCCAAAGGTCTCTCTAATTTTCCTGTAGGCAGTATCTATCTTACCCCTAATGAGATAAACCTCTACATCCTTACGTTTGTCTCTTGCCATGCCTGCTTAGCCATTTTGCACTTCCTGTCATTTTTGAGACGTTTGTATTCCTTTTTGCCTGCTTCATTTACTGCATTTTTATATTTTCTCCTTTCATCAATTAAATTCAATATTTCTTCTGTCACCCAAGGATTTCTACTAGCCCTCGTCTTTTTACGAACTTGATCCTCTGCTGCCTTCTTTACTTCATCCCTCAAAGCTACCCATTCTTCTTCTACTGTATTTCTTTCCCCCATTCTTGTCAATCGTTCCCTAATGCTCTCCCTGAAGCTCTCTACAACCTCTGGTTCTTTCAGTTTATCCAGATACAATTTCCTCAAATTCCCACCTTTTTGCAGTTACTTCAGTTTTAATCTACAGTTCATAACCAATAGATTGTGGTCAGAGTCCACATCTGCCCCTGGAAATGTCTTACAATTTAAAACCTGGTTCCTAAATGTCTGTCTTACCGTTATACAGGGTGTTACAAAAAGGTACGGCCAAACTTTCAGGAAACATTCCTCACACACAAAAGAGGAAAAGATGTTATGTGGACATGTGTCCGGAAATGCTTAATTTCCATGTTAGAGGTCATTTTAGTTTCGTCAGTATGTACTGTACTTCCTCGATTCACCGCCAATTGGCCCAATTGAAGAAGGTAATGTTGACTTCGGTGCTTGTGATGACATGCGACTCATTACTCTACAGTACCAGCATCAAGCACATCAGTACGTAGCATCAACAGGTTAGTGTTCATCACGAACGTGGTTTTGCAGTTAGCGCAATGTTTACAAATGCGGAGTTCGCAGATGCCATTTGATGTATAGATTAGCACGGGCAAATAGCCGTGGCGCGGTACGTTCTTTTTTTTTTTTTTTTTGTCATCAGTCTACTGACTGGTTTGATGCGACCCGCCACGAATCCCTTTCCTGTGCTAACCTCTTCTTGCAACCTACATCCTCAATTTTTTGCTTGACGTATTCCAATCTCTGTCTTCCTCTACAGTTTTTGCTCTCTACAGCTCCCTCTAGTACCATGGAAGTCATTCCCTCATGTCTTAGCAGATGTCCTACCATCCTGCCCCTTCTCCTTATCAGTGTTTTCCACATATTCCTTTCCTCTCCGATTCTGCGTAGAACCTCCTCATTCCTTACCTTACCAGTCCACCTAATTTTCAACATTCGTCTATAGCACCACAGCTCAAATGCTTCAATTCTCTTCTGTTCCGGTTTTCCCACAGTCCATGTTTCATTACCATACAATGCTGTACTCCAGACGTACATCCTCAGAAATTTCTTCCTGAAATTAAGGCCGGTATGTGATATTAGTAGACTTCTCTTGGCCAGAAATGCCTTTTTTGCCATGGCGAGTCTGCTTTTGATGTCCTCATTGCTCCGTTCGTCATTGGTTATTTTACTGCCTACGTAGCAGAATTCCTTAACTTCATCGACTTCGTTACCAACAATCCTGATGTTAAGTTTCTCGCTGTTCTCATTTCTACTACTTCTCATTACCTTCGTCTTTCTCCGATTTACTCTCAAACCATACTGTGTACTCATTAGACTGTTCATTCCGTTCAGCAGATCGTTTAATTCTTCTTCACTTTCACTCAGGATAGCAATGTCATCAGCGAATCGTATCATTGATATCCTTTCACCTTGTATTTTAATTCCACTCCTGAACCTTTCTTTTATTTCCATCATTGCTTCCTCGATGTACAGATTGAAGAGTAGGGGCGAAAGGCTACAGCCTTGTCTTACACCCTTCTTAATACGAGCACTTCGTTCTTGATCGTCCACTCTTATTATTCCCTCTTGGTTGTTGTACATATTGTAAATGACCCGTCTCTCCCTATAACTTACCCTTACTATTTTCAGAATCTCGAACAGCTTGCACCATTTTATATTGTCGAACGCTTTTTCCAGGTCAACAAGTCCTATGAAAGTGTCTTGATTTTTCTTTAGCCTTGCTTTCATTATCAGCTGTAACGTCAGAATTGCCTCTCTCGTCCCTTTACTTTTCCTAAAGCCAAACTGATCGTCACCTAGCACATTCTCAATTTTCTTTTCCATTCTTCTGTATATTATTCTTGTAAGCAGCTTCGATGCATGAGCTGTTAAGCTGATTGTGCGATAATTCTCGCACTTGTCAGCTCTTGCCGTCTTCGGAATTGTGTGGATGATGCTTTACCGAAAGTCAGATGGTATGTCGCCAGACTCATATATTCTACACACCAACGTCAATAGTCGTTTTATTGCCACTTCCCCCAATGATTTTAGAAATTCTGATGGAATGTTATCTATCCCTTCTGCCTTATTTGACCGTAAGTCCTCCAAAGCTCTTTTAAATTCCGATTCTAATACTGGATCCCCTAGCTCTTCTAAATCGACTCCTGTTTCTTCTTCTATCACGTCAGACAAATCTTCACCCTCATAGAGGCTTTCAATGTATTCTTTCCACCTATCTGCTCTCTCCTCTGCATTTAACGTTGCTTTTAATGTCACCAAAGGTTGTTTTGACTTTCCTGTATGCTGAGTCTGTCCTTCCGACAATCATATCTTTTTCGATGTCTTCACATTTTTCCTGAAGCCATTTCGTCTTAGCTTCCCTGCACTTCCTATTTATTTCATTCCTCAGCGACTTGTATTTCTGTATTCCTGATTTTCCCGGAACATGTTTGTACTGGTAAAAGCGGACCTCGGGGAAGATCAGTTTGGATTCCGTAGAAATGTTGGAACACGTGAGGCAATACTAACCTTACGACTTATCTTAGAAGAAAGATTAAGAAAAGGCAAACCTACGTTTCTAGCATTTGTAGACTTAGAGAAAGCTTTTGACAACGTTAACTGGAATACTCTCTTTCAAATTCTGAAGGTGACAGGGGTAAAATACAGGGAGCGAAAGGCTATTTACAATTTGTACAGAAACCAGATGGCAGTTATAAGAGTCGAGGGGCATGAAAGGGAAGCAGTGGTTGGGAAAGGAGTGAGACAGGGTTGTAGCCTCTCCCCGATGTTATTCAATCTGTATATTCAGCAAGCAGTAAAGGAAACAAAAGAAAAATTCGGAGTAGGTATTAAAATTCATGGAGAAGAAGTAAAAACTTTGAGGTTCGCCGATGACATTGTAATTCTGTCAGAGACAGCAAAGGACTTGGAAGAGCAGTTGAACGGAATGGACAGTGTCTTGAAAGGAGGATATAAGATGAACATCAACAAAAGCAAAACGAGGATAATGGAATGTAGTCAAATTAAATCGGATGATGCTGAGGGGATTAGATTAGGAAATGAGACACTTAAAGTAGTAAAGGAGTTTTGCTATTTAGGGAGTAAAATAACTGACGATGGTCGAAGTAGAGAGGATATAAAATGTAGACTGGCAATGGCAAGGAAATCGTTTCTGAAGAAGAGAAATTTGTTAACATCGAGTATAGATTTAAGTGTCAGGAAGTCGTTTCTGAAAGTATTTGTATGGAGTGTAGCCATGTATGGAAGTGAAACATGGACGATAACCAGTTTGGACAAGAAGAGAATAGAAGCTTTCGAAATGTGGTGCTACAGAAGAATGCTGAAGATAAGGTGGGTAGATCACGTAACTAATGTGGAGGTATAGAATAGGATTGGGGAGAAGAGAAGTTTGTGGCACAGCTTGACTAGAAGAAGGGATCGGTTGGTAGGACATATTCTGAGGCATCAAGGGATCACAAATTTAGCATTGGAGGGCAGCGTGGAGGGTAAAAATCGTAGAGGGAGACCAAGAGATCAATACAGTAAGCAGATTCAGAAGGATGTAGGTTGCAGTAGGTACTGGGAGATGAAGAAGCTTGCACAGGATACAGTAGCATGGAGAGCTGCGTCAAACCACTCTCAGGACTGAAGAGCACGACAACAACAACATGTTTGTACGTCCTCCTTTCATCAATCAACTGAAGTATTTCTTATGTTACCCATGGTTTCTTCGCAGCTACCTATGTTTTTCTTCCCAACTTCTGTGATGGCCCTTTTTAGAGATGTCCATTCCTCTTCAACTGTACTGCCTACTGCGCTATTCCTTATGGCTGTATCTATAGCGTTAGAGAACTTCAAACGTATCTCCTCATTCCTTAGTACTTCAGTATCCCACTTCTTTGTGTATTGATTCTTCCTGACTAATGTCTTGTACTTCAGCCTATTCTTCATCACTACTATATTGTGATCTGAGTCTATATCTGATCTTGGGTACGCCTTACAATCCAGTATCTGATTTCGGAATCTCTGTCTGACCATGATGTAATCTAATTGAATACTTCCCGTATCTCCCGGCCTTTTCCAAGAATACCTCCTCCTCTTGTGATTCTTGAACAGGGTATTCGCTATTACTAGCTGAAACTTGTTGCAGAACTCAATTATTCTTTCTCCTCTTTCATTCCTTGTCCCAAGCCCATATTCTCCTGTAACCTTTTCTTCTACTCCTTCCCCTACAACTGCATTCCAGTCGCCCATGACTATTAGATTTTCGTCCACCTTTACATATTGCATTACCCTTTCAATATCCTCATACACTTTCTCTATCTGTTCATCTTCAACTTTGACGTCGGAATGTATACTTGAACTATCGTTGTCGGTGTTGGTCTGCTGTCGATTCTGATTAGAACAACTCGGTCACTGAACTGTTTACAGTAACACACCCTCTGCCCTACCTTCCTATTCATAACGAATCCTACTCCTGTTATACCATTTTCTGCTGCTGTTGATATTACCCGATACTCATCTGACCAGAAATCCTTGTCTTCTTTCCATTTCATTTCACTGACCCCTACTATATCTAGATTGAGCCTTTGCATTTCCCTTTTCAGATTTTCTAGTTTCCCTACCACGATCAAGCTTCTGACATTCCACGCCCCGACTCGTAGAACGTTATCCTTTCGTAGATTATTCAATCTTTTTCTCGTGGTTACCTCCCCCTTGGCAGTCCCCTCTCGGAGATCCGAATGGGGGACTATTCCGGAATCTTTTGCCAATGGAGAGATCATCATGACACTTCTTCAATTACAGGCCACATGTCCTGTGGATACACGTTACGTGTCTTTAATGCAGTGGTTTTCATTGCCTTCTGCATCCTCATGTCGTTGATCATTGCTGATTCTTCCGCCTTTATGGGCAATTTCGCACCCCTAGGACAAGAGAGTGCCCTGAACCTCTATCAGCTCCTCCGCCCTCTTTGACAAGGTCGTTGGCAGAATGAGGCTGACTTCTTATGCCAGAAGTCTTCGGCCGCCAATGCTGATTATTTGTCAAAATTTAGGCAGTGGCGGGGATCGAACCCGGGACCGAAGACGTTTTTGATTAAGAATGAAAGACGCTACCCCTAGACCACGTTTGTATCGAGACAGACGTCCAGAACGAAGGTGTCCCGACAGGAAGACGTTCGAAGCAATTGATCGGCGTCTTAGGAAGCACGGAACATTCCAGCCTATGACTCGCGACTGGGGAAGACCTAGAACGACGAGGACACCTGCAATGGACGAGGCAATTCTTCGTGCAGTTGACGATAACCCTAATGTTGCTGCCGTCCAAGGTAACGTTGACCACGTCACTGTATGGAGAGTGTTACGGGAGAACCAGTTGTTTCCGTACCATGTACAGCGTGTGCAGGAACTATCAGCAGCTGATTGGTCTCCATGGGTACACTTCTGCGAATGGTTCACCCAACAATGTGTCAATCCTCATTCCAGTGCAAATGTTCTTTTTACGGATGAGGCTTCATTCCAACGTGATCAAATTGTAAATTTTCACAATCAACATGTGTGGGCTGACGAGAATCCGCACGCAATTGGGCAATCACGCCATCAACACAGATTTTCTGTGAACGTTTGGGCGGGCATTGTTGGTGATGTCTTGATTGGGACCCATGTCATTCCACCTACGCTCAATGGAGCACGTTATCATGATTTCATACGGGATACTCTACCTGTGCTGCTAGAACATGTGCCTTTACAAGTACGACACAACATGTGGTTCACGCACGATGGAGCTCCTGCACATTTCAGTCGAAGTGTTCGTACGCTTCTCAACAACAGATTCGGTGACCAATGGATTGGTAGAGGCGGACCAATTCCATGGCCACCACGTTCTCCTGACCTCAACCCTCTTGAATTTCATTTATGGGGGCATTTGAAAGCTCTTGTGTACGCAACCCCGGTACCCAATGTAGAGACTCTTCGTGCTCGTATTGTGGACGGCTGCGCCCGCATCTCGTGGTCGTGCGGTAGCGTTATCGCTTCCCACGCCAGGGTTCCCGGGTTCGATTCCCGGCGGGGTCAGGGATTTTCTCTGCCTCGTGATGGCTGGGTGTTGTGTGATGACCTTAGGTTGGTTAGGTTTAAGTAGTTCTAAGTTCTAGGGGACTGATGACCATAGATGTTAAGTCCCATAGTGCTCAGAGCCATTTGAACCATTTTTTTGTGGATGGCTGTGATACAATACGCCATTCTCCAGGGCTGCATCAGCGCATCAGGGATTCCATGCGACGGAGGGTGGATGCATGTATCCTCGCTAACGGAGGATATTTTGAACATTTCCTGCAACAAAGTATTTGAAGTCACGCTGGTACGGTCTGTTGCTGTGTGTTTCCATTCCATGATTAATGTGATTTGAAGAGAAGTAATAAAATGAGCTCTAACTTGGAATGTAAGCGTTTCCGGACACATGTCCACATAGCATATTTTCTTTCTTTGTGTGTGAGGAATGTTTCCTGAAAGTTAGGCCGTACCTTTTTGCCACCCTGTATAATCTATCTGAAACCTGTCAGTATCTCCAGGCTTCTTCCATGTATACAGCCTTCTTTTATGATTCTTGAACCAAATGTTAGTTATGATTAAGTTGTGCTCTGTGCAAAATTCCACCAGGCGGCTTCCTCTTTCATTTCTTACCCCCAATCCATATTCACTTACTACGTTTCCTTCTCTCCCTTCTCCTACTACCGAATTCCAGTCACCGATGACTATTAAATTTTCGTTTCCCTTCACTATCTGAATAATTTCTTTTATTTAATCATACATTTCTTCAATTTGTTCGTCATCTGCAGAGCTAGTTGGCATATAGACTTGTACTACTGTCGTAGGCGTGTGCTTCATATCTATCTTGGCCACAACAATGCTTTCGCTGTGCTGTTTGTAGTAGCTTACCAGCATTCCTATTGTTTTATTCATTATTAAACCTACTCCTGCATTACCCCTACCTGATTTTGTATTTGTAACCCTGTATTCACCTGACCAAAAGTCTTGTTTCTCCTGCCACCGAACTTCACTAATTCCCACTATATCTATCTTTAACCTATCAATTTCCCTTTTTAAATTTTCTAACCTACCTTCCCGATTAAGGGATCTGACATTCCACGCTCCGATAAGTAGAACGCCAGTTTTCTTTCTCCTGATAACGACGTCCTCCAGAGTAGTTCCCGCCCGGAGATCCGAATGGGGGACTATTTTACCTCCGGAATATTTTACCCAAGAGGACGCCATCATCATTTATCCATACAGTAAAGCTGCATGCCCACGGGAAAAATTACGGCCGTAGTTTCCCCTTGCTTTCAGCCGTTCGCAGTTCGAGCACAGCAAGGCCGTTTTGGTTAGTGTTACAAGGCCAGATCAGTCAATCATCCAGAATGTTGCCCCTGCAACTACTGAAAAGGCTGCTGCCCCTCTTCAGGAACCATACGTTTGTCCGGCCTCTCAACAGATACCCTCCGTTGTGGTTGCACCTTCGGTACGTTGTGAATCGTTGAGGCACGCAAGCCTCCCCAACAACGGCAAGGTCTACGGTTCATGGGGGGGGGGGAGGGGGGGGGGAACTCAAGGTCATTCAACCTGTCAACAGATGTCCGTATAAGCGTGTCCTGCTCGGACAACCACTTCAACGATGATGTCAGGGCACCTATCAAACGGGTAGTTTGTGCCTGGGAGTCCGACATTCACAATCGCTGTATATACAGTCGCAGATTGTACTGTATGGCACAAAGTAGACGCCAAATAAGACGTTCCTTGCTGCCAGATATGGTAACAACCGCTGTTGAGCACATTAAAAAGTTACCGGATTGTGTGTGAAAATACGTTAATTTGGGAAGAACGAAGAACATTTTTGTCTATCTTTATGCATGTTGCAGTTGCTTATCTTCTGTGTTCTTTACATTGTTTCTATTTTACTATCACCCGTTTACACTGTTTTGTGGCAAAATAAATGCCATCTTGCTTAATTTCCTTTTGTTCCTTTAATTTTAAACGCCAGTGTATTTTCCAGATGTATTCCAGTATCTGTCTTCCTCTACAGTTTTTACTCTGTAGCAGTCTCTTGAAAGGAGGATATAAGATGAACCACAACAGAAGCAAAGCGAGGATAATGGAATGTAGTCGAATTAAATCGGGTGATGCTGCGGGAATTAAATTAGGAAATGAGAGGCTTAAAGTAGTAAATGAGTTTTGCTATTTGGGGTGCAAAATATCTGATGACGGTCGAAGTAGAGGGGATGTAAAATGTAGACTGTCAATGGCAAGGAAAGCGTTTCTGAAGAAGAGAAATTTGTTAACATCGAGTATAGATTTAAGTGTCAGTAAGTCGTTTCTGAAAAGTATTTGTATGGAGTGTAGCCATGTATGGAAGTGAAACGTGGACGATAAATAGTTTAGACAAGAAGAGAATAGAAACTTTCGAAATGTGGTGCTACAGAAGAATGCTGAAGATTAGATGGGTAGATCACATAACAAATGAGGAGGTATTGAATAGAATTGGGGAGAAGAGAAATTTGTGGCACAATTGATCGGTTAGTGGGGCATATTCTGAGGCACCAAGGGATTATCAATTCAGTATTGGAGTGCAGCGCGGAGGGTAAAAATCGTAGAGGGAGACCAAGAGATGAATACACTAAACAGATTCAGAAGGATGTAGGTTGCAGTAGGTACTGGGAGATGAAGAAACTTGCACAGGATAGAGTAGCGTGGAGAGCTGCGTCAAACCAGTCTCAGGACTGAAGACCACAACAACAACAGCACTCTCTAGTACCTTGGAAGTTATTCCCTGTATCGTAACGGATGTCTTATCATTATGTCCCTTCCTCTTGTCGGTGTTTCCCATATATTCATTTCTTGGCTATTCTGCGAAGAAGCACCTCGTTCCTTACCTTATCAGTCCACCTGATTTTAAACATTCTTCTGTAATACCACATCTCAAATGCTTCTATTTTCTTCTGTTTTGGTTTCCCAACAATCCATTTTTCACACACATACAATGTTATGTTCCAAGCGTACACTCTCAGAAATTTCTTTCTCAAATTAAGGCCTATGTTTGATATTAGTAGACTTGTCTTAGTCAGGAACGTCCCTCTGCCAATGCTAGTCTGCGTTTTACGTCCTCATTGCTCTGCTCTGTCCATCATGGGTTAATTTGTTGCCTAGATAACAGAATTCCTTAACGTGATCTACTTGGTAATCGCTAACCCTGATGTTAAGTTTCTACCTGTTCTCATTTCTGAGACTTTTCATTACTTTCGTTTTCTTCAATTTACTCTGTCTGTACACTGTAGTCATTAGAGTGTTTATTCCATTCAGCGGATCTTGTAATTCTTCTTCGCTTTCACTGAGGATAGCAATTTCATCCGCGAATCTGGCACGTTCTCTGTATTTCCCTCATTGCTTCTTTGGTATATAGATTGGCCACTAGGGGCGAAAGATTACATCCTTTTCTTACATTCTTTTTAATCGAGCACTTCGTTCTTCGTTCTGACTCTTATTGTTCCGTCTTGGTTCTTGTAAATATTGTGTTTTACCCGTCATTCCCTATAGCTTGCCATTATTTTTCTCAATATTTTGACTTTTCAAAAATGGTTCAAATGGCTCTGAGCACTATGGGACTCAACTGCTGATGTCATTAGTCCCCTAGAACTTAGAACTAGTTAAACCTAACCCAAGGACATCACAAACATCCATGCCCGAGGCAGGATTCGAACCTGCGACCGTAGCGGTCTTGCGGTTCCAGACTGCAGCGCCGTTAACCGCACGGCCACTTCGGCCGGCTATTTTGACTTTTATTGATGGTTAGTTTGTTCCTCTGACAGTCATTCCTCTGATATTTCTTTACATTTTCCATGCAACCATTTCGCAGTAGCTTTCCTGCACGTCCTGTCTATTTAATTCCTAACAGACTTGTATTGCTGAATTTCCATTTATATTTTTGTACTTCCTTCTTTCGTCGACCAACTGAAGTATTTCTTCTGTTACCCGTGGTTTCTTCGTAGTTACCTTCCTAGTACCTACGTATTTCTTTCCAACTTCTGTGATTGCCATTCCAGAGACGTTCATTACTCTTCAAGTGAACTGCCTATTACGCTTTTTGTTATCGCAGTGTCTACAGCCTGAGAGAAATTCAAGCGCATCTCTTCGTTCTTTAGCCGGCCGCGGTGGTCTCGCGGTTCTAGGCGCGCAGTCCGGAACCGTGCGACTGCTACGGTTGCAGGTTCGAATCCTGCCTCGGGCATGGATGTGTGTGATGTCCTTAGGTTAGTTAGGTTTAAGTAGTTCTAAGTTCTAGGGGACTTATGATCACAGCAGTTGAGTCCCATAGTGCTCAGAGCCATTTGAGCCATTTTTTTCTTCGTTCTTTAGTATTTCCGTACCCCACTTCTTTGCACATTGGTTCTTTATGACTAGTCTCTTAAACATTAACCTACTCTTTATTACCAGATTGCGATCTGAGCTATATCTGATCCTGGCTAAGCCTTACAATCCAATATCCGACTCTGGCTGATCATTACGAAATCTAACTGGAATCTTCCCGTATCCCCCGACCTTTTCCAAATTTCTTGTGATTCATGAACAGAGTATTCACTCTTATAAGCTGGAATTTATTGCAGAACTCAGTCTTTCTCCTTTCTCATTTATGCTACCAAGCCTATATTCTACCATCACATTCCAATCTCTATGACTATTAAATTTTCATTCCCATTTCTTCTTGGGATGTCAGCATACACACATGAACTATTATTGTTGCTGTTGGTTTTCTGTCGGTTCTGATGTGGACAACTTTATTCCTGAACTGTTCACAGTAACTCACTCTCTGTCCTCCCTTCCTATTCATATCGAATCCTACTTCCGTTATACCATTTTCTGCTGCTGTTTATATTACGCTATACCTGTCTGACCAGAATTCCTTACCGAGCGAGGTGGCGCAGTGGTTAGACACTGGACTCGCATTAGGGAGGACGACGGTTCAATCCCGCGTCCGGCCATCCTGATTTAGGTTTTCCGTGATTTCCATAAATTGGTCCAGGCAAATGCCAGGATGGTTCCTTTGAAAGGGCACGGCCGACTTCCTTCCCCATCCTTCCCTAATCCGATGAGACTGATGACCTCGCTGTCTGGTCTCCTTCCCCAAACAACCCAACCCAACCAGAATTCCGTGACTCATTTCCATTGCACTTCGCTGACCGCCACTATACCTAGTTTGAGCAATTGCGTTTCCCTATTCAAATTTTCTAGCTTCTCAGTCACGTTCAAGCTTTTCAAATTCCACGCCCCAGTTTGTAGAACCTTACCGTTTCGTTGGTTATTCACTGTTTTTCTGGTGATCACCTTCTTCTTGGCAATCCTCTGCAGGAAATCCGAATTATGGACTTCTCCGGAATATTTTGCTAATGGAAAAATCACCATAACGCTTTTGCTTTTTCAAGTACAGAGCACATGTTCTGTGGATACACATTACATTTTTTTTCTTTTTAATGCAGTGGTTTCCGTTGCCTTCTGCATTCTCATGGCGTTGATCATTGGATTTATAGGCAGTTTCCATCCTAAGGGCAAGAGAGTGTCCTGAACTTTTGCTCGCTCCTCCACCATCTTTGACAAGGCCTTTGGTAGTAAGAGGTTGTCTTCTTATGCCGGAAGTCTTCGGCCGTCATTACTGGTGGTTTTTATTCGATATATAAGCAGTAGCGAGGTTCGAAGCGAGGACCCAGAACGTTTAGATGATTAGTCAAAGACGCTACCCCTAGACCACGGGTGGAATATGCGCACCAGATTGTTGAGTGTGTACGTGCTGTTCTGAGACGAAGAGAGTGGCACAGAGAGAAAGTCGTGGCTGGCTGCAGCTGCATCTAAAGAAAACATTGACGATCTTCCCATTCCCAAAAGAAGTAGGTTGTTGTAATATAGTGACAGCAGTCTCGAAAGACTGTCACTCTTACCTTGCAATGTAGAGAGCTTCGATCGAAACAGAGAACATCTGGACGATCAGGCTAGCCAGCAGCGGAGTTATTGTGACGTATCCGAGCGTTTTACGACCCATGTGTGCGCTGGCAACCGCAAACAGGGGAATGACGACGAGCGAGCTGAGTAGCAGGAGAGACGCCACCCAGGACGCCTCGTCCGCCGTCAGAGGCCGGTCTCTGAGGCCGCTCTCTGCAGACACCAGCTGCGGCAGCGCCATCGCCGGCCACGCCATGGACGAGCCCATGGCGAACGTGTTCAGGTTCACTGCTCAGGCACATAGTACAGACAACAGACGCTTCGTTGAAATTGAAAGTAAAATCATCGACAATTAGAGTGCAAGAGGAATTCTAATGTTAGTAGCAGAGGAGAGGGCGGATAATTGAGAAGTGTACACTTAAGGCTCTACAAACACGAGAAACTGTCTGTTGACGTGACAGAAGAAGAAATGAGAACCGATGTGGCGGCCATGAGGGGTCCGGTATTAGGATGGCTTGGAGAAAATTAAAGCAGCATCTTAGGCTGTGGAGTGGAAGTGGCTGGAGGTTGTCAAGATGTAACTATGAGTTAGCTGTGACACCATTTATTCGCATCCCTGTTATTGAACAATCACACTTACTACCTATTATTAAAATTAAATGGCAGAGTTAAGATAGGAAGGAGAAGGCACTGTTGTTAGCAGCTGCGTCGGGACCAGTAAGACGAAAGCTCTAGTTCTGGCTCACTTGACTCAGTCCTGGCGTCCTTTCCTCCTACTGTAGTCCAAGTTTCAAGTCTAACTTATTTATTTTCATTTAAAAAACGCCTGTTTTATTATAAATTACTTATAAAAATTAAGAAAAATGAGTATCTTTTTATCACGTTCACTTATTTTAATTTTTTTCTCACAAAAGGTGAACTTAAGACAGAAATAAAATATTTCTTCCTTCTATAAAAGGTGAACGTAAGAAAAAATCTTTCGTTAGTTGGTTTATTTCCGAAAAGTTATTTACAGAATATTTCTTTTTGTTTCTAGCACACATTTTATTTTCAGCATCCGTATATAGCGGAAAAAAACATTAGATTTGATTAAAAGTAGCTAGAATATAAAAATGGATAAAAAATAGGAAAATTAAAAAGTAGTCAAAACTGGGTAGCTGAAAGTAGAGTGAAGTGATCATGTTACCTATATGAATGGGATGAACCAAATAATTTTGATTGTACAAAAATGAGTGTAATTTTGTATACTGCAAAAACTGGATGTATTTTCGAAGTAGATCTAAAATATCCAAAAGAATTACGTAATTTATATGAAGATTTACCATTCGCTCCTAAAAAGGTAATATTACCTAGAACTAAAGAAAATAAGTTATGGACTACTTTGAATGAGAAATGTAATTATGTAGTTCACTATAGAAATCTTAAACAGTATCTGTCTCTAGGAATGAAAATAACAAAAATACATAAACTCTTAAAATTCTCACAACCTGATTGGTTCAGGAAATATATAGATTTGAATACTCAAATGAGGATGCAATCGAAGTATTATTTTGAATAAGATTTCTACAAATTGGGTAATTCTGTTTTTGGGAACATAATAGAAAATATAAGCAACAGAGTGGATATAAAATTAGTGTCAGATGGACAAAAGTGCGATAAATTAATAGCTAAGCCAAACTGTACAGAAAGAACGATGTTTAATGAAGATCTTATTGCCAGTCATACCAATAAGAAAAAGCCCACATTTAATAAACCGATCTACTTTGGTATGAGTGTAATAGAATAATGATACCGGAATATGGAGAAAATAAAAAAAAACTTAAGATTTCTATGAAGACATGAAATCGACGATTGATTACTTTGATATAAGTGGTTATCCAACAGATAATATTTATGGTATTCCACAAGTAAACAAGAAAGTTTAAGGAAAAATGAAAGACGAATGCAATGGAAAGGTAATGGAAGAATTCTGTGGCTTCAGAGCAAAAACGTATGCTTATAAAGTTGATGATAAAACAATGAAATAATGTAAAGTTGTTAAGAAATCTGTTGTTAAAAATAAAATAAGCTTAGAAGATTATAAAGATTGCTTGTTTAACACTAGAGAACAATATGCAACTACGAATTTGATAATTTGATTTGAAGTGAAAAAGATGAAATTTAGTCAAATCAAATAAAAAGACTTAAGTAGACATGATGACAAGATATATGTTTTGGAAAATAAAATAGATACATTACCATACAGACATTACACATTTGAAAAAATCTAATAAATGTTTTTTATATAAATGGAGACTAATCAAAAAGCTCAACAATGCAAATGTCTCAAAACAGATTTAAAAAATAAGTGAGTAAGAGATAAATGTTTTGTGTCACATTAGTGGTTGTAAATATTTGCCAGTCTCTGTGGCAGAGCGGTTCTAGGCCCTTCATTCCAGAGTCATGCTACTGCTACGGTCGCAGGTTCGAATCCTGCCTCGGGCATGGATGTGTGAGATGTCGTTAGATTAGTTAGGTTTAAGTAGTTCTACGTCAAGGGGACTGATGACCTCAGATGTTATGTCCCATAGTGCTTAGAGCTATTTGAACCATTTGTGAATATGTTAATGCTAGATATGGAGAAAAAGTTGTGTGGAGATTAATAAAGAGTTTAAGATTATCTTACCAGATAGGTATTCTAAGTTAGTGAATGGGATTTTCAAATAGCTGAAGAAGGGCAGATGGAATAGAGATATAAAGGAATGAAGAAACTTAAAAATTAAATAATGGATTTCATGATCTATGATTCACTCTCTAAATCTGATAAAAGTTTTATATTTTCCTATTAAAATTTATAATCTTTAAATGGACAATACCAAACAGCTAAATGGGCGTAGTAATTTTATGGATAATTTTTATAACAAAATACAGTGAACTGATAGGCCAGTAAATTAAAAAAAATCATTCATTCTGCATTAACCATAATTCACTTACTTTTTTCCTTACACGCACATTTTATAAAAAAAGTTTACTTTTTCCTTACGTTTACTTTTTGTGAGAAAAGAAAACTTTTTTATCACAAGTGAGTATCACAAGAAAATTATTTATTTTTGTTAATCTTTCTAAGTAATTTATAATAAAATAGGCATTTTTAAAATGAAAATAAGTGAGTTAACGCTGAAATTTGTAGTATACGAGGAGGAAAGTACCATTTTTGGATAACTGACCCAAATGAGAGAACCAGCCCTTTCCTCCTACTGGGATTTTCATGTAGAATCAGCGGCGACAGCTGAAAAGTGTGGCAGACTGTGATCCGAACTCGGTATCTTCTGCTTACTAGGCAGTTCGGTTAACCACTGAACGTCTTAGACACAGTGTTTATCACAACTGCACGGATTATCTCCATACATCTCTCGTTCGTCCCACATTCCCACCTAACCCCACCTGTCCCCTGTCACTGTGCTTGTCCTTCATGCCCGCTACTTTGACATGCAGGAGGTCGAACGTAACTGTGCATGTATACTGAAGGTGGTGGATTCATTGCCCAGTCAACTGTACGAATAATGTGACCGAATGAACAGACACCACAGGGAATCTGCAGCTGTGATACATATTGTGTAAATTGAAGATTGGGGAGGGGTAAAAAGGAAAGGAAATGAAAGGGACTGTTGATGACTGAAAGAACAGACATCACAAATTCATATAATTGATCACCTCACTGGGCAATGATTCCATCACGTTCAATGTGTATGTACAACTACATTGGACCCCTCGAAGTAGCGAGCATCGAATACATGGACGCTTATACTGGATAAATGGGGCTAGGTGGGAGTGTGGGTTGACCGAGAGGTGTGCTGAGATGCTCTGCCCAATTGCGATGACCATTATATCTGCATGGTGTAGTGGTTGACAGTGGTTAATACAGCTGGCTAGTAAACAGGAGATACGAGGTTCAGATCCCAGTCAGGCACACATTTTCACTCCATGCTGCTGAATCCGTCTAAAGATCCCAATGCATGTGACATCAATGGTCCCTTCCCTTTACTTTCTCCCCCATCCACGTTCAGTTTACGTACTTTACACAATATGTATCACAGCTGCAGATTCCATGTAGTGTCTATTCTTTCTGACATGAAAGAAATATTAGAAAATCTCATAATCCAAAAGTAAGTTCTGGCTCAAAATACTACAAACCATGAATTACAGAATAAATTAACACGTGAACACTAAAAGCCAGATGTAAGGCACAATATAGACTATTGAAACTAAAATTTAAAATACACAGAATACATCAAGAAGCATGAACATATGGTAAACACACAATCCTGGGTTAAGAAAATATTCTTGCAAGACAGAAAATATTCTCATCTGCACTCTAGGTCTCATTTGACCAAACAGAATAGTATCAAATAGTAAGCTCATACAACAAACCAACACAGCTGAACACTAAACTGGAATTGTAGTGTGTTACTTGATCGAAGTTTGACACCTTCAGAAAGAATATTTTACCAAGCACTTGGTCAAAAAGGATTGCATAAATGGCATCAAGGAACTGTTAGTTGCACACTGCAAGACATAAGAGCTTCACATGGGAGTGTCCTTGAGCAGTCTTGTGTACAAGGCACACAGCACTAGATACTGTCTCATCCGTGCACTCCAGACATAGCCTTCTTGAGCATCAGAACAAAACTGGCCAGCCTGTTCTCCAAGGGCTTAACATCAGGGGAATGCATAATTGGCATCAAGGAACAGACAAACTTTCAGCATGCTGGATTAGTTTGACCCAGCAACTTCTGTTAATCAGTAGAACGAAAAACCAGTCCGAGTTGCAAATTTGTACTTTTTATTCATTTGGTGACTAGTTTTGGGCCCAGAACTGGTCATCAAATGAATAAAAGTAAAAATTTGCAACTTGGACTGGTTTTCCATTCTAATAATTACAGATTGCAAGACATGAGAGCTTCACATAAGAGCTTCCTTTAGCAGCCTTATGTAGGAGGCAGCCAGTACTAGGCACTTACACAACTGTGCATTCCAGGAGTAGCCTTACCAGGCATCACAACAGAACAATCTAGCCATTCAATAAAGATGTCCATTCACAGCACGCATGAGCCGCCCAACCTGCCCCCCCCCCCCACCTCCAGTTCCACTGAGCTGGTCCCAAACCCATCTGACTGTGAGCACAATGCGGCTGTTTTGTGGACCCTAACTGTGCCCAGTTGTGTGGCAGTTATCAACATGCCAAAATCAGAAGGGAAATGGGTGAAGTGTAGGATGGCAGGTAGCAGTTTGGGCTAGCAGGTAGCATTGTGCCAGTGGAGCCGATGCACCCAGATCATGCACCCTACCACTATAAAATCGTAAACACAAAGGCGAACCTGTTCGGGCAGACCTGCTCTGCAGGGTGGGTTGGCCAACTGGTAGACCTGTGAATGGTTGGCTTCAGTGCTTGGTGCCACACTCTCTCACATCATCAGCCATTAATCCTTAATCGACTCCAGAGGCACATGCTTCAAACTGAGGATATTCCATCGATCCCCAACAAAATGACTTCCGGACACAGTGCACACTAGCTAATTGATTCAGATTGGTGCTTGCGCATCTCTGCTCTAGGAACCACCCCTTTCTGGCAGGGTGAGGAAACTGCTGCAACCATTGTGCCAAAGATTTATGTGTACCATGAAATCACGACAGTATCTACTTTGCCCTACTTCATGCTTTGAAGAAGGAATGTCTGACTCCAAACCAAAGATGCATCGGAGTTCTGTTTCACCTCTTAGGGATACATGCATTTTATAAAGGTCCCAGAGGAAAGCGCAATAAATATAAAAACCAAAATTACGCATCAGCCATGCCATAACAAAGTTTAAGTGAGAAATATATCACTCCCTTGCTGTTGTGATCTCCTTTAAAAGAACATTTCCAGGAGCAACAAATTTAAGATTTTGGTAAGACCCAAAAACTGTGGTAAGAGCTTTCCAATCAGTTTCGCTCCCGCACTAACAATTCTGTCAAAATTTCCCAGGTGAATTTGTGCCACTATGCTAAGCTAGTCGATCATGTCCTTTATTACAGTGTTTAGCTTTCTGCCTATTGGCTGCTTGAATGTTTTTCCTGGCCTGACCCTACTTCTCATGAATGCGTTCAGGAGTTGTCCTGTTGGATAGTAATTCATCAGTGGACCGTAGGCTAGACAGGGGCGATTTTGGCTGAAAGACAAACATAAATTTTGCTGGAGTATCCTTACATGCCTCTTGTGTGCCATGTTTGAACTATTGAAGACATAGATAATATTCTTCTCGGGTATGCAGCCGGATCATGACGTCTTCCAGACACAATATTTCCGCGGTCCAACTGGCCGCCATCATCAGGTGAGTGCGCTGGTGCACCAGCGCACTCACCTGATGATGGCGGCCAGTTGGACCGCGGAAATATTGTGTCTGGAAGACGTCATGATCCGGCTGCATACCCGAGAAGAATACTATCAATTATTACGCCGGGAAAGCCTTCGTAGTCATATTGAAGACATACATCAACCACTCCAAGATCTCATCCCACCAGTTATGGTCGTCATGATGGTACACGATTGACGCAGCCAATAGTTTCTGATTAATGCTCTTAGCAGAAAAAGGTTTCAGATAATGCAGACAGCTCTCCATGCTTCCATCCCACATTCTGTTTCGAGTCATGCATTCATATCGCTTCAAGAACTTGTTGACAATGCGTTTTTTTTTCAGCAGAATGTGCCATATGTATATTTGCGTTTATAGTGAGACTAAACATTTTAGTATTCTGTAGCAGATTGTTAGCGTATGGCCTATTGGAAACGTAAAACAATATTTTGCCTACTCTGTTGAAAAATCCAATGTCAGCAAGTCCGTAAAAAAATTGCGAGCAGCAGGAATGCATTACTGGAAACAGATTGTTGGATAGAAGCTTGAAGAGCTGCGCTTTTTGCAGCGTTTCCAGTAGGTTCTATAATCACAATCTTGTGTCACATCATGGTGCGGTGTCCTGAAAAGCATATCGCAAAAAATACTATAGCTTGCTGGTGTATGGTTCAGATAGCTGGACAAGTGCTAGACGTTTAGAGACAATTCCAAAAACTCTCTCTGCTGCTAAAGTAGCTGAAACTGGCTACATCACAAAGATGTTTGACAATTCTGTGACTGTCGATTTACTTCCTCCAGTGACACAGAATTGTTGTTCTAAATTGAATTTATATTTTCTTGCCATTGTGATGAAATATTGTGAACGATTCTTACCTAACGTATGACAGTGAGGTAAAAATAAAAAAAATTGGACTGCTGGAAGGCAATTCAGCATATAAATGACCTTTACAATTCAACATGACCGTTGCTCTTGTCTTTCGCTGCACGAACCGTTTGCCTCTCTCTTTGACAGCCGCAGCAACAGCAGTGAGAGAGTACATGAAATGTATTCACAATTGCGATTATGGACTTCTGTAGTTGGTATAATGAAATGACGACGATGAAAATTTGTGCCGGGCTGGCGCTCGGCCACGAATTTCTCTCTTCTTGCGAGCGGTCATCTTACCTAATGACTAGCCGATCACGACTCATGGCCACATTCAAATTTACATATGTCGTCAACCATGTGTTTACAACCTCTACGCGTACATCAGTTATGTATATTCCCATACAAGGGAGACATTATACTTGAAAGTCGCTTGCCCGGTGTCGGCTGATAAATATGATATTGCAGTCCGAAGGAACTTTGCACCGTAATTCGCAATATCACAGGCACTGCAGTATCGTATCACAACGAGAGAGTATTCGCATCAGCGCCATCTTACTAGATGTGTGCCATGTCACCAATTCCTTGAAGTTCATACAGCTATCGGGATAGATTCGCGGTGGTCTAGCGGTTCTAGGGGCTCAGTCCGAAGCCGCGCGACCGCTACGGTCGCTGGTTCGAATCCTGCCTCGGGCATGGATGTGTGTGATGTCCTTAGGTTAGTTAGTTTTAAGTAGTTCCAAGTTCTAGGGGACTAATGCCCACAGATGTTAAGTCCCATAGTGCTCAGAGCCATTTGAACCATTTTGGCATAGATTCGAAACTCGCTGGAGTGCTGGTTTACTTCATGCCAGTTTTTTCTTCCTTCCGTAACGCAGCTGATAACGATCACAACGAAAGTCAGTAACAAAATCATAAGAACGTCTTTAAAGTCCATGCTGCATTTGTTTCAGAATAAACAAACAAGATTTCATAATCAGCAGCCTTCTGCTACAGTGTCACAACTTCCAAAAATTGTTACTATATTTCTATTATTAATTCGTTAATATCAGCTCTTTGTCGGTCACAGTGCAGCTGGAATAATACACTCCTGGAAATGGAAAAAAGAACACATTGACACCGGTGTGTCAGACCCACCATACTTGCTCCGGACACTGCGAGAGGGCTGTACAAGCAATGATCACACGCACGGCACAGCGGACACACCAGGAACCGCGGTGTTGGCCGTCGAATGGCGCTAGCTGCGCAGCATTTGTGCACCGCCGCCGTCAGTGTAAGCCAGTTTGCCGTGGCATACGGACCTCCATCGCAGTCTTTAACACTGGTAGCATGCCGCGACAGCGTGGACGTGAACCGTATGTGCAGTTGACGGACTTTGAGCGAGGGCGTATAGTGGGCATGCGGGAGGCCGGGTGGACGTACCGCCGAATTGCTCAACACGTGGGGCGTGAGGTCTCCACAGTACATCGATGTTGTCGCCAGTGGTCGGCGGAAGGTGCACGTGCCCGTCGACCTGGGACCGGACCGCAGCGACGCACGGATGCACGCCAAGACCGTAGGATCCTACGCAGTGCCGTAGGGGACCGCACCGCCACTTCCCAGCAAATTAGGGACACTGTTGCTCCTGGGGTATCGGCGAGGACCATTCGCAACCGTCTCCATGAAGCTGGGCTACGGTCCCGCACACCGTTAGGCCGTCTTCCGCTCACGCCCCAACATCGTGCAGCCCGCCTCCAGTGGTGTCGCGACAGGCGTGAATGGAGGGACGAATGGAGACGTGTCGTCTTCAGCGATGAGAGTCGCTTCTGCCTTGGTGCCAATGATGGTCGTATGCGTGTTTGGCGCCGTGCAGGTGAGCGCCACAATCAGGACTGCATACGACCGAGGCACACAGGGCCAACACCCGGCATCATGGTGTGGGGAGCGATCTCCTACACTGGCCGTACACCACTGGTGATCGTCGAGGGGACACTGAATAGTGCACGGTACATCCAAACCGTCATCGAACCCATCGTTCTACCATTCCTAGACCGGCAAGGGAACTTGCTGTTCCAACAGGACAATGCACGTCCGCATGTATCCCGTGCCACCCAACGTGCTCTAGAAGGTGTAAGTCAACTACCCTGGCCAGCAAGGTCTCCGGATCTGTCCCCCATTGAGCATGTTTGGGACTGGATGAAGCGTCGCCCACGCGGTCTGCACGTCCAGCACGAACGCTGGTCCAACTGAGGCGCCAGGTGGAAATGGCATGGCAAGCCGTTCCACAGGACTACATCCAGCATCTCTACGATCGTCTCCATGGGAGAATAGCAGCCTGCATTGCTGCGAAAGGTGGATATACACTGTACTAGTGCCGACATTGTGCATGCTCTGTTGCCTGTGTCTATGTGCCTGTGGTTCTGTCAGTGTGATCATGTGATGTATCTGACCCCAGGAATGTGTCAATAAAGTTTCCCTTCCTGGGACAATGAATTCACGGTGTTCTTATTTCAATTTCCAGGAGTGTAGAAGCATTGTATCTTCACCACACAGAATACAGGATTATAAAGAGACGCCCTAGCATCCAGAGTCATGCATGAGGTGGTAGTTAATTTTGATAGCGTAGTAGTTTCCAAAGACATAAATTTGGGATCTGTAGGGATTGGTCAAGCAATGTTTTGGATGCGAAAATACTGCAAGAACTCTATATTTTGCACATGGGTGTAAATTTTGGCACCAGGCGTAGATATGCGAGACTTCTAGGTGGCAGCTACCGGTATTGATAGCTGATCGGAAATTGTGATTTCAGGAGTGAACTGTGTGGAGATTTAGAAGCTTGTGTTATGTATAGAATCCAACCTTTGACTAGCATCTTGGAACTGTGTCTTTGTTGAGCTTTTTGATGAAATTGCGGGGCTTTAGGTGCGGATTATGTGTAGACTAGCAATGATCCATGTTTCCAGTTCAGTAAGAAGAATTTTGAACACACCTGAAGGCAATCAGACCGTTACGAAGATGAAGGTGGTATAGAACTTATGACTTACTGATCCTCACCTCGCGAGTCAAGGCAAGGTTACTGAGCTTTAGCTTAACAATTTCGTTAATACCAAAGTGAAGGGAGTTTGTTTTTGGGCCCACCCATAAATTTTTCTCACAATAGCGTAGTTGCGTCGAGTAGTGACATAGCATGCCACGTCATACCGGGACTATGATGTTGATAGTAGTGGGTGATGGAAACTCTCCTTCAAGACTTCGAGTTACCAAAGTAAGTGACTGAAATGACTCGAAGAGACTCTCAGTGGCATATACTTAACATTTGTTCACCACGTAGGAGCGATTTTAGCACGGAAATTCTTTTGAATGCAATGAATTTTGTTTGATCCCGAATTTTTCAAATTATTTCATCAGATTCATTTAATGTAAAACTGTAACCTTACCACATTTCAATTTCTTAACAGTTTTACGTTATTCCACGGTGATCTCAAGAAAGAGGTGTGTAGTCTCCATGTCTATTTGTCGTTCAGGTTCTCCTCTATTTAAGCGGCACAATTTTTTTTTTTTAGCTAATCAAAAACGAATGAACTATAGTATCAGCAGACAAGTTCATGGGCACGAGACCTATCTTGGAAGTGTTATTAAACATTTTCAGCAGTCTCATGAAATTAAACCACAATTACCGTTGTTCAGTGAGTCAAATTTTGCTGCAGAATTGAATGTAGTGGTGCGTTCTATTAATTACACCACATATATTAATTACACATCATTGTTTGATAGGAATAGGCGTCGTTTGTGTAAAACAACCGGGAACTAAACTATGAGCAAAATCCGTCAAATATGATGCTCTGAATAGGAACTCTGTCCCATGCTTACCTCCCTCTTACTTTGGTTTCTCTATGTCTTTAGCTGCCTGAAAATTTAAAATCTCATCCAACAAGCACTTTTCACGTTTATGGATAAAGCATCACTAGCAGTTATATTGTAATCATTGCAGTACATTATGCTTTTTGTTGCTTTGGTTTTTGTAGTCTGAATGACGGTTTTGCTTAAGGATGACATCTGTGAGGAATTGTTTGATCATCAGAAAATCTTCATAAGTGAGCACAAATTATATTCTGGGACAAAAGGAAGCCAGTGAGCACAGTGCATGTATAGTGCAACTGTTCTTAAAGATAGAAAAATGATAAATGACTTTTCCAATGACGTGGAATGCGTCACTGTTCAAATGACTTGAGAGACGTTGTTGCTAGAAGAGGGCCAAGTTCTTCTACCCCACATCCAAAACTGGATTTAATGGGTGCCCTCAAAATGCTTGGGGTATTCTCCATTATGAAACTTTTGCTAGTGTTTCACAATTCCATCGTCATGCACTTTTATGTTTGCAATTGTTAAGTTTTGGGAATGAAAACATGGCACAAGTGGGCTGTAATCTGTATTATCTGTTCAATTAGACAGTTTTAATGGTGAAGCGGAAAGCTTAAAAGATGTGTGTGAAAATTACCCATTGCTGAAATTGACTAATCGCACAGATAATAAACATATTACAGCCTACTTGTATCATATTTTCATTCTAGAAACAACTGAGGCTCTTGACTCCTACATATTGTTATGTACATATGTACTACGATCAAAATTAAGTACTGCATTATCTCTTTTATAACAACTTGTCAGTGTTCCTGTACAAGAAAATCCTTTGAACGTCAGCTTGAAAGGAAGAAAGCTACAATTCGCATGAAAATGCTGTAAGATGAATCGCCTCTTTGTATGCACTTGAATAACTTTCCTTGTGTCCTGACCACACGTTTTTGTTTATTTTCAAAAGCAATGTTATATTAATCATAAAATATTGCTCATTGCATACATTGTATCATGTCAACATTCTCAACTATTTTGCGCTTCTCTCGTGATTGGGAATGCTGATGTGGTACAGTGTATTTAATGAGCAATTTTATACGATTGACGTAACACTGCCTTTGAAAAGATGGAAAGTCGAGACGCGTTAGGTGCCTTTGGAAATAAAAAAAAGTGTGGTGAAGACATAACAAAAGTTATTAAAGGAAGAAATGACCTGAGATTTAATCGAAACTCAAGAGATCATCAGAATGGTGAACAATTGAAAATATGAAGAGGCCAGTTTTTTGGTTATGGTGCGCAAGTAAAGTTGTATTATTTTAAGGCATTTTGAATGAGACGCATCTTACACAATAATACAGCTCGAACCTTCAGTAACTGATTTATATGGCTCGGGTAATTTATCCCGTCTGAGGCAATAAATTCTTCATCATTCTTTCGTTATGATGGCATTTGGACACCGCAAACTCTCAATCTTCTGTTTGCTTTCTACCGCATTAGTGACACGTTCATAAGAAGCTCATGTACATGAGATGCAGGAAAGTAAATAATATCTGCTTGTCAGTAGTTAGTACACTGTTAAATAACCAGAAGCCCTATTTTTTATTATGTTTCTGCAGAATCTACGTACCTGTGTTTCCGCTTTTTTCCCCGTGAACACACGCTGATATACAGGGCCTTACATAAAGTTCGGGAACACTTTCAATTATTTACTGCACAAGAACTAAACATTGTACAGATGTAATACATATTGCATTTTGAAGGGAAACTCTGAAAGTGTTTTTTACAAACATTCGATATACGAACCATGAATGACTCGGCAGACGTCAGTACAGTAATATGAATTCTTGTCATACCCGTCTTAGCATGGCATCGTCGACTGTGGCAGTCGCTTCCCGTATTCTCTCCCGGAGCTCTGCTACATCACGTGGTGGAGGCGGTACATACACCAGATCTTTAATGTGTCCCCACAGAAAAAAAATCACACGGAGTGAGATCTGATGATCGGGGAGGCCATTTCATGAAACAGCTGTCCCCCTTCTCTAGTACGGCCGATCCATCGATGTGGCAGCTTCGTGTTCAGATTCCCACGAACTTCACGATGAAAATGTGGTGCTGAAAGATGAAAGGAGAGTCCGATTGCATTTGAGGCATCAGCCACTGCTGCAATATGTCCAAGTAGGAATATCCAGTGTCACTGCTCTCAGCGAAGAACAATGGTGGCTGCTTTGTACCCCGGATTCAACAATTATGCCTGTTCACTTTCCCATTAGTGTGAAAAGTGGCTTCGTTGCTAAAAATTAAGCGATCAACAATGCCATCCCCATCCTCATTCAATTGTTACAATGCGAAGAGAATTAAAAACGCTTGTCTTTGTCGTCGTCATTGAGCTTCTGCACTAGCTCCAACTTGAATGGTTTCATAGTTAGCTTCCGTCGCAGGACTTCCCACACTGTCACTGGAGCCATTTCGAGTTCACGGGATACACGACGAACCGATTACTTTGGACTCCTTATGAATGTCTGTCATACACGCTCCACATTCACTTCACTCACACTAGGATGCCCGCTTCTCTTTGCGGGGCACAAGCAACCCGTAGTAGCGAATTTGTTGCGCCAGTGGTAAATGGCCTTCCTCGTTGGTGGCTTCTTATCGTACTTGGTTCTAAACATCTGTTGCAAAGCTGTAGAACACTTTGTTTTTGTCGAACTCCAACACAAAGAAAGCTCGCTGCGCACCTGAAGTCGCCATGTTTGCGACTAGCGCTTACTATCGGCAAATTACCAAACTACAGCGTGCCGGTATACGTTAAAAAAAAAAGTTTCAGTGTTCGTCTTCAAAATGGCGTATGTGTGATATCTGTACAATGTTTGGTTCTTGCGCAATAAATAATTTGAAGTGTTCCTGGAGTTTATGTACACTCTGTACATAATGTTCAGCACTGTCATCCCGGGATTGGGGATTTTCCCGGCCCAGGGACTGGGTGTTTGTGTTGTCCTCATCATTTCATCACCTTCATCATCTTTCGTGACGGCGACTAGATTGGACTGTGAAAAAATTTGGACTTTGTAAAAAATGGGACTTTGAACGGGCGCTGATGACCGCGCAGTTGAGCGCCCCACAAACCAATCATCATCATCAACCGTCATCCCGTATTCTGACGTAGTTTCTCATACTTCTTCCCGAAAGAACGTTTGTTGAGCTGAACGTCCCATCCGAGTCATACATCCCAACGAACAGTGTTTTATATCATTAGCCTGTAGGATGCAATGGAGATGACTGAAATACACCCAGTAAACTAGGACAGCAATCCGAAAAGAGTATTTGTTGAAGATGCCCAATAGTGGGAGCTTCATCTTTCTGCTGTCTATTGAAACGGCGATATTCAAATTGAGCTAGGTAATATCGGACCATTTTTAATAGGCTATGACTACTAACCGTTTGAGTCTTTTAGTTAAGGGAGGAAATTTACAACTCGTTGATTAAAACAAATGATTAATTTGTCCCAAAAGCGCTCTAGTAACGACACTGAATTTGTGTTTAATCTGAATCAGTAGTGCCTGCAATAACCAGAGGGCAATAAAATAAAAATAATGAGATTTTTTATCAAGTGTCTCAGATGTGGATAAGCAGTTATTAAAGTTAGACAAAGACAAGTAACTGTGTTTCACTCTCCATATGTAGAAAAAGAAAGATAATGCACCACAGGTCAATTATATAAATAATGGGTAATATAAAGTCCTCCACTAAACCGCCTTTGTACAAGAAACGCAGTTCTTACAGAAAATTGAGATCTGTTTGGCGAAGAACAAGGGGTTTGATATTCATGGTCAATGCGGGAGAAAACAGGGAGCGAGGAAGAAGGAGAGGACGAAAAACGATAAACGAAGAAAAAAGTGTTACGAAATAGAGCATCGTGTATATTACGAAATATGAGAGATTTGTCGGTAGTGTTGTCGCCTGTTCGAACAAGCAGTACTTCATTTATTTAAGAGGGAAACTTACGATAGAAACGTGAAAAATTGTTATAACGTTAAGAATATGTCGATTTTCATGCCAATTGAGATACATGCTAAGTCTCGTACGACAGTGAAAGGGTGTGGAAAGGGTTCTATATTCTTAACCAGATGTTAACCTACGGAATACGCTACAAGGCAATACTGCTTCGTAAGTAATTTCGTGGATCTGAAATCCAAAAGATATTCATTTTCATACTTTTGCCTCACAGAATACGTCCTATATATACAAAGAGAGGTGACGGAAATAATTTTAGGTCCGTTTGACATGTAACAGAAATGCTGCAAAGAATTAATTTGCTGATGCCCAGAGAAACATTTTGTTTATCGCGCAAAGACTACTTTTTTAAATTTTGAGGACGGATTTGGGTTGGGTTGTTTTGGGGAAGGAGACCAGACAGCGAGGTCATCGGTCTCATCGGATTAGGGAAGGACGGGGAAGGAAGTCGGCCGTGCCCTTTGAAAGGAACCATACCGGCATTTGCCTGGAGCGATTTAGGGAAATCACGGAAAACCTAAATGGCCGGACGCAGGATTGAACCGTCGTCCTCCCGAATGCGACGGGTTTGGCATCAGATCCTCCATATACTACAGGTATATACATAGATTTCTTACAGGTCGTGAAGATCACGTGACTAGTAAGAAATGACAATGAGGCATGCATGTAAACACTGTTACCGCACTCCCTCTGTGACATAAGAAAAACATCGTCTGTGAAAGAGTGTCTAGAGATTAACTGGGTATGAATGTAGCTGCAGATATAGTTACAGAAATTTGTGTTTTCAGTACTGCAGTATCCGTTGACAAATTTTGCTCAGTGACTGCCAATAATTCCTGTACGACAGACCGATGGGGAACTTCCATAGATTGTTCTCATAACGTAGTTCACAAGCTCCATAGGAACTTACGAAAAACGTAAACAACCAGCATTTTTAGATTTAGTTCTATTATGCTTATTTTGTGTGAGTCTGAACAGCACTCCCCCCCCCACACACACACACAAACACACACACACACACACACACACACACACACACACACAGCACCCAAGTCGAAATAACGATTTATTTTTAGCCTTACCGACAACAGCAGCAAGTAACTGAGGCCACGTAGCTGGCTTCTTTTCAGCCAACTGCACCTCTTCAACCATTCTCCCATTTGTGGTAGGTTTGGTATACGGCCATATCCCCGCAGTGTTCTTGAAGACACCTGCCACACTATAACCGTCAGCCACGCTGCACCGTTTGCCTGTGACGGTCTTCATTTCTGTACTTAACTGCCAGAAGACGTCGTTCTTTAAGTACCTACGAATAATCCGCGAGATTATCCACACGTGTCTGCGCAGGCGCCCAGATTTGCAAGGAACACGAGCACAGACTGGGAACATATTAACGTCTGCGCCACAGCTAAAACGAGCTAGCGGCGCAGCCTATGTGAGTAACACGAATGCCATTCCTTATCGATTTACTCTTCCCCCCCCCCCCCTCATTCATAGTGCGCCATTTGACTCATAAATACAGCAAGTCAATCATTGGAGATGTAATCCCTGGAGAGCACGGCTCAATTTCTCAACTACAATTATTACGTGAGCGAAGGACATAGAGTGTGATCATACAGTACAGCGCGGGACAACGTAGTTTCTGTGAAAGGAGCATGTGCACACTATAGATGAGAAAAAGTGACCGGTTAAAACCATTACCGGTATTTTAGTTCTGAATGAAGGATATTTTTCCGTATTTATTTGGTTTTGGTTATAACAGCTAATTTTTATTTTTTAAAAATGGCTCTGAGCACTATGCGACTTAACTTCTGAGCTCATCAGTCGCCTAGAACTTAGAACTAATTAAACCTAACTAACCTAAGGACATCACACACATCCATGCCCGAGGCAAGATTCAAACCTGTGACCGTAGCGGTCGCTCGGTTCCAGACTGTAGCGCCTCGAACCGCTCGGCCACCCCGGCCAGCTTTTATTTTTTATTTATTTATTTTTTAAACTAATAACCGATTATTGTCACCGAAATATCATTTAGCCGAAGCAGAAATGCTAAAATTTTTCGTTTTCAAATATACCTTTTTTTATAAAAGGAGTAATTTTTATTCGTAAAATTTGAATTGGTTCGAAATATTGCGTTATTACAGAAAGTGGGTAAAGCAGTCAGTGCAGTTTTAATAAAAATGGCGACAGAAACGAGCAACAAACACGTAGTATACGAAGTCGTTCAGTGTTGCTGAGAAAATAATGTCCCTGCTGCCGTGTGACGTGGCTTAAGGCCTACGTGTATTTGACGTGTGCAAAATTTGCCTCCATCTGATCTGTAAGGTTTTTTCTCACTGTCGTCGTCGGATATTCGTTGTATTGCTGGAAGACACCAGCTCGAGCCTGGAAATATTTTAAAAAATTGTCGTAGCAAGGAAGTAAGGGCTTGATTTGCTTTAAAAGCTTAAATATTTGTCTGCCGTTTCTACGGAATTATAAAAGAGCAAGAAAATTGTTGTAAGAGTAATAAATTGAAAACTCAACAACTCTTCACTTATAGTATACAATAAAAATAGAACGTAGCCGTTCTGCAGGCTGCGTCTAAAAAAAAAAAAAAAATGTGTGTGAAATCTTATGGAACTTAACTGCTAAGGTCATCAGTCCCTAAGCTTACACACTACTTAACCTAAATTATCCTAAGGACAAACACACACACCCATGCCCGAGGGAGGACTCGAACCTCCGCCGAGACCAGCCGCACAGTCCATGACTGCAACGCCTGAGACTGCTCGGCTAATCCCGCGCGACGGCTGTGTCTATACAATACGCCTTTATCTGCTTGCAGCCCTCGAAAACGGACAGATTAACACTAAAATAAGAGTTCTTCAGCCTCAGATTTCACTCTTCAGCAGTAACTATTCACAGTGCCCAAATAGTGGTACGATCCCACATTACAACGTGACATTTGAGCATAGTTTAAAAAATTACAATCAAAGGGGAATACTGGTGTTTTTTTTTCTGTAGTATTCAACCACTTACCACTTTTCGAGAAAAGCAGCGAACGTTGGAAGGAGTAAATTTTCTTTTATTTGTCTACTTAATTTAATACTTTCATTTTTTTATCTTGATACTTGGAGACTCAAAGCTCTTCAATCTTTGTTCGATTTCTACGTTCATTGCAGGAAATAATAGGAATAAACAACCGAAAATCGGTTATTTCAAACCGGTTATTTTGAGCGGTTTTAACTGTCAGGTTAAAATGGCGTGCAAAAAACCGATATACCCTAAAAGAGGTTGTTCCAGCGAGAACCGCTATCCCTAGTACATATAGAGGATATTCACAGGCAATTGACTGCAGTGTGTGGAGAGTGCGCACCATCAAGAAAAGTGCTGTTGCAACACGGCAACGCTCGTCCCCATACTAGTCGGAAAAACACAGCTGTCGCTGGTGAATCTGGGTTTCTAGGTACATCCACTTCCACCGTTTTCTGCCGGTTTGGTCCCTGTAACTTCTGTGGTTCCTCCTCAAACCACTTTCCTGCAGTCTGACACACCCACAGCAGGACAGCTGTTCGCAGTTATTATAAGTCTCCGAAATAATGTCCACACTTCATAGCCCCAAACAGGTGGTAATCTGAAGGAGGTAAGTGGGGAAAATAAGGTAGGTGTGGCAGTGTGGCAGCCGTGATGTTCCCACTCCTATCGGGTCGAACACTTTTCGGGACTGGACACACTCTCCACACATTGCCACCAATCGCTTGTGAATATCCGTTGTGTACACCCTGCTTCCACAGAAAGCACGTCGGCCAGTACTGTCCTTTATGAGCACACCCCATCTTGTCCTCTCACGGAATGGCAGCAGCTGTAAAATTGGACTGTACGGTATAGTGATTACACTTCTAGTGACTGTCCTGCCACCTCCGGTTCAGCCAAAGTACTACATGCAATTGTAATGGTGAATCAAATGGCGCTTCATGAATAATGGAAAGAAATACCCTCTAAAAAAATGGCTCTGAGCACTACGGGACTCAACTGCTGAGGTCATCAGACCCTAGAACTTAGAACTACTTAAACCTAACTAACTTACGGACATCACACACAGCCATGCCCGAGGCAGGATTCAAACCTGCCACCGTAGCGGTTCCAGACTGTAGCGCCTAGAGCCGCTCGGCCACTTCGGCCGGCTTGAAATACCCTCTCATGCGTCGCTTTTTCAAATAAGGACACTTATATTTCGGTTCACTTCTCTCGTCTTCGAAGTCTGTGGTGATTGTAAAACCGCAGATATCTTATATGAGGACTAATAATAGTTTCAAGAATGTCAGTAACATGGCAGTATAAGCAGTCCACGCGCGGGAATCTTAAGCCTAGCTTACACGACGACACTGGCTTGCACCACTCGTTGAGTGTAACGAGTTGCGCTCAAGTAGTTGCGTATATGTCTGTAGACAAGGCGCCACCAGTGTACACTTTAAGTTTCGTCGTTTTGTGAGTGCCGTAGTTGCATGTAAAATGGAAGTTTTGGTAGCTCTACGAGTTGCGACGGAGTTAATCTTGTTTGCATGAAATAGCTGCACAAGACAACGAGCATTAATACATAAAAATCGAACGATTTCCCATTTATTATTTCAGTCATTTTACGCTCTACCGACATACCAAACCTCGATATTCATGCAACTAGTATCGCCAAGTTGGAACAAGCCGAAAATGTTTAGTTTCGTCAACGAATGCGCAAACGCTCGCCGCGCATGCGCAGTCGTCACTGGCGTAGTTGCGTGCAACCCAGTGTCGTCGTGTAAACTAGGCTTTAGTTTCCTTACTTTACACAATGTTGGTGTAGCCACGAAGCTGTGTTGTGAAATTTTGTCACTGTGCTACAGGAAAAATACTGCTGTCTCTTCAGAGGTACGTGTTCTAATACGTTTGTTGATACTTATTTTATATTATTTGATACGTTTTTCAGATATCTGAATCGAACGTATAGATGTTGATTTTCGCGATAATGACTTGTGTCCTACTATGACTTCCCATTACTGTCATCAGTTTATTTAGAATTTTGAGTTTCTTTCCTTTTGCTTTGTAATATTGTATTTCATTGCTATGTGTAGCACTCAGTCACGTACTTACTTCTGATATACCGGTATACTAAATGTAGCTAGTGATTTGAGCCTCACCTCAGAAAATTAATTTCTTGTAGATACATAACGAATATTATTTGCATGGCTGTTTGCCGAAAGTAAGTCAGACTATGCTGTTCCTTTAGGATGAGAGATAGGCCGCATTCATCAGCGAAGGTATTCGAGGACAGTAGAATTCGTTCAAGTAAAGAACAAATTATGAACTTAAGCCAGGTCATAAGTGATGCAGAAATCATACAAATATTCGAGGCTAAGTCACAAGATGACTTGTGTAGGAGAGATGACTCTGATAATGACCCGTCATTTGAAATGGACATCATCACTGAAACTTGAAATATGTCTTCAGAAGCAAGTTATGCTTAGAATGATATCCACAGCAATGAAGCAAGTACAACAAATAACAGGTTGAAACTGAAATACGAAGAGTTCGTTCTGAGCCGGGAATGTCAACAAAACCTACTAAAAAGAATGTAGAGGACTTTGTACTCATGGCAACCACGGCCATAACCTGTCATTTTGAAGAAAAAACCCCTCCAGTTGTTAGTATTTTCTTCTTCTTCGCGGATGGATCACTTAGGACCACGCGTAATCAACATTTGTTGGCCTTCTTTGGCCTTCCTTTTCGCCCAGTATTCCTTCATAAACAACGAATGGGCTAGATTTCGTTGTTTAGATCACGTATGTCGGTTAGTTTTTCTCTCTTCTTCCTCAAAACCCAGTGTGTTTGTGATTTTTCTGATTTCATTTCTGTCATGTAGATTTGGAGACCCTAATTCTCTCAGGTCTTTTTCCGTCTGTTTGTACCTGTTTGGTCTTGTAGTTTTGTTCTTTAAAAATGTATTGATTTTGTGCGTTAACCTGTTTGAGTTCATTCTTTCTAAATGCCTCATGAATTGGATTCTTCTCGTGCGCATTGTATCTGTTATTTTGGAGATATTTTTATATATTTCTGCATTGGGTTTTGGGTAATGCACACCATCTTTAGTTCTTGGTGCTAGGATTTCACTTCTAATTCCGCTTTTAGTGTTCTGTGTTAAAGATTTAGTGTCTCAGATGCGTAGAGAGCTTCGGGTTTAATTACTGTTGTGTAGTGTCGTATTTTGCAGTTCCACGAGAGACTCGTTTTGTTGTGAACGTTTTTTGTTAACTGAAACGCTTTCTCCATTTTATGGACTCTTGATCTGACAGATTTCTTTTCATAACAATTTTCTGCAATCAGTTCTCCTAAATATTTAAATTATTTTACTCGAGAGATCTAGTTATTACCAATTCTGAGATCAGAAGGTGCATCTTTGACGTCAGTCATAAATTTCGTTTTTCCAAATGAAATTTGTAATCCTATTTTTCCTGCCTGCTCTTGTAATAATTCTTGCTGTTTCTGTGCATCGGTAATGTCTTGGGCCATCAGTGCCATGTCGTCAGCAAATGCTAGACAGTCTAATTCTATGCCCTTACGTTTTGGTCCCTGTCTGTGTGCTGGTGCACCTGATTTTCTCCATTCTCGAACAGCTTTTTCAAGAGCACAATTGAAGAGCACTGTGAACAGTCCATCCCCTTGCCGTAATCCTGTGTCTGTTTTAAATTATGTGCTCAATTCTCCCATAAATTTTACTCTGGTTTTGGTCTTCGTGAATGTTTCTTTTATGATGTTTGTTGTCTTTTGATCTAGTCCAAATTCTGCTAACACTTCAAAAAGGGATTCTCGGTCTATACTGTCATATGCTTTTTTAAACTCGACAAACGTGATGACATTTGTTTGAAGTACTATGCAAATATTTCATCGAGTTTTTCAAGTTAAGGATTTGTTCTAAGCATGATCGACCTTTTCTGAATCCACCTTGGTATTCGCCTAGTTTTGAATCCAGCTGAGGTTCTGCTCGGTTTGGTAGGGCTTTAGACAGAATTTTGTATGTTATTGACAATAAAGAGATTCCACGATAGTTTTTGGGGTCTATTTAACTTCCTTTTTTGTACAGAGGATGTATAATTGCTGTCTTCCAATCTGTGGGGATTTTTTCAGCTTTCCAGATTTCGTCTGTAATTTCTTTGAGTTTTGCAATAAGATTTTCTCCTGCATTTTTCTATAATTCTGCGATGATTTGGTCATTTCCTGATGCTTTGTTATTTTTGAGATACTGAATTATCTCTTTAACCTCCTGTAAACTTGGTGGCTATTAGTCTGGGTTTCGTTGTGTATGGCAGAACTCAAATTTTTCTGCAGGCTTTCCACAATTCAGTAATTTAGAAAAGTATTTTGCAAGAATTTCACAGTTCTCGGTGTTGGGATGGTCAATTTACCCATGTTCATTTTTGAATTGGAGTGATGGAGGAGAGTACTTCGTTAATTTTTGTTTGAATACTCTGTAGAAATTTCGGGAATTGTTTTTCTTGAAGTCATTTTCTGTGTCTTGCAATTTTTTGTCTTCGTTTTGTTTACGGACGGTTCGTATTGATTTTGTGACTGTTTTCCTGGTATCTATGAGATCTTCCAGGGTCTTCTGATTTTTGTTGCACAACCATAGTTGCCACGCCTGTTGTCTGAGATTTATCAGTTCGTCACATCTGTCCACCGTGGGTGTTTACGTGTTCTTGTTTGCGGTGCTACAGTTTCAGCTGCTTTTAAAAGTCCTGCTTGCAATTGTTGCTAATTTTGTGGTTTTAATTTTTGTGTTTCTTTTGTAAATTGTTCATTACCATTTACCTTTTGTACATCATGTGGACGTTGTTACCTACCCAATATCGATATTTCTTTTCTTTACCAATTTCTGAATTGAAACTGCCCATAAGGATTTTGACATGGTTATTTGGGATTTTTTGGAGAATATTATCTAACTGGTTCCAGAATTCTTCTACTTCTTCTACTTCGTTTTTGTTAGTGATGTTAGTTGGTGCAGGTCCTTTGATTAAAAGCCGGCCGAAGTGGCCGTGCGGTTAAAGGCGCTGCAGTCTGGAACCGCAAGACCGCTACGGTCGCAGGTTCGAATCCTGCCTCGGGCATGGATGTTTGTGATGTCCTTAGGTTAGTTAGGTTTAACTAGTTCTAAGTTCTAGGGGACTAATGACCTCAGCAGTTGAGTCCCATAGTGCTCAGAGCCATTTGAACCATTTGAACCTCTGATTAAATTAGCTGATTTTATTGTCAACGTGGAGAGCCGACCCGAGTAAGATTTGGAAGTCATGACTGAATCAAGTATTGATGTATCTACTATAAATCTAGTTCCAAATTGTGGACAATTTGCCATGACTCTTTTTTGTGTATTCTGTATCCTTCTGAAACAAAAAGATTTTCAGCTGTATATCGTGATTCCTGAAATGTGATAATTTCGATTTTACGTTCTCTGGTTTTGTCCAGGATTTTTTTTTTTTAGTTTTCCCATTTTTAAGAGAGAATTTACATTACATGTCATTAGCCAAATTCTCGATTTTGGTTTGATTTTGTTATTACGGGGTATTGAGGCACTCCGATTTACCTCCATGCACACTTCTGTGGTCTCCCCAGAATCCGAATAGACCACTTGCGGTTTTTAAACCGTGGGATTAGCCCCACTGTGGTAATTTGTCTTTGAAGGTGCTGTATCCATGTTGATTTATTTGGACTGTATTTGTGACTGAAATTGAGATTTCAGTCTCGTTAAGCTCATAGTTCCGCTTCTGAGTTTTATAGATCAGCCGCCACTGACATGTGGAACAGACGCTGTAGGGGTACCGCCACTAACCTGTGGAACCGTCGTGCTCTTTGTCCAAATAACCTTTGACGAGAGCTTTTATAGTATCCCAAAAAGCATGGTTGACTCTTCCACCAGTTCCGCCGTACCAATGATCTTCATCTCGGTCTTCACTGTCGTTGAGGTCTTCACCGCATCCCTGGCTAGGGGCCCTCATGATGTACTATCACCCGGGGCAGGTGAACCAAGGTTTCTTTACGAGGTGTTCCTCCTCCCCCTCCTCCTTTTTCAACTGGGCTTGGGACCGGCTATGACAGAGTTTTTTTTTTCCTTTATTGAATTTCAATACCCCCCGAAGGGGGCGGGCTGGCAGCAGCTTAGTATGCCGCTCTTCAGCCTACAGACGTTCTTAGAAAGATGAAGAGAATAAATAATAAAAACAGGCGATAAAATCGGAGACTTAAAGAGTAACATGGCGAAAAGAAATCGTGGAACTTAAAACAATGAACAGAGGGATGATGACGCTAAGATAATACATACAAGGCAGACAGGTAAAACAATAGACAGACAATTAAAAAAAAAAAAAACATGGCGACTGTGTGGTTTCTGTTCGCAAAAGACATAAAATTCACACCCAGCGACAGCATGGTTTCTGTTCACAACACGAGAAAGATGAACAACACTGAACAGTCACTGGAACACTGCACTAAAAAGTTGTCAAATGTGACAGACCACAGCCGAGAGCAGGTGGGGGGAAACTGGACAGATCATGGGAAAATAAAAAAGGGGGAGGAGCCGGGAAAGGAGCTGATGGAGGATGAGGACCCATAAGAGGGGTGGGGTAGGCAGAGAAGGGGAATACAAAAGGACTCGGGGGGGGGGGACAATGGAGGTAGGGAGAGGTTTAGTGGGGAGAAAACAGGATGGAAGGGGGGGAAGAGGGAGCCCAGGGAAAGGATATGGCGGAGTTTGTTAGTATTCTATTTATAAGGACAGCAGAACCTGTTAAATATAAAGACCAGTCTAATAGCCGGCCGCGGTGGTCTAGCGGTTCAGGCGCTCAATCCGGAACCGCGCGACTACTGCGGTCGCAGGTTCGAATCCTGCCTCGGGCATGGATGTGTGTGATGTCCTTAGGTTAGTTAGGTTTAAGTAGTTCTAAGTTCTAGGGGACTGATGACCACAGATGTTAAGTCCCATAGTGCTCAGAGCCATTTGAACCATTTTTTTTTTTTTTTTAGGAAACTGGCTTACCCATGCACTTGGTTGCAGATGCTATATCTTGCAGAACATATGAACAACTACGTTTTTTCCTGTATTTTAAAGACGTTACTAGAATTCCTCAGGACAATACTGACAAAGCTACGATATTACGCCCACTTTTGGATGCCCTACATCATAACTATCACAAGGCTCTCGAACTTGAAGAATTTTACACTGTTGACGAAATAGTGATTCCATTCAAAGGGAGGTCAGTACTGCAACAGTACCTGCCAAAAAAGTCAAGGCTGCAAAATGACGATTCGGGCAGGTGGGTCTGGTTGTGTGTATTTCTTCGAACTGTTTCAAATGGTACAAATGGCTCTTAGCGCTATGGGACTAACATCTGAGGTCATCAGTCCCCTAGACTTAGAACTACTTAAACCAAAGGACATCACACACATCCACACCCGAGGCAGGATTCGAACCTGCGACCGTAGCAGTCGCGCGGTGCCGGATTGAAGCGTCTAGAACCGCTAGGCCACCAAGGCCGGCGAACTATTTCAAGGCGCTGCAGGAGGACGCAATGACATCTCCGAATGTGGGGTAACAGGAGACGTTGTGGTTAGTCTGTGTCATGACATTCATGGAAAGCACCAAATGGTTTACGTTTATAATCTCTTCAGTAGCATTCCCCTGGTACTAAAACTGAAAGAACTAAACATATGGTACGTTGGTACCATTCGCAGTAACGCAGTGCAGGGAGCAGAAAGAAAACTCAAGTTAGGGAAAGAATTACAACGTAAGGTACATGGCATTTCTTCAGCAGTAACTTCAGATGGATTGACAATTCACCCGTTACTATTGTATCATCATATGCTAGAAGAAAACCTGAAGGTACCGCTACCGGGTTACATCGAAAGGAAAAGAAGTTTATAGAAATCAAAAGACCGCACTGTATTAGAATTTATAATAAGCGCATGGGAGGCGTTCACGTGATGGATTCTCCGGTTGCCCTCTACAGAAATGACACTAGACACCTTAGATGATATATTAGGATTTTCTGTCACATGCTAAATGTGGCCTCTGGGCTAATGTACAAAGCGAAAGCAGAGATTACACGGATGGACAGGGATACAACTTCAGAAGCAAGGCCATTGTTGTCGGAAAAAAAGAGAGCCTGTGATTCTGTACCCACTGTGTATAACACTTTGATGGTGGATCGTCCTGCCAAGTCAAGTCGTCGAAATGCTAGTAGGTGTTATGATCGAGACTGTAGACGCAAAACACGTTACGTCTTCGAGAAGTGTAACGTTGCAGTGTGCCCTGAGTGTATGAAAGTGTGTCATCCCACAAAATAAAATTCAAAATATGGTACACACTTCACGTATTCTTTGATGTTACTAATAAATGTTTTGTGAAGAGGTAGTAGTTTTCGTTTTCACTGTGCTATATGGAGACACCTTCATATTGCTTGGTCTATGAAAATAAATTTTTGGGTAAATTGTGATGAATTGCGTATAACTTACGTCTTAGGGCACCAAAAATGAATCTGAAATTGTTTTTTTCAATTGGAGCTTGATAATTCGTGCATGAGAGGGATAAACTGTAACTCGATATGGAACACCCCTCGTAGATTTGCTGCTCTCCGCTGTTTCACATCGTGTAGTATGTCGTATGGCAGTTACGTGGTATAAATACAGCGAAGGCACCAAAGACAGGCCACTCAGGATATCATCAGAATGAGTAAAAAAGGCTGACGAAGCCACTTCAGTTCATGGAGCGTCAAATTAAGGTAAATATTCTTCCTCAATAAGTGTCCTTCACAGTTAATATGGAACAAAACATTAGACACTATTCTAATATTATTCAACAACGCCACGAGCGTTGATAATGAACGCGGGTGTCTAACGTCTGGACAAAATCCAGAGTGTAGGGACACCACCATCCAAATACTCCAGTCACATCAAATCGTGCAGGTCGGCTGTGTTCAGACAACTTCTTGCTCAAAGATTAGTTCAAATGTGTGTGAAATCTTATGGGACTTAACTGCTAAGGTCATCAGTCCCTAATCTTACACACTACTTAAACTAAATTATCCTAAGGACAAACACACACACCCATGCCCGAGGGAGGACTCGAACCTCCGCCGGGACCAGCCGCACAGTCCATGACTGCCGATCCTCAGACCGCTCGGCTAATCCCGCGCGACCCAAAGATTGGTGCCATGTTTTAAACATTCTTCGTGTATACTGCTCTTCCCGATATACATGAAGGTGTGGTAAAGTGGCCTGGATGGGAAAAGAGGCCATTGCTAAATTTTTGCACTGAACAGTGCTGCCGTCTGCTCAGAAATGGTCATATTAGTTCTGATACTCACCATCATTGTTATCAGTGAGATGGACAGAAGAAGTTTATTTTTTAATGAAAACTTTTCTGATTTTCAGTTGTCTGTTGTACGGTAGTTATTTAAACTGTTGTTGTTACCTCACGTAAACGAAGAATAATATTTTTTACATCCATTTAGAAACATATTTTGGCTCAGAGAAGCAGTTCCTTGTTGTTTCTTTTGGTTTGATAGTTCCTTAAGTAAACCATTAATGCCGATATGGCATCCGATCGGGAAAAGCTGTCTCCACCTGTCGCGTAACCACTTTCCTGAACATTTCACTTTTATCTGATTTCCCCAACAAGAATTAGTTGCGTGTATATAACAACATGATACTATACCCGGACTTATAAATCCTTTTACATACAAAGCTATCATCCGTCAGACAGTCCCATTTTGACGATAACGGATTAATAAATTAATGTTATCTAAAATCATCTCTGTTCTGTTTCATTTGAAGAAACAATCGGGAAGATAACACCCTTCTATTTGTCTTACGAAGCCTACCTCGACGGCCAGAGGACAAGCTTGTTACATGGTCAACGTGGGCAAGTATTTTTGTTTTTCTTAAAGCAGTGCAAGAGAAACAGTTTCATTCTGCACATCATGTATGTACGATACCGCCGACAGATCGGTCCAAGAAGCCCAAGACAGCAAGCCAGTGACGTTCCTTAAGTCGAACAAGGGTTGCTGTCCACATTCGTAGTACGTATTAGAGCACTAAAGGCGCGTGGTTCCTCCGAATCGTCTGCACTCGGCTGCGATAGGCGAGAGAGAGAAAGAGAGAGAGAGAGCGAGAGCGAGAGCGAATACATTTCGTGTACCTTAGCGGAATTTGTCAAAGATGACCGATGCAATAACTCAGCTGAGTGAGCGCTTGCCAGCCACCTGCACATAGACTGTGAATGTACAGAGCGTGCATATCCAACGCGATTCTCTGACCACCAGAGTCGGGCGAACTTTATTCGAATGACGAATAACGAAGACATATAACAATTATTAATCGTTATTCCCGAATAAAAAAAAATTATTCGAAGTATTATTGATTTGTACGAATAAAACCATTCATTCATCATCTGTGAAAAAGCGGCATGAAAAATAGATAGCTATGAAATTCATTGACATTTATTGCTCCAATTCTTAGTCATTTATTTAATAAACGTTCTTTTTATTGTTTTCAATTTAGTTTTCAGAACAACTATGTTTTTCAAACAGCTCACTGGAAAGCTAATTTAGATTGTGAGACAGTAAAGGAAATACGTTCAGCACATGTGTCTCCTGAAATCATCTTTAATTAGAATAATAATATAAGACTTTCACATCACAATCTTCTTTAGCAAAAATTGAGAAATCATTTTTTCTGCTATAGGTTTGGTAAATAACTTCTAAGTGGATCCACGTTAGTTTAAGCTCCCAGATAATGATCAAAATAAATTTTATAGTTACGTCATAACATCATTTGAAACTCATGGATCGCTTTCTTAAACATTTCCTTGCCTATTCTGTAGCTGGTTGTAAGCCTCCCTTAGTCGTGGACAGCAATATAGGCTAAATATTTCTGCATCTACATCTACATGGATACTCTGCAAATCACATTTAAGTGCGTGGCACCACCTTCACAATTCTCTATTATTCCAATCTCGTATAGCGCCCGGATAGAATTAACACCTATATCTTTCCGTACGAGCTCTCATTTCCCTTATTTTATCATGGTGATCGTTCCTCCCTATGTAAGTTGGTGTCAACAAAATATTTTCCCATTCGGAGGAGAAAGTTGGTAATTGGAATTTCGTGAGAAGATTCCGTCACAACGAAAAACGCCTTTCTTTTAATGATGTCCAGCCCAAATCCTGCATCATTTCTGTGACACTCTCTCCCATATTTCGCGATAATACAATACGTGCTTCCTTTCTTTGAACTTTTTCGATGTACTCCGTCAGTCCTATCTTTAAGGATCCCAGAGCGCGCAGCAGTATTCTACAAGAGGACGGACAAGCGTAGTGTATGCAGTCTCCTTAGTAGGACTGTTACATTTTCTAAGTGTCCTGCCAATGAAACGCAGTCTTTGGTTTGCCTTCCCCACAACATTTTCTATGTGTTCTTTCCAATTTAAGTTGTTCGTAATTGTAATACCTAGGTATTTAGTTGAATTTACGGCTTTTAGATTAGACTGATTTATCGTGTAACCGAAGTTTAAAGAGTTCCTTTTAGCACTCATGTAGATGACCTCACACTTTTCGTTATTTAGGGTCAACTGCCACTTTTCGCACCATTCACATATTTTTTCTAAATCGCTTTGCACTTTGTTTTGATCTTCTGATGACTTTATTAGTCGATAAACGACAGCGTCATCTGCAATTTGTTTTTAAATAGTGGGTATGGCATTACCGGAATAACTGCAGTTGGAGTAGAGAGGAGGACAAAGTCTTCCAGTACTCTCTTGACACTTTCTCGATAGCAAAGTTGTCACTGTGCTGCAGTATTATGAACTCTTTCATGTTCTTAAACCCAGCGCCTCTTCTGAAATTTTTCAGTCTCAAGGCTCGATATAACCGCATAGGCGCATGTCTGATCCAAAACCTATTCCATCTTCTAACGGAAAATGTACTTATAGTTAATCCTAAAACACTTTCGAATGACTCTGGACGTCCAACAGTATTCCACAGGCGTTTATGAGATTTTAGATTTCAGGTCTTTTGACGCTAGTCACTAACAACTACTGGGTTTTTACTTTGTTCGCTCACTTAAAAGCACTACAAACACGGACGAACTGCGTAGTGATATCGAGACATCCATATCCGACAGCGTTACCAAACTTGGTTCAATGGAGGAAGGTGCTGATGGTCAAGGAGTTTTGCATTCTGATCTTTGGCTGCTTACGTAGAGCGTTACCGCATGTTGGCGGACAAGTGCGGAGTTAGCTGAATCGGGCAGCATCCGCTTTTAACTGCAAAGGCCGTCCGGCTTCGAAACATTTTTGTCGTACATTTGTTACATTGTAATGCAAGAAAAGTTGTACTCAAGTTAAAGATTGTGTGACCACTCCCGCGCTTTACTAGGCATCGTGCGTGTTGTCGTCTTCCTCCCGCACAGAGCCAGCTGATACAGTCACTTAATGGGTGACCGACAGTTCAACACGTACTCAACAAAATACGGTACATTTGGACTTAGCATTTTTCTCGCTGTTGTAGGCGAAAGAAGCGACAAGTAAGAGAACTGGTCACAGGACCTATGGTGTATCGTTCCCCAAACCTAAAGCTCTGTAGTCTGAAACAAACTGACTTTCATTTTCACTAACTTCCCGTACCGCTCCTCCTGGCGCTTATCATGTGTGCCTTCGTTGGCTAGCTTCTGTAGCTTTGCGAACTGCTATAGCTTTCCTTGTCACCAGTGTGACGTCTGAGGGACAGAGGCACATTTCGGTGCAAATAGAAGCAACACACAGTCAAGGGAACGAACACCAGTTACGGAATCTTGCAAAAAAAAAAAAAAAAAAAAAAAAACTGGGGTGGCATGCTACGTTATTTTTATTTAAGTTACGAAAGTAAAGTTCTATGTACTAACTTGGTAGAAAATCCTAATAAATTTTGGTCTTAATGTCAAAGCGGTAGGTGTATCAAACCAAATGTCCAGACACTCTGTGACCAAAATCGTACTGAAACAGAGGATGACACACTAAAGGCCCAAATACTACATGTCTTTTTCCAAAGCTGTTTCACGGAGGAAGACTGCACTGTAGTTCCTTCTCTAGATTGTCGCACAGATGACAAAATGGTAGCTATCGAAATAGATGACAGAGGGATAGAATAACAATTAAAATAGCTCGAAAGAGGAAAGGCCGCTGGACCTGATGGGATACCAGTTCGATTTTACACAGAGTACGCGAAGGAACTTGCCTCCCCTTCTTGCAGCGGTGTACCGTAGGTCTCTAGAAGAGCGCAACGTTCCAAAGGATTGGAAAACGGCACAGGTCATCCCTGTTTCCAGGAAGGGACGTCGAACAGATGTGCAGAACTATAGACCTATATCTCTAACGTCGATCAGTTGTAGTGTTTTGGAGCACGTGTTGTGTTCGAGTATAATGACTTATCTGCAGACTAGAAATCTACTCTGTAGGAATCAGCAAGGGTTCCGAAAAAGACGATCGTGTGAAACCAAGCTCGCGCTATTCGTCCACGAGACTCAGAGGGCCATAGACACGGGTTCCGAGGTAGGTGCTGTGTTTCTTGACTTCCGCAAGGCGTTCGATACAGTCCCCCACAGTCGTTTAATGAACAAAGTAAGAACATATGGACTATCAGAACAATTGTGTGATTGGACTGAAGAGTTTCAAGATAACAGAACGCAGCATGTAATTCTCAATGTAGAAAAGTTCAAAATGGCTCTGAGCACTATGGGACTTAACATCTGTGGTCATCAGTCCCCTAGAACTTAGAACTACTTAAACCTAACTAACCTAAGGACATCACACTCATCCATGCCCGAGGCAGGATTCGAACCTGCGACAGTAGCAGTCGCCCGGTTCCGGACTGAGCGCCTAGAACCGCTAGACCACCGCGGCCGGCGTAGAAAAGTCTTCCGAAGTAAGAATGATTTCAGGTGTGCCGCAGGGAAGTGTCGTAGGACCGTTGCTATTCACAATATATATAAATGACCTTGTGGATAACTTCGGAAGTTCACTGAGTCTTTTTGCGGATGATGCTGTAGTATATCGAGAGGTTGTAACAATGGAAAATTGTACTGAAATGCAGGAGGATCTGCAACGAATTGACGCATGGTGCAGGGAATGGCACCTGAATCTCAATGTAGACAAGTGTAATGTGCTGCGAATACATAGAAAGAAAGATCCTTAATCATTTAGCTACAATATAGCAGGCCAGCTACTGGAAGCAGTTAATTCCATAAATTATCTGAGAGTAGGCATTAGGAGTGATTTAAAATGGAATGACCGTATAAAATTAATCGTTGGTAAAGCAGATGCCAGACTAAGAGTCATTGGAAGAATCCTAAGGTAATGCAATCAGAAAACAAAGGCAGTAGGTTACAGTACAATTGTTCGCCCACTGCTTGAATATTGCTCACCAGTGTGGGATCCGTACCAGATAGGGTTGATAGAAGAGATAGAGAAGATCCAACGGAGAGCATCGCGCTTAGTTACAGGATCATTTAGTAATCGCGAAAGCGTTACGGAGATGATAGATAAACTTCAGTGGAAGACTTTGCAGGAGCGCTTGGTACGGTCTTTTGTTGAAGTTTCGAGAACATACCTTCACCGACGAGTCAAGCAGAATTTGCTCCCTCCTACGTATATCTCGTGAAGAGACCATGAGGATAAAATCAGAGAGATTAGAGCCCACGCAGAGGCAAATCGACAATCTTTCTTTACACGAACAATAAGAGACTGGAATAGAAGGGAGAACCGATAGAGGTACTCAAAGAACCCTCCGCCACACACCGTCAGGTGGCTTACGGAGTATGGATGTTGATTTAGATTTAGACGTAGAACAATGAACAACAAACAATTTTCTGTATTTGCACAGATAAATAATCCCGTGAACACGTTATTAGCGAACAGATGGAACTATCGATTTATTCGGATAATTATCCAGATAGCAATTTATTCAAATAATACCCAGGACTGGTTATCACTATATCTTGCGTTCTTTTGTCTTTACAATCAGTGCAGTTAATATTATCAACTGTAACAAGTCGTGTTAGTTCACTTACCCAATTTATTCACGAGAGCCCACGATATTCCTGAATTGAAGCTTTTTTTGTTAATTATAAACAAAGTTCACAATTCGGATCAGTTGTCACGCTCCCAGACGTAAATCTGTTTCATTTGATCTGCCGAAAATGTCTCACTGTCAATGTGATTTTTGCTGCGGACTGAGTGCGAGCATTAACTTATCAGCTGTTCTTTCACACAAATTTAAAATTCCACAGCTTAATCAGTTTCCGTCAATAACACTCAGTATTCGATTATCTGTTTAATTTTCCTTATACGTAATCATAGTCGCTGTGGCAAAATCTGGTAAATATCAGGTTTACAACATACGCAATGTTCACAGAAAACATGGAAAATTTGCAACTGAAACGTAATTCTAATTCTAAATGCATTCGGACTCTTAGCCAGGCCCATTAGTGCCGCTACCTTGGGACGAAGACTGATTAGCCTTAAAATAAAAAAAAAGGTCTGAATACGTTTCCTTAACTGAATGGCAGAGCCACTCAGTGAATGCGCTCCCTGTCATACCAAGTGCGTAAACTGCTGGCTGTGTGCTTTCTCAGCACGTGTGGAGTGAATGATAGCCAGTGAGCACTGCTCACGCGGTTCCGTAACGCCAGTGCAGTGTTCTAGTATGTATCTCCGCACTTGCCACTTTACCTGATTAGGTTGGGGAAAATGGCAGCTTTTTATGGCTTCAGTAAATTGCATGAGAAGCCCATTCATTGTACATATATTTAGTTGTAAATATTCAGAGTGAGAGCCTATAATATTTAGATTCAAAATACGTAAGCAGCAAGCCTTTAGCAGTAAACATAGGTTGATGAAATTTCAGTTCCCTCAGAGCGACAACTTTACCCCACCTGCCACGTATATAGTGGTAGAATTATTTATTTTATCATCTTCTGTAATGTAATGCTTTTGTTGTAACCGTTGAACATTTTAGGTAAATTGGCTTGATTTTGCTCTGTTTCTATAGGAAACGAATATACACAATAATTTATATCGATTTTATTTTATTCTCTTGATTTATTTCTATAAAATCAATTTTGATTTACATTTTAACACTTTCTCAATGGAACTGGGTAAAAGTGTATATATCATATATCTGTTTTTTCTTGTGTACTACGAGTGTTAATTCCGGAACAAACACTGAGTATTAACGTTACCACTTAACACAGACAGGTTTTAGTATTTTCAAGTACACAATTACCTGATCTGAATTCACTGCTGGGATTTGGTCGGTCCTTGATACATAACAGACGAGCTTAGGAGGTTTATCCCACCGATTTAGGATATTTAATCACCAACATTCCAATTAACTATATAATTACTATGTAAACATTATGTTTCTACCAGTAATCCCTACCTTGTGAATGTTATGTAATGTATACAATCTTGAAGCAACAATGCACCAAACTTATAGAACTTGGCAATTGGTAGGAACATATGGAAGTAACACATTCTATTCTAATTAGCAGAAAATAAAATCGTTTTTTAACGAGTTGCTCATTTACAGTTAGCAAGCGAAATACTTCAGACAAAGCTTATTTTATCATGTGTACAATTATTATCCATCACTATGATCGAAGTATGTCACGATGTGTGCTAATTTACTATCCAGTGAACCTGCAGCAGTGAAGATATCTCTTAGAGACATTATGTAATAAACTCCAAACACCTGCTGGAAAATTACCAAAATATACAAACCCAGGCATACACAAAAAAAAAAAAAAGAAATGCCAGGACTGCAATAAATTTTACACAGCACAGACAGGCCGCTATATCAGTATAAGATACCGAGAGCACACGAGAATTAGCGAAAATAATCCATCTGAATTCTTCAACTGCTTAAAGAACGACAACCACAACGCAGAACGAATGGAATTGACAATGAGAATTTTACTCATATTACCTAAAGATTCAACACTAGACACGCTTGAAGAAATAGAAATCTACAGACACACGATACAATATACTGATGGTATTTTAAATAAACAAATGGATTAAAAGCATAAAGATTTTATACAAAATTTTATTGAATTCCTAACCAGAGGTAACAGACAGACACAAACAATTATCCACAGACACTTTGATTGCAAAGATCATGCATACAGAAAAAAATGGTAACAGCGACACACCATAGCAATTATAACCATATAACATTTTTGGCCGACTGTCACAACTGTCAGAATATCAAATCTAACGATAAAACGTCAAATTATAAAAATTACGAGAAAGGGCTATTAACAATAGCAGCAAACCACAGAACAGCTTATAGCATAAGAGACCTAAACCTGCATCACATTGTAACATAACACAGAGTTACAGCAATTACTGATGATATAGGGACATAAGGTCAAAATCTGTACATATGAAAATGCGTAACCAACATTATAATAATGGTCCGAAGATGGCAAACTAGCCGAAATGGGTTCATCACAATAAAAAAAAAAAACAACACTGAACTATTGTAGCAGCAATTTAGATTTTACTGAAGAATGTCTCTCAGAGATACGCACTAATTTTCGGAATAGCTTTGAAATTTTGTGAGCTATTATTAATCAGAAACTATAGGGAAACGATTAAAACTTACTTTTTATTTAAATGTAGGAATTTCTGTTGAAACTGTTACAAAGGTCTGTTTAGTTAAACGTTTAAAAAGGATACAAATACTGTACCAAATTTATTTATTGTTTAATTAACAAAACTGTAGAAATCATTGTTTGTATAGCTCATTCGGTGTAATTTCATGTGATAAAAACTATATCTGGTCAATATGCTTATACGAATTGAATAACAGCAGTTGTAACACTTCCATCTGTATGTTAAATTAACAAGATCTCATGATTTTTAATCGTAACTGGTAAAATTTGCACTAACAACAACATTGCTATTGTCATAAAAGTATATAAATAATTGAGTTGTGGGAGGTAGGGTTCACTGTGGATGGGAGATTTTGTGACGCAACGTGTGTGGCACTGGGTATAATAAATATGCAATGAGAAGTATTAAGGCGTACCTATTACTTATTTCTCATTACACACTGACTGAACACAAAAAGTGAACGGAGTACTCGGCAAGAACTACAAGGCAACGAGCCAATCTCAAGTATTTACGTCACTGAGCTACACGACCGACATAGATCCTTGTTATTTCATCGAGCTACTTCACGTTATTTACGTTTTCATTTAAAGAAGAATCCGTCACATCTCAAAGTGACTGGAGTACTTAAATGTCATCCAAAAGAAATAAAAACGTAACGCCCTCCACGTGCCTTAAACACAGCTTTGAATCGTGTAGGAATTGAGAGAATTAACTTTTGAAAGTATTCCTCACTTAGTTCTTGAATCTACACACACACACACACACACACACACACACACACACACACACACACACACAAGATTCTCCAACAGTTCCTATCAATTCAGTGGCTTCTTTTTGCGACAGCATTTGGCTTAACCTTCCAACACTTCTCAACAGGACTGAGATCGGAACTATTTCCATGCCATTCTAACGTTTGAACTCCATTTTGTCTAAGGAAATTTTGTAGCTGAAATGTGGAAATGCATAACAATTAATCTGGAACATCATCTGCTTCATGTTTGATACAAACACTTATCACAAGACTTACCTTCAGAGCTTTGTGGAAAGGCGCACAAACACTCTCGAAAATGAAACCAGAAATATCTTCCAACCGTTGTCTTATTGAGGTTATAAACTTCTTTTCAAGTATGCTTATGTATGCAGGCTGTGCTGTTTGTGAAGTGCAGACGATCCGCTCCGTGGGTAGAAATCCATCCCCAGACCATCTGTCTTTCTGGATGTTTTGTTATACACGAAGGCAATTATTATTTTTACTTTATCTGCGATTCACGAACACTTTGCCATCCGAGTCACGCAGATTAAATTTAGACTCATCTGAAGATATAACTGTGTTCTAAATCTCCGTTTCTTTTGTCAATAAAGGATTCTTTGTAGGTCGACAGAGAGTCCAGCTACCAGCAGTCGGTATGTAACAGCTCCACTGGCTACTGACACGTCAAAAATGTCTTCCGAGTCTCACTTTAGATCTGTTGATAACAGACGACGATCGATTAGAGGAAGTCTTTTCACTAACCTATCTTGTTTAACATTTGACTCCTTTCCTCTACCTCTATCTTTCCTTTCTCCCTGTATTCTTTTTACCTACCTCGACATTGTGAATTAGTTGAACCTATCTTACAGGTTATCTCTCATGCGCTAAGACCAATTGGTGCATACGAAAGAACAGCAGCTTTCCCCTTTGATGTTTATAGCAGTGACCTGCCCAACTTTTCACTTCAGCGTGTCAACACAAAATAGCTGTATGAAAAATCCTATTGCAGATGAGAAGAAAGGCAACACGGAGTTGGATATTGTTGGAAAAAATGTGACAGGAAACGAAACAGTAAAGCCACGAACATCTAACAGTTGATTTAATAACAACAGGCTGGTATAACCAGAAGCAAACTGCCACCAAAGACAAAATTATGAAGTAGTAATTGGTGATGCAATAATTAATTCCACCACTGTATTATATAGGGCGCACCAAAACTCTACCGACAAAATTTGGAGATTATTCGGGAATATTTTAGTATATGGGACACTTGGTAGCTGGTGGCGCATTACAGAGTGTTGATGGGATTACTATTTATTCAGTCTGTCACCCCAATTACCTTTTGTTTATGGGAAAATACCTTCACAACACTGAAAAAGTCTGGAATACGGCAACACGAAACACTGACAAATTTAAGAACTGTCAAATATAGTAAAGCAATGTACTGGGATTGCTGGCGATTGAAGAATATCCCAGCATATCGCCAGTGCCACTCTTCCGTTCCATTCGGTAAACCCATGTACGAGGTGCATTTCCGCAAACTCCTCAACAGTAAATCTAACCGAAGTGGTGTGAATCATTGTTCACGAACGAGTAACTCAGCCAGGAAAAAGCGAGACAAAACCAAACATTAGTGAATGCAGAGGGCGAAGACTGAAGTGGCGTCTACTGTTTTCAACAACAAGTACGAAGAGTGATGCAAACGAGTGTTCCCGAATAAGGTAGACAGTACGTACCGACGATATTTCCAGTGTATACAGCTATTTTCAGTGCAGTACAGATACAAAGATCAATGACGGCTAGAAATCAAACGAAATACAGTTAATCTGTAATGAGCCACCGGATATCTCGTGTTCCTGATGCCAAGACAGAAACTGTCACTGAACGATCTCCGAAATTTTGTCGGTGGAGAGGCGTACACAAAGAAACTCGACGTTTGGGACGGTACGTTTAGTATTACGTCGAGAGAACTTCATACTTCAGTGTACACTCTGTCTTTCGGCGCGTGTGCGAGGGTTACGATTGTCAACGCCGTGGAGACGTCTTCGAATTTATAAGAGACTAGTTTGCTACACAAAAGATTTGAGGTGTGGCTAACTTCGGTCTTCTTCACGTGCGTACTAAGCATACTGCAGAATCAATAGTCTTTCATAAATTACGTCGATAATATTGACACTCATATATTGGCTGCGAGTGGCAGCAGCGATGCTAAAAAGGAATTGTTGTACATTGTATCTGTGGCTCTGTTAGCCGGCATGGATGTAATCTCTATTTTTTTTTATTTTGTTTCTGTGTTGACTTCCTAGCGTGAGTATAGAGAGGTATATATTGTTGTATGAAAGGGATAATACGCCATTGCAATCAGAATTGTGACTTAAATGTTTGGCGTCTATATAGAAAAGATTAAAAACCATTGTAATTCGAAAGAGCTCATCCTCATGAATAAACGGCGAAAATAATCACCGCCCGAAGGTTCGACTCCTCCAAAGGCACGGGTGTGTGTGTTGTCCTTAGAGTAAGTTTAGGTTAGATTAAGTAGTGCGTAAGCTTAGGGACCGATGACCTCAACAGTTTCGTCTCATAAGACCTTAACACAAATTTCCAAAATACAATCATCGTCAAAGAAAGCAAAACAGGAAGGGGTAGTTCATTCTTTTAAAAACCCGACACTTCATGTTGGACATTATATATGTTTAAGTTTTAACAGCAAGATTTACATCCTAAGGCGAAAATAATTTCAAGAGTCTGGATCGAGTTTGTAATAACACGGATCAAAACCAGCAACGAGCGACATTGCCGGCTTTTCTCAAAAGTAACATTCATTAGCCCGGACGTGAGTTTATTCTTGCTACAACGATTAAGAATCTGCTGTCATTTCCATTCCCCTCCCGTTTTTCTTTGAGACTGTACAGAATCATCAATACAAAATCGCTGATCGCCGCAGCTGTGGAGTCCCGGGATCGACTTGGCAGAGATTCAGAAGAAGAATTCTTCTTCCAGCGAATCTCTATTGCTGGATGTACAAAAATAATAATAATGATTGTTATTGTTATTTTCAGAGAATTTTCAAGATTTTTGTTAGGAAAAATCCTGCTGTCAACTTCACAAACAGTCAGAATATTCTTGTTTCCCTTCATTTTTTTTTATCTGCGCAGTTGGCCCATTAACAGTATAGATTCATTCAGGAGAGAATTAGTACTTTTTGCAATTAACTTCTGGAAGGGATACTATAACGTGATACTACTTCAGGGGTTAAAGAAATGAGTCAAATTTATATACAACTTGACAGTGTGAACACACTAATCAGTATGACATTGCACCCTTTATGTCCCGGGCCGGCCGGGTGGCCGAGCGGTTCTAGGCGCTACAGTTTGGAACCGCGCGACCGCTGCGGTCGCAGGTTCGAATCCTGCCTCGGGTATGGGTGTGTGTGATGTCCTTAGGTTAGTTAGGTTTAAGTAGTTCTATGTTCTAGGGGATTGATGACCTCAGAAGTTAAGTCCCATGTGGTTAGCAAAGGAAAGAAGTAGTTCTATGGGACTGATGACCTCAGATGTTAAGTCCCATAGTGCTCAGAGCCATTTGAACCAGCCTTCTGTCCTGGATGCATGTGTCATAAAGCTGTTGCATCCATTCCTAGGAAAGCTAGCCCTCAACTGTTGTATCTGGTGCCGATACTCGCACTGGGAAAGCTCTCACGTACGAGCTGGCGCCACACATGTGACAGAGCTAGCGATATTGCTGCGCACGGGAGTACCTCAACGTCATGCAGACCGTTCGCAGCTCATCAGTATTCCCTTCTTCCCCATCACGACACCACTCCCAGTTCAGTCTTTAGTGTTGGGCTGTTAATGGCAGGTTGTGCATGGGACGGTAATTTCCGATTCCGGCTCCTTCCAGTTTCCGACCAATGGTGTGAGATGACGCAGAATATTGCAGGAAGTCGATTACTTGTTCTCGTATGGCAGGCACAAATACTAAGGTGTTAAGATATGGTTGCCGACCCTCCAGACGTGGTCGACAGGGAACGTGACTACAATGTGACATCCGAATACCACACAAATCTGGATTGTGCACGATTCGACCAACTGCCCAAATGGAGGCCCCATTCAAACTCTGTCAAGAGCTGACGGCGCCGTGACAAATGGCTCTGAGCACTATGGGACTTAACATCTGAGGTCATCAGTCCCTTAGAACTTAGAACTACTTCAACCTAACTAACGTAAGGACATCACACACACCCGTGCTCGAGGCAGGATTCGAACCTGCGACCGTAGCAGTCGCGTGGTTCCAGACTGTAGCGTCCAGAACCGCTCGGCCACTCCGGCCGGCACGGCGCTGTCTCCACACGGCACCTTCGTGTCGTTTGATGACTGACGCTATTCATTCCCCTTTTACAGGGTGTTTCGAAATGTTATTACGCATGTAGAAGTTGTAGAAGAGAGTAGGTCAACGCTAATGAACGTTGAAGCTATAGGCGCCGGCGTCTGTGGCTCTGACAAGGGAACCTCCCCATCCCACCCCCCTCAGATTTAGTTATAAATGGACACAGTGGATAGGCCTTGAAAAACTGAACACAGATCAGTCGAGAAAACAGGAAGAAGTTGTGTGGAACTATGAAAAAATAAGCAAAATATACAAACTGAGTAGTCCAAGTGTAAGATATGCAACATCATGGACTTTGTAAGCTGAAGAGCGCCGTGGTCCCGTGGTTAGAGTGAGTAGTTACTCAGTTGGTTCGAGTCCTCCCTCGAATAAAAATTTTACTTACTTTATTTTCGCAAAGTTACGATCTGACCGTTCATTCATTGACGTCTCTGTTCACTATAATAAGTTTAGTGCCTGTGTTTTTCGACCGCACCGCAAAACCGTGCGATTAGTAGACGAAAGGACGTGCCTCTCCAATAGGAACCGAAAACATTTGATCGCAAATTCATAGGTCAACCGATTCCTCCACAGGAAAACACGTCTGAAATATTCTATACGACACTGGTGACGGCATGTGCGTCACATTACAGGAATATGTTGTCGACCCACCTAACTTGCACACTTGGCGAATAGGTAAAAGGATTCTTCTACCTTGCCCGATTTAGGTTTTCTTGTGGATGTGATAATCACTCCCAAAAAAGTGATGAAAACATAAGAGTTTGTCACATAAACGGCAACAAATGAATGCAACAGTTTCACAGTCGCACAGTTTTCCCTGTGCTCTGTCAAAACATACGTTTTTAACGTTTTCAAGTTTTTCCGTGTGTAGACCGTCAAATCCTGCATGAGTCCAAGCAAATCTGAACATGTCCTGGAATTTTGGAGAGCGAAGTTGATCATGTCTGAGTGCATGAACTTTGATAATTGTCTGAAAATAAAAAATTAAAACTTTTCGCTCGAGGGAGGATTGAACCAGGGACCTTCCGGTCCGTAGCTGCTCACGGTAACCACGGGACCACGATGCTCCGCAATGTACACATATCTTGATGTGGCCTATCTTGCACACGGACTACTGAGTTTGTATATTTTGCTTATTTTTTTCATAGTTCCATACTTCTTCCTGTTTTCTCGGTTGATCTGTGTTCAGTTTTTCATGGCCTATCCCTGTGCCAACTTATAACTAAATCTGAGGGGGGAGCGATGGGGAGGTTCCCTTGTGAGCACTATGGGACTTAACATTTATGGTCATCAGTCCCCTAGAACTTAGAACTACTTAATCCTAACTAACCTAAGGACAGCACACAATACCCACTCATCACGAGGCAGAGAAAATCCCTGACCCCGCCGGGAATCGAACCCGGGAACCCGGGCGCGGGAAGCGAGAACGATACCGCACGACCACGAGCTGCGGACGCCGGCGTCTGTAAATATATGTATAGGGGAAGGCGGGGCAAGATGAGGAAGCTAACTTTAAACCCTTACAAAATGGACAAAAATAAACAAATTCAAGTAGGTTTGATTATCATTTGTTTATTTAACCATTGAATTACAATAGCATGCAAAGAAACCTGCAAACTTGTTACATTTAGTTAGAAATATCTCGATTTGAAACACAAACTACCAATTCCCCGACTTGCCGCATATGCGGGGTGAGAAGGGGAACTAGCATGAATTCATCTCTAAAGCTTAAATAGGGACTGAAATGACGAAATAATGTGACGATAAGGTTTCGAAAAATGGTTCTGCGAATTGTAGAATGAGGTATTACGTTTTATTTAGGCCTCTTACTTTCACATAGTACACAAGTGTGGACAGCCTCGTCATCATCACTTTCTGTCCCTGTACAAGTGTCGTGGGCACCCCGACACTGAAATGCATATTTCTGTGGCACGTTGAACTGTCGGGCAGCCCTGCAAGAACCCATATGACCTTCCATTTACAGCGCCTTCCATTGACTCCAATGACCAATCTAGCCTAGACGTTTGTCGCCAGATACTGGCCAACCATCTGAAATAAAACACGTGGAACGTACTATTGAATCAGATCATTCCTGGTAATCTATATTATACAGTAAATACCATATTTCCAATAGTCAGTCGTTAAAACATAGCAAGAATACTGACTTTGCACGTTTTGTGTATTTTTATTCACCATGTTGCCTAAGGCATACTTTGTAATTAATTAGGAAACGTTGGAATAACGAATACCATTCTATTTACAATTGTATTCAACGTATAATGTACGTGTTCAAAACCCGCAGCGAGGTAAACACATGAGTCGATAAGAACATAATGGTTGGACAAATAGTAGGGGCAAGACGGGGAACCTCCCCATCTTGCCCCACCCCGTCTTGCCCCGTCAACCATTGTCAGGATATATTACGCCTACATGAACACTATGTACTGTACATTGACTACTGTCACAGTAGTTTACTGTTAATAAGACATACTATTCAGTGCTATATATACAGTCTGGACAAATGTTCACGAAACACATGTTTCTTGTACCGGAAACGAACGGGTCGAAAATTAGAAGCGAAAATCGTTCAGATACACCAGATTGTGTAATACATATTCTGGTACTGTTGTCACTAACACTGTAGGACAGGCATCTTTGAGAGGTGGTAATGTGGACCAAAATAAGAAAAAGTTTCCACTAAACAGGGGGTCTAAAATGCTTGCAGAGCTATGAGCACTTGTGTTTCACAGTAGTGGAGATGAACAAGTGCTCCTAGCTCTTCAGGTATGCATTTTAGAGCCCACGTTCACTAGATATTTTTTCCTTGTTTTTGTCCATACTGTGGTGTCACCGCCAGACACCACACTTGCTAGGTGGTAGCCTTTAAATCGGCCGCGGTCCGGTAGTATACGTCGGACCCGCGTGTCGCCACTGTCAGTGATCGCAGACCGAGCGCCGCCACACGGCAGGTCTAGAGAGACTTACTAGCACTCGCCCCAGTTGTACAGCCGACTTTGCTAGCGAAGCTACACTGACCAATTCGCTCTCATTTGCCGAGACGATAGTTAGCATAGCCTTCATCTACGTCATTTGCTACGACCTAGCAAGGCGCCATTACCAGTGTATATTGAAATGGAGATTATATCTGTACAAGAGCGATGTACACCGATTATGGATTAAAGTTAAGTATTACAAGATTTTCGTACATTATTGCAATTCTCAAGACATTGTCCTGTTCAGACCTCACGCCAGTCTGTGTGTAATTAAACGCGTGCATTTCGGCCTCCTCTAACAACACGGTGTTGGCTCTTCTGCCAACACTTCACATACTACCACCTCTGAAACTTTCCTGCCCTTTGCAACAACATTACCAGTACATGTCAGTACTGTAGGAGGTACCAAAAAGATTTTCACTCATAAATTTCTACTCGTTCGTTTCCGGTACAGGGGCCCTTACCTCAGATTGATACATTTATTCTTCTCCATCAACATAGAAAGTTTGTAGCATCATCACTCCATATATATATATATGGGGAGGTCCATTGATCATGACCGGGCCAAATATCTCACGAAATAAGCGTCAAACGAAAACACTACAAAGAACGGAACTTGTCTAGCTTGAAGGGGGAAACCAGATGGCGCTATGGTTGGCCCGCTAGATGGCGCTGCCATAGGTCAAACGTAAATCAACTGCGCTTTTTAAAATAGGAACCCCCGTTTTGACATATTCGTGCAGTACGTAAAGAAATATGAATGTTTTAGTTGGACCACTTTTTTCGCTTTGTGATAGATGGCACTGTAATAAAAAAATGGTTCAAATGGCTCTGAGCACTATGGGACTCAACTGCTGAGGTCATTAGTCCCCTAGAACTTAGAACTAGTTAAACCTAACTAACCTAAGGACATCACAAACATCCATGCCCGAGGCAGGATTCGAACCTGCGACCGTAGCGGTCTTGCGGTTCCAGACTGCAGCGCCTTTAACCGCACGGCCACTTCGGCCGGCCGGCACTGTAATAGTCACAAACATATGGCTAACAGTTTTAGCCGAACAGTTGGCAACAGGTAGGCTTTTTAAATTAAAATACAGAACGTAGGTACGTTTGAACATTTTATTTCGGTTGATCCAATGTGATACATGTAACCTTTGTGAACTTATCATTTCTGAGAACGTATGCTGTTACAGCGTGATTACCTGACAATACCACATTAATTCAATAAATGCTCAAAATGGTGTCCGTCAACCTCAGTGCATTTGGCAATACGTGTAACAACATTCCTCTCAACAGCGAGTAGTTCGCCTTCCGTAATGTTCGCACATGCATTGACAATGCGCTGACGCATGTTGGCAGGCGTTGTCGGTGGATCACGATAGCAAATATCCTTCAACTTTCCCCACAGAAAGGAATCCGGGGACGTCAGATCCGGTGAACGTGCGGGCCATGGTATGGTGCTTCACCGACCAATCCACCTGTCATGAAATATGCTACTCAATGCCGCTTCAACCACATGCGAGCTATGTGCCGGATTTCCATCATGTTGGAAGTACATCGCCATTCTGTCATGCAGTGAAACATCTTGTAGTAACATCGGTAGAGCATTACGTAGGAAATCAGCATACACTGCACCATTTAGATTGCCGTCGATAAAATGGGGGCCAATTATCCTTCCTTCCATAATGCCAAACCGTGCATTAACCCACAAAGGTCGCTGATGTTCCACTTGTCGCAGCCATCGTGGATTTTCCGTTGCCCAATAGTGCATACTACGCCGGTTTACGTTACCGCTGTTGGTGAATGTCACTTCGTCGCTAAATAGAACGCGTGCAAAAAATCTGTCATCGTCCCGTAATTTCTCTTGTCCCCAGCCGCAGAACTGTACACGACGTTCAAAGTCGTCGCCATGCAATTCCTGGTGCATAGAAATATGGTACGGGTGCAGTCGATGTTGTTGTAGCATTCTCAACACCGACGTTGTTGAGATTCCCGATTCTCGCGCGGTTTGTCTTCTACTGATATGCGGATTAGCCGCGACAGCAGCTAAAACACCTACTTGGGCATCATCATTTATTGCAGGTCGTGGTTGATGTTTCACATGTGGCTGAACACTTACTGTTTCCTTAAATAGCATAACTATCGGGCGAACGGTCCGGACACTTGGATGATGTCGTCCAGGATACCGAGCAGCATACATAGCACAGGCCCGTTGGGCATTTTGATCAGAATAGCCATACATCAACATGACATCGACCATTTCCGCAATTGGTAAACGGTCCATTTTAACACGGGTAATGGATCACGAAGCAAATACCGTCCGCACTGGCGGAATGTTACGTGATACCATGTACTTACACGTACTTGCAGCGCCATCTATCACAAAGCGAAAAAAGTGGTCCAACTTAAATATTCATGTTTCTTTACGTACTACACGAATATGTAATAAAAAAATGGGTATTCCTATTTAAAAAAGAAAAAAAACCGCAGTTGATATCCGTTTGACCTATGGTTTCCCCCTTGAAGATAAACGAGTTCCGTTGTTTGTAGTTTTTACGTTTGATGCTTATTTCGTGAGATATTTGGCCAGTTCACTATCAATGGACCACCTTCTATATACATCACAGTGCTGTTTAAGCCAAATTGTAACAGACAATGTGCTAAATTTTCTGATGTACACGAGGTTTTTAACGTTTATGGTTGTCGAAAATCGAAGATTTGTTAAATGACGATCAGTTCTGCTTCAGAAAAGGTACAGGTACCAAAGAGGTCACTTGATAATTGGAAGCAAGATTAAAGAAAAATCAAGAGACGTTCATACGATTTGGTGACCTGGAAATAGAGTTCGGCAATGTCAAATGGTGCAAGATATAGAAACTCTGAGAAAAATAGGGGTAAGCTATAGGGAAAGGCGGCTAATATAGACAATATTTAAAAGAGCCAAGAGGGAACAGTATGAGTGGAAGACCAAGATCGAAGTGCTCGGACTAATAAGGGTTATGACAGGGAGGTAGTCTTACGCTCCTGTTGTTCAATCTATATATCGAAAAAGCAATTTCGAAAATTAAAGAAAAGTTCACGATTGGAATTAAAATTTGAGGTGAAACGATATCAATGATAAGATTCGCTGATGACATTGCTATCATCAGTGAACGTGAAGAAAAATTACAGGATCTGCTGAACAGATCAAACAGTGTAATGTTTGCGGAATATGGACTGAAAGTGAATCAAAGAAGGACGAAAGTAATGAGACGTAGCAGAAATGAGAACAGGGAGAAACATAACATCAGGATTGATGGTCACGAAGTAGATGAAGTTAAGGAATTCTGCTACCTAGGCAGCAAAATAACCGATGACGGACGAAGCAGGGAGGACTTAAAGAGCAGACAAGTACCCCCAAAAACAACATTCCTGGACAAGATAAGTCTAAGTACCAATTTCTGAGAATGTATATTTTGGGTACAGCATTGAATGGTAGTGAAACATGGACTGCGGGAAAATGTGATACTACAAAAGGTGTGATACTACAAAAGAATGTTGAAAATTCGGTGAACTAAAAAGGTAAGGAATGAAGAGGTTCTCCCCAGAATCGGCGAGGAAAGGAATACATGGAGAACACTGAGAAGGAGAAGGGACAGGATGATAGGACATCTGTTAAGACACCACGGAATAACTTCTATGGTACTAGAGGGAGCTGTATAGGGTAAAAACTGCAGAGGGAAACAGAAACTCGAATACATTCAGCAAATAATTGAGGACGTAGATTGCAAGTGCTACTCTGAGATGAAGTGGTTGGAACAAGAGGGGAATTCGTGGCAGGCACCATCAAACCAGCCAGAAGACTGATGACAAAAGAAAAAGAGGAAATAAGTTGTTGAATAATGACCTATGACTACCGTTTTTCGTAACGAAAGTGTACTCTTATCTCTGTGGCATTCATAAGAACCTTTGAAGAATCGAGAGACAGAACATGTGTTGAATTTGATCGCATGGCAATCAGATACCAGGGCCGCAAACCATACTCCTGCCGTCAGAAAAAGAGACCGCAGGGATGCCTGGCGAAACTTACACATTGCCAGCAAAGACATGGCTCTGTCCGTTCTTATGGTTACTGTCATGTCATATCAAGTTACAGAAATATTGACCTGAGGCAACGATACATGTTATAACAACACTACTGCATGTTGAATTTCATCTGGATTTGTCATTGCACTGCCTTATGGTTATATGGTATTTCATGTCTTCAGGAGTCTTCAGTGTTTCCTTAGGGATCTCTTGTTTCAATTTTCCAAAATATAAAAATTCCAGACTGTGCAGACCGCTTTTTGTTTCCGGAACGACCGATGTGACTGTCTCCAAAACTGTTGTTAAGAAGGTCCGTACATAAGCGGAACGAAATTGTTAGCACACCAGTCACGATTGATTGTCCGTTGTTTCTTAACGTCATTCAACTAAATGTTGTATACAAATGCCCATATTGCAGTTTTCGTAGATACCATTCGGAGAGCTGTAACCGATTTTAAAAGTCATTGCTTTGAGGCTGTTGACAGAGGGAAACTTTTAAAGGATAAATGCGTTGGAAGGTAGGATGCGCAGAATTCTTCCTAGTCTGATACCACTCGCACATTCAATCTGTCTTCTAGTAACATGTTGACTGTGTCTTGGCAAAACTTTAGTTGCATTTCTCTCTCTTTCTGTTATTTTTCGTTACCGTTTCTCCACATTTCGGATTTCTTGAATTTCTTAAATCATGTTTGCAAAAACAGATCGCCAGAGCTTGGCATGATCACGATAGCCTTCAGCAGGCGACCGCGCCGCCGTTTTAATAGTTCCGCAACATTCGCATTAAACGAAAACCACGAACACATTTTCGACAGTCGTGAAAGACTGAATAGGTTGATGAGCAAGATAAGTGGTCGCTACAACAGCAGAGCACAAATTAATGGACATGAAGTGCACAGGTAGACAGACGAACCGTACCTGACTCACATACTTATTTACATATGGTAAATACATGTTGCAGGTGCCAAATGTTTGTGGTCTTATCTTGTTACTAGTTGATCAAGTTACATACGTTATGTCAAAATCCTCTTCTGAATCTCTTTTTAGCGTCACAGAAAAAGGAATATAGTTCCACTAGAAAAAGAAAAATGTCGCAGTCCGGTTGCTACTAACGTTAAAACTACTTACGACAGTCAGAAAAGTCGCCTAATTTTCCGATAAAACTTATCTATAACCACACTTCAAAATATTTGTTGGTTAAGGATATATTTTGGTGAGCTGTCTTGAAGGAGAGAGGAGGAGATTGGCGTCTAATGTCACGTCGAGAACATGGTCATTAGAGACGGAGCACAGGCTCGGATTAGGAAATGATGGAGCAGGAAATGAGCCGTGACCTTTCGAAGGAACCATCCCGGCATTTGCCTGAAGCGATTTAGAGAAATCACGGAAAACCTATATCAGGATGGCTGGACGCGTGTTTGAAGACTCATCCTGTGGTGTCACCGCCAGACACCACACTTGCTAGGTGGTAGCTTAAATCGGCCGCGGTCCATTAGTACATGTCGGACCCGCGTGTCGCCACTGTCAGGATCGCAGACCGAGCGCCACCACAAGGCAGGTCTCGAGAGACGTACTAGCACTCGCCCCAGTTGTACGGACGACATTGCTAGCGACTACACGTACGAAGCCTTTCTCTCATTTGCCGAGAGACAGTTAGAATAGCCTTCAGCTAAGTTAATGGCTACGACCTAGCAAGGCGCCATTAACCATTTATACCATTGCATGTATCTCAAGATAGTCTCACTTGTATCATCAAGATTGCTGTATACCAAAGGACGATATAAAAGTTAAGTGTTCTAGTAGCTACGTTCTTTTCTTTATCACATTCATTACGAATCCTGTTCCAGACTTAACGCCAGACGGCGTGAGTTGACGCGTGTCCTTTCGGCTACTTCACTATGGACTGGCTGCCTTAACAGTCCACTACACATCCTCCCGACAGCGAGTCCAGTGCGCTAAACAATCGTTACCTCGACCGTAGTGTTCTTGTAATTTAATAACATATTTCCAAATAAATTATTTCTACTGTGTTGACGATAGGAAAGGGAATTAAAGTTTGAGGAGTAGAAACAAAAACTATTAGGTTTGCTTGTTATCTTGTACTTCTGTAAAAAACAGTAAAAGAGCGGCAAGATGTGCGAACGGAACAGTGTCTTAAAAAAGAGCTTATAAGAAGAACATCGACAAAAATAAAAAGAGGATGTTGTCGAATCTAGCGTTGCTGAGGGAATTCGACTAAGAACTGAAACAAATGGTTCAAATGGCTCTGACCACTATGGGACTTAACATCTGAGGTCATCAGTCCCCTAGAACTTAGAACTACTTAAACCTAACTAACTTAAGGACATCACACACATCCATGCCCGAGGTAGGATTTGAACCTGTGACCGTAGCAGTCGCGCGGTTCCAGACTGAAGCCCCTAGAACCTCTCGGCCACCGCGGCCAGCGAACTGAAATACCAAAGATAGTTGAGTCCTGCTAGTTGGGCAGCAAAATAACAGGCGGTTTCAGAAGTAAAGACAATATAAAATTCAAACTCTCAGTAGCAAGTATTGTTAACATATTATATACATTTAAATGTTACGAAGCCTTTCTGAAACTGTTTGTCTAGAGTGTAGCCTTACATGGGAGTGAAATGTAGGCGATAGTGCAAAATCAGATGTCATCAAGTAATGTAGACCAGATACGTTAACCGTCTCAGTGAAAAGTCTGAGCTTAAAGAAATTAACTGTAATTTTTGGAAACGTTAATTGAGGATCTTGCAATAATGATTCCGTGAATTTGTAGGTGAGATAATATTAGTGTTTTATTGAGCTAAGTGTCGTAATAAGGACGGAGAATAAACTTGATGACGCATAGGGGATCTATAAAGGATGATCAGAAAATTCGCGTTGGAGGGCGTCGTTGCAGTTTGTATACAAAGTAGTGCGACTCCGATGCGGGTGTATAACCACTGACTTGTCGGCAAGGTATCAGTATGGCATCCGTGTTTTCCCGAGACGTGTGCGGTAAATGCGGAAGCGTTAACTATGGCGCAGTTATTACCAAATGCGTCCAAACAGAACCAGTGTGTTGTTACATTTATTTGGCTGGCGAAGGACAAACACCGGTGGTCAAAAAAATGGCTCTGAGCACTATGGGACTCAACTGCTGCGGTCATAAGTCCCCTAGAACTTAGAACTACTTAAACCTAACTAACCTAAGGACAGCACACAACACCCAGCCATCACGAGGCAGAGAAAATCCCTGACCCCGCCGGGAATCGAACCCGGGAACCCGGGCGTGGGAAGCGAGAACGCTACCGCACGACCACGAGATGCGGACACCGGTGGTCAGCCACCGCAGGATGATGACTGTGCATGTCGAAAGCCTCCGTTAACGTGCGTTTACATCTGTGCTGGGATTCGACAAAAGAAGCCGTGTGGCCAGTCTCACCCATTACGGACAATAAGAGGGACATTTTCGAGCACCCGCTCTATAGTCCTCTCCATACGATTATCACGCATTCGGTTCCTTAAAACAGGCCTTGAAGGGTTGGCAACTCCTGTCGGACGAGATTCAGGTATCTTCAACCTCGTGCCTCGGTGGCATGATTGCTTCAATGCTCAAAGCGATTTTGCATGACTGGCATACCCTTTCTGGACTGTACGGCCTTCTAACGGAACGCCAAATATGCAAGAAGATCTCCGATGCTGTGATACACGTGTTAGTAAAAGATAAACTAAGAGGTCAAAGTCCTTAATGAGTGGGTTCCATAATATTTAACACAGCTTTTGGGGCGAGATACAAGACAAAGCGAAGTCTCAATAATACGCCAACAGCGGAGAGAACTTAACACCCTCCTTAAACTCCCGAGAAACACAGAAGACTTGCTTAATTTGACAGTTCAAAGTCTTACGATATAAATCCAGCGTCTTAGATTAGAACGTGCTATAACGTCTGAAGAAACTCCCGTTCCGTTCAACTGTTCTTCCAAGAGTATTGCCGTCTCTGTCAGAATTATGGTATGAAACTTCCTGGCAGATTCAAAATGTGTGCCGGACCGGGAGTGTAATATGTTTTTGCGCGCAAGTGATGTACTGAAAGGAAAAGATCTCCGGTTTGTGTCTCTGTAAGGCACAAAGTTTTAATCTACCAAGGTGCAAATCAGCATATACTCCACTGCAGTGAGAATATTGACTCTGGGAAATCGCAATATCGTTCGCAGGTCTCACAGATTTAGTTTCTGCTCAAAGAATCTTAATCCCATTTCAAAATTTCGTCCAGGTTTCCTTCACAGATTTCTCAGTGTATATACTGAATAACGTGGGAATAATTTGCAAGTCTATCTCGTATCATTCTCAATGGCAGCGTCCCTTTCATATCCTTCGACTACTACAAGTGCAGTCCGGTTTCTGTAAAAGTTTTGGATAATCAGTATCGTATCCCTGTTACCTTTAAAATTCAAGTAATAAGTTCCAGGCAACACTGTCAAAATCTTTCTCTTAATCTACAAATGCCATAAATGTGGGTTTGTCTTTCTTTTTCTAACACAACAGCCTGGTGCTAGACTTTCAACTGGACACCACTACGACGTGTTATGTGTCCGTAGCTTATGACTGTGATCCTATCGGGGAACCGGGAATAGGGGACCTACAGTTTAAAGTGGAATTGCAACTATATGTCGTTATTGGAAAATCTTCATTAAGAGGTGAAAGCTAAGTTATAGGCAGACTGAGACACTCCGTGGTTCAGCCGGGATTCAGTACAACGACCTTTCTGGTTCCAGGCAGCCGCTTTACCACTAGAACACCAGGCTCAACGTCTAAGATACGTCGAAGAGTCAGTACTGCCTCGCCTGTTGCTACATTTCTCCATGATCCAAATTGATCCTCTCATAGGTCGGCTTGCACCGGTATTTCCATTTTCTGTAAATAATTCGTTTTAGTATTTCGCAGCCATGTCTTACTAATCTGACAGTTCGGCTGTATTTACACCAGTGAGTACATGCTTTCTGCTTAGTTGGAATTATAACATTCTTCGTGAGGTGATGCATCGGCTGTCTCGTCTTTCGCATACGCAATGAAACAGTCGTCTCGGCAGGCTCTCCTAAGTATCTCACTAATGCTGAGGTAATATCTGCTATTTCAAGGACCTTGTTTTGACTAGAATCTTTCGCACCTCTGTCAAATTATTTTCTCAGTGTCATATTTTCCATCTCATCTTCACCTGTGCATCATTCCTTTCTATAATATTATTTTCATTTCCCTTGTACAGTCTTTCTAAGTATTTCTCTCATCTTTCCCTTCGTTGGTTAGAAGAGGTTTGCGTCTTAGCTACTGATATTCACATAAATGCTTCTGCTATCTCCAACTGGCGTCTTTACTCTTGCTGCAGGTTCTACTTGTCTTTACCATGCTCGTGTCCGCTTATTCATCTTTTGGTTTATCCTCTACCCAGTACTGCTAAGCTATTTTGAACTTCCTGTCAGTCTCATTCCTCAGGCGTTTGAGTTCTTTTTTGCTTGCTTCATTTTTATATTTTCTCCTTTCGTCAGTTAAATGCAATATCTCGTGCATTGTTCGAGGATTCCTACTGGTCCTTGTCTTTTTGCCTATTTGATCGTCTGCTGCTTTCAGTATTGCATCCCTGAAAATTTCCCATTCGTATTCTATTGTATTCCTTACTTCCGTTTCCGTCAATCGATGCGTAAAGCTTCGTTTGAAACTTTTAGCAACTTCTCAATTTTTAAAATTATCCAGGTCTCATCTTCTTAAATTTCTACCTTTCCGCAGTTTCTTCCGTTTTAATCTGAACTTTATAACTAATAAATTATGGTCAGAATCCATATTTGACTCTATAAACTTTTTCCTGTTTAAAATCTGTTTTCGAAAAATCTGTATTTTCATTACGTAATGTGTTTGAAAAGTCTCCCGGTGTACTACATATGTAACTTTTTGCCATGATTTTTGCCCCAAGTGTTATCAATTATTAAATTATGATATGTGCAAAGTTCTACCAGCCAACTTCCTGTTTTATCCGCTCCCTCAGACCATTCTCCCGTACTATTTTCTATTTTAATTTAATTTTCGTTTTCGTTCAATCGAATTTCCGTTCCCCACAACAATTAAATTTATTCGCATGCGATATCCGAGTAATTTATTTTGCGTCATACATTCTTTCAGTCTCATCATCTGCGAGACTAGTATTCGCATAGACTTCCGCTACTGTAGTTGCATTGCCCATATTTGATTTTGTGTTGATTTCCCTATAGTCAACTCATTTAAATTTCGGACATTCCTGCGCTTCACTACACTATATCTATGTTCAACGTACCATTTACGCACGAACCCTCAGTATGCCAGTGCGGTTTTTCTCATAACTTCGTCCTTAATAGACCCCACCCGTAGATCCGAATGAGGAACTATTTTACCACCAAAATATTTTCCCAAGTGAATGAATCATCACTCCGTTTTGCAATAGAAAAACATGTCCTCCGGGAATACTGCGGCTGTACTTCTCCTCTGCGTTCAGCTCTTAGCGTTACTGACAAGGACCTCCTTAAACGCGAGGTCACAAAATGTCAATGATGTTTACGGCATACGACGTCGGATATGTTGTCTAAAATGCAACCACACTCTTGACTGGCAACAGGGGGCGCTGCTAGAGGTACCCTATAACGAGCACAGCCTGAGGTTACGGAGTGAAGTCGAACTGCTTAGTCGAAGAGTAACTCACAACAGAGCTTCAGTGCTGGTGGTGTCGATACAAAGCAGAGTAAAGGCAATGGCAAAAAAAGCAAACATTGCTAGCAAACAGTGCATTATATCTACAACAACAGTTGTCGAAGTCGACATTTCGTCAGAAAGGAACCCAAGAAATTTCACAGACTGAGAAATGAGTGGCAGATGAAATATTAGCGTTTCTCCAAGACGAGTCAGTGGATTGTGTGGTGTCATATACACTCCACTGTGCGGCCAAAGTACATGAGGAGTACAACAAAGACAACACGTGCTTGCGAAGTGAAAATAATATTGAAACAGGTGTTAAGCCATGTAGTTCATCATTCTTGTCGAACAGGGAGCCACAAATCCCGTCTCTACGGAACCGTAGTAGAGGACAATCTTTGTACAAGAAGCGGGTGGTAAACATAATTAGGTATATGGAAGAACATCCACTGCGTAGTAAAAAAAACTATTATGGATAGATTTCTAATACGTCGGCCGCATTATGATCATGTAGTGCATATGGATATTCAACGGAGGACAAGGCGCACTTGTCGGAAGCACCAGTGTTTGTGCGTTTCAAGGATTCTCGGTACAGTTTACAGTATGTGCATGGTAGTGACTTAGTACGTTGTACACATCAAATTGCGCGCGACAAGGGAAACACTGGATAGTTTTATAACTCCAGATAGTGCTACAGATTTCGAAGACGAAAGGTAACGAAATTTCAAACAAAGCGTCAGCCTCACAATGCACGGCAAACTGTGGAATCAGTCTGAAAATTTGTAGATGAGATAAACTAACTTACCCATCATTCAGTAAGGAATTCGCTTTCAACTCCGAACTGTCGGAATTTGAAGAAGAAATGCTCATGAAATGAATCCTGGAAATAAGAGGCACCAAGTGTGTTGTGTCAAGATCAACTAACATCAATGTAACGTATTCGTGTACAATTATGCCGACTGTTAATCTCGATGGTAAGTTGGCTGGAAAGATATTTACTTTGCTGCGAGAGGTTGGAGGTGCTCTGCACCCTACGATTCTTTCACGTGTGCGTGATCTTGCAAGGGATCTATATGTACATCTACATTTATACTCCGCAAGCCACCCAACGGTGTGTGGCGGAGGACACTTTATGTGCCACTGTCATTACCTCCCTTTCCTGTTCCAGTCGCATATGGTTCGCGGGAAGGACGACTGCCGGAAAGCCTCCGTGCGCGTTCGAATATCTCTAATTTTACATTCGTGATCTCCTCGGGAGGTATGAGTAGGGGGAAGCAATATATTCGATACCTCATCCAGAAACGCACCCTCTCGAAACCTGGGCAGCCGCGATGCAGGGCGCCTCGCTTGCAGAGTCTGCCACTCGAGTTTGCTAAACATCTCCGTAACGCTATCACGCTTACCAAATAACCCTGTGACGAAACGAAACACGCGATGTACGGAATATGTAGGTCGTAGCAGGCAAGAGTGGGAAAACTATAGTACGAGCACTGCTTTTGGCCAGAGGCTGCTCAAATTCACTTGCTTGATTCTTGTTCTGCGTATAAAAAATCATACCCCTTTAAAGCAAACAGTCGTTTCTGAAAAGTGTGTGACTTCGCAGTTCATACCACGTGGATCCACTGGACAAATCCAGCCTCTGGAAGTTTAGTTTTCTCGTGCGTACAAAACCTATTATCGCACTACCTGCTGGCGCACCTTGAAGGACAGCCGGTTTCACGTTAAGCTCCTCAACGGACTTTCGGCGGGGGGTTTCGTTGCTAAGTTTCAGCCACCTCGATATGAATCTCTTCTCACACGCACGCCCCCTTCAAGTTACTGAACTGCATTTCTTAGCCGAAAAAAGTTGCAGGAAAAACAGCGGTACGCCTCGTAACCACAAGTCGCACTAAATATTCTTTCGTCGGTGGAAGGAATAGTTAAATGAAAGTATTTATGTGCGTAAATATTCATCTTATTACGGTAAGCTTGTACACCAGTTACTACCAAGCCTTTCTTTAAGCTGTACAAAGACTGAAAAGTCCATATGCACACATCATTAATCCCCATAGCCAGTATATGCTAATTATTAGTGATACTTCCCAGAACCCCCCCATGAACCATGGACCTTGCCGTCGGTGGGGAGGCTTGCGTCCCTCAGCGATACAGATGGACAGATGGCCGTACCGTAGGTGCAACCACAACGGAGGGGTATCTGTTGAGAGGCCAGACTAACATGTGGTTCCTGAAAAGGGGCAGCAGCCTTTTCAGTAGTTGCAGGGGCAACAGTCTGGATGATTGACTGATCTGGCCTTGTAACATTAACCAAAACGGCCTTGCTGTGCTGGTACTGCGAACTGCTGAAAGCAAGGGGAAACTACAGCCGTAATTTTTCCCGAGGACATGCAGCTTTACTGTATGATTAAATGATGATGGCGTCCTCTTGGGTAAAATATTCCGGAGGTAAAATAGTCCCCCATTCGGATCTCCGGGCGGGGACTACTCAAGAGGACGTCGTTATCAGGAGAAAGAAAACTGGCATTCTACGGATCGGAGCGTGGAATGTCAGATCCCTTAATCGTGCAGGTAGGTTAGAAAATTTAAAAAGGGAAATGGACAGGTTAAAGTTAGATATAGTGGGAATTAGTGAAGTTCGGTGGCAGGAGGAACAAGACTTCTGGTCAGGTGATTACAGGGTTATAAATACAAAATCAAATAGGGGTAATGCAGGAGTAGGTTTAATAATGAATAAAAAAATAGGAGTGCGGGTTAGCTACTACAAACAGCATAGTGAACGCATTATTGTGGCCAAGATAGACACAAAGCCCATGCCTACTACAGTAGTACAAGTTTATATGCCAACTAGCTCTGCAGATGGTGAAGAAATTGATGAAATGTATGACGAGATAAACGAAATTATTCAGGTAGTGAAGGGAGATGAAAATTTAATAGTCATGGGTGACTGGAATTCGTCAGTAGGAAAAGGAAGAGAAGGAAACATAGTAGGTTAATATGGATTGGGGGGAAGAAATGAAAGAGGAAGCCGCCTTGTAGAATTTTGCACAGAGCATAACTTAATCATAGCTAACACTTGGTTCAAGAATCATAAAAGAAGGTTGTATACCTGGAAGAATCCTGGAGATACCAAAAGGTATCAGATAGATTATATAATGGTAAGACAGAGATTTAGGAACCAAGTTTTAAATTGTAAGACATTTCCAGGGGCAGATGTGGATTCTGACCACAATCTATTGGTTATGAACTGCAGATTGAAACTGAAGAAACTGCAAAAAGGTGGGAATTTAAGGAGATGGGACCTGGATAAACTGAAAGAACCAGAGGTTGTAGAGAGTTTCAGGGAGAGCATAAGGGAACAATTGACAGGAATGGGGGAAAGAAATACAGTAGAAGAAGAATGGGTAGCTCTGGGGGATGAAGTAGTGAAGGCAGCAGAGGATCAAGTAGGTAAAAAGACGAGGGCTAATAGAAATCCTTGGGTAACAGAAGAAATATTGAATTTAATTTATGAAAGGAGAAAATATAAAAATGCAGTAAATGAAGCAGGCAAAAAGGAATACAAACGTCTCAAAAATGAGATCGACAGGAAGTGCAAAATGGCTAAGCAGGGATGGCTAGAGGACAAATGTAAGGATGTAGAGCCTTGTCTCACTAGGGGTAAGATAGATACTGCCTACAGGAAAATTAAAGAGACCTTTGGAGGGAAGAGAACCACTTGTATGAATATCAAGAGCTCAGATGGCAACCCAGTTCTAAGCAAAGAAGGGAAGGCAGAAAGGTGGAAGGAGTATATAGAGGGTTTATACAAGGGCGATGTACTTGAGGACAATATTATGGAAATGAAAGAGGATGTAGATGAAGATGAAATGGGAGATAAGATACTGCGTGAAGAGTTTGACAGAGCACTGAAAGACCTGAGTCGAAACAAGGCCCCGGGAGTAGACAACATTCCATTAGAACTACTGATGGCCTTGGGAGAGCCAGTCATGACAAAACTCTACCATCTGGTGAGCAAGATGTATGAGACAGGCGAAATACCCACAGACTTCAAGAAGAATATAATAATTCCAATCCCAAAGAAAGCAGGTGTTGACAGATGTGAAAATTACCGAACTATCAGTTTAATAAGTCACAGCTGCAAAATACTAACGCGAATTCTTTACAGACGAATGGAAAAACTGGTAGAAGCGGACCTCGGGGAAGATCAGTTTGGATTCCGTAGAAATGTTGGAACACGTGAGGCAATACTAACCTTACGACTTATCTTAGAAGAAAGATTAAGGAAAGGCAAACCTACGTTTCTAGCATTTTTAGACTTAGAGAAAGCTTTTGACAACGTTAACTGGAGTACTCTCTTTCAAATTCTGAAGGTGGCAGGGGTAAAACACAGGGAGCGAAAGGCTATTTACAATTTGTACAGAAACCAGATGGCAGTTATAAGAGTCGAGGGGCATGAAAGGGAAGCAGTGGTTGGGAAAGGAGTGAGACAGGGTTGTAGCCTCTCCCCGATGTTATTCAATCTGTATATTGAGCAAGCAGTAACGGAAACAAAAGAAAAATTCGGAGTAGGAATTAAAATCCATGGAGAAGAAGTAAAAACTTTGAGGTTCGCCGATGACATTGTAATTCTGTCAGAGACAGCAAAGGACTTGGAAGAGCAGTTGAACGGAATGGACAGTGTCTTGATAGGAGGATATAAGATGAATATCAACAAAAGCAAAACGAGGATAATGGAATGTAGTCAAATTAAATCGGGTGATGCTGAGGGGATTAGATTAGGAAATGAGACACTTAAAGTAGTAAAGGAGTTTTGTTATTTAGGGAGCAAAATAACTGATGATGGTCGAAGTAGAGAAGATATAAAATGTAGACTCGCAATGGCAAAGAAATCGTTTCTGAAGAAAAGAAATTTGTTAACATCGAGTATAGATTTAAGTGTCAGGAAGTCGTTTCTGAAAGTATTTGTATGGAGTGTAGCCATGTATGGAAGTGAAACATGGACGATAACCAGTTTGGACAAGAAGAGAAGCTTTCAAAATGTGGTGCTACAGAAGAATGCTGAAGATTAGATGGGTAGATCACACAACTAATGAGGAAGTACTGAATAGGATTGGGGAGAAGAGAAGTTTGTGGCACAACTTGACTAGAAGAAGGGTTCGGTTGGTAGGACATGTTTTGAGGCATCAAGGGATCACAAATTTAGCATTGGAGGGCAGCGTGGAGGGTAAAAATCGTAGAGGGAGACCAAGAGATGAATACACTAAGCAGATTCAGAAGGATGTAGGTTGAAGTAGGTACTGGGAGATGAAGAAGCTTGCACAGGATAGAGTAGCATGGAGAGCTGCATCAAACCAGTCTCGGGACTGAAGACCACAACAACAACAACATTTCCCAGAAAGTTTACTAACAGATTTTTTCTTTTAGAATAGCTCGCTCAAATGTTTCTATAATCAGTCTCACGGGGAAAAAAAATGTTCACTTTCGCGAGTACGCAACACGCCACTCGGGGTTCAGGTATTTAAAATCACACCAAAAGTTCTGAATTTCACACCGTGCGGTAAATCTAACTCTTTCCCACACTTTACGGCACTTCTCAAACTTTTGAAAGTGAAATATTACACTATTTATAATTTTCGTCGGAACACATATGAGTACGTCTGATCACTGAGATCCTAGCCCCGAGTGTACTCTTCTAACAAAAGAAGTTTCTAGTTCCTCGAAAAAACGGGCGAATATGCTAATTTCTGATTGGCAGAGAAACATTACAGCTAGTTGTAGAGCAGCATCAAACCCGCTCAACCCCGCGCATATATAGAGAACCAATCGCCGCACGGGATTAGCCGAGCGGTCTAAGGCGCTGCAGTAATGGACTATGCGGCTGGTCCCGGCGGAGGTTCGAGTCCTCCCTCGGGCATGGCTGTGTGTGTTTGTCCTTAGGATTATTTAGGTTAAATAGTGTTTAAGCTTAGGGACTGATGACCTTAGCAGTTAAGTCCCATAAGATTCCACACACATTTGAACATTTGAACCAATCAAAATTTGTCACATAATGAAAACAGTAAATTATCACAAATAAATTTTGGAAACTCACAAATTCCCTCTTAACAAAACCACTTTACCGAAATCATAATTTTATTACCCCAGTATCATAAACTGACGAAATACACTCATGCTCATAAATTAAGGATAACTGCAGAATGTGGTGCCACACAACGTGGCACTGTACAAAACTGGCGCTAATAGCATAGGCACATGGGGAACACACACGACACAGATCTGTAAGTCCACGGTATTGGTGATAAGTTGAGAAAACAGTCCCAAAACACATGTCCTACGAAACGCCACTGTTTCCTGCGCATGTTCCCCGACATCAATATGCTGTATGATCACCATACACACGTACACAGGCTACATAACGGTTTGGCATACACTGGATCATGTGGTCGAGCAGCTGCTGAGGTATAGCCTCCCATTCTTCCACCAGTGCGTATCGGAGCTCCTGAAGTGTCATTGGGGTTTGAAGACGTGCAGCGATACGTCGACCGAGAGCATCCCAGACGTGGTCGATGGGGCTTAGGTCTGGATAAAAGGCAGCCATTCCATTCGCCTGATATCTTCTGTTTCAAGGTACTCCTCCACGACGGCACTTCGGTGGGTCCGTGTGTTACCATCTATCAGGAAGAGGGTGGGACCCACTGCACCCCTGAAAAGGCGGACATACTGGTGCAAAATGACGTCACAGTGCACCTGACCTCTTACAGTTCCTCTGCCAAAGACATGCAGGGATGTACGTGCACCTATCATAATCCCACCCCACACCATCAAACCACGACCTCCATATAGGTCCCTTTCAAGGACATTAAGGCGTCGGTATCTGGTTCCTGGTTCACGCCAGATGAAAACCCGGCGAGAATCACTGTTCAGAATATACCTGGACTCGTCCGTGAACATAACCTGGGACCACTGTTCCAATGACCATTTAGTATGTTCTTGACACCAGGCTTTACGGGCTCTCCTGTGATCAGGGGTCAGTAGAATGCACCTTGCATGTCTCCGGGCGAATAAACCATGTCTGTTCAGTCGTCTGTAGACCGTGTGTCTGGAGACAACTGTTCCACAGGCTGCGGTAAGGTCCCGAGTAAGGCTACCTGCACTACTCCGTGGCCGTCTGCGGGCACTGATGGTGAGGTATCGGTCTTCTTGTGGTGTTGTACACTGTGGACGTCCCGTACTATAGCGCCTGGACACGTTTCCTGTCTGCTGGAATCGTTGCCATGATCTTGAGATCACACTTCGTGGCACACGGAGGGCCCGTGCTACGAGCTGCTGTGTTTGACAAGCCTCCAGTCGCCCTAGTATTCTACCCCTCATAACGTCATCAACACACAGTCACCATTAGCACGTCTGAAAACGTCTGCACACTTACTCGCTGCACCGCACTCTGACATGCACCAACACACCTCTGCATATGTGGACTGCTGCCAGCACCACCGTGCGACGACCGCAGGTCAACTGCACCGCATGGTCATACCCCGAGGTGAATTAAATCAGCAAACCGCCCACAAGAGCGTTGTTTCACCATGTATCAGCATTATCCTTAATTTATGAGCATGAGTGTAGTTTATAACAAATTCCTCGGTCCAATGACTGACACACGTTTCATTCTTGAATATTCCACATGGTACCAGTTACTTCAATGTATAATATAAAAGCTTCGCATGAAATAATGTTTCTCATTCACACCTTCATTCAGTCTCATAACTAAGCACAATTGTAGTAGTAGCAATAAACAATTTCAAAATGAAACAAACAGAACTGCAAATAAAAATGACAGTATTTTGACTGTAGCTCGAACAGTGTCTTTCAGCTAGTGACCTCTACCAAATCGCATAGAAAGTACATCGTCTCGGGCATCTGACACCACCTGTCCTGCCCGTGTCTCACACTGTACGTCTGTTCCCTGCTGTTGCGAACTCAATAGGCAAGATGTAAGGCGCTGCGGTTCGAATGAAATGGTTCAAATGGCTCTGAGCACTATGCGACTTAACTTCTGAGGTCGTCAGTCGCCTAGAACTTAGAACTACTTAAACCTAACTAACCTAAGGACATCACACACGTCCATGCCCGAGGCAGGATTCGAACCTGCGACCGTAGCGGTCGTTCGTCTCCAGACTGCAGCGCCCACAACCGCACGGCCACTTAAGGCGCTGCGGTTCAGACAGTTTCGCATTCTGTTGCATTATACCAATACGATTCTATACGTATTATTTAAGACTGGACACCTAGCTGAACGTCCTGCACGGTTTGTAACTCCCAAGTAGTTCGTCTTTGACGTTGATCGTGTGAACCTTTGTGATCAGTGTGGCGCGTTATTTTTCATTCGGTGTTGATGGTGCGGGTTAATGGTTTGTTTTGAACATTTATAGAATGTCGACGATTTCCATTTTGTGAAGCATGATGCGTATATCCTATAGAAGGTTGATCCCCGCTCCTCAGGGGCACTCATTTTCTGTCGCCCTCCTGATGCAAAATATTAACAGCTAATATTTTTCGTGTCATAACTGTTACCACAACACTTTCAAAGACTGAACTTGCATCTTCGCACTCAAGGTGTAAGGTGTAAGATAGCAAGCTTGTACCGGCTAATGTTACAAAGCCAGCTCACTGTCAGTCAATCACATAGACAGGTGTACCACCTACTTCATTAACCGTCTGTTATATTCCAAACGTAATTGTTCAGTGTGGTTGCACCTACGCTACAACTGTTTACGCGAACCACCCCACTGCTTCAATGTCCATGTAGGACAGGGGAGAGGCTGCTATTTACACGCAATGCTCTGTGCCAGACAGACAAAAACTGTTGCTATCGATGCTTCAATTTAAGTAATAACACATTTATAGCCGCATTCATTACCATCTTGAAATTGTGTTTCGCATTATGAAACGGAATGAGCTTTTTAATAAAGGAAACAAATCTCCGGTACGAGTACGCGATCATTATTAATATGTTATGGACAAAACCGCCTATCGCAGAATAAAATTTCTTTATTTGTTGCGACATTTCGGTTACTACCATCATCTGATACCTGCAGTTGAGATGAAAGCTCCGCAAAGTGTGACATGCGTTTGTTGTACACCATCAAGCTCCAAAAAATATTTTTAAATAGATCACTCACCAAGAAATTTGAACTTGCTCCACTAGGTTCAGCACCAATGTTAAAACCTATACCTAATCGGGGCGTCAACTAAGAACTGGCTCAAAACTTACACAGAGATGTAAGTTCTAGCCGACACGTGCCGACAGTGTGGGCGATGTTGCCTTCAAATTTAAACTTCATTTGATTATTATTCTATTTTCCCCTTCCATTTTTTAAAAAGATGGACATTATTTAAATTTCAAATAAACACAGACAAATTATAAAACACAGATTTAAATTAGTATCGTTGCATATTCATGACATCAACTGTTCGGACGACGATTTTTTAAAAATTATTTTTCAGGTTTTTAATTTTTCAGTTTGATGAAATAAAGCGGAGGATGTCTCCCGCAGTCGGAGACGAAACGTCAGGGGAGAGTTCTAGACATCGACCACGGCCTATCAGCCCGGAAGTTTTAATTAAAGACAACAGTGGCCATGAAAGCCTACATTGTATGATCAAACGCCTGTTACTGTTTATGATGTTTTGATCTTAACTGCAGATAGATGATGATGGCAGTAGCTGAAACATCGTAACAAATAAAAAAAAATTGATGTAGCTATCTAGACAGTTTTATTCACAAAGTAGAAGAGAGATTTCTTTTTCCAGATCGATAACTGTTGAGTTTTTTCCTTCTGGGTATTTGCATCACCTGTGCACTGCGCAAATGATGAACCGGTGTTAAAGGAAGGGAGTGTGACGCGCAACGATATTTTACACCGTGGGCCGTCGACTCCTTGTAATATCAATGTGAAAAACAGCTGAAACTACTTTATTGGGAGCAGACTCTAATATCTGCGCCATATTTATCGGATACTGACGGACTGACATAATTACCATCTCTCAAAAGCAAACGAAATGTGATAGAACCGTTAGTAGACAACAAGCCTTGTGACATTCTGCAACACGACCGTGAAAATGCACGTGGGAGCTTTGTCCCGCCTGTAAAGACAATAAGCTTTTATCTGTGTTACAACCCGACAACGGAGGACAACGACGGTCGACATACAGCTGTTTCGAAGCACCGTCTTACAAATGAGACCACGCAGCAGAAACTCCGAACAAGACCTTGCCAAGGAACAATAGAAATACGCCGCCTGATAAGATGACTCAAGCTTGTTGTTACCACCACCATGATAGCGGTGTCAGGATATACCGTCCTAAGGAAGATAGTCGGCTCAAGAAGTAATTGCTGCAAGCCGACCTCCGTGCCAGTATTGTGGTATGAGCTCACTATGAAATGTGTGTAGTTTCGTCAGATAATTGATTTTCGTAGCAGTTGGTGTCTTACCGCACAGTATGTCATTTTATAAGACGACAGCTCTTCTTTCAACAAGACAGCATTGCCAACGGTGTTTCGGGGAGCATGGTGATGAAATGAAACATTATTTTTCCTTTGGTGTCAACTTACAGTTGTCCACTATTCTCTTCTAGTGAATGATTGGTGAATAGATATACACGGATAACTTGGGTGCAGAACTTGCTGATTAATGATTTCTGTGTTATCTAGGAACCACACTTCACAGAAATGTCTACAGTCTGACTTCACGCAAAGTGAACTCTTTGGGGTTTATCGATAGCCCGTCCACCTTGGTAGCTGCGGGGTCAGCGTGGCTGCATGCCAACCCAAGAGGCTCGGGTTTGATTCCCGGCAGGTTAGGAGACACAAAAACTGGGAATTGTGTTGTACTCATCATCATTTCATCGTCACTGACATACACGTCGCATAAATAGCGTCAGCTATAAAGAGTTACACCTTGCGGAGATCCGCCGCACGAAAAAAGGAGAGATCGATACCCGAGTTCAGCACGTCCCTCTCACTTACATTGGCGACACACGAATCCCTTACGTGAGAGCTATCTCACTATTGCTACATTCTCACAATACGGCAATGAGCCATCTAATGGCTGAGTCGTCGACCGTATGTTAAATCCTTATTGTCCCTTCGTTTACACCGGTAGGCATTTTCTGTTTCATTTAAACTATACAAGCTATGTTAAATACATATACACAGAAATAAGCACAATGGGTATAACGACAGAAACTGCACCACATATAACATAGTTCTTTTATTAACTGCTATTCTATTAGACAATTAATTATGAGTTCTCAATTAACACACTGTTTTCTAAAGTAACATAAATTCTTTTAAAAATAACAATAGACTGGCACATATTATGTTCTGAAAAGAGTGTTCTTTGCCTTTTTTTAGATGGACTCAGAACTTAGGTTGTCATATTGTTTACCTGTTTTTAAGAGAATTAGAATCATAAGACATTTAATAATATCTAAAGGTGTTATAATATTACTATATACTAATTTTACAAAATGTTATGTATGTGGGTTATCAATCCTTATTTGCTTTAGAAATAATTATTCAGGTTCATTAGATGTGTACTGGGTTTGACAGCCAATGGAGATAGTGTACTGCATGCCTTAGTACAACTCGATAGCGGTTGAGAAGCATTATGCATCAAGCTATAGTTGGTTAGTGTATCAACTTTTACTTTTGCAATTATTAATGTTCCAGTATATTACCTAAATAGAGTATCACGTAAAGCTATCATCAGCCTTAAGACTGATTTGAGGACAGCTCCTCTAATTGTAGTCCTACTGGAGTTTGTGTGCCTTTGCCTTCTGACCTTGCAACTGATCTACCCGGGCAGTTGTAGGGGTACTTAAAATTAAACGTTACAACTTCCCGTTTTTCACTTTAGTATATGAGTACCAAGAAACCCAACAGCATTCTCACGTCGGATACACCTGCTCTTATCTAATCAGCGGAGTTAAACAACGTCGGGCCTGGTTGGAACACCGAGTGCAGTTGGCTCAGGGTCACTCAAGTCGCTGAAGTGATGTCCAATTGTAAAATTGGCATCACTCCGTTGCTCCATATGGCATTATTACTGCCTAAAACAAGAATAATCGGATCACTTAGCCCTTTACATAAGAAATTCCTATTTTATGTTTCTTTTCCAATTGTGTGCTTCTATTTATTATATCTCAATTAGAACTCGAAGTGTTTATTCATACAAACTCGAGATTCCCTGCCCAAATGTAGTTAGTAAGCTTCGCTTGCAATTCGCCTCGAGAATTGTCATATTCAACCACGTGACCGCCGTTGTCTTTTACTTATCTCCCATGGTTAGTTACCTGGTCCCTTCAGCTCCTAGGTGTCCTTTTTTTTTTTTTTTTTGAAGTAATTTAATAGACACCCATAGAGTTCAGCTACCATTATAATGAATAAAGTAATGTCATGTGTTGTGGTCCTAAGAAATAGTGATAGTTGCTTCCTTTCTGCTCATTATGGCACCTCTGGCTGTTAGTTTAATGTAAGTCCGCTAGAACCAGATCATGAATAAAATTTAAAAAGAAAATATTGCTCGGCGACAGGAGAAGTGACAGTGGCAATCAATTCAATACACTAATGGTAATCTTCAGGAACGTCAGCCGTGTTTGAAGAGCGATGTATTACAGTTGTAAATACCTAGTAAGACAAATGGTTCAAATGGCTCTGAGCACTATGGGACTCAACATCTGTGGACATAAGTCCCCTAGAACTTAGAACTACTTAAACCTAACTAACCTAAGGACATCACACACATCCATGCCCGAGGCAGGATTCGAACCTGCGACCGTAGCAGTCGCGCGGTTCCTGACTGAGCGCCTAGAACCGCTAGACCACCACGGCCGGCCCTAGTAAGACAGGCTCAAATGGGATTCTAGAGCTGATGCTTGAAATGAGTGCAACGCAACACACTTTCAGGTAAGTAAAGAATGCGCTTGTCGGACCACGAGTACTATGGAGCGTCCGCCGTCATCCACTTCCTTATTTTCATTGGTGTAGCTGCTTCAGAGGTTTGCCACAAACGTTCAGTCACATAAGAAAATTTGGTTAGTAGTACTAATATGTGATCCATGTACATTTGCTATACAACTGTAGAACAATTAAGTTACGGCAGAGGCGCCGCGTGTGGTTTGTACTCAAAATATTTTATATAATATATATTGTATATATGATTTCTACGGCTGTCACCGCCTCTCGCACCCCAATCCCCATCGTTCACGGTCATTCCAGTCTCCTTCATTAAGACCTCTCGCCGCCATTGCTTCGTTGACATCGCCTTTCCAGCACCTCGCGGGTCTACTGCGCTTTCTTCTTCGTTGTGGAGTCCATTGCCGTACACGTTTTGGCCATGTTGTGTCTGGCATACGCTGAAAGTGACCCCACCAGAGTAGGCGCTTCCTTTCTATGTAGTCTAGGATTTTGCTTTCGACATTCATATCCTCTGTGATCCTATCATTTCTAATATGATCAGTTCTGGAATATCCCCAACTCCGTCTCCAGAAATCCATCTCGACAGCCAGCAGGCGATCTTCCTGCCTCTGAGTTAGTTTCCACAACTCTGCACCATATGTTGTGGTAGATGGTATATTTTGCTCTGTGCGTTATGTTTTTGTTCCAGAGAATACCATTTAGTTGTTTTATGGTTCGCTTGCCCTGGCCAATTTTATTGTTTATATCGTCCATACTTCTATCTTTGTACGACAGTGACACTCCCAGGTACTAAAAATTATGACACCTTTAGCAGCATCAGCACCGAGTTGTAAGTCGTTAACAACATTTTCTCCCATTTTCAGGTATTCTGTTTCAGATACGATTATGACAAGACGCCATTTTTCATATTCTTCTTTTAGTTTTCGGAGCATGTAATTTGCATCTTCCTCATCTCCAGCTCCTAACAATTGGTCATCAGCAAAAAATAAAGTGGACAAGATCTCATCGTCTGTAGGGATACCTATTCCTCCGCATTTCCTTTTCCAGGATTTTATTGCCTACTCTAGGTAGATCTTAAAGAGTGTAAGGGCGAGTGTGCATCCCTGGTGTAGTCCCTTTGCCACCTCAAACTCTCGAGATAGTCGATTTCTCACTTTTACCATTGTCATACAACCTTGGTAGAGGAGTTTGACAGCTTTTACATAGGTCGGTGACATGCCATTATCAATTAGACTTGTCCATAGCTTGTTCTGTGGAACTGTGTCATAAGATTTCTGCAGATTACAAACATAAGGTGGGTCGTTAGGCACCTTGCTGTCCTATTTTCCACTAGGTTTTTGAGGGTAAATACTCCATCAGTACAGAAGGGACCAGATCCGAATCCATTTTGTTCTTCAGATTCGGTTATTTCTTCTTCCATTTTCTGTTTTAGGATACGACAATCGACTCTCGCCATGGATGGCATCGCACTAATACGTCGACAGTTTGCACAATTTCTCCTGTTGCCCTTCTTAAATATTGATGTAATTTTTGCCTTTTTCCACTCCTTTGGGGCTTCGTCACCTCTAAGGCGTTTGTCAAATATCACTGCCAATATCTCAAAGCTTTTTCACCGCGCTACTTTAACCAGTTCTATAAAAATTAATCCTTGACCTGGCGACTTTCAGTTTTTCATGGCATTAAAGGCATTTTGGACCTCCTTCTGGGTTTTCGGTGGTATATTATCGTTACTGATTTCAATGTCTGGTGGGTTCTCAGTGAATGCCGCTGTGTTTTCAGTTAGTGGTCCTTGGTAGTGTTGTACCCATTCCTGCACGCTAATGAGGTTTTAAATGTACTTTATTCTGTGTTATCATTTTCTTTCATGACTTCCAGGCTTTATTTGCTCTTGTAGTCCCTATTCTTTTTTCTATCTCTTCACCGGTTTTCTGCCAGGCTTCGTTTTTTTTTGCCTTAATTATTGTTAACTGTGCATCATTCCTCCACTCTCTGTATTCTCGCCAAACATTATCTGATCCTGAGTTCAACCATTTATTATAAACTTTCTTCTTCCCTGTGCTTCATAAGCTGCGTTATGGATGGCTTCTTTAACCATGTCATACATCTTATCTACAGAAGTTTCTTCAATGGCAGCAAGTTTTTCTGCTAGCTTTTGCTGGTACAAGAAACTGGTAGAACTATGGTCAAGGATTTGTAAATTATACTGCATATTATTGGCTTTCTCTGGCCTAGTTTCACTTAAATTTCTGTGTCTTTGATAAACTTGAATAATATCTTAGACATTAGCAAAAAATGGTCCGACCCGCACTCTGCACTTCTCATAGCTCTCACGTCTTGTACTAATAGCTTTGTTGTTTGCTTTATTATGACATAGTCTATAATGGACTTGAGGTTAAGACTTGATTTCGTCTATGTGTATTTGTGGATGTCCTTATGCTCGAACCATCCATCCAGAATTCTTAAGTCATTTTGCATGCAGAATTCTATCAAACTTTCACTATTATTATTTATGGTTTCTTCACCGTGTTGTCCCACTATGTTGTCATTAGTTTCCCATCCTGTTCTGACATTTAGGTATTCTAGTAAAATGACTTCTTTGTGATTCCCTATATTTTCAAGAGATCTTGTCAATTTAGTGTAGAATAAGTCTTTCCTCGCTACATCAGCGTCGTCGTTTGGTGAATAGACCACAATAATCACCAAAGAATGGCCCTTTATTTTCGTCTGTACTTGCAGGATTCTATCACTAACATATTCCCAGCTGGTTAGGTTTTTCTTGAGTTGCTTCTTTATGGTAATGGAAACTCCACTTTGGGATCGTTGTTCCTTTGGTACGACACTATAAATGTATATGTAATCGTTTGTCTCTTCTGTACCACGCCCTTTCACTTTTGTTTCTGTTAGGCTCACTATGTCGACGTCAAGGCGCTTTCTTTCTTCAAAGACTGCACTTGTCTTTACAGAAATTCGTTGTATATTCCATGTTGTAATTCTCACTGTCCTTTTCGTGCTTGTTGTTGTCTTCGTTTTGATCCATTCCGTTCCGAGGCTAAATTGGGAGGTTTTGCATAACCCCCCGAGTTCGTGGGTTTTTTTTTCCCACTAGACGATTGCCTTTCTGGGCTCAGGGACTTTGTCTATTCCTCCCTTCGTTTCCCCTGGGAATGAGGTGCCACTTACGCCAAGTCTGCTGTACCGAAGTATATCTTCTTCGCCTTCCTTGCCGATGTGGTCCTCGCCCATAATCCTGGGCATGGGTAATGCGTTACACCCCGCGATACTGGGTCCCCAGCAGAACTTCGCCACCAGCTCGAAAGCCGGGCCCATTCCTGCGACGTGGACGTTCCTGCTCAGAATTACCCAAGTAGTCCCAAGGGGGCTCTAAGCACCCTGGGCCGGGTTAATGTGCGTGTATGGTTCCACGCACAAAAGCAAAATATTATCTCTTTCGTAAATAATAATTTAGAACATTTTATTTCGACACTAGACTACACTTATCACTTGCGATTAGAGATCTGTAGTCACATTTGTGTACTATGGCAAGCAACCTGCTTGTGTTTTGTACACATAGTGTTACTCTCCACCAAAAAAACACCTACTTAGGGAGGACATTTGGTAGCGTATATTTAGAAAAATGGGAAGTCAACTCCCCCCCCCCCCCCCAACTCCTATATTGGAGCCAGACAGCTACCTTGCATTCTTGTGCAGTAAAGCGATACCTTTTGCAAAGATGTAAATGTTTATGAGATGTTTGGTGATTTGGATTTGCTTGTTATGTGGTATGCCCATGTGCCACTTCATACAGTATCAGCTATAAAATAACTTACCTGCATTATGTGGTTTGTGGCAGTAGCTCGACAGCTGCATTGTATCCTTGTGCGGTAAAGCAATATATACAGCTTAGTTCCAATATATATGTGACGTTCTTGGTGACTGAGATCCAAGATCAGAAATCTGTAATCATACACGTGTGTTATGACACGCAACGTGCATGTCTTTTTCCATGGGTAGTATTGCTCTACACACCAAAACACTTATACCGAGAAGGGAGTTTGTAATGTATATTTGTTAAAGTATCAGACATTAATGTAGTATGTCATTCGCAAGCAACTATTACACTCCACCCGAGCAACTGTACAGAAGACTCAAAGAAACTGAAAAATGCAACCCAGCGGTTACCATTGGAAGATGCCAATACGTGAGGGGGTCACTTTTTATTTATTTATACGTGTCCAGAACAGATTATACATAATATCTACAACTATTACAAAGTATAGGTGCATATTTATATTCCATCTGCTGACCAGAAATCTGCTGCACGGATCGTCCATAGAAACAGGTTATGACAGTTTCCTGCAGTTGAGTAGGTGCTGGTGGTCTTAAGGTTCAGCGCACTCACACAGTTCGTCCCCTGAGGTGTATCCCCATTTCTTCATGTTCACCTTACACCGAGATACTTCAGTTCTCAGTCTACTGAGAATCTCCCATGTCTCGTATGGGAGGTGATGACCTGCAGGAAGTTCTTCTTTGGGGCTGTCCCAATATTTCTCTGATAATGAGCTATTACAGAGTCGTGTCCTACGGTTTGCAGGTGTTGTCTGAATTGGTTGCGTTGTCTGGAGGAAACTTTTTCTCGATTTGAGTCTTGGTGGTTGATATTCTTTTCCAAACAGGGGGTGTCTTTGGTCCATCGTCTGCTTCTTTCTTTCTGTTTCAGCTGCTGCTCCCCTTCGGATGTCTGGACGTGCTACCCCGATGAGGTAGTTGACTTTGTTAACAGGGTTGCCTGCAAGCAGCCGGTTACAATTCGTCCCGTTTCATTTAGGGCAATATTTACCTGTTTGGCTTGGCTGGAGTTCTGCCACACAGGTGCTACATATTCAGCAGCGGAGAAGCACAAAGAAAGGGATGATGTGCGGAGGACATGTGGATGTGCTCCCCAGCTGTTGTGGGACAATTTCTTAATAAAGTTATTCCTAGCTCAGACTCTCATTTTTGTAGCTGTGCAGTGGTCTTTGAAGATGAGGGAACAGTTCAACTTTACTCTGGGGTATTTTGGGGTGTCACAATGGGTTAGCTGTTGACCTCTCTAGGTTATTCTCAGTTTCCTCTGAACCCCTCTATTTCGTAAGTGAAATGCACACACTAGTGTTTTTGATGGGTTTGGCTTCAGGTAGTTGTTAACATAATAGTCAGATAGTGCCTTAAGACCTGTTGTAAGTATTCCTTCAACCTCCACAAAAGTTCTACATTGCGCAGCAAGTGCTATGTCATCTGCGTAAATGAACGACCTTGTGACAGGACTAACTGGCTGGTCAATAGTGTAAATATTATAAAACATTGGGGCTAGCACACTTCCTTGGGGGATACCATTTCTCTGTGTCCTCCATCGCCGCTCTTGTTTTGTAGAGTAAAAAGAAATGTCTGTTTTGTAGCAGACATCTCATCAACTGTGTTAGGTGGAAGTCTTTCGTGGTGGCTTGGTTCTTTAGTTAACTTTTTCCTGCGACTGATGGTGTCGCATGCGGCAGTAAGATCAAAAAAGCGACACCGGTGATCTGACCACGTTCATAATCCATCTTCTATGTATTGTGTCAGGTTCAAGATCTGTCCACAAAACGACCTCCCGGGGCGGAAGCCCCGATTGTTCTCTGATCAGTCTTTGGTCAACTTGGCCCGAGATTCGATTGAGAAACGTAGGAGGTCACTATAATGTACCGATAGCGTTCCTGTAGGTTTTAGAAGAACTAAGACGAGTTTTTTTTTTTCAAGCATAAGAGAAGGACAGTTCTGTAGTGTTAAACGGGGACGTTTGTGGTACATTTAACAATTATCTGTATGACAAATTCTCCAAGTTTTTCTATGCAAGACGTGGTGTGAAGGCATATGTTCTACATGGGAACAATAACGGGTCAGCAAGAGGCCCATAGGAAAAAAATAGGCAGGAAGCACTGGACACCATTTCGAAGAATAATTCCACAGCTATATCTCATTCAGCCAAGGTATTTTCTCTTCGAAAAGAGGAGGAGCGTACAGAGCCTCAGGAAAGTCTCTTGCACTTGGGTTGAGAAGCTGCCCTGAGAATCAACAATCATCAACGGCATGAGGATGCAGAACGCAATGGAAACCATAATGTCTATCCACAGGACATGTGGCCTGCAATTGAAAAAGTGGATGATGATCTCTCCATTGGGAAAAGATACCGGAATAGCACCCACTGGGATCTCCGAGAAGGGCTGCCAAGGGGGGAAGCGACCATAAGAAAAAGATTGAAAAACTACCGGTAACGAAAAGATAACATTCCATGAGTCGGAGAGTGGAATGTCAGAAGCTCGAATGTGGTGGGGATGCCAGAAAATCTGGAAAGGGAAATGCAAAGACTCAGTCTAGATATAGTGGGGGTCAGTGAAGTGAAACGGAAAGAAGACAAGGATTTCTAATCAGGCGAGTACAGGGAAATATCAACAGCAGCAGAAAACGGCAGTAGGAGTTGTTCTGAATGAATGGGAAGGTAGGGCAGTGAATTTGCTACTGTGAACAGTTCAGTGATAGGATTGTTCTCGTCAAAATCGACAGCAACCCAACTTCAAAACAATAGTGCACGTATACACGCCGACGTCGCAAGCTGCAGACAGAGAAAATGTATGAAGATACTGAACGGGTGAAGCAGTTTGTAAAGGAAATCTAATAGTCATGGGGGACTGGAATACACTTGTAGGGCAAGGAGTAGAAGAAAAGGTTACAGGAGATAATGGGTTTGGTATTAGGGATAAGAGAGGAGAAAAACAATTGTAGTTTGTAACACATTTCTACTAGTAATAGCGAATAATCTGTTCAAGAATGGCAAGAGGAGGAGGTGTACTTGGAAAAGACTGGCAGATATGTAAAGATCTTAGTTAGATTATATCATAGTAAGGCAGAGATTCCGAAATCAGATAATGGATTGTAAGGCGTACCCAGGAGCCGATACTGACTCAGATCACAATGTAGTAGTGATGAAGAGTAAGCTGAGATTAAAGAAATCAGTCAAGAAGGATCAATACGCAAAGAAGTGGCATACGGAAGCACTAAGGAATGAGGAAATAGCTTTGAATTTCTCTAAAGCGTTAGACACTACAATAAAGAATAGCTCAGTAGTCAGCCCATTTGAAGGGGAATGGACATCTGTAAAGAGGGCAATCACAGAATTTGAGAGAAAATGTAGGTACAGAGAAGGTAACTGCGAAGAAACGATAGGTAACAGAAGAAATGCCTCAGTTGGTCGGTGAAAGAAGGAAATAACAAAATTTTCAGGGAAATTCGGGAATAAAGTAGTACATATCGCTGAGGAATGAAATAAATAAGAAGTGTGGGAAAGCTAAGGTGGAATGACTACATGAAAAATATGAAGAAATCGAAAAAGAAATGATTGTCGGTAGAATTGACTCAACGTACAGCAAAGTCAAAACAGCATTCGATGAAATTAAAAGCAAGGATGGTAACTTTAAAAGTTCAATGGGAATGGCGATGTTAAATGCGGAGGAGAGAGCAGATAGGTCGAAAGAGTACATTGAAGGCCTTTATGACGGTGAAGATTTGTTTGCTGTAATAGAAAAAGAAACAGGAGTCGATTTAGAAGAGAAAGAGGATCCAGTATTAGAATCAGACAGAAGTGGTAGATAACATTCCGTCAGTATTTCTAAAATATTTGGGGGAAGTGGCAACAAAACGACTGTTCACTTTGGTGTCTAGAATGTATGAGTCTGGTGACGTTCCATCGACTTTCGGAAAAACAACATTCACACAATTCTGAAGACTGCAAGAGCTGACAAGTGGGAGAATTATTGCACGGTCAGTTGAACAGCTCATGCATCCAAGTTTCTGATAAACATAATAGATAGAATAATTGAAAAGAATATTGAGGATGTATTAGATAACATTCAGTTTGGCTTTAGGAAAGATAAAGGCGCTAGACAAGCAGTTCTCACGTTACTGTTTGGAAGCAAGACTAAAGACAAATCAAGACACGCTCGTAGGATTTGTTGACCTGAGAAAAGCTATCAACAATGTCAAATGGTGCAAGATGTTCGAAATTCTGAGGAAAATAGGGGCAAGTTATAGGGAGGGACTGGTAATATACAACATGTACAAGAGCAAAAAGAGAATAATAAGAGTGGAAAACAATGAACGAAAAGGTTAGATTAAAAAGGGTGTAAGACAGGAATGTAGCCTCTTGTCCCTATTGTTCAGTCTATAGATCGAAAAACAATGATGGAAATAAACAAAGCTTCAGGAGTGGAATTAAAATTCGAGGTGAAAGGATATCACAAATACGATTCGCTAATGATATTGCTATCCTGAATGAAAGTGAGGAAGAATTACATGATCTACTGAATGAAATGACCGGTCTAATGAGCAAAGAATATGGACTGAGAGTAAATCGAAGAATGGCGAAAATAATGAGAAGTAGCAGAAATGAGAACAGTGAGAAACTTAACATAAGGATTGTTAATCAATGTAGGGCGGAGCAAGATGACAAAAAGAACAGACTGACACTGGTAAAAAGTGCATTCCTGGCCAAGAGAAATTTTATAGTATTTGACATAGGCCTTAATTTGAGGAAGAAATTTATGAGAATGAACGTTTTGAGCACAGCATTATAGGCTAATGAAAAATGGACTGTGTGAAAACCGGAACAGAAGAGAATCGAAGGATTTGTGTTGTGGTGTTACAGAAGAATGTTGAAAACTAGGTGGACTGATAAGCTAAGGAATGGGAAGATTCTGTGGACAGTCGGAGAGGAAAGGAATATGTCGAAAACACCGGCAGAAAACCGGACAGGACGATCGGACGTCTGTTAAGACGTCAGGAATGACTTCCATGATACTAGAGGGAGCCGTAGAGGGTAGAAAGTGTAGAAGACAGTCCGCAGCTCGTGGTCTTGCGGTAGCGTTCTCGCTTCCCGCGCACGAGGTCCCGGGTTCGATTCCCGGCGGGGTCAGGGATTTTCTCTGCCTCGTGATGACTGGGTGTTGAGTGTTCTTCATCATCATTTCATCATCATTGACTCGCAAGTCGCCGAAGTGGCGTCAACTAAAAAGGACTTGCAATACGGCGGCCGAACTTCCCCTCATGGGGCCTCCCGGCCAACAATGCCATACGATCATTTCATTTCATTTCAGTGTCGAAGACAGACACCGGAACACGTCCAGCAAATAATAGAGGACATAGGTTGCAGGTGCTACTCTGTGATGAAGAGTTTGGTATAGCAGAGGAATTCATGGCGGGCCGGCCTATGTGGCCGACCGGTTCTAGGCGCTTCAGTCTGGAATCGCGTGACCGCTACGGTCGCAGGTTCGAATCCTGCCTCGGGCATGGATGTGTGTGATGTCCTTAGGTTAGTTAGGTCTAAGTAGCTCTAAGTTCTAGGGGACTGATGACATCAGATGTTAAGTCCCATAGTGCTCAGAGCCATAATTCATGGCGGGCCGCATCAAATCAGTCAGAACACTCATGAAAAAAATAAAAAGAACGCATGAAGTAAAATTGGTAGACATAAAAATGGGTATTCTAACGGACCAACTGCTTCTAATATCGCAACAGCTTCGTTTAGTTGACTATTACCTTGAATATCTGCATATAGTGCAAGACTTTTGCGCGATTTTTAATAAAATGAAGATGTGTGACTATCTAACGCCAAACAATGCAAGAAGAATGAAATTCTGAACAACAATAAAATGTGGTTATAAACGATAGACGAACTGGAGTAGACTTTTTAATGTGGATCAGCTCGATTAGTAGTATTAATCTATAGGGTGTTACAAAATGATTCGACAAACTTCTAGGGATTTTAGAGGGTGTGTTTAGGAACAAAATGAGGTAGGAACATGTGTTCGGAAACGTCATCCAACAACACTGCAGGGAGCTACAGCTGTAGGGATCGGCGTGTGCCGCTAGGCCATCGCTTCGACAGCAAATGTGACATTGTATGTTGATGGGCCGTAGGCAGAACGTCTTGCAATAGACCTGTCTTAATCAAAATATCCACGGCTGTACTGCCGGTCTACAGTGTCCAACGGGCACAATATTTCGGCGATCATACATGTCGCCTTCATCAGGTGAACTGCCGGACTGAGCTCCTGTGAACGTGCCGGCACGGAGATCCGTACACTATGGCTGCTCAAGGGGAACTGGGTTCGTTCGCGGCGGCGGCCGATTTAAATACCCTCCGCCCGCGGCGCACTCACTCCGCCGTCCGCGCCCCGCGCCACGGTCGCGCGGTGGAACATATTGCGACGGCGTCTGAGATGACGTCAGTGTGATGGCTCTGTCCGCCGTGGTCGTCACAACTATACATTTGCTCGATTTACTCTTGAGTAACCCAATCGCTGGTTCCCAAGCCTCGCTAAGATTATAGCCACAGTCACGGTTTATGAGGTCGTCATTGGTGCGAATTTCGATGGCCTCTGTAACAACGCTGTCCCAGTATCTCGACGTCTGTACCAGAATCCTCGTGCGTTCATACTCCATAGCGTGATTTTCCGACAAACAATGTTCAGCGACCGCCGACTTGCTCGGATACATCAGTCGAGTGTGCCTCTGGTGTTCACGGCATCGATCCTCGACGGTACGCGTCGTCTGACCAATATACGACTTGCCACATTGACACGGAATCTGGTACACGCCGGCCTTCCTCAAACCGAGGTCATCTTTGGCGCTCCCCACCAGTGCACGAGTTTTATTCGGAGGACAAAACACAGTTCCGACCCGGTGTTTCTTCAAAATGCGGGCGATTTTCCCCGAGAGTGCGCCTGTATATGGGATAAACACAGTGCCTACCTCCTCCCTCGTGATTTCATCCATCTCCACAGGTTGTGCTGTAGTGGTTGGGCGGAGAGCACGTTGAATCTGCCACTCCGAGTACCCATTTTTTCGAAATACAGTCCTCAGATGTTCCAATTCCTGGGGTAGACTCTCTGCGTCAGAGATAGTGCGCGCCCTACGTACTAGAGTTTTAAGTACCCCATTCCTCTGTGAAGGGTGGTGGCAGCTGTCTGCGTGCAAATACAGATCAGTGTGCGTTATCTTCCGATACACCCCATGACCTAGGGTGCCGTCAGACCTTCTCTTGACCAAGACGTCAAGGAAAGGTAGTTTACCCTCCGTTTCAGTCTCCATAGTGAATTTGATGTTGGGGTGTATGGAGTTAAGATGTGTAAGGAAGTCAAGGAGTTTATCCATACCATGTGGCCAGATGTCGAACGTGTCGTCCACGTAACGGAAAAATCAAGTAGGTTTCCATTCGGATGACGACAGGGCTTCCTCCTCGAAGTTCTCCATGTACAAATTCGCTACCACCGGTGAGAGTGGGCTACCCATGGCGACTCCCTCCGTTTGTTCGTAGTATTCTCCATTAAAAAGAAAATACGTGGAAGTCAAGACATGCCTAAAAAGTTCAGTGGTCTTCTCGTCAAACTTCTGACTAATCAATTCTAGTGACTCTCGCAGGGGTACCCTCGTGAACAAGGAAACGACGTCAAAACTCACCATGATATCTGACTCACCCAACGTGAAGCTATCAAGGCGTTTAACAAAATCCACGGAATTACGGATGTGATGAGGCATTTACCCCCATAAGGACTTAATATTCCCGTCAGATATTTGGCCAACAAATATGTAGGTGCCCAGATGTTGCTGACAATGGGGCGTATTGGTACCCCCTCTTTGTGAACCTTTGGGAGTCCATATAGTCTAGGCGGTACCGGACCTTGGGGTAACAATTTCTTAGCGTCACCCTCCGGCAAATCTGCATCCTTGAGAAGCGACCTCGTCTTGTTGTCCACCTTCTTTGTAGGGTCAACGCTGATCGTCCGGTAGGAATCGTCATTTAGCAGGCTCTGCATCTTATCAGTGTAGTCCTTATGGGAGACAACTGTAGCATTGCCTTTGTCAGCCGGTAAGACAACAATTTCAGAGCGCTCCCACAGATCACCACCCTTCACAGAGGAATGGGGTACTTAAAACTCTAGTACGTAGGGCGCGCACTATCTCTGACGCAGAGAGTCTACCCCAGGAATTGGAACATCTGAGGACTGTATTTCGAAAAAATGGGTACTCAGAGTGGCAGTTTCAACGTGCTCTCCGCCCAACCACTACAGCACAACCTGTGGAGATGGATGAAATCACGAGGGAGGAGGTAGGCACTGTGTTTATCCCATATACAGGCGCACTCTCGGGGAAAATCGCCCGCATTTTGAAGAAACACCGGGTCGGAACTGTGTTTTGTCCTCCGAATAAAACTCGTGCACTGGTGGGGAGCGCCAAAGATGACCTCGGTTTGAGGAAGGCCGGCGTGTACCAGATTCCGTGTCAATGTGGCAAGTCGTATATTGGTCAGACGACGCGTACCGTCGAGGATCGATGCCGTGAACACCAGAGGCACACTCGACTGATGTATCCGAGCAAGTCGGCGGCCGCTGAACATTGTTTGTCGGAAAATCACGCTATGGAGTATGAACGCACGAGGATTCTGGTACAGACGTCGAGATACTGGGACAGCGTTGTTACAGAGGCCATCGAAATTCGCACCAATGACGACCTCATAAACCGTGACTGTGGCTATAATCTTAGCGAGGCTTGGGAACCAGCGATTGGGTTAATCAAGAGTAAATCGAGCAAATGTATAGTTGTGGCGACCACGGCGGACAGAGCCATCACACCGACGTCATCTCAGACGCCGTCGCAATATGTTCCACCGCGCGACCGTGGCGCGGGGCGCGGACGGCGGAGTGAGCGCGCCGCGGGCGGAGGGTATTTAAATCGGCCGCCGCTGCGACCGAACCCAGTTCCCTCTGAGCAGCCATAGTGTACGGATCTCCGTGCCGGCACGTTCACAGGAGCTCAGTCCGGCAGTTCACCTGATGATGGCGACATGTATGATCGCCGAAATATTGTGCCCGTTGGACACTACAGACCGGCGGTACACCCGTGGATATTTTGATTATCAGATACGCCGGGAGAAACTCAAGAATCAGACCTGTCTTGTTTGTTAGTCGGTGATCACTGCTGGTTGCTACGATCGTCAGTGGAGAAGATGGCACTCGCTAATTCGTAAACAAGCCTGGCCTCCTATGAACATGGGTGATGCTTTTGGTCACTGTTTTCAACCCGCAGTTTATTTTTATTTGAGAACCCTATAAAATCTCCAGTGTTCTTCGACGTAATGGATATCATAGGCAGCGTCATAATCGCGGGAGCAGGAGCTATCGCCATCTATTCCATTTGAGTTTTTGGCTATCAGTTGCGTTCAATGAGTTATGGCAGAGTTTTCTAGAGCTCTGCGATTGTATTGAATTCAAAGTAAAAGAAATATGAATGCAAAGAAAAGAGTCAGAAACGTCAGAGTATACTGTGGTAAACAACAGGAAACAAGTTCCAAGAGGTGAACTTTACTAATTATTCTGTTATTATAAAAACTGCAAAAAAATTAGAGGTTTTCAGAATGCCTGTGTTCTGCATTGCAGCGTGCCTGACATCTGCTTGACAGATGCAATCGCTCGAAGATATTGGGCATGCTGTGAACATCTTCAAATACTGCATGCATCCTTGCATCTAATTCTTCTGCTGAATTCACCCTCTTCAGATTACCCCATAAGATAAGTCCATCGGAAGTGCATCACTAACAAGGCGAGAGATGTGCCCTTCACGAGTTCCATTTAGTCGTGCTTGAGCACGTCCTTGTGTGTCATTGCAAACTAGAGAGGTATGTGAGCCCACCGTCTTGATTGATCTCGCTTGAGCCATTTGTTACTTGGTATTTGCACCTCCGACATAGTGCTGCTTTGGTAAACTTCTTTAGCTCGCTTACACCATTTAGCTAATCTTGTAGGCTTAGGTGCTTTCGATTCCTCATAAAACTTCTCTCGTCGTTTTCGCTTCTCCTTCTTTATGCATTGCTTGCTTTGGATGGCTGTCTCCTTGAATAATGAAGAAACTGTTAGCAAAGCATTATTAATATTATTATTTCATTGTTGCAAGATATTGTGGCCAGAATCTGACAAGACCCAGCACAGAATTAACGACCACAAGAGGGAATCAACAGTAATTAACTGAGTATGAACAGGAGGAAAACAATAAGGGAATAACAGACAATGGAAGCGGAACAGCTACGTTCAGACTGGTAATATAAGAGCGAAACGTAAATGTAGCTAAATCTGCACCAACGGTGTGTTATGAGAACGATACGAGAATGCAGTGAATACACATCTGAATGCAGAGATGCAGGGCGGATAGATTTATAGCGCAACCGAGCACTAATTGATCGGCATTGTAGGCATGACCTTGCTGTGCTGCGAGGCCACGGCTGCACATATTACGTACATTGGTGCTCCATATGTAGCAGTGCCACCTGGTGGCTGTCATCGGGTTCTACTTGGGATGCATTCTGATACTACCTGCAAAACACACCAGTCCTGCAGGACAAGCTGAGGTGTAAGGCACTTTTCACCCCCCACCCCCCTCCTGTGGGAGCTAGGTGAATCAGTCAAATAAGAAAGTGAGTTAAAGATGGACTGTCATCCAGTTTTGAGGTTTGTTTAAAATTCGCTAGTTAATTGGGATGTTAGTTTAAATTGAAATGCAAAATTATTACCTAATAGGCAGATGGACAAAAACGTGGCCTAATAAAATGTGTTAAAATTAAGTATTGAATATAACTACCATTTACAATGGCACCTTTGCGCTGAAATATGTTTGAGAATGTACGAAGAGTGCAGAATGATCGAAGCCTAAGCCACAAGAAGTAAAATGTGCGGAGGGGCAAAATAAGGATTTGAAAAAGTCTATAAAGGAAGTTAAGTTTTAATGATTTAAAATATGCTTTCATTAGTGCACCATCAATTGGAAGATCAATTAAACTTCACCAGAAATGGACTTAGCTAAGCTCAGTCGACACATAATGGAATTTCGTTTTTTGAGACAGTAAGGCTACCTAATAGGTAGGTTCATGGAGAAAAGAGGGACTTGTTTCTTGTAAGTGACACAGAAATTATGACCTGTTTACAATTAGTTTAACTAAATCGCTGTGATGTTCTGTCACCCTCTCACCACCTTTCCTCCTTTTGAAGTAATTTCTCCTGTGTTCCAGGTAAGTGCATCACGGCGCCTAATGATACCACTAGTGTCGCCACTACTCATGCCACTTCACATCGATCAACAGTAGCCACCGTGTACCGTGTTTCTGCACAAATAAATCTGAGGAGTGGCGTCGGCGCGGCGATGTTGACACAACGATGGCTCTCTATGGCTGGCACCCGCCCAACAGGTAAGGAAGCCGGATAGCAGCATTGCTCGCTGCCTTGTTGGTACCATGGCCGCTCCACGTGTCCGCTATCAGAGGAAAACGCCCTCTGCATGTGCACATACGTTCGACAAACATCAGGGGACTCCTTGTCACCGTGACAAGTGAGCCGGTCTTCGTGGTTCAGGCTGTAGTGTTCGCGCTAGTTCACAAGCCTACAAGCGTCTTTTACTTGTAGCAGTCCCATCGCCTCGAGCGGATCTGGCAGCACACTGCAAGCAGGCACGAGATTCATAATGACTGTATCTACATCTACATACACACTCCGCAAGGTACCGCACAGTACATGGTAGAGAGCACATTGTACCATTATTATCGATTTTTTGCAGTGTTACGTTCGAGTACTTGCGGCGTCGCGGTTCTTTCCGTCCCTTTACGACGGACCTGCACCTACCTTTGAACATTGTCTCAGCAGATGATCAGTAGGAAAGCCGAGTGAAACCTACTGTACCTCGACGTGAACCAGGCTACAATTTAAGTCACTAATCTACGTTTCGGTAGAAAGTTTTCACACAAATGGAAGATTGGAAATTTTGACCTCAATTAATATATTCTGAAACTTAGGTGAGCAAGTATCACTGCCAAGCCCGTGCTAGTCTTAACACAGTCACTCACAATCCCTTTCACTCACGTTAGCAAGTTTATGGTGTTGCATTTCCCGAAAACGTAATATCTACAAAAATATTGACTGTTTTTGATTGAGAATGCTCGGCAAATATTAAGTCTGTCGGTACCTAATGCAGTCACAGTTTTTAGCCACCGACCTGCTCAATGTATGTCTTTTTTCGTCACCAAATTCACTTAAAAATTCCGAAATTTTTACACACACATCGGAATAATTATGCCGTCACTTTCCAACACTTTTGATGTATGAAACACTGCTAGATCTGGCATCTTATCATTTCCATCGGAACTACTACTACACACGTTCGATCTGTTTCATGGCTACGCTTCGACTCTTCTCTAGAATACTCTGTCTTCTCTACCAGCAGAGAAAGGCGAGCGAAGAATACTGCTTTACCATTCGGCAGTTTACTCAACAGCCAATAGCAAAACAACATTCTCCCGCGTCAATCCGCACTTTTCAGCAATAACCAATAGAAAAATAGTAAACCTAACGACTACACTTTTTACCGACGTAATTATCTAATATTCTGAAGTTTTGCTTATGCATAAAGTTATTTGCTATTGTTATTTATACGTGAATTAGCTTTACCTTTACCATAAACTTACTTTGCAAATCTATTCTACAAAAATCCCCTTTGTCCATATCCACACTTCTTCGAAATGTTCCCACACTAAATCCTACTACATAACTCGTTAAACAATTATCTTCATATTGACCATAAACCACACTCACGCATCATTCATACTGCTAAAACACATTTATAACATTTTACATACACAAAAAGACATAATAACACTTTATGAAAATACTAGAACAGTTTACGAAAAACATTACATTACTTTAGTGCACTCTAGTGGGCACAATCGAAACTAAAATCAGTCTCCCTATCCAATGTTGTCCTCCATCGGCTGATACATAAACTACGTGTGCGTCCAGTCTCGCATCACCGTCTGTCACTACCCAGCTCTGAGACACGTCTCCCACTTAGCCGCCTCCAAGGCAGGATCGTTATACGGCGCTACGCCTCATACTGAGCGACAAAAAATTACTATATGTCTCTGTACGTGACCTACATTATTTTCATGATGGTTCACAATCTCAGCAGAATGAAAGCTCTCTAAATTTACCTAACAAAGCTGCACAACAACTCGTCGTCATTTTTTTCGATGTGTTTTCGATTTAGTTCCTTAGCCATTTCTTTATACACTCCTGGAAATTGAAATAAGAACACCGTGAATTCATTGTCCCAGGAAGGGGAAACTTTATTGACACATTCCTGGGGTCAGATACATCACATGATCACACTGACAGAACCACAGGCACATAGACACAGGCAACAGAGCATGCACAATGTCGGCACTAGTACAGTGTATATCCACCTTTCGCAGCAATGCAGGCTGCTATTCTCCCATGGAGACGATCGTAGAGATGCTGGATGTAGTCCTGTGGAACGGCTTGCCATGCCATTTCCACCTGGCGCCTCAGTTGGACCAGCGTTCGTGCTGGACGTGCAGACCGCGTGAGACGACGCTTCATCCAGTCCCAAACATGCTCAATGGGGGACAGATCCGGAGATCTTGCTGGCCAGGGTAGTTGACTTACACCTTCTAGAGCACGTTGGGTGGCACGGGATAAATGCGGACGTGCATTGTCCTGTTGGAACAGCAAGTTCCCTTGCCGGTCTAGGAATGGTAGAACGATGGGTTCGATGACGGTTTGGATGTACCGTGCACTATTCAGTGTCCCCTCGACGATCACCAGTGGTGTACGGCCAGTGTAGGAGATCGCTCCCCATACCATGATGCCGGGTGTTGGCCCTGTGTGCCTCGGTCGTATGCAGTCCTGATTGTGGCGCTCACCTGCACGGAGCCAAACACGCATACGACCATCATTGGCACCAAGGCAGAAGCGACTCTCATCGCTGAAGACGACACGTCTCCATTCGTCCCTCCATTCACGCCTGTCGCGACACCACTGGAGGCGGGCTGCACGATGTTGGGGCGTGAGCGGAAGACGGCCTAACGGTGTGCGGGACCGTAGCCCAGCTTCATGGAGACGGTTGCGAATGGTCCTCGCCGATACCCCAGGAGCAACAGTGTCCCTAATTTGCTGGGAAGTGGCGGTGCGGTCCCCTACGGCACTGCGTAGGATCCTACGGTCTTGGCGTGCATCCGTGCGTCGCTGCGGTCCGGTCCCAGGTCGACGGGCACGTGCACCTTCCGCCGAACACTGGCGACAACATCGATGTATTGTGGAGACCTCACGCCCCACGTGTTGAGCAATTCGGCGGTACGTCCACGCGGCCTCCCGCATGCCCACTATACGCCCTCGCTCAAAGTTCGTCAACTGCACATACGGTTCAAGTCCACGCTGTCGCGACATGCTACCAGTGTTAAAGACTGCGATGGAGCTCCGTATGCCACGGCAAACTGGCTGACACTGACGGCGGCGGTGCACAAATGCTGCGCAGCTAGCGCCATTCGACGGCCAACACCGCGGTTCCTGGTGTGTCCGCTGTGCCGTGCGTGTGATCATTGCTTGTACAGCCCTCTCGCAGTGTACGGAGCAAGTATGGTGGGTCTGACACACCGGTGTCAATGTGTTCTTTTTTCCATTTCCAGGAGTGTACTTTTGCATGGTACATGCCAGCTCGTCAAGGTCTTAGCAGCGCATCTTCGAGTTCGTTCGATATCTATTATCATGCCCACTTAAAATGGATACTGAGCGCTGGAATAGTAGCCTAGAATTGGGCACACTAACGTCTTGAATATCATTTTCTCTACACACTGCCTGTCCCTTCTTCCTGTCAGTGTTTTCTACACATTCGTCTCCTCACCAACCCTGCGAAAAACCTCCTCATTCCTTACATTTTAGATATACCCAGAGCCAAAAGCCACATGGATTTAGGAGATCATGCAGAGGTCACGGAACTCCTGACAGGCCCCCTGAGTTTATCCTCTTCAAAGAAGAACGGAAAGAGAGTAAAATTGTTTGTGAATCCACGCCGTACAGTCACATACGGCGGTGCGATGCTTCTTCATGCACAACACGCGATTTAACAGTATCCCAAGTTGGGCACTCCTGTGTGTTCACTGCACTCTGTAATGTAAAATGTGCGTCGTCACTCCATAAACTACTGTCCGGCCACATGTCATAAACTTTGATTCGTGCCAGAAACTGAAGAGCAAATTCAGAACTTTGCTGCCGATCATGTGGTTTCAGTTGCTGCACACTCTCTATCTTGTACGGGAACCAGTGGAAAACAGACCGGAAAATTTTCCATACTGTCGATCATGGGCTAGACAGTTCTCATGACACTGCACAGGCAGTAGCACTACCTCGGGCACATGCTGCATCGGTAGTTACAGCAACAGCAACCTCTTGAATGACTGCCACACCAAGATCACCCGTGTTTTCCCATTTCATTATCATTTTCTGTAGAACATTTAATGACATCGGGCATTCCAGTCAGCATTGTAACTGCTGCCGTTCGCATAAATCAGTTTCATTAAGAGAGAAGGGTATCTCTTCTCGATACTCATACTGTTCACGCACATTATGGCTTGTCAAATGACAACGTGGATACTCTACCGTCATACAGACAACGTATTGTGCCAGATTTGCATTTTGTTGCCTAAACTGCAACTGTTTTTTTCCGATATAAATTGGTTCAGCATTAACGCATTAGCATACATACCAAGTTTCGCTGCCATACGATAATTACAGCCCACGTTCCTCAGTGAATAGTTGCACTTCAGTTATAACCACTCAGTACATGCCAAATCAGAACTGCACCGACAAACTTTCCGGCATTGTTCAGGGATACCTTCCGAGTATTTAGGTAAAATGGACCAAAGGTCTACATCTACATCTGCATCCGCACTCCGCAAGCCACCTGACGGTGTGTGGCGGAGGGTACCTTGAGTACCCCTATCGGTTCTCCCTTCTATTCCAGTCTCGTATTGTTGGTGGAAAGAAAGATTGTCAGTATGCCTCTGTGTGGGCTCTAATCTCTCTGATTTTATCCTCATGGTCTCTTCGCGAGATATAGGTAGGAACGAGCTTGCCTCCTCGGTGAAGGTATGTTCTCGAAACTTCAACAAAAGCCTGTACCGAACTACTGAGCGTCTCTCCTGCAGAGTCTTCCACTTTCGCGATTACTAAATGATCCTGTAACGAAGCGCGCTGCTCTCCGTTCGATCTTCTCTATCTCTTCTATCAACCCTATCTGGTACGGATCCCACACTGGTGAGCAATATTCAAGCAGTGGGCGAACAAGTGTACTGTAACCTACTTCCTTTGTTTTCGGATTGTATTTCCTTAGGATTCTTCCAATAAATCTCAGTCTGGCATCTGATTTACCGACGATCAACTTTATATGATCATTCCATTTTAAATTACTCGTAATGCCTACTCCCAGATAATTTATGGAATTAACTGCTTCCAGTTGCTGACCTGCTATATTGTAGGTAAATGATAAAGGATCTTTCTTTCTATGTATTCGCAGCATATTACACTTGTCTACATTGAGATTCAATTAACATTCCCTGCACCATGCATCAATTCGTTGGAGATCCTCCTGCATTTCAATACAATTTTCCATTGTTACAACCTCTCGATATACCACAGCATCATCGGCAAAAAGCCTCAGTGAACTTCCGATGTCATCAACAAGATCATTTATGTATATTGTGAATAGCAACGGTCCTACGACACTCCCCTGCGGCACACCTGAAATCACACTTACTTCGGAAGACTTCTCTCCATTGAGAATGACATGCTGCGTTCTGTTATCTAGGAACTCTTCAAACCAATCACTCAATTGGTCTGATACTCCACATACTCTTATTTTGTTCATTAAACGACTGTGCGGAACTATCAAACGCCTTGCGGAAGTCAAGAAACACGCCATCTACCTGGGAACCCTTGTCTATGGCCCTCTGAGGCTCGTGGACGAATAGCGCGAGATGGGTTTCACACGATCGTCTTTTTCGAAACCCATGCTGTTTCCTACAGTGTAGATTTCTAGTCTCCAGAAAAGTCATTATATTCGAACATAATACGTGTTCCAAAATTCTACAACTGATCGACGTTAGAGATATAGGTCTATAGTTCTGCACATCTGTTCGACGTCCCTTCTTGAAAACGGGGATGACCTGTACCCTTTTCCAATCCTTTGGAACGCTACGCTCTTCTAGAGACCTACGGTACACGGCTGCAAGAAGGGGGGCAAGTTCCTTCGCGTACTCTGTGTAAAATCGAACTGGTATCCCATCAGGTCCAGCGGCCTTTCCTCTTTTGAACGATTTTAATAGTTGTTCTATCCCTCTGCCATCTATTTCGATATCTACCATTTTGTCATCTGTGCGACAATCTAGAGAAGGAACTATAGTGCAGTCTTCCTCTGTGAAACAGCTTTGGAAAATACATTTAGTATTTCGGCCTTTAGTCTGTCATCCTCTGTTTCAGTACCATTTTGGTGACAGAGTGTCTGAACATATTGTTTTGATCCACCTACCGCTTTGACATAAGACCAAAATTTTTTAGGATTTTCTGCCAAGTTAGTACATAGAACTACACCGGCGGATTGTTACAGAGTTATTGCATTTTGTTCGGTGTCTTACTCAATTAGCTTTGTATTCAGCCACAGGACGTGATTGGGGAATGGAGTACTGGGTTTTGTGACTGAAAGTTGGTTGGGGTTAAACAGTCTTGATTTACTGAGTTTATTAATTTTTAAACACACTCTTTCGAGTCTTCGAAATCCGACCAAAATGTCGTCCATTCATCGCTTTGAGACGCTACCTCGCTCCAGACTTCAAAATTTGCCCCAGCAGGGTGGCATTGGGGGAGGGGGGGGGGAGGAGGGTGTAAGACAAGTGGACTCACAAGCTTGATTGTTCTGAAAAAATATCTGAATAACTAATGTGATCTATTAAACATTTTTATTTCCTCCTACTCCAATTGACAAGACATCCGGTTTCCTACTTTCGTATTTATAATGGACGATCGATAAAGTTTTCTTTTCATGGCGTTGCTGCAACTTGTATGCAACGTAGCGCGACTTCGATGCGGTTATACAAAGGGAATTAGTATGGGATTCATATCTTACCGCCGTGGGTCCGGTAAATGAGGAAACGTTAACTATGCTACGTTTTTATCAAATGCATCAAAACAGGACCAATGTGCTGCTATTCTTTTCTTGGCTGCCGAAGGACAAACGCCGGTGGACATCCATCGGCGAATGAATAATGTGTATGGTGTATCATGTCTGTCGAACAATACCCCTGTGAAATGGTGCGTCAAGGAGCGCAGCTGCTTCATTTAAACGCACTTCCATATATCGCAAATGTTATAACGCACAGGTTACGCCAGTTGAAGTGGAAGTGGTTACTATATTTTACGATGAACAAATCACGTCCATAGCCGAGATAGTTATTTACGTTACGTTATCACATTGTACCTGGTTAGTAAAATGGTTCAAATGGCCCTGAGCACTATGGGACTTAAGAGCTGAGGTTATCAATACCCTAGAACTTAGAACTACTTAAACCTAACTAACCTAAGGACATCACGCACATCCATGCCCGAGGCAGGATTCGAACCTGCGACCGTAGCGGTCTCGCGGTTCCAGACTGACGCGCCTAGCACCGCACGGCCACACCGGCCGGCACCTGGTTAGTAGCAATGGTTGCTATGAACTAACAAACACACTAGCTGCCGCTCACTAAGCTACACCAAGCAATTTTTTAACCAAGAGCACTCGTCTGAAGTTCAATAATTTTAATGACAACAGCGTCACTTGCAGCTAAGGCAGTTGCATCGGTTATAGTACATCACTGGTACTTATCAGGAAATTACTCACTTAAGACCTCGGTGAAGATCAGTTTGGATTCCGTAGAAAAATTGGAGCACGTAAGGCAATACTGACCTTACGACTTATCTAAGAAGAAAGATTAAGGAAAGGCAAACCTACGTTTCTAGCATTTGTAGACTTAGAGAAAGCTTTTGACAATGTTGACTGGAACACTCTCTTTCAAATTCTAAAGGTGGCAGGGGTAAAATACAGGGAGCGAAAGGTTATTTATAATTTGTACAGAAACCATATGGCAGTTATAAGAGTCGAGGGGCATGAAAGGGAAGCAGTGCTTGGGAAGGGAGTGAGACAGGGCTGTAGCCTCTCCCCGATGTTATTCAATCTGTATATTGAGCAAGGAGTAAAGGAAACAAAAGAAAAATTCGGAGTAGGTATTAAAATCCATGGAGAAGAAGTAAGAACTTTGAGGTTCGCCAATGACATTGTAATTCTGTCAGACACAGCAAAGGATTTGGAGGAGCAGTTGAACAGAATGTACAGTGTCTTGAAAGGAGATATAAGATGAACATCATCAAAAGCAAAACGAGCATAATGGAATGTAGTCGAATTAAGTCGGATGACGCTGAGGGAATTAGATTAGGAAATGAGACACTTCAAGTAGTAAAAGAGTTTTGCTATTTGGGGAGCAAAATAACTAATGATGGTCGAAGTAGAGAAGATATAAAATGTAGACTGGCAACGGCAAGGAAAGCGTTTCTGAAGAAGAGAAATTTGTTAACATCGAGTATAGATTTAAGTGTCAGGAAGTCGTTTCTGTAAGTATTTGTATGGAGTGTAGCCATGTATGGAAGTGAAACATGGACGATAAATAGTTTGGACAAGAAGAGAATGGAAGAATTCGAAATGTGGTGCTACAGAAGAATGCTGAAGATTAGATGGGTAGATCACATATCTAATTAGGAGGTACTGAATAGAATTGGGGAGAAGAGGAGTTTGTGGCACAACTTGACAAGAAGAAGGGACCGGTTGGTAGGACATGTTCTGAGGCACCAAGGGATCACAAATTTAGCATTGGAGGGCACCGTGGAGGGTAAAAATCGTAGAGGGAGACCAAGAGATGAATACACTAAGCAGATTCAGAAGGATGTAGGTTGCAGTAAGTACTGGGAGATGAAGAAACTTGCACAGGATAGAGTAGCATGGAGAGCTGCATCAAACCAGTCTCAGGACTGAAGACCACACAACAACAACAACAAGCTAAACGGCACTAGCCGCAGCGTAATCTAATTTTTTAATTTACGCCATGGACTTAATCGTTTTATAACTAAACAGGTAAGTACTAGCCTGATCAACACATTTACGGGAAAACACAAGCATACGGCAATCGCCTCGCCTTGTTAGTTGTCAGCGCACTAATGTTGATCTATCACTCCTAGAATTAGCACAGATGTCGCTGAAGGATTTTGCTGTTAATTGCTAAGGTAAACCGCTGTGCAAAGCAGACAACCTCGATAAAGCACGTTGTCCTTTACAGCCAGTAGAGAGTAATCAACCCAAGCCAGATACTGGTCAACACAAACAACATAAATTAGGCCGCAGACGTGCGTGCAGTGAAAATCCATTTGTGAAACACAGTCATTTAGGAAAAAAAAGCAATACGATTAAGAAAATTTCATAAAAGACGCCCAGAAAAATTAAGAAAAATTCATAAGCACGGTCAAACTCCATGCTCACTCGGACAGGGTCTTCGCGAAACACATGTCCTCCGACAATCCAAATATGGACACATCCGACCGAGAGACAGTTCAAACCACAGAGATGCAATCACTCTTAATTACGACAAGCACATTCAACCTTATCTTCTGAAGGTTGCACGTAGTATATAAGTGACACTTACTGGTCATTTCCTCCAGAATGAAGTGCAGAACTCGTTTCCGCTTCAATTAATTCACTCTGTTAATCATGCAGTTACCGATAGAGAAAACCAGTACAGGATTTCACTCAAATTGCACAGACACAAAGATATTAACAGATAATTGATCGTCTCACAGCCGAGAGAAACGACTCAAAAACACTTCAAGGGAAATACTAAGTAGGATGTAACCTCGCCCTTATGCACACGTCGGCGCCATGGGAATCTCTCATATCAGCTTCTACCTGCACGAATTGACGCCTCAGTGATGTAAACACGAAAAAGACGTATCACAGCATAATACTGCTAGCGCGTTACGTTTCACTCCGTGTCCCGAGAGCAAAGACACAACCTCCGGCCGATTACAAGTCTTAGGTCGCGAGCTGCCAGGCAAAGCCACGTGGAGAGCGCCGCACGCCGTACGCGGCAAGATTTTAAAATACATGAAAGCCAGGATCATATGGCTGCGTATCTGTACTGCACTGAAAACGCAGCACAAACCTGCAGATGTCGGCGGTACGCGCTGTGCGACTTGTTTCCATTCACACACAGAACCTACTACTGTAAAAGCAATGCTCTGCTTATCTCGTTGCCCTAAAGTTTGCTTTCAGTACTGCTCGATTTTATCTAGAATTTTTTTGTCCGGTAGTGTTAAGCGCACATCAACAGTGGCACGCAGCAGTACTGTGGACAGGTTTGTTGATGAAGACTGTACCCTGGCCTCTCCCTACTTTACCTGTTCCAGTTGCGAATGGTGATTAAGATGAACGATTGTGGTAAACCTCCGTGTGAGTTCGAACCCCCCCCCAGTTTTACACAAAAAAAAAAAAAAAAAAAAAAAAATCAAATGGGTGTGAAATCCATGGGACTTAACTGCTAAGGTCATCAAGGGAAATACTAAGTAGGATGTAACCTCGCCCTTATGCACACGTCGGCGCCATGGGAATCTCTCATATCAGCTTCTACCTGCACGAATTGACGCCTCAGTGATGTAAACACGAAAAAGACGTATCACAGCATAATACTGCTAGCGCGTTACGTTTCACTCCGTGTCCCGAGAGCAAAGACACAACCTCCGGCCGATTACAAGTCTTAGGTCGCGAGCTGCCAGGCAAAGCCACGTGGAGAGCGCCGCACGCCGTACGCGGCAAGATTTTAAAATACATGAAAGCCAGGATCATATGGCTGCGTATCTGTACTGCACTGAAAACGCAACACAAACCTGCAGATGTCGGCGGTACGCGCTGTGCGACTTGTTTCCATTCACATACAGAACCTACTACTGTAAAAGCAATGCTCTGCTTATCTCGTTGCCCTAAAGTTTGCTTTCAGTACTGCTCGATTTTATCTAGAATTTTTTTGTCCGGTAGTGTTAAGCGCACATCAACAGTGGCACGCAGCAGTACTGTGGACAGGTTTGTTGATGAAGACTGTACCCTGGCCTCTCCCTACTTTACCTGTTCCAGTTGCGAATGGTGATTAGGATGAACGATTGTGGTAAACCTCCGTGTGAGTTCGAACCCCCCAGTTAAAAAAAAAAAAAAAAAGTCCAAATGGGTGTGAAATCCATGGGACTTAACTGCTAAGGTCATCAGTCCCTAAGCTTACACACTACTTAACCTGAATTATCCTAAGGACGAACACACACACCCATGCCCGAGGGAGGACTCGAACCTCCGCCGGGACCAGCCGCACAGTCCATGACTGCAGCGCCTTACACCGCTCGGCTAATCTCGCGTGGCCCAGTTTTACCTTCAGGGTCTTTTCTCATGCTGTACATCTGAGAAAGTAATATATCCTGCCACATTAGTTGAATGAGCACTTCCGTGACGCTTTCACTCTCTTAAATGAAACCTCTGACGAAACGCACTACTCTTCTTCGGGCCGTCCCATTTCCCTTATAAAACACCAATGGAACGGGTCCCAGACTGACGAGCAGTATATAAGGATCGGTCTAGCAGGTTTCTGTAAGGTACGCCATTCTTGGATTGCACTTCCTGAATTTTCTTCCAATGAACCTCTGTCTTGCATCTACCATTTCAGCAATTTAATTTTATAAGTCGTTCCATTTTAATCTTCAGAACTGAACTATTTCAAACTATGAAACGCAGTTTTGCTTCAGAATATGTACTGATATACTGGATATATACTGGAATAAAATATCTAGACAAGTTTTCAAGTTTTTTCACCTTTAATCATTAAAAAAATTATGTACATTATTGTGCACGAAATGCAGCAAAGGTTACCAGAAACAAAGTAATGTTGAATACAAAATACTTTTCTTTCATGGAAATGAGAGAAAAATACATGAATAACTAGAAGTCTAACAATAATACAATTAAAATGCTTAGTGTTTACTTGACTTTATGGAAATCAAAAAAATAATTGTGATCCTTTTTTATATATATCTGTATAAAATCTTTCTGTATAAAATCTTTCTGTTAGAGTTTTTGTATTTGCACCTTTTTCCTTTTTCATTTCCATTCAGGTGTGGTGTATGATTTGTTGCATCAGGTCTTACTTCATTAATAGGCTTACATTCATTAATACTCTTCTCATCGAATCGTAAATTGCTGTCGTGACAGGGTCTTCCTCTCTTTCTTGGCCCTCCTTCTCCCACTTTTGTAAGTCCTTCACCAATTTTATGCAAAACTGCATCAGGTCTAGTATATTTTTCTTTCTATCACTCTGCACTAATACTGCACGGAGGATAATGGGTGAACTGGGGAAAATGTGTCGTTTATATTGCTCTTGTTGCAGAGTATGTAAGTTAGTGTATTCACCCATTTTATCACATTCTTTTACATATCTTTTGAAATATAAAAGAAGGCGTGATAGCTCAGCATTATCATCCATCATTCCACTTTCTTTGAAAGTTCCTGGCCTGATAAACACACCTTTCTTCCGTTTAAGTTTGTTCTTAGTAGTGACTGAATCGTCATTTTCTCCAATCACATGAAAATCTTCTCTAATCACACGATGATCTATCTTTTCTAATCACACGATGATCTTCTTCAATAACATGATAATCTTCTCCAATCACCTGCTGGTCAGAGCTGCAATTTCAGTGACTTGAGGGTCAACGTCTTCGGATATACCTGCCACATCATCAGCTCCAATTTTGTCAACACCCACTTGTTTGTAGTTTGGTGAACTGGGATCCACTTGCAGCAAATTTTATTATGCTTCTGCATCACTCAGTTCTATGTCGGAGCCAAAACCAGAATCTTTTAGTTGAAGCACAGTCTGTACGTCCTCTTCCTTATGTAGCTCTAAAATGTCTGTGTAGATGTTGATAGATTTCAGTTCTCTATGATAAATAGTGTCGTAAATACTTGCCTTACAAATTGATAATCTACTGTAATTACACAGATTATTATGAACTTACATCAGCCTGGACGTTACAGATAAAGGTATAGCATAAAACTATCTCCAAATAGTCCGAATCGTCCAGAAACTTAACATAACGTCAAAATTCTTTCAGTGCTAAACAAAAAATGAGATATCTTTAATTTTCTGCTACACCATTAGTGCACTGTGTTTAATTAGTATATGCCATCCGTCAATTATTTCAACGTTGAATTTAACGTATGAAGAGAAAACACGACTAGATAATTCATAGAATCGTCCTAGGAGTAATAAGACATCTATGTCTCGGTCTAATTCTTTGCCGTCATGCTAGTGCAGAGTTGCAGCTAGTTCTTCTGCGTGATCATGGCTGACACTTGAAGGGTCCACAACCGATTCACAATAGTAAAAGGAAGTAGCACACATACTTTCAGTGCTTTAGGAACGTGTTAATCGCATGTAAAGATAATTGAATGTGGTAGTGCATAATTATGCACATGGGTTCTGAAGGGCTTAAATCATTCTGTACGTATAATTACAGATATTTAATGAATGTGACTCCTTTCGCTGGCTGTTCATCAATCGGGTAATTATACAATAACGGGTCTTTCCACCTATTTAACACGATACGTTCCATTTGTTTATATTAAGCGTCAGCCGCCAATCCCGAGCACCAAGCTTCGACCTCTGCAGGTCTCTCTATATTCTGCTGCAATTTTCTAGGGTCATGACATATCGGTATAGAACAGCCTCGTGGGTTGACAGCTGTACGAAACTTCTGACGTTATCAGCTCTCTTATTGTTTTTCAAACTGATATACTGTGAACAGTGACGGAGCTATAACGTTCCCCTGGGATGCGACCAATGTTATATCGAATACATGAGGATTAAAAAGTGGCACTAATCTTCAGGAAGAAACTGTCGGAATCCGGTCGACCATCGCAACCTGTTATGGTTTGAGTAGTTGTAGGCTTGATGCTAAAGTCTCCTATACCGCCGACTTTGTCAACTTCTGTCATCAGGAAATTGCAGTCGTTGTCAACACTCGTGGAGCCGTTACGTACTACTAGCATGAACGTGTCTAACGTATTGTTCCATCTTCAGTGATAATCATACCTATTAAGTAAGGCAATCCACCTTAATTTGACCCTCCTTGTAACTCTGTTCTTTTACATTAACATAGTAACTTTTTAAAGTAAAGGGAACACCGTGAATGTTAAATTTCACTTAGATCCTCTAAGTTATGACAACACATACAGTAGATCATTTCAGCACAGTTCTTCCTTAAAGCTTGGCCTTGATTTTCACTTTGCCATGGCACTGAACTGTTAAATTAAGAAGAGCCTCCAGTAAGTTTCCAGACTCATATATTTCTGCAAGTCGCTTTGTTTGTCCCACTATGTGACTCTGCTGCTTCCATGAACCTGCTGCACATTCTCATGGAATACTGATTCACTACTAGTAGAAGCCAAGACAATTCCTTTCTACAATTTGATGATACCAACCCATTGGTGTTGCACATTTGGTAACGGAATTGCAAGTTTCCATCTGACGGCGATAGCATCATGCGAAATCTGGCGGACCCAATGGTGCGCGCCCACTGAACATCGGCTACAGTAGCTCGGTACCATGAGAGCCCTCTGCCGTCACAATTGACGATGGCGGGTGGGAACCACTCGCGAACTTGTACTTGGAGTCTCATCGCTATGACACCAGCGTTCGCACTTAGCTCAGTGGGCCTCAGCCAAGTTGATATTAAGACAGCAGGCCTCTGTTTCTTGCACAATTATTGGTAATGAGTCTTCATACATTTGGAGAAATACAAACTATGTGAATCTTTTGTTTACCGTGTTAACTTGTTCGTTGCCAGCCGCTGCGGTCGAGCGTTATAGGCGCTTCACTCCGGAAGCACGCGGCTGCTACGGTCGCAGGTTCGAATCCTGCCTCGGGCATGGATGTGTGTGATGTCCCTAGGTTAGTTAGGTTTCAGTAGTTCTAAGTCTAGGGGACTGATGACCTCAGATGATAAGTCCTATAGTGCTTAGAGCCATTTGAACTAAACTTGTTTGTTAATCATTTCTACTCCTGTTCAGCTTTCCTACGATGACAGTTTCCACACAGCTCTGCAGCCCACCTCTCGTTACCACTGTGTGCGAAGTTGTACACAACAGATAAGCGCCAATTTGCTCACAGCTAGCTTTTAAGCAGACCGTCAGCGGCTGTGCGCTTACCATGATGTATTGGGGCAAGTTGAAACCATATACCGCACCATCGTGCCCAGAAGTTGAGGCCACCCGAGGTGGTTTCTGAATGATGAAACTATTTTTTGTGGTGACGATGATGATGGTGGTGGTGGCAAATTGCTCATACTGATTATGATATAACCTTCACTGTTACTACTTCCTGGCGAGGTAAGAACATTGTATTTCTTTAAATCAAGAAAGAATGAAATTTGTCATCACTGACTGACTGACGTAACTAGAGTTGACATGGCCTCCTGTGTCAAGTAACGCATACGAAATCGGCGTGACGTCATGCTGCCAGATTTCGTGTCACTCCCTGTGACGTGTCCTCGGAGTCTTTCGCGATGCCATACATGAATAAAACGTTCTCGGTTTTCAAGCCGCGTCAATTCGAATTAAATCCTCGAGCTTTCGATGACCATCTCCGCCATCGTCGTCAAGACTTCACTGACTGCCGGGGCTGCTACGGTTCCTCGCTTATGTAGGCATGATGACATCATCAGCACCCAATTAGGTAGACCCAATGTGGCGCGCGCGCGTAAGTCGACCCGGGAAGCTGGCAGAGCTGTTGCCCGTGGCAGCACCGGTGACGTCAGGTGGCGCCAGGGGCAGGCGCCACGTTTGAAACTGCCGCTCCCGCATCGCGCATCTGTCTTAGCTTTCTGTCGATGTCCAGCGCCCGCCCCCATCCCTTATGAGTATGTACCCCTGGTCTCTGTTGAAATTGTTGTTGTTTAATCGAATCTCGGCCGCTTCCTTTATAACGGAGTCCCGATATGTAGATGAATGAGCCGACACTTTTGTATTTTCGAACTGTATTTTATGTCCGTTTTCTAGGCAATGCTCCTCTATGGCCGACTTGTCAAGCTCCCTTTGTTTTATATGGCGCTTGTGCTCAGTATAACGCTCCGAAACCGTGCGAATTGTTTGTCCGATATAGATGCTGACACATTCACAGGGTACACCACACACGCCGGACACTCGAAGAGCAATGTCATCTTTAAAAGAGCGCAACATATCTTGTATCTTGTGGGCGGACCGGAACACTGGTCTTAGTCCATGTTTCTGCAGCAGACGTCCTAACTTGCCGCTAGTTGCTCCACAGTATGGCAGGAATGCAGTCCGTCTGGCCTCTTCTACTGATTCACGACGTGTCTTTTGTCGGCGGCCCGTGAAAGCGTTTGCGATGTCTCTTTTGCTGTATCCATTTTCCCCGAAAACACGTTTTAAGTTCTGCGGTTCAGACTTGAGGTGGTCGTTGTCAGAGATAATCTTCGCACTAAGAACCAACGTGTTCAGGAATGCTTTCTTGTGTACAGGGTGGTGGAAACTATTGGCGTTCAAGTACCGATCAGTGTGTGTTGGTTTCCGGTACACTGAATGACCAAGCTGGCCTCCTGCCTTCTGCTCAGCCAAAACATCCAAGAATGGTAGCTTGCCGTGGCTCTCGACAGTAAATTTAATGTTGGGATGGACACCGTTCATGTGATCGAGGATTTTATTCGAATTGACGCATCTTGAAACACCGAGAACGTTTTATTCACTCCCTGTGATGTAGGAACGCTAGGAGCGCTACCAGACCCATTAGAACGGAAATAACTGGTCAACTCTCTGTAGTCTCTCAATTGTTTTGCTGAAGATGGTAATAACTGATTATCATGTGGTTCAATGGCTCTGAGCACTATGGGACTTAACTTCTGAGGTCATAAGTCTATCATGTGGTACTGGTAATGTTTTATGGGGTTCATTGTTAGAGATAAGTAACTGATAGAGAGTAGGGATGTACTATGTGAACAGATATAATCAGTTAATGGATAAAGACTGCAGACGGTTTCTGTGGTGTTGTCCGAAGAACGAGGTCCCATGGCAAAGTTGCTATTTCAAGACGGAGCCACAAGTAAGGACAGTAGCCGCCTGACATAGCAGCGAAAGAGAAACGTCGGAGTAGATACTCTATCCGGAGGTTCTACTGCTCTAGAACATTATCGACGAATCGATATATCGATAATTCTCCCAAAAGATATCGATATATCACAGCGATGTTTTCTCCCCGATAGTTAGATATATCCATATCGAGTGGGAATATCGAGTGCCGATGTTTTTACTTTATATTATATTTCTTTCGCAATTTTCGGGAAATATATGAAATTTTTCCTTTGAAATTGTGATAGAACATAATTTTACTTTCACTAAGTGAAGGAGTCTTACTACTTCTTGAGCTCCCATCATGTCCAGTCTCTCTCTCTCTCTCTCTCTCTCTCTCTCTCTCGGACTGTGTGCAACAAGTATAGGTTGGACAAAGAAGTAGTCCGATTGCACTGGGGGGTGGCGATGTGAATGGAATAACAAGATATCCGATGTGGAGAAATAGCACACCATCTCCGTTAAAAATGTTTTTAACGCAACTAGTGTGCTATTTCTTCATGTCGGCATCCTTCAAAATCAGCTGCTGAAAAAGATGACCATAATATAAAGGACAAAACTGGTTTCTGCGGTGAGCGGAGAAATGTGAGGGGATAAGCCGACGTAATGAGCGCTCGGCGCTACCAACAGAAACTACGACGTTTAGCTTCTTCACGCACTTTTCACACCAACTGCTAGGTCGCTGACTTTAGCAGAAATGAGAAAACAGGAAAGTCGTCATGAAGTGTTCCACACAAATTCGATATGAGACGAAACCTAACGACGGACGCGTCGGACATCTTTTACTGAGCCACTCACATGCAGTTACCATTGTTAGCAAAGTGGTTATCGCCTAGCGTGAACGAGAATTGTTTTCCTTTCAGTTCTTTCTCTGAGGAGGATAGGCAGCCAGCTAGCTTGTTGATGTACAGAATATCTCAAGATAAATCAGTACTTAAATATACAGATCCAAAACCCGCAGCATATTTACAAGGTACAGTCAATATTTTTATAGAATGACATGTCGATAATTTTTCATCGATACGCTTACGATGACAGTACCATCTTACTTCAGAGCCAACAGGCGAATTGTATTGTAAGAACTGTATAGAAGTTTATACTCAATTTTACTCTGGAATGAGACTATTATTCTGTATTGTGTCATGTGATATGTCATCGAATACAGTTGCAATAACAAACGTATGTGACAATCCCGTGGACATGGATTGTTTCCAAGTTATGGTTCAAATGGTTCAAATAGCTCTGAGCACTATGGAACTTAACATCTATGGACATCAGTCCCCTAGAACTTAGTACTACTTAAACCTAACTAACCTAAGGACAGCACACAACACACAACCATCACGAGGCAGAGAAAATCCCTGAACCCGCCGGGAATCGAACCCGGGAACCCGGGCGTGGGAAGCGAGAACGCTACCGCACGACCACGAGATGCGGGCTTTCCAAGTTATGTATTCTATCTTGTTCAAGTTTTAATACAGTACGTGATTGTGGGTGCACCTTCATGCAAAAACTTTCGTTTATGTGATTTCCCAAAATACTTTTAGCAAAATACCACTATCTTCAGTAGGTTGTTTATTCTAAAACATGAGAGCTACTTTCGTTACGTTATATTACGAGAAAACGTTATTATAATTATGTTATACTCAATTTACGGATGTCCATCATAATGCTTCAGCTGATGATATATATGAGAAAAAGTACCACAACAGCTGTATCTAGAGGATGTATTTATTCTATCACACGACTAGTTTCGGCTACCCATTACCTCCATCCTCAAGCCCCATCACAGCCTTGACGTATTTACTGTGGGATCCTTGTTACTAACACTCGTGGGCAAGTAACAATGATCCCGCAGTAAACGTGCCAAGGAAAACAAATTCTGTTTTGACACTGGTGGGGCTTGAGGATGGCGCTGAAATTGCTCGTGTGATAGAATAACGACATTCTCAATACACAACTGTAGCTATACTTTTTCTCATATATATGTTACACTAATTGGTTCCTGATACGTGTGCGAATAATCTGATGTTATCTTGTTACCGTATAGACATTTCAATTCGCTTAAAGCCTTCATGGAAAAATCTTGGGTGTTATCTTGGTTAATAATAAACCGCTTCACCTGTATTTAGTCCTTTATTTTTAGGTCCGAACCGGTTTCATGGCTCTAAGTCACATCTTCAGGTGAACATATAACTGAAACATTAGAGCTAAAAAACTCGGTACTTTGTACCCATCATTCGATGTCCGTTAGAACAAAACACCAATAAAAGTCGGTATGCCATGAAGTAAAACAGCCGGATTCCTAGTCAAGATAGTGGATGAATTCACTTCTACGATCTAAAAGCAATCGCGAGCACAAGACGCAGCCGCATGCTGTGTCTTCCTGGGAAAATATTTAGTGTTGCCAATGGAACCATGACGGTTCCCAGGCGTGCATCTCTTCACCCGAAGGAAATCAGACGGCCACGAATGTCCTTCTTCATGCCTCCAAACATATGGAAATGGCATGGGGAGAAATCGGTATTGTATGGAGTCTTTGCATCGAAACTTCTGCAGCGTAGTCCAAACATCCTGGGCAACATGTAGCCCACTCACATGTCTGTGTGAGGGTGAGGTGAGATGCGGGGAGGGGGGCATTTCTGTGCTGCGTCATGTATCAGTTCCCTTTAAGCAGTAAAGAATGTGGTTGCTGCAGAGTGGTCGTTTTTGCCTTCCTCTCTGCTGCTATAGATTTTTGTATTTAATATTTTCGCTCTAACATTACTTGACGGTGGAAGCCAATGGTTCCCAACCCTTCTTAAGCCATTATCACTGAGTGCAATCAGACATTAGCTAGTATCCTCGTCCTCCTTTCATGGCCCCCTCTCTCGCCACCCTTCCGCGCCGTCTGTGCCCCTTCCCGTCCTCCGTATCATAACAAACTTTAGCACCTAGCTAAATTATAGAATGAAAGATATTTCTTAGAACACTTTTATTTATAAAATGATGGAAGATGTGAAAGATGAATGATATTTAATGTGTGTGTGTGTGTGTGTGTGTGTGTGTGTGTGTGTGTGTGTGTGCGTGCGTGCGTGCGTGCGTGTTAGAAAGAATGATGAAGCAACCAGCTGTGCATCGCAAGTGCTAGCCACAACTGCCTTCTCAGATAAGAAAGCTAACTATTCACAATGAGGCTACACACTTGTTGCAAAACTTCACCTGCATTACTCTTCTTCACTGCCGCACTTGCTTGACCTGCACACTGAACCCCTCTTTCAAATCAAACAATTTCAAATGCGAGTACTATACTTACTATTCGTAAACTACATCATTGATGCGTCCTGTACTACTGAATTTGAAAGATTTCAGGCTGTTAATGCTTTGTGTGTAACCACTCTAAGAATAATAATAATAATAATAATAATAATAACACTGTGTACAGCTCTGCTAACCATCATGTAGCTCCTGGTGTATCGAGGTGTCAGTTAATTCATTTATCTGTTTCGAAGCGACAGTGAAGCAATTTGTGGACTACTGCAGGTAATATCTATAACTGGGAGGAACATTTTTTTGAAATATTTAGCAGTTGTTACGTACATGTCTTACTTTTATCGTGAGCTATGTACGGGATAAAGGACGACATACGTGTGTGGTGGGTGTCCTATGTCAGGAATCTGTAACCTCCACCGCATTAATGCTATTATCTGAGAAAAAGTAATTATTTATAACGTATATAATCAATATTACAGTCCTACAAAGTTGTGATAATGACCTTTTCAAAATAATTTGGATCCGTGGACTGAAACAGAATTGAATTGTTTAGTTTTTATCCTTCAGAAAATTTCAAAAAATGTTCAAATGTGTGTGACATCTTATGGGACTTAACTGCTCAGGTCATCAGTCCCTAAGCTTATACCCTACTTAACGTAAATTGTCCTTAGGACAAACACACACACCCATGCCCGAGGAAGGACTCCAACCTCCGCCGGGACTAGCCGCACTGTCCATGACTGCAGCGCCTTAGACCGCTCTTTTTTTTTCTTCTTCTTCTTCATTTTCTTCGTAGTTGATTGTTGTATTTGGTCGTTGCGGACGTCACATGACATCCGTCAAAGGTCGTTTGTTGATCTTTCCACTCAGCTTTTTAATTACAGAGGCCAACCAGCTCTCTTACCGAACACGCTCAGCTACCGCGCCGGCTGTAGCTGCTCGGCTAATCCCGCGCGGCCAGAAAATTTCATTTTACCCCTAAGGGGTAATTACCCCCCAAGTTGGGAAACACTGGTCTAAACCATTGCTGTGTTTCAGAACGTGTGCATGATATTCGAAATTTATACGGTGGTGGTTTTCATTTATTTAGTGTTGAGCGAATGTGGGATGTGTGCTGTCACTCTTTAGACCTTCTGTGTTTTCTCTGTAGTTTTGGTCGCACTCGCATCGTGATTAATTTGAGGCCGTTTCTGCAGCGTGTTACAATTTTCCCGTACGCGAGTACCTGCGGCCGAGGCTCGTACGCCCTGGTTGCCTTTTAGTTAATTGCGCGCTGATTTACTCGAGGCTACGCGCGAGTCAGTCGGGATGAAACACTGCGCGGGCAGAGATACGGCACCAGACGTGGTCAGCCGGAAGGCGGTCCCGCGGACCGTGCCGCTAGCCTTGTGTGTTTACGGAGAGGGGCCGCCCTATTAAAATTAGTTACGGGCGCGCGGCTGCAGATAGCGGCCGCTGTCGTCTCCGGCGTGAAATTGGAATGCCTTATCTGCTCGCCGTGGTGTCGGCCCGCGGGCGTGACCGATGCTACCGCGCAGTGCTTCCCTACTGCGACGCCGCTTCTTGCAGGTAGGCGGGCGCTCTATTGTTCTCCCCGTGAGAGCGTTGCTACAACTGGCGCGTTACCGTCGTTGTCTGAGGAAGGCGTACTAACTGTCTGCGGGGCATTTGTCTGACCCCTCCATACTTCAGCGCACATCTCTTCTTACCACACTGCTGGAAACCATTGGCGGCTCTGCGTCGAAACTAGCGCTTTTTGTAGAAGTGAACGTCTTGATTCGTTGTTCTTGTCGTCGTAGTATTGATTAGGTGTAGTTGGCACGTAAGTAAACGCAGAGGAACTGAAAAAGAGTTCACCAAACACACTGACTAAAATGAAAGGTATTACACCGTGAAACAAGAGTCCGAAATTTTTCAACGTTTATGGGCAGGTTCATTGCGCAGTGGGTGTTAACGATTCAGCTTTCAATCTACTCGTACCTCTTGTCCATCAACAACATCAGAATAAAGTCTGATTCCAGGGTCGTAACTACAGGGATGCACGCCTCTGCGCAAGTACCTCTGCTAGGTTTTTGTGTCCAATTTTAAGAATTCTTCGCATTATTTTATTTTTTATAAGAGGGTCACTCCAAAAGAAATGCACACTATTTTTTTAAAATCCATCTTTTATTCTACATGTTTCAAAGTTTTACAGTGTGTAGATACATCCTTTAGGAACAATATTTTTTCATTTCTTCACATAATTTCCATCCCTCTCAACTGTCTTACGCCATCTTGGAACTAGCGCCTGTATACCCGCACGGTAAAATTCTGGACCAAGCTGTCGGATCCACTGTTTGGCAGCGTGCACAAGGGAGTCATCATCTTCAAACCTTGTTTCACGAAGAGAGCCTTTCAGTTTCCCAAAGAGATGATAGTCACATGGAGCCACGTCAGGACTGTAAGGCGGGTGTTTCAGTGTTGTCCATCCGAGTTTTGTGATCGCTTCCATGGTTTTTTGACTGACATGTGGCCGTGCGTTGTCGTGCAACAGCAAAAGATACTGCTTTTGACGATCGGGACAAGTCGGGACGGGGATAGGAATGCACTGCAAACTATGTAAACATCTCCTATGAGGCGAGACGAGGCGAAGCGAGGCGAAGAAGCTCACATCGCTAGCAGTTGAGCCCTTCCAGCACAACACTGACACACCCCGCACAGGCCATGCCCCGGTCGGGCGTGCGCCAGCCCTCCGCTGGACACCAGGGACAAGATGCGTCTTCCGCTAGTGTCGAAGGCTGCACGTGCCCAGCGAATTACAGGAGGTGCAACCTTGAAGTTTCTTCAGTGTCGTCACATATGCATCAGAATTTATGGTGGTTCCACGTGGCATGATGTCCACAAGCAAGAGTCCTTCGGAATCGAAAAACATTGTAGCCATAACTTTTCCAGCAGAAGGTATGGTTTTCATTTTTTTTTTCTTGGGTGAATTTGCATGATGTCACTCCATTGATTGAGGAGGCTTGTTTCATCGCGTGTCACAGTTCTTCCAAGAAATTCATCTCCACCATTGTCGTACTGTTCCAAAAGTTCGCTGCATCCCGTTTTTCTTGTTACTTTGTGAGCCACTGTCAACATCCTGGGAACCCACCTGGCAGAAACCTTTTTTAACGCGAACACTTTCAGTATTCTGCAAACACTTCCTTCCCCTATCCCAACGAAGCGTGACAATTCGTTCACTGTGATGCATCTGTCAGCAGTCACCAACTCGTTAACTCTCTGCACAATGTCTGGAGTGTGTGCAGTACGAGGCCTTCCGCCGCAAGGACAATCCTCAATATTTCCGTGCCCGCTTTCATCACGTAACCTGCTTGCCCACCGACTAACTGTACTGCAATCGACAGCAGTATCTCCATACACCTTTTTCAACCTGTTATGTTTCCCACCGTCTCGTTTTCACAACACAGGAATTCTATGACAGCACGTTGCTTCTGACGAACGTCAAGTGTAGCAGCCATCTTGAACACATGCTGTGACGGCGCCACTCACGGGAACAGTTTGAACTAAGTTTGAAAACTAGCGGAAAGGATGTATCTAGACACTGTAAGACTTTCACAGACGCAGAATGAAAACTGTATTTTTACAAAAACAGTGTGCATTTCTTTTGGAGTGACCCTTGTACAACTAAGGGGGGAGTTGCTAGCGTAATAAGGCAGCTCCCCCCTCTCCCTTCTATCTCTAAATCTCTACCTTCCCTTCGCTTTCTCTGTTACCTCCTTGTGTCTGTCCTCTTCCACCACTGTCTCTCTGCCTGTGTCACCCTTCTCCAAAGTATCACTGTCCATAACCTCTTCCCCTCTCTCTCTGTCCATCTCCTCCTCTCTCCTTCCTCTGTCAACTTTATCATTCCCCCTTCCTCACTATCCATCTCAGCCCCCTCTCTCTGGCCCGCACGTGCAGCCTCTGAAAGGCACTCCAATACTAACCACACAGTACGCCTCCTCTGCCCCCTCCTCCAGAAATTAATCTATCCATCTTCGCCTCACAAATGGTCTCTGTCTATCTCGTTCTCCACCTCTCTCTTTCTCTCTCTCTCTCTCAGCCTATGTGTCAGCAATAGAAAACTCTTTTATGACCGTATCTCAGCTCCTATGGGAGCTGGGAGGTTCTTGACACAACAGTGCCAATTCTCATTTAAAAAGTAGCATGTGTACCAAATTTGACACTTGTGGTGTGCATACTGTAAGACCTTCGGTACACACACCATCAGATTATTTGACTCGTCGCTCTAACGAAGTAGGCGAGTGTCAGCAATATGTCTCGTGGTCTTATCGTTGTGTGTTTATCTTTTGCCGTTAGGTCAGACGATAGAAATGCCACTTGCACGCTTAGAGTAGCAGATTGACGGTGACCAACTTTAAACAGAACTTGATTAATTTTCACACATATTTATTAAAATAATAACAAGCACAAAAATAACTTGGTTCTGGATGCTATTTACAATTGACAATCTGAAGTTCCTTTGGGTCTTGGTACGTTAATCTTATTCTCACATCTCTGAAACTTCACAAAGTGTCTATACATTTCTCTTCATGGCTATGTACAGGAATATGGTAATCTTATTAGGCGCAGACTGAAACTTGACTATAGACTAATGCAGACTGACTGATTGGATGTCTGTACACTCGTTATAATACCTCGCCCATTCAGGTATCACTGCGCGAGTGTGATCCGCGAGGAGAAAAGGTTCTATGTTAGCAGCAGTCTCATTGGCTGCGTTACATATTAATACGCGGATCGGCGGAAGCAGAATTTGGTCCGTCTCTAAGACAGCGCCATCTCGTAGTGCGGAGACGGGCGAGCGCAGCGCCTGCGCTGTTGTGCTTAGCGGGGCGCGCTCTAGTGGGAAAGTCGTGCTGACTACGCGGAACTATGTACACAACAGACTGAAATCACTCCTGAGGTTTATGAGGAGCAAAGATGTGAATGAGATGAAATACACATATTTGATATGCAAACACTAAATGCTAAATACTTATTTTTATTTGGGATTTGAAATTCTTTTTTCAAAGGTATTTTCTATTTTATTTGAAATACTTGCAATATAGCTATTTTCTATTTATAAACGGCAAAATGCTTCCCTTGAATTTATTATAGAACAGTTTTGCCGTTTTTACTCATTTAATGAGTCATTTGATGTGACTGTCAGAGCTACATCTTTGTACAAAAATTCTGCATCTACAGAAGACTTTAAAAGCAGCTTTATCTTCTACTGTCGATAGTCCTAAACCAAACATCATCTGCCCCATTAGCTGATGACGGCACGGTAGCTCAGCTGCTCTCTGACAAAAAAAAAAAAAAAAAAATGAGTAAATGAATCAACGATGAACCTGAAAGGGTTTCAAGCGACGTCCGTTCGGACCAAATGCAACGAACAAAATGGGAAAAAAATGTGTTCAGCGCCTCTGAGTACAATGCACCAGGCCCGGTTTCGATTCCTGGCCGGGTCACAGATTTTCTCTTCAAGGGAACTAGACATTTTGTTCTTATCATCATCCTTTCGTCATCATCGACATGCAAGTCGCCCAATGTGGTGTCAGCTGGAAAGACTCGCAACTCGGCGGATGAATTACCCCAGGTGGAGACTCTTGGCCATTAATGCCATAAGATCATTTTTTTTTTCAACTGAACATCAAATTGTTAAACATCATAATATAATTATTTCTAGAGAACTAACCTAAAGTAGAATTCCACCATTGTCGATCTTCGTTTGGTAACGTGTAAAATTGTACTGAAAATTATTAATTTACAATGGCTGGAATACCCAGCATTGCTTAGAAGTCTACTTTTTATGGATCTCATAATGTACCCTAAGAGTTTCTGAAGGCGTATATTTCAGCGTTCTCGGGTATTGTCTGTCTACAGTTCGTACACAACAAGAAATCGCCTTGGCCCCTAGTTCTTTTCTTCCCACGTCGGCACAATTCAGAATATTTCGTGCCGACTGCTTCCGTTTTCAACTTCATCTCCTGCTGAACGAACGTTTTCCTTTGGTGGAGTGATACCGAGGCCACACAGGTGGAACATGAGAGATGAAATATTCGAGCCATTATTAGTGTCGAAATGAGTGAAATAAAGTCTGTAAGATGTTCACTATCTAGAGGTATTTTATTTGAATAAAGATATTTTCGTTTTGTGTTCTAATACTTTTATTTAAAATTGTTTTTTATTTACATTTTAAATAGAAAAAATAATCAAGTATTTTCATTTCGGCTTTAAATACTATTAATAAACTATTTTGCAGCTCTAACATGAGGAGATGCTGGATCTCATACCCACAAACACACACCCGCTTTTGTATGTATAAGGACAGTTTAGGTTTAAAAAGAAAACAGTCTTTTAATTTTTAATGTTTTATGAAGCAAAATTTAATCGTCACAATATTTTCTCTAGTATGTAAAAACCTGAATCAGCTACTTGTTTGTACATCAATATACATATCAAATACTGCTCATAGCTGTTGTGGTATTTGATCAAAAATTTCGTTGATGGAGCTCACCACAATTGTTTACTCTTCATCTCTGCATAGCTTCTCCAACCTACGTCCCTTGAACCTCATTAACGAAACTATGATCATATGGTGTATCAAACAAAATTCAGGACTGGGTTGTGAATTTCTTGGTAGGGAGTACGCATCGTGTTATCATAAATGGTTAGTCATCAACAGACGTACAAGTGAGAGGCACCCACATGCCTTGCTCATACTGTGGCATCAAGCAGTCAGGCCTGCAAGATGAGTGGTCTGCCAAGCGAGTGGATTCATTCTTATTTATCGAGTAACATGAACTCTCGTACTCACAATTTAGTTACAAATCAACCTCCTGTAGAATAATACGCAACGGAAACACGCATCTGACTATCAGTGATTTACAGAACTCTGACTGTTCACTACGCACTGGCAATACCACATTTTCTTTCTTATTTTATTTAACGGCTTTTGTCAACACGTGGCCACCGCACTGAATATGAATGGCGCACACATTATAAATTCGGGACATTATGACAGCATAGAATTCGAAGGTAAAGTCCACCAATCTTTTTCTTTTCACTATCTTATTTATTCCGATAAATTCTCTAACCTAAACACACAAATTCTATAACCTACAACAATAACACATGAGAAATTCCGCCCAGTGGGCATGGCTTTACATTGGTGAATCTCTATATTATGGTCTCGTAATTTATTTAACGCTACAGTGCACTTTCTGGATAGGATGGTGGATCTTTTATTATTTCTCACACTTCGACTCTCACAATCATCATCACGAAACTTTCCTCCAGACCGAGCGGTACAGAAGGAACAAGCATAACCCATTAATCTTTTGAAACTACCTCGCTACTCTCCCATGCAAACCACACATACCCAAATTACATGACATACACCACACTACAATGTGAAATACTACACAGGGAATAGTCACAACATTATCGCTTTCAACTTTCCCACTTCAATTAATATTTATCCCAGTTTCACACGACACTGCCCCACTTTGTAATTCTACTTTCCTACTATGAACTCTGGAGATATATCCACGTCTTCCTGTGCAATGCAAGCCAAGTGGCGTTGCTGGATAGACGGCCGACTCACCTTGATTCTTCTCTCTCAGAGTTTAAATCTAGCGTCACACGGAATTATATCACGCAAGGTAATATTAAGAACATATTCATCACACACGCGAGTCCTCAACTGATACCATGGACGAGTACTTCTCTTTATCTTTTGTGTCATACACAGATTGAGACTCACACAGTACTCACCACGTGGAAGTACTCGTCTCTAATTTCAAGTCCTGCACACGCCATTTCTTAAATATTTCAGCTTATGGTACACATGCTATTTCTTAAATATTTCAACTTATTGTACACACGCTAGTAATTCAGCTTAACTTAAGCACACGGAAGTATTTCAACTTATTGCTACACGTAGTTTCATTGTGACCGTTGGTCACTTCCGAAGATTACTACAATCCCATTAATATTACCTGCCTGGCATTTAATTTTCCCCCCACAAAAGTTCCTGAAATAGAGAAATTATTATTTCAAACTACTCTTAAATATTCCACATGCATACCATGTCTCCACTCTTTCGTCATTACGGAGCACAACTAAAACAGGTCTTAACAGCACAAGATCCAGCGGCAGAGTGCTGAAACATGGCCGTTCTCTTAGGTTCTCTCACACCTCTGTCGAAGTGGGGGGAGCACCTTCTTACCGTATTGGTCAGCCACATTTCAGGCGCTCAAAGCTCTGGTAAATTTCATCTCTTTGGTCCCACCAAAGGTGGCCAAAGGATCGTCTCAAAGATGATCATATATTCACATTCACTATCTGCGGTTAGCAGACGACCATACATTCATTCATTTCACAGATCTCACCAAACTGGATGTAGGGATTTACTTTGTGGGAGTGCACATGTGATCAATTAAATAAATAAATTGTCATTCTTTCCCACACTGGTATCCGGCTTCGCTGTATTAATTGAAATTGAGTTATTTTACAAAAAAATGTGTTGTTCTGACAAAAATAATGAAGTATGTTGTACCTATTTTCAATGTCGGGCGGTACTGTACCCTTTCACAAGTAACGTGAAACCTATCCTATAAAAGAATTTTGTGTTATGACCGTTAATGTTCTCGTTACATAGGGGGCGATCAAAAGTTTCAGTTTGAGGGGTCTGTGGAGCGTATGTGCTACATAGCGTGACTCCGATGGGAGTGTATAAGCACCGACGTGTAGCAAGGGTTTAAAGTGGCATTCGTGTGTGCACGTGAACTTTGGCGACGTTATTGCCACGTGCTTCTAAGAGGGACCAAAGTACTGTTATTATTTTCTAGGCTGCCGAAGGTCGAACACTGGTATTAACAACAGCATAGCTGCCAAAAGCCACCGTAGTTGAATGCTAGCTCAGAGAGTGCTGTTCGTTCGTGACAACATACGTCCCCATACCGCAAATGTCGTAACGCAGAAGTTACGCCAAATTGGTGATACACACTCGAGTACTCTCTCTGTAATCCTGATCCCTCCCCATGTCATTATCATACCTTCGGTCCCTTAACAGGGTCTATGGTTCTTGTCGGACGAGGACTTGCAGCAGGCTGTGACGGACTTCTTCAAGCAGCGGGACACGGTGGTTCACCAAACCCTTATCTTCAACGTGGTGCGTCGGCGAGATGATTGCCTCAATACTGATGGTGATTTCGCCTATTTTCGTACCGATTCTGGACTGTACGGCCTTCGAAAGTAAACTTTTTTTTTAATGCCCCTTACACTATTCGGAAACTTTGCCTTGAGTACTGATAGCAGAATGGCTTTCGGAAACATTTCGTTGAGTTTATGAGTCTGTCGAATACAGTAAAGATCAAATGGCATCGTAGTATTCCAGTATTTCATTTGTAATAGGACTGAGATTATTCTGTTTGTCACTTCCTTAAGCATTGTTTACTGCATGCGCTGAAGCCGGCGGCAAGACGAGAAGAAACCAATCGGAACAACGGAGGCTGCGAGGGATCAAGACGAGAGGCAATCACATTGCCTCCAGTTGTGGTAAGGAATGTGAGCACAGACATTAATTTCTAAAATCCACCGTGTACGTTAATGCTGACACATCTTTTTAGTTGGAAGTATTGCATTCAGGAGGACACCGCGTAGCGTGTGAGGGTAACATTAAGGCGCTCCGAAAAGGCTCAAAATCATGAAAAGTTCAATTTTTACTTTTTTGCGTTTTCTGAATCTGCAGACTATTACCTTTTAATAGATATATAATTTATTCAATTCCGAAGACTACAACTATTTTTAAATTTTTTTTGAAATGTGTTCTACATGGGCGTGACCCACTGTGGCGCTGTTAAACTGCTGTCAAATGGTGTTATTATTAACGTCCGTGTTCATCAGGTACATTTTAGTGATGTGAGATAAAGTATGTGTTGTGGCTAACCTGTGATGGTTCAATATATATCGCTGGTGTGATTGTCGATTGTTTCATGTTTATTTACTCTGTGGTTATCTCGAAAATATTCGTAATTAATTCTGTTTCTTGAGTCTCTGTTTTGTTGAAGTATAATAATGAGTAAAAGTAAAGTTATTAGAAATCCTCTGAAGGCTTTTAAGACAAGGAGAAATGTTGGAAAGCCAAAGGTATGTGTTATTACTGTAAACAATAAAGACGATGAAAATCCCCAACATAGCTTGTGTCCCAAAGAAGAAGACAGTTGGTGTAAATATAACAAAGGATTGCTAACTGGTGAAGTGTACACTCGTAAGCATAGTCTGCCTCATGCAATAACGGAGGTGATAAAACCTATTTTCAGAGACTTAGCAGCACCTGAACTGTTGAAAAAGTGTATTCACGGAAAAACTCAAAACCCCAATGAAAGTGTAAATAGTGTTATACGGTCGAGAATCCCCAAGACTGTATTTGTTGGAATAGAAACACTTCACTTTGGTGTGTATGATGCTGTTGCGACTTTCAATGATGGCAACATTGTAAGGTGCAAGGTATTTAGAAATATGGGAATGAAGATAGGTTCTAACATGGTACGAGCGATGCTTGCTTTAGACAAGGAACGCCTTCGGGCTGCAGACAGGGCTGTAAAGAGTCTAGAAATACAAGCAAGAGTAAACAGGAGGAGGAACAAGAGGAAGCTGGAGGAGGAGTTTGCAGAGGATGAAGATAATCCATCCTATGGACCTGGAATGCACTAAAAAGTTAATCCAATCTTTGTCGCTCGATTCCCAAAACTTTTATTTTCTCGTACTAATTACATGTCTTCTAAGGATCTTCCAAACATATTTGTTTCAAACTTTCAGTAAATGTTACACAGTACCTTCTGCATAATTTAACACAGTCTTTTTCCAAAAAACTGTATATTTTTGAATATATAAATAAAAAATTGCAAAAAAATGATGTGAATTTTCATTACAATTGAAAAAAATCATCATTAATAACTGAACTAAAATTTTGTAAAATCCCTGTGTTAAGTTGTAGCCCATATTCCAATAAATAATCTGTAAAAAGTTCAACTTCCTACCTCAAATACTTTGTGAGGAAAGATGTAATTTATAAGCGTTATTTTAACATTGCAAGTATAGGGCGTTCCGGAGCCCCTTAAACAGCAGGTAACAGTAATAGGATGCAATACACCCATAATCGTTACACACTGTTATTTGCTCCTGTCTGCTGTTCCATTTGCAAATGGTGTGTGGGGAAAACGACGAGACTATAACTGAACTCCACTTTCTCTGTTTTCCCGTCGCGCTTATTTCGCGTGATAAACATGGGAGGACGTAATAGATTGTCTGATTCTCCTTCGAAAGCGGTTTTCCCTCGTTGCGGTTCCAGCCTGCTGCCGTAGGAGCAAAGTGTTACTTCCTCTCTCTGTAATCCGCTTAAGTGGTCGTATCAATTAATGGGATACCTGGGGACGTTACGCTTCGGTGGGTAGCTGCCTCTGATTTGAGATTCTGCCGCTCGGCGGTGCTCTCATCTACGTATGGTCAGTGGTACAATAGTCACTAGGTACACTCCGTCCCGTACGTAGAGTAACTTAAACTAATGACATTTGTCCCTCTGGGATGGTAGGACTGTTTCTCGTTAACTAATCTAGGTCTATTCTTGAAATAAATCTATGCCAGGTTAAATTTCGTATAAGTGAAGCCTTACCAAATAAAAGTATGGGTCAAATAAGTCGATTTACACGTCCAACAAATTTTGAAACACTCTGCATGGGTAGTAAATCCAGTTTTATCATTTGTAAACAAGCTCTCTCAATTTCAAAGCTCCTAAACTGACTACCACACTGCTGGTCACTGCTAATGTCTCTTCAGCAACTTTAACAGTATTACGCACATGGACTAAGGGGTCTAGTTCTCTGCGTAGCGCAAAGTTGTTGATATCAAGAAAGTATACTTTTTGTTGTGTTGCTATATGTCGCAGAATAACGTAACTCAAATATCAACTTGATATGGGAACGGCTGTATATAAGCAGTGTCTCACGTTCAACTGTCTCCGTTCCGCTTAAATGTATAGACTGAAATATAATGTTGTCATAAAGTTGGCTGTTTTGGACTGTTGATCGGAAACATATACGCATTAGACGTTGATGCCTGCTTGTGAGCCTGTTCCTTTATCGTCAACAGCCGCAAAACGGCAGCTGATTTCTGATCGGGTGTACTCTTGAACATAATTCAAGTGAAGGCCACAGTTTAGTGTATGAGACACAAAAGTGGACAAATTAGAAATGAACCAGATAATATTTCACGCCCTTTCACCCAGCTTACATCATCTGAACTGGGAGCAGATGACGTACATTTGGTTGCCTTTCATAAGGTGCATGAAATATTTTCTGTTCCAGTTTTACACTGTTTACAATCTTGGACAGGAATAATCACAGACCATGGTGGACCGCATGAAACGCAGTAGATACATAATAGGGATAGGGTGGTATATTTATAACAAAAATGGTACAGTGTTCACCACATGTGAAAGCAGGATAAAATACGTAAATAACGTCCGTGTTTGACACAGGTCAGACTCCGAACATAAAGATCGATATCGGACAATTAGTAAGGAATACTTTCTCCTTGGGCACTTATGGACATTTGGGACCTGTTATCCATGCTGCCTCCAAATTGTAGAGGAGTCCTTGGGAGATATCGTCCCACTCCTCTCTCAAGGTGGTTTTCAGTTCCTGCACGGTTCAGGGAGGGTGTGTTCTAAGAGAAACACGTCTTTCAATACCATCCCGAGCACGTCATATAGAATTTAGGTCCAGAGTATGACCTAGGCCGATCCATACGTTCGGTACCTTCACTTTCCAATGTGTCCAATACCTCAGCGACCCTGTGTCGCCGGGTATTGTCATTCATGACCAAAAATTCTGTACCTACCGCACCCCTGAACAGAGGGGCATGATCCAGAGTGATGTCCCTGCAGTACCACTGTACTTTGTGCGTAATACTTTCCCACACCATAACGCCTAGGCCTTACCTATGACACCCATCAGCGTTCCGTGGCGTGTGTCTCGGCATTAACTGGTGAAAAGAATCACTTACCACAGTGAAGTGGGATTCGTCGCAGAACATCACCCTGCAACACTGTTGCTGACGTCATCTAACATGCTCCCCGTACCAGCGACCTCTTTTTCGGTGATGGCGTGCTTTAAGTGAGGCGCATTTAACAAGCTTCTGAGAATGCAAACCAGCCTGATTTAATTGCCACAAAGTGGTTCTAGCAGAGATATGTGTATCGACGGTCGTTGCAACATCCGCAGCGATCTACTTAGGAGTGAGATGTCTGCTTCTTCTCGCCACTAGGACTACTCCTGCGATGTCATGGTCCACCGGCATGTTTTGTATAACATTTTGACCTTCAGAAGTATTTTTAATCGCGCTGTGACTCTTTTGAACTCATCCATTACCGTGACCACAATAATGACATTTTGACTGCTTCGAGCCGTCCAACTGCTCGGTCTCGTAGTCATTTTCTCATACCACAAAGAATGTCGCATTAATCAGTTTCACAACAAATTTCGTCAAACACCGAACTGCACAAACTGCTCAATGAACACAGTGCGTTCGTTCACAGGCTTCGCTGCAGCTAACACGTCCCGCCATCTACATTTCCTTTTACTATCGTTAGTCGTGTGCTTCACACCAATTGGCAGTTGTTCCGTAGAAACTGGCAGTTGCTTCTTAGCAAGTGGCACTTGTCTTTTAATATATGTCAAGCAGTGTATTTTTCCCAACTTGTAGAGGGCGCCACGTTGTTCAGAAGAAGAGGTACTATACACTTTAAACAAAACTTTTAAGTATGAGACAGATTTGTTCAAGATGGAAGCCACTATTCTTGAATTTAAAAGTGAATTTCTTGTATTCCCCTTGTGGCATCCGTTACAGACAAATTGAACCATGTTGGCCGAAGGCACAATATTACACTGAAAACTTGGATATGAAACACAACTCCACTGGCAAACGGAACAGAAGGTGGCTCGTAATAATCGTTCCTAGACTGACATTGAACTCCTGGTTTCGACAACTCCTCTCTACAATTGAAGGTCTAACATCACCAAACTGCTACTGTGCATATATGACGCCAACCACTTATACCTTGGCTTCTCTAGGTGCAGAAAGGAATTATGTTGATTTTTACGCTGCTGACTAAAATGAAATAAAAGTACCCTCAATGTCTTGACCCTCTTAGTGTTGTTAACAGTGTACGTAAACATTTGTAAAACACTCGAGGATTTCTTGTTAAAAGTTGCAGTAAAACGTGACTTATGAGTCCCTGGCCGGCCGTTGTGGCCGAGCGGGTCTAGCCACTTCAGTCCGGAAGCGCGCTGCTGCTACGGTCGCAGGTTCAAATCCTGCCTCGGGCATGGGAGTGTGTGTTTGTGCTTAGGATAATTTAGGTTAAGTAGTGTGTAAGCTTAGGGACTGATGACCTTAGCAGTTAAGTCCCATAAGATTTCACACACATTTGAACATTTGAACATTACGACAACCTGCTTGATTGCATACTGGTTCATCCATAGGTACGTCATAGATTCTGCATGGAATAGGTTAGACACGTCGTTGCTAGGTTTCCGGAGGTACGTGGCACCAGACGTCTAAGCAAAGGTCACGCAGTTTCCAAAAATTACCGACGATGATGGACTGTGGGCGCGGAACTGACGCCAGAAAGCATTCCAGATGCGTTCCGTTGCATTTAGATTAGGGAAATTTGGTACCCAAGACATCAGTTTCACTCTAATGCTCCTAAACCAATAGTAACACTATTCTGTCGTTTTGGCACGCACAGATATCACGTTGGAAGCTGCCATCGTCATCGGGGAGCCCATCAGCCATGAAGGGATGCATTTGGTCCTCAATAGACCACAGATGTCACGATGCCTTCGTTTACTACCAAAGATCCCACGAAGGGCAAGTGAAAGTCCTCCAAAGCATAGTACTGCAGCTATTCTCTTAGGTGGCACTATATCCAGACATGACCATCCGGCAAAGCAACACATTTCTTTGAACCACGGACCAATTTCGACGATCGTGTGTCCACTGAAATCGTAATTGACGATGTCAACGAAGAGACACCCGAGGGTCGTCTGCTGGAGAGCCCTATGTTCGGAGAGAGCGAGGTGGCGCTGTTGTTAGCACACTGGACTCGCATTCGAGAGGACGACGGTTCAAACCTTTGTCCGACCATCCTGCTTTAGGTTTTCCATGATTTCCCTAAATCGATTCAGGCAAATGCCGGTGTGGTTCCTTTGAAAGGCACGACCTACTTTCTTCCCCATTCTTCCCTAATTTGAAGGACCGATGACCTCACTGTTTGCTTCCCTCACCCATATCAACCAACCAACCAACCAAACAACCAACCCCAAGTTCGGGGTCCTAAGCACAAGTATCTGGACCAGCGTTGTACTCTGACTTCAGATCTGTCCCAAATTGCCGCCTGTCCTGTAAGTAGGCTGTTTAGGTTTGTATGATGGTAACGCCACGTAGCGTTCTAAAAAAAAAATAAAAAAAACAAAAAAAATAAAAATAAAAATAAAAAACAAAAAGAAAAGAAGAAGAAAAAACAATATGAAACGTCCCCTTAGAAAAATTATGAATGACCGTGCTGGTAAACTTCTACGTTATTTGATACAAAGACAGCTGAGTAAAACTCATCGTACTCAAACAGTTTTCTCTTTACTTATTCTGATCATCACTAAACTGACACACAATATTCGTTTAGCGCAACGCAATCTGACTTACAAAAATCCCTACAAAAAATGGCCCTGACAAACGATAACCTAAAGCTTTCATGAATCACTTACCTCACAAAAATCTTCGTTTCTCGAACTATTGCAATACAGCGAGCGCCAATACTGCCACTTAAATAAGAGATTCAAACTACTGAAGGCACTAACTACGGATAGGCATAGTTAGCAAATGAAAGATTTTGATAGAGAACGAACAATGTTTTTACCTTAATAGTGTTCAAAAGTCATCATATATATCTATCAATTCATGACATCCATGTTTACGAATTTCATTTTTCTGGAGGACACACGTCCAGATCGTCCGCTTATAGTAACCTCTCAAAACTCTCGCATCTCTCTGTCCACATCCACCACTGCTCGCGGCTCACCTCCAACTGCGCAACGCTACGCGCTTTTCCCATCCAACTGCCCAACACTCCAATAGCGAATATTCCGACAATGAGTTCAATCAGCCACAGACTCCACACATCACAGTCAGTGATTTTCATACAGAGCGCTACGTGGCGTTACCCACATAAAAACCTAAACAGCGTACTTACATATATGTAAGTAATGCAATCATTAGGGGAGAGATTTGTGCACACGTTTACAGTGTGCGTAGGAACTAATGATATTTCTTGGTCGGTGTTCCAGTCTAGGGACTGATTTAACAACTCACATTAATGAATGCGCACAAGAAACCGCCATAAACAGTTTCCGGCATTGTTTACTGTATCTGTTGTTGTGGGACATGAATTGGTGTTTTGTGCAACATTTGTAAATATTAAGAGCTGTGCACATTCAAGTGCTGTAAATCATATAATCTGACCCGCCAGAAAATTATGGCCACCGACCTACTGTTGATATAAACACGTCCAGACGATAGCAGCTTCACGTAGCGAGGAATGACTGCTAGTCACACACACGCACTTCGCACGGAGTACCAGTGAGCGTGCTGTCCGTGTGTAGAATGAAGAAGGCGCGTAAACTACCTGAGTCTGGTTGTGGTGGACCAGAGGCTCGATACGAACATTTCGGAAACTACACGAGGAGTGCTGTTGGTGAGTATCATTAACACGTGGCGTAACATACGTGAAACCAAGTCCAGACGTCGTGGGCTTGCGGCCACAACTCATTATACACTACTGGCCATTAAAATTGCTACACTACGAAGATGACGTGCTACAGAAGCGAAATTTAACCGACAGGAAGAAGATGCTGTGATATGCAAATGATCAGCTTCTCAGAGCATTCAAACAAGGTAGGCGCCGGTGGCGACACCTACAACGTGCTGACATGAGGAAAGTTTCCAACCGATTTCTCATACACAGACAGCAGTTGACCGGCGTTGCCTGGTGAAACGTTGTTGTGATGCCTCGTGTAAGGAGGAGAAATGCGTACCATCACGTTTCCGACTTTGATAAAGGTCGGATTGTAGCCTGTCGCGATTGCGGTTTATCGTATCGCGACATTGCTGCTCGCGTTGGTCGAGATCCAATGAGTGTTAGCAGAATAAGAAATCAGTGGGTTCAGGAGGGTAATACGGAACGCCGTGCTGCATCCCAACGGCCTCGTATCACTAGCAGTCGAGATGACAGGCATCTTGTCTGAATGGCTGTAACGGATCGTGCAACGACGTATCGATCCCTGATTTAACAGATGGTGACGTTCGCAAGACAACAACCATCTGCACGAACAGTTCGACGACGTTTGCAGCAGCATGGACTATCAGCTCGGAGACCATGACTGCGGTTTCCCTTGACGTTGCATCACAGACAGGAGCGCCTGCGATGGTGTATTCAACGACGAACCTTGGTGCACGAATGGCAAAACGTCATTTTTTCGGATGAATCGAGGTTCTGTTTACAGCATCATAATGGTCCATCCGTGTTTGGCGACATCGCGGTGAACGCACATTGGAAGCGTGTATTCGTCATCGCCATACTGGCGTATCACCCGGCGTGATGGTACGGGGTGCCATTGGTTACACGTCTCGGTCACCACTTGTTCGCATTGACGGCACTTTGAACAGTGGACGTTACATTTCAGATGTGTTTCGACCCGTGGCTCTACCCTTCATTCGATTCCTGCGTAACCATACATTTCAGCTGGATAATGCACGACCGCATGTTGCAGGTCCTGTACGGGCCTCTCTGGATACAGAAAATGTTCGACTGCTGCCCTGGGCAGCACATTCTCTCTCACCAATTGAAAACGTCTGGTCAACGGTGGCCGAGCAACTGGCTCGTCACAATACGCCAGTCACTATTCTTGATGAACTGTGGTATCGTGTTGAAGCTGCATGGGCATCTGTACCTGTACACGCCATCCAAGCTCTGTTTGACTCAATGCCCAGGCGTATCAATGCCGTTATTACGCCCAGAGGTGGTTGTTCTGGGTACTGATTTCTCAGGATCTATGCACCCAAATTGTGTGAAAATGTAATCTGATGTAAGTTCTAGTATAATATATTTGTCCAATGAATACCCGTTTATCATCTGCATTTCTTCTTGGTGTAGCAATTTTAATGGCCAGTAGTGTATATGCCGGGCGTCGTAGGCTGGGCAGACGGTTAAAACAGGACAGGCGGCGAACCGTGCTGCAACTAACATCAGACTTTAATGCTGGACAGAGTACGAGTGTGTCTGAACACACAGTGAACCCAATACTCCTAACGATCGGCCTCCACAGCCAACGATCCATGCATGTGTCAATGTTAATACCACGACATCGGCACAGTATCTTCTTGATCAAGCTGATGGGAGGGCGCGAATTCGTATTCTTCCAGAGGAACAACTCCTCGAAACCTGTACTGCGGGACGGATGCAAGCTGGCGGCTGCTCCATTATGCTCTGGGGAACATTAAAGTGGGCATCCATGGGTCCAGTGCAGTTCGTACAAGGCACCATGACGGCCAAAGGCTATTGTACACTAGTTGCAGGTCACGTGTACCATGATGATCATGTTTCCCGACGGCAGTGGCATTTTTCATCAAGTTAATGCGCCACCTCACAAGTCCAGGATTGCCACGTAGTGGTTCAAGGAACACAGTGGCGAGTTCCAATTGATGTGCTTGCTCCTGAGTTCGCCAGATCTGAGCCCGATCGAACACATTTGGTATGTGAGTGAACGGGGCGTCAGAGCTCATCGCCTCCCTCCCCGCAATTTATGGTAATTAAGAGACGTATCTGTAGATCGATTGTATGTGCAGATGTGGTGCCAACTCCCCACAGCAACCTGCTATGGCCTCATTGCTACCATGCCACGACGTGTCACCGCTGTTATCCGTGCCAAAGATGGACATATCACTATTAGGTAGGTGGTCTTAAGTGTACATGTGTGCCCCCTATTGATTATGCAGATATCGGGCTCATAATAAAGTTTTTCCCATGGTCGGCGCAGGACGTCTCTATCAATCTGTTCAAAAGCACTATTGATGCGAGATCACAGTTTTGGCAGACCTGTTGGTAGAGGAGGCGTAAACAATTAATCTTTCACGTTAACCCACACACAAAAATCTCGTGGAGCTAGGTCCGGAGAGCATGAAGCCTGTGACATGAATTTATGATCATCAATCGAGTCCGCAGCTCGTGCTCTTGTGGCGAGCGTTGCTACTTATGGATCACGGGGTCCCGGGTTCGATTCCCAACCGGGTTGGGGATTTTCTGTGCCCGGCGACTGGATGTTTGTGTTGTCCTCATCATTCCATCATTCGTGAAAGTGGCTAGATTGGACTGTGTGCAGATTGGGAATTTATACGGGCGCTGATGACCGCGCAGTTGAGCGTCCCACAAACCAAACATCATCATCGAACCACGATCGGTGCATCTGTTTCTCAGCTTCCTGTCAAATAATTCATGAACGTCATGTTGGAAGTGGGGTGCAGCATCATCCTGTTGGTAGACCAAGTCCACACTGTAGATATCTAGTTGTGACATGAACCAATTTTCGACTATGTCCACATACACATGTCTTGTAATTGCCTTTTCGTGGAAGAAAAAGGGACCGGTTGATTTCCTCTTCCAGAGGCACATTAAAGATTTAAGCATCGCATACTATCGCCGAACTGAATTTACGATTATTGGATCTCTGCTGAGCGTCGATCTGAAGTGTCGTTGCACTGCTACAGCATACTGATGTGCTGGACACCTTTCAAGCACAACATATGTTTTCTCGGCGCCTCTCGCCATATTGCCCAACTACTCACTCCTGCACTCTCTTGGCAGAAATCTTAAGTGTGGCTACAATAGTGGAACACTTTTTGAATTTTTCTATGTGAGTGTTGACTTTTGTGACAGCATGTCAATTGATGTATCTACAGTAAATTCATGAAATCGCTTCAATTATATATAATATCCTTGTATTTCTTATGTGGAATATATTGTTATTTCTTCAATTAGTTAATTCAATAAGTTAATTCTGTATATTTCTAAAACTAGTTACCTAACGTGTCAACAATTAAGCCATTCTTCGTAACTCGTGAATCATCTTGCATCTCAACACAAAAGAAGTTCTACTACCATGGAACACACTGTATTTGCAAATGAACTGAGTTTCTTTGATGTCTTAACAATTTTCCTTATTTTGAGAATCTAAATTTGTGTTAGTTGCCAATGGATCCTATTTCAAAACATTTCAACGTGTAACTGGTACCGATAATACTTCTTTTTAATCTGATTTCACGTACTGATTATTGGTGTGTAGTAGCGTAATAATGTAATATGTAGACCGTTAAATACAGTACTTAAATTTGAATATTAAATCTGAATTTTTCATGTTTGGAAAAACTTACTTTTGTGGATTAAGAAAGGACTGCAGAACAAGGAATGTTGTTGTTGTTGTTGTTGTTGCTGTTGTGGTCTTCAGTCCTGAGATTGGTTTGATGCAGCTCTCCATGCTACCCTGTCGTATGCAAGCTTCTTCATCTCCCAGTACTTACTGCAACCTACATCCTTCTGAATCTGCTTAGTGTATTCATCTCTTGGTCTCCCTCTACGATTTTTACCCTCCACACTGCCCTCCAATGCTAAATTTGTGATCCCTTGATGCCTCAGAACATGTACTACCAACCGGTCCCTTCTTCTTGTCAAGTTGTGCCACAAACTCCTCTTCTCCCCAATCATATTCAGTACCTCCTCATTAGTTGCGTGATCTACCCATCTAATCTTCAGCATTCTTCTGTACCACCACATTTCGAAAGCTTCTATTCTCTTCTTGTCCAAACTATTTATCGTCCATGTTGCACTTCCATACATGGCTACACTCCATATAAATACTTTCAGAAAAGACTTCCTGACACTTAAATCTATACTCGATGTTAACAAATTTTTCTTCTTCAGAAACGCTTTCCTTGCCGTTGCCAGTCTACATTTTATATCCTCTCTACTTCGACCATCATCAGTTATTTTACTCCCTAAATAGCAAAACTCCTTTACTACTTTAAGTGTCTCATTTCCTAATCTAATCCGCTCAGCATCACCCGATTTAATCTGACTACATTCCATTATCCTCGTTTTGCTATTGTTGATGTTCATCTTATATCCTCCTTTCAAGACACTGTCCATTCCGTTCAACTGCTCTTCCAAGTCCTTTGCTGTCTCTGACAGAATTACAATGTCATCGGCGAACCTCAAAGTTTTTACTTCTTCTCCATGAATTTTAATACCTACTCCGAATTTTTCTTTTGTTTCCTTTACTGCTTGCTCAATATTCAGATTGAATGTTATCATTTCAAAATGGAATAAGAAAATATATTGAACTTCTGTTAGTTCTGGAAAGTGTTCGAAGGACCTCTTTCCTAGTTAAACTTGAATATTGATTTTATGTATTTTCCCGATACACTTAAAATGACTACGAAAACTGTAAAGTAGGGAAGAATATAAAATAATAAGATATCACATTAGTCCAAGCTACATGAATCAGAATGGTGGATTATTGTCTTTCAGAAAAAATATTTGGTCTGTTGAAACTAAAATACTGGAATGTTCGACATAACTGGTATGAAATATGGGACAGACGGGTGAGACACACCAGGATTGAAGATTAAGGAAGAAACGAAGCAGTATTTTGTAGACGGAAGATTGTAAGAGATGGTGATATGATAAACTTGTGTAGAATTCATGTTGGCAAGGTTTCCACATAGCCGGCCGCGGTGGCCGAGCGGTTCTAGGCGCTACAGTCAGGAAACCGCGCGACTGCTACGGTCGCAGGTTCGAATCCTGCCTCGGGCATGGATGTGTGTGATGCCCTTAGATTTAAGTAGTTCTAAGTTCTAGGGGACTGATGACCTCAGATGTTAAGTCACATAGTGCTCAGAGCCATTTGAACCATGTTGAGCTTCCACATAGTTACAAACGTGTAAATAATATTTCAGCTGTCACTGGTATCGGGGAATAAATTATTATTCGACGGATGTTAAGTAAAATTATTTCTCAGAGGGTCAAAATGACGCCACAGTCAGATTAACTGTATTTCCTAAAACAAACATAACCTGGTTGTTATCTCTTGTTCTGCGGCCTTTGCTTATCGGAAGGTAGGGTCATTGTCCGATGCTATCAAGCGCTGGTCAGTTCTTCTGATCGCTTTAGTCTGTGTCACATGTTTTTCGTGGAAAAGCGAGGATCTACTACATATATCAGTACTTCGACAGACGGCAGGCATTAAACATGTATGACGACCAGGGACGGCGAGGACTCGACGATACGCACACCTTTCCTAGAAACACAGGAAACGGGTCCTTCGGTTGCCTGTTTGACAGTTAATTCTCTTTTTGTGGTCTGTCATCTGCTTTGCTTTGAGTACTGCACCACAGACACCGTTTTATATAATACGTGCTTGAAAACGGCACCAGTGAAGAAAATATATTCTGAGTGATGTGGCGAAACACGTCTTAGTCAATTTTTTTCCGGCGTTCTTCTTTTGGATTCGTTTCCCCTCAATTCTATGGAACACATATCGAAAGACTGGATCGTCTTCGTGACAGATATGTCATAGGTAATGCACCCTTGTGACTCTTTTGTTCTCAGCATCAAACGGGGGAAAATTATCGGGAACATTGTGATGTTGGCGGCAGGGCTGTTCTCCTTTGGTATGGCGGGATAGTAGCCCTAGTATTACATAAGTGTTCCGTTTAAAGAAAAATCTCAGTTTGTTGACGGAAAACGTGTGGTATAACAATGAGTGTTGTTGTTTGAGCGTGCTGTTAATTTTTAATGTCCAGTGTTATCTCTGACCAATTGGTTTGTTGTTATAGCATATTTTTATGCAATACTATTTGAAAACAAAAATGACAATTATTTCAAATAATATATATCTCCTTCGAAACGTAAATTCAAAATTAAGCCAAAATTTCTTAAAGTAATTTAAATTTTAGTGAGAGTATTGCTGCTGGTTATCATTTTATAACATTAGATATCATGAATGAAAATTAAATGCTCATGACAGATTTGGCATCAAGCCTGTCGTACTATATACACTGCTGGCCACCGTAAATGCAACACCCTGAAGGAAGCATCCGAATCAAGTGAAATTTACACCATAGGTTTGCAGCGATGAGATATGCAACTGATTAGAATTTCAGCGCAGACGCACATCACGCGCGCCTGTGGCGCCACCTCATAGCGCCATTTAAGGCTTGGCGATTTCGACGAGTGTACGTTCGGCACGTGTGTTTACCTTGTGGTTGTTTCACAAGACGATCAGTTATGCCTCGTAGACAACAGCGAACATCGTTTGATCAAGTATCCGAGTTCGACAGAGGAAGGATAGTGGCTTACCGAGATTGTGGATTATCATACAGAGAAATCGCTAGTCGTGTTGGACGAAACCAAACAACTGTAATGCGGATATGTGACCGTTGGATGCAGGAGGGTACGACGGACCGACGTGGTCGATCGCATTCACCTCGGTGCACCACTGCACGTGCTGATAGGCAAATTGTGCGCATGGCAGTGACGGATCGCTCAGTGACATCCCGAACCATAGCACAGCACATTGCGTCTGTAACGCATCATCCAGTGTCTGCGCGTATCATTCGACGCCGTTTACAGCAGAGTGGTCTGTCCGCAAGACGTCCATTGCTTCGTCTACCATTGACGCAGAACCACAGACGTCTCCGTCGCCAATGGTGTGATGACAGACGGATGTGGACGGCAGAATGGAATGACGTCGTCTTTACTGACGAGGCACGCTTCTGTCTGCAGCACCACGATGGTCGGATTCGAGTGTGAAGACACCGTGGAGAGAGGATGCTGGACAGCTGCATTATGCACCGCCACACTGGTCTTGCACCGGGTATTATGGTATGGGGCGGTATTGGATATTACTCTCGCACGCCTCTAGTACGCATTGCCGGTACTTTAAATAGCCGGCGCTACATATCCGAGGTGCTGGAGCCAGTCGTCCTTCCTTACCTTCAGGGCTCGGGCACAGCCATATTTCAACAGGATAATGCGCGACCACACGTGGCACGCATTGTCCAAAGGTTCTTCGTCAATAACCAGATTGAATTGCTTCCCTGGCCGGCTCGCTCTCCGGATCTTTCGCCGATAGAAAACATGTGGTCCATGGTTGCTCAACGAGTGACCAAGATTACATCCCCAGCTGCCACACCAGATGATCTTTGGCAACGTGTGGAAGCTGCTTGGGCTGCTGTACCCCAGGAACACATCCAACGTGTCTTTGACTCAATGCCGAGACGTGTGGCAGCGGTGATCTCCAACAATGGCGGCTACTCTGGCTACTGATTCTGGCAGGAACCACATGTCACAGACGTCTGTAAACGTAATCAAATAATTACACTCAGGAATTTGCTTCAAATGGTTCAAATGGCTCTGAGCACTATGGGACTCAACTGCTGAGGCCATTAGTCCCCTAGAACTTAGAACTAGTTAAACCTAACTAACCTAAGGACATCACAAACATCCATGCCCGAGGCAGGATTCGAACCTGCGACCGTAGCGGTCTTGCAGTTCCAGACTGCAGCGCCTTTAACCGCACGGCCACTTCGGCCGGCGTAAACGTAATCATTTTATACTTGGTCAACATGTTATCTACAAAATAAATTTTGTTGTGCTACCTCTTGTCTTTCTTGGTGTTGCATTTACGGTGGCCAGCAGTGTATATATGTCGTCGACACATAAGCTGAGAACGATGATTATTACATTTACATGGTGACCCAAAAATCCGTTAACGTTTGAAAAGTAATACGTCATGGAGTAACGTATGTAGACACGTAATAATTGACGCATAAGCTTGAAATGACATGGGATTTTATTGAAACAAAAAAGTGCAAAAAATGACCAGTACATCCAAAAAATGGCCCTCCATATGATGCAAAAGCAACAATTAGTCCAACAGTTGATTGTTAGCGAGGACGATGTTCTTTATTATAAATGTTCAACGTATCGGCTGTCATTAATCAACAATACCTGTAGTCGAGGGACATGTTGTGAACAGCACTGTACAGTAGGCATGGTGAGAAACTTCCGTCGGATGTTGTCTTTTAGCATCCCTGTTGAGGTCGGACGATAGTGCTAGAGTTGCGACCTCAGGTAAACTCTCAGCCAATAATCACACTCAGGGGACTTGGGAGACAAAGCACGAGACACGTGGAGACTCAGCACAGGATTCTCATCAAACGATGTGCGCAAGAGATCTTTCAAGCGTGTATCATTGCGTGGAGCGGCTGCATAAAGATCGTACCTTCCAGCAAGTGGTTACCAACCAGACTAGGGACGATCTGACTTCCTCTCTCACTACACAGCTCATTTTACGTGCGACTCTCGTGCGGCGTCACTGACAATTTGCTGCACAGAGGCATCTCTTGGCCAGTTTCCACTCGTTCTTGGTTTCAATGAAACCCCATTTCATTAGAGGCATGTGTGTCAATTTTTTACCTCTGCCTACATTATTCCATGAGTCAGTGAATTTTCAGATGTTAACGGACTTATAGGTCACCTTGTATATAGTCGTCTTTGGTAACACGACCTCTTGCCAGCAGATGACTACTGAAATTAGTCAGTGGATGCGACGGTTGGTACTAATCGGGCAAGCAGCTCCTGAGTTGCCCACCGAGGAAAAATTCCTAGAAGTATCAGGAATCGAACCCGGGTCCTCTATGTGGCAGTGCGACGCATGACCACTCATCAACATTAATTTATCACATGTAACGCTACACTTAGTGCTTTTCCATACATCGTAGAAGCCGCCAAGTGTTCAGTGGTACAGCACAAAACATCTCTATCACTACATGGAGCATTGGTAACCATGCAACACGGCTATAATCGACATAAGTGATAAAGCAGTAGCAATCCTTCCTTTCTTCGGTGCTACACCAAATACACTGCTGAATAAAAAGTTAGTCCACTAACAAAGACGACGTCGATTTTGATTCGATGGCCGGCCGCTGTGACCGAGCGGTTCTAGGCGCTTCAGTCTGGAACCGCGCGACCGCTACGGTCGCAGGTTCTAATCCTGCCTGTGACATGGATGTGTGTGATGTCCTTAGGTTAGTTAGGTTTAAGTAGTTCCTTTCTAGCGGACTGATGACCTCAGATGTTAAGTCCCATAGTGCTCAGAGCCATTTGAACCATTTTACAGAGCTGTGTGGCAACTGTCATCGTAGGAAATCTGAGGAGGAGTAGAAATGATTAACCAAGAAGTTAAATTCAAATGGCTCTAAAGGTCATCAGTCCCCTAGAACTACTTAAACCTAACTGACCTACATCATGGTAAGCGCACAGCCGCTGGCGTTGTGATTAAAAGCTAGCTGTGAGCAAATTACCGAGAATCTGTTGTGTACAACTTCATACAAAGTGGTAATGAGAGGTGGGCTACAGAGCTGTGCCGGCCGCGGTGGCCGAGCGGTTCTAGGCGTTTCAGTCAGGAACTGCGCGACTGCTAGGGTCGCAGGTTCGAATCCTGCGTCGGGCATGTACGTGTGTGATGTCCTTAGGTTAGTTTTATTTAAGTTATATTTAAGTTCTAGGGACTGATGACCTCAGATGTTAAGTCCCATAGTACTCAGAGCCATTTGATTCGATGGCGACATATGCCACCTTGGGGATGTACTGATAATGATTTCAACGTCATCCTGCCATCTGGGAGGCAGCAGATATACTGATAGTGGTTTCAACGCCATCATGCAAAAGATGGCGTTGTAGAGTAGCTTCCGGAGAGCCGTCTGTGTCCAGGCCTTAATAGGGAACGCTAGCAGCTAGAAGGCTCAGTATGGTTCAAACGTCTGAAGCAAGCAGACAGCTACGCCACAGAGACACACTCGTGCTTCCTCTAGCCAAATGAGCGAGTTTCACTCGTGGCCATCCGAGTGGCGGGATGGTCTTTTCGGAGAGGTGGCACACTACTTGGACGTGCTGAGTCAGTTCGTTGCTGGTATCAATGGTCACGCGAACATTTTCTCACCTGTAGTCGAGGCTCTGGACGTCCACACAGCACAGATGCCCACCTGGAACGTCTTACAGTGAGGGCAGTAGTGGCAGATCGAACAGCTATCACATAATGGACAAGAGGGCTTGTGAGCCCAGACGGGTCAACACGCATTTTTGCGAACCATTTATTAGCAGTGGGACTATTGGCACGCCCATCTCTAGCACGACTTCCATTAGCGCCACAGATTAGACATGCACTGCACAACTGGTACCATCAAAGGATAACGTGGAAGATGGAACAGCGCACCGTGGTCTTCAGTGATGAAAGCAGATTCTGAAACTTCCTGGCAGATTAAAACTTTGTGTCGGACCGAGACTCGAACTCGTGACCTTTGCCTTTCGCGGGCAAGTGCTCTACCAACTGAGCTACCGAAGCAGGACTCACGCCCCGTCCTCACTGCTTTACTTCTGCCAGTACCTCGTCTCCTACCTTCCAAACTTTAAAGAAGCTCTCCTGCGAACCTTGCACAACTAGCACTCCTGAAAGAAAGGATATTGCGGAGACATGGCTTAGCCACAGCCTGTGGTATGTTTCCAGAATGAGATTTTCAGTCTGCAGCGGAGTGTGCGCGGATATTAAACTTCCTGGCAGATTAAAACTGTGTGCCAGACCGAGACTCGAACTTGGGACCTTTGCCTTTTGCGGGCAAGTGCTGTACCAACTGAGCTACCCAAGCACTACTCACGCCACGTCCTCACTGTGGCTAAGCCATGTCTCCGCAATATTCTTTGTTTCAGGAGTGCTTGTTCTGCAAGGCTCTGAGCACTATGGGACTTAACTTCTGAGGTCATCAGTCTCCTAGAACTTAGAACTACTTAAACCTAACTAACCTAAGGACATCACACACATCCATGCCGAAGGCAGGATTCGAACCTGCGACCGCAGCGGTGGAGCGGTTCCAGACTGTAGCGCCTAGAACCGCTCGGCCACTCCGGCCGGCTAGTTCTGCAAGGTTGCAGAGAGCTTCTGTAAAGTTTGGAAGGTAGGAGGCGAGGTACTGGCGGAAGTAGAGCAGTGAGGACGGGGCGTGGGTCCTGCTTGGGTAGCTCAGTTGGTAGAGCACTTGCCCGCGGAAGGCAAAGGTCCCGAGTTCGAGTCTCGGTCCGGCACACAGTTCTAATCTGCCAGGAAGTTTCATATCAGCGCACACTCCGCTGAAGAATGAAAATCTCGTTGTGGAAAGCAGATTGTGGCTGCACGCAAGTGACGGTCGTTCGCGAAAGCAATGTAGACGTGGTGAGCGCCATCTCGTAGACTGCATTCGTGTAACATGCACTGGCTCCACCCCAGGCCTTGTTACAACTGCAGTTCATCTTTGCTGTATCTGTATGGGACGCTAAGCAGCGCTCCGTACTGCATAATGTTAGCAGAGCCGTCGTGTTGTAGTTGTACCTACAGAAAGATGGTGTGTTGATCCTACAGGATAATAAGCGCCCACACACTGTCTGTGAAACTCAATACCCCTTGCAAGACGAGTAGAAACTTCACTGGAGAGCGCGGTCTCCGGTCTTGTCACCAGTCGAGCACGTGTGGGGTATGATGGGACGAGAAGTGACTCCTGCGACACGTCAACCAACAGCTCTAACAGGACTACTTGAACAGTTCGAGCAGGCGTAGATTATTCGCCGTCTTTACGATCGACTGGCAACCAGAGTTAGTTCCTGCACTGCTGGCCGTGGAGGCTGCAACGCGTACTAATATGGGTGTTTCTGGTACCTCAGAACCGCTTGTGCTATTGATCTGTAAATGTAATTATTTCAAGTGCTCCATATGCACTGTTGTAACAATAAATCGTGAGTGAGATGGAAACCTCTAAAAGGGTGCCCTAATGTTTTTCCCTGCGGCGAAAAATAGCAGATTCCTGGGCAGATAATGTGTTCAGATGTTTTCAACTATACAAGGAAATTAAGGAGATCCCGCGCTCACGAAAGGACACCCTTGATCTCACTGGTTTGTAATGTATAAAGTTATTTGTAAAGGGGATAGCAGTTAGACTGATGACTGGAAGCCTACGACTTCAAAACTGTGCACAGTGCACCGACGCCGTAGAAAATATAGCGATCTTGACAACTATACTATTGCCAAACAGTTCAAATGGTTCAAATGGCTCTGCGCACTATGCGACTTAACATCTGACGTCATCAGTCCCCTAGAACGTAGAACTACTTAAACCTAACTAACCTAAGGACATCACACACATCCATGCCCGAGGCAGGAATCGAATCTGCGACCGCAGCGGTCTCGCGGTTCCAGACTGAAGCGCCTAGAACCGCTCGGCCACTCCGGCCGGCGCCAAACAGATCCTCACAAACAAACATACTGTGATGTTTGACGAAACGAAAATCTTATTAAGTGCATCCAGGTACTGGGGAGTTCAGAATATGCAATAAAAACTTTAACTGCGACAACGGCTATACACTTTGTGGTGCAAGGGAAATGTGTACTGAAAGGCTGCAGAAAAAGAAGCTGAATTATCTACCATCTAATGGAATCAGCATCGATACTAACGTTCCTCTATCTAAGAGATTGATATATTCCCTGATATCATGTGGGAGTTCCATGAGTTAGTGACGCCTCCATAACGTAACTCCTTCAAATACATAGGAAAATACCACACGTCCTGTTAGTACGTCACTTAAATCCCGACGGCGCCAATAGAGTAGTCGTTGACAGTTTGAGTATACAAATAAATGTGGCGCTGCAAGAAAACCACGAAACATTTATCCAAGAATGTCGCACCGAAAAACTACTTTCTCGTCCTCTTGTTTTTCCTAATAAGCCCTGCTTTCGGAATTTGAGCGATCATAATTGATAAATACAACTGAGTTCTTCTGCAGACTCTTGCGCATCTATACAATATGTTTTTAGACACGACAAAGACACCATAAAGCTTCCGGTCTAACTAGGATGTAAATTAATCTCCCATGTTAGATTGTACTCTCATTTTCCAAGCGTGGTGGCGCAGAGATTAAGCTGCTAGACTCGCCTGCGGGAGAAGTCTGGTTCAAATTCTTGTCTGGACATCCACATTTACTTTTTCCATAGTCTCCCGAACCGATTAAGCCGAATATCAGGATGGTCCATGTCAAAAGAAAGTGGCTGATTTCTTTCCTCATCCTTGTTGTAATCATCTGGTGCGCCCTGATTGGACACGTCATCTTCGAAGCGAAATTAACCCCAAATTTTATTATATGTGCAGTATTGTAGTTAGTATGCCAAAAGGAATTCTACTATCCACGTACATTACTGTTTTATCCATAACTATTTTCTCCGTTGTTCACTGTTTTCGTCATTATAAATTCCAGGTAATCGTGTCAGTCAAACCTAGAGAATACTGAACATCACATACAAGCTTAAACAAACCCAGCAAAAACAATCCTATGAATAAGAGACAGTCTGGAATTACACATGAAATTCGCAATTGATATCCCTGCGAGTAAACGGTTTGTCTACTCTAACCGAAGAAGATGCACACCTAGAGAGTGAATGGACATAGAAAATTTGGGTACTTCGTGCAAATACAACTAATGTAAATTCTTAGTGTACCTGGCAAAGTGAAATTCAAAGCTACTGAATTCTCTAGATATTGGACAAACAGAGAAGAAAGCTGACGAAGGGTCTGTAGCGTCTACAAGCAGTGCATCAGATATTTCAAAATACGGTTTGGTTATAATTTACACAAATTCTGCTCAGGTGAACAGTAAATACGGCTTTCACCAGAGGGAGATATACTTTGCTTGAGATTCCATGACTGTGCTTAAACTGACACACAATCAGTGCCGTTTGTTGCATTGTAAAATGTTAATTACATGCGGAGATATTTGTTGACGCTTGAGTACCACTCCTCCGCTGTTCGATCGTGTGTATCGGAGAGCACCGTATTACGTAGGGATCCAAAGGGAACGGTGATGGACCTTAGGTACAGAAGAGACTGGAACAGCATATTACGTCCACACGCTAACACCTTTTTATTGGTCTTTTTCACTGACGCACATGTACATTACCATGAGGGGTGAGGTACACGTACACACGTGGTTTCCGTTTTCAATTACGGAGTGGAATAGAGTGTGTCCCGACATGTCAGGCCAATAGATGTTCAATGTGGTGGCCATTATTTGCTGCACACAATTGCAATCTCTGGCGTAATGAATGTCGTACACGCCGCAGTACATCTGGTGTAATGTCGCCGCAGGCTTCCACAATACGTTGTTTCATATCCTCTGGGGTTGTAGGCACATCACGGTACACATTCTCCTTGAACGTACCCCACAGAAAGAAGTCCAGAGGTGTAAGATCAGGAGAACGGGCTGGCCAATTTATGCGTCCTCCACGTCCTATGAAACGCCCGTCGAACGTGTACCCCACCCCTAATGGTAATGTACATGTGCGTCAGTGAAAAAGACCAATAAAAAGGTGTTAGCATGTGGACGTAATGTGCTGTTCCAGTCTCTTCTGTACCTAAGGTCCATCACCGTTCCCTTTGGATCCCTACGTAATTCGGTGCTCTCCGATACACACGATCGAACAGCGGAGGAGTGGTACTCAAGCGTCAACAAATATCTCCGGATGTAATTAACATTTTACAATGCAACAAACGGCACTGATTACGTATTTGTTTATATGTTCAGATGTGCTAACAAAACTAACGGGGTTCCATTTAAAAAAAACGTAGGTTTGTGTTAAAAAAACATACTTCCGTGCATTTTTGTATGGTTTGTATTAACCAATTACACTAGCCCCTCTCCTCACGTTCGGTCTGTGGAATCGATTCGTCAGTATTTGATGTGGTTTACGAAATATATACAGCGGTAATGTTAGGTGACTCACCCTGTATATATATTGCGTAGCAGTACATGAGAATTTTCATTTGGAAAGTACTCTATCATATTCTAGGCTAAAAATAGAGTTGTTTAAATTTTTTTCGAAGTTTTTACTAAATATTGAAATCATCACTAACTAGCAGTGCTGTAAGACGGAGAGATGACACTGATGTGCCTATTTTCGAGATGGTCCCTGTACTGCCGTCGTATCCATAATGGGCGTACCACTGAGGCTATGACGTCAGTAGGCGTAGCCGCTGTGACCCTACTGTGTAGGCCTCCATCTGACTAACGAACATGTCTCTCAAGTTAGAGTATTGTGTAGGTCCTGTACCGTGAGATGGAGCAAAACCGCCACCACGTTGGGCAACATGTTGCCATAGCGATGGGACAACGGACTGGTTTTAACGTGACTGTTAAATTTTATGAAACATGTTACAATACTAGTTCTGTTCTTGCCTGATGTGCAGCAATACCAGATTTTATGAGAATAAGTAACGTTAGATATCCCAATAAAACATAACAGAAGCAACTCATTACATATGTATGCGTGGTGTCTGATCTTTAGGACATGTCCGAAAGAACAGACACAATTTTGATCCAGTAGCTGTTATGAATCAAGACCAAATAAATTAATGACATTAGCTGACACTGGGCATGAATTTAAATCAATGGATGGGCAAGGTTGAAAATTTGTGCCAGACTGGGAGTCTGCTGCTTTCTAGGCAGATGTGCTGACCACTGCGCCAGCTTTTCTTCTCTCTCGCTCTCTCTCTCTCTCTCTCTCTCTCTCTCTCCCTCCCTCCCTCCCTCCTCTCACTTTTCTCTTCTTTTTTTTTCGCCATCCGGACACAGTTGTCATCACAACTGCATAGACCTAACCCCTCTCGTCAGACAAAAATTCTCAGTTTATCCCTACACAACTAACATAGTGACCCACGCACCATTACCCTCATTAATCGCGGAAATTCGCCTTTTCCGTAAGAGTTAGAGCGTGATTGGTCAGCCTCCCCTTAATTGTGTCTGTTCTTCTGGTCATGTCCAAAAGAGCAGACACCACATACACAAAGTGTTCGAAAATTCCCGTTCTTTCTTCTAGGACTTGTAGAGAAGAGTGAGTAAATAACATTTTGAATACGAACCCATGTCTGGAAACGTACCGTTTCAGTTCTGCGATGGTTTTAATTCAGATGTGTAACGTGTCCACATCTGCTGAGGGAAAGAGAAAGGTCTCAGAGTTGCTTGTCCTGGACGGGAACATGCTTCGTAGACACAATGTCTGTAACAACGTTGGCGGTCGTCACATCGAACCGCTGTTGTAATGCATCAGTACTGTTCTTTACGCACAGAATTCTCGATTCTCTTCTTATTTTGCAACAATGTAAACACGCAGTGTTTAAGTGTTAGTACAAACAAACGGACTTAAGTAATAAATGGATGTTTCGTTATTGTTTCCTTTAGAATTGTTACCTAATAATCCAACCCCTCAAGCAGAAGTGGATGGGGCAGCCATCTAAACTGAACCGTCGTAGAACGGAAACAGTTACTCTCTACAAGTCCTAAAAGTCTGTAACGGGAATATCCGAACACCCTGTATATAATGAAAGTGAGGACGCCCAGTTGATCACTTTCGTGCGAAAGCACACTACGTTCTTACTCTTACGGGAATCGGCGAAATCCCCCGAGTAATGAGGATAATGGAGAAGGGGCACCGCATCAGTAGTGTGCAGCATAAGTTGAGAATTCGGGTCTGACGGGAGGTGCGCTGGGCTAGTCCGTGCAGTGACGATGACCATTGTGTCCTGACGGTGCTCAAAATGGTTCAAATGGCTTAACTTCTGAGGTCATCAGTCCCCTAGAACTTAGGACTACTTAAACCTAACTAACCTAAGGACATCGCATACATTCATGCCCGAAGTAGGATTCGAACCTGCGACCGTAGCGGTCGCGTGGTTCCAGACTGTAGCGCCTAGAACCGCTCGCCCACCCCGGCCGGCCCGGACGGTGTAGTGGTCAGGTGCAGTGGGCACTGCATCTGACTGTTAAACAGGAGAGCCGAGTTCGAACCATGGTCCGTCACATATTTTCAACTATTCTCATTGATTTAAACCAATGCCCACTGGCTCAAGTAAAAAATCGTGCAGTGATGCGGACGCCAGCCGGCTAACGCTTCTTGGTGGGACCTCCCTTTCGCCTACAATCTGGTAGAGGAAGGGCGTGTCTTAAGTGCTCCACGAGAGCTGTTGCGTACAGCCGACGCTCTGTAAAATTTCAAAGGAAACGCAGTAGCACAGATGGATGTGTATCTAGGATTACACTCATGTTCATAAATTAAGGATAATGCTGATACATGGTGAAACAACGCTCTGGTAGGCGGTTTGCGGGTTTAAATCACCTCGGAGTATGACCATGCGGTGCATTTGACCTGCGGTCGTCGCACGATGGCGCTGGCAGCAGTCCACATACGCACAGGTGTGTTGGTGCATGTCAGAGTACGGTGCAGCGAGTAAGTGTGCAGACGTTTTCAGACGTTCTAATGGTGACTGTATGTTGAAAATGGCTCAAAGAACACATATTGATGACGTTATGAGGGGTAGAATACTAGGGCGACTGTACGCTGGTCAAACACAGCAGGTCGTAGCACGGGCCCTCTGTGTGCCACAAAGTGTGATCTCAAGATTATGGCAACGATTCCAGCATATAGGAAACGTGTCCAGGCGCTACAGTACGGGATGTCCACAGTGTACAACACCACAAGAAGACCGATGTCTCACCGTCACTGCCCGCAGATGGCCATGGAGTACAGTAGGTAGCTTTGCTTGGGACCTTACCGCAGCCACTGGAACAGTTGTCTCCAGACACACAGTCTACAGAAGACTGAGAAGACATGGTTTATTCGCCCGGAGACATGCAAAGTGCATTCCACTGACCCCTGGTCACAGGAGAGCCCGTAAAGCCTGGTGTGAAGATCACACTACATGGTCATTGGAACAGTGGTCCCAGGTTATGTTCACTGACGAGTCCAGGTATAGTATGGGCAGTCATTCTCGCCGGGTTTTCATCTGGCGTGAACCAGGAACCAGATACCAACCCCGTAATGTCCTTGAAAGGGACCTGTATGGAGGTCGTGGTTTGATGGTGTGGGGTGGGATTATTATTGGTGCACGTACACCGCTGCATGTCTTTGACAGAGGAACTGTAACAAGTCAGGTGTATCAGGACGTCATTTTGCACCAGTATGTACACCTTTTCAGGGTTGTAGTGGGTCCCACCTTCCTCCTGATGGATGATAACGCGCGGCTCCACCGAGCTGCCATCGTGGAGGAGTACCTTGAAACAGAAGATATCAGGCGAATGGAGTGGCCTGCGTGTTCTCCAGAGACCTAAACCCCATCGAACACGTCTGGGATGCTCTCAGTCGACGTATCGCTGCACGTCCTCAAACCCCTACGGCACTTCAGGAGCTCCGACAGGCACTGGTGCAATAATGGGAGGCTATACCCCAGCAGCTGCTCGATCAACTGATCCAGAGTATGCCAACCCGTTGTGCGGCCTGTGTACGTGTGTATGGTGATCATATCCCATATTGATGTCGGGGTACATGCGCAGGAAACAGTGGCGTTTTGTAACACGTGTGTTTCGGGACGGTTTTCTGAACTTATTACCATTACCGTGGACTTACAAATCTGTGTCGTGTGTGTTCCCTATGTGCCTATGCTAGTAGCGCAAGTTTTGTGTGGTGTCACGTTGTGTGGCACCACATTCTGCAATTATCCCTAATTTATGAGCATGAGTGTAGATGTGTAGACAGTCTGATGTTTATTTATTTTATTAATTCTAAAATGTTTTTGTAAGAACGTTGTAACAAATTTATTTAAACTAAATGTCTGCGACTGTGGACCGTGTCTCATGGCATGAAACCGTCATCGTAACTTGTAAGATCCTCCAGGTGATTATATATGGTCACGGAAGTTGATTCACTTGTCTGATGTAGACATGAAGAGCTTTCTTATCATCTTAGTAGGTACTGAAGTCTAGTTGCGTCCTTATTATACAATAGTCAATTTATTTTTGTCATAGTCCAGAGATACCACACTTAACTTGCAGCTGTACTTTAGTTCAGTCGTATTGTAACAAACTGGCGCTAAGGTAGTGAACGAACTGTTACAGCGAAAGCCAATACTAAACCAACCACCAAAATTCACGTAATTCTACACGTTGCATGACTCGCAATAGAGACTGCCCCCTACTGAGGCGGGATGGAAGAGGATGCTAAGCCAGCGAGTGACACTCTGCCACAGACTTGACAATGTGAACACGAATTTCGTTACAAATTATTGTTAAGACTGCTTTTTGTTTATTTTAGTTGCCGTCTCTGTCATTCTGTAAAAAGCATTCAAACAGATTTTTATGTTTCGCAGCGAAAAAAAGGTAATGTGGACTAAATGAAAGTATTCTTTGTTCTCAAGCTTAGCGGTGTCAATATGTATATTATTACACACTATACAGCATTATTTTATGTCGAGATTAAAGTAATAAACAAGACACAAGCATTTGCTTTCTGAACTAGAGAGAGAAAATTATAGCTACTGTATCGTTTTAGTTATATTACAATTTGTTTAAATTTCTGTACGCTTCACAATACGAACTTAAATTTTTCGCTGGCGGTAAGTGTTAAGTGCAAGTAAGATGAATGTTCTGTTGTCCTGATCCAGATCATTCAGAAACCGTGATGCTTGAGACACAGCTGCGTCCATCTTCAGACCGTCGTTGTAACCCACAGAGCGAGAGGTAGCCATAGTGTCAGAGCATTCCTGTCTAGTTGGTGTGGACCTGGTACACCAAGTTGAACAGTTGGTACGTTCCCTTCAGCAGCTGTAGAGAGATAAAAGAACACACCGTTGTTGATTATAACTTAAGAGGAAGATGAACATTTGTGACAAGTCACAAAAGCTGATACGCTTCACGCTCGCGCCTGACAAACCGACTCGAAGCTTCCCCTTCAGTACTAGCTCTTCCCATGACATTGTTGCATACGTTACAATTATTGATACTGTAGGAAAACTAAGGAAAACGAAATTTAGGTAAAGATTACGTGTTTCTGCATAATATCTAATAGAGTGTACCCAAATCCGTTTCCTGTATATTGTTTACTGAGTCCTCCCGACTGCGTATCCCACGTCGGTAACGCTAGCCTGACTGCTGGGGCTCGACTCGGAGATAGGCAACTGTTGGTGGGCAACTGTTAGTTGGAACATTTCTTGAGTATTGTTTGTCTGCTTGGGACCCTTGTCAAGGGGAATTTTAACGAAAAAGATGGACGAGATACTAAGAAGAGCTGCACTGACGTTCATGGTTTGTTCAGTCAACTTGAGAATGCTGCAGAAATCTTCAAAAATACTGCAAATTCAAGAAACACATTTCAAAATAAGTGCACAAATTTACTACGGCTGCCAAAATACGCTTCACGTAATGACTTCTACACTGAAATTGGAGGTGACGTCGCTCATCTTACCAGTCCACGTAATTTTCAACACTACATCTCATAAGCTTAGATTCTCTTTCATTAAGGTCTGCGTGTGATACTCCTTGCTTCACTGCATGTATTATTTAGCTACCAAAATAGCAAAATTCTTCAACTTCGTCTAATACTTGATCATCAGTTTTCATGTTAAGTTCATCATTAACCTCACTTCGAACACTCTTGGTTACTCTGGTTTCCTTTGGTTACGCTCTACGCATTCTCACTACTCATTAGATGTTGATCCAATTCACCAGATCCTGTAATTCGTCTTCACTTTAACTTAGGACAGCAATCTCATAGCAAATCTTAGCACTGACTAGTGAATTACAGTCCCACTCTTGAACCTTTCTTCAATTTTCGTTATTCCTTCTTCGATGCATAGATTTAACATTTGGAGCGAAAGACAAAACCTTACACCTTTCTTATTACGAGTATTCTCTTTCTTGTCTTCCATGTTTATGTTTCCTACTGGTATTTTATAGTACCCGTCTTTTCCTATGGTTAACTCGTTCTTTTCTTATAATTTCGAACATCATGTGACATTTTATGTTGTCGTTTTTCTAGGCTGCCGAATCCTATAAACGTGTCTTCCTTCCTTTATTAACCGCAACATCAGAAATGGGACTCTGGTGGCTTTACCTTCCCAAAAGCCAAAATAATCGTCATGTAACAAATCATCAGTGTACATATTATCCTTGTCAGCAACTTGGATGCATCAGCCCTTCAGCTGATTGTGCGAAAGTTCTCGCATTTGTATGCCAGTGATATCTCCATTACTGCGCGGATGTTATTTTTTCAGAAGACTTAAGGTATGTCTCCAGTCTCGTACATTCAACACACCACTTTGGTCGCCACTTACTCCAGTGAGCTTAGAAGTTCCAGCTTATTGCGTCGTCGAAAGCTCCGTTAAACTGTAATGCTGGATTCCCTATGTCATACACATCGATTACTTTTCTTTTTCTGTAACATCATAAGACAAGTCATCCTCATGGTAGAGGCCTTCAATGTACTCCTTACAGCCTTCCTATCCCTCTCTCGTGTTCTTAGCAATGCAATTTGCATTGCACTCTTAATGACGAAGCGCTTCTTTTCTTCACTAAAGGTTGGCAGGACATTTCTGCATTTCGAATTTGTCCATCCGTCGGCCATTTCTTTTCGAAATCTGCTTCCATTTCCTGCAGGGATTTGGTCTTTGCTGGGCTGCACTTTCTATTCCTTTCATTTCAAAATGACTTTTTATTCCCATACTCCCGGAATTCCGTTAAAATATTAGTACTTCTATCTTTCGTCGATCATTTGACTAAAGGTTTCTTGATTGCTACTTTCCACGTACCAATGTCTTTGTATCCATCTTAGGTGATTGTCCTTTTTAGAGATGTCCATTTCTCTTCAGCTGGTTAGCACTCTGAATTAGTCACTGAGTACTCCTTACAATCCATTGTTCGTCTGGCCAGAAATTTTTATCACAAGCTGCGACATAATCGCAGATAAAAACTGTGTTCCGTGAAGTTTAGAATTTCTTTTTGTTCTAGTCTACGATCGCAAATATATTTTTGTCCTCAGAGTACCGATTTCGGTCAGTGGTGACCATCTTCAGATCTGTATAGAATGTATCTTAATATAATAAACCCAGGATAGCATAATCAAGAAATACAGCACCTAGGCGTCTTTGAGTACGATTAACAATATGGAAAGAACTATGCCACAGTGCCGGAAGAAGCATCTTGTTGGGTAGACGTATTGTTAGCCACATTCGACAATGCCTAGATGGATGCATTTCTTGATGAGGCCATTTTGGCTTTATTATATTAAGACATGTTGTGAACAATTATAAAGATGGTCACCATTGATCGAAATAGATTATGAGAGTTTTGGAGGACATCTGTTTTTTGCGATCATATACTGCAGTAAAAGAAACGAATTATAAAACTTCTTCTTTCCATTGCACTTCACTGATACTACTCCCCCCCCCTCCCACCCCCCGTTACCATATCAAGACTGAGTTTTTGCACTGAACTCTGAAGATTTTCTAGCTTCCCTGCCACGTCCAAAGATCTGAAATTACTCACTCTGAATCGGTGGATATTCAATCTAGTTCTGACTGTACCTCCCCCCCCCCCCCCCCCCCTGTAGCCCCGTTCCGATTATCTGAATGGGGGACTAATTCCTAATCTTTTGCCAGTGGACAGATCATCTTAACATTCTTTCAGTTAGTGGCCGTATGTCTTATGGATATACCTTCTGCATCTTTAATGCAAAGGTTTCCATTTCCTTCTGCAGCATCGCTCCGTTAATCATTGCAGATTCTTCCGCCTTTTGAGGACAGCTTCCCACATCAAAAGAAAGAGGTTGCCCTGAAACTCAGTCCACCCTTCCGCCCATTTTGACAAACCGGACGAGGTGACCCATTATGCCGGAAGTCTTCGTCTGCCATTACAGTTACGTTTTCTTTAGAATTTAAGCAGAAGTGTCACTCGAACTGGGGAACGACGCCGTTTTTATTACTAGTCAAAGACTTTAGTCCTAGACCGCGCTGAAATGTGTAGACTAAATATTTGAGGACTTTGGTAAAGAGACTGGTACTGGAGAGGAAGTCATGGCGGCGCAGACAAGTCAGAAAACTTGTGGGCAAAAATCTGTCACTTGAAAGGACCATGTAAGGCAATGCAAAACCATGTCCACTCTCTTTCGAGGTGGATAATGGGCTGATAGGCTCCACGAAGGTGGTAAACTGGCACCTCTGGTCGAGCTTTTATGGAATATGAATATTCTTTGTGTATTTGTAGTGGAGGACTCGTCCGATGACGTGATGGGAGAGGAGACAGGAGTCGATAGGGGGCAGGCACGGGATCCATTGTTAGAACCATAATTAAAAAGAGCTTTGGAAGACTTAATATCGAATAAGTCAGAAGGGATGGATAACATTCCATTGGAATTTTTAAAATCATTGTGGGAAGCGGCAACAAAACGATGATTCACGTTAGTATGTAGAAAGAGTGATTTTGGCGAGATACTATCTTTCTTCCGGAGAAATGTGATCCACACAATTTACATGTTTGCAAGAGCCGACAACTCAGAGAATTATCGCAAAATCAGCTTAACAAGTTATGCATCCAAGTTGCTGACAATAATAATATAAAGAAGAATGGAAAATAAAAGTGAGTATCTGGTAGATGACGATCAGTTTAGCTTTAGGAAAGGTACAGCAGAGAAGCATTGCGTTGATAATGGAAGCAAGACTGAAGAAAAATCAAGTCACGTTCATAGGATTTGTCGACGTGGAAAAAGCGTTCGACAAGATGTTCGAAATCACGAGAAAAATAGGGTAAGCTATAGGGAAAGAGAGATAATATACAATATCTGCAAGAACCAAGAGGAAACAGTAAGAGTGAAAGACCAAAATGTAAGTGCACTGACTAAAAAGGGTGTGAGATAGGAATGTAGTCTTTCGCCCATACTGTTCAATCCATACATCGAAGAAGCAATGACGGAAATAAAAAGGTTCAAGAGCGGGATTAAAATTAAAGGTGAAAGGATATCAGTGTTGAGATTCGCTGATGACATTACTGCGCTCAGTGAAAGTGAAGAAGAATTATAGGATGTGCTGAATGGAATGAACAGCCTAATGAGTACAAAATATGGATTGAGAGTAAATCGAAGAAGGAAGAAAGTAATTAGAAGTAGCGGAAATGAGAGCAGCGAGACACTTGATATCAGAATTGGGGGTTACGAAATTGATGCAGTTAAAGAATTCTGATACCTTGGTAGCAACATAGCTCGAATGGAGCTAGGAGGACATAAAAGACAGATCAGCACTGGCAAAAAGGGCATTCCTGGCCAAGAGAAGGCTACTGGTATCAAAGATAGACATTAATTTCAGGAAGAAATTTCTGAGAATGTACGTTTCGAGCACAGAACTGTATTGCAGAATAGCATGGAATTTCGGAAAATGGGGACAGAAAAGAATCGAAGCAATTCAGATTTGGTGCTACAGAAGAATGTTGAAAATTAAGTGGACTGTTAAGATAAGGAATGAGCAGGTTTCCGCAGAATGGGCGGGGAAAGGAATATATGGAAAACACCTACAAGAAGAAGGGACAAGATGAGAGAACATACGTTATGTCAGGGAAAGTCTTCCAAGGTGCTAGAGGTAGCTGTATAGGGTAAAAACTGTAAAGGAAGCCAAAGAGTGCGATACATCCAACAAATAATTCAGGACTTAGGGATATTGCTCCACGAATGAACCTACACGATATAGTAGAGTAAAAGAGGACAAATGGAAAGTAAGTATATGAGCTCTTAGTGTTTTGGAAATAACCAGCACTTCAGCGAATGGCAGAGTTCCAAAGTCACTGATTAAATCTGTCGTGATCTATGCAGAGAATAGTATCTGTATGTCCATCTTTTTAGAGATAGTTGCGGGACTCAGCTGTTCGGTATAGGATGTCAGGTTAAACACCTTTCAGCCGTCTGATTACCAAACTGTTATTTTATTTGGCTACCAGTTTCGGCGATTTACTTCGCCATATTCAGGCCCCTGGCTGACTTGTAGGAAGATTCCAACCTCGGTTCCGGTCAAAGTAGGGGCGGCATTGAAATACTGGTATCTGTAGATTTCTGCTTGATGCAGCGGTCACTTCAACCATCATCTGGCGACTCATAAATCTACAGATACCAGTATTTGAATGCTGGCCCCTATTTTGAACGGATCTGAGGTTTTTATCTTCCTACATGTCGGCCAGGTGGCCTGAAGATGGCGTGGAAATTAGACCACTGAAAGAAGTTTGATTTGACATCCTGTACAGTGAATAGTTTGCTACTGTGTGTTAGTGAAAGATAGTGACTGACCTCCTGGAAGGTGGCCCTGGAGAGCTCGATGAGCTTGCCCACTCTGATGCAGAGGGGTTGCTCGGCGCGCGTCATCAACACCCGGAGGGACCTCTTGAAACGCTGGTCGGCGTCTGGCCAGCGGCAACTGTAAGCGGAGTCGGCCAGCCGGTCGCTCTGCAACATGGCAGACACACCGCTATACGCTGTGGAGCCAGCAGCTAGGTGGTATGTTGCTTCTGAACGACAAATAATATTAATCGAGGAGTCTACAGTTCACAATCCAACATCACACACAAACAGTAACAAGGAATACATCACTTCATCCCACAAACGCCTTCCGGAAAGAGAGTGGCGGTACGTAATGTGACATAAAGGGTCCATAAGTAGGCTTACCGATATTCGGTCTCCTCGCACACCTGTGTCGGAAGAAACAGGAATACATCCTGAGGAAGGCTTCTTGCAATATTCGCCGAAACGTCGGAATTTTATAGTTGACAATGCGGTTCCAAACCCAGAAGAATTTTTGTTGACTGTGACAACGGCCGCGGAAGCCTACGTTTACAGGAAACAGGAAAGTGGTAGTATTTTGTTGTTGTTGTGGTCTTCAGTCCTGAGACTGGTTTGATGCAGCTCTCCATGCTACTCTATCCTGTGCAAGCTACTTCATCTCCCAGTAACTACTGCAACCTACATCCTTCTGAATCAGTGTATTCATCTCTTGGTCTCCCTCTACGATTTTTTACCCTCCATGCGAGCCCTCCAATACTAAATTGGTGATCCCTTGATGTCTCAGAACATGTCCTACCAACCGATCCCTTCTTCTAGTCAAGTTGTGCCACAAACTTCTCTCCTCCCCAATCCTATTCAATACCTCCTCATTAGTTGGGTGATCTACCCATCTAATCTTCAGCATAATTGAGCGTTTGGTATCACTGGCCGGGAGGCCCCTTACGGGGCAGGTCCGGCCGCCTTGGTGCAGGTCTTATTACATTCGACGCCACACTAGGCGACCTGTGCGACGGATAGGGATGTGTGTATGTGTATAGACTGAAGCGGCGAGTGGAAATTTGTACCAAGGGCGGGAAGCAAACACGGGTCCCTTGCTTACGAGGCAGGTGCGTTAGCTTCTAAGCTACCTTCGCACAGCGGTTACCACAACTACACGGATTATTCTGGCATGGATCCCTCCTCGATCCAAATTCTCACTGTCGACCCAGTCTAATTTAAATTCCCCCTTAGGCAGGAACAGAACTGTCGAAGCTCTCCATGTTCTGGACTGGCACCTCAGCATCAAATGTAAATGAGGGGTCCAGCCTGAAATCCATTTGGAGGTGCTTATACATATGAAATGATACAATTTCAGATACCTTACTGGCCTCATACAGATATAATTTTATGTATGTACACTGAAGCTGCGAGTGAAAATTAGATATCAGACAAAAATACGGAAACACCACAAACACATTACCATGTCTAATACGGTGCTGACGTTCAAAATAGCTTGCAGTCGTCTCGGAATGAAAAAACGCATCCTGAAAAGTATTCAAGGAACTCTCATACCATTATTTCCGCAAAATAGTGGCAAGCTCAGGTAACAACGATGCAGGTGTATAGCGCTCACCAACCCTTCTCCCCGAAGTGTACCAAATGTTCAAAGGTATTTGAAATCTTATGGGACTTAACTGCTAAGGTCATCAGACCCTAAGCTAACACACTACTTAACCTAAATTATCCTAAGGACAAACACACGCACCCATGCCCGAGGGAGGACTCGAACTTCCGCCGGGATCAGCCGCACAGTCCATGGCTGCAGCGCCTAGGACCGCTCGGCTAATCCCGCGCGGCGAAGTGTACCACAAAGGGTGAATAAATAATATTGATATATGATTATTGTGGTGGCCAGGGGAGATGCAACAGTTCATCCAGTGCTCACAAAAGCAGTTCTGGACAATGCGAGATGCGTGAGCAAGTGCCCAGTCGTCTTGGAACACTGCATCTTTCGGGAGCAAACATTGTACTATGGGATGATCCTGATCAGAAGAAAATGGTTACATAATTTTTGGCAGTGATACAGGGTGAGAACAAAGTCTTGCCTTGATTATAAACATTTATAACAGAATAACCGTTTGACATAATAAGTTACATTTGATCCCGTTACATAGGTTAGTGTTACTAGTTGTTGTTACCAATAGATGGCGCTAGTGATCCCAAACACCGACGCGCTCTGTTAGGTCACGTTAGTTGCTGGCGAAATGCCGTCGAATCAGGAGAAAACGCAATGTGTGCTTTGGTTTCACGAAACGCAATCGCCCATCAGTGTTCAGCGTAAATTTTGGGCTTCTTATGGACGCAGCCCTCCTGACGTTAAATCAGTAAAGTGATGGTATGCAAAGTTTAATGAAATGGGCAGCGTTGAAGATCGTCCTCGAAGTGGCAGGCGTCGTGTGCGTGATGTAACTGTTGATCGCGTTCGGCAGTCGTTTCTACGGAGTCCGTCTAAATCAGGGCTTAACAACTGGCCGGTTTTGAGCGCGAGTACTCGCGTCTGCTCAGGCACGTGCTCGCGAGCAGGGGCAAGGTCGCGGAGTAGTGAGGGAGGGGAGGGAGGGGAAATGCGCGCGCACGTTTGAATAGGGCCGCAGCGTGCCTATTGAATTCGCGCCGACTGTGTAACGTTTAAAGTACTACGATCAGCTCTAACAGTCACTTCGCTGGTTAAGAATCATGTCAAGTTGCCGTTGTGTAACCCCAACCATGCTTTCGCAGTTCAACCCCCATTGGGAGGAATTGTATCTGTTTACAGAAAATGATGGTGTTGCAAAATGTTTAGAATGTCACAAAACGCTGAATTCTTTTAGGAAATTTAATTTGCAGCGACATTATATGTCATACCACGCGAAAGACTACGGAAGTGGAAAATGTGGTGGACCAGATCGTGCACAGGATGTTATTAAAAGGAAGCTGTCCGAAGAAGATCTGTACGACGAAGAAAAATCAACTGAGGCAGCTCTCAGAGTGAGTTACAAAATTGCTTTGCTTTTAGCAAAATCCCTGCGCCCCTTCACTGATGGCGATTTAATAAAAGAATGTTTGGTAGTTGCAGCGGAACATTTGTGTCCATCTCAAGTTGAACAATTTCGGATTGTGCCATTATCTAACATGACCATTATGCGTCGCATACAGGACATGGCAGACGACGTCCAGAACCAGCTTGCAAATATCTGTAAAGATTTTATGGCGTATTCTCTAGCTCTGGACGAAAGTGTTGATATCACTGGAACAGCGCAGCTTGCCATATTTATTAGAGGTGTTAATAGAGATCTTCAGGTGAGGGAGGAGCTCCTCGATGTAGTAGCCATGAAGAACACTACAACCGGAGGTGATATTTTAAGTAGTGTTGAAGAAAGTGTTGAAAATATAGAGTTGAGGTGGAATTCTTCAGTTTCAGTGTCTACAGACGGTGCACCAGCGATGACAGGGAAAAAATCAGGTTTCGTTGCGCTGTTGAAGGAGAAAATGAAAAAAAACTGACCGTGCCGAATGAAGTAAGGGGCGTTCACTGTGTGATCCACCAGGAAAACTTACGTGCAAAGAGTATCACTCTAAAAAATGTGATGAGTGTTGTTGGTCGTACAACCAATTATATAAGGAAGCATGGGCTACAACACAGGCAATTTAAAAGCTTTCTTGAGGATGTAGAAAGCCAGTATTGTAGCCTGCCTTATTACAGCGAGGTCCGCTGGCTTAGTTGTGGCGAATTATTAAATCGATTTTTTTGCCTATTAGATAAATATGTTCATGGAAATAAATAACATGTGTGTTCCTGAATTGAAAGAGCCTTCATGGAAATGTGATCTCACGTTCTTAGCAGATTTAACTAGCCATCTGAATGCTTTGAACATTTCACTACAAGGTAAAGATCTGCTAATTACTCATTTCATAGATCGAATACGGGCTTTGGGTGAGTCAGCTGGAAACAGGATATCTAGCTCATGTTCCTAAATTATCATCAATGGAAGATGTTCACAAAGACTGTGAACGTTATTCGCATAGTTTAGTTGCCCTTAAGGAAGAATTTGATCAACGCTTTCAAGATCTGACAGCACTAGACAGTGATTTTGATCTGTTCTCCTCTCCATATTCAGCGAATATTGAAGTGATTCGTCCTGAGCTGCAACTAGAAATTATTGACCTGCAGTGTGACAGAGAATACAGAGAGAAATTTCAGAACAAGAAAAACATTTTGTAATACTACAGACACTTCCCTCAGGATAGATTTTCTCGTTTGCACAAACTGGCGGCTACAATAATATCAATGTTCGGTTCCACGTATGTTAGTGAACAACTGTTCTCTGCAATGAAATGTAACAAGACGCGCCTGAGAAACGCATTGTCTGATCGAAATTTAAACTGCACGCTGCACCTACAATGTACAAGAACAATTACTCCAAACATAGACGCAATTGTAAAAGGCAAAAAGTACAAGATAAGCGAGAATCCCACACTTCAGTGACACCTTTTATTGTGTAACAGTTCACAAATTAATACGAATGTAGAGGCATACACTAAGCTAATAAAATTATGTGGCACGTGTACATTCTCCTTTATTTGTTTCATTAGTCGCAGTAATAATTCGTGAGTGATATCCCTGCAGGTGGTCGCGGATTTACATTGACTGGCGGCAGCTGTTGTGTGCCCCACGTGACTCTCCCCACTCTCCGCTCTGGTCCGGTAGTGGGGGTAGCGTGCTCGCGCTGCTCCGTGCTCGCGCCTTGCTGCTCACAGCTTGCTCCGCGAGCACGTATGTTGTGAAGCCCTGGTCTAAATCAACTCGTTAAGCGTCACGTGAACTTCAAATACCGCAAGCAAGTGTGGTGAAGATTCTTCAAGAAAGGCTTAGGTTGCATGCTTACAAAGTGCAAATCGTGCAGGCCTTGCAACCGAATGATTTGCTGACACGTGCTGAATTTGCAACTGAGAAACTCAACAGGACTGATGGCGCTAACGATTTACTTAAATCGCATATGCTTTACCGATTAATCCACCTTTCATGTCAGTGGAATGGTAAATAGGCATAATGTCTGTATACGGGGTTCAGAGTCTCCACATGCTACTGTACGGTTACAGCAAGACAGCTGAAAAGTACATGGTTGGTGCGGCCTCATGCATAACAAGGTTTTTGGACCGTTTTTCATCGCGGAAAAATCCACTACCGCTAACATTTTTTTAGACGTTTTGCAACAGTTCATTGCCCCAGAGTTAGAAGAATGCTTTTCCAGCAAAATGGAGCACCCCCCCCCTCGCCCCACTGGGATCGGTAGATTATTGGAAGGAACGGTCCAACACCCTGGCCATCCCGCTCTCCAGACATTACGCACCTTGACTTTTTTTCTGGGGCCCTATCAAGGACCGAGTCTTCGTGACACCAGTTGCTGACGTCGACGAATTGAAGGCTAGGATACAAACTGGTGTGGTTACTGTGACAGAACACATGTTACGAAACACCTGGCGGGAAGTGGAATACTACCTCGACATTCTCCGAGCTACCAGGGGAGCACAATTTGAGGTTTACTAACGTAAGTGGTCTTAAAAAACTAGTAACACTAACCTATGTAACGGCATCAAATGTCAAATGGTTATTCTGTAATAAATTGTTATAATCAGGGCAAGACTTTGTGCTCACCCTGAATGTCATTGTAGGGTAACTATAGGGCCATGGAATAACACGATATGGCTGTCCAAAACATTACCGAACCCCCGCCAGGTTTCACTCTTGGAATGTAAACTTGGAGGGAAGCTGCATACAGCGTGCAACAAGATTCATCCGACCAAATGACCGTCTTGCATTGCTCCATAGTCCAGCTTCTATGACTTCGATACCACGTTTTCCTGTCATGGGCGTATGCATTTATAATAAGTGGTTTTGGGATTCCAGCTCCCCATATTATGGAAGTCAGCTCTGGTTGTTTTAATGCTGACACGTTTCGCGAGATCTGCAGTGACATTTTCAGTCGTCGTCTTCTTATTTTTCTTGACAATCCTCTTCAGTGAACGTCCATGACGATCTCTGAACACACGCTTTTGTCCGCGTTTTGACTTAGTGGATGATTATTTTCCGATTTCCCTGTTCGCAATACAAATCTTCGATACGGTGTCTCGTGGGACACCAGATACTTCAGCTACCATGATTAAGGACGCCCTCAGCTCCAACATACTGCACTTACAGCTACACAGAACACTCTTCTCGTCACGACTGCCACCTACAACGTATTGACAACATTCACAGCGCAACCTGCAGGCTTGGCTAATATTTGCATTTATTTTCATGCATTGATTTCTAGTGATGTTTCCACATTTTTATCCAACCCCGGTATTTGTCATTGTAAAATTTCCTCATTGTTCTAATTCCATATAAATTATGATAATTATTGGTTGACATAAGCTGCAGAGAGTGCGGTGGTGCGCTCTCTGTGGAGAAGATGAGCGCCTACACCTGCGTAATAATAGGTATGTGGAATGGAAATAACTCTGTTAAAATCAAAACACTTTTTATTTCTGTTAACAGCACAACGTGCAGCAATAAGCAGCAGTTGTGTAGTTCATTTTAGAGTGTTTGATGGACAATGAATCAATACAGACGACTGGTTTATTTTCAAGGCCTGTGAGGGATCCACTTGTATGTGGAGGCAGATTTTGTAATATAATTCTTGAAAAATGACCTGAAACGATTGTCATATGTAGAAGAGATTGTATTTTTGACACCAGTGAACCAAAGATGTTGCCTGAGTGGCAGAATCGATTGTAAATATGGGGCACGCGGAGCGGGGTAGCAGTTGCCGTTGCAATCTGTTATAGGTAGGATGTAAGACTTACAGCTAGTGGCTAGCTGTGAGAATTAAGTGTTGGTCTATGGACGCACCATAACACAGTTTTTATAAAGCGATGAATGATACTGTAACTCAAAGGTAAAGCAACTAGAACAAATATGTAAGGTAATGATGCAGCAACTCAATATGGCTTTCGCTAATTTTTACAGTGCTGACTCTTGAAAGTAGGAACCAAGTGTTTCCCATCCGATTTAATGTATAGATTGGTTAGATATACCCAATTTGTAACATTTTGTGTGTTTTGTAATCCTGATAGAGAGGAGTTAAGTTTTTGAATCTATTTTGTCAAACGATGTCAGACTTTTTGTCATGTACCAATCCAAGTGTTTTTAATTACGACAGTAAGTGAGAATTGTAGAACAGATGAGAAGTTCACTGATTTTGAAGGTAATGTAAAATGATTCATATCAGATTTTGTGAAGAAGAAACTTTATTTTGAATACAACTTTCAAACTGAAGCATTTGGTCTTAGGACATCCCCTTATCAGTACCTCATACTCTTCCATGTCGTGTTTGTTTGAGCCCAATGAATGTTTTGTTTAAAGAAATCATTTTTCAATCAGAGTCTGAAAAATATTGATGTGCCAGTATTAGAAAAGTGATAATGTTTGTAACAGCTTCAATGCGGGCAGCATTGCACGGCACTGAGTCAGTATCCAGTATTTTCACTGAACATTTGGAAGGTTATTCATTTATCAACCACTATATACTGATATTATTTGTATGAAGATATTTTACGGCCGCCATTGCACTTCGCTGTGCGAAGATCGAATATTTTCTATGGCTACTGTGGAGAGAACAGAATACTAAGATTACATCCGTTGCGACTCTAGAGCTAAGGAAAATTTATTTCATTGTTTATTTGCATAGGGAATTTTATCAGTTTGTTGCACAGGGCCATAGAACTCGGTGCTCAAGAGACTGGGTACATTTCAGAGGAATTGATTTCATTACGAAAAATGCGTATTAGTTTTGCAGATTAAGTCATTTGCTCAGCAAAACATCACACAGTAAATTTACATGACACTAACATTACGCATTTTAAATTCATTAGCAAACAAACAAACAAAAACACAAGTCTTTTCTAAAGAACGATACAGGCTGTTATTCATGTTGTACTTAAATCTAAAGTATTTGTTCTGATGTCCTCTTGAAGCTGCGTTACTAAGCGGTTGTTTAGCTAAATCAAATCAAATGGCTCTGAGCACTACGGGACTTAACTTCTGAGGTCATCATTCCCCTAGAACTTAGAACTACTTAAACCTAACTAACGTAAGGACATCACACACATCCATACCCGAGGCAGGATTCGAACCTGCGACCGTAGCGGTCGCGCGCTTCCAGACTGTGGCGCCTAGAACTGCTCGGCCACTCCGGCCGGCGTTGGTTAGCTCCGATTAAACTTAGATAGTATGTTAGTTGATATTAGAAGACGCGTGTCAAGACACATCCTGTTTAACTTCTTACTTCTTTTTGAATGCAAAAAGCGACACTAGAAATAGTTACTTACAAGAGCTCACCTGGTCAATAATCGCCTGTCCAGTAAGGCAGTACAAACCACTCTGACACATGAAGACTGGAGCAGCGAGGAACATTTTGATTTTAGTAGAGATACTGGCGTCCGTCTCCAGCATCTGTGAGACACATGTTTACTCTAAGACTGTATCTCAAACACAGAGAAACTAAATACGTAGCAAATGTAGCAAAAGTTTTAGCACCGATGAAACCCAACAGTGATATTTCCTATGTACGAATGACATTTGAAAGTTTGCTTGTCCGATGTGCAGGTTGAATAGTAGAGAGAGACAGCATCCCTGCCTTGCACCCTTTATAACTCGTTACGTTTTGTGTTGGTTTTTCGTACTCTTTCTTACCTCTTGGGACTTGTGCGTATCGTATATCATCAGTTTTCACCGACAGATGAGAGCCTCCGAATAAGTAAAGACAGACACAACTGAAGTCACTTACATTGTAGACTCGTACTTGCTAATTTGTTTATCGTGTCACAAGCACACAACATGTAAAACAAACATACGCAACTTAGCTAAGAACAAAATATGTACATTACAGACCTTCAGACCAAAACCTGGCGGCCTCAAGTGCACTGATCATAGCTTTTGCTAAGGCGACACTGCAAGACGTGGCTTACGGTCTGCTGAAACTTACATTCACTGATCACTGACTCCAACACTGAGACACCATTCCTGGTCATGGTTTCCTCCTTGTGGCCCCAGAACGGAGTCGGACGAATGACATTCAGGTACTCCATGAGACAACCCTTCTTCAGATATCATGCATGTTTCCACATACTGTATTCTATCGCGCCGTCTCATTTCCTGTTGTGGTGCTATGAGGAGTGTCTCAGTTAAGGAAACACCTTCTCGAGTTCAGTCATGTACGTGTTTTCTAATAGGTAAACAGAGGACGAGTCTCTGACGCTGTTGTTTTGCTCCTATTTTTTTCTGGCTTATACTTCTCGTTGAATGTCAAGGAGGTGCGATTCCAGCGAGTCAGTATAGGCTCTCCAGAGGAGCTCGCCATGGAAAGTCCGGAATGAGACGGAACGTCTCATTGATATCCGTGTCTTCTGATTTGGTGTGGTGGAATCTCGTACACTGAGTTCGTATTTGCCTGTAGAACAACACGAAACTACCACGGAAATCCTACAGTTTCTGGTTGTATTCCCCTATTTGTTCCGGGAAATTTGTGCACAACATTATTTCTGGCAGTCAGTTTCAGCTTGATGTGTTGAAAAGGCTAGATTCGGTCAAGCAGAGCTCATAGCTATTCTTAAGTTGCACGAAATTGAAACTCTTCTTTCTTTGCCTCCCTTTCCCTCATATGAAAAGCACAAGTTTGTATTTTTAGCGCTCCTTTCACGGCAGGCAAACAGGGTTCCTGGAGCAGTCGTCAGTTTTATAGCTACAGAAGAATCGGCTTTGTAGTCGGTGATGGTAGTTAGGGAGAGAGGCGTCGACTGGCTGAGCACTAATTGCCGTACTGAGTATCATGCAGACACAGTTGAGACCGTATGTACTGCTGAAGTTAATGCGAACTAAAGTTGACTTGTACACAAGTGCGATCCAATTACTAAAGTAATAAGCGATGAGCAATAGAAGATTACAGGCAATCAACACAATACAAGCACTCAAATATCGTACTTACAACTACTAGTGAGAAGATGTGCGAACATAAGGTGAGAATGTTTATAGAAAGAACGGCAAATATTCCCATGCTTACTGCCTTTTCTAACTCGCTCACACACCTGCAAAGAAAAATGAAGAAATGATTATCACACTGCATAAATGGCAATCGAAGCTCAAAACAATTGACAACTCTCACAGCATCAAGAAGGGTCTGTCTAAATTTGCCATCTTCCTTGTAGATTCCCCCTCCCTTTCATGTGTAATAACTCTTTTGAAATATTCTCTTTGTTTGTATGTACTTATCTTAAAGAAAAATCATTGTCAACTATCATGTAAACAGAAAATTTCTACAGCGAAAACAAAAATCATACATGTAACATATAACAAAATAATATTCGCAACATGGAAATAAACTAAAACTCCTTTTAAATATTCACCATTGAAGGCTTCAGCAACTTTCAGCTCATTCTTGTTAATTATAGCGTATTTTAGATTTGTGGGAAGTTTTCAACAATTGCTATTCGGCCTATTTCCTAAATGAAGTTCTTTGATGAGGTTCATGAGATTCTTATAGAGTACCGTGCCTATAACAAATCCCCATATATCTGGTTTTCAACTGAGAATAGGTGGTATTAATCCCGTTATCAAAGGTGTTAGAAAGAACTCTTTTTACTAGCTTATTCTGTTTGTACATGTAACATATATCGGTGTCCCTTCCGCTTAGTTGTTAATTTTTACCATTGTTACTCATAAGATGAAAACGTTGTCTCTTCTAAAGGCACAGTTTAATGTCGAAGTTGACAACTTGCTTAACTTGCATGTTCAGGAATTTATTCATATGCTTCGCCTGGAACTGTTCATGACCGTGGTTTAAACCAGATTGAAATATACATTTCTTTTGCGCTTTAAGAGACCAAATAATAAAAGACGGCTTAAACGTTCCCAGCAAATTGCAGATATTCAGATTCACTTCCAACAAAAATGGTAAAGTAAGTACTTAAACTCTGTCAAAAATGCTCCTTTTGAAACAGTGTGATTGGAGATTTTTGTTTTATAGTACAAATTCAAATAAACAGAATTCACGGTAAGTTACCATATAGTAACGAATTACCGTTTTGAAAAGGGGAATGAGTTCAGATTGATGAACGAAGGAATGAATTCTGCGCAATATTTGACAGAATGTCAGTTTCGAGAATAGTTAATATACACTCCTGGAAATGGAAAAAAGAACACATTGACACCGGTGTGTCAGACCCACCATACTTGCTCCGGACACTGCAAGAGGGCTGTACAAGCAATGATCACACGCACGGCACAGCGGACACACCAGGAACCGCGGTGTTGGCCGTCGAATGGCGCTAGCTGCGCAGCATTTGTGCACCGCCGCCGTCAGTGTCAGCCAGTTTGCCGTGGCATACGGAGCTCCATCGCAGTCTTTGACACTGGTAGCATGCCGCGACAGCGTGGACGTGAACCGTATGTGCAGTTGACGGACTTTGAGCGAGGGCGTATAGTGGGCATGCGGGAGGCCGGGTGGACGTACCGCCGCATTGCTCAACACGTGGGGCGTGAGGTCTCCACAGTACATCGATGTTGTCGCCAGTGGTCGGCGGAAGGTGCACGTGCCCGTCGACCTGGTACCGGACCGCAGCGACGCACGGATGCACGCCAAGACCGTAGGATCCTACGCAGTGCCGTAGGGGACCGCACCGCCACTTCCCAGCAAATTAGGGACACTGTTGCTCCTGGGGTATCGGCGAGGACCATTCGCAACCGTCTCCATGAAGCTGGGCTACGGTCCCGCACACCGTTAGGCCGTCTTCCGCTCACGCCCCAGCATCGTGCAGCCCGCCTCCAGTGGTGTCGCGACAGGCGTGCATGGAGGGACGAATGGAGACGTGTCGTCTTCAGCGATGAGAGTCGCTTCTGCCTTGGTGCCAGTGATGGTCATATGCGTGTTTGGCGCCGTGCAGGTGAGCGCCACAATCAGGACTGCATACGACCGAGGCACACAGGGCCAACACCCGGCATCATGGTGTGGGGAGCGATCTCCTACACTGGCCGTACACAACTGGTGATCGTCGAGGGGATACTGAATAGTGCACGGTACATCCAAACCGTCATCGAACCCATCGTTCTACCATTCCTAGACCGGCAAGGGAACTTTCTGTTCCAACAGGACAATGCACGTCCGCATTTATCCCGTGCCACCCAACGTGCTCTAGAAGGTGTAAGTCAACTACCCTGGCCAGCAAGATCTCCGGATCTGTCCCCCATTGAGCATGTTTGGGACTGGATGAAGCGTCGTCTCACGCGGTCTGCACGTCCAGCACGAACGCTGGTCCAACTGAGGCGCCAGGTGGAAATGGCATGGCAAGCCGTTCCACAGGACTACATCCAGCATCTCTACGATCGTCTCCATGGGAGAATAGCAGCCTGCATTGCTGCGAAAGGTGGATATACACTGTACTAGTGCCGACATTGTGCATGCTCTGTTGCCTGTGTCTATGTGCCTGTGGTTCTGTCAGTGTGATCATGTGATGTATCTGACCCCAGGAATGTGTCAATAAAGTTTCCCCTTCCTGGGACAATGAATTCACGGTGTTCTTATTTCAGTTTCCAGGAGTGTAGCTACGTATCGTGATTCATAAGTTTAGTATCTCTGTTGGTGGTGTTTCAAATGTACTCACGTTTTTACAGAGTTAGAAAGGTTCATTATCATTTGACTTTCACGTCAATACTATTGTAGGAAAAAACTTGTGAGTATTGCCACTGACGCCTAAACTAACGTGGTGTTACTGCCTACGGTGGAAAATGCGTAGATCAGCAGTTTTATCTGTTAGTAAAGAAAGAAGTTCTCTCTAAAGAGACATTTTACAAGTAATAAATTCTGAATTAACAATAGTTTTTGACAAACGATAAGGCGTATTGTGTAAATCATGTCCTGATGTATACTTACACGACAATGAGTTGATGGTGCTGGATGCTCTTTACTAACAGCCTATACATTTCGTCATCACCACTTTTTCCTTGTTTGGAGTATCTTGAAGTGAAGTCAGATATAGAAGTACTGGCCAAGCCAGCTTCAGTTCTGGTAGAATTTGGGAGGATTATCGACTCGTCGCTAGATGCAGTATCTTGGGCCGTTCTAGCGAACGTGGATGCAGTGGTCATCGACTGTGGACTAGTTACATGGGTAGTTGCCTTTCCCATACTCTGAATGTTGCTGTTGAGGACGTGTATCTCGGCCGTGACGCTTATGATGAGGGTGACGAAGACGACGTCGATGAAGAGAGAGAACTGCACGCCGCTTACTATCATGGAGGACTCCAGCGTCCAGAGGAACCCGTAATTGGATGGATCGCTCTGGTTGAAAGGCAGCCACACGGGCAGCGGCAGCTGGGGCTCTTGATCTGCGCTGCTCAGTGCATGGCTGATCAGCGGGTCCAGGCACCAGAATGTCAAGTGCATCTCCGCCGGTACCTGCACACATCACAACCTCGAATCAGATAACCCTGAAGAGGAATCATGGCAGTAGTGGCAGTTGGTGACCTGCTACAGGCTGACAAGTCCCTGGCACTTCGACCAGTCCAGGCTCCATCTCCTTCGTCAACTGAACACAGCACAACCTGAAATCATGCACCTGGCCCTGGCTGAACGTCATCCACTGTTGTAGGGGCAGCTGCCAGCCGTGCTCTACCCTGCCTTTCTCTCTTCAGCAAGCACAGATACTCTTTTGTCACCGTAGTCATCTACATATTGCTCAGCTTCAGATCACAGGGATAGCTCTGGTTGATGGATAGCCAAATCATCAATGGAAGTTGGCGGATGGGCGCTCAGAGCCTCACTAATCAATGAATCTAAGCAGCAGGGGGACAAGTGCATCACTGCCTTGATCTACCCGTAGCCCAATATCGAATCACAGTAGCCAGCATTCACTAACTACACTGATGCGCCAGAGCATCCTGGCCACTACCCAGGGCAAGATTAAGTGGCGCCTGCTGGCTGTGAGGATAGCATATAACCAGAGCACAGACAGAAGGAGAGTCATTCCAGTGACGATGCTGGTCTAAAATGGGTAAATACACCGAATTATGTGACTCTGACAAAGGTCACATTGTGAAGGCCCTGTGGATGGGAAAGAGCTACTCGGGAACGCCAGAGATGGTCGGCTTTACTCATGCTACTACCATTAAGATGTATGACAAGTGCTTGAAGGACCCCGAAACCACGGGCAGGCGACAAGGTGTTGGAGGCATTATTGCTGAACATGGACATCGGATGCCCGGACACTTCCTACGGCAGGATATAACGTTGATTTCAAATCTGAGAAACCACCTGTAAGAATGCCTGTTTGGTCCTGTAGATAATGAGCAGCTCAGATGGTGGAGTATGGTTCAAATGGCTCTTAGCACAATGGGAGTTAACTTCTGAGGTCATCAGTCCCCTAGAACTTAGAACTACTTAACCCTAACTAACCTAAGGACATCACACACATCCATGCCCGAGGCAGGATTCAAACCTGCGTCCGTAGCGGTCGCGCGGTTCCAGACTGAAGTGCCTAGAACCGCTCGCCCACTCCGGCCGGCTGGTGGAGTATGGATTGCCATATTGAAATAATGAGATTTTATTAATATTTGACCTTTATACCGTGATAATTGGAATGAAACCGAAGCCGGCTAGTTACGGTACAGGACATACGTAACAGCTGTTTGGACTTGTCCTTCAAAAAATGTTAGAGGAGAGGTGGCGACGGCGTACAATGCCATTGCAGGACAAGTGTTTTGGAGCAGGTTATTCATATCATATTGTTGAATATGGGGATCCACAGTATATGACCCCTTATTTTTTCCATGTTCTCTATAGTGGCAGTTACGATTTCAGTAAGCTCCCGATCGTTGAGAGTGGATTATGGCTCAGTGTAAACGAGTTGCCTCGTTGGAAGGTCATGTCCGGATAAAGTGTCACCCAGGCGAGCGGCTGCAATATTGTGGTGTAGGGGACATTCACTTGGGCTTCTATAGGACCTGCGGGAACCGAAGGAAGTAAGACACCTGTGGATTGTGTGAACACTATTGCGAACCATCTGCATTCCTTCACGCATACCTCTCTCGACTGGCGAGGGCATCTTCCAGCAGGATATCTCTCCATGTTAGAAGGCCAGAATCGTGCTACAGTGGTTTTAGAGCACGAAAGTGAACTCATCTTGCTGTCTTACTCATTGCTATGAACTGCAACACAGCCAATACTGTGCTCATAAGGAATCTAGCACTAATTTGTGGGCATTGCGTGACTTTTGCGTAGACATCCGATGTCACATACCTCCAGAAACCTATAAATGACTTGTCGAGGCTACGCATCGCAGAACCAAAAAAAAAAAATGGTTCAAATGGCTCTGAGCACTATGGGACTTAACTTCTCAGGTCATCAGTCCCCTAGAACTTAGAACTACTTAAACCTAACTAACCTAAGGACATGACACACATCCATGCCCGAGGCAGGATTCGAACCTGCGACCGTAGCGGTCGCGTGGTTCCAGACTGTAGCGCCTAGAACCGCTCGGCCACCCCGGCCGGCATCGCAGAACCGCTTACGCAGTGTGTTCCAGGTGGTCGAAGTGTTTTGGCACATCATTTTTTTCCATTTTTCTTGGGTCATCTGTCTTCTGATTGGTTTGATGCGACCCGCCACAAATTCGTCTCCTGTGCCAACCTCTTCATCTCAGACAAGCACTTGCAAACTACATCCTCTATTATTTGCTGGATGTATTCCAATATTTGTCTTCCGGTACAGTTTTTGCCCTCTACAGCTCTCTCTAGTACCATGGAAATCATTCTCTGAAATCTTAACAGATGTCCTATCATCCTGTCCCTTCTCCTTGTCACTGTTTTCCACGTATCCTTTTCCTCTCCGATTCTGCGCAGAACTTCCTCATTCCTTACGTTATCAGTCTATCTAATTTTCAATAATCGTCTGTAACACAACGTATCAAATGATTCGATTCCCTTCTGTTCCGGTTTTCCCACAGTCCATGTATCACTACCATACAATGCTATACTCCAGACGTACTTCCTCATAAATTTTCTCCTTAAAGTAAGGCATATGTTTGATACTAGTAGACTTCTCTTGGCCTGGGATACCCTTTGTGTCAGTGATAGTCTGCTTCTGATGTCCTCCTTACTCCGTCCGTCACTGGTTATTTTACTGCCAAAGTAGCAGAACCTAGAAGAATTCCTTAAAACCTGATGTTAGGTTCTTTACTGTTCCCATTGCTGCTACTTCTCATTATTTTTGTCTTTCTTCGGTTTACTCTCAATCCGTATTCTCTACTCATTAGATTGTTCATTCCATTCAGCATATCATGTAATTCTTCAGTTTCACTCAGGACAGCAATGTCATCAGCGAATCTTATCATTGATATCCTTTCACCTTGATTTTCAATTTCACTTCCAAACCTTTTTTATTATTTCCATCATTGGCTCTTCGATGAACAGATTGAACAATAGGACGAAAGACTACATCCCTATCTTACACCCTTTTTAACCCGAGCACTTCGTTCTTGGTCGTCCACGCTTATTATTCCCTCTCGGCTCTTGTGCATATCGTATACTATCTGTCTCTACCTATAGCTTAGCCCTATTTTTCTCAGAATTTAGAACATCTTGCACTATTTTAAATTGTCGGACGCTTTTTCCAGGTCGACAAATTCTATGAACATGTCTTGATTTTTCTTTAGTCTTGCTTCCATTATCAACCGCAACGTTAGAATGGTCTCTCTCGTGCTTTTACCTTTTCTAAAGCCAGACGTATCGCCATCTAGTACATTATATACCGTGTAATTCATTACACGTGCCGGCCGAAGTGGCCGTGCGGTTAAAGGCGCTGCAGTCTGGAACCGCAAGACCGCTACGGTCGCAGGTTCGAATCCTGCCTCGGGCATGGATGTTTGTGATGTCCTTAGGTTAGTTAGGTTTAACTAGTTCTAAGTTCTAGGGGACTAATGACCTCAGCAGTTGAGTCCCATAGTGCTCAGAGCCATTTGAACCATTTCATTACACGTCTGGTGACTTTCCCATGCGTACTGAACTGTACTGTTGAACCTGTGGTTTGGAGTTAGCGTCTTCTACTAGTCATCAAGATTGGAAGAAGCTGCCAAGTTCATCAACTGTGGCAAAACCTTGAAACACAGATGGTGTACTTGGCTGCTTCTTGGTATCACTCCACAATGGTTTCGAAGGTAGAAATCATGCCATCTTGACGTGCAGTTTTGAGAAGAGGTTACAGCTCAGATGGGACCGTGGTTTTAAACTTTATTATGGCCACAGATTGTGTGGAATTGATAGTAAATAAATTCATAATTGGAGTGGTACCAAGAGTAATGAATGTATGAAATTTTCTCGGTGTTCCGGCCGGAGACTTCCGAAGATATGCACTCTTAGTGCCGTATGTAGTCTCTTACCTGCTAACTGACTTGGACTGGCCTATTGTAGGTGGAGCAGTGGCACCTGGAGTGGAATTTGAAATCGAAAAAGAGGGACAATGAAGGAAGTACAGTATCCCCCACGCTCCTATGCTTCTGGGCTGCAATTATGGGCTGGCCGGGAGAACGGAGGCTGCTCTCAGCACTTTGGAAATCACGCTTTTTCATTTTGTTTCTTCGTCAACGATCCGTTTATTCTTTCAGGCTCCGAGTTCTCCTGAGATTATAGCTACTGTCTCCGTAAAACTGAATAGTGCTCAACGAACATGGGACACGATCTTCATGTCTACAAAGGTAGTCTTAGTCCATTTGTAAGGCTATGTTCCGATATTGCTACTTTTTTGTCTGAGCTTGATATGATGTTCAGAACAAGAGGATGAGCCCCACAGCGCAGAAACCAACCCATAAGTTATCCCGTGCACACAAAGCAACAACAAGGCCCATTTAAAGTGGCCCATATTGTTCCCGCCGGCAATCAGCCAAATGGAGTCTAGTATTGTCGGCTCCTACTGTGTCGCCACTACCGCTGCGCATAGCATGCCTGTCAGTTCTTCAGAAGGCGCTCTCTCCTGACGTGAGCGTTTCGTCTATACCAAAGAAAAACGTAATTCCGGCTTCAGTTACATTTGAGACCTGATTTATTACGTTCTTAGAGACACTACAGTGACGTGTACCATATATGAATTACATAGCTTTTTACGCATTTTTATAGGTGGTAGTTGCTTTAAACGTCTGTATTCCCGTTTCGCTTCTTTATTGGCTGCTTTTTAAAATGTTACCCGTTCGTCAGTTAGATTCGATATCTCGTGCGCTATGCAGGGATTTACACTGGACTTCGTCATTTTTCCTGTTTGGTAGTCTTCTGCTTTCAGGTTCTTCAGGTCCACCTCCTTAATTTCCTACCTTTCTGCAGTTTCTTCAACTTCCTCTGCAACTACTAACAAATGAATTATGATCAGCGTCCACACCTGCTTCCAGAAATAGTCGTATTACACAGTTTAAGATCTCCTTTGGAAATCTCTATCTTACCTCTATGTAACCTTTTTGAAATATTCCTACCTCCAGGTCTCATCCACGTATACAATATTCTTTCATGATTATTAAACCAAGTATTAGCTGTGACTAAATCACCCTCTGTGCAAAATTCTACCACCCTGCCTCTTCTTTCACTCTTTTGCCCTAGTCCGTGGTCTTCTGCTACTGTTACTTGGCTTCCTTTTCCTCCTGTCGATTTCCAGTCCCCAATAACCCTTGAAATTTCGATCAAAAATTTTCAGATGTGTGTGAATTCCTAAGGGACCAAATTACTGAGGTCATCGGACCCTAGGCTTACACACTACTTAAACTATGCTAAAGACAACACACACATCCATGCCCGGAGGACGACTCGAACCTCCGGCGGGAGGGTCCGCGCAATCCGTGATATGGCGCCTTAAACCACGCGGTAATTTTCGTCTCCCTTAATAATATATTTTATCTCAACAGACATTTTTGAATCTTTTCACCAAGAGCAGAGCAAGGTAGCATGTCAACGAGTACTGCTGTCGTGGGTACTGGCTACGTGTCTCTCTAGGATACTAGAATGCGCTTTCCTATTTTCTGACCTAGTATTATTAGGCGCAGTCCTGCATTACCCCTGTTTGGGTATTTATGGCGTTGTACTCACATGACCAGAAGTTCTGTTCTCCCCACTATGGGACTTCACCAAGTCCTACTATATACAACTTCAACCTATGCATTAACCTTTTTAAATTCTCTAGCTTACCAACCCGATTACAGGATGTAACATTCCCCTATCCAACCAGTAATATGCACGTTTCGTTTTTCCTGATGACGGCATCCATTCCCCTCCTGGAGATCCTAACTGCGGTGTTTCTTACCACCGGAATATTTTACCAAAAAGAATGCCATTATCTTTTATATACAAAGCAGAACTGCATGCTCTCGGGAAAAGTAATGACTGTAGTTTCCCTTTGCATTCGCAGTGACAGCATAGCAATGGAATTTTTGCCAAAATTACCTAAAACCGCTTTTTCTCGACGTTTATCCATAGAAAATTGGACGCGACACCCAACTTCGTAAAGATCCCTTGCCTGGCGACCTATTTTCGTAATCAACGAGATGAACAGTTTTTAACAAGTTTGAAGCGCTTTCCTGGAATGGGAAATTTTACCCATTCAATGCAAAATTAAAATAACTATGGCCCTAATTACAATTAATAACATTTTCTTTAGTGCTTAGGTGTCTATACCATATAATTTCGGATTTTTTACGTAGGGGACTGAGATTTTAAAGCGATTTTCCATCACTGAAAGCAGAGCACTGCGTTAGCTTCCTACAGCCAGTACATGTCGCGACAATGTCACAACTTAGATCCTGAAACTTCAGATTCCACTAATTTAAATCATCTGAAGAATTGCATATTTGTCATCACTTGTACAAATTTATTACTTTCTAGCCGCCCGCACTGGCTTCGCATGTGTAGCACTAAGTATCAATCACCAGACGACTGAAGAGCCATATAATGCATTGCGCTCTCTATCAGAGTTACATCGCAGCTCGTTTTCGGAAGGAGTTTCCAAAGCGTGAGTTAAAGCCTGATGTTCTCGGCTGCAGCAAGACTCACCTCTCACGATCTTCACTGGATTCCTAAGATGGCACATTCATAAGTCTTTCAGTCGTTCTTGTGAGTTCAGAAAGACTCGATTGTTTTAAACGTATTCTCATTCGTAAAGAAACGAAATCAAAGTGTAATTAGCAAGCACTCAAATCACAAAACAAACTCAATAAACTTGTTTTACCTAACCAAGAAGTCAAATGCAAATAAAACCTATTAAAAGAAGGAAATCAATTTCGTTAAGATTTTATTAAATGTGTGTGAATTCCTAAGGAACCAAACTGCTGACGTCATCGGTCCCTAGACTACACACTACTTAAACAACTTAAACTAACTTATGCTAAGAACAACAGACACACACCCATTCCCAAGGGAGGACTCTAACCTCCGGCGGGAGGGGCCACGCAAAGATTTTAATACATAAAACGAAATCAGTAAATATATATATCCTAGACAAGTAAATTTAATGATAGTTTTTATTCGTAAAAATAAAACTGCAGCTTCCTAATTCTGCCACTGACGTAAGCTTCCGAAAATATTTCAGTCGTTGAAATAGAAAAGAAAAAAATAGAATGAAACGGCGCCATCTATTGGTTCTTTTGTGTACTGTGAAACTAGCACCTTAGTCTATTGCTTCTTTGGTATACTACACCATGATGACCGTGCCACTGAGTTATACATCCGAACTACGAACCTGAGCAGACTCCTAAAACTTTAACTTCAAGTCTCTTCTTTTCTGTAATCTGATTTGATGAAATGAAGCCTATATGATTCGACAAGCTACGCTCAAGTTACCTGTGAAAAGCTCATGGGGATTCATCTAGTACTTAGGGAGAGTCCGTGTGTTACCACCTTAATGATGTTTCTGTTAAATCATAACGAAATCAGTGTTGTGCTGGTCTCGAAAACAATACCTGTTACAACCTGATGATTTCGATTTCTCTAGAGGGAAGTTGAACTGCATATCCATCTAATGTAGAGTTTTCTTTCTGTGAAGATGATCGCTACGACCGAATCCGGTAGAAAATAAACAATAAATTTGATCAACTGATGGCAAACAAGTCATTATATGAATGCGTGGTGTCCATTCTTTTGAGCATGACCCATAGAACAGACACCACACCAAGCGGAACCTACAGGGTGTTTCAAAAATGACCGGTAAATTTGAAACGGCAATACAAACTAAACGAGCAGCGATAGAAATACACCGTTTGTTGCAGTATGCTTGGGACAACAGTACATTTTCAGGCAGACAAATTTTCGAAATTACAGTAGTTACAATTGTCAACAACAGATGGCGCTGCGGTCTGGGAAACTGTATAGTACGATAATTTCCACATATCCACCATGCGTAGCAATAATATGGCGTAGTCTCTGAATGAAATTACCCGAAACCTTTGACAACGTGTCTGGCGGAATGGCTTCACATGCAGATGAGATGTACTGCTTCAGCTGTTCAATTGTTTCTGGATTCTGGCGGTACACCTGGTCTTTCAAGTGTCCCCACAGAAAGAAGTCACAGGGGTTCATGTCTGGCGAATAGGGAGGCCAATCCACGCCGCCTCCTGTATGTTTCGGATAGCCCAAAGCAATCACACGATCATCGAAATATTCATGCAGGAAATTAAAGACGTCGGCCGTGCGATGTGGCCGGGCACCATCTTGCATAAACCACGAGGTGTTCGCAGTGTCGTCTAAGGCAGTTTGTACCGCCACAAATTCACGAAGAATGTCCAGATAGCGTGATGCAGTAATCGTTTCGGATCTGAAAAATGGGCCAATGATTCCTTTGGAAGAAATGGCGGCCCAGACCAGTACTTTTTGAGGATGCAGGGACGATGGGACTGCAACATGGGGCTTTTCGGTTCCCCATATGCGCCAGTTCTGTTTATTGACGAAGCCGTCCAGGTAAAAATAAGCTTCGTCAGTAAACCAAATGCTGCCCACATGCGTATCGCCGTCATCAATCCTGTGCACTATATCGTTAGCGAATGTCTCTCGTGCAGCAATGGTAGCGGCGCTGAGGGGTTGCTGCGTTTGAATTTTGTATGGATAGAGGTGTAAACTCTGGCGCATGAGACGATACGTGGACGTTGGCGTCATTTGGACCGCAGCTGCAACACGGCGAACGGAAACCCGAGGCCGCTGTTGGATCACCTGCTGCACTAGCTGCGCGCTGCCCTCTGTGGTTGCCGTACGCGGTCGCCCTACCTTTCCAGCACGTTCATCCGTCACGTTCCCAGTCCGTTGAAATTTTTCAAACAGATCCTTTATTGTATCGCGCTTTTCGGTCCTTTGGTTACATTAAACCTCCGTTGAAAACTTCGTCGTGTTGCAACAACACTGTGTTCTAGGCGGTGGAATTCCAACACCAGAAAAATCCTCTGTTCTAAGGAATAAACCATGTTGTCCACAGCACACTTGCACGTTGTGAACAGCACACGCTTACAGCAGAAAGACGACGTACAGAATGGCGCACCCACAGACTGCGTTGTCTTCTATATCTTTCACATCATTTGCAGCGCCATCTGTTGTTGAAAATTGTAACTACTGTAATTTCGCAAGTTTGTCCGCCTGAAAATGTACTGTTGTCCCAAGCATATTGCAACAAACGGTGTATTTCTATCGCTGCTCGTTTAGTTTTTATTGCCGTTTCAAATATACCGGTCATTTTTGAAACACCCTGTATATATAACGTAAATTGAAGTTGTAGGGGGAAAAGGAAAGGAACTAACGTTATCAGCAGCTCTCCGTCTTCAGACCACAAGTGGCCATCGGGACCATCCGACCGCCGTGTCATCCTCAGCTGTGGATGCGTATAGGAGGGGCGTGTGGTCAGCGCACCGCTCTCCCGGACGTTATGATGGTTTTCTGTGACCAGAGCTGTTACTGTTCGGTCGAGTAGCTCCTCAATTGGCATCACGAGGGTGAGTGCACCCCGAAAAATGGCAGCAGCACATGGCGGCCAGGATGGTCACCCATCCAAGTACCAGCCACGCCCGATACCGTTTAACTTCGGTGATCTGACGGGAACCGGCGTATCCGTTGCGGCAAGGCCGTTGCCGACGATATCAGCATCTACATATACATCTACATGGATACTCTGCAATTCAATTTTAAGTGCCTGGCAGAGGGTTCATCGAACCGCCTTCACAATTCTCTATTATTCCAATCTCGTATAGCGCGCAAAGAATGAACACCTATATCATTCCGTACGAGCTCTGATTTCCCTTATTTTATCGTGGTGATCGTTCCGTACTATGTAGGTCGGTGTCAACACAATATTTTCGCATGAGGAGAAAGTTGGTGATTGGAAATTCGTAAGAAGATTCCGTCGTAACGAAAAACGCCTTTCTTTCAATGATTTCCAGCCCAATTCTGTATCATTTCTGTGACCTCTCTCCCATATTTCCCGATAACACAAAACGTACTGCCCTTCTTTGAACTTTTTCGATGTACTCCGTCAGTCCTATCTAGTAAGGATCCCACACCGCGCAGCAGTATTCTAAAAGAGGACGGACAAGTGTTGTCTAGGCAGTCTCCTTAGTACGTCTGTTACATTTTCTAAGTGTCCTACCAATAAATCGCAGCCTTTGGTTAGCCTTCCCCACAAAATTTTCTATGTGTTCTTTCCAATTGAAGTTGTTCGTAATTGTAATACCTAAGTATTTAGTTAAATTTACTGCTTTTAGATTAGACTGATTTATCGTGTAACCGAAGTTGAACGAGTTCCTTTTAGTACTCAAGTGGATGACCCCACACTTTTCGTTATTTAGGGTCAACTGCCACTTTTCGCACCGTTCAGATATTTTTTGTTTTGATCTTCTGATGACTTTATTAGTCGATAAACGACATCGTCATCTGCAAACAACCAAAGACGGCTGCTCAGATTGTCTCCCAAATCGTTTACATAGATAAGGAACAGCAAAGGGCCTATAACACTACCTTTGGGGAACGCCTGAAATCACTTCTGTTTTACTCGATAACTTTCCGTCAGTTACTACGACCTGTGACCTCTCTGACAGGAAATGGCAAATCCAGTCACATAACTGAGACGATATTCCATAAGCACGCAATTTTTCTAAGAGCCACTTGTGTGGTACAGTGTCGAAAGCCTTCCGGAAATCCAGGAATACGGAATCGATCTGAAATCCCTTGTCAATAGCACTGAACACTTCATGTGATTAAAGAGACAGTTGTGTCTCACAGGAACGATGTTTTCTAAACCCATGTTGACTCTATGTCAATAGACCGTTTCCTTCGAGGTATTCATAATGTTCGAACACAATATATGTTCTAAAATCCTGCTGCATATCGACGTTAAAGATATCAGCGACGAGTGAAAATGTGTGCCGGACCGGATCTAGAACCTGGGATCTCCTGCTTACAAGGCAGTTGAGTAAAACACTACACCGCCCGGGCACAGGGTTTATCGCAAAGGCGCGGACTATCTCTGAACGCCTCCCGGTCGACCCACATTCCCACCCAGCCCCACCTATCCACAGACCCTATGGCTTCCACGCTCACTAATTCTTGATTCCCGTTCGAGGTCGACCGTAAAAGTGCATCCGCAGTGAAGGCTGTAAATTCATTTTCCATCGAGGCGAATCAATTATACGAATGAATCGTGCCTGTTCTTTCGAACACTTCTTCCCTTTCCTTCCCTTTCTCCCCTTCCCTCCCCTCTCTACCCTCAGTTTACATAGTACATATCACACCTGCGTATTTCGCTTGGTATCTATTCTCTCGGACATGTCCGACAGAACAGACATCATGCTTTCATATATTTGATTCGCCTTCATGAGCAATAAACCGACAACCACCTTCAGTGTGGACGCACACTTATATTCGACGTCCGGTGGGAACCTGAAATAGCGAGCATGGAGGACGTGGACGGGAATGCGGATAGGTGGCGCAAAGTAGGGGAGCATACCGAGATAGTCCGTGCATTTGCGATAAACACTGTGTTTGGGAAGCAAAGTGGTTGACGCAGTTGCCTGTTGAGCATGAGATCCTGGGTTCGGTCTGGCATACATGTTCACTCGTCGTCGCTGATTTCGCGTAAAGTCCCAACGCAGCTGATATCATCAGTTCCTTTCCTTTCCTTTCTCCTCCCTCCCTTTCAGTTTACAGAATAAAATACGCAATTCTTGAAATTTCCGACGTCTGTTTAGAGTCGCCTCATTAAACTGTTAGTTTTAAATCAGGCTGTTGCGCCTGAGAGTGGCAAGCAAGGTGAGGTGAGGGGAGAGTGCTGACCAGCCAGATGAAGCCGAAGACAGCGGCCTGGCGGGCGTAGCGTCGGCGGGTGCCCTCCTCTTCCCGGAAGCTCCTCCGGATGTCCACCAGTCTGGCCACGAGGCGGCGCAGGCGCCACCGCTGCCGCACCACCGACAGCGCCTGTCGGCACACACCGCTGCTGAGGGGCACTCACAGTCCAAGTCACACCTGCGCACAGTTACTACCATCTATGTACCTTCCATTAAATCGCACCACTTCCAAGCACGAGGGGCATTTAATAAGTAATACAACACTTATTTCTTCTGAATGGCTCAAATGGCTCTGAGCACTGTGGGAATTAACATCTGAGGTCATTAGTCCGCTAGAACTTAGGACTACTTAAACCTAACATCACACACATCCATGCCCAAGGCAGGATTCGAACCTGCGACCGTAGCAGCAGCGTAGTTCCGGACTGAAGCGCCAAGAACCGCTCGGCCACACCGGCCGGCTTCCTTCCGAAAACGGGTTGGTTTTATTCAGGATTTCAATACACCACGTTCTTACTCATTCCTCTGCCTACAAAAATCTATTTCTCAAAATAATCTACGTTCGATGCGACGGCCTTATTCCACCTTACTGGCAAGGCTTCTATGTCCGAATGGTATAACACTCTGCTGGTCGACGACGCAGCCAACGCCTTGATGCATCAGTAACCTACCCATTGTTCTAACCGCGACCGGGACGGTCGCGGGGTGGGCGTCAAAGCGCGGCGGCACCAAACGGAGAGCGGCCCGCGAACAAACAAACGAACGGAAAGGACGGACACGAAACAACGTCGGACAATCGAGAGAGACCTTACGACGATAACACGTAAGAAGCAACAGGGTTGAAACGTCCCCTTAGAAAAATTTACACATGACTGTGCTTAAACTGACACACAATATTTTTAGCGCAACGCAATCTGACTTTCAATAATCCCTACAAAAGAATGGCCCTGACTAACATTAACCTATACCTTTCACAAATCACTTACCTCAAAAAAATCTTCGTTACTCGAACTACACAAATACAGCGAGCGCCACTACTGCCAGCTAAATAAAAGATTCAAACTACGGAAGGCACTAACTACTGATAGGCATAGTTAGCAAATGAAAGATTTTAATAGAGAACAAACAATGTATTTACCTTAACAGTCATAATATATATAGCAGTTCATGACATCCAGTCTTACAAATTTCAAAACTCCGCCATTTCTCTCCCCACATCCACCACTGCTGGCGGCCCACCTCCAACTGCACAACGGTACTCGCTGTTAACAGCCAACTGCCTAACGCTGCAATGGCAGACAACAATGTAAACTAGCCACAGACTGCACACAGCACAGCCAGTGATTTTCATACATAGCGCTACGTGGCATTACCAATAAGAAAACAGAAACAGCCTACTTACAGGGTGACAGAGACAACCAGACGATCCAAGACGTCCACTAGTAATGAAAACAAAGAAAGGTAATCACGCAGTCTGTTGTCGAGGCGATATGTCAAGACGCACGCAACGATTAGACTGGCCGGCTGAGCTTTTTTTGTCTTTTATTGTTATTTTGACACCTTATACAAAGATAGGTCAGCAGCGGCAATACTACGCCGCTCATCGGTCACCGATAAGACATTGATTACAAATTGAGATATCGAAAAACGAAACGACACGGTGGATAGACAACAGTAGACACACAAGTTTAAACATAGATGAAGCCATTCACAAGTGCAGCGTCCAAAGAAAAACGTTCAGCACTCGGGCACTAACAGAGACGACAGAAACGGCACACGTGAACGAAGGAGCACAAATGACGAACCACTGAAGCACTAACACGATGGCACACACAAAAACACTGGCGACGATCTCCGGCGCGCGAAAGTTTACTTGACGTGTACGAGTCCGGGGACCTGCCAAAAGGAGAAAAACGGGGGGGGGGGGGGAGGGGGGGGGCGAAGAGGGGAGGGTGTAGATGCCAGTGGCAGAGGAAATGGGATGGGGAGGAAAGAAGGTAAAACCGGCTGAGCGAGGGGCTGGCGCTTAAATACTTGATCGGGGCGCCGCTGTTCGCCTCCGGGATCACGTGCTCCACTGTGGCGCCCTCACACTAAGTGTGGGCCAGGAGGCGCGCGCCGCCACAGCTTACGGCGCGATGGTGCAAAGACTACTAGGTGTCTTCGACGTCCACGTTGTCTGGTGCGGATTCCGTGCCGCGCGGTACCAGACCCATCATCGGCGCACTGCTTCCCGTGGAGCACGTCCTTCATCGTGCCAAACAGAAGTAAGTTGAGGTGCGAGATCCGGGCTGTAGAGTGGATGAGAAAGAACAGTGCAATGAAGCTTTGTGAGCTCCTCGTGTGTGTGCAGACTTGTACGAAGCCTTGCGTTCAGTAGAGGAACGAGGAGTTTGTGATCCGTCGATCACCTTCAATGAGACTTACGTCCCAACATTGTTGGAGTCGCAGCTGTATGCGGCCGGTCGACACGCGGGACATCAGACAGCTCACCGTGCTTTTACAAGTACCTACGAATGCCTGCGATGCCCTGGTTTTCCGACACAAGAAACTCAATGAGGGCTCCCTGCGTGGAATGCACCTCCGTACAGATGTAATTCTGAAGTATATGTATAGCGCCCCACTTATCGGAACTTCAAGCACATTTCGCTATATACCACAACAAATTTCACAGTTTTTCAACCATATCTGGCCGAGAAAAAAAGGGTTAGCATTACTTATTGAAAACGCCTCGTAAAGCACCTTCCTGTACCAGAAGAAGACCACTGTGAAAAGCAAAAGCAATTTACTACCTGGTTTCATACAAAAACCATAAAATTTAATCGCCTTACATAAATTCACTCTCGTAACAAACACACCTTCACAGTTATCCAGTGTTTATACCTTACCGATGCAGAGAATATTAAAGACCAAGTTAGTAAGTTCGAATTTCCGGAAATGTTCACTAGCGAAGATACGTGCCGTTCCTCCTTTCAATTGCCAAATGTATCAGAACTAACAATCGATTAAAATACTGAAGAAAACTAAACATGGTAGTCTCTTCTGGAGGCTGAAGAAGAAGAATACATGTAATAAGCCATATGTGTATTTCGTTTAATTGAAGTTTCTCCATGCATTCCACAATTACATCTTCCTTCACCGTCCCACCCACCCCCATCTACGCTCTCCCATACGTGTAAGCCTCGCTCCCCCCCCCCCCCCCCCCCCCCAAGTTCCTAACATTTTGTTTTCCATAAGGAAAGTCTTATACTAATCATATATAGCTGATGTTCCTGAGACATATTGACTCTCAACTGTATCTACGATAATTGATTGGATTGTTTGGGGGAGGAGTCAGACAGCGAGGTCATTGGTCTCATCGGATTAGGGAAGGACGGGGAAGGAAGCCGGCCGTGCCATTTCAATGGGACCAACCCGGCATTTGCCTGGAGCGATTTAGGGAAATCACAGTAAACCTAAATCAGGATGGCCGGACGCGGGATTGAACCGTCGTCCTCCCGAATGCGAGTCCAGTGTGCTAGCCACTGCGCCACCTCGCTCGGTATATCTACGGTAATGATGTAGGCTGAAGCAATGAATCAAAATTTGTACCAGCACTAGGATTCGAACCCAGGTGTCCTGCTTAGTAAGTAGAAGCAATAACTGCTATGCCACAATGGCAGTGCAGTTTCTATTCTTGCACAGATTGCCATAGTACGTCTCCCTACTCAATAAAAATTCCAAGCCAACTGCTGTTCCCTTTCCAAACTCGCATAGGTAATTCAAGGCCTTTCCATTATTAAAACAGCACCTTAGCAATGAGTGAAATGCGGTTAATCCTGCCAATACCTTAGGTATAAATGGTGTAGTAATTATTATATGATTAATACGTCACCTACACCTAAGGTACAAGCAGGATTAACCCCATTTTGATCTATGATAAGGTGCTGTTCCAATATTGGAGAGCCTTATCAATACTGATGCGCGTTTAGAGGAGGAATATCAATGGGCTGAAGTGTGAATTGGAATTTATACCGCAGAGGGACTGTACTGGGGTAATCTGTGCAGCTGTGGTAGCCAAAGTGTGGCGCAGCAGTTAGGGCATCTGCCTAGTAAGCAACAGACCCGGGCTCGAATCCCACGGTTGTTTAAGTTTAGATTCATTGCATTAGCCTACATCATTATCGTAGGACAGTCATATGTTTAACAAAATTGCTTTACATTCCTCCCGCCTCTTTCATTGTCACCCCTACTACACACTTTTACTAGAGATGTCTTTTTACTTGTTTTCTACAAGTATATCGAAAGACATAGCTACACTTACAAGAATGTAATTTATCTTTCCCCCAAACGCAACACTATCACCCTTCGCTACCACACGAGTTATGTATTATTTTCACCACCACGTGAGAGGTGAATTACTGTTCTCGAGATATTAAACAATATTCAGCACTTCACAATAAGCGAGAGTTTGCATTCTTCTCGTTTTCGCGTCTATTCATAATCCTAGCGGTAAGTGACTACCTCTGATCTCGTTCATGACACTCGATTTTTTACTACGTTTGTTGTCAATTATAAATATTCTCGTGTGACGACTAAAAGGCGTACAATTTCTCCTACAAGTATACGCTACTAAATTTAAAAACAAGACTCCAGAAGGGAATAACGAAATTTATCAACTGGGGAAATTTCTTCAAATGTTGAAAATAATAACATTACTGAACTTGCAAAGAAAACAACAAAGGACAACGATTCAAATTTCACATCTACAAAAGTAATCACATGAGTATTTTAGCGAAGAGTGGAAGGGATGACTGAGAGTAGATTAGGAGAACACTGGAGCCTCAACTGTCCGTTTTGAAACTAAATTTGAAAGACATTAATCGTTTCATTTCTGTTTTCCTCATTTTCTGAATTTCATGCCCATGCAGGCCAGTGTTTCAAACACAGTTTACTTATAATCTTTTACTGAATTGGTTTACATTTATGGGTGCTTGAAGCTGTTTCATTTTATAGAACTCTCTTTCGACTCTTTCATTCCTCGCTACTGTCTCTCTCTTATATGTAGCCTCTTTCTCTGTTCCACTTTCAAGACAGCAAAAGTCGCCTACCTCTTGTACAGTCTCTTGTACACGTTCAGGATTCAGCCCTATAGCATCTCCATGTTATAGCTATCATAAAACACAACTTCCATTTCATTACCAACTGGAGTCAGTTCTTATTCACTGTCTGCGACCTCTGCTATAGCTTTAGCAAATTATATAACTCGGATTTTCTGTCCATCTCTGTCTCAGTTGCTAATAATGTTAAATTAATGATATTTAAGTTATGCCTAAGCGCATTTATAATTAGCAGCATTGTTCTGCTTTAAAGTGAGAATATTTGTGTAGTTCAAGAGACTGAGGGTACTTTAGTAAATAAAAATTAAACTTATTCAGTTGCACATTGACAGCTAAGTAGTCATTAATGTAATCTTATTATTCAGATAATACCATTGACTGTCAATAACCGGAAACATCTAAAATCATAAAGTATATAGCTATCATTGTCGTTTAATATTACAAAACCCAATAAAAATAGTCGTTCATTGGAAGACCTCAGAGAAAGTGTCATTGATCCGAGACGGACACAGCGAACCAAGTTCTCCTTAGTTCAAACGTTAAATTTTACTTATTAATGTGGGGAAATTCTTAAACGCAACTAACAGAGAAGATATTCGAAGAAGATGTGTACGTTACTTCATGTGCTGATTTAGCCAACGCTAAACAGTTATGAAATAAGTCGCAAATCTGATCACTAAATATTGCTGCCTTGCACTCGTATCACATGGTAATGAGCCAGAAAGACGCGATGTTACAGAAAACAGTGCCGGAGCTATAGCTTTGACTTTCATAATTGATGTCCTCATACACTTACAGATAAGTCTCAGTTTTAAAATATAATTTATGCGCTGTCCGCTGCAAGGACTGCTCAAAAGAGTTATCAACAGGAAGAAAGATACGTTGCGTTTAAACGTAGTCACTAGTTTACCAAAGGATTTATGGTTTCTCAGCGTGAATCCACGTGTTAAAAACTCACGCAAATCGCTAATGAGTGGCCTCCTGTAGATATACACTCAGCCGAAAGGTTGTCAAAACCAGTTAAAACTACTGTTCAATGTCCTGTCCTAGAACATAGCGACTTCCTTGATTAAACTTATTCCAAAGTATAGCTTCGGTGTCTGATTAAGTACTACGAAATTCTCCTGTCAGACTTGAATAATAAGATATTCCGACTTTACGCATCAGTCCCGACTGTTAAACAAAGATCTTGCGAAATTCATTCATGACTTATGAAAGACAGTGGCCGAAACTAGGTAGTTGAAAACCCTTATTTTTGAAAAGTGACGAAAACCGGGTAGCTGAAAGCGTCACATGTCCCCGTTATGTGCGAATGTGAATAGCATCTGGCGGAGGTTACAATTGTTCTGTGTATTGATTCATATATAATAAATGCTTTTCAATGAATTTTCATAAAATAGTATTTAAGTTATAAAGGTGGTTCAAGTACTGGGTAACACTTTATAGCAGTTTTGTATTATTTTATTTATTTCAGGGATTTAAATCCCATGAAGACAAAATCCTTTTATGAAATCTTTATTTGGACTGATTACTAGTTTCAGCTAACAATCTGGCCGCCTTCTGATGACAAAACATTCTTGATTAGTGCTGATGCCATTACAGATTCAAAAAATTGATCTGAGCACTATGGGACTCAACTGCTGTGGTCATAAGTCCCCTAGAACTTAGAACTACTTAAACCTAACTAACCTAAGGACATCACACACATCCATGCCCGAGGCAGGATTCGAACCTGCGACCGTAGTGGTCGTGCGGTTCCAGACTGTAGCGCCTTTAACCGCTCGGCCACTCCGGCCGGCATTACAGATTCACATATTGTTAAAATCTTTATTAAGATGGCAACATCCACACAAATTACTAACAGCTATTCATCGTTCGTGGCCAGTGTAACTGAATGATGGTCATAATACATAGGTGTTACGCCATAAAACTTAGTAACTGACGCAATCAGCATTTACATCAGTGACATCTGTTAGGAAATCTGTTACTCTTCCCTCAAACGATGAAATGTTGTTTTTAATTCTGTATGGATGTTATCATTTTGAAAAAGATTTTAACGATGTATGAAGCCGTAATGCCACCAACATCTAATTAAGAATGTTTTATGATCTGAAAATGGCCAGATTCTTAGCCGAAACAAGTAATCAATCTCAATCAAGATGATTTCATGTGCGATGTTGACTTCGTGAGTTTTCAGTAAATAAGTTTAGAAAAGATCTCGGACATCCTGGATGACAATGTCAACAAACTTCAGTTTTCTAGTGGCTAACGTAGTGTGTCAGGCAATAGGGAATAAGTGAATATTTATCAATTTATGAATGTGAAGAATGTTTGGAGTAGTACAAGTAAGCTTAAGTATCGAAACCCGATGACAAGTATAGTAGACACAGTGTGGGCTTTTGGTGTCACAATACTGTTTTAGTTCTGAATGCCTGTTTGATTGTCGTCATCTCTCAAACATCACTGCCTTTCTTACTTGGCATATTGTTTAAGCCACAAGTCTTTGGTAATGTTATAGAACAATTATACAGTAGGATAGTTTAGACGTGGAAGTAACATTGTGACATTTAATTTGAGGGTGACAGTCGTGTTTTAAGGGACAAGTGTACCTTATTCTGCACGTTACACCAGTAGTATCAATAAAAAGAGTCACATCTGTTTTTTTAGCTCTTACAGAACAATGATGCAGACAGTGTAATGGAAACATTTTTGTGACACTTAATACGAGGGTCCATTGTGTCCTGCACCAGGTGGTTTAAAAATATCAGGCTTTAGTCTAGTTCGGGTGCCAAACTGGAGAAAAAGAGAAGTAGAAGTCCTAGTCTGTGCGGGTATATACTGCTGGCCTGCTTCGTTTTTAATGGATGACAAAATAATGGACTACATACGTAATGTACGCTGCAGCGCTAAGTGTATTTACCTTTGGTCAGAAACACCACAAAATGGTTCAAATGGCTCTGAGCACTATGGGACTCAACTGCTGAGGTCATTAGTCCCCTAGAACTTAGAACTAGTTAAACCTAACTAACCTAAGGACATCACAAACATCCATGCCCGAGGCAGGATTCGAACCTGCGACCGTAGCGGTCTTGCGGTTCCAGACTGCAGCGCCTTTAACCGCACGGCCACTTCGGCCGGCGAAACACCACAGATATGCTACTAACATAATACTAAAAATCACTGATCCATTGTAAATAAGAATTCCTGACCAATGTTAAGCTGAATGATTTGGTGCGTCAAATAATTACAGTGAATAATACTAAAGATAACTTAATGTCTGAGACGAAACAGCAATCAAACTATTGCCAGTGTACACATACCAAAGTAAGTAAAGTTGATTTCATCGCCGGGGACGATAGTGACTCTTGGATCTAGAAAAAGTCATTAATTCCCTCCTCATACCTCAAAAAATCGTTTTCTATCAGGGTACTGTATGTTCCAAAAAAGATGGTTTGCCAGTGGGACATTTGAGGTGTCTGATGAACGAATACTCACACTCCGATTTCCATCTATTCGCATATTTGAAATTTAAGTCCAGTGAGGAGACGTCGAACGTTTTGCAGACTTTCTAGGTTTGCATTAGGGTATGGAATAGACTCGCGGAGAAGAAATAAACAGCGTCGTGATATCTTTATTAGAAAAATAACATTCGGTACATTTAATATGAAATCGTAAGGAGACGGCTCCAGCTTAGTAGGTACAATGTTATTAAAGAGGTTGAATTCTATGACTTATTAGCTACAAGAGTGAATTTCTTTACACTTAACGGGATTACTTACGACTGTTTAATGTGTTAACATTTTCTTCTATTCTAACCCAACTCCAGGCTGCTGTAGTTCAAACATCATAGGGAATTGTAATATATGTCAACAACGTTGAGATACGGGATTTGTGCTGAGCAGCACTTGACGACAAGAAACAGCATATCTCAATTCTTTTTTTCTTTTGCACTTTTCAGTCTCCTCTGCAAGGAGTAGGACGGGCCGTTTTACACGTGGGCTATTTTATAGTTGGTGCTCTTTTTAGTTGATTAGTTGCTAGAAAGGGTTCAGAATTGAGAATAAATGCGCCATTCCAATGTTACCTTTGGTCGCACTGGACACTAGTACGTTTGCGTGAGTCCGTGCAAACGGCAGTTACTTTTGTGACCGAGACAGCCTTTGTTGTCATCGAGAGCTCGGATTTTCATAGAGATTTAAGTCGATAGTTTATGCAACACAGCTGCCGCTAAATATTTAGTGTTTATAATACATCAGTCTTAACGAATACGACTGATATTAGTGACTGGAAATCATCACTTAACATACACGTTGAAGTACGAACTGCTACTGAGTCTGAAGTACTTAATAGATTAAGACACTCGTACAGTTGTTACTCAGACACGATACTGACAACTTATACGCGCCACGTCGAGTAACATCGTACTAGTGTTATTCAAAGTACTAGTAGTGCTGAGGGCGCAAATCTGGTACACTGTGCGTGTCAGTGTCGCATCTCATTGTGGTGTTAATTAATAATTTAGAAGATCACATGTTAGGGAGGGGGAGGGGGGGATTTTACGACCCATGTTTGAAATATTACATACTCGCGTACAGGATGCGGTCCCCAACAAATGTAGTTTTCACTAAGAAGTTTTCGTCGATCGTGCAACAGCTTCCTACACTCAAAGCAAAAGCCACATACTTGTGTATTTTTCGTGAATACCCATGCTGCCGAAGGCAGCGGATTTCATACCATTCGATATGTACCGAGTGAGCTACGGGAATCGAACTGTTTCAGGATGGCTATATTTTAGATCAGCTACTATATTTCTGTCAGTGGTGAAAGGGAGGCGATGCATACGTCATTCATTTCGTGTCTGCCCCACTTTGCCTTTATACAAATGAAAGTTTCTTTGTTAAAAATCAACGTACCACTGTTCTCAGTAATTACAGTTACAGCCAACCGGTTGCATAAGTTTAATGTACAAACCTTGACCTGATTTCGATATCACTAAGGGTACCTTCCTCAGAAGGAAGTAACATAAGTTGCGATACTACTGTTCTCCTCGAAACTGTCTCCGGTAGGTCATCCCGTAGAACGGAATTGGTTATGGTAGCAACTTACTGAGGAATATTGGTACCTTTTGTGAAAACTGCAACCCGCCACCTCACCCCCCCTCACCCACCTCCTCCGTGCCGGTAAATTACTTGCCGTATGTCGTGTTGCGTGATGATTACAGCGACATATGTAAAGGTTTACGCGTGAGGAAGTTATTAATGTCGTTGAACTAATGGGCGTAACGTGAAAAGTAATTTTCTTTTGAGGTAAACAATTCAGGGTCAGAAGATTCCCCAGGTCGTATTTACTTATTTATGGTATATTTAGCCTGATTATAGTATGGCCATGAACAACACGAACTAAAAAATCACAAAAGAATATCAGTTTCAATATATGCTTTACGTTCAATGATGTACATCTGAAAAATCGTTACGAACACAATTATAATTATCAACAAAATAATAATAGTGAATGACGATAATAATTTACATTAATAATAATAATAATAATAATAATAATAATAAGTTGGTTCAGGACAGAACTAAAGAAGCCTCGGACAAGCGCCGTCATGGTCGGGGACGACGTTTGAACCCTATGCCCGCCCACAATCGTAACGACACTGCTAGCCAACTGGAAACTGATTTAAATCCAAATAGAGGTGTTTTGCAGGATATGCTTCCTGCAACCACCCTAGAAGGAAAACAAAGACAGAGGATGAGATGGTCAGATGAAGTTAATCGACACCTCATGTCCTGTTATTACCAAGCAACAGACCTAGGAACCAACACAACTGGATACAGATCACAAGTATACACAACATTTATTACCAGATACCCAGAATTAAAATTTTTAACAGAACAACGACTAGCTGATCAGATCCGTGTAATAATCAAAAATAACAGGATACCCCAGTCAGAATTAGTAAACATCAAACAACAAGTACAACAAATACTGGAACAAAATAATGTGCAATCAGAAGAAGAAGAAAATACAGTAATGGACTCAAACATCCCAGAGCAAACAAACAAAGAACAACACGCATCAATTAAACAATCAGAGGAAAACGAAATCTTAAGACAGCCACCAGAACAAGTACAAATAGAACACGAAGTGACACACATGTTAGATATAGAAGAAAAATTTCAGTTGACATATATAGAATACAAAGACACAAATACAGACATAAGACCATTCTTGCATTGACCGCCAAATAACCCACAAGTCGAAACAACAATAAAAACTATCAACACAATCCTACACAACAAAATAAATGAAAACACAGCTATGGAAGAGTTACAACTACTGGTTTATATAGGAGCACTCACTACACTAAATATACACACTAGGCAGAAATCAGAACCAACCAACACACAGAAGAAACCCACAAAACCAGCATGGCAACACAGGCTACAGATCAGAATAGAAAAACTGAGAAAAGACATCGGACAGCTAACACAATTTATAAGAAATGAAATGTCAGAAAAAAACGAAAAAGGTTTGATAAAATCTCACAACAAGAAGCGATAGAGCAATTAGATGAAAAGAAGCAGAAATTACAAGCATTGGCCAAACGACTTAGAAGATACAAAAAAAGTGAAAATAGAAGGAAACAAAACCAAACATTCAACACAAACCAAAAGAAATTTTACCAGACAATAGATAACACACACATTAAAATAGACAATCCACCAAACATAACAGAAATGGAACACTTCTGGAGCAACATATGGTCAAACCCGGTACAACATAACATTCATGCACGGTGGATGCAAGCAGAAACAGGCACATACAAGTTGATACCACAAATGCCTGTAGTAAAAATTTTGCAACATGAAGTCACCCGAGCAATTAATTCTACTCACAATTGGAAAGCCCCTGGAAAAGATAAAATAGCAAATTTCTGGCTATAGAAGTTAACCTCAACACATTCACATCTAACTAAATTATTTAACAGTTACATTGCAGACCCATACACATTCCCTGATTCACTTACACATGGAATAACTTATCTGAAACCTAAAGATCAAGCAGACACAGCAAACCCAGCTAAATATCGTCCCATAACATGCCTACCAACAATATACAAAATATTAACTTCAGTCATTACACAGAAATTATTGACACATACAACACAGAACAAAATTATAAACGAAGAACAAAAACGCTGTTGCAAAGGAGCACGAGGATGTAAAGAGCAACTGATAATAGATGCAGAGGTGACATATCAAGCTAAAACTAAACAAAGGTCGCTACACTACGCACACATTGATTACCAAAAAGCTTTTGATAGTGTACCCCACTCATGGTTACTACAAATATTGGAAATATACGAAGTAGATCCTAAATTGATACAGTTCCTAAACATAGTAATGAAAAATTGGAAAACCACAGTTAATATCCAAACAAATTCAAATAATATCACATCACAGCCAATACAGATTAAACGTGGAATATACCAAGGAGACTCATTAAGTCCTTTCTGGTTCTGCCTTGCTCTGAACCCACTATCCAACATGCTAAATAATACAAATTATGGATACAACATTACTGGAACATACCCATACAAAATCACACATTTGCTGTACATGGATGATCTAAAACTACTGGCAGCAACAAATCAACAACTCAACCAATTACTAAAGATAACAGAAGTATTCAGCAATGATATAAATATGGCTTTTGGAACAGACAAATGTAAGAAAAATAGCATAGTCAAGGGAAAACACACTAAACAAGAAGTTTACGTATTGGATAACCACAGCGACTGCATAGAAGCAATGGAAAAAACAGTTGCCTATAAATATCTAGGATACAGACAAAAAATTTGAATAGATAATGCAAATATTGAAGAAGAACTAAAAGAAAAATATAGACAAAGACTAACAAAAATACTGAAAACAAAATTGACAGCAAGAAACAAGACAAAAGCTATAAATACTTACGCTATACCAGTATTGACCTACTCATTTGGAGTAGTGAAATGGAGAAACACAGACCTAGAAGCACTCAATACACTTACACGATCACAATGCCACAAATATAGAATACATCACATACATTCAGCAACAGAAAGATTCACATTAAGCAGAAAGGAAGAAGGAAGGGGATTTATCGACATAAAAAACCTACATTATGGACAGGTAGACAATTTAAGAAAATTCTTTCTAGAACGCTCAGAAACTAGCAAAATACACAAAGCAACCACTCATTTAAATACATCGGCTACACCATTGCAATTTCATAACCACTTCTACAACCCTTTAGATCACATAACATCCACAGATACGAAGAAAATAAATTGGAAAAAGAAAACAGTACATGGCAAGCACCCGTGTCATCTAACACAGCCACACATCGATCAAGACGCATCCAACACATGGCTCAGAAAAGGCAATATATACAGTGAGACGGAAGGATTCATGATTGCAATACAGGATCAAACAAAAAACACCAGATATTACAGCAAGCATATTATTAAAGATCCCAATACCACAACAGATAAATGCAGACTCTGCAAACAACAAATAGAAACAGTAGATCACATAACAAGCGGATGTACAATACTAGCAAATACAGAATACCCCAGAAGACATGACAATGTAGCAAAAATAATACATCAACAGCTTGCCTTACAACATAAACTTATAAAACAACACGTTCCCACATACAAGTATGCACCACAAAATGTACTGGAGAATGATGAATACAAATTATACTGGAACAGAACCATTATAACAGATAAAACAACACCACATAACAAACCTGACATCATACTCACCAATAAAAAGAAGAAATTAACACAACTAATCGAATTATCCATACCAAATACAACAAATATACAAAAGAAAACAGGAGAAAAATTTGAAAAATACATCCAACTGGCTGAGGAAGTCAAGGACATGTGGCATCGGGATAAAGTTGACATTATACCAATTATACTATCAACTACAGGAGTCTTACCACACAATATCCACCAGTACATCAATGCAATACAGCTACACCCAAACTTATGTATACAACTATAGAAATCTGTAATTATTGATACATGTTCAATTACCCGAAAGTTCCTAAATGCAATATAAGACATACCGTACAGTTAAAAGGAAGTGACGCCTGATCAAAGTCCGCGTCACTTTCCATTTTTAACCAGACTTAACGTCTGAGAAAGTAAAGAAATAATGATAACAGTATAGGGCATTAAGGACAACAATAATATTGATTAGTTCAACACATCTGAACCCGTATTTAGTAACATGAGAAACAGAAGAGATAATGAAATAGGAGAAGATAGAAATGACAGTGGTAATAGCTGTTGAGAAAGAACACAAATTTGCAGTAGAGGCTCTGTGGATAAGGGAGAGGGAAATGTGATGGGGACATGGAAGAGGTTGACAAGAATGTGCCACAGGCAAAAACATAAAAGAGATAGATATTGCAATAGAAGGTAGTAACAGTCAAATCTGAAAGGAATTCAATTTTTCTCGTCTTTTGCGCAAGATCTTCGAACGACGGGTTGTTGATACAGAATGCGATTTGGTAATATGGCTATCATGTAAGGGAAATTATTTTGTTGCTAAAAATTATTTCTGATGTGCTGCTGAAGATAAGAAGTGCAATGATTGAGAAATATCTGTGCTTATCGTCGCGTAGAAATGACAGTTTTTCTTAGGTAGGTGAGGGAAGGTAGGAGTGATATGGCCGAAACAGTGAATGTGCCGCACACAAGCATTCATCGTAAGTTGCAGCCAGCGTGAGCTCTCGTAAGGCAAGTCGCTGAAGGTGTTACTTACAGCTTGGAATTTTCTTTGGAAATTTGTGGTAAGGTCTTACGGGACCAAACCGCTGAGGTCATCGGTACCTAAGCCTACACACTACTTAATCTAAATTGAACTAACTTACGCTATGGACAAAACACACACCCAAGCCCGAGGGAGGACTCGAACCTCCGACAGGGGGACCGTGACAAGACGCCTCAGTCCGTGCGGCTACCACGGGCGGTTGACTTACAGCTATTGACAAGAATTTTGCGATACATGTCACACATCTGAGCAGGCAAGTATTACGCACCTAGGACATTTCCGAACGTGTCTTACGCCTGTATTCATTATCATAGATCTTTGTTAAAGTTGACATGTCAAATATGTATCTCAAAGAAATTTGACGCCGCGCCGAGTGGCCGCGTGGTTTGAGGCGCCATGTCACGGCTTGCGAGGTCCCGCCCACCGGAGGTTCGAGTCCTTCCTCGGTCTTGGGTGCGTGTGATGTTCTTAGCACAAGTTAGTTTAAGTTAGTTTAATTAGTGTGGGAGCCTAGGGACCGATGAACTCAGCAGTTTGGTCCCTTAGGAATTCACACATACTAAGAAATTTGGTAGTGTAGTGAGGAACTTGTCAAAGCTCGCCTTTCGTCGAAGAAATATGATCAAGTTTAGAGCCTCATACTAGAATTGATCATAAAAGTCGTTCCTCTTTTTTTCACTGCAGTGTGAAATATAACCGCTTAGACCACTGGCATCGCTATAGCTTTTCGACTTCTGTAGTGTGTTTGTAAACATGGTTGCAAAGTTGGTATGTTCCTTCGATTCTATATAATAATCTTGCCTAGAATTGGGTGCGGGGCTAGCAAGCAGCACAATGCGTGCTATTAGTCATGTGCTGATGGGCATGTGTGATATAATACAGACTTCTTCAAATCCACATCAGCAGCCATCCACCTGTACATCTGTAAACAACCAGACACATTTTCAGCAAGCCGCAATAGAGGACGTCACGCTATAAAATAAAAAAAAATTAAAATTCTTAGCTCTCCGTTCTACTTTATCTATTTTTGAACTCTGGAAGCCCCAAGTATAAAAGTTCTTTATCTGTTATTGGAACACTAATTGTGGCGTCGATAGTTACTATGCCACAACGTGGATGCACGTTCTCGTTAAGTTGGCACTATGAGAAAAGACTAACTACGCTGACCACATCGCCCTCTGGCCGACGCTGTGGAGCCCAGCGAGTGCCGTCTTGATTTCTGGCCCCATTTCATCAAGAGCAGACGGCCTGGAAGTATCGCTTCTACTACCGAGTGGGCTAGCTTGCTATTGCGACTTTGATCCGACTTGAACTACGGCCTCACACCTAGGTGCTCATCCTAGCCAAAGTTATGTAAGCCTTTGTTATTTACTTGTGTTTTCTGACTCTAGTAAAAAAGTGTTAGTTACATGCAGTACCGAAGTGCTTCACCTCTCCTGCCCCTACTTGCTTCCTTCACTCTCGGCCTATATTACAGAAGCAGTTCACAGGAGCAGACTCACGCGCCGCCTATCCAGGCGGGATACAAAACTAATTCTATTAATTACGTTATTCAAAAATAAAAATAGTTTTAATGCTCATATAGCCCTTATTTATCTTTATACGTATCTGGAATTGTTTTGGTTAATGTGCACTGTGGTATTCGAGTGATATACTGTAAGCTAGAGTAGTTCTCTCCTGTAGCAAGAAATCGCAGTGTTATGGTAAGATCGCCCTCTGCACATATAGCATTTCTCAAATGAGTATTCCTCTTTGTAATATGAGCAGCCACTTTACTGAGCAAACACTGAAATGCCCTCTCTTCCATTCGTAAGTAATTTATTTAAGATTTGACCGGGTCCACTGCTGCTCTCGTAACAAATTTCGCTGAATGCTCGACGTACAACCCACGGCTTCATCCAAGTACGCTTCCTTTATTCCCGCCGCTTCTCTCCAAATGCACACAAAATGCAATTGTGGTACAAGCAAGTACATCGCTTAGTAACAAGTTGTTGTTGTCCGCCATCTTGAACTTTTGTGAAAAACATGAAAACATGATGACAGCGTAATACGCCTTTTTAGCACGAGGTCAAAAATCATTGTCGAAGAAATTTGACGAATACTTGATCGTATTTCTTCGTCAAAGAAATATGATAGCGTAATACTGGCCTTAGTGACAACACGATTAACGTAGAAGTAAATATCCTCGGAGTAGGGAAGCAACTAAAAACACTTAATAAAAGCAAGTCTTCTGATCCAGACTGTATACCGATTAGGTTCCTTTCCGAGTATGCTGACGCATTAGCTCCATACTTAACAATCATATACAACTGTTCACTCGACGAAAGATCCATACCCAAAGACGGGAAAGTTGCACAGGTCACACCAATATTCAAGAAAGGTAGTAGGAGTAATCCACTAACTTACAGGCCAATATCGTTGACGTGGGTATGCAGCAGGATTATAAAACATATATTGTGTTCGAACATTATGAATTACCTCGAAGGAAACTGTCTATTGACACACAGTCAACATGGGTTTAGAAAACATCGTTCTTGTGAAACACAGCTAGCTCTTTATTCACATGAAGTGTTGAGTGCTATTGGCAAGGGATTTCAGATCGATTCCGTATTCCTTGATTTCCAGAAGGCTTTTGACACTGTAGCACACAAGCGGCTCGTAGTTAAATTGCGTGCTTATTGAATATCGTATCAGTTATGTGTCATAGAGGTCACAGTTCGTAGTAACTGACGGAAAGTCAACGACTAAAACAGAAGCGATTTCAGGCGTTCCCTAAGGTAGTGTTATAGGCCCTTTGTTGTTCCTTATCTATATTAACGATTTGGGGGAAAATCTGAGCAGCCGTGTTCGGTTGTTTGCAGATGACGCTGTCGTTTATCGACTAATAAAGTCATCAGAAGATCAAAACAAACTGCAAAACGATTTAGAAAAAAAATATCTAAATGGTGCGAAAAGTGGTAGTTAACCCTAAATAACGAAAAGTGTGAGGTCATCCACACGTGTGCTAAAAGGAAATCGTTGAACTTCGGTTACACGATAAATCAGTCTAAAAGCCGTAAATTCAACTATATACCTGGGTATTACAATTACGAACAACTTAAATTGGAAAGAACACATAGAAAATGTTGCAGGGACGGCTAACCAAAGACTGCGTTTTATTGGCAGGACACTTAGACAATGTAACAGACCTACTAAGGAGACTGCCCACACTACACTCGTCCGTCCTCTTTTAGAATACTGCTGCACGGTGTGGGATTCTTACTAGATAGGACTGACAGAGTACATCGAAAAAGTTCAAAGAAGGGCAGTACGTTTTGTATTATCGGGAAATATGGGAGAGAGTGTCACAGAAATGATACAGGATTTGGGCTGGAAATCATTAAAAGAAAGGCGTTTCTCGTTACGACGGAATCTTCTCAGGAAATTCCCATTCACCAACTTTCTCCTCCGAATGCGAAAACATTTTGTTGACATCGACCTACATAGGGGGGAACGATCACCACGATAAAATAAAGGAAACCAGAGCTCGTACGGAAAGATATAGGTGTTCATTCTTTCCGCGCGCAATACGAGATTGGAATAATAGAGAATTGTGAAGGTGGTTCGATGAACCCTCTGCCAGGCACTCAAATGTGATTTGCAGAGTATCCATGTAGATGTAGATGTAGAGGTAGATGTAGATGAACACGTACCTTGATCAGATTGATTATGGAGACGGAGAAGAGGAAGGCGGTTATGGAGGCCCTCTCTGTTTCCTCCGACCTGTCGGTGAAGAGCTCTACGCCGGTGGTGGCGACCAGTAGGATGTTAGCGACGATGTTGACCGCTGCTCCGGCGAACCTGCCGCACTCGGCCAGCCGGGCGGTGATCGAACTCCGGTCCCCGCTGGCGAGCCCCAGCAGCCCGCCCGCCGTGCCCAGCACCTGGCGTTCCTCCTCAGACCGCCGCACCATCTCTCCTCACCTGTGCTCCTGCAGCAGAACGTATGTACGAGGGTGAGTCAAATGAAAACCTTAAATTTGTAATAACAAATCGAAATTTCGCGCCGTTATCCTGTAAGTGGGTAAGCGTGATACAAACACCGTGCAAAATAGCCTGTAGGTGGCAGCATAGTGCAGATGCACACACTACGTCGCAGTATCTTTATAAAGATGTCCGTTCCACTTGCGACTTGCACCAAGGAAGAACAGCGTTCTGTTATTCGGTTTTTGCGTATTGAAGGTGTGAAACCTATTGAAATTCATCGACGAATGAAGGTTCAATACGGTGATGAATGTTTGTCACAGCAGCAAGTCTACGAATGGAGTAGGAAGTTCGCAAATGGTGTGACTTCAGTGGAAGATGCTCCTCATCCAGTTCAGGCACAACGAGTTGTGACTCCGCCGAACATTGGAGCAGTTGAAGCCGTAGTGAAGGAAAACCGCCGAGTGTCACTGAATGACATTGCAGCATGTTTACAGATTAGTCACGGGTCAGCACACCACACTGTGCATGATGTGCTCCAGTTTCACAAAGTGTCTGCAAGATGGGTGCCACGGCAGCTGACGCCTGAAATGAGAGAACGACGTGTTGATGCTTGTGAAGAACTTCTTCGGTGCGTTGAACGAGAAGGTGATGGCTTCCTTGCAAGAATCGTTACTGGGGACAAAACCTGGCTTCACTTCCTCCAACCGGAGACGAAGAGAGCGAGCAAGGAATGGCGCCATTCCTCCCTCATCACCAAAACCAAAGAAGTTTCGAACGGAACCACCAGCAGAGAAGGTTATGCTGACTCTCCTTTGGGACAAAAAGGCGTCATTTTGGAGCATTACATGCCTAGAGGGACCACTGTCACCAGTGCATCATACACAGATCTCCTAAAAAATCATCTGCGGCCTGCAATCAAATCAGAGCGACGTGGATTGCTGTCAGCATGTGTCCTTTTGCAACATGACAATGCAAGGCCCCACACTGCCCGTACAACAGTTGCAACAATCACAGACCTTCATTTTGAGTGTCTTCCTCATGTACCATACTCACCAGACCATGCCCCAAATAATTTCCATATATTTGGACCGCTCAAAGACGCAGTGGGAGGAAAGGAGTTCCGTTCTGATGAAGAGGTACGCCACGCGGTGCATGAGTGGTTGCGCGGACTACCAAAAGAATTTTTTTCTAAAGGAATTTATGCACTTTGTAAGCGCTGGAGGACTTGCAATGACCGTGGGGGAGATTATGTTGAAAAGTGATACAGCTTTGAACCACTTCTGCACAATAAATAATATTTTAAAAAATATTTAAGGTTTTCATTTGACTCACCCTCGTACAACAGTTTGTGTGCTCACGGTTTGATGCGAACATCCTGTATCGCGGTACCGCGCCGTGTATTCGAGCGACCCAGTGCTAAGCAGTGTACGCGGTTACTTCAAAAATGGTTCAAATGTCTCTGAGCACTAAGGGACTTAACATCTGAGGTCATCAGTCCCCTAGAACTTAGAACTACTTAAACCTAACTAACCTAAGGACATCACACATCCATGCCCGAGGCAAGATTCGAACATGCGACCGTAGCGGTCGCGCGGTTCCAGACTGAAGCGCCTAGAACCGCTCGGCCACAACGGCCAGCGTACGCTGTTACTTTGCTATGAAGGACCATTTTAACAAAATCCAACAAACGCCAAGTTTTTCAGAACGTACCTTATTTAGGATTCTGATGCTGTAATATGAGCCCCACATAATGGCTAAGTGTCAGGAAGTCGTTTCTGAAAGTATTTGTATGGAGTGTAGCCATGTATGGAAGTGAAACATGGACGATAACTAGTTTGGACAAGAAGAGAATAGAAGCTTTCGAAATGTGGTGCTACAGAAGAATGCTGAAGATAAGGTGGGTAGACCACGTAACTAATGAGCAGGTATTGAATAGGATTGGGGAGAAGAGAAGTTTGTGGCACAACTTGACTAAAAGAAGGGATCGGTTGGTAGGACATGTTTTGAGGCATCAAGGGATCACAAATTTAGCATTGGAGGGCAGCTTGGAGGGTAAAAATCGTAGAGGGAGACCAAGAGATGAATACACTAAGCAGATTCAGAAGGATGTAGGTTGCAGTAGGTACTGGGAGATGAAGAAGCTTGCACAGGATAGAGTAGCACGGAGAGCTGCATCAAACCAGTCTCAGGACTGAAGACCACAACAACAACAACATAATGGCTAACAGAAAATACGACAAAACAATATTTTCTGTTGCAAAAGTCGTCTGAATATAGCAATCCTTCTTTTCTACTGTATGATTAACATTTTGAACATAAAATTTAAACACATTAATTGAGTTCGCAATTGCGAATAAAGACTATCATTAGCTGTAGAATGGAACGACGACAGTGAAAATTTGTGCCGGACCGGGACTCAGCCCCGAATTTCCAGCTTATCGCGCACGGTCGCCTTACCATTTGGCTATCCGTGCACGACTCCCGGTCAGATAAAAACCTACATATGCCTCTACGACTTGTATTCATACATCAGTTATGTAAATTCCCGCACACGTGAGACGCTGCACTTGAAATTCGCTTACCCGGTATCGGCAGATAAATACGATATTCCAGTGCCTGTGTTATTCTGATTACGATGTGAAGTTCTTTTGGACATGCATGTATTCTGATTACGACGCAAAGGTATTTCGCATCGTAATCAGAATAACACAGGCATTGCAGTACCGTATGAAATTTAAAAGTTAAATTCAGCAACCTTTGCACTCACATGTGTTTACTGTTGGGCAATCTTACAGCATCTTACAACATAATCTATCTGTTTGCTAAGCGACTGTTAGACAACAATGGGTACTTCTCTTTCGTGCTTAGCCACTGTTTCACTATAAGATTAGTAGCTGCTGTAGAACGACCTGGTTGCAGCACCATATTAAGATGTTGGAAGATTCAGAATCCAGGACGCGAAAAAAGGAAGAAAAAGCAGAAGTGGTCAACCTCAATAGCGTAAGAGAAAATATTAGCCTCAGATTATTTTCTTGCTCTTGTGGTTCCCGAAACAAAAACTCCACAATAATGGCAATGCTTACCACTTCCACTGAAAGCTCAAAGGTGTATAAGGGGATTTAGCATTATCTCCCAATTGGTGGACGTAACTGTTTGCTCAAACGTGTAATGAAAGCCAAATTGCCATTTAAGATATCTGAGCCAAGAATACTACATTATGCAAGGATACCTAATACAATGGCACAGTGTCTTTTCAAAATACTTACTTTGCTTAACTGATAGACGTTGAGATGCTGTAATGTCTGAGTACCTCAACTTCCATCATTGAATCATGTAAGCAGAAGTAAAACTAATGAGGTGAAGAATTTATGTCTTGTTTTGAAAACGATTCAGAGAAAGTGTAGGTTCTGTTTATAAGTTCTACAAGGGATGTTAATCATACTAAAGACAAAATTCTGCATTAGGAAGTATCTTTACGATAAGGAAAACTGTGATTCCGTATCGTTTTTGATTTCACACGATATGAAAACTTTGTCTTAATATTTGTACTGTTGTTTGAGTTGTCGTTTAAATGCATCACAGTTAGTTTCATAATAGATTTAAGATGTGAGAAATAGATTTCGCTACTGTGTAAATTTTTGTTCATGTGCCAACTTACAAGAAAAATATAAATTTACTAAAACATTGTTAAATAATATTATCCACAAAATGTAATACACTTGGTGTTTATAAATGAATGTCGGGGTTAAAAAAATGGTTCAAATGGCTCTGAGCACTATGGAACTTAACATCTGAGGACAACAGTCCCATAGAACTTAGAACTACTTAAACCTAACTAACCTAAGGACATCACACACATCCATGCCCGAGGCAGGATTCGAACCTGCGACCGTAGCGGTCGCACGGTTCCAGACTGTAGCCCTTAGAACCACTCGGCCACCCCGGCCGGTGAATATCGGGGTTTTAACGCTTTGTAATATTTATTATATTAAACTTACTATTATAAATGATAGGTCAAATGAAAGAGCAACTCAAACAGTTTTACTAAGAACCTTATAAATGTTCAATGTGAGCACGATTTGTCATACGGCATACACCAAGTCTATAGCCGAGTTCTTCCCAAACGTTGATAAGTGTGTCTTCAGTGATTGTACCAACAGCTGCTTCAATCCGGTTTCTTAATTCAGGGAGGTCTGCTGGCAGCGAAGGCACGTACACACGATCCTTGATGAAGCCCCAAAGGAATAAGTCGCATGGCGTCAGGTCGGGTGAACGTGAAGGCCATGCAAAGCAAGCTCTGTCATTGGGCCCCTTGCAGCCTTGGGTACAGTGAAGTTCAACCAATCGCGTACTTCGCTATACCAGTGAGGTGGCGCTCCATCTTGCTGGAAAATCAAGTTCTCCGGCTCTTCTTTTTCTAACTGAGGGAAGAGCGATTGATCTAGTGTACCAAGGTAAGAAGTAACAGTTACAATAGGTTCACCAAAAAAGAAAGGCCCATAAACTTTCCTCAGGGGTTCGGCACAAAGAACAGTCACTTGGAACTTTTATAAGGTTCTTGGTAAAACTGTCTGAGTTGCTCTTTCAATTGACATATCATTTATAAGTTTAATGTAATAAATATTACAACGCGTTAAAACCCCGATATTCATTTATAAACACTCTGTACTTAAGATCCCATTGAATTTAAATTCTTGGAATGTGTATTTGTAACACTTAGCTTAATAGACTGAAGAACAAACTAGCATGAAAAAGTGCATGTGTTGACTTTTGTAAAAATTTACAATTTGTAACTATGTTTCTTAATAAATTGGTGACGATCTTCATGTATTCATTCATTAATCGCTGTCTGCATGGATGACCAGTTATTGCATTTTTTTTAGGTTTTTTGAATTAACAGTATTGAATACAACTAAAAAATACGGCGTTAGTTGAGTTTCCTTAAAAAGGTCCACAATTGTCGCCGCAGCGCTTGAGCGGATGTACCGGCAGCTATGAAATACTTATTATCCGATTTTAAGAAAATTACTTGATGAAAAAATTTGATTCTTTCACATCCTACAGCCTGATATCTTCTCTCGATGACCGACTGCATTTTCTCACATTAATAGTCACACCTACTGTGCTACATCAAATTAAATAAATAACTACGTGAAATTTTAAGAAATAATTCAAATGCCAAAATCGCTTAAATACTGTTTACTGGATAACCGGTTTCCACACACTAAAGGTGCATTCATCGGATCTGAATGTAGCTTAACATTTATATACCATTTGGATATACCGATACATGAGGCAGACCAGCTGATATAAAATCATTGTCACAAAAAATAAAAAACAACTGCTCTCATGGTCATTCTTTTCCATCAGACATGTAAAACCGAAGTCACAAGATAAAACTATTTGGTACATGACCGCTGGTTTGGTCCAATAGAAATCGTCGACCTTTTTTTAAGGTACCGGAGACGAGGACTATATGGTGGATACTCGAGAGTCTCCCGCTACAGAAGTCATGACTTCTGCGTTACTACATTTGCGGTATGGGAATGTGCGGTATCACGGAGCAGGAGTACCACAACAGTGGCTTTCGACAGACATACTGTCCCATACACATTCTTCATTCTCCCGCGGATGTGTATCGCTGTTCGTCTTTCAGGAGTCAAGAAGAAACTAACAGTACGTTAGTCCTGATTGGAGGCATTTGGTAACAACATCGCCATAGTGGACGTTCCCATATTTACCACACGCACTTCTGAAAGACACAAATGCTACAAAAATCCCTTGCGCACATATTGGAGTTTAGAGAGGTGTCTCTGCTAAGAGTCGTCAGACACACTTACTATAGTTTTTCAGCAGATACTTGCTACTTCGTTCTTGTACTGTGTAGCTTGAGTGATTCCATATAACTAACGCTTATCACGGTTCCCAAGCGACGTCTAGCGTCGCTACAAACAAAACGAGTTTTAAAGCAGAATTTTACTTGCCCATTCGTTAGAGAGGTCCCAGGTCAGTTTGTAAGTAGCGCTCTGTGTGAAAATCACTGGCTATGCTGTGTGCAGTCTGTGGCTGGTTTGCATTGTTGTTGGCTATTGTAGTGTTGGGCAGCTGGATGTTAACAGCGCGTAGCGTTGCGCAGTTGGAGGTGAGCCGCCAGCAGTGGTGGTATGTGGGGAAGTGAGATGGCGGATTTTTGAGAGCGGATGATCTGGACGTGTAGCCATCAGAAACAGGAAATTTGTAAGACTGGATGTAATGAACTGCTATATATATTATGACTTTTGAACACTATTAAGGTAAATACATTGTTTGTTCTCTATCAAAATCTTTCATTTGCTAACTATGCCTATCGGTAGTGCCTTCACTAGTTTGAATCTTTATTTAGCTGGCAGTTGTGGCGCTCGCTGTATTGCAGTAGCTTGAGCAACGAAGATTTTTGTGAGGTAAGTGATTTGTGAAAGGTATAGTTTAATGTTAGTCAGCGCCATTCTTTTGTAGAGATTATTAAGAGTCAGATTGCGTTGCGCTAAAAATATTGTGTGTCAGTTTAGTGATGATCAGAATAAGTAAAGTGAGAAATGTCTGAGTACGTTCAGTTCTGCTCAGCTGTTTGAAAAGAAAATAATGTAAGATGTTTATCAGCACAGTCATTCGTTAATTTTTCTAAGGGGACGTTGCAAGTCTAGTGAGATATTTGTTTTATAGATCTCTCTTAACTGGGACAGCAAAACAAGAATAATGTCTAGAGGTCTAGCAGCGACTCGGTAGCGCTGAATGCTACGCGGGAGCAGTTAGCCAGGGCCAGGACAGTGCTGATAAAGCAAATATCGCACGAGACTAATATGGAACTGCTCTATGGAATGGGGTATGTAAAATTCCGGTTTTCTAAAAGAAAAAATTTTTCTTGAGGGGAAACAAAGCGACGTTGTCCGTCGACGCAGAGCGTCACATGAGATGTGAGGATCATATACAGGGTGACAATTATTGAACTATATGAAAAGAATAGTAAATTAGTTAAAAACTACGGCACAGACTTTATTTAACATGCAAATATCACTACAGGTATGACATGCTCGATATACATGCCACGCTTGGCGATGATGTGGCACGGACGAAAAGCGAATTCTGCATGACCCGCTGAAGTGTCGGAACATCGACGCAGTCGATGACCTCCTGAATGGTTGTTTTTAGCTCAGCAATGGTTTTGTTTGATCTACACGCTGTCTTTAATACAGCCCCGAAAAAGGAGTCTCATCTGTTCCGATCCGGCCAATCGAAGCCCATGCCAGTGGCGTCTGGGTACCTCATAGCCAGAATGTGCTCCCCAAGGTGCTCCTCCAGGACATCAAACACTCTCCTGCTTCGATATGACCGAACTGTGTTGCATGAACCACATCTTGTCGAAATCAGGGTCACTCTGGATAATGGGGCTGAAATCATCTTTCAAAACATTTACGTAACATTCGGTAGTCACCGTGCCATCAAGTAATATCGCACAGATTATTCCGTGACACCATACAGTCATCCGTTGAGGGTGAAGAGACTTCTGGATCGCAAAATGCGGATTGCTAGTCCCCCAAATGTGCCAATATTGCTTATTGACGAACTCACCCAAATGAAAGTGGGCTCCGTCACTAACCAAACCTACTAATTCCCATCGTGCTCCGTAGCCAACCGTGCAGCTTGAATGTCCTAACGCAAATCGTTCAGAAGTTATGACGATTTTATTTCAATAATTGTCATCCTGCATGTTTGGGCTGACTCCAGCAACGTAATTCACATATGAAACACCAGAGAAAAAGTCTGACAACACTTTCTTGAGTACGGGTTGAGTGTCTGGGATGCGTATCACGACGGATCGAAGGAAGGCATCGAAGTAGTTCAGAGGCGGGCTGCTAGATTTGTTACCGGTAGGTTCGGAAAACGTGTAGATGTTACAGAGATGTTTCGGGAACTCAAATGGGAATCCCTGGAAGGAAGGCGACCTTCTTTTCGAGAAACACTATTGAGGAAATTTAGAGAACCGTCATTTGAAGCTGACTGCCAAACGCTTCTACTGCTGCCAACATGGTTGCGTGTAAGGACCACGAAGATATGATACGAGAAATTAGGGCTCATACAGAGGCACACAGACGGTCGTTTCTCCTTCGCTCTGTTTGCGAGTGCAACAGGAAAGGAAATGACAAGTAGTGGTACAAGGTACCCTCCGCCACTCACCGTACGGTGACTTTCGGAGTATGGTATATGTTGATGTAAAAGGTAGGAGACCACCTTCTGTACCTTCACCGGAGTCGTTCTAACTTGCTTATACGCTGCAGCAACGAACTCAAACAGAAGCTTTTTGATCGCTCGTAATACTAAACGGTTAAACTGGTTACCTGGCCACCAAGTTCCAATGACAGGTTGCCTATCTAACGCCCGCGGTAGCAAAATTTTGTTTTTCAATATAATTATTAATCGAATTATAAAAATTATCATCCTTTAATAAGACACTCATTAAGAGAACAGATATAATCTTACATTAAAGGTTAACACAATAAGTCAAGTAATCAAGTTAGAAAATGCATATGCTTTGAGGCAGTGTCAATCCTGGCATCCAAATTACCCACATTACATTCATTCACTTTCATTGCTCATGCAGTGAAAAATCAGCAGCAGGTTCAAATGGTTCAAATGGCTCTGAGCACTATGGGACTCAACTGCTGAGGTCATTAGTCCCCTAGAACTTAGAACTAGTTAAACCTAACTAACCTAAGGACATCACAAACATCCATGCCCGAGGCAGGATTCGAACCTGCGACCGTAGCGGTCTTGCGGTTCCAGACTGCAGCGCCTTTAACCGCACGGCCACTTCGGCCGGCAATCAGCAGCAGTCACGTCATTTTAATTACTTCTTAACTACCAGCTCTATTTGCAACACAATATGCAGACAGTACGTACATAAATCACCGAGCGTAACTGTAAGATTATATCATTGTTTAACTCACGACAGTACCACTGGCTCTGAGCACTATGGGACCTAACATCTGTGGTCATCAGTCCCCTAGAACTTAGAACTACTTAAACCTAACTAACTTAAGGACATCACACACATCCATGCCCGAGACAGGATTCGAACCTGCGACCGTTGCAGTCGCGCGGTTCCGGACTGAGCGCCTAGAACCGCTTGACCACCGCGGCCTGCACGACGGTACAAAAATCTGCGCTCATCTTATCCATGTTTCATACGTGGTAGCCAGACAGTTTAAAGAATGAAGGAGTTATTGGTGGTTAAGAATATGGGAATGATATTTCAGCTCTCACTACTACTGGAAAAGAATACTGGTATACGACGGATATTAAGAGAACTGTACTTGTTGATATAGTTGGTCAGCTGCCCCAGATTGCCAGTGCTGACGCCACTGCCACACTTTAGTTGCTAAAACCAGTGCTTCCCAACCTTTCTGAGACCATTACCCCCAAGTGCAGTCAATATTGGCTAGTATCAAACCCCTTGCCCACACCATCAACACCAATAACGGCTAAATAAACTGTAGAATGACTTCTTGGAACACTTTTATTTTTAAAATTATGAAAGGTGAATGATATTTAGTTTGTGTGTGTGTGTGTGTGTGTGTGTGTGTGTGTGTGGAAAGGGGGGATGGGTGTTCGAATTAATGATGAAGGAATTTACGGTGCATCGCAAGTTCTACCAACAACTCCTTCTCAGGTAAGAAAGTCAACTGTCCACAGTGAGGGTAGACACTTGTTTCTTGTAACATTACTCCTCTTCATTGCAGCACTTGCTTGACCTGCACACTGCTACCCCATTTAAAATCAAGTTAAAATTGTTCGTATTTCACTTGATTGGTGCACTTCTTACTTCTGAACTGGCAGAAATTGGAAGACTCCAGGCCGTTAATGCCTTGTGTCTGACCATAGCCACAATAATAATAATAATAATAATAATAATACTGTGTGCCGGACTATAGTAGCCCTTATGTAGTTACTGCTGTGTCGTGCTGTCAGTTAATTCAGTTATCTGTTTCAAAGCAAGCAATGAAACGATTTCTGGACTACTGCAGGTACTATATACGACTTGGGGGAGACACTGTGTTGACATATTTACCACCTGGTACGTTTATGTCTCTTTTATCATCAGAGATGTACGGGCAAAGCACACCATATATGTGTAGTGGGTCGGCTGTGTGGGGAACCTGTAACCTTCACCGATGTAATGCTGCTAATTGAGAAAATGTTGTTATTGATAACTTACGTAATCAGTTTTACAATCTTACAAAACTGTGATAATAGTAACGACCTTTCGAAAATAATTTAGTTCCGTGACTGAAACAGAATAGTTTTATTTAGTTTTTACCCTTCACAAATTTTACCCCCAGGTTGTGAACCACTGGCTAAGACAAACATTACCTGGTTGCTACCTCTTGTTCAGCGGCCCTTACCCGTGCGCTGCTCGGTAGGTACTGTCCTCGTCTGAGACTCTCAAGACGGGGGCGACTTGTCTTCTGTTCGCTTCACTCTGCGTAACATTTTATACGTGGGAAAACGAAAATCTGCTACATGTATCAGTACTTACGCGGCATACGGCATGCATTAAATGCAGATGAGAACCACCGACGACGAGGCCGCAGTCAAATGGAGACCTTCGCTACTGTGTATTTCAGTTATTAATTTTCTAGAAAAACTGAAAAATGGGACATTGCGGTGCATGTTTGACCGGTAATTATCGTTCAGAGGCCTGTTATCTGCTTTGCTTTCAGAAGTGTACCACAGGCACCGCAATATGTAACGCGTGCTTGAAACAGTGAAGAAACACATATATTCTGAGTGATGTGGCGAAACACTTCTTCTTCCGATTCTCTTTTTCCGGATTCTTTTCATTTCTATTGTGTGGTATACATACCTAAAGACTGGTCACTCTCTCCCTGTAAGTGTGCAATTGTAACTGTTGCTTATGATTTTTTGATTCTTGGTATGACACAGAGGGTAGCTAATGAGAATACTGTGATGTTAACAGCAAGGCTGTTCTCCTTTTTATGGCAGGAAACTAGTCCTCGTATTACGTAACTGTTCGCTCTCAAGAAAAATCTCAGTTTAACCAACGGGGATCGTTTGATATAGCAATCATGTCGTGGCCACAGTTGTTGCAGCACATTAGCATTACTACACTGCAACGTGCCTTACTGTTTTCGACAAACCATTGAATTGCTTCTTTAGTAATTTTAAATACAATATTGTGGAAATGGCTTAGTTACAAAAACAAAAACGACTGTTATTTCTAATATTATTTATTTGTTCAAAATGTAATTTCATATTTAATCCAGAATTTCTTAAAGTTCCACAAAAGTGGACTTCTTCGTGGCGCTTTCAGCGCCTTTGTAACATATCCTTATACAGATATGAACCGTGATATTTAATTTCCACCTATGTGAAATTTTATTATCTTTATCCTTTAATTTTGATGGCAATAAAATTTGCATGTGCATTAAGATAATGAGAGTAAGGGATATTAATTGTCACAAAGCCCCTCCCCCCTCCCTCAGCTGCTGAGGACACCATTTTGACAGAAAGTCTAAGACACGGGAAATAGACCAAGAGAAGGGCTGACATTGCGTTTGTGTATGACAGAGTTATAAGACTGTTACAAATTTTCGGTTTTATGAGTTTTGCTTTATCTGTTCATAAAAATTGTCATAGTGTTTGTCTTTTGAGCGAGATTTATTTCTCTAATTTTTTAAAAATCCAAATAATTGTAGGCAGCCTCAGTGAAACAATAAGAATGAAAAGAAACTATATTAAGAGATGTAATGAAAGAAAATTTTTACATATTTATTTACTCATCTGTTCAATGGAAACGTGTGGCAAAAAAGGGTCGCACAGTGTACTCTAGGCAATGGAGTTACCTTAAACTGTTAGACACCTACTTACAAGTTGAGTGCTATGAGAAGAAACGAACTCAAGACACATTTAATAGAATATTCACACTTCGTCTTTTTTACTAAACCATTCACAAATGATACTCATTTTCAGTATTACAAAAACTGGTCTGCACATCTACTTCATTTATATCAACTTGTCGTCAGTTAGTCAGCTCTTCAAATTACCAGAAGTAGTAAAAGTTTCCAGGAAATCTATAAACATATTTTTTTCAACTGCAGAGAGAATGGGTTTGTGGCCAGCTCAGGTGTAATGCATACACTTGTAGCCTCCATTGCTAAAGGCGTCACTGTGCAAGTACACATGCAACAGCGATGTAAGATGTTGAATGTTCGTCCGAGTTAAAATATTTAAAAATAGAAAGCTACAGCGCGCTGTTGTCACAAAGTAACACTAACGTCACAAAACCGCCCACCTTTACAGTAATTTATGTTTCCATGAGACAACTGAAACTCATTCCTAATTTCGCAGGTTTACTTAATATTCTCGTGACGGATTCGGCATACAGTCTGCTGTCGTATTTATTTTTTGTCGACACTTAAGAGTGAGAACCATGTTTCAGTAGCCTTGGGTAGCACGGGCAACTGACGATAAACACACTGTTCACGGTCTCTCCCACATTCGTATTGACTGTTCATATCAGTTAGTGGAAGCGGAGGTTAGTACCTATTCTGTTTTTCTATAATTTTATAGTGCATCTCAATCTTTAATGAAAACTGCGCTCTTCAAACAAGCACTGTATTTCCAAGACAGTCAAAGTTTCTTCTCCAGCACAACTGCTGCTCTAGTGAGAGTGGGAAGGATTCCAGGTAAGAATTGACACTTCTGGAAGGGAAGAAATGGGCTGAAGGCGGAGCGAAGTACACTATGTGCCAAAAATATCCGGACACCTGGCTGAAAATGACTTTCAAGCTCGTGGCGTCCTCCTTCGGTAATGCTGGAATTCAGTATGGTGTTGGCCCAGCCTTAGCCTCGATGACAGCTTCCACTCTCGCAGACATAAGTTAAATCACGTGCTGGAAGATTTCTTAGGGAACGGCAGCCCAGTCTTCACAGAGTGCTGTACTGAGGAGAGGTATCGATGTTGGTCGGTCAGGCCTGGCACCAAGTCGGCGTTCCAAAACATCCCAAAGGTGTTCTATAGGATTCAGTCAGGACTCTGTGCAGGCCAGTCCATTACAGGGATGTTATTGTCATGCAACCACTCCACCACAGGCCGTGCATAATGAAGAGGTGCTCGATAGTGTTGAAAGATACAATCGCCATCCCCGTATTGCTCTTCAACAATGGGGGGCAAGAAGGCTCTTAAAGCGTCATTTAAGGTATGTGCTGCGATAGTGCCACGCAAAAAACAAGGGGTGCAAGCCCCTTCCATGAAAAACACGACCACACCATAACACCACCGCCTCCGAGTTTTACTATCGGCACTACACACGCTGGCAGATGACGTTCACCGGGCATTCGCCATACCCACACCGTGCCATCGGATCGCCACGTTGTGTACCGTGATTCGTCACTCCACACAACGTTTTTCCACTGTTCAATCGTCCGATGTTTACGCTTCTTACACAAAGCGAGGCGTCGGTTGGCATCTACCGGCGTGACATCTGGCTTATGAGCACCCGCTCGACCATGAAATACACTCCTGAAAATGGAAAAAAGAACACATTGACACCGGTGTGTCAGACCCACCATACTTGCTCCGGACACTGCGAGAGGGCTGTACAAGCAATGATCACACGCACGGCACAGCGGACACACCCGGAACCGCGGTGTTGGCCGACGAATGGCGCTAGCTGCGCAGCATTTGTGCACCGCCGCCGTCAGTGTCAGCCAGTTTGCCGTGGCATACGGAGCTCCATCGCAGTCTTTAACACTGGTTGCATGCCGCGACAGCGTGGACGTGAACCGTATGTGCAGTTGACGGACTTTGAGCGAGGGCGTATAGTGGGCATGCGGGAGGCCGGGTGGACGTACCGCCGAATTGCTCAACACGTGGGGCGTGAGGTCTCCACAATACATCGATGTTGTCGCCAGTGGTCGGCGGAAGGTGCACGTGCCCGTCGACCTGGGACCGGACCGCAGCGACGCACGGATGCACGCCAAGACCGTAGGATCCTACGCAGTGCCGTAGGGGACCGCACCGCCACTTCCCAGCAAATTAGGGACACTGTTGCTCCTGGGGTATCGGCGAGGACCATTCGCAACCGTCTCCATGAAGCTGGGCTACGGTCCCGCACACCGTTAGGCCGTCTTCCGCTCACGCCCCAACATCGTGCAGCCCGCCTCCAGTGGTGTCGCGACAGGCGTGAATGGAGGGACGAATGGAGACGTGTCGTCTTCAGCGATGAGAGTCGCTTCTGCCTTGGTGCCAATGATGGTCGTATGCGTGTTTGGCGCCGTGCAGGTGAGCGCCACAATCAGGACTGCATACGACCGAGGCACACAGGGCCAACACCCGGCATCATGGTGTGGGGAGCGATCTCCTACACTGGCCGTACACCACTGGTGATCGTCGAGGGGACACTGAATAGTGCACGGTACATCCAAACCGTCATCGAACCCATCGTTCTACCATTCCTAGACCGGCAAGGGAACTTGCTGTTCCAACAGGACAATGCACGTCCGCATGTATCCCGTGCCACCCAACGTGCTCTAGAAGGTGTAAGTCAACTACCCTGGCCAGCAAGATCTCCGGATCTGTCCCCCATTGAGCATGTTTGGGACTGGATGAAGCGGCGTCTCACGCGGTCTGCACGTCCAGCACGAACGCTGGTCCAACTGAGGCGCCAGGTGGAAATGGCATGGCAAGCCGTTCCACAGGACTACATCCAGCATCTCTACGATCGTCTCCATGGGAGAATAGCAGCCTGCATTGCTGCGAAAGGTGGATATACACTGTACTAGTGCCGACATTGTGCATGCTCTGTTGCCTGTGTCTATGTGCCTGTGGTTCTGTCAGTGTGATCATGTGATGTATCTGACCCCAGGAATGTGTCAATAAAGTTTCCCCTTCCTGGGACAATGAATTCACGGTGTTCTTATTTCAATTTCCAGGAGTGTACAAGTTTTCTCACCTCCCGCCTAACTGTCATAGTACTTGCAGTGGATCCTGATACAGTTTGGAATTCCTGTGTGATGGTCTGGATAGGTGTCTTCCTATTACACATTACGACCCTCTTCAACTATTGGCTGTCTCTGCTAGTCAACAGACGAGGACGGCCTGTACACTTTTGTGCTATACGTATCCCTTCACGTTTCCACTTCATTATCACATCGGAAACAGTGGACCTAGGAATGTTTAGGAGTGTAGAAATCTCGCGTAGAGACGTATGATACAAGTGACACCTGATCACCTGACCACGCCCGAAGTCCGTGAGTTCCGCGGAGCGCCCCATTCTACTGTCTCACGATGTCTAATGACTACTGAGGTCGCTGATCTGGAGTACCCAGCAGTAGAGTGGCAGCACAATGCACCTAATATGAAAAACGTTTGTTTTTGGAGGTGTCCGGATACTTTTGATCACATAGTGTATTTATTAGCGTGAAGCAGGGATTGGCAGCAGAACCTCAGCTACAGCTATTCGGCATCAAAATTAATTCTCTTAAACTTGTAATGATATCGAATTATAGGGCAACAGAAAATATAAGCAGTTCGAAAAACATCCCCAGTCACACATCGAGGTCGTCTCTAAGATGAACAGAAATGCAGTCGGCACCTTTCGTCTTTACCTTTTTCATAATCCATTTCTGTTGCCACTTGTGCTGATGATTTCTTCGTTATTCTCTTGACACCTCTTCATGAATACATTGTTCTGTTTCTTGTGATTTTCTCGTTATTTCTTACGTCTGTCTTTTAATTTTCTTCGTGAGTTTACGTCTAATAGCTATAGTTTAGTTACTTTAATTTATATTCTAAAAAAAGAGCATTTAAACAAAACTTACGATGCATCCAACGTCCCATGACGGCCTATCGCCACTGATGGTAAGCTACCTAAACTTAGGCTTCTCTTTGCATTGAAACGTGTACGTAGTGCGAAAATGTCCTTATGCTAGGTATTTAATTTTCTTTTATTCTGGTGTATTTCTGGACTTGTATGTGTATGAGCAGGATTTTTGAATTTCTGTTCATTGCGTGCTTATAATTTTACTTCGTAGTTTTCTGATGATGGCTTAGGATCGATTGCCCTCAAATACAGATCGTATCAAAAAGAATCATCCGATTAAAAAGAAACAGTCATAACTATTATGTTACTTGAGATATGGGCGTGAACAAGAGCAAACTCTCGAGTTTTACCTGCTTCCCGTTAGGTAGCAGCAGCGTGCACCCACTTCAGTTCCAGTAAAAATGGTGTCGGGACAAGAGAAATGGTTTTTTGTTCTATATTTTACGCAGTGCGGGACAATAATAACTGTTCAGTATCATTTTCGTACTAGGTATGGTGTGGATTCTCCTACAGCACAGATCATTAGACGATGGCATGAAGAATTCCGAGAAACCGGTTGTTTGTGTTAAGGCAAATCCCCGGACCGTACCCGTGTGTCTTGACACAGATGTTCGAATGGCTCTGAGCACTAAGGGACTTAACATCTGAGGTCATTAGTCCCCTAGATCTTAGAACTACTTAAATCTAACTAACCTAAAGACATCACACACATCCATGCCCAAGGCAGGATTCGAACCTGCGACCGTAGCGGTCGCGCGGTTCCGGACTGAAGCGCCTAGAACCGCTCGGGTACTGCGGCCGGCGACACAGATATCGGATGTATCCGCCATAGTTTCGCAAGGAGTCTGCTGAAATCCGTTCGGCGTGCAGTTCGACAGCTCAACATGGCGGATCCGTCTGGCTTGTGTTGCGTCGACGTTTACACATGAAACCATACAAAATTCATCTACTGAAAGCTCTTCGTGAAGGTGGTAAAAAACAACTTGTGGAGTTCTGTAATTTTGTTCTTGGCAAGATGGAGGATGACCGTTTTCTTCTACTCTTAGTGTTTAGTGACGAGGCAACATTTCATTTAAATGGAAAGGTGAACCGTCATAATGTGAGAATATGGGGTACGGAACAACCACATGAAGTTGTACACGAGAGGGATTGTCCAAAATTTAATGTTTTTGTGCAGTTCCAAAGGAAAAGGTCTATGGTCCATTTTTATTTGCTGAGAATACTGTTACAGGAAGCACATATGTTGATATGCTTAAGAATTTTCTTTTTCCACAGCTGGAGACTGATTCGAACGTCTTCATTTACCAATGGGTCGGGACGCCGATACACTGGCATCTGGAAGTGCGGGAATTTTTAAATCAAAGGATTACTGAACGATGGATCAATCGCACTGGACCAAATGATTCATCCTTAAATTAGTGGTCTCCAATGTTACCAGGGACCTGGATAAACTGAAAGAACCAGAGGTTGTAGAGAGTTTCAGGGAGAGCATCAGGGAACAATTGACAGGAATGGGGGAAAGAAATACAGTAAAAGAAGAATGGGCAGCTCTGAGGGATGAAGTAGTGAAGGCAGCAGACGATCAAGTAGGTAAAAAGACGAGGGCTAATAGAAATCCTTGGGTAACAGAATAAATATTGAATTTAATTGATGAAAGGAGAAAATATAAAAATGCAGTAAATGAGGCAGGCAAAAAGGAATACAAACGTCTCAAAAATGATATCGACAGGAAGTGCAAAATGGCTAAGCAGAGATGGCTAGAGGACAAATGTAAGGATGTAGAGGCTTGTCTCACTAGGGGTAAGATAGATACTGCCTACAGGAAAATTAAAGAGACCTTTGGAGAGAAGAGAACCACTTGTATGAATATCAAGAGCTCAGATGGCAACCCAGTTCTAAGCAAAGAAGGGAAGGCAGAAAGGTGGAAGGAGTATATAGAGGGTTTATACAAGGGCGATGTACTTGAGGACAGTATTATGGAAATGGAAGAGGATGTAGATGAAGACGAAATGGGAGATAAGATACTGCGTGAAGAGTTTGACAGAGCACTGAAAGACCTGAGTCGAAACAAGGCCCCGGGAGTAGGCAACATTCCATTAGAACTACTGATGGCCTTGGGAGAGCCATTCATGACAAAACTCTACCATCTGGTGAGCAAGATGTATGAGACAGGCGAAATACCCTCAGACTTCAAGAAGAATATAATAATTCCAATCCCAAAGATAGCAGGTGTTGACAGATGTGAAAATTACCGAACTATCAGTTTAATAAGTCACAGCTGCAAATTACTAACGCGAATTCTTTACAGACGAATGGAAAAACTGGTAGAAGCGGACCTCGGGGAAGATCAGTTTGGATTCCGTAGAAATGTTGGAACACGTGAGGCAATACTAACCTTACGACTTATCTTAGAAGAAAGATTAAGAAAAGGCAAACCTACGTTTCTAGCATTTGTAGACTTAGAGAAAGCTTTTGACAATGTTAACTGGAATACTCTCTTTCAAGTTCTGAAGGTGGCAGGGGTAAAATACAGGGAGCGAAAGGCTATTTACAATTTCTACAGAAACCAGATGACAGTTATAAGAGTCGAGGGGCTTGAAAGGGAAGCAGTGGTTGGGAAAGGAGTGAGACAGGGTTGTAGCCTCCCCCCATGTTATTCAATCTGTATATTGAGCAAGCAGTAAATGAAACAAAAGAAAAATTCGGAGTAGGTATTAAAATCCATGGAGAAGAAGTAAAAACTTTGAGGTTCGCCGATGACATTGTAATTCTGTCAGAGACAGCAAAGGACTTGGAAGAGCAGTTGAACGGAACGGACAGTGTCTTGAAAGGAGGATATAAGATGAACATCAACAAAAGCAAAACGAGGATAATGGAATGTAGTCGAATTAAGTCGGGTGATGCTGAGGGTATTAGACTAGGAAATGAGACACTTAAAGTAGTAAAGGAGTTTTGCTATTTAGGGAGCAAAATAACTGATGATGGTCGAAGTAGAGAGAGGATATAAAATGTAGTCTGGCAATGGGAAGGAAAGCGTTTCTGAAGAAGAGAAATTTGTTAACATCGAGTATAGATTTAAGTGTCAGGAAGTTGTAACGCTACCGCCCGCTCGGACGTGCGTTAGCTCTATAAAGCCTGTACTGTAATAAGTTCACGGGCTTCACCTTATAAACAAGGATTTTAGTACATAAGTTGACCGCGTGTACCTAATAGAAGCAATATCGGACTTGCCCTCAGTCAATAACTACAGTGATGCATCAAGCAAATGTAAAGTATAATTGCTCATTCGCATGGACAAGAAGTATACACAGTAGATGCTACCTATAATTAATAATTCGGTCGCCAGCCTACTTAGGCAATGAGTGAGTTTTTCTTTGTACAAGTGGGTGCATGTACAAGCATAGTAGCACGTAGTAATGATGCGTTATATGGCAAAGTTTGGAACCAGAAAAATCCACTGAATTAAAGCTTTCTCTTTTTGTACTAATTTGGACGAGCTAAATTTACACAACACCACACAGCAATGATTACTACGAACAGCATTTTGTATATTGATCAGACTGAAATCGGGCATAGATTGTCCTAGAATGAGCAGTTTTGAAAGCACACATACAATGTCACTATTAAAATTGGAAAACAACACTAATACACTTAGGATTAATATAGAACTTAGATTTACTGGTCAAATCTGAACAGCACATTTCAAGGTTTGAAAGAATGGACAAGAGAAGGGGGGGCCCTGAAACTGTTATAGTCGTTATACTGAAACTGTAAGTACTAAAAGGCAAATTAACACTCAAAATTATCAATCTATGGATAACTACTCTTTTGTCTTACTTCTGAATAATTTAACTGTCATTATTTCTGTCTCAGATTAATTAAATAACATCGCTAACTCAATTCAAAAAACTCTCTTCCAATTTAATCATACTTTTGTTCTTTACCAACATTTACAATAACACACAGAACTTTTAAACTTCTTTATAGCATAGATTGATCTACTGATAATTCTTATTAGTACTAATTTTTAAACTTTCAGTTCAGGATACTCGGGTTGCACAATACGAGGTAAGGATCCTGTCTAGGTCAGTGATCAGGATAAGTCATGGCTAAGGCAATTCTGGTAAAAGTCACGTTATTATTGAACAGTTAGAAACATTTTCGACACTGGTCCACACAGATACATTTCTAAAGATGAAATAAATGTTTGACCTGTGCAAGTCGGTGCGGCGGATGGCGGGCAGCGAGATAGCGGGCAGCACGGCACACATACAAGCACGGCTAAGGCTCACACTACATCGGCACTTTCCATCTTCTTAGCGTCGTAATCTTTCCAATTTTGTGCCTCAGAATATAGCCATGCCAAGTAGTCGTCGGAATCGGTTCATCCGAGGCTCAATGGAATCCACTTTTCCTCGGTAGCCGCCTTGGTACAGTACGTGTTCCTCTGACCGATTCACAACTCCGACTGTTGCTCGCCTCCGACTGTTATACTGAGCCCGTTGTGCCGAACCGCGCCAGTGTGCGTCTTCCCGCGCTCGCCTGCCTCCACCTTTTCCCGCTCCCCTACAGGTAGGGTATTCACCACAGGTTTTCTACTACACATATCCTAATGCATTACCTACGTATGGACCAAGTGTATAAATTACAATTTCCACATCTTACAATAGTTTTAACATTAAATACACTTCCCTTTGATTACCACATTATTTGAAATCCAACATAAATAATAATATTCATTTCAAAAGTTACTCACAGTCTCTTTAACATAACGATACGAACCGAAAAAGAAGTTCAAAACATTGCTTACATTAATTTATCTAAATTCATAAAGAAAAAAAAATATTATATGTACAGTTGTCGTTACACATGCCCCTGTTTCCAGAAAATTTTCTTAAGTCCAAATTTTATGGGAACACTAAATCTTACAATTATACAGTGGTTCTGAATCTTTACTTAAACGTCCAAAAAGATTTACACTACATATGTCCTCCTACTCACTGTATATGGGTTTACACTCTTTTAACACATCAAGAATAATTACTTGTCATTTACTCAAGTGCCTTTTGCACTGTCCAACTTCCCATCATTACATTACTAAAATAGCAATTTAATCAATTTTTCTAAATTTCTCAAAAAAAATATTTTAAAGTTCTGGAATACAAACATTTAACTACAAAAACAATATCATATTTTGTACACACTATAAGATAATTTGTCGCTGCTTGCTTTGAATAGCAGTCCATTTCCTTACTTACTAAACAAAACACACACACACATATATTCAGAAAATTAACTACACATATTTGCTGCCTATTATGCGGATTTGGGCAGTCCTTTTCACTTCATATTGTCACATCTCCTGGATCATATTTACAATTTTCCATCGACTATTTATCTGCCCTCATTGGTATTTGGCAGTCCTTCATATCATGGTTCATACACTGCCCATTTTCATTTTTGACAGTCCCATCTTTTATCTGGCTGATAGCATTTATCCTTTCTTTTCAGTCCTTTTCTCCATACATTTTTACAGTTACAGTACAATTGGTAATCTGAAACTCACATAACTACATTAGCACACTTTCAAGGGTATACAGACATTTACAAAGATTAGTTACATTTAGAATAACTTGGGTTCAGCATAAGATACAGCACAATTACTCGTTTCTAGGAACATACAGTTTCAGGTCCACAATATTTCTCACACCTAAAGGTCTTTTGGATTTTGGGTAGATCAGGTAGTAAGCATTATCGTGTGGAATATTCTGTATTATATATTGTCCATTATAAATATATTTAAATTTGGAAATTTCATGGTTTAGTTCACTAGACTTTTCGTGGGTTTTTAAAAGAACATAATCTCCAATTTTAAATTTTGAAACCTTTAAATTTTTATTGTGTCTTTTAGATCTAGATTCAGCTTTTTGCTTTGCCCTTTTTATCACCAATTCTTTCTTTTGATCCAATCCCAAACTTGTACAAGGTGGAAACTAGTTTTTCTTCAATTAAACTTTTACTATTTCTGCCTAACAAAATTTCTTCCGGTGGGAATCCAGTAGTTTCATGATGTAATGTGTTCATAACGTTCTCAAAATCCGATATAAATCTGCCCCAGGCTCCAAATCAACAAAACAACAATTCACTGTCAGGTAACACTGAGATACAGTAATAATAAAGTCATGCATAATACTAATAATATATACAAATACAGTATCCTGTCCCCAGTCTCTTTATTAACAAGGCAGTCTTTTAGGGTTCATAAAACAGTCACTTAAGTCTGGTGGCTTTTTAGGCCTCCTGTTTTCTACATCTTTCACTAAGCCATTCAGATCTTGCCAACGTTTCGTTTCATCAGGTGGCTTTTTAGGTTTTGAAATTTCAAAGTCTTTAGCAAGGTACAACATTCCCTGTTCTGCTATCATTTTATCAGGTGGTTCTTTTTGTTCCTGTAATTCACACTCCTTCAAAACATTTATTAAGGCATGCCCCAGTATAATATCATCTGGAGGTTCCTGCAAATTATGCCCCTGTTTTACATTACTGAATAATTCATTCGGTTTTTGCCCACTTCTATTTACCGTATCTTGCCCTGGAAAATTTTCACTAATTTTCTCATACCCTCTTTCAGTAAAAGTATATTTACTTTCGTCTACACCTGCAAATTCATCGTCTCTAGAGTCATCATTACTCTCTTCCTCAACATCAGATTCACTTAAGTACGCTACTTTTGCGCAATAGGGAGAGTTGGTAGATTCATTTTCGTCTGTATTTGCGTATCTTTCATCATCCGAACTATCGTCGGAATCCGACCATTCCGGATCGCTTTCAGGTTCTAACATAAAAGCTTTTCTGAGACAGGCACTAAGTTCTTCCTCTGTATTGTCGTCAGGCTTGGATTTCAATTCAATCTCCTCTTTTGGCAAAACGGCCTCATCCTCAGCTTTATTCACATCCACTGTGACTTCATATTCGGTGTAATCCTCGTGGACTTTGATTACTTTCAGGTAATCATCTGCCCCTTCTCCACGGTGCCTCTCGGTAGCAGCTTGTACTATTGGCGGACTGTTAGCAGAAGTTATTTCTTCGTCAATGCTGAGGATTTCATCCTCCAAATCCTTCCTACCCTTAATCTGCATCCTATTGGCGGCACGAGTACTTTGCGCGGCGCTATTTATTCTCTACTCTTCCAATTCGGGCCACGTCACCTTATCGACGTCCCTACTATCTCCTTTTCCACTAACTAATTTCTTTGCTTCATACTCCTTCTTAAAGTCCTCCCACTCACATTGCTTTAGGCCCTTGTACAGATCGTCGATCTGCACATGCCAATCAGTTACTTCTGCTAATTCATTCTCGCCTTTTATATCATTGCAAACACTGCTAACCGCACCTCTCTGTGTATTCACAGTTTCATTTATCGTTTCCTTTGCCACGGAATTATCACTCGTAAAATTTTCATTAGCTCTGACGGCTATGTTCGTATCTACTGCTGCCGTATTTCTAGCGGCTTCTTTCCTAACAGATGTTCTGCTAGGCTGGGCCGTTGCCCTCTGATGCTCCACTCGCCTGTTAACATGTAGCGCTCTGTGCGGCAGAGATGACTCATTCTGGCTCGCAGCTGACGCTTGTTTCGCCACAAGACGTCGCGTCGTTCCACGCCTGTCTCTATCCTGTTTCATTACATTACGGTCGGTCCGGTATCTTTTTTCAAATCGGGGCCGGTATGTATTGTCCGCTTCCGTTTGGCCCGCAACGTTCGCGGAAATTAGTTTCCCGCGTCGTTATTATTTTGCGCGGTATACCCTCTACAGCGACCTGGATAATTTCCTCTGCCTCTGCCTCTGCCTCTTCCTCTTTGTATTACATTGACGCGAAATCCATCGCCGTCATTTCTTTCATCATTGTTTCGGTTATTACGGTTACCAAAATTTTCATAATTAGCACGACTTTCGCGCCAATGATCTTCGTCTTCGACTCTTACGAGAAATGCTTGGAAGCTGCGATGATTGCTTCCTACCTACCTCTTTGAATCTTCTGGGAGCTTTTTATATAACTCCCAGATAATTTCTGAATCTGATCTTCGGCCTCTTAAATGCGTCAATTTCCGGTACCAATGCTCGCAGAAATCTTTCAAAGAATTCCTGCCCCTGTTATCATGCTGTTTGGCCATGATGAACTCCCGCCATAAATGGTCCTGCTTTTGTTCAGACCAATATTCTTCTGTAAATCTCTGCCTAAATTCTTCGAACGTCATTCGTTCGGTATTTAAATTTATTCCCCAGCGCTTAGCATCACCTGCTAAGGCGCTAATTACAACGTTTATCTTTTCCTGATCAGACAAGTGCTCAGGAAATATTCTCTCGCAATTTTTGATAAAATCTAACGGATGCCACCCGTTATGTTTCTTGTCTGGATCGAAGCGTTCCTCGCCTTCTAACAGCTTCGTAATTGGTGTGCCATTACAGACAACACCAGGCCTATCTTTAATTTTGCTCTCCAGATCGAAAATTCTGCCTTGAATTTTCGTAGTATTTTGTTCACAGTTTTGAACACATCCGGTTACTTTTTTATCTAAATCCCTTTCAGTTTCTAAAACTTCCTTTTCCAACCGTGATATTCCGTGTTGACATTTGTTTACGATCTCAGTTTTAAGACCGAAAACTTTTTCGTCTATCTTAGTTTCAACCAGAGGTTCTACTTTCTCTTGGATGTTGAGAATTTCAACATCGAATCTACTATTAATGTTTCCAATTTCCCCCTGCATAGTATCCATATTCTTGTTAATGGTATCAATTTCAAATTTCAGAGTATTTACCACAGAACTTAAATTACCCCCTTTTTTCTACCTGTTCTATTTGTTTACTAATTTTAATTCCCTGTCCTTCGACCTGTGCTTTAATCTGATCACTCTGTGTTTTGAGCTGCTCTGCAACGTGTGTTTTAAGTTGATTAACCTGATTGCCGACTTGTTTTTGAAGTTGCTCATTTTGTGTTTTGAGCTGCTCATTCTGTGTTTTGAGCTGACGTCCCTGTGTTTTGAGTTGCTCGTCAACGTGTGATTTAAGCTGTTCATTCTGTGTTTTGAGTTGCTCGTCAACGTGTGTTTTAAGCTGCTCATTCTGTCCTGCAATTTGTTTGGTTAATTGTTCAAATAAGTCGTTCATACTTAAAATTTTTATACTGTTTTGTTCTACAGGATCGATGTGTTCCGATTCTACTTCAGAAGTTTCTTTCGGTTCTTTCTTTATCTGTGGTGAATCAAACATGTCAGTGGATTCGTTCACGTACCCACTATCATCTACCAAGTCACCCTCTACTTCCTGTTTTGTCCCTTGCTGTGTTCGAGACGATCTCGACATTTCAATCTGTTCGTTGACGTGTTCATGGTATTGTATGTACGCCAATTGTCTTCCGCTAACGCCATCTGTTATCTGGCCACGTAAACTCCTGCTACTGCCAGCCGCATTCTCCATTTCGCTTGGCGCATCTACCCTGCCTAAGTTCCCGTCCATACTAAATGCCAACTACACCACACTATTATACTTGACTCTCACTGCAGTTTATTTTACTGACTTTTATTGCTATTCGTGCCACTGAACATCCACTGTTCGGTATTTACATTAATTTGTAACCGACAACAACTGGATGTCCTGTCACCGGGAAGCCACTTGTAACGCTACCGCCCGCTCGGACGTGCGTTAGCTCTATAAAGCCTGTACTGTAATAAGTTCACGGGCTTCACCTTATAAACAAGGATTTTAGTACATAAGTTGACCGCGTGTACCTAATAGAAGCAATATCGGACTTGCCCTCAGTCAATAACTACAGTGATGCATCAAGCAAATGTAAAGTATAATTGCTCGTTCGCATGGACAAGAAGTATACACAGTAGATGCTACCTATAATTAATAATTCGGTCGCCAGCCTACTTAGGCAATGAGTGAGTTTTTCCGTGTACAAGTGGGTGCATGTACAAGCATAGTAGCACGTAGTAATGATGCGTTATATGGCAAAGTTTGGAACCAGAAAAATCCACTGAATTAAAGCTTTCTCTTTTTGTACTAATTTGGACAGGCTAAATTTACACAACACCACACAGCAATGATTACTACGAACAGCATTTTGTATACTGTTGTTGTTGTTGTTGTTGTGGTCTTCAGTCCTGAGACTGGTTTGATGCAGCTCTCCATGCTACTCTATCCTGTGCAAGCTTCTTCATCTCCCAGTACCTACTGCAACCTACATCCTTCTGAATCTGCTTAGTGTATGCATCTCTTGGTCTCCCCCCTAGATTTTTACCCTCCACGCTGCCCTCCAATACTAAATTGGTGATCCCTTGATGCCTCAGAACATGTCCTACCAACTGATCCCTTCTTCTGGTCAAGTTGTGCCACAAACTCCTCTTCTCCCCAATCCTGTTCAGTACCTCCTCATTAGTTATGTGATCTACCCATCTAATCTTCAGCATTCTTCTGTAGCACCACATGCGAACATGTTGTTGTATACTGATCAGACTGAAATCGGGCATAGATTGTCCTAGAATGAGCAGTTTTGAAAGCACACATACAATGTCACTATTAAAATTGGAAAACAACACTAATACACTTAGGATTAATATAGAACTTAAATTTACTGGTCAAATCTGATCAGCACATTTCAAGTTTTGAAAGAATGGACAAGAGAAGGGGGGGCCCTGAAACTGTTATGGTCGTTATACTGGAACTGTTAAGTACTAAAAGGCAAATTAACACTCAAAATTATCAATCTATGGATAACTACTCTTTTGTCTTACTTCTGAATAATTTAACTGTCATTATTTCTGTCTCAGATTAATTAAATAACATCGCTAACTCAATTCAAAAAACTCTCTTCCAATTTAATCATACTTTTGTTCTTTACCAACATTTACAATAACACACAGAACTTTTAAACTTCTTTATAGCATAGATTGATCTACTGATAATTCTTATTAGTACTAATTTTTAAACTTTCAGTTCAGGATACTCGGGTTGCACAATACGAGGTAAGGATCCTGTCTAGGTCAGTGATCAGGATAAGTCATGGCTAAGGCAATTCTGGTAAAAGTCACGTTATTATTGAACAGTTAGAAACATTTTCGACACTGGTCCACACAGATACATTTCTAAAGATGAAATAAATGTTTGACCTGTGCAAGTCGGTGCGGCGGATGGCGGGCAGCGAGATAGCGGGCAGCACGGCACACATACAAGCACGGCTAAGGCTCACACTACATCGGCACTTTCCATCTTCTTAGCGTCGTAATCTTTCCATTTTTGTGCCTCAGAATATAGCCATGCCAAGTAGTCGTCGGAATCGGTTCATCCGAGGCTCAATGGAATCCACTTTCCTTGGTAGCCGCCTCGGTACAGTACGTGTTCCTCTGACCGATTCACAACTCCGACTGTTGCTCGCCTCCGACTGTTATACTGAGCCCGTTGTGCCGAACCGCGCCAGTGTGCGTCTTCCCGCGCTCGCCTGCCTCCACCTTTTCCCGCTCCCCTACAGGTAGGGTATTCACCACAGGTTTTCTACTACACATATCCTAATGCATTACCTACGTATGGACCTAGTGTATAAATTACAATTTCCACATCTTACAATAGTTTTAACATTAAATACACTTCCCTTTGATTACCACATTATTTGAAATCCAACATAAATAATAATATTCATTTCAAAAGTTACTCACAGTCTCTTTAACATAACGATACGAACCGAAAAAGAAGTTCAAAACATTGCTTACATTAATTTATCTAAATTCATAAAGAAAAAATTATTATATGTACAGTCGTCGTTACAAAGTCATTTCTGAAAGTATTTGTATGGAGTGTAGCCATGTATGGAAGTGAAACATGGACAATAACTAGTTTGGACAAGAAGAGAATAGAAGCTTTCGAAATGTGGTGCTACAGAAGAATGCTGAAGATAAGGTGGGTAGATCACGTAACTAATGAGGAGGTATTGAATAGAATTGGGGAAAAGAGAAGTTTGGGGCACAACTTGACTAGAAGAAGGGATCGGTTGGTAGGACATGTTTTGAGGCATCAAGGGATCACAAATTTAGCATTGGAGGGCAGCGTGGAGGGTAAAAATCGTAGAGGGAGACCAAGAGATGAATACACTAAACAGATTCAGAAGGATGTAGGTTGCAGTAGGTACTGGGAGATGAAGAAGCTTGCACAGGATAGAGTAGCACGGAGGGCTGCATCAAACCAGTCTCACGACTGAAGACCACAACAACAACAATGTTACCAGACCTGACTGTATGTGATTATTCCTTGTGGGGTTTATAAAAGGCTCTGTTTGTGTGACTCCCTTACCAACAACAATGAATGAACTGAGACATCGCATAACAGCATCTGTGGGAGCCGTAACTCAAGACATGCTCGCTGCAATGTGGGAACAATTTGAATACCGCATTGACATATGCCGTGCATCTCAAGGGGAACATACTGAACACCTGTGAAAAGGTATGAAAATTTTTTTTTAGTTTCCTGTTCATCTAAAAATAGAATTTATTGTATGTGTTTAGAAGTTTCAGAAATATAGACGTGCCAAATATGATGATTCTTATTGATACACTCTGTGTATTCATTACTGTAAATACAGTGGCATCCAAACAAAACCAGGTATAGAAAGTACAACTGTTACCACATGCAAAGTTAATACAGATGGAGCACAAGCGCGGACTTAACAGGGGTGGGACGTCACCTGTGTCCTTTTTGAAGGAATCATTGCATTATTCGCCCAAAATGATATAGGGAATCTGCAGCAAATGTAATTCAGGATGTGTGCTCCGCTTGCGAGCACGCGAGTACAGTGCCTCAACCAGAATGTCGGTTCGTTCAACTCATGTTACAAGACACCAGAGTACTGCATACTTTGTAATAAGGTACCGTATGCTGTTCACGGTGTTCACGCGTATACCGGGTATAGGACCAGTTGTGAAACAACGCTGAGTGTCTTTAGTAAGTCGTTTAAAGACTGGAGAGGTCGATGTTTCCACAGTGCGTTGTATTCCCGGTTCTCGGCGTGTGTCAACGCATATCGGTGAGGTGACTGGAAGAGTAATATCACTCAAACAGACCTTCGCTACAAGGTTTGCCATGTTTTAGTGCGACAGCATGAACTAGCATTTTTGTTCCGTGATAAGCTTTAAAATCATAATGTATGTAAATGTTGCGCGTATCTTCTAACTGCAAACTGATAATTCGGTGTAGTGGTGAATGGAACCATAACTTGGCGGTCGAGCGATATGAGAGTGTTTGATCGCGGGCAGGTTATTTGTGTGTGGGACATTCCAAGTCTGAGGAAGTGATGTTTCACGAGACTCCATCATGTCATGTCGTCAGAGTGAATGACTGCCTCGTTCCTAGCGTTTATCAGATCGTATGTAAAGGGGGACGAAAATCTAATAGTCATGGGCGACTGGAATGCAGTTGTAGGGGAAGGAGTAGAAGAAAAGGTTACAGGAGAATATGGGCTTGGGACGAGGAATGAAAGAGGAGAAAGACTAATTGAGTTCTGTAACAAGTTTCAGCTAGTAATAGCGAATACCCTATTCAAGAATCACAAGAGGAGGAGGTATACTTGGAAAAGGCCGGGAGATACGGGAAGATTTCAATTAGATTACATCATGGTCAGACAGAGATTCCGAAATCAGATACTGGATTGTAAGGCGTACCCAGGAGCAGATATAGACTCAGATCACTGGACTGGACTAGACTGGACTGATAAGGTAAGAAATGAGGAGGTTCTACGCAGAATCGGAGAGGAAAGGAATATGTGGAAAACACTGATAAGGAGAAGGGACAGGATGATAGGACATCTGCTAAGATATGAGGGAATGACTTCCATGGTACTAGAGGGAGCTGTAGAGCGCAAAAACTGTAGAGGAAGACAGAGATTGGAATACGTCAAGCAAATAATTGAGGACGTAGGTTGCAAGTGCTACTCTGAGATGAAGAGGTTAGCACAGGAAAGGAATTCGTGGCGGGCCGCATCAAACCAGTACCAGTATGAATCATATAAACTTTGTTCTGTGTGTCATTTATTTAACTGTGTGTCGTATTGTGGGAGGCAGAGAATGGAGACCAACCTAGCACATGCTTAAATGATCGTGGAAAACCCTTTAGAAACGGGACCGAAGATTGTCTAAACCGCTGCGCGGATTCGATTCGGATCTGGCCGTAGCCTAGGGATCGGGCTCAATCTGAAGCACATCCATATCTCTCGAGGTAGCACCGAATGATTGGTCGAATGAAACAACCGAATGAAGCTACTGTCTGCTACCATGTCAGCTATAAGGATATCTTTGATTCACTCTTCAAGTTTGAGTGGTTTCAAAAAATGTGAGATAATTGACTGACACAAGTCTCTGACGGTTAATGCAGCTACATGAATGTTTTCTCTTAACATCTCAGTTAGTGTGGTTTTACTAACGTATTTGTTCTGCATTTTTGGCTGTACATGCACCATGACTACGTTTGCCATCGTTATAGACACATAAGTTTGCAAAGTTTTCGACGCAAATAACCCATCTTGTTCCAAGGGCAGGTAAAAAGCTACATCTCTGAAAAATGAAATATTTTTTAAGTTCATGAATTAATTCCCTAATATTCGAATTTCACGCTCTTCCAGCGTTCAGTATCGATTTTTGGTAGGTTTTCAAAATCTAATAACTGGTGGTGCATCGTAAATTTATGTTTATATAAGTGAACAATTACGGCTTTATTTAAATTTATTGAAGCTCTGTTTCTTCTCTGTGGTGTGCATCCATCACCGATAATTCGCTTTCAGTAAATAACAAGGTGAAGTTACGACAGTGCACATGGCAACAATACGTGTCTACTATAAATGAGTCATTCGTTTCCATAGTATATCACACGTACAAATATTATTGATGCGTAAAGAGAACCGTAAACTCACCACGTTTGTGTTGTGCCCAGCAGTTGGCGTCACGAATGCATTAACTTGACAAAATGGTGAGGAGCAAGACAGGAGTCTTCGTGTGTTGGAGTATGTGAGATGTTCATCTGTTACAACAGTGCAACATCTATTTAGAAGGAAATATGGAAAAGGAGCAGTATGCGTTGTTATCGACAATTTAGAGTCGCTGGTTGTCTCTATAACCAGAAAGATACTGTTCGACGACGTGAGCTGGATGCACTCGTGATGAGGGTGAGGGGAAGTATCGTACGCAATCCAGAAAAAGAACTTTGAATGCTGCATTAAACTGCGTGGAAGATTTTGCGTTAATTTCCAAGAATTATTGCCTATTGAAGTTGGGGGGCTCCAAACGATACATATCGAACGTGCGATAGTAAATCGATTATGGAAGTCTCGTGGCACACGTTATGATCAATTATTTGTGATCGTCATTTTTATCAATTTTGCGTTATTTCTTCAGTTCGTGTACATGACATTCCCGCCTTTATTGTTTGTGATTCCATTGGGAAATCGACACGATTTCTCTTGATAGCGAGTGTAACGTCTGCTGCTTCTCTCGTTTCTTCTGCGGATTGCCTCACATGGAAAACTCTAATTCCATGCATATCCAGGATAGACAAATGTTTGACTTTTTTCCGCAAATATGGACTTCTGCCGGACGAGGAAAGCAGGGACTGTGTTGACTGTGGTGCTGCGAAGTCTGTAAAACTTCGTAAGAGGAGTGTGGGCACTGAGATTCCGTTGCAATTTCATTGCGGACTTCGCCGAAAGCGAACCAGCATCAGGAAAAGTACGTGGTTAGAGTCCTCCAAATTATCGATTCAGACGAGCGTAATTCTTGTGTCGTGATGGATTCGAGATTACGCGTTGCAAGCCACAGCATCAGAAACTGAGTTATCGGAAAGTACGCTGTGTGACTACTTCGGGTTTTGCCGAGAAGTGTGCTACGTGATAGTGACAAATAACAATGTGCCAATTGGTGGACCGAATAAAACAGTAGAAGTAGACGAATCTCATATTGTTAGACGAAAGAATCAGAGAGGACGCCCTTCTAAAATTGAAGTATGTCATATTTCGGTGGGATAGAAAGAGAGTCCCGCAAGTGTTTCTTTGTGAGGGTATTGTCCCGAGACAAGGTGACTTTAGTGGGTCTCATAAAACATTTCATACTGCCTGTGAACAGAAGTCGTCACAGACGGGTTTCAGTCGTACCACACTCTGCAAGCTGAAGGGTTCGACCACGAATTCGTGAACCACTCTGTGGAGTTCGTCTCTTCAGATGACGCCAGTGTCCATACCCAGAATATAGAACGGCTGCGGGAGTCTGTCTACCATAAAAAGAGAAGGGTGTGGTGTCACCGCCAGACACCACACTTGCTAGGTGGTAGCCTTTAAATTGGTCGCGGTCCGGTAGTATACGTCGGACCCGCGTGTCGCCACTGTCAGTGATTGCAGACCGTGCGCCGCCACACGGCAGGTCTAGAGAGACGTCCTAGCACTCGCCCCAGTTGTACAGCCGACTTTGCTAGCGATGCTATACTGACAAATTAGGCTCTCCTTTGCCGAGACGATAGTTAGCATAGCCTTCAGCTACGTCATTTGCTACGACCTAGCAAGGCGCCATTACCAGTTTTTATTGAGATTGTAATTAATGTACCAACAAGAGCGATGTTCTCCAATTATGGATTAAAGTTAAGTACTCCAAGAGCTTCGTACTTTATTTATTAGACTCAACTCCTTTAATTGTTCCAGACTTCACGCCAGTCTGCGTGAGCTTAAACGCGTGCATTTCGGCCTCCTCTAGCAACACGGTGTTGGCTCTTCTGCCAACACATCAAAGGGCGTCCAGAACAGAAGGACGAAGTGTACTTTTTCCAGTACCTTTACTTTCACAACTTGCGTTTGCACTCTGCACGTATTCCTGCGCGATATTGGTAGAGTTTACCCTGGGTACGGGAAAAAAGGAATTGACCCTGTAGCTTATACATCACACGGACTGTCACAAGAAGATAACACCGACGACGAGTAAGATAAGTCGTTTCCTTTGAATTTACAAGTGATTCTCTAACGCTTTTCTTTTGTCGTTGCTGTAGTGACAACTTGGAACATACTCGTAACGCGCGCCACGAGACTTCCATATTCGATTTACTATCGCACGTTCGATATGTATCGTTTGGAGCCCTCGAACTTCGATAGGCAATCATTCTTGCAAATTACCGATTTTGCAACGGAAGTTACATTTCAAACCATACTATCTGCAGCTCATGAAACAATTAAAACCGGAAGATTTTGACCGGTGCCTTCAGTGATTTCATTGAGGTCCTTTATGCCACCCCTCAAGCCTTTTTGTGCCGATTCTGAGCGGCCATACGTCTAGTATCTTTTCCTCGGCCAGTTATCGGAAATTCGCGTGATTTCAGCGCTGTCCGTCTCGGTTTTGACCTCCATCATAGAGGTGTCAAAAGAAGGAGTGAAATGTGTGTGAGAGGGGCTGTGGCGACCTTCCAGTGGTGTGACACTTCCACGGAATTGTGTTGAAATCTGGTGCCAGTGCGGCATCATTAACTCACCTTATACATTATGTGAAGTTCGGAGCTGTGTCCTTTTCCTCGCATGTGTCGATATCTTGCTGTTTGAAGCGTTGTGGACCTAGATGGTGACGTCTACGGGTGCCACGTCTTTGCACCGTTACAGAGTAATGCTGTACGATCTTTGAGCCGAATTTCAAACTTAAGCTTCGCATTGGGTGGCAGTTACGGGGTTCTGAAAGAGTGATACTTCAATTCTGTTGCGCAGTGTAGTTACGCAATAATTAGTACTGGTACAACTTAATCAGCATAGATATCTTAATCGGTTGTAAATGATGAAAGGAAAGGCCGTGCGGTTCTAGGCGCTTCAGTCTGGACCCGCGTGACCGCTACGGTCGCAGGTTCGAATCCTGCCTCGGGCAAGGATGTGTATGATGTCCTTAGGTTCTACATCTACATCTACATTTATACTCCGCAAGCCACCCAACGGTGTGTGGCGGAGGGCACTTTACGTGCCACTGTCATTACCTCCCTTTTCTGTTCCAGTCGCGTATGGTTCGCGGGAAGAACGACTGCCGGAAAGCCTCCGTGCGCACTCGAATCTCTCTAATTTTACATTCGTGATCTCCTCGGGAGGTATAAGTAGGGGGAAGCAATATATTCAATACCTCATCCAGAAACGCACCCTCTCGAAACCTGGACAGCAAGCTACACCGGGATGCAGAGCGCCTATCTTGCAGAGTCTGCCACTTGAGTTTGCTAAACATCTCCGTAACGCTATCACGCTTACCAAATAACCCTGTGACGAAGCCGGCCGCGGTGGTCTCGCGGTTCTAAGCGCGCAGTCCGGAACCGTGCGACTGCTACGGTCGCAGGTTCGAATCCTGCCTCGGGCATGGATGTGTGTGATGTCCTTAGGTTAGTTAGGTTTAAGTAGTTCTAGGGGACTGATAACCACAGCAGTTGAGTCCCATAGTGCTCAGAGCCATTTGAACCATTTGAACCTGTGACGAAACGCGCCGCTCTTCTTTGGATCTTCTCTATCTTCTCCGTCAACCCGATCTGGTACGGATCCCACACTGATGAGCAATACTCAAGTATAGGTCGAACGAGTGTTCTGTAATCCACCTCCTTTGTTGATGGACTACATTTTCTAAGGACTCTCCCAATGAATCTCAACCTGGTACCCGCCTTACTTATATGATCATTCCAATTCATGTCGTTCCGCACGCATACTCCCAGGTATTTTACGGAAGTAACTGCTACCAGTGTTTGTTCCGCTATCATATAATCATAGAATAAAGGATCCTTCTTTCTATGTATTCGCAATACATTACATTTGTCTATGTTAAGGGTCAGTTGCCACTCCCTGCACCAAGTGCCTGTCCGCTGCAGACCTTCCTGCATTTCGCTACAATTTTCTAATGCTGCAACTTAGTTAGGTTTAAGTAGTTCTAAGTTCTAGGGGACTGATGACCACAGATGTTAAGTCCCATAGTGCTGAGAGCCATTTGAACCATTTTTGATGAATGGAAGAATTAGTTTATCCAGTAAGTAATTAGATGAACATGTACAATGCTTATTTTAATTTTAGAGTACTAGTACGTCTACTCGTAACCCTGGGATAGGGGTATCTTCTGCGGGCGTGGGTACCCCAGATTAGATTAGATGAGATTAGTACTTGTTCCATAGATCATAAATACGACACTTCGTAATTATGTGGAACGTGTCAGGTTAATAAAAGGTTTCTATACAAGATACATGTAATATCTTGTATAGAAACCGTTTATTAACCTTTGGTTACTTACCTAATAGCATAAAAAGTCTGACAGATAGGCATATAGCATTTAAAAGGAAATTAAAAGCATTTCTGAATGGTAACTCCTTCTACTCCTTAGATGAAGTTTTGGATATATATATATATATATATATATATATATATATATATATATATATATATATATATATATATATATATATAAATTCATCTAAGGAGTAGAAGGAGTTACCATTCAGAAATGCTTTTAATTTCCTTTTAAATGCTATATGGCTATCTGTCAGACTTTTTATGCTATTAGGTAAGTGACCAAACAAACTTGTGGCAGCATAATTTACCCCCTTCTGAGACAAAGTTAGATTTAAGCGTGAGTAGTGAAGATCATCCTTTCTCCTAGTGTTGTAGCCATGTACACTGCTATTGCTTTTGATTTCTTTCGGATTGTTAATGATACATTTCATAAGTAAAGATATACATTGTGAGGCTACAGTGAAGATCCCTAGCTCTTTAAATAAGTGTCTGCAGGATGATCCGGGATGAGCTCCAGCAGTTGTTCTGATTACACGCTTTTGTGCAATGAACACTCTTTTACTCAGTGATGAGTTACCCCAGAATATGATGCCATACGAAAGCAGAGAGTGAAAATAGGCGTGGTAAGCTATTTTACTGAGACGTATATCGCCAAAATTTGCGATGACCCTAATAGTATAAGTAGCTGAATTCAAACTTTTCAGCAGATCTTCAGTGTGTTTTTTCCAGTTCAACCCCTCATCGATGCATACACCTAGAAATTTTGAATATTTTACCTAGGCTACCGATTTCTGATCGAAGTCTATATTTATTAATGGTGTCATTCCATTTACTGTGTGGAACTGTACATACTGTGTTTTGTCAAAGTTTAATGAGAGCCCATTTGCAGAGAACCACTTAATGATTTTCTGAAAAACATCGTTTACAATTTCATCAGTTAATTTTTGTCTATTGGGTGTGATAGCTATACTTGTATCATCGGCAAAAAGTACCAGCTTTGCATCTTCGTGAATATAGAATGGCAAGTCATTAATGTATGTTAAGAACAGCAGAGGACCCAAGACCGAACCTTGCGGCACCCCATTCTTGATTGTTTCCCAGTTTGAGAAATCACCAGTCGTATACCACCGTTTTAGTTCACTGAGTAAAAGTACTACAGCTTAGTTTCACTCAGAAGAATGAATGGGGAGTTCAGTTAACCGAAAAACTAAAAAGTGGTTATAGTTGAAAGAACTAATAGATGTTTCAGTCAACAATAAAATTGCAGACTAATTTCACTTGAAAAGAAACAATGAATAAGTCACCCAAACCGCGAAACTGTTTTCTTTCGGACTGTTTTCCTCCGTTTGGTTCCACTGACTAGTTTCACTCGGAAGAAATGTGGTGTCACCGCCAGACACCACACTTGCTAGGTGGTAGCTTAAATCGGCCGCGGTCCATTAGTACATGTCGGACCCGCGTGTCGCCACTGTCAGGATCGCAGACCGAGCGCCACCACAAGGCAGGTCTCGAGAGACGTACGAGCACTCGCCCCAGTTCTACGACGACGTTGCTAGCGACTACACTGACGAAGCCTTTCTCTCATTTGCCGAGAGACAGTTAGAATAGCCTTCAGCTAAGTCCATGGCTACGACCTAGCAAGGCGTCATTAGTTACTTCATGAATCTAAAAAGTCTCACTTGTATCATCATGAATGCTGTATACCAAAGGACGATATAAAAGTTAAGTGTTCTAGTAGCTACGTTCTTTTCTTTATCACATTCATCACGTATCCTGTTCCAGACTTCGCGCCAGTCGGCGTGTGTGTACGAGTGCCCTTTCGGCTACCCGTCACTGTGGACTGGCTGCCTTGTCAGTCCACTACAAGAAATAAATAATAACCCAACTCACATGTAAAACTACAAACCACTGATTGTTCCCACAGATTTATTTCACACAAAATAATTAACGGACAATTCAACAGATACGTAAAACTGCATCCGAATGAGTCTGTTCGTTTCCATCAATACACAGAATCGATTGCTTCCATTAGGTTGTTCCCATAATTACACCTCCACACACAGAAGCAATGGTACGTGCGGACGCGAAGGATGGGGGGAGACCTCTCCAATTGGGCAAGTGAACCTGCCCTTTGGGGTGTCCAAGCGGTTGATACCATCGACTTTAGTTCCCTATCACCGTCACTGTATCGATAGAAGACGCCATTGACTGTTGGGGATTGCATCTCTCGTTCGGCCGCCAGACAGTGAGGTGAGTGAATTACTGTTCGTTGCTGTAGTTAAATTCCGTTTCAGAACTGTTGAAACATTAGCATAACATCACTTACTGTAAGGAGAAACGCGTATAGCATACCGATATTGTTTCTTGTAGAGAAATGTACGCAGTTGTAAATTCTGCTGTGCGTTTTCAAGTTAAAGGTGTGAACAGTCCGAAAATTGCTTTGAATAAGACAGTGCCTTATTAGACATGATTCTATTGGATGTGTTATGCCGTTATGTCCCTTCGACCTGACCCAACCCGTTATAGGGAGACCTACAGTGTAATGGAACCCGAACCACGTTGAAACAGGGCATTTTACTGTAGCAACAAACTCTGCCACAGTTGAGAGAAGTGACATGTGAGAGTTAAAAATCCTGTAACTGACATGTGGTCGAACCGATGACTATCGGATTCTTAATACGGGACTTAAAAGCTTTTCTCATCTACACGAATATAATCTGTTACCGTACAGATAGAACTTTCTTCCCATCAGCAAGATGGGACAACATCATCTACCTCTCACTACATTCAACTGCAACCTACATTAAATTTCCTGCTAATTGATGCATAACAACGGCAATGTTTCTTTCAATTTTTTTTAACGTGTGCACATGTTTGCTCCTAGTCTTCAACAATTGTTGATTTTACGTAGCCTTGTGTTGTGCACAGGAGGGTTTCCAACGAACGATATGTAGGTGTTTCTTGCTGCAATAATCAGATCATAATTTTGCGACATATTCTTCAAATAAAAAACCTGCTATAAAATCAGGCCCGATTTACAACAAGGTGACGAAAGTTCGTGTGACGGGATAATCAAATATGGAGATGGTGGTAATATCGCGTACACGAGGTATAAAAGGGCAGTGCGTTCGTTAAGCTATCCTCTGTACTCTGGTGGTTCATGTAAAAAGGTTTACGACTTGATTATGGCGGCACAAAGGGAATTAACAGACTTTGGACTAGAACGGTAGTTGGAGCTAGATGCATGGGACGTTCCATTTCGGAAATTGTTAGGGGATTCCGTATACCATATCTGAGACATTACCTCTCACCACGGACAACGCAGTGGCTGTCGGTCTTCACTTACCGACCGAGAAAAGCGATGTTGTCATTGATAACAGACAAGCAACACGAAGAAATCAATGTGAGTCGTACGACGAACGTATCCGTTAACACAACGCGGCGAAATTTGGCGTTAATAGGCTATGGCAGCAGACGACTGACTCAAGGGCCTTTGCTAACAGCACGACATCGCCTGCAGAGCCTCTCCTGACCTAGTGACCATGTCTAGACGTCTGGGAAATCGTGATCTGGCAGGTGAGTCCCTATTTCAGCTGACGCTAGTGTTCGATTATGGCGCAGCCAGTGTGACGGAGACCCTACGAAACTATGGAGCCAAGTTGTCAACAAGGCACTGTGCAAGTTCGTGATGGCTTCATAATGGTGGGGGCTGTGTTTGCATGGAATGGACTGGATCCTCTGGTCCAACTGAACTGGTCACTGACTGGAAATGGTTACTTTCGACTACATGAAGGCCATTTTCTGCCATTCATAGACCTCATGTTCCCAAACAACGATGTAATTTTTATGGATGACAGTGCGCCATGTCCTCAGGCCAAAGTTGCTCGCTACTGGCTGTAAGAACATTCTGGACAATTCGAATGAATGATTTGACAATCCAGATTTCCCAACATGAATCTCATCGAACATCGAGAGGTCAGTTCGTGCACCAAACCCTGCATCGGCAACACTGTCGTAATTATGGTCGGCTACAGAGGCAGTCTGCCTCAGTATTTCTGCATGGGACTTCCCACGACTTGTTGAGTCCAAGCCACGTCGAACTGCTGCAATATGCCGGGCAAACGGAGGTCCGACACGACGTTAGGAGGTATCCTATCACTTTTCTCACCTCACTGTACACAGGTCTCAGTTTATCTGCTCCGAGAATTTTAAAAAATTCCAGCTTGCTAATACTTTCTGTCACTGAGGCATTGCTTTTCTAAATCAAGAGAGAGTATTTTCTCCCCAAGAAGCAAGACGGAATCCTTATTTTCTTGAACTGTATAGTTGTACCACACAGTCATACTTACCTGAACTTCTGTTGAAGTATTCTTCCTCCTGGAATCTTCTTCACAGACGTGAAACGGCGCTAGTGCTTACATTCAATCTCCAACATACCTGCTTCTGTTAATACTCCACAGCCTGCAATGTCACCCAAATTTGTTCCCTGTGCTGGTAAATTTTGACGCGAATTTTGTGTCCCAGACGAACACGACACATCGTCTGAGTAACTGTCCAAGGTCGCTGGAAGTACTGACTATTGCAAGCCCGCTAAGGATTCACAAACTGGTGTGACATTTATTTGACGTGTTCCTGAGTTCCCCGCCACTGTTAATTCCACACTGTGTAGTCATGAGACATTGTTCTCGTAGGCCTTGAAACTCAATTATATTTTATTCATATATGTAACTCTTTGTAAAATTGTAAAATACTTTCTCTTAAAATTTGACTTTGAAAGGGTTTGCTGTTTCAGACACAGTCACAGTAGCATGAGCTACTAGCAGAGTTTGATGGCTTCTGTCTGTGCTTACGTGTGTGTGTGTGTGTGTGTGTGTGTGTGTGTATGTGTATGAGGGGGCGGGGCAGGGGTTCGATCTGTTCTTTATAATTATTCTTTCTTATGCTTATTTATTACAGTGCGCTAACGACAATAAAAAATCCCCCTGTCACAAAATTTGTAGTCACTGTGGTCCTATAGTTCCCTTTTTGTCCTTTAAGGTGTCATTATTTTATTTTAGTTGCGTGATATGACCATAAAAAGGAATAGAAGCAACTAATTGCACTGTGATCGTAGTAATATTGATTTCATTGTCAGATTTCAAATAAATTCGGCATCTCAGCGAAAGCTGCCGGCAGAGTTCACCCTCAGATTACTTTCATGACAAATGACAGACCAACAGATCCATTATTACAGTGTGCTTAGTGATGCAGGACGCCGAAGAGCAGTACGTTAAAAATGAACAGGGAAGTCCTGGTCTGGGAAACAATGGACATGTTGTTGTTGTTGTTGTCTTGTGGTTGTTGTTGTGGTGGTTCAAAAATGGCTCTGAGCACTATGGGACTTAAACCCCTCTGAGGTCACCAGTCCCCTAGAACTTAGAACTATTTAAACCTAACTAACCTAAGGACATCACACACATCCGTGCCCGAGGCAGGATTCGAACCTGCGACCGTAGCGGTCTCTCGGTTCCAAGCAACTAATGCAATCTAAATACTTCTGAATCTGCTTACTGTAATCATACTGTACGATTCCCCCCACCCGCCACCCCTCAACCCCTATACCCCGTTCCCCCCGCCAAGCTTCCCTCCAGTACTAAATTGGTGATCCCTTGATGACTCAGAATGTGTCCTACGACCAGATCCCTTCTTCTACGTTTACATCTACATGTGCACAGGTACTCCGCAAGTCACCGTATGGTGCGTGGTGGAGGGTACAGTATACCGCAACTAGTCACTTCCTTTCCTCCACAGCCGGCCGAAGTGGCCGTGCGGTTAAAGGCGCTGCAGTCTGGAACCGCAAGACCGCTACGGTCGCAGGTTCGAATCCTGCCTCGGGCATGGCTGTTTGTGATGTCCTTAGGTTAGTTAGGTTTAACTAGTTCTAAGTTCTAGGGGACTAATGACCTCAGCAGTTGAGTCCCATAGTGCTCCGAGCCATTTGAACCATTTGAACCTTTCCTCCACTCACAAACAGGGCGAGTGAAAAACTACTGGCCATACGTCTCCATACGATCCCTAATTTCTCGTATCTTATCTTCGTGGTCGTTATGCGCAATGTAGAATAGTTGCGCAGTCAATGCCTGTAAATTTTCTCAATAGCGTTTCTCGAAAAGAAAGTCTCCTTCCCTCCACGGACTCCCTTAAGAGTTTCCGAGGCATTTCCTTAACACTTACGTGTTGCTCTAACCTACCAGTAACAAATTTAGTACCCTGCCTCTGAATTGTTTCACTGTCTTCCTCTAATCCGTGTTGGTACGGATCCCAAACACTCGAGCAGTACTCAAGAATTGGTCGCACCAGCGTCCTATGTGCGGTCTCCTTTACAGGTGAACAAATTTTTCCTAAAATTCTCCCAACAAACCGAAATCCACTATTCCCCTTCCCTACCACAGTTCACTCGTACTCGTTCCATCTCGTATCCCTTTGCAACGTTACGCCCATATGTGTAAACGAATTGACTGTATCAAGCAGAACATTAGTGATACTGTGTCCGAATATAACAGGTTTGATGTTCCTACTCATCCGCTCAACTTCGACACCTTACGGTACATCACTATACCATCAGCAAAAAACCGCAGATTTCTGCTCACCATCTCCGCCAAATCATATACGTACATAGAGACCGACAGCGGCCCTATCACACTTACCTGGGTCACTCCTGAAGATACCCATTTCTGATGAACACTCGTCAAGGACAACGTACTGGGTTCTATTATTTAAGAAGTCTTCAGGCCACTCAGGTATATGTGAACTTATTCCATATACTCATACCTTCGTTAACAGCCTGCACTGTGGCACCGAGTCAAATGCTTTCCGGGAATCTAGAAATATGGTTGTGCTACAACCCTGTATTCACCTGACAGAATTCCGGTTCAAATGGCTCTGAGCACTATGGGACTCAACATCTTAGGTCATAAGTCCCCTAGAACTTAGAACTACTTAAACCTAACTAACCTAAGGACATCACACACACCCATGCCCGAGGCAGGATTCGAACCTGCGACCGTAGCAGTCCCGCGGTTCCGGACTGCAGCGCCAGAACCGCTAGACCACCGCGGCCGGCCAGAATTCCGGTTCCTCCCGCCACCGAACTTCACAAACTAGCACTATATCTAACTTTAACGTATCCATTTCTTAAATTTTCTATCCTACTTCCAAGATTAAGGGATCTGACATTTCACGCTTCCAATTCGTAGAACGTCAGTTTTATTTCTCGTGACAACGACATCCTTACAAGTATTCCCACTCCCCGCCCGGAAATGGGATATGGGGGGCTATTTTACCTCCGGAATATTTTACCCAAGAGGTTACCATCGTCATCGACATACGGAAAATTTTAAAACTTTCAATATACAGATAAATTTGAAAATAAGCTTATGCATAAGTAAGGGCTTTTAACGTACGACGGTTTAACGTGCAGAGTGGGAACATTTTACATACAAACGTGACGGATAATTTGCCATTTCGTGGAGTAGGATGCTTTGCTACGCTGATGTAAAAATGGAGTATACGTTCTGTGCACAGCCCTCGTTAAGAGACTCTAAAAAGCGCTGTTGAATTTTTTATCCGAATTAAACGATCTTGAAATATCTCCCTCTTATATTTCCTGTACTTAACAGCTAAATGTTGAAGGTTTCCTGCTGTACATATACTTTCAGTTTTCCGTTATATTATTACTTTATTCTGCGAACTCTTTATTGCTGAAGTAATTTAAAGACGGTATTGTGTACCAAGAATCGACTACAAACTGGTTAGCTTGTGTAGTCTTTGAAGCCCACGGAAAGTCATGTGATTCGTTTCCAAGTCAGTGTGCCAGTTACACTGCTACCTATTGAACGAGAAACGTTGCTAGACTTTGGAATGTCTGCCATATGCTGATCGCTGTAAGTGTTCGCGAGGCTAGTTCAGTCATTTTAATCACCATTCCATTCACTTTGACCCTTTTAAACTTTTGTATTGGGTATAGAATTTGGTGTACGAGTATATGATGTTTGCATATTTAGCTTGCTTGACATGTGTCGTTGTGCTACTAAGAGAAAAAAAAAATGTTTCTGAGCACTATGGGACTTAACATCTGAGGTAATCAGTCCCCTATAACTTAGAACTACTAAAACCTAACCAACCGAAGGACATCACACACATCCATGCCCGAGGCAGGATTCGAACCTGCGACTGTAGCGGTCGCGCGGTTCCAGACTGAAGCGCCTAGAACCGCTCGGCCACTCCGGCCGGCTGCTACTAAGTGCTCATGTATTTTTCCATTCACATGATTGTTGAATTAATTGCATGACGTAGAATTTAGGTATTCCCCGTCATCTGAACTTACCTACTCCTTGTCTCGGTATTTAAGAGCTAACAGGTACTCTACAGCCATTATTTGATAACCGTGTTACGAAACGAAACCGTTGTCGCTGACAACAGATGCATTTGATAAGTCTAGAATAATATTCCACATCAATGATCGCATCCTCTCTTCCAAACATTATGTATTCCCGTGCTGCCGCGCGGAGTGGCCGAGCGGTTTGAGGCGCCATGTTACGGATTGCGAGGCCGCTCCCGCCGGTGGTTCGTGTCCTCCTTCGGGCATGGGTATGTGTGTTGTTCTTAGCATACGTTAGTTTAAGTAGTGTGTAAGTCTAGGGACCGATGACCTCAGCAATTTGGTCACTTAGGAATTCACACACATTTATTCCCGTGCTATTGAATAATGTAACAGAAAGTAAGGTAGATCATGATGTTGTTGCAGCTTGGAGAGAAGCTGTAAGTGATTCTGCAGAAGGTTAGATGTTCAGTGTTCCATGTTTGACTTATAATCACAAAACGGGATTTGCATCCCAACTACATTGCTGAAACACATTCACTGTTGCTGGAATCTTATAATTGGTACTTCATGGTCGCTTGTATTCAATTTATTGATGCTGAGCCCACTATTTTATCGTTCCGCTGTTTAACGACAGACTGTTCTGCTCAATTAACTTCCACTGCTAATGTTACAGTCAAACTGCGTTCGTTAATTCATTGCTTGGATTATAATTTTATCTATGGTAGGACATATTTTATTCAAGTCAGGGAATGTTGGTTTTTACTTACACTAGTAAACCATACTTCAGAGGGAGTAGACTGCTAACAATGTGTAATCGTATAATGTGCGTTTCTTCTTGCTTTCTCTCAGTGTCTGCTGACGTACAGCCTAACAATAATTCAACTATATGAAAATAACGACGTAAATCAGTTACAAACTAAGGCGTGCACACACTTCATTCAACATTTAACTACAGATATTCGGATTTAGGTTATGACAAGTTCGATATGCTTGCCATCATTGGCGATGATGTGGCACAGACGAATAGCTAAATTCTGCTTAACCAGCTGAAGTGCCGGAACGTCGATGCTGCCAATGATCTGTGTTCAGCTCAGCAAGGTTTTGGGATTATTGCTGTCTTTACTATAGCCCCACAAGAAGGAGTCGCATGTGTTCAGATCCGGAGAATATGGCGGTCAATCGAGGCCCATGCCAGTGGCCTCTGTGTACCCCAGAGCCAGAATGTGGTCCCTAAAGCGCTCCCGAGAACATCAAACATCCCCCTGCTTCCAAGGGGTCGAGCTCCGTCTTGCATGTACCACATTTTATCGAAATGAGGGTCACTTTAGATAGTGGGGATGAAGTCATCTTCCAAACCCTTCGTGGCTACCGTTCGGTATTCACCGTGCCATTAAGGAATATCGCACAGATTATTCTGTGATTGGAAATTACACATTCGTTCACCCGTTCAGGGTGAATAGACTTCTTGATCGCTAAATTGCGGATTCTCAGTCCCCCAAATGCGCCAGCTTTGCTTATTGATGAATCCGTCCAAATGAAAGTGGGCTTCGTCGCTAAAGCAAACCACATAGCGCATACTAATTCCCATCGTGCCCCGCGGCGAACCGTGTAGTTTGAACTTCCTAACACAAAACGTTCAGAAGTTATGACGATTTTATTTCACATAATTCAATAATTGTCACCCAGTATATTTATCCGTAGCTAATATTAACAATGGGCGAAAACCCTCATTTTCGCGATTAAAGTACAATTTCATTTTCACTGCGGAATCTGTCACAAGGAAGCAGGTTCCTTAAATAGTTGTTTCCACACCTCTGAAAATTCAGATTACTCTAAATTCTGCCCGTAAATTCGTCCATTCTTCAATAATTCTGTACATACAGTGCGTTACTCATATTCAAAGAGCCAATTTACTTTACTGTTTTACCACAGACATTTCAAGTCGTGTCCGTTATTCATCTTTACTCCTCTTTTAAAGCGACCACTCATTGTCATTGTTGTTGTACCATTGAAACTTTGGATTTGTTTATTTTGTACATACATGCGTTTAGAGTAATGTCTTGTGAATTTTATTTTATTGTTATTGTAATTGTGTACATCATCATTACTACATACCTGTAATTATCAACATCACTGTCACTGAATCTGAAACACCTTTCTTCATCTCGATAGAAACAAGCTGTCGATTGCTGATGACAGACAAGTCTTATCACTGTGACATAGGTGTAAATAAGGCCGCAAGGGACCAAACACCATGGAAATAGACAGAACAATTGTCTCACGTGACGGCGTTTATTTTCCGTATCTATTTTGCAGTGAAGTAGTGCCTTTATACAGAGGAAGCATTCGAATTCTGCATGCAGTGTTTCAGCAAGCATTTTCGACGACTACATGTTAGGTCATCTGTGCACCCATTAGAGGGTCACTTGCTCAGAATACGTTTGCGTCATCAATATATTATCTATACCAATTAATATAGTAGAATGTTGCGAGAACGGCAGAGTGCATTTTGAAATTCCAGCGACGCTGCATCCTTCTTACGTTTACATCTTCATTGTGTATTTAACAGCATGTTGAATATTGTGTACGAAACGTTCATGATCTGTAAGAAGATAAATCTAAATTAGCCAGAGTAACAGTTTTATTGAGTATCTTAATATATCGTAGGATTCATAATTTGCTGTTAAAAGCGATGGAGAACTAATTTTAAACATAGCTGCTACCTTTTTACCTAGCTATCGGAAAACGAGTATTGCATTCTTTAGCGCTTTTCACATTCAAGGTATACGTAGAAATACGTGCTTTATAATGTTAAAGATAGAACTATATTTCAATTTTTAAATGCAGTCCTGTAGAAATTGAAGTTCTGATTCTGGGATCAACGTAGCGTGTTCCCTGAAGAGGGAAACAAATTACCACAAAATAAAAATTAAAGAGGAATTACAGACTATGGACACAGAGCTAACAACAATATTAAATAAGCTAGGGGATACATACAAAACACATCTACGGTCTACTCTCTACAAGGAATCTCAACATAGTCGATATACTAGCTTATCAAATTGGATAAACTTGTCATTTAGTTGAATACCAGACAGTGTTTCTTAGTGAACCGAACTGTAGAAATTATGTGGATGGCATAATCAGCTCTGTCTAGAACGATCCTTGAAATCAATTTTATTCCTGCTTGCCAATGCCGTAGGTCCAGAGCGAATAGCGTACTTCTAAATGTCATGAATCTCTTTTAAACTAACTTCTTGTGTACTTGTCTTTTAGAACGTCGGGAGAGAAAAGTTAAATAATAGCACGTACAGAATAACATTAATGACAAGTTTCACACATTAATTTTGTTGAAAGCTCAGACTGAGGAACTAAAGTGAAGACTCTATAGAACGAGAATTCTGTAATATACTTCTTTCGTGGATGAATTACACTCCCGTACGATTGACTTGACAAATATCAATATGGCCTTAACCAAAATTAAATTTATGTAATTGTTCCATCCCTCCAGGTGGACAATGAAGGCTGCTTCAGTTTTGTGATTTCGAGTGTCGGTTCTGAACGTTACATTACACTTAGTTACATTTATGGTCAGTTATCAATCGCTGAACCGAGCGCTGATCATCAACAAGTCCTTCTGCATTTCGTAACATTTTCCTACGTGGCTTTCGTGTACATGGAATTGTCAACTGCAAAATGTCATCAGAGGGCTACAAACATTATCTGCTAGACCAGTCGAGCCATTCAGTACCGAATGACTGCCGTGCCATTCTTTGCCAAAGGATTCATTCGGATGCGGTCATTTGGCATCATATGAATAGGGTCATCAAATAATTCTCCCGGCTGTTGCCAGCCTTCCAGACCATGAAACCGCTAATTCTCTCTCAACAAGCTCAGTTGGCGTCACGAAGCTTGAGGGAACTCAGTTCCACTCCTCAAAAAAAAAAAAAAAAAAAAAAAGGCTACTTACTACTTACTTTGTGTTCTGCCTTACGGCAGGCGGCAGGTCTTGTCATGGGGGAAGCATCGTCAGAGAGGTCCACCGCATTAGCGGTTACGGAAGTGATTCCAGTGGTGGTTTCCCGTTGCCTTTCACCGATGATGATGAAATGAGAATGAGGACCACACAACACCAAGTCCCTGAGCGGAGAAAATCTCCGACCCAGCCGGGAATCGAACCTGGGCTCCTTGGCGTGACAGACCGCCACTCAGCTATCGGGGCGGACAATGCCTAGTAGTACTGGGAATTTAATCCGGGTCTTTAGCCCAGATGACGATTGATGAGAGTTAGTAGAAATTCGTGAGTATATAAAAAGATCGGTGCTCGAAACATACAACACCAACCACCATTATACCTTAGGAAAAGGTCTTTCCGAGAGGTCGAGATAATTCGGGTTCTACGTAAAATCGCTATGCGGATCTAAGACTTCTATCCAGTCACTCATCGACCAATCCGGTTTGGCAGTAAAAGACACCAAAAGAAAAGCCGAAGCTTTACATTGCGCATTTAAGAAATCTTTCAAGCAGGAGAATTGTACAAACATACCGTCGTTTGACCGCCGTACAGACTCGCTTATGAAGGCATTCCTGGCTCAGGTCTGCATATTATCCCAATTAGGGCCGGTCGCTGTGACCGAGCGGTTCTAGGAGATTCAGTCCGGAATCGCGCTGCTGCTACGGTCGCAGGTTCGAATCCTGCCTCGGGCAAGGTTGCGTGTGATGTCCTTAAGTTGGTTAGGTTTAAGTAGTTCTAAGTCTAGGGGACTGATGACCTCAGATGTTAAGTCCCATAGTTCTTAGAGCCATTTGAACCCAATTAGGTTTCCAAGAGTGTACTCTATGGCACTGTCCTCTTACTTAGCTTTCAGTTATAGCGGATCTCTCGCCCAGTGCAAAGTCCCAAGCAAGTGAAAAAATCTCAGGTGATTCCTGTGTATAGAAATGGTAAAAGAACGGACCCTCGAAACTAAAGCTCAATATCCTTAACATCGGCTTTCTGTAGAATTCTTGAAAATATTTTCAGTTTCTTAATTGAGACGGAGGGCAACGGCCTTGCCTCAGTGGTTACACAGTTTCCCGTGACATCACCGAAGTTAAGCGCTGTCGGGTGTGGTCGGCACTTGGATGGGTGACCCTCCAGGCCACCATGCGCTGTTGCCATTTTTCGCGGTGCACACAGCCTCGTGATGCCAAGTGAGAGCTACTCGACGGAATAGTAGCGGCTTCGGTCAAGAATACCATCATAACGACCGGGAGAGCGGTGTTCTGACCCCACGCCCCTCCTATCCGCATCGTCCACTGAGGATGACACGGCGGTCGGATGGTCCCGGTAGGCCACTCGTGGCCTGAAGACGGGGTGTTTTTTTACTTGAGACGGAAGAGCTCCTGTCAACAAATCAGCGCGGGTTTAGAAAACATCGCTTCTGCAATACCCAGCTCGTCCTTTTCCTACGTGACATCCTACATCCTGCGAACCATGGATGAAAGGAAACAGGCAAATTCCATATTCCTAGACTTTAGAAAGCCTTTGACCCAGTGTTACACAGCAAACTCTTAACAAAGGGACGAGCGTACGGAACAGGTTCCCAGACTGTGAGTGGCTCGAAGACTCCTAAAGTAATAAAACCCAGTAGGGCGTCTTCGAAGGCGACTGTTCCTCAGGAGTGCACCAGGGAACAGAGTTAGGATCACTCTTATTCTCTATATACACAAATCATCTGACGGACAGGATGAGAAGCAATCTACAGTAGTTTGCTGATGATGCTGCGTGTACAGGAAGGAATAGTCGTTCAGGAGTGTACAAGATGCGTTAGATAAAATTTCTGTTTGGCGTGATATACGGCAGCTTGCTGTAAATGCAGAAAATCTGTTTCAGATGAGTAGGGAAAACTGTCCCGAAATGTTCGAAAACAGCAGTAGTACTGTAATGCTTGATAGAGCCACTTAGATCAACCGCCTGGCCGTAACTTTTCAAAGCAATACGAAATGGAACGTGCGCGTAAGAACGATAGTACCGAAGGCGAATGGTCGACTTCGCTTTATTGGAACAATTTTAGGAAAGAGTGGTAAACCTGTAAAGGAGAGAGCATGTAGAACCTAGTGTGACCCATTCTTGAGTACTGCTAGAGTGTTTGAGATCCCCACCAGGTTGGATAAAGGAAGTCATCGAAGCAATTCAGAACCGGGGGTTTATTACAGATAGATTTGATCAACGCGCGAGCATTATGGAGAAACTTCGTGAAACAATTGGGAACCCCTGGAGGGAAGACGACGTTGTTTTTGGGGAACTCCATCGAGAAAATTTAGACTGGCTTTTGAAGCTGACAGCAGAAAGATTTTACTGCCTCCAATGTACATTTCACTTAAAGATCACGAAGACTTGGAGAAATTAGGGCTAGTACGGAGGCGTACCTGCTTCTCCTCACTCTGTTTCCGAGTGGAACAGGAAAGGAAGTCACTTTTAGCGGTGCAGGATACCCTCTGGTAGCACCATACAGTGGCTTTTAGAGTATGCGTCTGGATGTACACGTAAATGTAAATAGCAGTCACACACACTGACCGCTCAGCTACGGAGAAGGAAGTTCATATACACATGGTGTTTCAGGAGAAACAGTAAATATTTTAGGAGGTGGTAGTATGGAATAATCCGAGTAAGACATTCGATAATACATGCTTCCGATTTCTTTTAGTTACAGAGACTCAGAAGAACACAAAATTTTCATTTCACGTGTTGGTGATCGAGTTGCTACGGGTTTTTTACCGACTGATATTTTTGTTTTCATACTGAAATTGTGACTTGAGCTTACCTAGTTGAATTGCTGGACTCTGATAGTGACTGTGACTTGTTGGTCAGTTCTATTGTACCGTTTATCCATCACGAACTTACAAATGCTGAGTCTGCCGACACGGTGTTTCTGTATGTGTTTTGTAATAGTAACGATGCTGTTGCGTGTAGAAATTAGGTTGTCAGTTTCTTACCAAGGCAGTACCAGATTCAAGAGTGTTAACTTGTATTTTCGCTGAATTGCGTGGTACCTTTGCAGCGCCCTGCAGTCGCAACTCATTTGACGTGCAAATGAACACAGTGTTGATATCGGAGACGTTATGCAGTTGGTAGAATAGCGAGTACACGTAGAATTGCTATACGTATCAGTGTTCCACATAAGGAAATATATGGCAGACATTACGTATGCACTACCTCTAACCTTATTATATGCAATGGAAGGAATTGAAAGCTGACCGTAGGAAATTTGTCGTTGGCTCAGTACGAAACCCCAAGTAAAGCCATTAATACTGTTTATTGACGAAGCGGTTTCCACTCACGGTAGTATCAAAAAACACGTGTAACTCATCTCAGTCGTCCGACGAAAACTGACTTGCCTTTGTGGAGACACATTTTCAAGAACGCTTCTTTGTCACTGTGCGGTGTGGCAGGACAGAAAATCACTTACAGGGACCCGTTAGCTAGAGTTTCTTGTAAACGAGCAACCAGCAGTATTGGAAGACATTCCTTCTGTTACATTCTTTCAGGTTGCCGGTGCTCCTGCACATTTTAGTCGTCAGGTAACACGTCATTTGAATCTAACATTTTTCGGAAGATGATCGGCAGAAAAGGTCACGATTCTTGGCCATCAGGATATCTGGACCTTGCGCTTTTAAAGTTTTGCCTTTGGGGATGGTGGAAATGTGAAGTCTACAAACAAAATTGATCGTTCGTATTATGTGTAGTACTGCCCTTGTAAAAAAAAAAAAAAACAAGACTACCACGTAAGTACGACACATGGTTTTAGCAAGAGAATTCGAAAGTGCATTGAAGTCGGAGTTTATGAACATCAAGTTTCAACTTATTGATGTGCTTCTTCTTAACAGTCCGCAGCTCGTGGTCTTGCGGTAGCGTTCTGGCACGGGGTTCCGGGTTCGATTACCGGCGGGGTCAGGGATTTTCCGTGCCTCGAGATGATTGGGTGTTGCGTCGTCTTCATCATCATCATCATCATTCACCCATTACGCTCGGAAGAAGGCAATGTCAAACCACCTCCGCTAGAACCTTGCCCAGTCGGCGGTGCGGGTCTCCCGCGTCGTGCCCTACGCTTCTCGTAATATGGGACCTCCATCATCATCTTCTTAACGCCTTTTGTGGGTATTTTTTGAGTTACCATTCTGACAGCTGTATCTCTGTAAGCAATAAAAACTGGAGGTGTGTTATTTGGAATATTTTATTCGAATTTGCCTACGTTACCATCTGTTCCTCCTGAAACACCGTTTGTGATTAGATAGATAGAGGTACAGCGGACGCAGCATACGTTTCTGATTCCGCATTGAGGTGACGCCTTGAGTTTTATTTCATAGCTAAATCCTCAGTACAATCGGAAATATTTTTTCACATCCCTGAAGCATTTATTTTTCGTACTGGACTATCATGCGACTGTATCGAAGGCTTCTGTACCTATGTTTCGCTATTTATAGATTTGTGTCTCTAACCTTCTCGAGAACAATTGGAGCAAATGAGGTCTGACGCTTTCGAACTGGTGTAAATTCCCACACAGCAGGTTCTAGGTCTACAAAAAAGACAGAACTATCGGACACAAGATGTATTCCACACTTCCGTAATGATGACAGGGCTGCTTGAATTTAAAACGGTGCATACAGGGATGTGATCTTCGGCCTTTATTGACCATTTCTGCATATCGATGAAGCAATTAGAGAAATAATAGAAATATTGAAAAGTGGACCAAGAGATATCAGTGACAAGAATCGCTGATGAAACTGCTGTGCTCTACGAAAGTGTGGAATAATTACGTGTTCAGTGGCATTATCAAGTGAACATAGAACGTAGTAAACTGAATGAATAGTAAAAGATTGAGGTGTAGGAGATATAAGATTACTGGCAACTGTAACACCAAAATTGTGGACCACGTTGGAGGCGAAGTTAGGGAGTTGTGCTATCTTGGAAGGAATACAATTAAAGGGTCACTCACTCGAAACCCCCAAACTGTTTCCCATTGCGACGCATAAACTGAAACTTGGCTCGAAGTCTGTAATGGTGCGAAGGCGTGACGCCCTGCGACGTCATCATCGGGCTCGGAGAAGCTTCAGACAGCAAGGTGTCGGCGCATGCGAAAAAACGGCCAAAGCCACGAAGTTTATGTGACGTGTAAGGTGGATTCATGACGTCACATTGGCACCAAATTTCACCACAATTCTGCCCAATGTCACTGTGCACGTGTCTCGCAATAGGGAAGTCGTCACACCACCTCTTACCCACATTTCATCTCTTCTTTTGACTCCGCTGCGACAGAGAACAGACCCACGACACCCATCGTCGAATTCAAGCTTATTTTTTATGCGTGGCTGACGAAATCATTTCAGTTACACCGCCGCTCAGAATCGATACGAAAAGCCCTCACGATGTTGACTAAAGAGCATCAATGAAACAACTCCTTCCCTCGGGACTTTGATTCCCACACATTCCTCGGTAGTGAACGACAGTTCCCTGTGCAGTGGGCCGCAGAACGACGTTCTTGATAACGTTCGACGCCGCTGACACCTTCCCCTCCCCCTCACCCGGGCAATTCAACCCTTCTCTTAGGACATCGTGAGCCACCAACCCCAATGAACTTCATCGCACCCATTTAAAGAGCAAAGTGACAGTAATGTTTGCTCAGGAGCATAGCATCGGCCATTAGGCCTTTAACTGCTTTAAACGTGTTACCGCGCGCACCTTTGTACCTGTCCCTGTGTGCTCTGAACGTGTTTAAGCGCGCCACCAGTCCTTCTACCTGGTATTCTGAACGTGTCTATGCGTAGAGTAGCAGGTAGAAGGACTGGCGGCGGCTGTAAACACGTTCAGAGCACACAGGGACAGCTACAAATGCGCGTGTGTTATCACGTCCAGAGCTGTTAAAGGGCTAGGGACAGATCAAAACCATTCGACGAAATTTGATCATGATCCAAAAGAACAAGCGGTGCTTATACTTGTTCAGCCCTCCTGTTTTGCGCCCTCCTGTGGCGTCATCACGGGGGTGTGTACATTAACTCACTCTGTACTAAAATGGAAAAGGGTCCCTCTACGACAATCCAGTTCGACATCGCCCTCGGTGCTACCGGCCTCCGTTGTTTACCTTTTTAAAAATGAACCTGTACAGAGACAAGCAGTGAAGGAGTCATAGGCGCCTAACGCCGTAGGACCCCACTCCACGCTCTTGCTCCATTACACAGGCAATTTTTAGGCACCTTTGAGCCTGATTACACGTTGTAGTGAGAGACTATTAGGGGATTTCGAAAAGGTGATCCTTCAATTGTGTTGCCCAGTTTACTTCGAGAGGGACAAAGCAAAGAAAACATTAGAAGCAGATTAGGACAGGCATAGAGAACAATCATCGCCGCAAGTAGATTTATTTTTTAATCATCAGTCTTCTGACTGGTTTGATGCGAGCCGCCACAAATACCCATCCTAAGCCAACTTTTTCATCTCAGAGTACCTCTTGCAACCAACGTCCTCAATTATTTGCTGGATTTTTTCCAATTACTGTCTTCGACTACTGTTTTTACCCTTTACAGCTAACTCTAGTACCATAGAAGTTATTCTCTAATGTCTCAACAGACGTGGTATCGTCATGTCCCTCCTTCTTATCAGTGTTTTCCATATATCCCTTTCCTCCCCCATTCTGCGTAGAACATCCTCTTTCCTTACCTTATCAGTCCATCCAATTTTCAACATTCGTCTGTAGCACCATGTCTCAAATGCTCCGATTCTCTTCTGATTCTTTTCTCCCACAGTCCATGTTTCACTACCATACAATACTGCGTCCCAGACGTAAATTTCTTCCGCAAATGATGGTCTATGTTTGATACTAATAGACTTCTCTTTGCCAGAAATGTCCCTTTTTGCCAGTGCTTTCTGCTTTTGATGTCCTCCTTGCTTCGTCCACCATGATTTATTTTGCTGCCTAGGTAGCAGGATTCATCAATCCCAGTATTAAGTTTCTCGCTGTTTTCATTTTTTATATGTACGCTACAGACCACTGAGAAATGCATGGCAGAGGGTAATTCCTATTGTAGCTGCTATTAGGACTTCTACTCATGCCATTCGCATATGGATCGAGTTGTAATTAGTTTCATCTTGTCTTTGCAATCTGTACGGGAGACTTTCGTAAGGGCTGCATATTCCTAAATTCCTCACTGGTTCTTGAAATCACGCAACTAAGCGCTGTATAGTTTGCATCTACTTTCAATCGTCTGCCACTTGAATGTGATCAGAATCTCTGTAACACTCCCCTATGGGTCAAGGAAACCATGAGCAATACACTAAGGGTGTCTAGAAATAAATCTCTTTTCTAGGCTTACTACATTTTCAAGGTATTGTACTAATGAAAAGAAGTCTGCCACTTGCTTTAGCTACGACTCCGCGTATGTCATAATCCCATCTGATATCCCCGCAAATAATTACACTCAGGAATTTGTTTCGGGTGACTGATTCGAATTGTAGCTGATTGACGTTGTAGCAAAAGGATACAACTTTTCTTCGATTTATCAAGTGCATAACTTTTCTTCTTACGAAAATTGAAAGCAAAACGCCAATTTTTTCATCACTTTGAATTTTTATCAAGATGTCACAAAATATTTGTACAGCTTCTTACATACACTTTAAAGGCAAAAATTGTCGGTTAGATCTTACCGTGACTGTTACTGACACCAAATGAAAGAACAAGTTTGCTGTTGCCAGTCACTGTTTATTTATTTCCTTCGTCAGGTAGAATTTGTGTGCGTTAATATGACAGTTGTGTGTAGTGTTACGAATTTAAGATAACCTATCGCACTGTGTAGTAGAGAAAAAAAGCACTACTTCAGAACATGGCTCTTTGGAGGTTTTTCACGGAAAACTGAACTTAAATGTAAATGTGGATATAAAACTACTAAAACAGCAGACCTCCAGTAGCCTCAGACTCCTTGCTCTGTCGTAACACATCACTTACAAAATGTCACACTTCTTAAACAACAATGATTTCTCGACCTACTAGGTGCAAAGAACATACATCAAAAACAGAAACCCTATTTCGAGTTACAAAGTATATATAACAAAACAAAACCATTATTTCACAGTAAGTCTTCAGCCATTTCTGAGCTCATTGGTTGAGTAGATGAATAGATGTTTGATATCGAGTTTACGTATCTTAAACGTTGTACCAGTTTATGTATCAGGTGACATTTTGGAAACATTCAATGTAGTAATCATGTTGCCAACAGTGGCGAAATTATACATGAATAAAAATTTAGGCTGGGGTTCAGAGCTAGGATGAAAGGAATTATGGAAGGAGAGCAAAGTCTTGGTTACGACAAAGCTATGTGTTTCCTGGACTTTCATCTGTTACATTTTATAACCGGTTAAATGTTCAAGTGTGTGTGAAATGTGTGAAATCGTCCCTAAGCTTACACACTACTTAACCTAAATTATCCTAAGGACATACACACACACTCATGCCCGAGGGAGGACTCGAACCTCCGCCGGGACCAGCTGCACAGTCTATGACTGCATCGCCTTAGACCGCTCGGCTAATCCAGCGTAACTGTTTAAGGTTGAACTAATTCATTAATAAGTAATTAAAATATGCAGATATATATAGCCTCACTAATATAAAGAGATACAGATAAAATCAGGCGGACAAGGGGTGCAAACGGTTGGTTTCTGTGTTTTTCGATTGAGTTTCGTGAGTTAGTCAAGTGTTCATTTCGAAAGAACAAAGAAATATGCAAATAACTAAAATATGTGTGCACAAATGCACACACACACTCGCACGCGCCTTTTTGTGTTACAACGGAGTAAAGTTGAAGTAAAATAAATATTAAATTAAAATAATATGCAGATAGGTGTATTAAAATAATATGCAGATAGAAATATTACTAACAAGCTGATACATGTTTATACTCTCAAGCTGATATGGGGTACACACTGTCAGTGTGTTGGTTTATTTGAGCTAAAGGCCATATCATTGATTATATGTGAAATATCATGGAAACGTAACTAATTATTTATAGTAAATGCGAAGGGAGGATGGAGGCTCCATGAGGCTCCTTTTAAGAACAGACAGTACTCAATTATAGTAGTCTGCACTATCTGCAAAGACTGAATATTTACGCAGTTTCTTGGAGAAAGTATTTCATTGCAGATATCTTTGCACCTTCATCAATGGAAAAATACTCCAGAACAGGTCGCGCTTGTGTCTTTTTTGCGATATTTTTTACAGATGCATTGCATTTTCACAGCAGGGTTCCATAAAATCAAATCTTCTTTCCTAATATTGATTTGCCCCTAAATACGTACATAATATGACATGTTGAAGATGTTCGCCACTAAGCTTACAACGGGATGCTACCGGTTTCTTTTTCTTTGTAATAGGCATTATCTTTAATGCATGCACTTTTAACGAGAGGACACTTCCTTGTGGTCGTCCAAGGACGATACTTCCCTGTAGATGACAGCATGGACAGCAAAGAAACTCATGGTACTGCTGATTCTATCTCATGAATCGTTTGCGTATGCTAAGAACATTTGAGGTCCTGATTACGCTTCCTTGGGGCACATCCAGTATTATATTCCTTATCGTGGAACATTTAGTGACTATAACCTACTGGGTTTAATCTGTTAAGTATTCTGTGAACATTTATATATTTGCGAAGATACCCAGCATGATCGTATGTCGGCTGGCAACTAATGATGTGGTATTGTCAGCTAGAATAGCATTGGCCCGCTTTTCCATTTTCTTTGACATGCTAAGCTCTGATTTTGTTTACAAGGGCCTACTAGAAACTGCAGTGTACGAGTTTCTTTACTATCTGTGTCTTACAACTGGATGCGTCATTGTGTCATTATGATATTTTAGGGACTATTTACGTTTGTAATTTTAAAAAGAATACAAGGGAAATGTTAGCTTTATGTGGGGTGACTTCGTCCCATATGCACAAAACTGTCCACATTATATAAAAAGTACGCTGACACTATGCTGTAAAATCCCAAATGGTCATATATTTAATAGATTGCTATCATAATTCAAGGAATTGTTTACTTCAAAAATTTGAGGTAAATACCAAAAACTCATGAAGAGAAAATGAACAAGGGAAATATTAATTACCTTATTTTTTAGGTTAATCAGTTCAAAAGAGCAACACAATTTAAATATCAACAAAAGTGATTAAACAAAGCTGTCTTTTTTAGGAATAGAAAATTTGTTTTTTTAGAGACTTTTTTTCGGTTGGTTTATTTTGCACAACATCTTCCCTGTAAGAGATCTCCTAAGCAGAGGTTGATGATTTTGAACAGCTACTTCTTTTCTCTGTCTTTTCTAAGAATGTTTCATCTAGGACTTGAACTTTATTTCTTTTCATTGGCTAGCGTTCAAGAAGCACGATTAGTGGGACAATTCCATTATGTTTTAGACCTGGAGATATGGTTTATGATGTTGGTCAATTTTAGGCCCATCATGAGTTTATTTAGTAGCAGCAGAAAGACTGATCAGCCTAATGAGAAGCTGTTATCTTTAAAAGAATAAGAAATTTATCTTTAGCCTAAAACTGTTCAGTTAACCAAAATCACGCGACAATTCTATCTTATTGCGAAATATAGTGTTTACTTCGAACCAGAATGAAGAATAAAAAATTTCTTGTTTTACACCCAAATGTAAACAAAATCTCTCTAACATAAAAATGACTTTCATAACAAGCAGATGAAAGTTGAAACACCAATGTTCTGCCAAAAACGATAATCAGTCATATAACAAGTGCTGCTGTAGTGGTAGATTTGTAAACTACAGAAACAGTGCATAAATAGTATAGGTAGTGTTGCTGCCTATTGTTTAAAACAAGTACTAGCCTAACTGGAATCTAATCTTTTTTCTCCCTCCGTCCCTCCCTCTCTCTCTCTCTCTCTCTCTCTCTCTCTCTCTCTTTCTCTCTCTCTTTTACCCTCTATGAGTCAATATTATCCGCAAAGGGCCACTGTACCTGTGCATCTGCATCTATTGTTCGCAAGATGTCGGTTACGAATAGAGGAAGCTGTGCTAATCTGCACGTCCGATTGTTTTAAGCTGATTGTTTTAAGCTTTTTGTAAACAAGAGCGACCTTGTCTTTCGTGAGTTTTTTTCATGTACAACTATTGATCGTAAGCAAAATAATGCAGGAAGTTGTATATAGTAGTGCTGTATTGTTCCTGATATATGGAAACGTTATTCGGTCTAATGTATAACAAGCAGAATTAGTTCTTTCTGCATATGACTCTAAGAATGTAATCAGTCGAAGCATGCATACACAAACAGAAGAAATGATAAAAATGTTCCTAAAAGTATCATTAACTGGTTTATGTGAATGGTCTCTGTGGTGTCACCGCCAGACACCACACTTGCTAGGTGGTAGCCTTTAAATCGGCCGCGGTCCGTTAGTATACGTCTGACCCGCGTGTCGCCGCTATCAGTGATTGCAGACCGAGCGCCGCCACACGGCAGGTCTAGAGAGACTTCCTAGCACTCGCCCCAGTTGTACAGCCGACTTTGCTAGCGATGGTTCACTGACAAATACGCTCTCATTTGCCGAGACGATAGTAAGCATAACCTTCCTCTACGTCATTTGCTACGACCTAGCAAGGCGCCATTATCAGTTGCAATTGATATTGTAAATAATGTACAGACAAGAGCTACGTTCCACATTAATGGATTAAAGTTAAGTATTCCACCATCTGCGTCCGTTTTTCTAAGTTCTAATTTCCTTGTCCTGTTCCAGACCTCACGCCAGCCTGCGTGAGCTAAAACGCGTGCCTTTCGGCTTCCTCTAAATTTAGTGGGTTGGTCTCCTGCCAATCCACAACAGTCTCACCCTCAGTTCTTAGACACAACTTATTCAGTTCTGCAGATGTGGGGTACTAAACCAGTGACAAGTGTAACACATCGTAAAAAAATGATAACTGGGCTAATAACTTCAAAGTTCTTAGGTGTACATACTGACTATAATTTAAATGGGAAAGAGCGCATTTTGGAATGCCTAAAACAACTTAGTTCAGCCACATTTGCACTTTATTTCTAGTCTTGGGGAGAGACCAATCACCAAGCTGACTTATTTTGCATATTTTCATTATTGTCATGTGGAATAATTTTCTCTGGTCATTTATCTTTAAGAAAGTCCTAATTGCATACAAACGTGCTGTAAGAATAATATGTGGTGTTCGCCAACGATCGCCATATAGATACCTGTCTGACAAGTTGGGTATTCTGTCTGTGCTTCACAGTATATTTATTTCCTCATAATGTTTGTTGTAAATAATCCACAGCAGTTCAAAAGAATAATAATGTACAGAATTACAATTCCAAAAGGACAAATGATATTCATCACTCCACATTCAGGTTGTGTCTGGTACAAAAATGGGCACATAGTGTTGCACCAAAAATTTTTGATCATTTACCCAAATATATAAAATATCTAACTGATCCTACGACTTATCTTAGAAGAAAGATTAAGGAAAGGCAAACCTACGTTTCTAGCATTTGTAGACTTAGAGAAAGCTTTTGACAATGTTGAATGGAATACTCTCTTTCAAATTCTAAAGGTGGCAGTGGTAAAACACAGGGAGCGAAAGGCTATTTACAATTTGCACAGAAACCAGATGGTAGTTATAAGAGTCGAGGGATATGAAGGGAAGCAGTGGTTGGGAAGGGAGTAAGACAGGGTTGTAGCCTCTCCCTGATGTTATTCAATCTGTATATTGAGAAAGAACCAAAGGAAACAGAAGAAAAATTCGGAGTAGGTATTAAAATCCATGGAGAAGAAATAAAATCTTTGAGGTTCGCCGATGAAATTGTAATTCTGGGCCGGCCGAAGTGGCCGTGCGGTTAAAGGCGCTGCAGTCTGGAGCCGCAAGACCGCTACGGTCGCAGGTTCGAATCCTGCCTCGGGCATGGATGTTTGTGCTGTCCTTAGGTTAGTTAGGTTTAACTAGTTCTAAGTTCTAGGGGACTAATGACCTCAGCAGTTGAGTCCCATAGTGCTCAGAGCCATTTGAACCATTTTGTAATTCTGGCAGAGACAGCAAAGGACTTGGAAGAGCAGTTGAAGGGAATGGACAGTGTCTTGAAAGGAGGATATAAGATTAAAATCAACAAAAGCAAAACGAGGATAATGGAATGTAGTCGAATTAAGTCGGGTGATGCTGAGGAAATTAGATTAGGAAATGAGACACTGAAAGTAGTAAAGGAGTTTTTCTATTTGGGAAGCAAAATAACTGATGATGGTCGAAGTTGAGACGATATCAAATGTAGACTGACAATGGCAAGGAAAGCGTTTCTGAAGGAGAGACATTTGTTAACATCGAGAATAGGTTTCAGTGTCAGGAAGTCGTTTCTGAAAGTATTTGTATGGAGTATAGCCATGTATGGAAGTGAATCATGGACGATAAGTAGTTTGGACAAGAAGAGAATAGAAGCTTTCGAAATGTGGTGCTACAAAAGATTGCTGAAGATTAGATGGGTAGATCACATAACTAATGAGGAGGTACTGAATAGAATTGAGGAGAAGAGGAGTTTATGAAACAACTTGACTAGGAGGAGGGATCGGTTGGTAGAACATGTTCTGAGACATCAAGGGATCACCAATTTAGTATTGGGGGGGGGGGGGGGCTGAGTGGAGGATAAAAGTCGTAGAGGGAGACCAAGAGATGAATACACTAAGCAGATTCAGAAGGATGTAGGTTGCAGTAGGTACTGAGAGATGAGGAAGCTTGCACAAGATAGAGTAGCATGGAGAGCGGCATCAAACCAGTCTCAGGACTGAAGACCACAACAACAACAACAACAGACAACAAAGTAAAATCTGAAAAGAAACGGAGAAAGTTTCTCCTTAACAACGCCTTCTATTCTGTAGAAGACTTTCTGTTACTGTAACGTGTAAAAGGTTGTGGGCAGAAATTAGTAACTCACATCTATGTATCTTTTTCTTCTTTTTGTAATATAAAAGAATTCGGAATTGTTCAGAATGCAACCATATGTATAAATTAATTTGTGATGTGAATGTACAGTGACTCATGCCATATCGGTACGATCTATCGTGCGGTTCCGCAACTCGTGGTCTTGGGGCTAGCGTTACTGCCTCTGAATCACAGGGTCCCAGGTTCGATTCCCGGCTGGGTTGGGGATTTTCTGTGTGCGGGGACTGGATGTTTGTGTTGTCCTCATCATTTCATCATCATCGTTCGTGACAACGGCTAGATTTGACGGTGTAAAAATAATTGCACTGTGTAAAAATTGGGACGTTGTACAGGCGCTTATGACTGTGCAGTTGAGTGCCTCACAAGCCAAACATCATCATCATCTATCGTGAGGAATGATCCATGAAACATGTAACTAACTAACCAGTAGGCTGTTAAGTATCTGCATCATTATCAAAGTCGATAAATTAAAACATCAACTAAATGCCCATTTATATTTCTTTAGATTTTCAGTTACTCATGAAATTGGATCTACTCAACTGGAATCATGTTATTTCCGACAAAATTTTACACACCTGTAAGAAAGAGTTCCTGGACAGTGTGAAGATCTTACCCACCCTGATCTTGAGAGGCTGCGACGCCTGTTGCATGAAGATGAGTAGGGCACTGCAGAAACGACCGTCGGTGCCTGGCCAGCCGCAGCTGAAAGCAGAGTCCAGCAGGCGCTCGCTCTGGTAACAGACACACACGACGCACATTAGCCGTGTAAGCGTACCTGTCAGAAATACACCACCAGATATTGTGCAGGAAATAGTTGTCTGTAATAAAAATGAACATAAATATGAATAATCAATCTAGGTTCATTTTATTACAGATTGTCAATGATGACAGAACTGGCAGATACACAGAATAATATGATTTACAGTTTTGCGCGTATTGGGAAATCGATTCTTTGGTAGATACAGTGGCTCCTTGAGATTTTTATTTTTTACCTTTGATACCTTTTAGTTCTGGTGTAAAACAAAAGAAGTAGGCCAATATTTATTGGAAGTAAATGTATTTTGTTAATATCGTGGGAGTGGAATCCCATTTGATTGTTCGGATTACTAAGCTTATGTCGTCTTGCATTTCTTCTTATTCTCAACAGTGGTTAGACGTTCACATCCTGATCTGGCTTCATATGCTTACATTGTATGGAAAATGATTGACTATCCCTCTTCTGCTGCATCTGTAGCTGTAGGTCTTTTTCTCGTTGTGTTGAAAATTTCCGCCTGCTCATGCGTTCAGCTAAATATCTCCTTTTCCTCACACCACTCACTGTCAGGAGGATTCGGTTCTGAATCATTAGTAATATGAAGATGAGAAAAACTTATTTGTTAAGAAGGTATTATTTTCTGGGATATTAAGCAGCGTCGATCCCTCAGCTGGGATTTTCAAGAGGATCTGCTGGTGTTCACAGTTAGCCGAAGCCTGTGAAGCAGCTTTGTCGCATTCACTTTCCCATACTGATTAAGTTCAGTTATTGGCTAAAATTCTTCCGGCTACTATTGGTGGCCATCGCCATTCTATAGAAGCTGAAGCAGACAGAGCACGAAAGGGGGAATGTTTATAAAAATATTAATGACATGCGGCGACTAAACTTCATTGGAAACTATACAGAATTTGTTACAGGAAATGAGAACGACTATAAAACATAATGTTGATAAAGAGTTAAAAATAACGTTCGCTTATGCACCATAATTAACGAATTAGTCATAACAGTTGTGGAAGATAATTTTTCTTTAAACACTAATCTGAAAAATTTCAGAGATGGGGAATAATGTCAACTGCGACTTTAAGCACTGTTTCTTGTCGTCGCCGACAGATAGCTACAAATCGATTATTGAATCATTGCCGAAGGTGCAACAGAGCCTTAAATTAAATGTACGAGGTGCGGCTAGAAAAAAACCGGACTGATGCTGGAAAAAACATTTATTTACAATTTCATGTTATCTCCTTCAATGTACTCTCCTCCTCGGTCTTCATAGCAATGCTGCAGATCATTTTCGGTAAGTCCATACATTACTTCCGTCGCTTTTTCTTTTACTGCTTCAACAGTCTCAAATCTAGTTCCTTTCAAAGCTGACTTGACTTTAGGGAAAAGAAAAAATCAGGTGAGTAGGGTGGATGATCTAAGATGGGAATGTTGTGTTTTGCCAAAAACGTCTTCACTGACAACGCACTGTGAGCTGGGGCATTGTCTTGGTGAAGGATCCATGACTTTTTTCTCCACAATACGTTCCGTTTTCTCCGTACTCGCTCACGTAGGGTAGCCAGGACGCTAATGTAGTAATGCTGATTCACTGTTTGTCCCTCTGGTACCCAATCAATGTGCACAATCCCTTTGATGTCAAAAAAAACAATCATCATTGCCTTGAATTTCGATTTTGACATTCGTACTTTTTTTTGTCGTGGAGAACCAGGAGTTTTCCAATGCATCGATTGGCGTTTAGTTTCGGGATCGTAAGTAAAAAACCACGATTCATCGCAAGTAATAACATTTTGTAAGAAGGTGGGATCACTTTCAATGTTTTCCAGGATGTCAGAACAAATCATTCTTCGGCGTTCCTTCTGTTCAATTGTGAGAGACTTTGGAACCATTTTTGAACACACTTTGTTCATGTTGAAACTTTCATGAAGAATCTGCCTAACACTGTCCTTGTCAACTCCTGTTACCTCAGACACTGCTCTGATTGTTAAACGGCGATCTTGTCGAACAAGTTTACCGATTTTTTCGATGTTTTCATCAGTTTTTGCTGACAATGGTCTGCCAGTGCGAGTGTCATCACTGGTGTCTTCGCGGCCATCTTTAAATCGTTTAAACCACTCAAACACTTGTGTTCGCGATAAACAATCACCGCCGTACACTTGTTGTAACATTACAAACGTTTCACTTGCAGATTTTCCTAGTTTGAAACAAAATTTGATGTTAACACGCTGTTCTTTCTGTACACTCAACATTTTCCGACGCACAGACAAAACGTCAACTACTTAAAACAGACGCCACGGGCAGACTGAGTGCAGGAGGCAGATGAAACTCGAGCAGTAGGCGGAGCGAGAGTCACATGACAGGCTACGCTACTTTCAGCCTTATTGCATTCGTTTTATTGTTTCACCAGTACTAGTCCGGTTTTTTTCTAGCCACACCTCGTATTAAAATATCTATGATGCTTCTGAAACACCATGCTGTTGGTTAAACTTCTAAAATGTCTGCATAAATACGCCAGTGATGCAAAAATACCAATTTTACGTCAAGAATCACAATGTTAATTTCGAAATATACACAGATATTCGTCAAACTGCTGCCTAAAGCTTCACTGTGGACTCTCGAATTAAGTGCCTAAATGCTACTTTCATACCTAAACACATGTGGCTAAAGCATAACGTGGCAAAAAGACAGCTGACGTTTCAAGTTATGCGTAAAAGAGCGGGAAATATATGTCTGCTAAAGTACACAAGGGTAAACTACTAGACATAAACACGAACAAACAGGCATTTTGAATGTAATCTTTCACATCTGCTCTTGGTGTAGATCACAATACGCCCTTAGACTAAATATTTCCACATATATAAGAGTACTACGGTATACAAAAATGTGAAGGGTGTTGCCATTTCGCCACACGGGATTAGCCGAGCGGTCTTAGGCGCTGCAGTCATGGACTGTGCGGCTGGTCACGGTGGAGGTTCGAGTCCTCCCTCGGGCATGAGTGTGTGTGTTTGTCCTTAGGTCTAATTTAGGTTAAGTAGTGTGTAAGCTTAGGGACTGATGACCATAGCAGTTAAGTCCCATAAGATTTCACACACATTTGAACATTTTTTGTTGCCATTTCATCCTGATGCTGTATACGGTCATCACCTAACGTTTTCATTAACATTTGAACACCAGTTTCACAGGGCAAAGACAATGCATTCATAGGAAAATTAATCAGTGATATCGATTGGCAGTTATTGATTTTTGCTACAAAAGGATTGAGCTAAGTCGAGGTTAAATACAAAACGGACTGCGGTGATATTCACCAGTCCGAAGTATTGTTCCAAGGCTCTCTAAAACGTTTTCAGACTATGGCTGTAATCAGCTGTTCAATAACTCCAAAATCCACTACAAGCGTGCAACATGAAAACGCACGGTTACTCACACAGAACATAGCATAACGAGACTTTGGCGAGGAAGAAAGATTTTTTTTCTTTTTCTTTTTTTTTACGAAGTATAATTGATACTGTAATACACAAAGAGGGTGCCTGCTTTGCTTACACACACAATATGACCAAGGATGATAACAGAGACGAAACATCTGCAAGATACGATATCACGAAAGTAAAATCTCTGATAAAATTGTTCATCATGTATCGAGTACATAAACCGAATGTGGGTTGCTTATCTGCTAACGTGATTATAGATTCTGAAAGTTCAGACTCTGAACCAAGATAAAATTGCAAAATTTCGAACAAAAACACACCTTACAAGCATAACAGATGTGGAAATCAAATGTTTCCACATCTAAATTTTCAACATTACTTGCTGTAAAACACACAGCTCAATTATTGGCACTAGTGAAATAAACTATGTTCGTAGGGTAACATAGTCATGCGTTTAATTCACCTAAATATGTAAAAACTGGTTACAAAACATGCAGATGGGCTCTACTGCTGATCTGAATAAGAGTTTAATGTGTACCTACCGTTATCAAAGCACACAGTCAACATCTTATACTCACAAACATGTACACATATATACATATGTACATGTACCTTGTAATGTATAGCTATATAATCTGAATGCAAATGCTTTTTGTTGATAAGACAAAAATCTCTGGAAAGGTGGAGTTATTTCCCTTATCATATTACCCAGCATTAGTTTAGTTGTCAAGAATCTATTTCAGTGAAGTAAGTTCATCACCATTTACATATATACAGGGTGTTTCAAAAATGACCGGTATATTTGAAACGGCAATAAAAACTAAACGAGCAGCGATAGAAATACACCGTTTGTTGCAATATGCTTGGGACAACAGTACATTTTCAGGTAGAAAACTTTCGAAATTACAGTAGTTACAATTTTCAACAACAGATGGCGCTGCGGTCTGGGAAACTCTATAGTACGATATTTTCCACATATCCACCATGCGTGGCAATAATATGGCGTAGTCTCTGAATGAAATTACCCGAAACCTTTGACAACGTGTCTGGCGGAATGGCTTCACATGCAGATGAGATGTACTGCTTCAGCTGTTCAATTGTTTCTGGATTCTGGCGGTACACCTGGTCTTTCAAGTGTCCCCACAGAAAGAAGTCACAGGGGTTTATGTCTGGCGAATAGGGAGGCCAATCCACGCCGCCTCCTGTACGTTTCGGATAGCCCAAAGCAATCACACGATCATCGAAATATTCATTCAGGAAATTAAAGACGTCGGCCGTGCGATGTGGCCGGGCACCATCTTGCATAAACCACGAGGTGTTCGCAGTGTCGTCTAAGGCAGGTTGTACCGCCACAAATTCACGAAGAATGTCCAGATAGCGTGATTCAGTAATCGTTTCGGATCTGAAAAATGGGCCAATGATTCCTTTGGAAGAAATGGCGGCCCAGGCCAGTACTTTTTGAGGATGCAGGGACGATGGGACTGCAACATGGGGCTTTTCGGTTCCCCATATGCGCCAGTTCTGTTTATTGACGAAGCCATCCAGGTAAAAATAAGCTTCGTCAGTAAACCAAATGCTGCCCACATGCATATCGCCGTCATCAATCCTGTGCACTATATCGTTAGCGAATGTCTCTCGTGCAGCAATGGTAGCGGCGCTGAGGGGTTGCCGCGTTTGAATTTTGTATGGATAGAGGTGTAAACTCTGGCGCATGAGACGATACGTGGACGTTGGCGTCATTTGGACCGCAGCTGCAACACGGCGAACGGAAACCCGAGGCCGCTGTTGGATCACCTGCTGCACTAGCTGCGCGTTGCCCTCTGTGGTTGCCGTACGCGGTCGCCCTACCTTTCCAGCACGTTCATCCGTCACGTTCCCAGTCCGTTGAAATTTTTCAAACAGATCCTTTATTGTATCGCTTTTCGGTCCTTTGGTTACATTAAACCTCCGTTGAAAACTTCGTCTTGTTGCAACAACACTGTGTTCTAGGCGGTGGAATTCCAACACCAGAAAAATCCTCTGTTCTAAGGAATAAACCATGTTGTCTACAGTACACTTGCACGTTGTGAACAGCACACGCTTACAGCAGAAAGACGACGTACAGAATGGCGCACCCACAGACTGCGTTGTCTTCTATATCTTTCACATCACTTGCAGCGCCATCTGCTGTTGAAAATTGTAACTACCGTAATTTCGAAAGTTTGTCTGCCTGAAAATGTACTGTTGTCCCAAGCATATTGCAACAAACGGTGTATTTCTATCGCTGCTCGTTTAGTTTTTATTGCCGCTTCAAATATACCGGTCATTTTTGAAACACCCTGTAAGACTAAATGTTCTAACCTGGAACTGAATATTCTGTCTTTCGCTTTATTCTACACAACTTCAAGAAATAGATTTCTGCATCTTGGAGGCGACCATACATTTTTCCAGCGCGTACTCTTTACCTATGAAGCAACGTTTACTGAGTACGCTACAGTAAATATGCATAACATGCACTGCTGGGCCGCCTAGAATCCACGCTGGCTTCGTCAGGTGCAACATCAACGGCTACAAAGCGTAAGCGCACGGTGCGGCATCTTAGGAAATTACATTGTGGGATCTCACTTCACCTCAGGCGTTCTGAATGGACAGTGGTGCGCAGCCGTCCTGACGAACATTCTGCCGTTTCTTCTAGCAGAGGTATCACTTGACATTCGAAAGTGGCTAGAACACGACAGTTATCCAGCTCACTCGAACCGCATTGCAACGCAAATACTAAATGAGGACTTTCCTGGAAGTTGGATAGGAAGAACTTCTGCTGTCAAATGGCCTGCGAGGTCCCCATATTTCATTACTCTTGTTTCAACTAGTCTGCAGCTGTGGTCTAATGCATGTGTGACTAGTGATGGATTAACGAACATGTGCATTTACAGATTATGTTGTTTTACGATGTCTGAATACGTGTGCTCGCACTGTGTAACAACGACACGATTGTATTTAACAGGATTGACAACGTCATACAAATGTTTACATTACGTTGACATGGTTTAAAGCCGTAATATCACTTGATAATGGCCTAAGGCCGAAATTGCATTAGGGTGTAATAAAAACTTATAGCAGTCGCTGGCGTAAAGGTGATGTCCTTCAAAAACACTGAACATAGTGTGCGTTTCTGGTCGAGAGTCGGCATAACACACTTACTGCTACTGCTATTAAGTGGGTGGTCATAAAGTTTTGGCACACGAGTGTATATATATATATATATATATATATATATATATATATATATATATATATATATATATATATACAATCAATTTGCTAAAATACAGATGCTGTGACAGAGAAAGCTAGTGTTGGCAGTGACAAAGAAAAAAGTTCGGTATGTTGAAGATTGGAATATGGGAGGAGGTGTCCCTAAATTCAGAGCATCACGAGTAAACATTGTATTTTACGTTACACGGGGTTGTTGTGACTGCTGTGACGTTATCTAACGCCGTCAGTACTGTCAGACCCAATGCGAGAACTTCCTCTTGCAGTATGTCAGTGTACTAGTTCATCTTAGGTACCGACATCCTGCCTTAGTGGCAGAGCGGACAGATGGAAACACTACACTTAAGTCCTTTATGAGGTGGAGCGTTGGTCTGGTGGCGTTATTGAGGAAGAAATTGGGAGCGATATGGAGGATATACAGTGTTAGCACCAGAGTTTAATAGAGCTCTGGAAGACTTGCGGTCAAAAAAAGCAGTACGGATAGACAACATTCTCTCGATATTTCTAAAATCATTGGGGTAAGTGGCAAACAAGTGACTATTCAAGTTAGTGCGCAGAATCTATGTGTTTGGAGGCATACCATCACCCTTTCGGAAAAATGTAATTCACACAATGCCGAAGATAGCAATAGCAGGTAAGTGTGAAAACTATTCAAAAATGAGTTTACGTGTCTTGCGCCCAAATTGTTGACAAGAATCATAAACAAAATAATGGAAAAGAAAACTGGCAATCTGTTAGATGACGATCAGTTTGGTTTTCGGAAAGGGAAGGACACAGAGACGCAGTTCTGACGTAGTGATAATGAAATCAAGTTTTCATACCTGATGTCATGATAATGGAAGCAAGACTTAAACATCAAACAAAGGTAATAGGATTTGTTGACACGAAAAAAGCATCCTACGGTTTAAAATGAGGCAAAGTATTATAAATTCAAAGCAGTATAGGTGTAAGATGAAGGGAAAGACGGATAATGTACAACAAGTGCGAGAAACTGAAGGTCTCAGCGAGAATGGAAGATCAACAATACTGCGTCGGAATAAAAAGTAGGAAAACACGAAAGCGTTCTTTCGCACATACTGTTCAGTCTAAACAGCAGGAATCAATGATGCAAATAAAAGGAAGATTCAAGAAAAAGATTAAAATGCAGGATAAAACGATTTAACGATAAGAGTCGTCAGCGAACATCTTCCCCTCAGCGAAAGAGAAGAAGAATAACAGGACGTGTTGAGTGATGTGAACAATCTAATGACTACAGAATAAATAAATTGAAGAATGACGCAAGTCATGAGGAGCAGCAGAAATGAGTTTAGCGATAAACTTAAGATCAAAGTTGAGGACAACGAAGAAGACGAAGTTACCGATAAGTAATTCTGCTAGCTTGGACGTAAGCTTGCACAACACGGATGCCGTAAGGAGGACACAAAAAATAATTGGTACACGAGAAGAGGACATTTTTGGCCAAGAGAAATCTGATTGTACCACACATCGGCCCTAATCACAGGAAGATATTTCTGAGAATTTACGTTTGGAGCACAGCGTTGTAAGGACTGTGGAAAAACTGGAAAAAGAAGAGAATCGAAGCGTTTGACATTTGGTGCTATAGAAGGACGTTAAAAATGAGGGCGGGGGGAATTGTCCGCAGAACCGACGAAGAAAGAAGAAAATAACCTATGGAAAACACTGACAAGGTATTGGATTGTAGAACAGGGGTTAAGGCATAGTACTAGAGTGATTTACGGAGAGTATAAACGGTAGAGGAAGACAGGTACTGGAATACATGTAAAACATAACATTTGCTAAGTTTGCTGCGAAATCTGTGGTAAAAACAGTTAGATAATAATTATCTAAATTCAAATGGCAAGGCAGGCGTCAAGACCCTGTCCCTCCTCCGTTGATGTCGTCAAAATGGCTGAATAGGACCATGCTCGATGCTGGAAACAATACTTACTAACATTAGCATTGTGTGTGCATTCTAGGATCGTTGAATCTTTGAGAATTCACGAAGTTTGAGATTCAATAAAGAAGAAAAACGTAATACTTTTCATTTTGTATTGAATGTGGTAGGGATGCCAAATAAGTATTCAAACTATACCCTAATGTGTATTGTAATCGACACCTTGTATCACCATAAACAAAAGCAACATTTTGTAATAATTCATTGTCTAGGTGTGAATGACCCAACAAGTCATGAATAAATAAGATACGTATAAGATGATACACAAAATCATGGCGTGATACGTTTTTAAATGCCCTAAAACCAGTTCGCTGGATACTATGGCTAAGACTGGGATCATGCAAAAATGAGTTCTTACAGTGTCAGACCTACATAAGTTTATTATCTGTGAAGCCACTTCAAATAAAAATGCTTAAAGCGCAGGCCTCTCTAAAGCAGAGACGATTTGTGGACGTGTGATGGAGGAGTGCAAAACCTGTGGACACGGTTTATAGTCTAGATATGGTAGCCTCGCTACTAAAAAACACAAATGAATAGCTAATGCAAGTCGTGTAACTACAGTGTTGCCCGTGTGAAAGGAAAATAGTTTAGTTGTAAGTATTTCATTAGAACAAATTTCAAAGACTCTAAAAGAAATAGAAGAGGATCATTCAACAAGTACCTCAAATGACAAAAAGATACTAAGCAATCGGAGAGACTTTACACTCTTCATTGTTGCACACTCTCTTCATTATTGCACACTTCCTTTTCCAGCTTTCATAAAGTTTTAAGCCTATCCAGACTATATCGTGTTAACTAAAAGCGGCTGCACTAACAGTCATTAATTTTTCTCAGTGTAAACGCTGTATCAGATTTCTGGTGTGAAATCTTCAGAACATAGCATTACGTGCGTTGCTATGAACCTTCGTGTCGGACTGAAACGATTTTCTCAGAAGTTTTCCCAATATATGTCTTCCACTAAAACTTCTCAAAAAATAAAAAATAACATTTTTAATAATTTATGAACAGCGTGTTGCAGAATATTCATCTGAGTCGATGATAAACTCGTTGGCTTCAGTTGTACCCACCTTACGAGAAACTGAATCGTATTTTGTAATGTTAAGTTAGTAAATCTCTGAACCAGATGAGTATATTACTTTGTGAAATTACTTCACGCTGAAGCAACCTCATCACGCTCTAAAAAAGCAATGGATTTAATTGAGCTAAATGACACTGAATAGACTGTCCTAGCACAGAACATAAATAAATTATTCAGAAAACCATAAGTACCCATAAAGAAACCCTCAAAACAGTTTATCGAGAGAGAAAGCTAATAAACAGCATAAAAATGAAACTCAATAATAACAGTGCCATGGTTCTGAAAGCCGAAAAAAGCAATTCTGTAATAATTATGAACAAAGATGAATACATCATTAAAAGAGTGACTTTCTTTCCTGAAAACAACATAAAAGAGCTTAAACAAGATCCAACTGTAAGATACCCAAAAAAAAAAAAAAGAAATCAGAATAATGGTTAATAAATGCAGTTTCCTCTTCACAGAAAAACAACCAAAAATATATGTTTTGAAGTATCCTATAGCTCCAAAACTGAGAGCTCGACCTCATACCCATAAACCTCATGTTCCGTTGAGGCTTATTGTTATTTCTAAAAATACGCCTGCCTCTAAAGTGTCTCAGTACTGTATGAAATTCTGAAGCAGTACTATACTTTTGATAGGTTGTACTCAGTTAAGAACTTAAATGAATTAGTAGCTAAAATTAAAGATCTAGAAATCCCTACAGGTGCCAGGTTTGCCTCTTTGGATGTAACTAACCCATTTACAAATGTACCAACTAAAGCAGCATTAGACATCATCTTTGAAAGCTCAGTAAAACATAAAAAGTTGTGGATTGAAGAAATACCGGAAGTCAAGGACATATTGCAGCTAATGTTCTCACACAGTTACTTTACATTTAATGGGGAAGTTTACCAACAGAGGGAGGGTCTTGCCATGGGCAGCAGCATACCAAGTTTCCTGGCAGATATGATATCTCGCTGCTCTTTAATGGAACAAAAGAGGAGACCGAAGGGCTACTAGCATTATTTAGTTCTTTCCACAAAAACATAAAATTCACAATAGAACGTAAGGACAACAAAAGTGTCAGTTTCCTGGTTCTTAAAATCATCAACCACCAACAAAAACACCGGCTGAACATGCACAGATAACAGACATACACAGTCATAACACCGCACAACTCATCAGGCCATCTTGCCACAAAGAAACATGACACATGTAGGTCCATGCTATACTCTCTTGATTTAGAGGAAAACAGTCTTAGGAGTGATCTAGATACAATAAAAATCAGTCCCATAAATAATGGCTACACAGACAAAACAATTGATAATTTAGATAGACAAATACACAAAAGTAAGATAACAAATGGCCACACTCTGAAAGAAGAGAAAATATTTCCCAATGTCCCATACTTGGGCCCCATATCACAAAAACCCCTAACCTTTAAAAAAAATGTAACAATTGCATCCTTAACTAATAATAAGTTGGGAAACTTTCTCATCCATACCATGAAGTCAAATACAGAAAAATTCAACAACAGTGGAGTGTACAAAGTATCAGGCCACAGTTGTCCTGCCTACTATACAGGCTTTCGAGAACACGTAAATGCTTTCAGGCTCAACCATTTCGAAAAATCACTTATTGCACAATATATGTTGGAAACGAAACACATCTCAACAGACTAGAAAACAGTTTGTTAGTACTGCATAACGAAGTCAAATGTAAGTTCCTAAATCTTTTAGAACTACTGGCGATATACCTCCACAAAATCAGGAAAACCAGAAGCTGTGTTAAATGAACAGACAGATTTGCAAGCCACAGTTATTATTTTAAAGACCTATCCTAAAGTGATTCCGTGCACATGTCAATTGTTTAATAATTAGATCTCTGGCACTACAAATAAATTCATCTTTGATCACCCCATGTACATCATCTGTGAAGTGTTTACAAAATGTGTATGCAGATGTGCGTCTTGAGTGAAGAGATATGCGTGAACAGCATGGAGAAACCATTGCATGATGGTGTTAAAAGGTTAAAAACGCTTTTCTTATTGTGGTACGTTGACACTGCTCAGTTTTTTCCATATTTTCGTAAATATTATCCGCACTTGGCTTACGAAATTCATAACATTAAACCTTTTCATGACAGGAACATGCATGTCACCTCATTCAAGAGCAAAATTAAATCTTGTATTAATGTAACTTATATCTGGGGATGGACCCACAGGGTCCTAAATGCATCGTGTACTTAATAAAACTCGAAAATTTGCGACTGAAGGCGTTTTTTAATTCAAACTTCCAATATACTGCGTTTCTCTTAAGATTTGGGAGGAAGTCCATATCTGTCCCCAGTCTTCAGAAAATGGATTTTATGTATCACACTCATTTCCATCTGTGCACACAAGGATGTGACTATGGTGAATTATTCATATCATTCACCATATTTCATAAATGGTTCCAAATATCGAAATGAGCTTTTAGCAGATGGTAGCAGAGAAGAAAATATTTTTTAATATCATTAATGTGTGAAATTTTCATACATTTCGTATCAGAACTAACTACAGAGTTTTTTTTCCATTCAATTCGAATACCCACATTTTTATATAAAATTCATCAAATATATATTAATTAACATAATCTAACCGTTATTTTTATGAAAAATGGGCTTCTTATTGTTTCTAATTACACATCAAATGCAAAATTGCAATTTTAATTGAGAATATCAGTTCTCAATTATCGATATTGTGTAAAAAATTGTTAATAACAAAATTTTTTGAATTAAAAACATCATAAATTTATCAGCAATCTTTTATAAAATATCGACAATTTAGAAGCTGTCTTTTCAAAGAACTATGGAATTTTGCATACAGTATGTACCTAGAAACAACCCATACATTTTTCATAATAGTAATGACTAGTTATGAGCACCTGCGCACTATCGCCCGCGTGCACACCAGTGGCATGCCTTACTTGGCTCCAACGCATGCACTCCCTTGCCCCTGCGTGCAACGGCCACACGCTCCTAGCGGGCACAGAAAGTAAATGCACTTTGACACGAGCCCGCAGCCACTCGGCTAGCACCGAGCTGCTATCGGCCTAGCCCATGTGACCTAGTGAGTGCGCCACCGATAGGGACCTTACTGAGGCTAATTACAATGCCTCCGATATGCCATCGATAACGTCTGCTGCCGGGACTACTAAAACTTGTAAAAGCTCTTTAGACGAGAGCTTTAAAATCGGCACAGAAGTGGGAAATGTATGGTATTTACTACCCAAAATGTAATTAAAGAAATATAGGATAGAATTACAGAACCTCATCAACTCATCGTGAGTACAACAGTTTTTGCAGTCATAATGACGTCATAGGATAAAATATAAAAATTCAGTAAATGAAGCAGGTTAAAGGGAATACAGACGTTCAAAAAAATTTACTGTAAGTGCAATATGGCTAAGCAGGAATGGCTAGAGGAAAAATTCAAGGCGATAGAAGCACGCATAGGACGGGGAAAGATAGCAACTACATACAGGAAAATTAGTTTGGATATAAGTGAAGCAACTCTGTGAATGTCAATGACTCACAAGGCAAGCCAGGGGTAAGCAAAGATGGGTAAGCTGAAAGTTGGACGAAATATATGAAAGGGCTAGACAAGACAAATTAAATTGAAGGCAATATTACGGAAAAGGAAGTGGAATTGGGTGAAGATGAGATGGGAGATATGAGACAGAGAAACAATGCTGAAGATTACTAATGAAGAGGCACTGAATCCAATTGGAGAAAAAGTTACTTTATAATGCAACTTAATTAAAATAAGGTTTAAGTTGATGGGACATATCTTAAAGCCATAATAAAGTGTCAAATTGGTAATGGTTGGAAGCGGGTAGTTAAAATTGTAGAGGGATAAAAACGATGAATAGACCGAGCATGTTCAAAAGTATGTACGAGTGGGTTGCAATTGGTATTTGGCGATGACAAGGAAAGCACAGGATAGAATAGCATGGAGAGATGCTTTAGACCAGTTTTCAGACTGAATACCGCAGCAACAACAACAACAAAAACGACAGTACTGTCGCAATACGCCCGTAAACTTGTTTTCACATAAATGCAGTACACTGAACAAGTCAGCTGTCTGATGGTGTTCTCGAATCCGTTGTGATACTCAAGTATTAGATTTTATTTCGTAATTAGAAGCGCACTTTATTTTGGTGCTTTTAAGTCAGTAATTTTGGGTCTTACTTAAAATACTGGATGTTTCGACAGCAGAAGAATCTTGGGATACCAATGGAATGATATCAGATTTGCAGGTTCTTATTCACTACTCATTACCGCTTCGTCGTCACGAACAACTTACATGGTCCGTCAGTGACTGTCCGAAGAGGCAGAAGAGTGCAGTCTGCGCCATATAGATGGGGCAAGCGAGCAGCCTCTTCACCACGGCTGGTCCTTTCCAGCCTCCTTGGAAAAGCTGGAACAACACAGTCTGAATCAACAGTAGAAGTTCCTCACTATAGTAAACATCTTTATGAACAAATGCACGGTTTCACAGCTATTTGCAGGGTGTTTCACAATTCCTATTACACGCTTCTTAGGGGTTGTAGGGGGGATTTAATAGAGAAAGCTTTAATAAGGCACCCATGTGAGAAAATGAGCCGTCTGAGTGTAACCTAAGATCGAAGAACAGATCACTTTCAAATCTCTCTATTCATGGTACGGATACAACGATGACAATGAACACTGACACGATGCCCAATGCAGGGCAAAGTTTCGAATATTCGTCGTCGCGTTCTTTTCTATTTGCCGAAGGCCGCCCGCTTCAAAGTCGGGTGTACGGCGCATCCGTGGAGCACCACAGTCAACACTTCTAGTTGCGAACGTTCCAGCCGGCCAGAGTGGCCGAGCGGTTCTAGGCGCTATAGTCTGGAACCGCGCGACCGCTACGGTCGCAGGTTCGAATCCTGCATCGGGCATGGATGTGTCTGATGTCCTTAGGTTAGTTAGGTTTAAGTAGTTCTAAGTTCTAGGGGACTGATGACCTCAGCAGTTAAGTCCCATAGTACGCAGAGCCATTGGAACGAACGTTCCATTTCCCCACAGCCGTTGTTGTAATTGGACGAAAATGGTATGTGACATCACAATTACAACAGGAACTGATGACGGCGCCCTCTTCTCAGTTTTTTGAATATTGTGAATCAAGAGATTTGGAAGTGGACCGATCTTTAAATTTATTTTACATCGAAACGATACATTTCTGGAAAGGAGTTCCTTTTTTACTAAGTTGTCCCCACAACATCAACAAGCCCTTAATAGTAATTTTGAAACACCCTGTATACAGATAATATTTTATCGAGCTTCCAACTGCGTTAGCTGGCTGACTACACACGAGCTTTCAGCCGAGTGGTCGTCGGCCATTGTCAAGTGACGACTGTCATGTGACTGGCGCTGTCTTCCACATACAGACTCGCTGCCGCCTGTGTCGTTACTCATTACTCGCACCAGCCCCATATCTGGTAATGACCTTCGTGTACCAGTGGAAGACATTTCGGACGCTATAAACCTGCCGAAAAAACTGAGCCACTTACGGAAATCGGCTGCAGCTATTGATAAATTTCGCAAGCCATTTCACTGAATGCACCTAAGCGTAATATGTCCATATTTGTTGCATCATCTAGCCACCATTGTGTATGACTCTATACTGTGCGTTCCCGCTGCGAGGACAAGAAGGCCATCAAGCTATGCTGTGATCGAGAACCCACTCGTTGCTGTATCCCACCCTTATTAACGCTTTTTGCACATGCGTCTCCGTTGTGGCAGGATGACCGTTGCAAGCCGAACTGACACGGTGTGACAGATCGTTGTCCTGGAGACCGATCGTTCTGCACCTTTCCATCCCATTCGTATTCTGATATTGCGTCCATTGTCTTCAACTAGACCTAGTGGCCTGATATTTTCTTTCGCGCTTCCGTTTAGTTTGTCAGGAATTTATTATCTGTTTTTGGTGTAACATAGCCCTTAATAGTCATGCAAGATTGGGCACTACTAGGCTAGTGTATATGCAGGATTAATCTCTCATATAATGACACAGTGATCAAATTCTGCTTCATTTGTGCCATTCGTTTTGGAGACTACAATTTTTCACAGAAAATAAGTTGCTATGTCTGACAAACAAAGTTAAGGATCCGTATGGGAAGGGGGAAACGAAATGAAACTACTTGCATTGAGAGAGCACTTGATATTATTTCAGTGATTACAAAATCGACTCAAATTTAGGCAGACTTTGCATCGGACTCCATGCATGCACTGAGTCTGTTAGGAAGGCTGTCACAAGGCCCAATGGCTCCTGACCTGAGGCGAATTGTCCACAAATGTGGTCCTTTATATCCTGGATACTGCCAGTCGGACAGAGTTTACGATTGAGCTGTTCCCATACATGTCCTGTCGGGCACAGATCTGTGGATACTACTGTCACCGAAAGTACCTCACCATCGCGCCGTCAGGTCGTAGAGACATGTACCATGTGTGACCAAGCATTTTCGTGTTGAAAAATGGCTCCACGGTACAGTAGCATGAAAGGTAACACATGAGGAAGCAAGATGTCCGAGGCGTATCGTTCTGCCATCAGAGTTCCATTAATCACTACTATCCATGTTTGGAAATCACTAACGCTGGCTCCCCACACCACGACCTCATGAGTAACACTTTGTAAATGGACCTCACTCAAAGTTTCCCCATACACACCGTCGATAGTCATCCGGGTTGGTGCAGAACCGCAATTCATCGCTCAAAGATAACTGGCACCATTTGTCACCAGGCCATGTTTCCTAGTTAAGGCACCACACCAAACGCAGGAGTTTGTGTTAAGATGTTAATGGCAGCCCACACAAAGGGTGGTAACTGCCTAGTCTCGCTGCTACTATTCTCCGGTTAACGGTGCTGACACAGAATTTTGCAGGTAGTCCATTATTTGTTCTAGGATGGCAGTCACAGATGTGAAGGAGTTACAATGTGCTTGGTGCATAATACGCCGATCTTCCCTTGTGATAGACGTGGCCTACAGAAACTTTAACGAGGAGTATGCTTGTGCTTACATATCGATGCAGTCCGACATCACGCCACTGTGACTTTCGCATACCCAGTAAATCTGGATATTGCAAGATGCGACCAGTCAGCCAAATGGAGACTCACAATGATGGCCCTTTCAAACTCTCTCCGGTGCTGATGACGCTATCTCATACGAGTACGCGGCATCTCCGTGCCCTTCCCACAGATGCCTCAACTTCTGACTCTGTTAACAACCCTTATGTATCCAACCAGGACTGGAAACAACAATGTGCATGAACAACATCTATGCATTCTGGAATCTGTTCACAGAGAATTGCAACTCTAATCATTTACATATCCGCCCATGTTGTATACATGTACGAAGTTACACTGGCTTCCGACCATGTCTTTCGGGTGCTTCGCTTTTTTTGTCAGGCAGCATCTGTCATTCGTTTCCTTAATTACAGGTGAGACACAGCTTTATTGCTGGTTATTCTTTTTGATACGCAGTCCCTCTTAGCACACATCGTTGAAACGAATATTGCAGTAGACTAATATGAGACCATTCTATCGAATGAACATATTAAATTCCAGTTCAAGCAAAACTTTTGTCTGCAAAGAGAAACAATCTGACGCTTTACTTTAGCGTTGCATGTCACATATGATTAGACGCATTTATGTTGACTCGCTTCATCTACACACTGGGAAACAAAGTTAAAAATATTTGCGAATCCGTACCAGACGCATCTTAGGACATCATCCAAGACATCAAGGACGCAAATGTTTATTATATATAGAAACGGATTTGCAGCACTCAGGTATTTTGTATTTCCTTTCTGCTCGTTCCGTTGATGATGTATCAGCAAGGAAAAATTTTAATGTAGAAGCATTCCTTTAAAACAGCATTAAAATTGCTCAAGATAACTTTAACACTGTATTACGATGACCAGTTGAATTCAGTTGATGAGTATGAATCTACATTTTGGGTGATACACAGTTTAGTAAGAAACGTTATACGTCGTATCAAATCTTTTCTGATACACAAAATAAAATTATACAAAAGCGATTCGTGTATTCTGTGTTTAACAGGTAATCAGAGCGTCCTTTTTCCTGTTTAAGAACAAACGTTAATAACCAGACATGCTACATCAATTTCTTACCCCGGCCACATGATATGTACTGCGTTTTACTGCGACTGAGAGTCAGTCTGTTAGCTGCACATAAGCAAAGGATACTTTGTAGTTGAGGTCTTACCCCGAATTTGTGGCTGCTTTTGCTGTCTGAAAATGAAATATCTGGTTGTCATGGTGCTGTGTTACTGACAATTAAAAAAAATCGTGAAGTGGGGCACTGGATGAACGCCCCTAATATAGTGTCCTGTAAAATGTCACTTTTCTGTGAGTTTCTGTGACACAAGTAAAATAATGAAACGAACTACATGATTTTTTTTTCTTAGCAGATAACAGACCAAGAATTTCAAGGAGAAATAACAACATTTCGTTCGCGAAAGGGTTTAAAACACCTTGTGTGGGTGTCACTAGCATTGGTGTTACCAACATATTTCCGCAACTTTCTCAATAGTGTTATTCATGGGGAAAAAATCTCTTTTCTGTCGACTGAAACGTTATAGTCACTGAAAAAAAGAGCAAACTCTTTGCAAAAAGTAACTGAAACTCTTAAGGAAGTTTAAAATTGGTCAACATGAAGTACACTTCATTGAACATAAAGAAAGAAAGTGCCATACATTTCAGTTTGAAAAGGAAAAATGTCACTCATAAATGAAATGTAGGTTGTACCGATATATATACTGCATAAAGGACGCAAAGTTTCTACTAATGGATGTTAATCATCAGTTGAAGTGGTGTCACACAAAGATATATGAGAACACAATTTCATCAACAGTAACAGCCAGTTTCTTTTAGTTACGCGCCGTTCGTATGTACCCTCTATCGTTTATTATGAAAGTATTTTCTGAGAAATAAATACACAGAACATATTGGTAGGTGGACTTATTATAAAGATCTGTTCAAATAATTAGGGATTTTAACTATAGCATATGATTATATTTACCAACCAGATCAGCATATCAATGATCCTGATATCTATGTACATTTACCATGAAGGAACAATGTAAAATTCAAAACAGCGCTTTGCGCCGACGAATGAAGTGTTGCTATCAGTTGCCTATGGATATTAAATTCATTTACTAAAACAAACTTATCTGAAACGTCAGTTGAAAGATCTCTGAAGAACAAACAATATACTTTATGTAGTGAAGGATAAAGGACTGATTAGATAACACTTCCAGGGGTTTAGTAGAAAAATGTAAATCAACTAAATAATAACAAAACATAAACGGAATCTACATCGCGCTTTGAAAGCATATTTTATGTTCTAGAAAACCTTGCACAAATTCTCTGCGGTAGATAACACGTTATCCATGTCTTCCTTAAATTACTTCAGGTAAATGCTAAGATGGTTCCTATTAAAAGATTCGTATTCTTGTTAAACAGCATTAGTATGGTACTGCCTGTATATATCAAATATGTTTCTTGTCTTAAAGTGCAATATGACGACATTCCTACACATAAAGTTTTATAATTGTGACCTTCACTTGTCGGTCTCCTTTTATTCTCGGAAGACTGGATACACTGTACACAGAATAATTTTTCTCGTAAATGGTTCCAGAGTCACTTGTCACTGGGTACCTACCTCAACAAATCCGAAGGCATGTAAACAAATGGTAAGGGCGTTCACTAGCAGAATGATGTACGTGGACTTACTCATCCCTTCCTCCAGCTCGGTGACGCACCTGTCAAGGCAGAAATAACACATAAATTTCACTCCATTCTATCTAATTTCTCAGAGATACAATAATGTTTAAGATGTAGAACGTAATCGATAAATTGCAATGCAGTACTGATAGCTGCTTTGTTGAAGTAGGAAATATTGTGTCACCACAATGGATGCAATAGTTTTACGTATTATGTGAGGAGATATTTAGACTTTATTGTACCCGCGATTTTCGAGTGCAGGGTAGACAAGACACCGAATATTAAAACACGATCGTGCACAGGTCGTGCGTGCGTGGGACACTTCCTTAATTGAGTTTATCAATCGGGCAGCATCGCAGTCATATCAGAGTCTTGTTTGAATCCACACCACGACCTGTCGTGACCGTCCCAAGGAATAAACACAAGTGGTACACAGTAATTGGTAGCTGTCTCTAATCCAGTTCCTCATGAATGTGCATAACATTTTTCAGTATTAACAATAAATACCAAATAATACAATACTTATCTATGGACGTTGACAGTGAGACAATGTTATTTAAAGGCCCAACTTAGTTCTGGCACATAATATTACCGTGTCATCCAGTTTGTATCAATCTGTCCGTGTTTGATGGCACAGTGTGTCATAGAATTTTTAATAATACGACTCCCATTGCGAGTGGCTACTGCAAATGGCTGATTCATTACTGGAAACTTTAGTGTTGTGATCGCTAAAAACACACTGTCTCTTCACCTTGTCCCTATTGCAGGTAGCAACATTAAAAATTCCTGGCAGATTAAAAATGTGTGCCGGAGTGAGACTCGAACTTGGGACCTTTGCCTTTCGCGGGCAAGTGCTCTATCAACTGAGCTCCCAAAGTACGACTGACGACCCATCCGCACAGCTTCAATTCTGCCAGTACCTCGTCTCCTAGTTTCCTAATCTCACAGAATCTCTTCTGCGAACCTGCAGAACTAACACTCCTGAGGGCAACATTAAAGATTTCTGAAATAGGTCTAACGCCATAATACGTTTCTGAACCACCGAGAAGTTCTTGCAGAACAATAGAGAATAGTTAATAATTTTTGTAACAATGAAAACATCTTTACTGTTTCTGATTACATTTTTTGACAATGTTAATTACTGAATTATGTCTCGGAAAGAACTATTTAAAATTCATGGACATTCGAAATGTTAACGACCATCGAAAGCACGTAACACAGTAGCAAACAATGCATCGTGAAAACACACAAAAATGCGCATTGTAAGTAAAGAAGTAGTGAAAATAAACTTAAATACGTTTATTTTTGTATTGTGGGAATGAGCAGAAAGTTCCATATGTAAAACATTACGAAACGGCACTAATTTGCTAGGTATATACAATAAATTGAATCGACATGACCGTACTTCAGTCTCTTATTTTCAATGCCGAAATATATCATTAGCGCTTTACATCTCGACAACAAGTCCAGTTCTTTATTTTATGTTTTTGTGTCGCTAGAAGGCTAAATTCCTCCTAATTTATTACTCTGTAACCACATTGAGGGGGAAATAAAAAAAGTTATTATTAACTTTGTAATGCGCTACACTAATAATAAAATCTTTTCCCCAAATTTCCCGTGACTACCGCCATAGCTATAGAATAATGCCTATGAGCTAGTCTTTAGTGGTGTTATTAGGAATCAAAACTGTCGTTCATTGTAGAAATAGTAAGCCATTTAATTTTGGAACATTATACGGTATTTTTTGCCAGCGAGCGAAATGCGAATGCAGGATAGCAGAGTTTGTTCACATTTTTCTTGTCTCTAGATAATATTTGACTTGCATTAAGCTACTGCTGTCCTCATATTGAGGCTTTTTGACGTTCGCAAATAATTTTATCATCGGTTTGAATTCTGACTGTTACTGACAAAGTATTGAACCCGAGTAACAACTCGAGTGAAATCCAGAATCCTTTCAATAATACACAGCATTGCGATTAAAAGTAGAAGGAAATGCGACTGAAATTATTTTGGCATCAGATTATTGTAAAAGGCGCTAATTATATGTCAGGGAACCTACACGAGATGATAGGTGTGCACTAAGGTAAGACTTCGGCTTACAATTCGTTTCGAAAATCAGAGGTACATTCACCATAAAGATACGGGCAGAAGAGAAGCTGTGAGAATGGATAATGAGTAGTTCCTGGATAGTTCAGCTAGTAAGAGCTCAGTTCACAAAACCTTTCGAGTTGAAGTCTGGTACATAGTTTCAATCCGTCACAGTTTTGATTTTGTTAAGTTCTTTGGAAATTGAACTTGGAGAAAACTATATACCTTCCTTTATAGCGGTTAAAGAGGTCTTATGCAAATACAGATCACTTTTCCTGTTAAGAATTCACTGCATTTCGTTTTACGCGAACCAATGATAGTAGCCATGAATCTTCTGAGTGGTTATGTGTACTGGCATGGCATTGTCAGTATTCTCACCCTTCAACAACAGCCCACTCTTAGTGTCTGTACTTAAACACTATAAGTTTGTTGTTGCTGTCCTTTCCTTGATATACTTCGTCACTACTCAAAAATTCCACAGAGTATTATTTCAGAGGTTGCATCTAATTCAACAAGGTCTCGCGTTTTAGTATCAGTGACGCTGATGCACAAATTATTGGCCAGTGGTGAGAAAAATACATGTGACCGGAATCGGGCAGCGACTCGGCTGTATTTTGTGACGTCCTCATGAGCGGAATGGCACTCGCCACTCCAAAAATGTTTTCACTAATGCCAATAAATCATCTGACTGACCTGATGGGGTTCGAGTGACGTAAATATGTTAAATTGTCTCACCATTTCAACGTACAGATCCTTTCTGAATTATATCAGCCAAATTATTTGAGTGGACGTGAAATCAATAGCCACTGCGTAAGTAGCTTACTTATGCTGCTGTTACATATGCTATTACTGAAATGTGTGAATTTGTTACGACACACGTGTAATTCCATTCAGTTTAAACGTCGTCAGTGATAATAGTTTTTCACCTGTTGCTTGCTTACTATGAGATTGTGGTGTTCGCATCTATATACAGCGTGGTCCATTGATCGTGACCGGACCAAATATCTCACGAAATAAGAGTCAAACGAAAAAACTACAAAGAACGAAACTTGTCTAGCTTAAAAGGGGAAACCAGATGGTGCTATGGTTGGCCCACTAGATGGCGCTGCCATAGGTCAAACGGATATCAACTGTGTTTTTTTTAAAATATGAACCCCCATTTTTTTATTACATTTATTCGTGTAGTACGTAAAAAAATATGAATGTTTTAGTTGGACCACTTTTTTCGCTTTGTGATAGATGGCGCTGTAGTAGTCACAAACATATGGCTCTCAATTCTAGACGAAGAGTTGGTAACAGGTAGGTTTTTAAATTAAATTACGGAACGTAGGTACGTTTGAACATTTTATTTCGGTTGTTCCAATGTGATACATGTACCTTTGTGAACTTATCATTTTCGAGAAAGCATGCTGTTATAGCGTGATTACCTGTAAATACCACATTAATGCAATAAATGCTCAAAATGATGTCCGTCAACCTCGATGCATTTGGCAACACGTGTAACGACATTCCTCTCAATAGCGAGTAGTTCGCCTTCCGTAATGTTAGCACATGCCATGACAATGAGCTGACGCATGTTGTCAGGCGTTGTCGGTGGATCACGATAGCAAATATCCTTCAACTTTCCCCACAGAAAGAAACCCGGGGATGTCAGATCCGGTGAACGTGCTTCGACGACCAATACACCTGTCATGAAATATGCTACTCAATACCGCTTCAACCGCACACGAGCTAAGTGCCGGACATCCATCATGTTGCGTAGTACATCGCCATTCTGTCATGCAGTGAAACATCTTGTAGTAACATCGGTAGAACATTACGTAGGAAACCAGCATACGTTGCACCATTTAGATTGCCATCGATAAAATGGGGGCCAGTTATCCTTCCTCCCATAATGCCGCCCCATACATTAATCCGCCAAGGTCGCTGATGTTCCACTTGTCGCGACTATCGTGGATTTTCCGTTCCCCAACAGCGCATATTATTCTGGTTTATGTTACCGCTGATGGTGAATGACGCTTCGTCGCTAAATAGAACGCTTGCAAAAAATCTGTCATCGTTGTAATTTCTCTTGTGCCCAGTGGCAGAACTGTACACGACGTTCAAAGTCGTCGCCATGCAATTCCTGGTGCATAGAAATATGGTACGGGTTTAATCGATGTTGATGTAGCATTCTCAACACTGACGGTTTGGAGATTCCTGATTCTCGCGTAATTTGTCTGCTACTGATGTGTGGATTAGCCGCGACAGCAGCTAAAACACCTACTTGAGCATCATCGTTTGTTGCAGGTCGTGGTTGACGTTTCACACGTGGTTGAACACTTCCTGTTTCATTAAATAACGTAACTATCCGGCGAACGGTCCGGATACTTGGATGATGTCGTCCAGGATAACGAGCAGCATATATAGAACACGCCCGTTGGGCACTTTGATCACAATAGCCATACATCAACACGATATCGACCTTTTCCGCAATTGGTAAACGGTCTATTTTAACATGGGTAATGTATCATGAAGCAAATACCGTCCGCACTGGCGGAATGTTGCGTGATACCACGTATTTACACGTTTACGACTATTACAGCGCCATCTCTCACAAAGCGAAAAAAGTGGTCCAACTAAAATATTAATATTTCTTTACGTACTATGTATGTAATAAAAAATGGGGGTTCCTATTTAAAAAGAATGCAGTTGATATCCGTTTGACCTATGGCAGAGCCATCTAGCGGCCCAACGATAGCGCCATCTGGTTTCCCCCTTAAAGCTAGACGAGTTTCGTTCTTGGTAGTTCTTTCGTTTGATGCTTATTTCGTGAGAAATTTGGCCCGGTCACTATCAATGGACCACCCTGTATATCACTAGACCTTCGCTTTTGGTACTGGTGCTTTAAATAAAAAATATAAATGAAAATACCAGACCATAAAAGGTGGACAACGAAACCTGACACAACATGGTTGTCTATGAAGTCTACTAGTAACGCAACATTTTCTTCGGACAGGGAGTAACAACTTCCATGGGGTGTGCCCCCGCTCGCCATCCGACCCTTCGCAGACTTTCTCAGCTGGCTACTGCAGTTTTATAACAGTATATTGTAATCATCTTTGTTCTCGTTTCCTGACGTTCCTGTAAATTTAATACACCTCGTTCAGACCAGTATCTGAAGCGACAGCTGGGAAGAGCAGCAATAATATTAGGTACTACTCAGCAATATCCTTTTGGCAACTTTGTCACGTAGCAAGCAAGAAAAAAAGGGGTTTCATGTCCCTTTCACGACAGGGGCATTACAGAGAGATAAAATAGTACCTTGGATACACAAGGATGAGACAAGAGTTGCCCGTACATCCACATTTAGTGATTATCTGTAATCACATAAAACCTAAACTCAGATGAACAGACTGATAGTTCAGCTCCAGTTCATTGGTGAAATGCAAGTCTAGTAAATAATAGTGATACGTTCTCTCTATTAGGCAGGTCATTCTCTGAGGTTCGGCTTTGTCCAGTCCCACTGGTTTTCTGCCACAATGCATTAACCTCGATGTCAGTTATCTGGTGTGTTCTTCATACGGTCCTCTTCCCACTCGCCATTACCTGTAGTGGATCTTTTATGATGCAGAATTTTCTCATACAGTGTCTATACAGTTTCTCTTAATTATTTCCTTTATTTACGCCGTGTAACACATTCTCACTCCTAATTTTATCTGTCCATTATGCACCTCCTACTCTTCCCCAGATCCACATTTCAAAAGCCAAAATGCGTCTCTGCTGGCTGTGTCGCATTATACAGTACTGGTACCACATGCGGCAACACTCCACATCCACAAAATACAGTTCACCAATATTTTCCTTAATCAGTTACTTAATGAACCATAGAAAATATTTCTCCTACGGTAAAACATTTCTTTTTCATTAACTACCTTCGCTTTTATTTTTTTCTTACATTTCTCGTCACTGTTCATTTTGAATCAAAGTACTTGTAGTTATTAACTTGTTACACTAACTAGGAACAAATTACAACTTTATCTTCCTTGCTTGCCTTCGAAGAGCTATTGCCCTAGTCTTCTTCACATTTATCTTCACCGCGCCAGGTAGCCGCGCGGTCTTAGCCGTCTTGTCACGGTCCGCGCGGTTCCCCCCGTCGGAGGTTCAAGTCCTCCCTCGGGCATGGATGTGTGTGTCGCCCTTAGCGTAAGTTAATTTAAGTTAGATTAAATAGTGTGTAAGCTTAGGGACCGATGACCTCAGCAGTTTGGTCCCATAAGACCTTACCACAAATTTTCAGTTTCCATTTATCTTAGTTCCACAATCCTTACAGCTAGGAGTTAATTTCTTTTAACATGTTGTTAATTTCTCTTCCATTTTCATTTCATAATGGCTTGTCATCAATTAATCTAGAATTGCCACCCCACTCTTTTATTGTAAGTGCCGGCCGGGGTGGCCAAGCGGTTAAAGGCGCAACAGTCTGGAACCGCGCGACCGCTACGGTCGCAGGTTCGAATCCTGGCTCGGGCATGGATGTATGTGATGTCCTTAGGTTAGTTAGGTTTAAGTAGTTCTAAGTTCTAGGGGACTGATGATCTTAGAAGTTAAGTCCCATAGTGCTCAGAGCCATTTTTTTATTGTAAGTAATTTTAGCCAAATCATTTAAATATTCAACGGAGTAGGTGAAAGACAAGAGACTTGTGCAACGTCTCTCCCTTTGTGAATTTGTTCAGGCATCGCATCTCCTATCCAATAAGTAAAGCAATTATGGGACCTGATATGATAGATAGGATATAGATTCTCCTCTGTTGGTACTATGCTGTCTACAGAAGTACATAGCAATTTGGATCAGTGAGACTCATGACTCTCTTGGACACACAGAAGCACTGACTCTCTATCTCTCTCTCTCTCTCTCTCTCTCCCTCCCTCTCTCTCTCACACACACACTCACTCACACTGGATTGGCATATTTAAGACTCAAGGCTTGAACCTGTGACACGACACCGACGCACTACAGTGTCTTTGTTTGTTAGGATATTTATTAAAAAGGGTAGAGAATAAGTTAAGAAGTTTATGCGAGAACTACATTAGGTAATAAACTGATTGCCCGTAAGTAATGCAAGGGATTGTAGCATTTAGAGGAGGGCCGTATATTATGTGAATATTGCGGTTCGAAGCGACGAATGGCGTGTGTGTAGAGACGATATTTGAGCAGCTGTTGCCTGTCATGTGCTTAGTGACTGTTACAGCACATCCCGAGTTAGCTGTCCATGAACTTGGGCTAATAATTGAAGGAAGGCATGTGGTTCATAGCATCCCGGTGTCTAAAAAGAGCCTAGAGTTGATTTTCAGTATCTACGACCATATATATTTGGCCCATATTGGAACTGCCGGTAACGCTGGTCCGATTGGTTGGTTGGCTGATTTGGGTGAGGGGACCAAACAGCGAAGTCATGGGTCCTGTCGGATTAGGGAAGGATTGGCAAGGAACTCGGCCGCGCCCTTTCAAAGGAACCATCCCAGCATTTGCCTGAAGCGATTTAGGGAAATCACGGAAAATCTGAATGAGGATGTTCAGACGCTAGTTTGAACCGTCGTCCTGCCGAATGGGAGTCCAGTGTGCTAACCGCTCCTCCCTCTCTCTCAGTGGTGTACCTGAGACAATGTTTCAACACACTTAAACCACGACACAGGATCTAACAACCCTACCACAACAAAGATCAAAAATTAATTATGATTGCAGTGTTGCTCACGTTGCTAAATATTGCATTTTCGGGCAGCAACAAAGTTATATTATGTGGCAGGTGTCATTAGAGCACAGTTAATAAAGTCGTTTCATGAAATAATGGATAAACTAGGCACACATCTTTTCGTGTTTCCCACGCTGGTCTCGTTGTGAACTCATGCCTCAATCGTCGAAAATCTAGGTGGTGATGATTCCAAGCTCGGATGCAAAAAGGCCTAGGTGTTATTCTGCGATATTCAAAAGTTTTATAGATGTGTTTCATAAACCATTCTTGAAGATTAAACTTTTGCAAGTTAGCGCAATGGTAATGTAAAAAAATTAATCGGCACTCCGAATTTAAGTTACACTTCTTTTTTATTACTTTGGTTGCACCATCACTTAACAATATAATATCTTACTCACTGTTAAACTTCACATTTCATAACCTGACTACAGTTTGCGTCTTTTCAACATGACGACCAAGACTAGACTCTCTAATAACCGTTTACGCGCCCAAAAATCAGAGATACAAGTAGTGACAAAAGGAAGAATACACATAAGAATAATATCATTGCAATATAAACACATCGATGTATCAAAGTACCTCTACATTAATGAAATCAAATCTGAATGTTGTCACAGAAACATGTTAACTATTTTACAGAAACACAGTGAAATATTTGCTGGTATCGAGAGGTTGAGGTGAGGTGTCGTAATGATTATGTAATTCAAGTACCATTACAAGGAGTACCGCAAGAGACTGAACGTCATGTCGCTTCTGCGGACATATGGAGTGAGACGGTGCACTGATAGTCAAATCGCTCCCATTTTGAGTGTGGTGCGTCTAGAACACGTTTCTACCGACACTGATTAGAGGAAAATGCACCGTGTAGGTTTCAACAGACGACCGTCGCTTTTGCATCCATGCTGTATCATGGTTTTGGTCAAACATTGTGTGAGACTACTAAATACATTAAGTAATAAGGTTTCCAAAATACTAAGAGAAAATATGTGGTTGATTGGAAATAAAATAGCGACTTACAACATAATAGCCTGATGGTGTTGAATGTTCATCTTTAAAATGGCGTATAGTCGTCTCTTTGCGTCATCCACGTCCTGCGAGGAGACAAATGTGCTGTTCGGAAGTGGTTCAGTTACTGCAGATGTCCATTCGACAGACTCGTCGCCGTCTGTGTACTGCTCTCCATCATTATATCTCTGTCGACCAGCGGCAGTCACATCTCTCGCTTCATGCAGCTGATTGCGGTGTCCATTCTGCCCGAACAAGCGTATACTGGTGACGTTCTTGTTGAGAACAGCAATCTCGGCCATGACGTGGATCATGAGGCAGACGAAGAAAATGTCGAGGAGGATGCTTATCTCGGATACGGCGACGACGCCGACGACCTGCAGTGCGAAGACGATCTCGTAGGTGGGCGACTGCTGGGTGTCGAGCGGCAGCCAGAGGACCAGTGGCTCGCGGCGCACCACCATTGTGGAGTTGCCCACCGTCACCGACTCCGGAGCGCCAGTCACCGGACCCAGAGCCCACAGCGACACGGACGTCAGCGGCAGCACCTGCAGCGTACGTTAACAAAGGCGACAGTGAGCCGGTGTGGTGTCAGATTATCCTAGCCTATGACAATTTTGAACTCATGGTTCTCTTCGCCTGTACACTAGCAAGCTGGGCAAAAGACAAATTTCATTTTGCAGGCAATTCACAGTTCTTATATTTGTGTCATAACCAAAGGAAACGTCTCAGAAAACTTTGTCTGGAACCGAAGAAGGTGATACATTTCTTATAAATAACAGCATTTATTTACACAGGGATATTCGTAAGTACCAGTGATGTTTCAGGAAACAGCTGCTTGCAGGCTGCAAGATATACAGAGTTTTGCTTCGTGATACAAAACGTGGCGTAGTTGTAAATCGCACTACTAGGAGGCATCTACATTTACATCTACATCTACATCCACACTCCGCAAGCCACCTGACGGTGTGTGGCGGAGGGTACCTTGAGTACCTCTATCGGTTCTCCTTCTATTCCAGTCTCGTATTGTTCGTGGAAAGAATGATTATCGGTATGCCTCTGTGTGGACTCTAATCCCTCTGATTTTATCCTCGTGGCCTCTTCGCGAGATATACGTAGGAGGGAGCAATATACTGCTTGACTCTTGGGTGAATGTATGTTCTCGAAACTTCAACAAAAGCCTGTACCGACCGTCTCTCTTGCAGAGTCTTCCACTGGAGTTTATCTAACATCTCCGTAACGCTTTCACGATTACTAAATGATCCTGTAACGAAGCGCGCTGCTCTCTGTTGGATCTTCTCTATCTCTTCTATCAACCCTATCTGGTACGGATCCCACACCAGTGAGCAGTATTCAAGCAGTGGGCGAACAAGTGTACTGTAACCTACTTTTTGGACTGCATTTCCTTAGGACTCTTTCAATGAATATCAGTCTGGCATCTGCTTTACCGACGATCAACTTTATATGATCATTCCATTTTAAATCACTCGTAATGCGTACTCCCAGATAATTTATGGAATTAACTGCTTCCAGTTGATGACCTGCTATATTGTAGCAAAATTGTGGTGTGCGTACTGTAAGACCTTCGGTAAACACACCATCAGATTATTTGACTTGTCGCTCTAACGAAGTAGGCGAGTGTCAGCAATATGTCTCGTGCTCTTAACGTGGCGTGTTTATCTTCGGCCGTTAGGTCAGACGATAGAAATGCCACTTGCACTCTTAGTGTAGCAGATTGACTGTGACCAACTTTAAACAGAACTTGATTAATTTTCACACACTTTTATTAAAATAATAAAAAGCATAGACATTATATAACTTGATTCTGGATGCTGTTTACAACTGACAATCTGAAGTTCCTTTGGTCTTGGTACGTTAATCTTATTCTCACATATCTCTGATACTTGACAAAGTGTCTATTCATTTATCTTCATGGCTATGTACAGGAATATGATAATCTTCTTAGGTGCAGACTGAAACTTGACTATAGACTGGTACAGACCAATGCAGACTGGTACAGACAAATGCAGACTGACTAATCGGAGGTCTGTACACTCGTTATAATACCTCGCGCGTTCATGTATCACTGCGCGAGTGTGATCCACCAGGAGAAAAGGTTCTACGTTAGCAGCAATCTCATTGGCTGCGTTACATATTAATACGCGGATCGGCGGAAGCAGAATTTGGTCCGTCTCTAGGGCAGCGCCATCTCGTAGTGTGGAGACTGACGAGCGCTGCGCCTGCGCTGTTGTGCTTAGCGGGGCGCGCTCTAGTGGGAAAGTTGTGTATGCGCTGACTAAGCGGAACTATGTACACAACATAAATGATAAAGGATCTTTCTTTCTTTGTATTCGCAGCATATTACACTGGTCTACATTGAGATTCAATTACCTTTTCGTACACCATGCGCCAATGCGTTGCAGATCCTCCTGCATTTCGGTACAATTTTCCATCGTTACAACCTCTCGATATACTACAGCATCATCCGCAAAAAGCCTCAGTGAACTTCCCATGTTATCCACAAGGTCATTTATGTATATTGTGAATAGTAACGGTCCTACGACACTCCCCTGCAGCTACCTGAAATCGCTCTTACTTCGGAAGACTTCTCTCCATTGAGAATGACATACTGCGTTCTGTTATTGAGGAACTCTTCAATCCAATCACACAATTGGTCTGGTAGTCCATATGGTCTTACTTTGTTCATTAATCGACTGTGTGGAAGTGTATCAAACGCCATGCGGAAGTCAAGAAACACAGCATCTACCTGGAAACCCGTGTCTATGGCCCTCTGAGTCTCGTGGACGAATAGCGCGAGCTGGGTTTCACACGATCGTCTTTTTCGAAACACATGCTGATTCCTACAGAGTAGATTTCTAGTCTCCAGAAAAGTTATTATACCCGAACACAGTACGTGTTCCAAAATTCTACAACTGATCGACGTTAGAGATATAGGTCTATAGTTGTGGACATCTGTTCGACGTCCCTTCTCGAAAACGGGGATGAACTGTGCACTTTTCCAATATTTTGGAACGCTACGCTATTCTAGAGAGCTACGGTACACCGCTGCAAGAAGGGGAGCAAGTTCCTTCGCGTACTCTGTGTAAAATTGAACTGGTATCCCATCAGGTCCAGCGTCCTTTCCTCATTTGAGCGATTTTAATTGTTTCTCTATCCCTCTGTCGTCTATTTCGATATCTACCATTTTGTCATCTGTGCGATAATCTAGAGAAGGAACTACAGTGCAGTCTTCCTCTGTGAAACAGCTTTGGAAAAACACATTTAGTATTTCGGTCTTTCGTCTGTTATCCTCTGTTTCAGTACCATTTTGGTCACAGAGTGTCTGGACATTTTGTTTTGCTCCATCTACCGCTTTGACATAAGACCAAAATGTCTTAGGATTTTCTGCCAAGTCAGTACATACAACTTTACTTTCGAATTCGTTGAACGCCTCTCGCGTAGCCCTCCACACACTACATTTCTCTTCGTGTAATTTTTGTTTGTCTGCATTGCTTTTTCTGTATTTATGTTTGCTGTGAAGTTCCCTTTGCTTCCGTAGCAGTTTTCTAACTCAGTTGTTGTACTATGGTTGCTCTTTTTTTCTCTTACGATCTTGCTTGGCACATACTCATCTAATGCATATTGTACCATGGTTTTGAACTTTGTCCACTGATCCTCAACACTATCTGTACTTGAGATAAAACTTTTGTATTGAGCCGTCATGTCTGTCATAAGATGTAACAAGTCTTGCGCTCCATGTTGTTACATCAAAGCAGTTCACGCGTGCAGCTAGTCAACGCAATGAATCGATTTCCGAAGTGGACTGGTGTTGTGCGTGCACACACGTCCTACACTCTCATTTACCACATCAGAAATGGTGCGCATAATGAACACCTATAATGTGAGTTAAAAAACTTGTAGAGATACGCTTTATATTGGTGTATTTACTTTCTCTGCTTTTCTGATTTCCATGCAGTAATCTTCTGACAACCAAGAGGTACATAGGGACAAACCTGCATATTTAATACCAGTGTATGATATATTTAATAGCTTGCCACTGCTAGTGACTCCTACGACGTATCGGGGTCACAAAAATACAGTGTGAAAGAAATAATTCTGTAACTTTGAAGAAGATCAAAAATTAAATGATATTGGAAACATGAGAAATATTTGAAAGAGTTTCATCTGTTCTAAGGCTGCTTTCATTGGGAACACGTATTCATTGTTCTTGAAAAACTGCTACAGCGTGAAACTGTCAGGTTATTTCCACCAGCAGTTGTTACAGGTAGCACACTTCTTGTCCCAGTTGTTACAGGTAAGCAGCTTCGTAAGAGTCAACATGATTTAACGATCATTTACACTATAAAATATGTGAAACATAACTTGCTCTTTATTCGCATGAAGTGCTGAGTGCTATTGACAAGGGATTTCAGATCGCTTCCGTATTCCTGGATTTCCGGAAGGCTTTTGACACTGTACCACACAAGCGGCTCGTACTGAAATTGCGTGCTAATCGAATATCGTCTCAGTTATGTGACTGGATTTGCGATTTTCTGTCAGAGAGGTCACAGTTCGTAGTAATTGACGGAAAGTCATCGACTAAATCAAATGGTTCAAATGGCTCTGAGCACTATGGGACTCAACATCTTAGGTCATAAGTCCCCTAGAACTTACAACTACTTAAACCTAACTAACCTAAGGACATCACACACACCCATGCCCGAGGCAGGATTCGAACCTGCGACCGTAGCAGTCCCGCGGTTCCGGACTGCAGCGCCAGAACCGCACGGCCACCGCGGCCGGCAGTCATCGAGTAAAACAGAAGTGATTTCAGGCGTTCCTCAAGGTAGTGTTATAGGCCCTTTGCTGTTCTTTATCTATATAAACGATTAGGGAGATAATCTGAGCAGCTGTCTTCGGTTGTTTGTAGGTGACGCTGTAGTTTATTGACTAATAAAGTCATCAGAAGATCAAAACAAACTGCAAAACGATTTAGAAAAAATATCTGAATGGTGCCAAAAGTGGCAGTGGACCTTAAATAAAGAAAAGTGTGAGGTCATCCACATGAGTGTTAAAAGGAACTAGTTAAACTTCGGTTACACGATGAATCAGTCTAATCTAAAAGCCGTAAATTCAACTAAATACGTAGGTATTAAAATTACGAACAACTTAAATTGGAAAGAACACATAGAAAATGTTGTGGGGAAGGCTAACTAAAGACTGCGTTTTATTGGCAGGACACTTAGAAAATGTAACAGAACTGCTAAGGAGACTGCCTACACTACGCTTGGCCGTCCTCTTTGAGAATACTGCTGCGCGGTGTGGGATCCTTACCAGATAGGACTGACGGAGTACATCGAAAAAGTTCAATGAAAGGCAGCCCGTTTTATATTATCGCGAAATATGGGAGAGAGTGTCACAGAAATGATACAGGATTTGGGCTGGAAATCATTAAAAGAAAGGCGTTTTTCCCCACGAAATTCCAATCACCAACTTTCTCCTCGCCGGCGGAAGTGGCAGAGCGGTTCTAGGCGCTGCAGTCTGGAACCGCGCGACCGCTACGGTCGCTGGTTCGAATCCTGCGTCGGGCATGGATGTGTGTGATGTCCTTAGGTTAGTTAGGTTTAAGTAGTTCTAAGTTCTAGGGGACTGATGACCTCAGAAGTTAAGTCCCATAGTGCTCAGAGCCATTTGAACCATCTTTAGCCCGCCTCTCCTTACTGTTGCGTAAGAAGTCATACTCAAGAGGCAGAAATCTACAACAGCAGTCCACAGCAACAGTGAGGCATCCGTCGATGACAGATGCTGTGCTGGGTTTGAGTGGCCAGTATTTATACTTGCTAGCTATAGTTTTATTTTGAGAAAGCGGGACTTCGGGGCATGTAGCGGTGTCGAGAGAAAGCAGCATAAGCTGACTCAGCCCTCCATTGCTTCTGGTGGACGTCTTGCACTAAGGTGCATCAGCAGAATTCCAAACTTGGCAGCAGATTTTCCCAGGTAGGAAGTTACCTCATCTGGCCAAATTCTGTGAATTTGTTGGCGCAGCACTGCTTCCTCCTTTAAAGTATCGAGAGCGCCGAATCCCAGGCTGTTGCTAAATCTCTGGATCACTTAAATATTACTTAGTACATTTTACATTTCTCCTTCGTACACCTATTTATACCTTCCACTCTGTCAGTCTGCCAGTCTAGTGCAGCTCATACATTTCATGGCTGGTGTCCTAATGGCTGGTTATGTTCTAGGCCTAGTCACCACTTGGTCGGTATATGGCAGACGGCAAATTCAAGATACACATAGTCTGCATAACTGAGCACCAGAGATAGCGCCTATTAGTGAGATTCCCATCACCATTATTTTGAGGTGGTATGTACTGCGATACTGTTGGATGAACTGAAACATGTGATTCGCTCTGATGTGCCCCTTCTGCACTGCTATGAGCTCGTCCAGCAGATAAAGATGTGAAGGTATAGTTCAGGAAGTTCATGTTGCTAGCTGGTATCATTCCCAAAGGTTTTCTAGTCAAACACAGTAGCGGACATTTTAGGTGGAGAACTGCAACCCTTGTTATAGTTGCTGAAAGTCGTAAATGTGTCCCAACATTTATTAATATTCTGCTGCCACGTGGCTCAGAGAGCTTTGTACCTTTAAATCATCCTTGATCGCAGTAATTTGCGATAACTACTACTGAATCGTATACTGAGTATACCCGGTGGAAATAGGGTTGCCGAGCAAGGATGTCTTGTGGGCATCCTTCTGCTCCTGACCCTCCTAAAAACAGTGCTATAGGTCTCTTTGGCACTTTTGGATCATCCTGGAAGGCATTACACAAAAACCATTCACTGTGTGCTACTTCCGCTCCCAATGTTCCATGCCTCTCTACTGATGTCATGCTAGACTCCGGTATGTTCGACATCAACATGCTAATGACCTTGAGAGTGGTGTGCTGAAAACATGACCTCTACATTGCATAGGACGACGCCATTGACAGAGGATGACACGGCGTTCGGTCGAGCACGATTGGCTCGTCACGTCCAGAATGCGGAAATTTTCTAATCTTTATCTATGTGGAAGGAGTGGAAGGAGTATATAGAGGGTCTATACAAGGGCGATGTACTTGAGGACAATATCATCGAAACGGAAGAGGATATAGATGAAGATGAAATGGGAGATACGATACTGCGTGAAGAGTTTGACAGAGCACTGAAATACCTGAGTCGAAAGAAGGCCCCGGCAGTAGACAACATTCCATTAGAACTACTGACGGTCTTGGGACAGAACTCTACCATCTGGTGAGCAAGATGTATGAGACAGGCGAAATACCCTCAGACTTCAAGAAGAATATAATAATTCCAATCCCAAAGAAAGCAGGTGTTGACAGATGTGAAAATGACCGAAATATCAGTTTAATAAGTCACAGCTGCAAAATACTAACGCGAATTCTTTACAGAGGAATGGAAAAACTAGTAGAAGCCGACCTCGGGGAAGATCAGTTTGGATTCCGTAGAAATATTGGAACACGTGAGGCAATACTGAGCTTACGACTTATCTTAGAAGAAAGATTAAGAAAAGGCAAACCTACGTTTCTAGCATTTGTAGACTTAGAGAAAGCTTTTGACAATGTTGATTGGAATACTCTCTTTCAAATTCTAAAGCTGGCAGGGGTAACATACAGGGAGCGAAAGGCTATTTACAATTTGTACAGGAACCACATGGCAGTTATAAGAGTCGAGGGGTATGATAGGGAAGCAGTGGTTGGGAAGGGTTGTAGCCTATTCCCGATGTTATTCAATCTGTATATTGAGCAAGCAGTAAAGGAAACAAAAGAAAAATTGGGAGTAGGTATTAAAATCCACGTAGAAGAAATAAATATTTTGAGGTTCGCCGATGATATTGTAATTCTGTCACAGACAGCAATGGACTGGGAAGAGCAGTTGAACGGAATGGACAGTGTCTTGTAAGGAGGATATAGAATGAATATCAATAAAAGCAAAACGAGGATAATGAAATGTAGTCGAATTAAGTCGGGTGATGCTGACGGAATTAGATTAGGAAATGAGACACTTAAAGTAGTAAAGGAGATTTGCTATTTGGGGAGCAAAATAACTCATGATGGTCGAAGTAGAGAAGATATAAAATGTAGACTGGCAATGGCAAGGACAGCGTTTCTGAAGAAGAGAAATTTGTTAATATCGAGTATAGAATTAAGTGCCAGGAAGTCGTTTCTGAAAGTATTTGTATGGAGTGTAGCCATGTAGGGAAGTAAAACATGGACGATAAATAGTTTTGACAAGAAGAAAATAGAAGGTTTTGAAATGTGGTGCTACAGAAGAATGCTGAAGATTAGATGGGTAGAGCATATAACTAATGAGGAGGTATTGAATAGAATTGGGGAGAAGAGGAGTTTGTGGCACAACTTGACAAGAAGAAGGGACTGGTTGGTAGGATATGTTCTGAGGCATCAAGGGATCGCAAATTTAGCATTGGAGGGCAGCGTGGAGTGTAATAATAGTAGAGGGAGACCAAGAGGTGAATACACTAAGCAGAAACAGCAGGATGTAGGTTGCAGTAGGTACTGGGAGATGAAGAAGCTTGCACAGGATAGAGTAGCATGGAGAGCTGCTCAAACCCGTCTCTGGACTGATTACCACAACAACAACAACATCTGTGTGCAATAGTAAAGGTATGGTTTTCTTGAGGTAATTACTGGAATACAGTCTTCGAAATTCTAAAGGTTTCAGGGGTAATATAGATGGATCTAAAGGTTATTTACAACTTGTACTCAAACCAGACTGCTAGCAGTCGTAGCGCCTATCCCTGATGTTCTTAAGTCTGTACATTGAGCAGTCAGTAAGGGAAACGAAGGAGAAATCTGGTAAGGGAATTAAAGTTCACTGAGAAGAAATGAAAGCTTCCGGTTTGGCCGGTCACATCATAATTCTGTCAGAGATGGAAAACTGTTCGGATTGTCAGCTGGATATAACGGACAGTATCTTGGAAAGAGGGTATAAGATGAACATCGACGACAGTAAAACAGGATAGGCCGGCCGCTGCGACCGAGTGGTACTAGGCACTTCAGTCCGGAACCGCTCTGCTGCTACGGTCGCAGGTTCGAATCCTGTCTCGGGCATGGATGTGTGTGGTGTCCTTAGCCTAGATAGGTTTAAGTAGTTCTAAGTCTAGGGGACTGATGACCTCAGATGTTAAGTCACACAGTGCTTACAGCCATGTGAACTATTTGAAAACAAGGATAACGGAATATAATCCAAATAAACGAGACGAGGGCGTGGAAAATGAGATACTGAGAACAGTGAAATAAGTTTGCTTTTGCATAGCTCCAATTTTCTACCCCATACTTCCAGAATCTGAGCTTGTTCTGCCTCTTCGAGGAACCTGTCGACCTCAGGGCGTTGTGCCCTAATCGTCCTTCCGTCTTTTAATAATCTACTAGTGAATTTTCGTCTGCTTCCATGTCTTTCGCTCACAGAAAACAGATTACCGCGCATATTTCACACTAGTCAGGACTTTCAGGTCACTGAGGCGTTTGCCAAAGGGATGTAAATCAGGTTGAGTGGTTCTGATGTGACGTTTGTCTCGCGAAAGACAATTTGGCCCCTGCTTAGAAATGCATTTGGTAAAGCAACATTGATTTTCTCAGATCTAATAGTCTCATTCGTCAACTTCACGATGAACTACCTATCATTCGCTAATGGAAATAGTTAAAGTGATATTTCGACAGTAAGTAAGGTATTGCAAGAAAATCGAATAGTTTACGATGAAAAATAGGGACCGCCATAACTTTACTTTGGTGTACGTTAGTTGTTAGATCACACATTTCTGAATACGTAATGCAGCTAACATATTTCACTTTCCTTTAAATTTGACTCAAGATCTATATTTATCTCCAATATCGAGAAAATGGATTGTGTGTAGTGTACTCACTTCCTTTCCTGGACACAAGCGCAGTATACCGTTAAATACAAAAATTTTCAATGAAATAACGAAATTATTGTAAGGTATTTAAGTTCATACTTGGGACAAAAATAAACGTTTAGTTTGATTATTTATATATTGTTACAAACCCATGATAATTCTCATTTCACCAGCTGTGGAGAGTCCTTATCTTTACTTATGTGCAATACTGGAGCTATGGTTTTTTTGAGGCAGTTACCCTAACACAGTCTTCGAAATTTAAATGTTCTAACGGTAATATAAATGAAAAACCTCTTGTCAGCCGGCCGATGTGGCCGAGCGGTTTTAGGCGCTTCAGTCTGGAAGCGCAGCACCGCTACGAATCCTGCATCGGGCATGGATGTGAGTGCTGTCCTTAGGTTAGTTAGGTTTAAGTAGTTCTAAGTTCTAGGGGACTAATGACCATAGCAGTTGAGTCCCATAGTGCTCAGAGCCATTTGAACCATTTGAACCAATGTCTTGAACTTCAGCCTACTCTTCATCACTACTATATTGTGATCTGAGTCTATATCCACTCCTGGGTACGCCTTACAATCCAGTATCTGATTTCGGAATCTCTGTCTGACCATGATGTAATCTAATTGAAATCTTCCCGTATCTCCCGGCCTTTTCCAAGTATACCTCCCCCTCTTGTGATTCTTGAACAGGGTATTCGCTATTACTAGCTGAAACTTGTTACAGAACTCAATTAGTCTTTCTCCTCTTTCATTCCTTGTCCCAAGCCCATATTCTCCTGTAACCTTTTCTTCTACTCCTTCCCCTACAACTGCATTCCAGTCGCCCATGACTATTAGATTTTCGTCCCCCTTTACATACTGCATTATCCTTTCAATATCCTCATACACTTTCTCTATCTGTTCATCTTCAGCTTGCGACGTCGGCATGTATACCTGAACTATCGTTGTCGGTGTTGGTCTGCTGTCGATTCTGATTAGAACAACCCGGTCATTGAACTGTTCACTGTAACACACCCTCTGCTCTACCTTCCCATTCATAACGAATCCTACACCTGTTAACAATTAATAGACCCTTAAATCGTAATGCACGGAAAGTAAACACGACTCAAATGTTATAAAACAGTCACCCTGACACCCCTGTTAAGTGGAAGTGAATCATAGGTATTGAATAAAAGATAAGAAAAACGAATACGAGGAGATTTATTATTATGATGAAGGGATGTAAAGGAATAAACGAAGCGATGCAAAATATTTTTTATCTGAAAGCAGCTTCATTCTGTCAGAGATTCCAATGCACATTATTATTCCCCACTCTTTTGGCTACCAAACCGTATTTTCCGACATGATCTCTGTTTAGAGCGATGGCCCTACGTTCCTTACTTTGGGGGCCTATATGCCCTTGTGGTACCACTATACTGATAGACGTATGAACCAGCCACTAAGCTCCCCATAATCCACTAACTGCATGGAAGGTGCGCGGTCCAGACTGTCGGGTGGATGAAGCAAAACATTCCACAGATGTTTTGTGAGTTCCTCTCGCCGGCCGCGGTGGCCGTGCGGTTCTGGCGCTGCAGTCCGGAACCGCGGGGCTGCTACGGTCGCAGGTTCGAATCCTGCCTCGGGCATGGGTGTGTGTGATGTCCTTAGGTTAGTTAGGTTTAAGTAGTTCTAAGTTCTAGGGGACTTATGACCTAAGATGTTGAGTCCCATAGTGCTCAGAGCCATTAGAACTATTTTTTTTTTTTGAGTTCCTCTCGGGAGCGCAGACTTGTATAAGGTCTCCCGATGGGGAAGAAGAAGTTCGTTTGCATTTTGAGGCGACGAACACGTTGAACCGTTTCTTAAGTTTCCTGAGGGTAGCACAATACACTTCAGAGTTGGTAGTTGGACCATGTGGAAGAATATCAAATAGAATAACCCTTTCATAGGGAGATTTTCACTCTGCAGCGGAGTGTGCGCTGATATGAAACTTCCTGGCAGATTAAAACTGTGTGCCCGACCGAGACTCGAACTCTCCTACAGGAGAGCTTCTGTAAAGTTTGGAAGGTAGGAGACGAGGTACTGGCAGAAGTAAAGCTGTGAGTACCGGGCGTGAGTCGTGCTTCGGTAGCTCAGTTGGTAGAGCACTTGCCCGCGAAAGGCAAAGATCCCGAGTTCGAGTCTCGGTCGGGCACACAGTTTTAATCTGCCAGGAAGTTTCATATCAGCGCACACTCCGCTGCAGAGTGAAAATCTCATTCTGGAAATAGAGAATTCCCCAGAACACATGACAATGTAGCAAAAATAGTACATCAACAACTTGCCATACAACATAAACTAATAAAACAACACGTTCCCACATACAAGTATGCACCACCAAATGTGCTGGAGAATGATGAATACAAATTATACTCGAACAGAACCATCATAACAGATAAAACAACACCACATAACAAACCTAACATCATACTCACCAATAAAAAGAAGAAATTAACACAACTAGTCGAAATATGCATACCCAGTACAACAGATATACAGAAGAAAACAGGAGAAAAAATTGAAAAATACATCCAACTGGCTGAGGAAGTCAATGACATGTGGCATCAGGATAAAGTTGACATTATACCAATTATACTATCAACTACAGGAGTCATACCACACAATATCCACCAGTACATCAACGCAATACAGCTACATCTAAACGTATATATACAACTACAGAAATCTGTAATTATTGATACATGTTCAACTAGTCGAAAGTTCCTAAATGCAATTTAACATATACCGTACAGTTAAAAGGAAGTCACGCTTGATCAAGGTTCGCGTCACTTTCCATTTTTAACCAGACATAACGTCTGAGAAAGGGAAGAAAGAAATAATAATAATAAGAATATCATGGAACACATTCATAACTGACCTGCCAGGCCAAGAAGACCACTGCGGCAGATCGGTCGTATCTACTCCTGATCCCTGGGACTCGCTCTGCGTATCGCTTCCTTGTGTCGAGCAGCGTCAACACCAGACGTCCCAGGCGAGCCCTCTGCTGCATGAACAGCACCATCTGCCAACATCAACAGCGCAGGGTGATCCACCACACTGCTCGGCGTGGTAGCTAGGGAGCAGTTCACCGAGGAAAATCGTCAGGAACGCTGAAGTTGGAGTCAAGCAAACAGACGTCGGTAACATCTATACGTAGATCCTTAAGTTCAGCATCATCAAAAAGTTGATACACACCTCCTGAGCAGGATGTTGGATGGTTTACAGACAAAGGTGAAGCACTGCGGTGTTTAAGACTGGTTGTAAAGTCCTGAAACCGACTAAACTCAAAACTGTTAATGTGGTGTGTGGTTTATTCTATCTGACAGATAAGAATGGCAGAGACATTGCAAGCTGTCTAATAGATGATTGATCCCATTCGTCAGACAGAACAACGAGCGAGGTACCGCAATAGTACGAGGGCTATTCGGAAAGTAGGGAACGATACGTCGCGAAATGGAAACCACAGTGGAAATCAAAACTGTTTTATTTGCAACAGTTATCTACAACTTCCAGCTACTTACCTCCATTTTCGCCGATCCGACTTACACGTTTGTCGTAGCGTTATACCAACTTTCCAAAACCCTCGTTATAGAAGGCAGCCGCCAGTGCTTTCCGCCAATTCTCTACGCTGGCCTCCAGCTCGTTGTCTGTGCGAAAATGTTGTCTTCATGTGAGCAGAGATGAAACACAGAGGGAGACAATTACGGGCTGTATTTTGGGTAATCAAACATTTCCAATCGAAAACGATGCACGAGCATCTTTATTGCCCCTGCAGAATGCGGCTGAGAATTGTCTTGAAGAAGAAACCGCACGACAGTTATGTAATGTTGGCTGCATAGCTTCAGGCGAAATTTATCACCAGGCCCTCGTACTTGATGAGACACACTATTGTTCTAGATATCTTTATGTGCTCCCTGTGTGCTCAGAGAGACACTACGCAACACACCTGTGCAAAACTTCATCGGGTTTTCGCTGTGGTTTCCATTTCGCCACCGATCGTTCATTACTTTCCGAATAACTCTCGTATTACACTCGACTCGTGCTTGGGAACGCAGTAGATTCCTATCCGGCTTTCTGGACTCAGTTTCCCGCAGTTTCGCTAAACCACTCAAGAGAGTTGCTGGGATACTTCCTTTGAAATGGCACAGCCAAATTCCTTCTACATCCTTGTGCTATGCATCGTCTCTAATGACCTCATAGTCGACGGGACGTGAAATCCCAGTCGCCATTCCTGTCTTCCGCGTGTGATGTCCACCACATTGTAAACCTTGATTCCTTTCGGCTGAGTCTCAGCAGCTCAAGTTGGTACTGCTCGAAAAATGCTTGATTGGAAGAGTAGAGGCATCACCTGAAGACGTTATTGTGTGGCTGCAGAAAAAATGTGGCTTTCTCATTTCAAAGAGAAGACAAAACCACAGTAAAATTGCTATGTTGGGTAAGTTAAAAGCGCTTCGGAGAAGAATGAATACCGTTGTGGCACAGGAAAAGAGAGATGGGCATTTTTCTTTCTGGGGCTCAGTGGATCCCATATGGAGTGGTTATCAGTAAAAGGGTATGTTAGATGCTGGCTCTTAGTATGTAAAACTATGGATTCCTTTTCACTGTTAGTTGAAACACTCAAACAAGGTTAACGTTCAAACAGAATACGTCTTCTGTGATAGTCCACCTGCTAGTACATACGGCACTGCCATGGTTCAAATGGCTCTGAGCACTATGCGACTCAACTGCTGAGGTCATCAATCGCCTAGAACTTAGAACTAATTAAACCTAACTAACCTAAGGACACCACAAACATCCATGCCCGAGGCAGGAATCGAACCTGCGACCGTAGCGGTCACGCGGTTCCAGACTGAAGCGCCTTTAACCGCACGGCCACACCGGCCGGCGCACTGCCATGGAAAAAATTCAGTAGTTGGATTAGAAATGTTTCCCCATGTGTCCCATTTCATATATTACGACCCTTGACTCATAACAGGGTTTTCAAACAGTAAAAATCGGTTATGTGGCGAGTTCTTGTCTGTCGAAAACTAGCGCTACTCAGGATTGAAAAGAAATGTTCTATATCACGGAACAAATAAACGGAAATCGCCATAGTCAAAATGCAACGAGGAAAGGAAATTCGCCAAAAATGAATGTTTGTTGTTGAAGATGGCTTTTTTTAGAAACTGAGCAGTACACCCCATTATATTCAATTCCTAATCAGTGGCTGGACATACTGACAAATAATTCCTTCTTTTCTTTACCGAACTACTTGTTTCTAAACGTTATTCAGGTGGTCCTAGATGGAAAGATTAGTCCACAAGGAAGTGACAAACATATTGTTCTGACGCAATACAAGCTCTGCTAATAGTTTCCGATATAGAACAGTAGAAACCATTCCATGAACTCTATTCCCCACTCTTTTGGCTTGTGGTGAAACACAATTACTTTGACTGCATGGACACGCACTTAAGTGGATGATTCATATGTTCAAAATTAACTGTGAACTTGTAACAGTGCACAAGACATTTCAATTTTTTGTCTGCCCTGTGGATAAAAGCATGGTTTTGCAGTTGTATTGGTTATAGGTAAAAGGATTTGAAAATAAAGATGTCCCATCACATACCGTACTCCAGTGTTTTAGTATTTATGAAAAATACATTACTTTACAACCTTGGAAAGACAGATATTTCGTCCAAGATAAATTTGGGACATTTTTGATCCTTTTCTTTTTCATTGCGGTATCTGCAGTGTCTCTAACTCAGGACCAACAATGTACTGCCAACAGGCTGCAACAGCATCGACTCACAAACCGTTTTTCGACAACTACAGTTTCCTAGTGGAAACGTTTCCCCTGCTCATCACTTGAATCCTCCAAATTAAGAGAGAAAAAGTCAAGATGGAAATCAAGGAAATGTAACTTTGGTGAAATACGACACTTCATACGTTGGAAACATCTTATCATGTCATTCACAATCTCTTTATGGTTATCAGATTTGTGATATCCAAGAAAGTGCGTACACACTGACTTGTAGGCATTGCAGGCATCATTTTCAGTCTCACTTAAAGAGTTGGAGGAATCTCTATCTTGCATAAGCTGAAGGGTTTGGGAATCAACAAGTACTGCCTCTTTAATCTTTGCACCGGTGGTATTGGGCAACTTTGTCTTCAGGTGTGAAAGTTTCCCTCCTTCGTCGAGAGCTTTTACAGTTATATTCATTAACCCTATGTTAACACACTGGGGTGGGAGATACGGATCTTTAGGGTCAACTAACGGCTCATACGGCACACTCATTTCACCTGGAACGTAGGCGTCTCGCTTGGGTAACTCTGTATGTACGTTATGTTCCTTTCTTGTTGTAACTGTCCCACTCTCAAAGAAGGCAGCAATACTTCTTGTAACCTGATTGCGTCAATAGCCCTATTATTTTCAGAGCGGCACAGGATTTCCAGTCATACGTATCGTAATGTAAGCAACTCAGTAAATCTCGCTTAGTTTCTTGTTAATCGAGTATCAGACTGGAACCAATGGATATTTATTAACATTATGAAGGAGGAATGCCTTTAAATTTGATTTCGAGTCTCCATTCGATCACTCTTTGATTATGATCAAGAATATTACGCCATCTTGCTGGCGTAATATTCTTGATCATAAACAAAGTGGGAAAGTTTTGTTTTTTCTGTACATAGAATCAGGTACGTACCATCCAACGAAATTGCAGATGTCATATGTTCGCTGAGTAAAAATAGCAACAGAAAAAAAGGGTACAGAAAATATATCGCAAACAGCGACAATAATTCTCGGAAACATGCTGTAACATACAATAAATAAGATTAACAAACCCACTGATGATGGTGATACTTGTGGCAGAAACTAGTTTGGGAAAATGAAGAAATAAACGAAGAACAAGGTGTTTTGCATCAAGGCGGACTCAATCTCTGATTTCATTGTCTTTCTATGCAAACACGGACCAACTGGAAGAGTTCCAAGATAAAATTATTGAAAATACTTATGGCAATTTTGTCGGTAGGACTCGGTCAGAAATAAAGGTATAAGCTTTTCAGAATTTTTGTAAATTTAACCCCTATGGTTTGAATTAGTGGGTGAAGCTTTTTCGAAAATAAATCACTATTAAAGAACTACTGAAGTATTGTTAAGGCTAAATCAACGAAAATTCGTGTTTGGATTCTCCGTTAGAAATAAAAGAATATGTGTTACAGATTTTTTTGAAAATTCAACCCCTAAGAGGGTGAAACAGGAGATGAGAATTTTTGTGAAAATGTTTGATTATATTTTAAAAAATTAAAGCTAATTCTATCAAAATTGATGTTTCACTTCCCAGTTAGATATGAAAAAATACACTCCTGGAAATGGAAAAAAGAACACATTGATACCGGTGTGTCAGACCCACCATACTTGCTCCGGACACTGCGAGAGGGCTGTACAAGCAATGATCACACGCACGGCACAGCGGACACACCAGGAACCGCGGTGTTGGCCGTCGAATGGCGCTAGCTGCGCAGCATTTGTGCACCGCCGCCGTCAGTGTCAGCCAGTTTGCCGTGGCATACGGAGCTCCATCGCAGTCTTTAACACTGGTAGCATGCCGCCACAGCGTGGACGTGAACCGTATGTGCAGTTGACGGACTTTGAGCGAGGGCGTATAGTGGGCATGCGGGAGGCCGGGTGGACGTACCGCCGAATTGCTCTACACGTGGGGCGTGAGGTCTCCACAGTACATCGATGTTGTCGCCAGTGGTCGGCGGAAGGTGCACGTGCCCGTCGACCTGGGACCGGACCGCAGCGACGCACGGATGCACGCCAAGACCGTAGGATCCTACGCAGTGCCGTAGGGAACCGCACCGCCACTTCCCAGCAAATTAGGGACACTGTTGCTCCTGGGGTATCGGCGAGGACCATTCGCAACCGTCTCCATGAAGCTGGGCTACGGTCCCGCACACCGTTAGGCCGTCTTCCGCTCACGCCCCAACATCGTGCAGCCCGCCTCCAGTGGTGTCGCGACAGGCGTGAATGGAGGGACGAATGGAGACGTGTCGTCTTCAGCGATGAGAGTCGCTTCTGCCTTGGTGCCAATGATGGTCGTATGCGTGTTTGGCGCCATGCAGGTGAGCGCCACAATCAGGACTGCATACGACCGAGGCGCACAGGGCGAACACCCGGCATCATGGTGTGGGGAGCGATCTCCTACACTGGCCGTACACCACTGGTGATCGTCGAGGGGACACTGAATAGTGCACGGTACATCCAAACCGTCATCGAACCCATCGTTCTACCATTCCTAGACCGGCAAGGGAACTTGCTGTTCCAACAGGACAATGCACGTCCGCATGTATCCCGTGCCACCCAACGTGCTCTAGAAGGTGTAAGTCAACTACCCTGGCCAGCAAGATCTCCGGATCTGTCCCCCATTGAGCATGTTTGGGACTGGATGAAGCGTCGTCTCACGCGGTCTGCACGTCCAGCACGAACGCTGGTCCAACTGAGGTGCCAGGTGGAAATGGCATGGCAAGCCGTTCCACAGGACTACATCCAGCATCTCTACGGTCGTCTCCATGGGAGAATAGCAGCCTGCATTGCTGCGAAAGGTGGATATACACTGTACTAGTGCCGACGTTGTGCATGCTCTGTTGCCTGTGTCTATGTGCCTGTGGTTCTGTCAGTGTGATCATGTGATGTATCTGACCCCAGGAATGTGTCAATAAAGTTTCCCCTTCCCGGGACAATGAATTCACGGTGTTCTTATTTCAATTTCCAGGAGTGTATGTGTTAAGGGTGTAAGTTTCTATGGAAATATCTCCACAAGAACGTAAAACGTATGATTACGTTGAATACGTATGAATAAGTTTGGAAAAGACCATGCTTCTATGGCTTCACTAAACGTCAGAAGTTCAGAAGGTGTTACAAACTGTGACCAACATTAAAAATTGATTAAAAAAATAAAATAAAATATACGGTGCAGACCATACAGTCTAAACGAGTGAAGCAGTGATTGCTAAGCCAGTCGTAGATACTAGTGAGACCCAGTATCAGGAACATGATGATACAAACAGGATGAATTCATTAAATTACTGGGAGGTGTGAACCGTTACGGAGTCGAGGAGACTCACCCTGAGGGCCCAGGCGCAGCCGCAAGTGGTCTGGAAGAAGACGTCGCGCAGCGTCTCTGAGTCCGTCGGGGTGTCGATGATGAGCTGCACGGCACTAGCGGCGGACACGAGCGCGTTGGTGGCGATGATGAAGAGCGCACTCAGCAGTCGGGGGCCGGCCGGCCCGGTGGCGGGGGGGCGCCACACCCCCAGCTGCTGCAGCGCGGCCCCGCTGGGGCCCAACAGCGACTTCGCCTCCGCCTCCATCTGGGGAACAAGTCGGCGGGCGCGGTCATCCTTCTGGGGATACAGTCTGCCAGCAAACTGAAGAACAAGTCCCATTTCTACCCTGCTACGGTACAAGGAGCACATACTGGGTGTCCCAGCAAGAATAGTAAATATTGAGGCATTTCACAGGAATGAACCTTCATATGGACATATTCCCTATTTGGAATAGTTTCCGAAATAGAACACATTTAACCCAGCAGTGGTGTGGTCTAGTATTCTTACACTAGTGGTTTGTGGAGTTCTGTACACCCGATATAGTCCTCTATGTATTTTGAATAGTTTAACATTAAAATGAGTGGTTTAATCAAATGTAAGTTATTACTGTAGGCTAGTGTTCTTGTTGTTGTGGTCTTCAGTCCTGAGACTGGTTTGATGCAGCTCTCCATGCTACTCTATCCTGTGCAAGGTTCTTCATCTCCCAGTACCTACTGCAACCTACATCCTTCTGAATCTGTTTAGAGTATTCATCTCTTGGTGTCCCTCTACGATTTTTACCCTCCACGCTTTCCTCCAATACTCAATTGGTGATCCCTTGATGCCTCAGAACATGTCCTACCAACCGGTCCCTTCTTCTTGTCAAGTTGTGCCACAAACTCCTCCCCAATGCTATTCAATACCTCCTCATTAGTTATGTGATCTACCCATCTAATCTTCAGAATTCTTCTGTAGCACCACATTTCGGAAGCTTCTGTTCTCTTCTTGTCCAAGCTAGCTATCGTCCATGTTTCACTTCCATACGTGGCTACGCTCCATACAAATACTTTCAGAAATGACTTCCTGACAAATCTATATGCTATAGTGTTGTTCTGTATTATTATCAGGTCACGCTGGATAGCCTCGCGGTCTGAGGCGTCTTGTCACGGCCCGCGCGGCTCCTCCAGTCGGAGGTTCGAGTCCTCCCCCGGGCATGCGTGTGTGTGTTGTCCTTAGGCCGGTATTACACTATCAAATTTCTTTGTCAAAGATTTGAACAAAGATGTGATCAAATATTCCGTCAAATTTATTTGACAAAGACTTTGACGTAGCGCTAGAAAGGGTATTACACTGTCATCATATTTTTCGTCAAAGTTCAAGATGGCTGACAACAACAACTTGTTATTAACCGCAGCAGTTGCATGTACCACAATTGCACTGTGTGCACATGCAGAAGAGAAGCGGGGGGGAAAAAGGAAACATACCTGGGTGAAGCCGTGGGTTTTACGACGGCACGATAAAAGCATTCAACAAACCTTGTTACGTGAGCTTATAGTGGAGGACGTCAAGTCGTACATCAGTCACTTAAGAATGGATGATCATACATTTGTGTATGTGCCCAGTGAAGTGTATCCTCATACAACAAAGCACAATATGCACTTAAGGACTGCTACATCTGCAGATGACAGGCTCACTGTAACACTCCGATTCCTTGCTAAAGGAGAGGGTTAGGTTAGGTTAGATTAGGTCAGGTCAGGTCTCCAATCTTATTAATCTATTTTTGTATTCAGGGTGCCTCGCGTTGTAAAACACTTCATCAGCTTCATACATCTCTATTAATTTTGTAGTTGTCGGCACACACCAATTATATTTACCGGCAATGTTTATAAAAACTCTACAGACGACAGAACGCTGCAGCGATGCTAGCGCTCCATGTGGTAACATGTCACATTGCAGTGAACAGAAGACAAGCGACTTCTTTGATCAAATCTACAGCGAGGCCCTAGGTTTGATCAAATATTGGACGACATTTGACAAAGTTCCCTATGACACCCTCAAATATCTTTGACAAAGATTTTTGACAAGTTAGTTTATGTTAGATTAAGTAGAAAAGAAAAATTTGGAGCAGGAATTAAAATCCATGGAGAAGAAATAAAACCTTTGAGGTTTACCGATGACCTTGTAATTCTGTCAGAGACAGCAAAGAACCTGGACGAGGAGCTAAACGGAATGGACAGTGTCTGGAAAGCAGGACACAATATGAACATCAACAAAAGGAAAATGACGACAATGGAATGTAGTCGAATTAAATCGGGTGATGCTGAGGGAATTAGATTAGAAAATGAGACACTTAAAGTAATAGATGAGTTTTGCTATTTGGGGAGCAAAATGATGATGGTCGAAGTAGAGAGGATATGAAATGCAGATTGACAATGGCAAGGAAAGCGTTCCTGAAGAAGAGAAATTTGTTAACATCGAATATAGATTTAAGTGTTAGGAAGTCTTTTCTGAAAGTATTTGTATAGAGAGTAGCCATGTATGGAAGTGAAACATGGACGATAAATAGTTTATACAAGACGAGAGTAGAAGCTTTTGAAATGTGGTGCTACAGGAGAATGTTGAAGATTAGCTAGGTAGATCGCGCAACTAATGAGGAGGTACTGGATGGAATTGGGAAGAAGAGAAATTTGTACCAAAACTTGACTAGAAGAAGGGGTGGTTGGTAGGGCACGTTCTGGGGCACCAAGGAGTCACCACTTTAGTACTGGAGGGAAGCTTGGAGGGTAAAAATCATAGAGGGAGGTCAAGAGATGAGTAAATTATACAGATTCAGAAGGATATAGGTTGCAGTAGTTAATCTGAGATGAATAAGCTTGCATAGGACAGGCTAGCATGGGAGCTGCACCAAACCAGTCTCTGGACTGTAGACAACAACAACAACAACAACAACAAAAATGAAATTAATATTTGATCTGCAAAGCTATTGTATTTAAATAACTGTGGCTACAAAGTCAAAAATGTGTTTTATGGATAGTTAGTACGACAACAAAATAATTACGCAACAGACATTTTCATGATTCATCATCTAATTTCACCTTACTGACACAACTGTTTTCTGCATTTAGTCATTCCAGCTTTACTCAGATAATAACTATCTCTGACCTCATCTTCTTCATTTTCATCTTCTTCTTTATCTGATGTATCGTGATCACTTCATCTCCACCATTAGAACCAGTTGGCCCCTCATTAAGAACGTCATCAGTCAGGGATCGCACTTGATCCTCTTCAGGTCTATAAGGATCCAACTATAACACTATTTGCAGTTAATCATGCAATAAAATATTATATCTCATGCAGAATATGCGCAAGAACGCAGTGAAATAGCCACCTTGACTCTTTCGTATTGTGAGACGAGACGGTTGAGTTCGGGTTTCACAAACTTGTTTCAACAGCTCCTCACGAAGTCCTGTGGATAGCTAGTTACCAAAAAAAAAAAAAAAAAAAAAAAAAAAAAAAAAAAAAAAAAAAAAAAAAACCACTCATATTACTGTACTGACATCTCGTAGCAGCTACCTGGAAATTCAAAGAAGTGTGACATGCCACCTGGTATTTAATTACAGAAATTAATCATAAACAGTGTACCGCACACCCACACGCCACTCTGGTGTTAATGCACATTGTTGTTTATTTTCCCCGGTATTCAATACATTGTCCGGTTACACATATGCATTGTCACCAATGTGAAGATTGTGCAGTATGAGAAATGGGTACAAGTTTTGCGTATATAATGTTCGCCTTACACGTATTCGTGAGACATGGATACGTACAGAAAGTCGCCATTTGCTGGTGGTAGGACTACTCTGCATCTTTTCAACAATGTGTTACTGTTCCTGCACAGATTGTTGAACTATACGTACAAAAGACAAATGGAAAGTTGGAAAAATACATGTTCTATCCAATGTGCTGCAAGATATGATAAACACCCTGTGATCAGGGATTCGAAACGTCGGTAAGCACCAACGCTATTCTTTGGCAACAACAAAAGCCATAAGCATATACCATATCTGTTACAACTAGACGAAATTAAAGGCGTCCAGCGATAACTGTGGTTTCTTTGACTGCTGTGGGAGATGGGTCATCGAACAACAACATATGACGTATTGGTTCACTTTATTAAGTTAATGAATGTAATGATTCACTTAACTTGATACAATCCTTTGACACAGAAGTGCTTGATAATTTTCAATTCTCACTGACTACGAGAGCACCTTCATGCAATATTAATTAACAGACTGTTCTCCTGAACTACAATGTCCAGGATTTACACAGAAGTACATTTCCACCTGAGACTTGAATGCCTCTTTATTCCTATTGGATGATACTGTCCGCTTCATCTGAGGTCAGAAACTGGGGCGGAACGATTTCGTGTTCGTCAGTATATTGACCTCCGTGCTAGGGCACTGTATGCTGAGAGAGAGGGTGCGTCTTCTTCTGCGCCTCACATTGTTCGTTGCAGACTGCAGCGGGACATTACAAACGTGTGTGATATCGATGTGCATGGACGACTCTGGTGTGATCCCGTGGTCTTTTGACAGTACAACATTATCTGCATATTCTTCTCTAGTGTCCATGCTTGATATTTTAACCAGTGCACGTATAAATGCGGTTAACCGATAGTTCTCTCTGATACATTCTCAAACCATTGCATCATTATTTCAGTGACAACATGCCATGGACAACTGCGCAGTCAATGGGCTAGTTTAATGGCAGAACGACATCTCCAGCAAAGAGATTTAAAGGTACAAGTTGGGCTGGGCTAGAATAAAACGTCAAAAAGGCTGTGCAAGTGAGATGCATGAGTGCACGCCACTATCTCAAAACCGAATGTACATTAAATATCTTCTATCTCGGATATCATTCGGAATAGGGGATATGTCCATGTGTAGTTTATGCTTGAAGTGGACGTTCCTATCGTACTCCTGAATATTCAACGTTCTTTCTGGGACGCCCTGCATAGCGTGTTTCACAAGGTTTTCAATCAGTGACACAGCAGTGTGTAGACACTTCAACGCAGTACATTTGTTTCTTTTATTTCCACTAAAGGTGTGAACACTACGTGATTTTCTGAATATGATACCTGTTTCTAAAGTCATAACATTAAAGACTATAATAAAGGAAAGAACGTCGTATAACTAATTAGGTTTTATACAGTATGGGCAAAATAAAATATAACACAGTCGCGGAAGTGGCATGTCTTTTGATGAACAGCATGGGTTTCGAAAAAGACGGTCGTGTGAAACCCAGCTCGCGCTATTCGTCCACGAGACTCAGAGGGCCATAGACACAGGTTCACAGGTAGATGCCGTGTTTCTTGACTTCCGCAAGGCGTTCGATACAGTTCCCCACAGTCGTTTAATGAACAAAGTAAGAGCATATGGACTATCAGACCAATTGCGTGATTGGATTGAGGAGTTCCTAGATAACAGAACGCAGCATGTCATTCTCAATGGAGAGAAGTCTTCCGAAGTAAGAGTGATTTCAGGTGTGCCACAGGGGAGTGTCATGGGACCGTTGCTGTTCACAATATACATAAATGACCTGGTGCATGACATCTGAAGTTCACTGAGGTTTTTTGCAGATGATGCTGTGGTGTATCGAGAGGTTGTAACAATGGAAAGTTGTACTTAAATGCAGGAGGATCTGCAGCGAATCGACGCATGGTGCAGGGAATGGCAATTGAATCTCAATGTAGACAAGTGTAATCTGCTGCGAATACATAGAAAGATAGATCCCTTATCATTTAGCTACAAAATAGCAGGTCAGCAACTGGAAGCAGTTAATTCCATAAATTATCTGAGAGTGAGTACGCATTAGGAGTGATTTAAAATGGAATGATCATATAAAGTTGATCGTCGGTAAAGCAGATGCCAGACTGAGATTCATTGGAAGAATCCTAAGGAAATGCAATCCGAAAACAAAGGAAGTAGGTTACAGTACGCTTGTTCGCCCAATGCTTGAATACTGCTCAGCGGTGTGGGATCCGTTCCAGATAGGGTTGATAGAAGAGATAGAGAAGATCCAACGGAGAGCAGCGCGCTTCGTTACAGGATCATTTAGTAATCGCGAAAGCGTTACGGAGATGATAGATGAACTCCAGTGGAAGACTCTGCAGGAGGGACGCTTTGTAGCTCGGTACGGGCTTTTGTTAAAGTTTCGAGAACATACCTTCACCAAAGAGTCCAGCAGTATATTGCTCCCTCCTACGTATATCTCGCGAAGAGACCATGAGGATAAAATCAGAGAGATTAGAGCCCACACAGAAGCATACAGACAATCCTTCTTTCCACGAACAATACGAGACTGGAATAGAAGGGAGAACTGATAGAGGTACTCAGGGTACCCTCCGTCACACACCGTCAGGTGGCTTGCGGAGTATGGATGTAGATGTAGATGAACAGAAGAACTGCCCATCAGAGAAAATGCAGGAAACTGTGATTTCGATGCACCAGTCGAATGCTGTCAGATGTCTGAACACGTTCTGTCTCAAGTAGTTCGCTGTGTCATTACGTTTACATGCCTGAGAGGAGCAGACATATTTATCGACCAGCTGAATGCAACACAAAATGGTGCTCAAGGTAAAACAGTGCGTGATCTTTGTCAAGTGTTAAGCGAATCAGACTTTGTGAAACACATACGCGGAAGTGTTTGCGCCAGACCTGGAAGTGTTTTGGCAAAATCTCCAGCAATGTTTACAATGCAAAATTGAATGGTCAATTATCAGGAAAATTGGGCTCTGTAAAAGAAAAAAAAACTTTGCTCTCCGAAAGGACTTCGAACACATGAAAACAATGTTCGAGTGGAGGAAAGCTTGGAATGAAATCCGACGAAATCTCTGTGGCGTTAATCTGTGCAATTGGGAATTAAGATATAGTCATGTCGGAATGGCTTTAAAGAGTTTACCGTTGTGTTTAAATTATAGGATCAAGACGAACTTACGCGTACTGAGACGTGGCGTTGGTCGTTGAGTCAAGTTAGTTCAGTACTTTGGTTCCTCTTTTTCGCATTCCTTCAGACGAGGCCTGATTCAGCTTGTCATGGTATGTAAACTCACAAGACACGCACCAGCGTGTATCAGAAAATGTCCATTGCTACTCTAAACAGCCACTCCATAATCTGAAGATTTGTATTTGGTGCGCAATGTCCGGCGTTCTCTCACTGAACAGATAATTCTAACCGGAATGTCCAGAAACTGTTTGATCTACATGTCGATCAACTCATAGACGATGAACGACGGAATGGATATTTTCAGTAGATGGAATAACAACAAACGTCGCCTTCAGAAACTTTGCACGAGTGTATGAGGATTTTAGTGAGGGGAGGACAATCAGCAGAGGATATGCGATCTTCTGTCCACATCTATTACCTGGTCTCTCGCTCTCTATGATTTTTATTTGTGGGGCAACTTGAAGGGACAGTTCTACTGAATACACACTATGTAAGAGCTACAGCAGTACACCGCAAAGTTATTGATAATCTTGCAACACTTTGGGTGCACAGTCATATAGCCCTAATACTGTTTAAATGAAACTTCCGCCATTAATCTGTATAGGTTGTTTATTCTATTGTACAAGCTTGATTTCGGCATTTGCTCATTTTTAAATACCACAACATTTTGCATGCTCAGACTTCCGTAAACGAAGTCATCGTCGAAATACCAGGTGATCAAAAAGTCAGTATAAATTTGAAAACTTAATAAACCACGGAATAATGTAGATAGAGAGGTAAAAATTGACACACATGCTTGGAATGACATGGGTTTTTATTAGAACCAAAAAAACACCCCATATTGCTAGACGCGTGAAAGATCTCTTAAGCGCGTCGTTTGGTGATGATTGTGTGCTCAGCCGCCACTTTCGTCATTCTTGGCCTCCCAGGTCCCCAGACTAATTATTGGCTTTGCGGTTACCTAAGTCGCAAGTGTATCGGGATCGACCGACATCTCTAGGACATCGGACGCCATGCTTTACAGTGCTGTTCACAACATTATTCCTCGACTACAGCTATTGTTGAGGAGTAGTGGTGGACATGAGCATTTCCTGTAAAGAACATCATCTTTACTTTGTCTTACTTTGTTATGCTAATTATTGCTATTCTGATCAGATGAAGCGCCATTTGTCGGACATTTTATGAACGTTTGTATTTTTTTGGTTCTAACAAAACCCCATGTCATTCCAAGCATGTGTGTCAATTTGTACCTCTCTATCAACATTATTCCGTGATTTATTCAGTTTTCAAATTTATACTGACTTTTTGATCACCTGGTATATTCAACTTGAGTAATGGAGGTGTCACAATATGTAAATGAGAACTTTTTTAAAAAGTGTGTGCCAGAAATAGAATATGCTCGGGTGTTTGTCATGCATCTGGTGGATACCATACTGAACATTCATGAACGCTGAATCTAGCTTTTCAACTTAAAAGAAGTTATAAAAAGCACCCCAAGTTTGCTTACAGAGGTGGGATAAAAATGTGGAAACAGCGCGAGGTATGCATTCTGGAATTTAAATGCGGATTATAGCAAAGCCTGCAGGCTACGCTGTCGAATTTAACAGTTAACAGTAGTTGTAAAATGTCCTCAATACGCTGCATGTGTCACGCGTTATCGAAATGAGATTACTGCATTATAACGGAGCTAAATGAATTCAAACGTGGGAAAATTGTTGGCGCTCGTATGGTGGGTGCATCCGTAACCAAGGTAACCAACGTGTTGGGCCCCGTGAGCACGCAGAAGTGCCGCAATACGACGTGGCGTGGACTCGACTGATGCCTGAACTAGTGCTGGAGGGAACTGACACCATGAATACTGCAGAGCTGTCCGTAAATCTGTAACAGCACGAGGGGCTGGAGGTCTCTTCCGAACAACACGTGGCAAGGCATCACTAGTACGCTCAATAATTTTCATGTCTGGAGCCTTTGGTGGACAGCGGAATTTAAACTGAGAAGAGTTTTTCTGGAGCCACTCTGTAGCAATCCTGGAGTTATGGGGTGTTGGATTGTCCCGCTGGAATTGCCCAAGTCCGTCGGAATGCACATTGGACATGAATGGATGCAGGTGATCAGACAGGATCCTTCAGTACGTGCAAGCTGTCAGGGTCGTATCTAGACGTATCAGGTGCCCCATATCACTCCAACTGCGCACACCCCACACCGTTAGAAACCCTTCAGGTACTTTAACAGGTCCTGCTGACATGCAGGGTCCATGGACTCATGAGGCTGTCTCCCTACCGTACTCGCCCATCCGCTCGACAAATCTGAAACGAGACTCTTCCGACTAGCTAACATGTTTCGTCATCAACAGTCCAATGTCGGTTTTGACGGGTCCAGGCGAAGCGTAAAGCTTTATGCCGTGTAGTCAACAAGTGTACACGAGTGGGCCTTCGGCTCCGGAAGCCCTTATTGATGATGTTTCGTAGAACGGTTCGCACTCTGACACTTGTTGGTGGCCCAGCATTGAAATCTGTAGCAATTTGCGGAAGGATTTTGCACTTCTATCACGTTGAACGATTCTCTTCAGTCGTCATTCTTGCAGGATCTTTGATGTTTTACCAGATTCCTGATATTTACTGTACACTCGTGAAGTGGTTGTACGGGAAAATCCCCACTTCATCCCTACCTCGGAGATGTTATGTCCCATCGCTCGCGCGCGGGACGATAACACCACGTTCAATCTCACTTAAATCTTGATAGCCTGCCATTGTAGTAGCAGCAACCGATCTAACAACTGCACCAGGCCCTTGTTGTCTTATATAAGCGTTGCCGACCGCAGCGCCGTATTCTACCAGTTTACATATCTCTGCATTTGAATACGCATGTCTTTACCAATTTCTTTGGCGCTTCAGTGTATATACCGCGTACAGAGAAAACAAAAAACACAGTCCGCTAAGTCGCAACGTTGAGTGACCGTGACGGACGGTCACTGAAGAAGATTGTGACGAAACATGAGAGAACGTTAGCTGCAAAAGTCGCTGCAGAACTCAATGTCTCACACTCGCGATCCCTGCCCGCAATAAAACGAGACGGAGGGAACTCGATAGGCTGGAATTCCAAAAACACTCATCAGTGATGCAAATACCTGTAAACAGGAAAAGTGAGACCAGTATTACTCTGCGAGGTCGTATTACTACTAAGGATTTCCCAAACGGTGATGGTGGAATATGACAGGACTCTTATACACACAGATCACATCATCCAGGACTGGTTTTGTGACCACGAGATCGAATTTTCGCATTTCCCCTGCCCAACACAGTCACAAGATATGAATATATATCAAGATAGTGTCTGTTCTTTCGGAAAGAACAGATACCATCTTCACATATAACTAGTTAAGGTTCACCGGCCATTTGACCATCTTGTTCTGTGCAGATGCACAAACAGTGTCCGAACTCTTACGGGAATCGGCAGTAAAGCCACAAGTAATAAGTATAATGGACAGGGGCACTATGAATATAGTGCGGGACAATACGTTTGCAATGTGGGTCTCACTGGAGACGTGCCAGTGATAAGTCCCTACAGTCGCACTATCCTCTGTGTCCTCGGTGGCTCAGATGGGTGCCGGCACGGTATGAGAGTGTTCGGTCAGAGGGTTAGCTGCCCTCTGTTATAAAACAACTGAGTTAATCGATCAACTACGAACTTCCAGAAGAGTGTCTTACGACGTCCGCCACGAGCAGATGCAACGAACGAAAGCGAACAAAATGAGATTAAAGAAAAAGACAAAGAAAAAAAAGATGGATAGAGCGTCTGCCGTGTAAGCAGGAGATCCCGGATTCGAGTCCCCGTCGGATTCATTTCATTTTAATTAAAAGATATGAATATGGTTGAGCCATCATCGTTGTATGAACTTGCCCTACTTTGCAGGAAGGATGGTATCAGCAGGGATTCCAGACACTTTGTCACTGAGTATCACTTGATATTTTTAGAAATTTGGACATACTGCTATAAAAAAGTTGTCGGCAGCTGCAAAACGGCTCGAAAACTACCGACAAGACCCGATCAAAATAACGTGAACGTCAAAAAAAGATGAATCGTTATCGGTCAAGGCAACAACAATTAATGAAGGAAAAATATATTGAAATTGGTCATGCAAGGTGATTCACGAAGATATGTAAATATTTTCATATGTTATTCTACAAGTACAACTAAAGAAAAAAGTGCATACAAACATAGGCCTGCAAATGTTTAGTTACGGAGTTATGGCTAGTAAAAGATTTTGCCTGAAATTTAGCAACTTCGCTAATATGAGGCCATCGCAAAACTGTACGAGGTTAAAGTAAAACACGATTTCCATTTATTTTGTTGTTATTGAGATGCTGAATCTAATAAAACATGTCCCAGACGTGTGTCTGCAGTAGTTTTTCAGAGATGCAAGACGTAATTTCGTTAAATTTTTGATTTATTAACTACTTGCCCCAATTTGTTTTTTAAATTCCAGACAGATGCACAAAGATTTCAACGGAAGTTGTAGATAAGTTAATTTTCGAAAAATAATGGTTATAACATTAACTGAAACTGTATGAATGTATCAGATTATTATTAATTTATTAATTTTTATTAATGCCATAGCACACGTGAATTCATGTTAAACCGGAAAAAACAAAGCTCATTGTTAAGGAAGTTGTACAGTGCACATACAATTTCACAATACATCCTCAATAAATGTTCAAAACTGTCTCCACTGAGTTCAGTGCATTTAGCTGCACGTCTATGAACAGATTTTATTGCACGTTCAAGTTTCCCAGGGTTGTTCTTAATTTCGTGTATTGCATTCATAATGCGAGCAAGTAATGCCTCACGTCTGGGACATGTTGTATTAGATTCACCAGACCAATAGCAACAAAATAAATGGAATTCGTGCATTACTTTAACCTCGTACAGTTTTGCGATGGCTTCATATTAGCGAAGCTGCTAAATTCCAGGCATAATCTTTTATTAGCCTTAACTCCGTAACTAAACATTTGTGGACCTATGTTTTAGGAACTTCTATCTTTAGTTTTACTTGTAGAATAACATATTAAAATATTTGCATATTTTCGTGAATCATCCTGTGTAATGCAGGTGTCACGGTATGTAAATGATAACATATTTAAAAAGTTCCAGAATGAGGTATTCACTCTGCAGCGGAGTGTGCGCTAATATGAAACTTCCTTGGTAGAGCAATTGCCCGCGAAATGCAAAGGTCCCGAGTTCGAGTCTCAGTGCGGAGACAGTTTTAATCTGCCAGGAAGTTTCATATTTAAAAATGGTCTGGCGGAAATAGAACGTACTCGTCCGGATATTTGTCGTGTAGGGAGGGTACTATCCGACCTTCCTGTGTACTGCTTGAAGTACGAAACAAATTTTGCAGTAAATCCATTTTCCTTAACGTTATTCAACTTCTGCTTTCATTACTCAATTTTCTCACTACCATTTTACTTTAAAAATTAAGTAACGCAAGAGAGAATTTTACTTGTATCAGTATGTGTTTTGTTTACTTACCACGTACCACCTGAAATCTCCATGCGTACTACCAGTGGTTCACGTACCACCATCTGGAAATCATTAGTATAAGGTTCCCTTAAAAACCTTACTGGACCTGAGTTTACGCTCTTAGAGACGACTGGAATCTGTTTTCAGTGCCAGTAGGTTTCCTACACCGTATTAGACATGATAATGTGTTGTGTCTGTGATGTTTGCATATTTTTGTCAGCCTCTGTATGTATGTATTATAGTGAATTAGTAAATGGACAGCAGGGTCCAAGGCCATAATAAACGTCTTGAGATTAGCTAGTTGTACGAAACTTACTTCTTTCAAGAATGAAAAGTAAGTCGTCCCATGTTAAGAGCAAAGATGTAGTAAACTGAATTCAAAACGTTGTACAAGGAAACATAAGTATGTGCTCCATAGGTAGGTGACAAATTCTAGAGAATTCAGAATGGTTCAAATGGCTCTGAGCATTATGGGACTTAACTTCTAAGGCCATCAGTCCCCCAGAAATTAGAACTACTTACACCGAACTAACCTAAGGACATCACACACATCCATGCCCAAGGCAGGATTCGAACCTGCGACCGTAGCGGTCGCGCGGTTCCAGACTTTAGCGCCTAGAAACGCTCGGCCACCCCGGCAGCTGTAGAGAATTAGCGGAAGCTATATGCAAGTGAAACAAATTAGAGGAAGTCTTAAAACATACTAACTTAAACATTTGTTATTCTGCCATTGTTACAGATTTAATATCATGATCCAATTGAATGCGACACAGCACAGTAACTGGCTGGTAGAAGCGGGGAATGCACTATCTCGCCATTCGCCAGAATCAGTTTTTGCGTGGCACACGCAATGTCGGCGCGACTTATCGAACGTCTCAATAATACAATAATAATTATACATATGTGGCCCACCTCCTAACATGATTAGTGGGCCGTTTATTGTTACATAAGATTAAGTTTTTTGCAGCTTAGGTTACAATTTTTTGTTAGTGAGCTACTATTTAAATTCCTAAGGTAGTGTTAGACTCCTATAACAACAATGGGCAGTTTAGTTTTTACCTACTTCTGACCTAGAAATGACTACTTACTGCAGCGTCACAGGTGTGCCAGTAAATATATAAACCTACTTGGAGTGGCCAGGCTCCTCGAGCTAACCCCGGGGAGCATGCCCCTGGCACCGGGCCGGCCAAGGTTAGTAATCGCTGCAGTTTCTTATGTTAGTATTCTAAACTACGTCCTACTACTACTAGCTTAACCTACGTCATAGTTAGTGCTTGTCGTGATCGGTGTGATTGATCCCATCCCCCTAATCCTATGCGTGGCGGTTTCCAACTGATGGAAGTCGGCCATTCCACGCACAGGCGGTATGGGATTGGGATCAGGTCGTAATCGGTTGGTTAAAGAGTTCTGTGTCTATTCTTGATCCCTCAAGTATTCTATTAAGACCTTTCGTGATACCTCTTCTGCCAGAGCATTCAGGGTATGGAAAGTGTCTTCTTGTCTTAGGAGATTGTATGTCTCATTGTTAGGTTTACGTAATTCTAAGTTCTAGGGGATTGATGTCCTCAGATGTTAAGTCCCATAGTACTCAGAGCTATTTTGAACATCCTGTGTGTTCGCGGTTTTGAAGTGTCTGCCCAGGGCACCGTAACAGCTAGTTCCGCCTTCAGCGCCGACTGACCGGGCGGCCTTGATGCCCTCTTGGCAGCGCGCTTGGCGCAGCCCGTTGCGGGGCTGTTGCGCTCACGTACCTAGTGGCTGCTTTTCGCGGCAACTGTCTCGCGGAAGCGGTGCTATCGTAATGTTTGGAGGCTGGGGTCAGAGAAGGAAAACGCAACGTGCAGCCAGAAATTTAAAAATCCAAGTACCCGACGACGGGGTGAACACGTAGCGAAAATGTGTGTGCCACAAAGTGACAACATGCATTGGGATCGAAGTACGAATGTGACTCAAAGTCAAGTAATAAAATAAAGTGCCTCCAGGAAGCAAACTCATTGTCCCATCACTGTCGCTTCACTCCCTTTCTTTCTCTTTCTGTCTCTCTCTTTCTTTCTCTAACTGCCTGAATTTCGTCTTGATCTCTCGCTGTCTAACCGACCGACTCTTCTCTTGGCTTCTCACTGTCTTCTTAAATGAATCTCCAGCCAGAAAAAAAGTCCCCTAGCTGCGCATACTTCTCACAGAATCCCCGATTCAGTCTTTCTGAATCTCCCCTGGTTGCTCCAGCTATTCTTCCAAGTGTTTCCCCTGTTTCCCCTCTCTCTTCCAGGGCGCAGATTTTTCTGTCGTATCCGCTTTGTTATTGGCAGACAGAGTATTAAATTCCATGTAGTGACCAATAGACGTTTCACGGCCAAGTCTCTCATTCTTCGTTCAGGGGGAAAACTTACGGTTTTCTGGCAGCCATCGTGTTGCCTGCGACCTCCTGTCTTGTTCACGTGTTCTATGTTGTGACAGCTGACAGCGCTGTCTGCATTCCCCTAGAGAATTGCGACATGTTTTCAGCATTGCCGAGTTGTTGCAAAAGCAGCCAGACAACAATAATCCCGCTTGTTTGTAAGTTCTGTACTTCGTTCAAGTAAAAATGGAAATGTGTGGCTCGGGCCTCCCGACGGGTAGACCGTTCGCCTGGTGCAAGTCTTTCGAGTTGACGCCACTTCGGCGACTTACGCGACGATGAGGATGAAATGATGATGATAAGGACAACACAACACCTAGTCCCTGAGCGCAGAAAATCTCCTCCCAAGCCGGGAATTGAACCCGGGCCGTTAGGTATGACATTCCGTCGCGCTGACCACTCAGCGGACTACGTTCAAGCGACTGTAGGTGTCTGTTACTGGGTGGCATTCCTCTTGCTATCTTTCGGGCTACACGCATAGCAACCCTTCTCGAGAGAACAAACACGTCAGAGGGCGTACCCGTACGAGTCTGGGAAATGCTCGCGCATCACTCGTGGCTAAAGCATCCACTCTTGACCTCAACGCCCAGTAACTAGGTGTTACAGCTTGTAAAACGTATACCGATGTAAAATCTGATGGTTCAATTGAAAATATAAACATTGCAATATAAATGTGACACAAACTCATGCTGGAGGGAGGCTACAGTTATTATAATAATCAGTAGTTCTGCATTCAGGCTGACTTCGACATTTCTCAAGATTTGTTATGAGCGTGTCTGTGTAGTGCCAATGACTCGTTCTAACGAGCGTTCCTGTTCGCGTTTAGTTTTAATTTTGTGCACCTCCCCTTGCCGGTCCCAAACCTCCCCGTCTTCCTCTCTTTCTCCCCCTCTAATTTCTACCGTCTGAATTTCATATTTCGAGTAATCAAAATATCCACGGGTATGCTGCCGGTCTATAGTGTCCAACGGGCACAGGTTGGATGAGTCAGATATCATGGTGACTTTTGACGTCGTTTCCTTGTTTACGAGGGTACCCCTGCGAGAGTCACTAGAATTGATTAGTCAGAAGTTTGACGAGAAGACCACTGAACTTTTTAGGCATGTCTTGACTTCCACGTATTTTCTTTTTAATGGAGAATACTACGAACAAACGGAGGGAGTCGCCATGGGTAGCCCACTCTCACCGGTGGTAGCGAATTTGTACATGGAGAACTTCGAGGAGGAGGCCATGTTGTCATCCGTATGGAAACCTACTTGCTTTTTCCGTTACGTGGACGACACGTTCGTCATCTGGCCACATGGTATGGATAAACTCCTTGACTTCCTTACACATCTAAACTCCATACACCCCAACATCAAATTCACTATGGAGACTGAAACGGAGGGTAAATTACCTTTCCTTGACGTCTTGGTCAAGAAAAGGGCTGACGGCACCCTAGGTCATGGGGTTTATCGGAAGACTACGCACACTGCTCTGTATTTGCACGCAGACAGCTGCCACCACCCTTCACAGAGGAATGGGGTACTTAAAACTCTAGTACATAGGGCGCGCACTATCTCTGACGCAGAGAGTCTACCCCAGGAATTGGAACATCTGAGGACTGTATTTCGAAAAAATGGGTACTCAGAGTGGCAGATTCAACGTGCTCTCCGCCCAACCACTGCAGCACAACCTGTTGAGATGGATGAAGTCACGAGGGAGGAGGTAGGCACTGCATTTATTCCATACACAGGTGCACTCTCGGGGAAAATCGCCCGCATCCTGAAGAAACACCGGGTCGAAACTGTGTTTTGTCCTACAAATAAAACTCGTGCACTGGTGGGAAGCGCCAAAGATGACCTGGGTTTGAGGAAGGCCGGCGTGTACCATATTCCGTGTCAATGTGGCAAGTCGTATATTGGTCAGACGATGCGTACCGTTGAGGATCGATGCCGTGAACACCAGAGACACACTCGACTGATTTATCCGAGCAAGTCGGCGGTCGCTGAACATTGTTTGTCGGAAAATCACGCCATGGAGTATGACCGCACGAGGATTCTGGTACAGACGTCGAGATACTGGGACAACGTTGTTAGAGAGGCCATCGAAATTCGCAACAATGACGACCTCATAAACCGTGACTGTGGCTATAATCTTAGCAAGGCTTGGGAACCAGCGATCGGGTTGATCAAGAGTAAATCGAGCAAACGTACAGTTGTGACGACCAAGGCGGACAGAGCCATCACACCGACGTTATCTCAGACGCCGTCGCAATCTGTTCCACCGCGCGACCGTGGCGCGGGGCGCGGACGGCGGAGGCAGCGCGCCGCGGGCGGAGGGTATTTAAATCGGCCGCCGCCGCGACCGAACCCAGTTCCCTCTGAGCAGCCATAGCGTACGGATCTCCGTGCCGGCACGTTCACAGGAGCTCAGTCCGTCAGTTCACCTGATGATGGCGACATGTGTGATCGCCGAAATATTGTGCCCGTTGGACACTATTGACCGGCAGCACACCCGTGGATATTTTGATTATCAAATACGCCGGGAGAAACTCAAGAATCACTTCATATTTCGAGGTTTGGGATATAGGAATATACTGTGTATTCTATACTTCTAGCACAGAAATCTCGTAAAGCGTAACAAGCCGATAAGTTTTTCAATGTTTCACAGTGCATGACACCAAGTAACATGTCTTAGTTTTACATTGATCTGATGTGTAGGCTCCCACGACTGGTTTTTGTTTAATCTAAAATAATAATTCCTGTTGTTGTTGTTGTGGTCTTCAGTCCTGAGACTGGTTTGATGCAGCTCTCCATCCTACTCTATCCTGTGCAAGCTTCTTCATCTCCCAGTACCCACTGCAACCTACATCCTTCTGCATCTGCTTAGTGTATTCATCTGTTGGTCCCCCTCTACGATTTTTACCCTCCACGCTGCCCCCAATGCTAAATTTGTGATCCCTTGATGCCTCAGAACATGTCCTACCAACCATCCCTTCTTCTCTCTAATTCTGTTCAGTACCTCATTAGTTATGTGATCTACCGATCTAATCTTCAGCATTCTTCTGTAGCACCACATTTCGAAATCTTCTATTCTCTTCTTGTCCAAACTATTTATCGTCCACGTTTCACGTCCATACATGGCCACGCTCCATGCAAATACTTTCAGAAACGACTTCCTGACACTTAAATCTATACTCGATGTTAACAAATTTCTCTTCTTCAGAAACGCTTTCCTTGCCATTGCCAGGCTACATTTCATATCCTCTCTACTTCGACCATTATCAGTTATTTTGCTCCCCAAATAGCAAAACTCATTTACTACGTTAAGCGTCTCATTTCGTGATCTAATACGTTCAGCATCACCCGATTTAATTCGACTACATTCCATTATCCTCGATTTGCTTTTGTTGATGTTCATCTTATATCCTCCTTTCAAGACACTGTCCATTCCGTTCAGATGCTCTTCCAGGTCCCTTGCTGTCTCTGACAGAATTACAATGTCATCGGCGAACCTCAAAGTTTTTATTTCTTCTCCATGGATTTTAATTCCTACTCCGAATTTTTCTTTTGCTTCCTTTACTGCTTGCTCAATATACAGATTGAATGGCATCGGGGATAGGCTACAACCCTGTCTCACTACCTTCCCAAACACTGCTTCCCTTTCATGCCCCTCGACTCTTCTAACTGCCATCCGGTTTCTGTAAAAATTGTAAATAGCCTTCCGCTCCCTGTATTTTACCCCTGCCACCTTCGAATTTGAAAGAGAGTATTCCAGTCAACATTCTCAAAAGCTTTCTGTAAGTCTACAAATGCTAGAAATGTAGGTTTGCCTTTCCGTAATCTACTTTCTAAGATGAGTCGTAGGTTCAGTATTGCCTCAGGTGTTCCAACATTTCTACGGAATCCAAACTGATCTTCCCCGAGGTCGGCTTCTACCAGTTTTTCCATTCGCCCGTAAAGAATTCGTGTTAGTATTTTATAATTCCTATGGTCTATAAAATACCAGTTTCTCCTCTCTCTCTCTCTCTCTCTCTCTCTCTCTCTCTCTCAAATTACTACTGTCTGTGTCTCATGTGGTTTGAGATGTACGCTTTTGTAAAGCATCACAAGACGCTACGATTTTATGTTTTGAAAGTACATTGAACCAAACAATATTTCTTACAAGATTAGGTCACGACACTGTGATCACGGACTTACATCAAATTCTGTAGACCTTTAGTAGGCTATTAAAACTTCATAACGTAAAAGTAGTAAGGTGTACTGCTTTCCGAGGAAATCGCAAAAGAAGTTTTATTCGTCTATTATGTACCTGATGTACCTGTGCCAAGATACTCATTGCAAGAAGTCAGGATGGGCATGTGGTTAGCATTTCAGTGCAGCAGGAGGATCTTGGACGAGGAGACGGCTCGAATTCCGCTGACACTTACTTTATAATCTATATTTTTTAATTTATGACATTTGAGAGGTAATATGATTAAGACTCCCACGTGCTTTTTCATGAAGATGTAGTGAATTTCATATGTTATTTGACTATTTACGCCGGCCACTGTGGCAGAGCGGTTCTAGGCGCTTCTGTCCGGAACCGCGCTGCTGCTACGGTCGCAGGTTCGTATCATGCCTCGGGCATGGATGTGTTTGGTGTTCTTAGGCTAGTTAGGTTTAAGTAGTTCTACGCCTAGGGGACTGATGACCTCAGATGTTAAGTCCCATAGTGCTTAGAGCCATTTGAACCATTTTTGACTATTTACTATTTTTAATTAAATTTTCAAGGACGAGGGACAGGTTGGGAAGCCCAGGTCGAACCTCGATAAATAATGATGCAAATGACGTTGTTCAGTAATATAGTAAGTCACATTGTGCCAGATCACAAAGAGTAATGTACAAATACTCCTCGGATACAGGATTGAGTTTGTCGTACATACACGGAAAACATAAATTGAAGCGGTATCTACTACATCGAATGAAAGCAGTCTACCCGCATTTACAGGGAATATTCACAGTTTCTGAGGGAAATTACACCTCGTTGATAGTTTGAAAAATTTCTCTTTCTTCCGATAGCATGGATGTAAGCGATATATGACCAGTGACGAAAACAACGATAGATTAAAAGTTCAGTTTGAGCAAGGGTCGAACCGTCGCCTCATACACGTTCGTTTTACGATACTCTAACGCTAACCACTTAACCACTGCTAACGGAAGTTTTTGGTATTATGCAGAGATACATAAGTCACGTAATAGACGCGTACAACTTTTCTTGCAATTTTCTGGGAATTGCCTGAGTAGTGCAACTTACAACGTGCACGTCACGTTGTTTTAATGGCTTACTAAAGGCGTACAAAGTCTAAAGTAAATTTGTGATCCCAACGTCGTGACCTCCTTGAACCGTGGTACTACTCAATTCTTTAGAAAATCAAAAATTACAATCTCCCCACGTTTATTTAAAGGAAATAGGAAGTCCAGGATCACTAGTGATGGGCAATCTTGTGATTATTTTTCCAATTTTAATTTGACTCAAAACAGACTTTATTATAAACTTCAGTTCGGACATTTGCCCTCTTACTAATGCAATATACAAATCTTCACTTTAATTGAATTACATAAACACGAATAAGAACCACATTTTGCGTCCGCAACCAAAATCATAGATAGTTCTTGTTTAACCATGTCTCAAAAGACTAGTAACACTATACACTTTCAACCCAAAGTTACACAGGCACATAATACCACAACTTCATTAAAAAACAAAGATCTTAAAGCTTAATAAAACTAAACTGCCCACATAAAGGTCCACAGTGAAACATGTTTATACTAAAAATGCCAAGTGGGCCAACCAAGGTCGCAAAACTGGCACACAGGAAAAATAACAAGTTGTACATTCTTTAAAGATACACAAATGATTAACAAGTATTAAATAAGAATGGCTAGTAATAACTCAACCGGTAAAATGACTTACAAAAACGCTAATATTAAGAAAGTGACCTCACTTAACTAGCGGACATAATGACTCAGAATGATTCCTAAACTGCACTTAACTTTAGACAAAAGCTTTAAGGCCCACAGCAGTATTTGGAAGCAATAACGCTACGGCCGGCAGGCAATACGAGCGTTCACCCCCTACGGCTTGCGCACAGGCTCACTAGCAGGCGGCCCATATTTATATATAGTCTGACCGTCCTCACAGTGAGTGGTCCTGACAAGAATTTATAACCGAACCGACGGCAGGAAACGAGCAGACTTAACAAATGGCCTGGAGCACAAATGGATTGCAATGAAAACAAGGTCAAATCACAGGTACACTGAAATATATAATAAGCATGCCCCCAAATTCTTATGGAGCAATACTCTAACATTACCCGTTTCCTAGTAAATTTGTAGGAAACTTAGAGATCACTTCCAGTTGCCTTAAGGCACTTTCAACATTAAATAAACATACCAAATCCTGCCGTGACAAATAACCATTAACTCTACGGCTGTCGGGCGCGTACACAACCGCAACCAGTCCCAAAGCGATCAGTATGTCCTAAAACAAGTTAAAATTTGCATGAAAACCACTTAAAACACACACTCCACAGATGATGAGAAACGAAATGAGGAACATCAGCTTCCTTAAAATAGCCACTGTGGGACCAAGTTCACAACCATCTCCGGCAGCTACCCATGCCACAATAAGTTTCAACAATCCTCTTAGTTAAAAACAGAATAAAAGTCATACGTAACTTGGAGCTTGAAAATTACGAGCTGGGAAGCTGTTCAGCGTGAGACGATGAACCCACCGCAATTTTGCACGTCAAAGCGCCCAATGATCGGCACCGTACATCCGGCGCGACAAAACAGAAGGGCGACGAGCACGGCGAGGCCCATGCACCAAGGTTAGGGACGCAGGCTGTTTTCTACACAAGTTGGCTCGTTGAACGCCGACCGGACTCTCTCTCGTCACACGTTCACCCGGGGGGAGCAGTCAAAGATAGCAAGGCAGCCGAATATCGATATCAGCGATGCAAGTAGAACACCCTGGCGCCAGCCGCCACGGCTCACACCTCTTGTTAGTTACATGGACATGATGTATAATCTCCCACGGCTCATTTGTGTTTATATTATAATAGTTCCTATGTTTCATAAAAGAGTGGTCGTGCTCATTAGCAGAAAACTGTTCTACTGTTTGATGTAAACGCAGTATTCTGTACCTTATGGAACTGGATTTGAGTCTGACAGACGGACTGCACTAGTTTTAATGAAATAACTGTATTCTCCCATCGCTGTCTTACTGCCTGTATTTAATTTTGTGGCATATGTTTTTATTGCTGTTGTATAATTTCATTTTAAGTCGCCTGTCATATCGTACAGTCGTTGTGATCGTAGCTTTTGACGAGGTGTGGCGCCACTTACTACTTAATACGCATTTAACAAATATTTTGTGTAACTTTTTATCACCGTAAATTGATTACCATTTGTATAAAGATAATATTTCTTTTATAGTAACTAGGTTCAGAGCCACCAGACACACAGTGTAATAAATATGTATAAAGGCGCCACTATACATTGTGTAATGCCGCCTATTGGCAAAAATGTCGCCTTGGTGTGCACTCTACAGAACTATATCAGTAGTTGCGAATGTTCGTTTCTCATATAACTGTAAACGCTATATCTACTTGCAGCAATTGCTCCTGGGTAGGTACGTTATAGTTTGTGCCAGGTGTTTTCAATCAGAGTGGATTGCTATAGCGAGCCATTACTGTGCTTTTATAAAACATTTTTGCGTTTGATTTTTTGTAGGTGTATGATGATGGATAAATTCAGAAACGCGTCATATGAGCAATGGAGTCTTTCCTTGCCCGAACTTTGACTTACAGCATTGCGACACAGCCTAAACGCAGAACTACTGATTAAAAATTTACGCCAATTTATTATCTACATTCACGCAAAATACATAATTGTGAAATCGGATAAATCTCTTTAGTGGAAAGTACGACTCGAGAATAACGCAACGCCACAGCCTCTGGCAATACTCACTATGAATGTATATTAGCGACAGGACATTAACAAAGTATGAAATCAATGCGGATTCCGAACCTATTTTTAACGGATAACACACTGGTGCATTGTTATGATGTTATCAATTTTAGTACGTAATCCACGAACACTAAATACAAATTTAACTCATTTATAAATTCAGAGGGAAAAGACAGATAGATTCCTGATAGACTGAAGAACAGCATGACTGAATGTCAATTCAGTTGTGATCATTTTGAGAGGATCTCATTTCGTTTAGCTGCGCGCGCAAAAGCATTGTACGGCCAACGGAGATGGCACGCTATAGGAGGATTTAGGCGTTCTCGCCCCACGCTCTGTAAGCAATCACATCTCTACTATTAAAACTCTCCAGACCTGCAACGGCTTTCACTGTACCACCAGGATACCACCCAACTGCAGCAGTGATCCAAATGGCTCCGAGCACTATGCGACTTAACTTCTAAGGTTATCAGTCGCCTAGAACTTAGAACTAATTAAACCTAACTGACCTAAGGACATCACACACATCCATGCCCGAGGCAGGACGAACCTGCGACCGGAGCGGTCGCTCGGCTCCAGACTGTAGCGCCTAGAACCGCTTGGCCACTCCGGCCGGCTAGCAGCAGTGATCCAACAGTTACCATGAGAAGCTGCTGCATCACTGTTCGTAGCTGCAATGCTCAGAATACATCCGCAAAACACGGATGGCCCTTGCGCTCCGACTTTACTTCTCGTAGTAACTTCTATATCATCTATGGCCTTACACACCGTTCAAGATGGCGACACACGTTGAATTCAGACAAAATTCAAACGGATCATCTTCTTCTTAGAGGAGGCGCAGCGCTACAAAAACGACTTTGTTCCAACGGTTGGAGTCAAGGCAACAAGTGGAAGTATCTGCCGACGAAAGGCGGTGTCTGTTCTATGAGTTCCAGCAGACGCCGACCATTGCCTCTTACAACAGTTGTCACTAGCCCTATTTTTTGAGGTGAGCACGTTGGCAAGCCACAAAACTTCAGAGCGCATGTGGACCAGCCTCGGCTCTCGCTGCTCATTACCTTGAGCAGAAGGTAGGAATGTCGTATAGGCGCCACCATTTATAATAGGCGAGACTGAATATGTCACATTCTTGCCGTGAGAAGAGACACTTTGCCTAGTGGCAAGCCATCATCGCAAGCGTCCCCTTTTCTCGGCTTGATCGCTACCTCATAGTTTGAACTCTTTCTGTAATATGTTACGATTCTCGCACTTTAAGCACCTGAAATCGTTTCAGTTGTCTGGATAATTGCGTATGTTGATCCTTGCATTCACTCATTACTATCTCTGTATGACAGTAGTTTTCGTAGAGATTCAAGGCTCCTCTCAGCTGTATGTTTCTAAATTATAGAAGAAGTGCCTACTGTTTAACATTCGAATGTTTTAATTAGAGAAGTATCCCCTGTGTACTTTTATCAGATTCCTAATTAATTACAGTGCCCTAAAAGTAGAAACGATGTTGATTTCCATGCACGGTCCGGACTGCTTCGGTCTGAAAGATTCTATCCCACTGTTTAATATTCGACTGTTTTAATTAGACAAGTATCCCCTGTGTACTTTTATCAGATTCCTAATTAATTACAGTGCCCTAAAAGTAGTAACGGTGTTGATATCCATGCACGGTGTTGATATCCGCCGGCCGAAGTGGCCGTGCGGTTAAAGGCGCTGCAGTCTGGAACCGCAAGACCGCTACGGTCGCAGGTTCGAATCCTGCCTCGGGCATGGCTGTTTGTGATGTCCTTAGGTTAGTTAGGTTTAACTAGTTCTAAGTTCTAGGGGACTAATGACCTCAGCAGTTGAGTCCCATAGTGCTCAGAACCATTTGAACCATTTTTTTGTTGATATCCATTCACGGTCTGGACTGCTTCGGTCGGAAAGATTGTATTCTACTGTTTAACAGTCGACTGTTTTAATTAGAAAAGTATCCACTGTGTACTTTTATCAGATTCCTAATTAATTAGAGTTCCCTGAAAGTAGGAACGATGTTGACAGTCATGCACGATCTGGACTGCTTCGGTCTGAGAAATACGTGGCTAGTGGTTTGTGCCTAGTTGCCCAACGCTAAAAGACGTAGCAGGTGGGCGACGGTTACAACCTTTATACAAATTTTGATTGATTTTTTCAGAACTGTATAAAACAATTATTCCAGAAAGGTTTTATGCTATGTTTGTTATAATCGGATGAACGGTAATCGATATAAAGAAGTAGAGACATAATAACTGCCTGTAGGGACAGGTTTCCTGTCAAATCCTTTCCGTTCTTCTCTGGCTGTCCTGCTAACCAACGTAGTTGATTCTCGCATTGGTTTCTGATGCCTTCTGTCACGGCAGTATTGAGTACTGCCATCTGACTGACTTGTCCATCACTTTGTGTAATTCTATATATTCCTTAGCATGGAAACAGAAGTTAAGGTTGTAACCGGTACAACTGACGCGAGAAACGCACAAGACTGGAATCTACTTGAATCATCACACGTTCCACTTCATCCTGCTTGACGGAAAACTGCCTCATAGAGTTCCTACAGGACCAGTTGTGGCGTCCTTCCGAAAAGGGGGACCCCCCCCCCTCCCCCATACGAGTGTTGCTCAATCAGTGTAACAGAGGACGCGTACAGGCGATGTCGGTGTGCTGTAACGTCAGGAGTAGCGAAACGAGACAAGATGTGTGCAGTAATCTTATTACAGTTTTCAGACGCCTTTATGAGATCTCTAATGTACACTCGACAGCGCAAAACTTGGCCGCGCCTCAGAACACTGTCTGCTTATCTGCACAATCTGGTAACACTAAAAGATGCGGAAGTGTCTGGATGAAGGTACTGTCCACCGCTAAAGCTGATACAGTGCTGTAACTGCTCTTAGTGTAGTGGGAAGCGTCGTGCAGTGTAGACATAAAGTTGTGACTTCAGATACACTCATTCCGTGATTCTGATAGAACCTCAACGATAATCGATTCACTATCTAACTTGCCACTAACGCCAAAACCTTTCGCGAAAGAGTTTTCGGCGGCGTCAAGATAAGAACAGTTGAACAACATGCGTAGGTTACTCTGAATTTATTCGTAAATGGTCATTTTCTAATTTGGAGCTCTAGTATTTGCCTTGCAGTAATGGACTGGGTTTTGCATACTTAGATCTTATGAATGTTATTTAAGCGTTATAAAATAGATTCGCAAATGGAAATGTTCTGTCATTTGTGACGTATTGTTCGCTTTGCGTTTAATAGAGCTGGGAAGGCAGTGGAGAGAGTTTGAAACGGTTGTTTCTTGTGTGGGGCAAGTGCTATGGGACAAATCACGTCATGAAAGGATTTTCTTACGCAAGAAAGTTCTACATCTACATCTAAGTGATTGCTCTGCTATTCACAATAAAGTGCCTGGCATAGGGTTCAATGAACCACCTTCATGCTGTCTCTCTACCGTTCCACTCTCGAACGGCACGCGGAAAAAACGAGCTCTTAAATTTTTCCGTGCGAGCCCTGATTTCTCTTATTTTATCGTGATGATCATGTATCCCCCAACAGAATATTTCGCAATCGGAGTAGAATAATGGTGATTGAAATTTCATGACAAGATCCCGTCGCAACGAAAAGCGCCTTTGTTTTAATGATTGCCACTCCAATTCACGTATCATGTTTGTGACACTATCTCCCCTATTTCGCGATAATACAAAACGAGCTGCCCTTCTTTGTTCTTTGTCGATGTCATCCGTCAGTCCCATCTGATACGGATCCCACACCGCACAGCAGTACTCCAGAATAGGGCGGACAAGCGTAGTGTAAGCAGTCTCTTTGGTAGACCTGTTGCACCTTCTAAGTGTTCTGCCAATGAATCTCAGTCTTTGGTTTGCTCTACCCACAATATTATCTATGTGATCGTTCCAATTTAGGTCATTTGTAATTGTAATCCCTAAGTATTTAGTTGAATTTACAGCTCTCAGATTTGTGTGACTTATCGATTAATCGAAATGTAGCTGATTTCTTTTAGTACTCATGTGAATAACTCCGCACTTTTGTTTATTCAGGGTTAATTGCCACTTTTCGCACCATACAGATATCTTATATAAATCATTTTGCAAGTCGTTTTGATCATCTGATGACTTTACAAAACGGTAAATTACAGCATCATCTGCAAACAATCTAAGACGGCAACTCAGATTGTCTCCTATGGAGAAAGTTCATTCTGGCATGAATGATTTTCCACATTTTAGGAAGTTTCTATAATTGACATATATGGTGAACTGTGACCATTTAACTTTCGTGCGACATTTGCATTCAAAAGCCAACGCCCAGAAGTTGGGTGTAGGAATAACGCATGCTCTAGTTCAGAGCAATAAAAATAAAAGTGTAGATTATTACCGCATTTCTTGAACGTCATCAGTTCGCTAGTTGAGCATTCCCAAGCAATAATATTACTGGTTACGAGCTAAGATGCATTCATATTAATTTCTTAAGAAAAAGCTAATGGCTGTTCCATAACAAAAGATATCTCCTCTAGCAAAGGGCAGTGAGAACACCCCGTTGTGGTGTCCATCGCAGCTGCGTTTGTTGCCGACATCTCAGACACCTTTTGGTCACAGTTAGGAAAAAAAAACTGCAATACGTGTTACTACTGCCTGATAATGCGTTCTGCTCTTTTCACAAACAAACCTATCCAGGGAAGTTATCCGTCACAGACTTATTCTTCTTCTCAGATGTTCCCGTGCCCACTCTTTATGGAACAGCTGCCAAGAAAATTCCTTTCCGGACGAAAATGCACTTCGGACGTGTCTTGACTACACCTTTAACTTTCTACAGGCATGGATTGGTAAACTATCTGAGCATTGTCAGGCTGTTTTGGACAGTATTATGAAATACCTTTTTTGATAATCAATTTTGCTCTTCTGTTTACTGTTGTGTTCAGTAAACCATAATCCGACTAATGCTGACCACTTTTAAAATAAGGGTAAAAAAAAAAAAAAACGCTTCAGGACCATTGCTGCCCTATGGGCACATTTGTGAAGATACGAAGAGAAATCATCACGCATGCTCAGTTGTGTGTGAAGCAGGTGGTACGTCGGTTAATTGGTAGGAAATGCAATGTGTCTACAAAGAAGGGCAGCACCAGTGGTCAAATCTTTTTTTTTACCCAGAAAGTTTTACGGAATTGCTGATTGCTGATTGAAGATAGACTTCAACTGTTCCGCAACGATCTACTTATAAAGTTTTAAGATCAGTGTTAAGTGAGAAATCTAGGAATAAACAGCAGCCACCTACAAATCCATTCTATAAGGATCGTGTAGACATGATTACATTAATTACAAAGCATACGGAGGCATTTAAGAAGACAGCCTACACGCGCTCCACTCGCGAATGGAGCGGGAGGAAATCCTAGTAACTGGAATAAAAATGTGTGAATTCCTAAGGGACCAAACTGCTGAGGTCATCGGTCCCTAGACTTACACACTACTTAAACTAACTTAACGCTAAGGACAACACTCACACCCATGCCCGAGGGAGGACTCGAACCTCCGGCGAGAGGGGCCGCACGATTAGTGACATGGCGCCTCTAACCGCGCGCTCACTCTGCGCGGCTAATAACTGGATGTACGCGCTATCCGGTATTTCACAATGGTCTGCAGAGTATTAGTCTAGATGCGGATGTATCTCTGCAGTGCTCAGTAAAAGGCATTATAAAGTTATTGGTGTGATGAATGAAACTAGTCTCAGACAACACATTTAAAAATAATTAGGTCAACGACTTACAACGCTGTTTATTATGTAGACATAATTCTGATAGAAATGTAAAAAACACAAATATGATCGAATTAATGTAATACACGACAGAATTGACTCTGGACAGATCCTGTCATAGACAAGGTATCTTTTAAATTCCTTAATTCATGAGATAGACAGTCTTGGTTTTTAGTCATAAAGTGAAATATTTTGACTGTGAGCATCAGTCATCAGCAGTTCTATAAATAAGAAAATGAAATTAAACACGATTAACAAACCAGTTATTAAATTATAACCGCTCATATGACACACTATTCCTTTGAATGACAGTGGATGACTATATTCAAATAATAAATTAATCAGGATGACAATGCATGTATCAATTTGTACGTCGTAGTTAGTCTTTCCTTTTGTAATGTTAGAGTACCTTTGTTAGTCTTCCTTATGATACCTTAGGACTTGAGTTAATGACAACTGGACAAACCCCCGAGAGCTAAATTATTATGTTTCTTTTTATTACAGGCACTGTCGAAATTTTCTCACGGTTTCTTCGTACAGATAGCAGTTGCACAGCAATCAGTTTCGAATGCTGCCTTACCGACGCCGTGTTCAGCGTGGCATCTTAAACTGTCGCTCACTGTCAAAACAGTACATTGAATCACTATACAGAGTGAACCAGAAGTTCAGTCGCAGGTGGTAGTGTGGACAAAAACAGGAAAAAATGCCTAGTAAACATGGGTTGTAAAATGCATACCTTAAGAGCTTTGAGTACATGTTCATCTTCGATTCTCTGAAACACATTTCTTCTGTTGCAAGCTCTATGCTTTCCCTATTTTGGATGGAGGTAGCCTGGACCAAAACAAGAAAAGAAAGATGTCCAGTAAATATGAGCTCCAAAATTCATGCCTTAAGAGCTATGAGGACTTGTTCAGTAAAAGTAGTATGTTTCACAGTAGCGAATATGAACAAGTGCTCGTAGTTCACAGAATACGCACTTTAGAGCCCATGTTTACTGAACTTTTTCTTGTTTTGAGCCATACAGTTGCATCTCCAAATATGGAAAGCAAAAGGCTTTCAGTAGGAGAGTTGTGTCTCACAGCAGGCCGGCCGAGGTGGCCGATCGGTTCTAGGCGCTTCAGTCTGGAACCGCGCGGCCGCTACGGTCGCAGGTTCGAATCCTGCCTTGGGCATGGATGTGTCTGGTGTCCTTAGGTTAGTTAGGTTTAAGTAGTTCTAAGTTCTAGGGGACTGATGACCTCAGTTGTTAAGTCCCATAGTGCTCAGAGTCATTTGAACCATTTCTCACAGCAGTTGAGATGAACAAGTTGCTCATAACTGTAAGGTAAGCGTTTTACAGCCCTTCTTTACTAGACGTGTTTTTCTTGTTTTGGTCCATACATCTGGAGTTCTGGTTACCCTTGTATGCTATGACTGCCACATTGTTAAATAAAGGACAAAAGAAATTGCTAATAAATTGTCATGAAAACATAACGAGAATAATAAAAAATAGACAACACAGTCGTAGAAATACCATGTATTAAATTTTGAGGCTATTCGATGTACAATCATCACGTATTAGATGTAGATATATTGCTTTATAGAAAGAGAAGCACATGTTTAGTACCTGGAAAGCTGCAGAAATCAAAAGTTCAGTGAAATTACATACTAAAAAAAATATTTACGAGAAATTGATCTAATGCATTAACGAGACTATGAATCTGTTTCTTTGTATTTGTTAAAAACTCGCTCACTCTTTCACCTCATCTGATGACAGATCCTCATACCTGGTTTCTATTGCGTTCTCGGAGTGTTGACCTTCACTGACGGGCACCGACCAGTGTTCACGCTAGCAGACGACAGACGTATGTTCAGCGCTGCCTGCAAACGATTGCTTTTGTGTGCTGGTGGTGTTCTCGGGTTATTAAGTGCCGCTCTGGACGATTCTGTGTCCTATGCTTCAGCTTGACATCAATTATAGCTGTGCATGTGGAGAACTTTCTAAGTACCACGTTTCGGTGAGAGCCGACAAGCAGAGACTTATGATGAAGTGGGGATCAATTATTAACTGACGCTTGTTATAAACGGTTCCAGACCACTGTGTTGTTTTCCGGATCTTCTTCTTGCCCAGATGTCAACGACAGAGTGAATGAATCTGTAAACTGCCTAGCTCCTAAGATATTAATATCCTGAGGACAGATTTCCTCCCTAATTTAGTGCTCGTGCCTAGTTTAGCCCGAATCTCATACAGTTTTCATTTACTGTGGGCAGTGTCTCGTAACAAACTTATATCTGTCAAAATGCGGAGTTTTGCTGCAGAATCTGACTGCTACGAAAAGCACGTAATTTGTTTATGTGGGAAACAAAATGTGTCGTTCTTGAGTGTCGTATTGTGCTGCTCGTCGTTCCGTTTTATTTTCAGCTCTTACACGAGAGCCGTATGGGTAATTTCGAATGATAATTAAGAGACTGACCGGAAAATTTGTGTGTGTCTGGCTCGAAATAAGATACCATTCATAATGAACTGAATACTGTTCGTTAGAGATTCAGTAAATACTCGCCGTTGGTTGATCTCTCTGCTGCTTAATTTTCGTAGTTAGCGAATGCCGAAAGTAATTTTCGGGGCTGTTTTGTTTTGACCGTACTTGGACAGACAGAAAGAATATTAATGTTAACAAAACTTTCCAGATCCGTAAAGTAGTTCACTTCGCACAAATAAATGAGGATACATATAGTCGCCTTGGGAGGAGAGACTGAATCTGCAGACATTCATCTCTTGTCTGTAGGGAGACCCCTGGGAATCATTAGAAAACCTAATGATATTATAAATAAAATGACACACCGTAACTGATTTTTGGGAAATTATTTTATATATAGATAAGGATATTTACGAAACCATCGCTGATTCTAACGTATCACATACATTACGAAGATTACTTACATCTCTTAGGTATCTACCACTTTTCGTGTAAGTTGTATACTACTACAGGTAATGTCGTTCTGTTAGATAGGAAACATTGTTTAAAGTCAATCGTTACTGGAAACGATATTTTAAGAAGCGATACATATTTGGATTATTGCTCCGATTAAGGTCATCTCACAGAGAAATTTCACAAGAAAATTCGTAACAGACTGAACCCAACAACTTACCATATTTTATAATGTGAATAATCGCAGTAAAAAGTCTGATATCTCATTGTGAGACATAAACCAAATTTAGAAAGTATCTTAGAAGTAACCCCTTGAGTGCGAGGTTGCACGTTCAATCACGACAGAAAAAATATTAGTTGTTAAAGGCTCACCATGTGCATCAAGAGGGCAACAGAAAATGACTGTCCGGGAGGTGTACAGGTTAACCATCTATGGGATGTATGTATTAAATTTCACGAAATTTACATCTTCGACTTTCAAGAAATGTTCACAACAATCCATTGACTTGCACCTTGAACAACGAATGAAAAATGGCGTGTCACAGTCAGCACAAAGATGTAAGGCGAACTCCTTGTGATGGCATGCGACCGAATGGGATACAGTCTGTCATTGAACTTATCGCGAAACTGGCTATCCTTTAAGGCGTAGCTTCAGATAGCGTGGTAATATGTTTTATGGGCACGGAAAAAGCAGGTATACACAAGCTGAATTTGTTCGTTAGTTCCAGTTGGTATGAATTGCAACGTTAGACGCTTTTGAGGAGGCATAGTTTGTTCTAAAGCAGTATGATTTCTATGCGCAGACCTGGAATCCAGCAAAAGCAAGTTATTTTGAGTAACCATTGGCCAAAACCAGTGCTCATACCACAGTTGTAGTTCTCTTACGCTCATTTTCCCACTCTTTCTTGCTATGACGTAAATATTCCCTACTGTCTTTGCAAGATAGCGCGCACGATAAAGAATAGTAGGAGGCAGAGCACCGCCAACTTCTCGCAACACATTAAATAACTTTCCATCCACCTTAACATCCAGATTAACAGTCGTCATAATTTTATACGATTGTGTAAAGGCATTGCTGTTAGTTGATCTTGATACATCTTTCTTGGTATCTCTGATTACCGCGGTTCCTTTCGTCTGCATTTCCCCTGCAAACTCTGATTGATCGAAGTTGAAAACAATTTCTTACTGAACGATGGGATCTATTTGTTTATCTCATGTACAAATTTTCGCGCCGATTCCTCAGTTTTCTGTGCGTCGTCATGTTGACGTTTTGCGAGAAGTTTCGTTATCTTACTTTTTTCCAATTCTGTAGCACGGTTCGAAGTTGTGAAACACTCCATCGCTTCCATGAAATCACTGTAATCTATGTCACGTGCAATTTTATGTGCATAACATAGTAGGACACTATCATATACATCCTCTAAGCTGCATCGAGCATCCTTGAAACGGGCAAACACCAGATTTCGTAACAAGTATTCCTTGTCCTCCCTTGAATATCAACATTTCCTATTACGCAATACACAGTCATACTGCTGCGGACTATTTCGAAATCTGTTCATAATTATTTTTTACTATGCTGCGTACCCCCTCCTTGGACAACGATTGTCCTTTACTTCGGTTTAGTGGAAACGTAGTGGCTCCCTGTCCGACAAGGATAATGAACCACATGGCTCGGCATCTGTTTCAGTATTGCCTTCCCTTGTTAAGCACCTATCGCCATAGTTATAGTCCTCAGGTACGTTGACCGCACAGTCGACCGTATAAGACATCACACACTGCACCGATATATCTGGCAGAAACTCTAATATTTCACCTAACACTTCTTTCTCACTCCGAAAAATTCCTTGGCATCTTTTCTGACTCCATGTCGACTTCGGCAACTGTTGTTGCTCTGTTTTGTATCAACTGCACTAGCGTTGTAGCACTGTGGTGAGTCACTCGTCGACTAAGCAATTCTATTTCGCACCTGTTCTCATCAGTCCCGCCCCCTGTCGCCATTAGCAGCCAATATTGTGGTTGTATGGTTGACAATATGTGGGGAGTCGATTGCCGTAAACATCACTGACCTTTTGCGACCTCGCTCTCAAGAGGTTCCTCGGCAGTAGCTGTTAACATGAATGTAAGTCTCAACTTCATCAAGTTACAAGGAGCAAATTCCTAGTAATGAAAGTCTAATTTTTCAACTTAAAAATACGTGTAATTTTTCCAAACATAGTTCAATTTTTTAGTTTAACATTTTACAAACAGTTTTTTCTTTTACTTCTCAGTGTGATCATCTATGTATTTTAACGTTACGCTCATTAGTAGCTCTATGTAACCATTAGTTGCATTTCAATAAGACCTGTGTTTAGAGTATCTACATATATGAGTACGCTCAATATAAGCAAACGTTATGAAAACTATACATCAGACTAACTATATGTGCTTTGTTACCGTATCTCAATATTTGAATCTCTGATGCAGAACATCTACAAGATTTTGGAACTAAATAATACCTGAATGTAAGCCAAACCAGTTATCTTTTCAATGAATGTAATCTGAACAGACAGTTACTGTTCCCTAAGTGCGTACAATAATGCTTTTAATTCTGGCCTTAATAATCAAATGGCTGACCTGTGCAACAACGGAGAGCTGCGGTAAACTATCCAGTTACGTACCACCTCAACATGCTGAATGAAATCACGCTGCTTTTGCCATTACTGAAATTAAACTTGCGGAGGGCAGTGCACCTGTACCAAGCGCCAGGAGATCATATTTTAACAGTCATATCTCACGAGCTGCAATGCTAAATCGAATTGCTATGCCTTAAAAACGCTTTAAATTGCAAGTGGGATTTGGAGCTTTAGTGTCGAATAATTTGAAAAGTAACTGAAATTTACGCTTCTATTCTCTAACCAGGTTAGAGAATGTGAACTATCATACACTATTTACCTTTGTTGAAACTATTTTGATAACTTTTAATATTGAAAGTAAGTTTTATGATGTGGAGATATTAAATATAACTCCATTTACGATAATTACTTTAAGAGAAAAGGAAATAAGAGTGATGTGATTCTTTCCTGTGGTTATGCTTTTATGAAGTGTTTGAAACAGTAGTACCGTAACAGTCAAATAACGCAAGTTCCGAAAATTTTCAAACCAAAACTGACAACGTCCCCGAAATACGTCCGCCAGCTTTCAGCAATGCTAGTACATGCAAATGCATGTTCTGATATTACCTTTTTAATATATACCAAGCAACACCATTCCAAAATAAGGGTACCGAGCGAAGTGGCGCAGTGGTTAGCACATTGGACTCGCATTCGGGTGGAGGACGGTTCAATCCCGCGTCCGGACATCCTGATTTAGGTTTTCCGTGATTTCCCTAAATCGCTTCAGGCAAATGCCGGGATAGTTCCTTTGAAAGGACGCCACCTGCTCCCTTGCCCATCCTTCCCTAATCTGACGCGACCGATGACTTCGCTGTTTGGTCCCCTCCCCCAAATCAACCAACCAAAATGAGGACTCCACACCAGTAACCACCTACTACACCAAACGCTTGACACGGAAGTGCTTGCTCACACGGACAGGTTACTTGGCAACAACATAAACTTTGGTCTCCTTTATACTTGTGGTACGCAAAAGTCTTCACTGTGGCAAATATCACAAACAAAACCGCCAGTTCTCATAATATAACAACCCTTACGAGGACAGAACTACATTGGCATATTTCTGGATAGACTACTATTGAACAGCGTTTTAACTGAAGAAGAGTCTCATGGTTTGCTGCGTGCTTCCATACTTCTTCGTCATACTTTTTAGGGTGCTGAAAAAGAATTTTTGTGAGTCATTCAGGTGTTTTCGTGTTCTCTCCATTTCTTCCCATCTTACTAAAACATTTAGTCGACATATAAATACTACTGCCAAAACTCTCTATAATTACAAATATCAATCTTCTATGGATTGCCATTCTTCGTAGGATCAGTTGAAATATGTCTCCTGCTGTTGGTAATACTTCGTTTCATATTACTTCTACGTTATTTATTTGTAACATCTTTCCATATCCGTCGATCTGAAGTATTCCCAATGTCAACGTTTAAGATTTCTGCAGTATACGTTTCACTAATAAACATCCTTAAGCTGCAGATGTAATCCTTAATGAACTTTTCTCAGTTTCATATCACTATTTAAGACAATTACAACTCTTTTGACTAAAGAAAGCTTTTTCCGCCTGCTCCAGTCCACAGCCGATGTCTCCTTCACTTCCTCCAGTTTTTGTGTTATTATTTCCTGCAGAGCAGAAATCTTTCATTCCTTTTGAAGTCTTACGCAGATTCAGAGTTTGATGATTTACTTCCACAACTCCTTAACTTTCCCATCTTTGAAAAACTTGTTTTTCAATTAAATGTTACAGTATGTTGTACCTTACATATGTCTAGAAGGATCATGCAGTCTGAGAGATTTACAATTGCAATTTGTGTCACTAACACCTCCATTCACGTACAGGAATTTTCCAGTACTTTCTCCATTTTTCTCCTAAGTACAGTTTCACGTAGTGGTGGTATATATTACATACATCTAGGAAGATAATGTCATCTGCGATCCATACAGTTGCGACCTGTGCCACTAACACCTCTATTGGCATACATAAATTTTCTGCTACTTGCTATTTTCCTCTCCTAAACAAAGTTTTAGGATATTGGTGATAAGCTGGAACTCTGCCTTTCTTTCATTCTTAAGACAATATTTTTCATTATCTTCCACTTTGGTTAGCCCTATTTGGTTTTTGCAGATTTTTCGCATTACTTGTTCGTTTGTATATCTATTTTGTCCATAAAATCAACCATATTAATTCTCTAATGTCATCGATCCATGCTTTGTTCTCCCATATTCTTCTTTCCGACCGCAGAGCCAGAACCGCGACTCTTGTACTTTTTCTTTCCCGACTGGAAACTAATTTTCAGCAATAGCTGTTTTCCTTTTCACTGCATTATTTCGCGTAATATCAAAATTATCAACTCAAAATCGTAATATCTCAATTAGTTCTCCAGCTGCAGTAAGCCTCTTGTGTTATTTTGGACGGCAGACAAAATAAATTTACCCTTTTTAAGCTTCTCAATGCTTTCAGTACCTTCGCAAATGGCTTATCATCTCCTGCTGACTTACGTGAGATAAAATATAAACCGATTTCGCGATTGGATCATCTACTTACTAGAGGTTGTACTAACCTTCCTCTGCTATTGGTGCTTTCTTTCGCTATATTTCGCCAATGATAATTTTGACATCTATACGAGTCTCTACGTCTGAAACTGTGGCAGCGAGGACTATGAAATTCTAAGCTGTTTTCAGAATTCATTTTTATATCACTTAACTAGACTCAATGTTTCTTTCTTTTTGATAAAGTATTATTAAATTTTTTGGCGTTAAGCACTTTTAAAAGGGAAAATTTGTCATAAATCTCTCTGATTCGGAGAATAAACCAGTTCTTGTCATGATTCTAGTCCAGTAGCATGTATTTTAACTATTTCATAGCATTTTTGAATAATTTAATATTATTGTTTTAATGGTTTGGCAGATAAAGACGCATGTAGTACTTACAATATCAAATGTTAGAAGATGCGGGTAAAGTAATTTGTAATGAAAATTCACAAGTAACTCTGATTGTATAATCAAAGCGTTCAGCTGGACAGGCAGCGTCATCTTCTGCTGGCTTTTCTTTTTCACTTACAAGCTCTCTTCCTCTTGTTGCTCTTGCATTCTTGGTATTAAATTCACCAGTAAACTGATCCTCTCATATCTGCAATTTGTTTAAATTCTGAAGACCTTGGATTGTATTAGCACCAGGAAGAATTCCAGTCCTTTCCAGGACGTTTAAGCTCCTCAGATGATCATCATTAAATGAAATAGCGACATCAGAGACTCCTCATTTCGAAGTTTTGGTCCTAAGAATTACTTTTTCAAATAAATTCGTCGATACGAAGTTCTAAATCGATCTTCTTTTCCGGAGATGATCAAAATTCCTCAACTTTTTTACCTGAGAGCATCAGAATGTCCCAAGTCTTTGTACATTGGTCACTGATACACGACTGTTTTGAGTTTTTTGTTTTTGAACCATGACAGAGAATCACCTGGACAATTAAATAAAAAAGGATTATTGTCAGTCGACAGTCTTGTAAATATATTGCCTACACAACTTGTGTCATTTCCTGAAAATAATTTATATCATATCTTACTTCCACACCATTGCACTACTGAAGTTCATTTATAATTTTGTCTAATAAGCGACATCAAATTTTTTACCATATAGGCACAAAACACTAAACCCCAAATAAAAACTGTACTGTAAGAGAGTTGAGTGCTACTACAGCTGTATCAACCGAAAGATCAAAGGTTCTATTACAAATGAGTGGCACCAACAGATGTTTATGTCTCCAATTCCCAGAAATCCGAAGATATGAAACGAACATATCGGCAGTTAAGTAATTGTCATCAGTGAACATAAAAATTTGAAAAATGGAAAAAAGAAATTCTAAGTAGAAGTTCTTAATAAATTTTTGTACCAGTCCAAGCAAACATTCTAAATTATTTTATAGACATAAAAAGCGAAAATTTGATTCTTTACCATTGGTACTGATTACATTAGCACCTTTAGTTATTAAGTTCGTAAATAACGTTTATGTTCCTCTAGGCCTAAGCACTTCAGCTGATACTTTTGATTACACTTGCTGGTAATTCTTCTATTTTTGGCTCTTGAATATAAGATGTATTTTGTGAGCTTTTCTCTTTCTTCTGTAGTTGCTGTTACCTTCTGTTCAACGTTTCCCGTTACTAATCAGTTCAAAGACTTCTTCTCCTGATTTAGGTGTTACTCTTGTACTTAACCTTTATATCAGTGGCTTGCTAATACGTCACGCTCTTTCTTCGTTTTCAATATCCCTTTATTCCTAAATTTTATTCTTTGTTTTATACTGTAATGCGCGCCTTCAATGCAGAATATTCGACGATCTGTCTTGAAACCAGACTGTGATCATTTTTGTAGTTAGTTCCGTCGAATTATTTTTCGAAATCTAAAATACTGCTACGACGTAACTAATTTTCTCGTTGATGACTCGCTGTTTTCTGTAGGGCATGATGATGGTCGAAGATCCTATTCTCATGCGAAGAAATATTAACTGCAAAAAGAATAGTCATATTCAGGTGGCTTCCAAAGATGAGTAAATGAAGCGAACTTGCTTAACTTTGAACTAATTATAATCCACAGTATTTCACGATCTGAACAAACAAAACAATATACACTTACCTTCAGCATTTCTATAAATCCACACCAGCTTCATTTTATAACTACTATCCCGCCAAGTCTGGGCATTTCCAACTATGCTCTCGCCAACACTGCGCACTACGAAAATGACCACAGGTATCTAAACAAATAAATAAAGACAGCTTGTTATTTATTGTTTATGTGGTCTCTGGTCTGAAGACTGGTTTAAAGCAGACCTCTACAGTAGTCTGCTCATGTGCGAGATTTGTCGTATCTGCATATATACTGCAACCTACATCTATTTGAATCTGCTCATTGTATTCATCCCTTGGTCTCCGTCAACAATTTTTAACTCTCAAACTTCCTTCCATTTTCAAACTGACGATTTTTCGAAACCTCAAAACGTTTACTGTCAATCGATCCCTACTTTCAGTAAAACTGAACCATAATTTTATTTCTCCCCACTTCGCTTCAGTGGCCACTCATTAGTTAAGTGATCTGCTTATCTAATCTTCAGCCTTCTCCACCAGCAGCGCATTTCAAAATTTATCGTCCATGTTCGTCTTGCACAAAAGGCTACTTTCCAGCCAAATACCAGGTGGTTATAATTGAAGTGCACAAAAGGCTACTTTCCAGCCAAATACCAGTGGTTATAATTGAAGTGCTGCTACTCACGCAGTTACAATGTGAGCTGTAATTATCGTACGGCAGCGGAACACGGGAAAGAATTAGTTCCAATTTTGGCCACCCGGTGCAAATCTAGCGCTGTACAGAATATCGTGATGCGTCTGGTGCCCGTATTGAACGAACTTGCAAGCAGCGGCTAATAATAAAATCAACGGTATGCCTGTCTCACTTGTTTGACCTTCTCTGGCTATTTTTTTGTTCCTAATCCATTACAGATGGAGACAATTTTATATAGCTTTCTTGTACTCGCTGCGCCAGATTTTGAATTACATTTTCCCAGCGTAAATCTTTTCCCCATTAACGCATTAGCATATCTACCAAGTTTCGCTGCCATACTAGAGTTACAGCACACACTTGACCTCTGCGAGTACCTGCTAATTAATTGTGACCACTTGATACCTTGAGAAAAGACTTCCTAACGCCTAAATTTACATTATACGTTAAAATTCTGTCTTTTATAGAAATGCTTTTCTTGTTACAGCCAGTCAGCATTTTAAATCCTTTCCATTCGACCAACGTCGGTTACGTTGCTGCCAAGATAGCAAACCTCATCCACTATTTTCAGTGCCTCATTTCCTAATCCAGTTTACTCGGCATCGTCTGTTTTATTTCGACTATATTCCATTATTCCTGATTTTCTTTTTTTGATGTTCATCTGATAAACACTTTGCAGTACAGTGTAAAATCCGATAAATTGCTCTTACAGGTCTTTTGCTGTTTCTGTGGACAGCTGCGGGATACGTTTAGGTACAGCGACGGGCCTGGATTGTGTGGCAGACCTGAAAGTGTTTATTTGTTCTTCCTGGACTTTGTGCGCTGCAACTGGAATTTTGGGGCATGTTTGTCTTCCCGCCCACACAGCTGGTCGCGCCAGAGTAAGTAACGTGCTCAAGCCTTCCAGTGATGGCGTGACACAGGGGATGGATCTCGTCACATCATCTGGAGGCTAGTCCCGGGGCTGCTGTAGATGTGGCTGACAACTCAGTGGGGCGTCGCTGAGGACCTTCCATTGGCACGACGGGGAAACTCATTTGGAACCGATTGGCTGTCTCATAATGCGCTGGCACATGAGTTAGCGGAATATAGCGGAGTGGCCACTTATACCTGATCAGTGCTGGGAGACGCGTGGGCAGCTGCGAGATACATTTGGTTACAGCTACAGGCCTATTTGGTGTGGCAGCCCTGCTTGTTTTGGTTACGTTCGTGGACAGCCAAGGAGTCTGCTCAGCACTGTGCAGTGCAGAGAAGACTGGGAGTTGGTTAGCGGCCACCAAGGAAAACAGACTCTGCAGACACAGAGTTCTGTGCAGCCAAGTTCCGCCTGGAAGCTGTAACAGTGGACTGCAACGACCAGCGCGGGACGTGGTTGGGTGCAATATGGACGACATCGCTCTGTGGTTTCCTTCCGGTGACCCAAGAAGATGGGCAGCTCATGGACAGGGAAGAAGGACAAGGACAACAGCGATAGCAGAGCAGAGCATAAAATGACGTGTGATTTTTGTGTGGTATAATTGCAGTTCGAGGATACTGGTTGTTGTTAGACTTTTGGCCGACCAAAATACAATGTGGTGGGGTGGACTGGAATTGGTGAAGTCAGCCTGGTATTGTTGTTGTTGTGAAGAAGCGAGACCATGACGAATTTTATTGTGCCATAGCTGTATTTGATTACATTTCTATTGCGTGCCCAGGATGTTGTATGAGGGTGCCCTTATTGGTTTTTATTTGAGAACTCGATGAGGCCATGGATAGATAATTGTGCGACAGCGACAAGCCGTTGTACGTCTTGCTCGTGTACACATTTTCCGTGCTACTTCTATAGATGTTATATACCTGCATAGATTGTGTGGTCCTGTCTGCGGTATGAGGGGGGGTATGGTCGGTGCGTTGTTGGCAGTGAACGGTTGATCATACTGGTGTGGCATTCCGTTTCTTAGTATTCGTATTTTTTATCATGCCGCCTTGTAAAGACATTTGGGATTAGAAGCAGTATTGTTTTATTTATATAATGTATAAGAATTTTCTGTGTATTGTTACTACCCACTTTGGAGATAGGTTATTTTATTAGTGAATGGCAAATAATTTTTATTGTTGGTTATAATGTAATTTCTTATCTTTTGGAAACTACGGATAGAGGTTGGGTCCATGGGCTTGCTGTGTTGGGGATGCATTGTGGTGTTTAATAAAACAGACTCTTTAAAAGCCCACACTTGCTCAAAACCCCAGCCAAAATCCACGCTCTTCCAAATTCTGCACCAGTATATTACTTCATTTTACAAATATCTTCTTGCTTCTCTTCACTGCTTGATTACTGTACAGAGTGAATAACATCGAGGACATGATGCAAACTATTCTCACTCCCTTCTCAGTCGAAGTTTTGAAGAATATTGGTAGGTAGGTCATCACAGAGCAGACCCACTATAGTCCTGGTACAGAGTATGGTACTGGTGGGCCACCAGAGGTGCAGATCCACTGTAGACCTTGTAGAGACGGCCAACAGCCATCTGTTGCGATTGTGCAGGTGCACAATCACCATCGAAGAGTCTTGCAGAGAATATAGCAAGTCCATAAACCACCACTTGTGCACTCACAAAGTTTTTGAATTGTCCTTAGAACCAGCAATGCTGTTAACCAGTCTCTTGCTGAATTATCAACACACATCCAAACACTAACAGTCCTCTTTTTTTTCACATATTGTGCATATACTATGACCGACAGAAATGTGTGCAGTGAAATGAATGCTTACAAATTACTTAATTTGATGAACTGGTGTCAATTACAATATTATAACATGAGAATACAATAACAAAGCTACAAAATACATCATTAAAGAACATAACAATACAGATAACATTTGTAGTAATACAGGCTTTACAAAAGAATAGAAATATACATATACATCAGTGTTACAGGAATTATGACATAAGTTCATACATAAAAGGCCTGAATAACTTTCGAAACATCAACTTCACACGTGAACATTAAAACAAAACAGAATAAATAATGTCTAAACATCTTTACAAAATAAATAACATATTATTAATGCAAATTGTATTTGAGGATAACAGTATTACTCATCACAGTGAATGTAGCTTAGTATTAGTAGAGAAAAAAATTCTATGAAACAGTAGACAGAGACAGGAAGAAAACAAATACACAAGGATACACAAACACATAGTGGGATAACACAAAAGGAAAGGACAGGGTTTGTTTTCAGTGTAACATTTGGTACTGCAGTCCAACCCAAAACTTCATTCCATCCCTCGTATTTCAACATTTGCTCCAGCCAAAAAAAATCTTATCCAAGCATGCTTTCTGTATTCTGTTCACATCCTCTTTCAAAAATAGTTTTTCTCCACTGTACACTACTTTTTTGGCCAAACCATTTTCTTATAGCTTCTCAATGCATTTCTTCCAATTCATCATAGTTCGTTTCTTATACAGTCTACCTCCTCTTAAGCTAACTTAAATCTACTGAGCTCAGATGCATAAACTAAGGGACGAGGCAATGCAGTAACACACAACATATTAACACAAACAGCAATGACAAAAAAATGCAAATTGGCAAAGCAAGCAGCATTATAGAAATTAGCAAAACAAATACAAGTAATATGAAGCAATGAGCAGCAACAAGAAAAATAAATCAGTAGTAAATCTGGCTTAACAGAGTAATACAAACTGAAATTTAGTAGCACTATGCCTGGCAAACAGCAGCAGCAAATGCAATAACTTATACCTAAACATGACAAAGCTCAAGCAGAAAAAATATTACAGTAAAAACTACAACACAGATAAGGGAAATGTCTATTCACATCTTAATGTCTATGTAATTAGAGTGGTGCACCACAACTTATTCTACGAGAAATATTACCAAGTAGTTGAAAAGAAAATTATGTATGCAAGTCCTGTGAAGGGGAAATGTCTTATTGTGCTCCTTCGTTTTTTTTAAGTAGATCATAAAGTTATTAATTACTGGATCTGTAGGCATAACATATCTATATTAGTACATCCATTAAATTTTATTGTAACCAATGCTGTAGTGTAGCAAGAAACTAAATATTAAACGAAATGAGCAAATATATATATAAAGCAACATATGAAACGTCATTCACTAGGCAAATGGCGTCTCCAAAGGCAAAAAAATCTCTCAACTATAAAGACAATAGATGTAAAATGTTTCTCATCATTTCCTTATGCATTTTAGTAAATATCATAAATTAAGAGCTCCACAGTGTAATCATATGTTTTCAAGTTTGAGCGTGTTGTATTTCCGATGCTTTCCACAAAGGAATGTCAATAGCGAGGATAATGGCCTCCTTTTTTCTCCACCTGTGCCTCTGAAAGGCACACACTAACGGCTTTTTTCCAGGCGACTGTCGCGCAGTTGGGTGCCCACGACGCATTACGTGAAGGTGATCACTTAACTTTCTTATCGAAATATTTACGACACCAGTTTGCACTACAGTGACAATCTCATATAAAAATTTCACAGGTCAAGAATTTGCGTTACAAATGTGTAGAAACAAAATCCTATATGTATAATAGTGTCCAAAAAATTTTCATCGGTATTGTGATACATTCACACATTTACACACATTTCATAACTCTTTAAAGTACGATTCTTGGTTTCCATCATCCTTTTCCACAAGTCAGAGTCCCTAACCACTACTCCTTATTCCTTACCTTATTACACATATACATATTCATCAACACGTCTTCTATATTTCATCATAATAAATACATAGCATAATCACATTCCTCATATAGCATCATCTCATTGATCATAAACATACCTCAACTGCATAATACACATCATCGTCGTAATAATAACATCATAACAGATCAATCACATCTCAAAATCGTCGTAGCTTTCTGAATATTTTAAAACCTAAAAAAAATTCTCTGCTCATTCCAAAAGAGTCATCTACCTCAAACGTACTTTAAAAATCATGATCCCATACCAAATACATCATTCAAAGCTCTCATAGTATCACAGTGGTTCTGAAAAAATTTGAACATTTCACAAAGTACAGACAAAATACAATTTCATAAGTGTGAAGTTATCCAACTGTGTAATTACGTAAACATGTGTCACTGACGTAGTAAAAATAAATATTTGTCTCTCTCAGTTAAATGATCAGATAGCTGTGTAATTCTGTGTTAGAGAAATATGGTACCGATGTGTAAAGTTGTATAAGCAAATACCATATTAGCTAGGGCTCCTTGTGCTTGCCACACACATGGTACACAAAGTAAATGTGTACCCCCCTGAGGATTAATGTAATTATACCCTCAGGTGTTACAGATTACAGCAATGGAATGAAGTGTATCACGGAAAGCCTTTGTATCATTGTACTTCAAATCTCCTTAAAAATAAATGTTTTAAGTACAAAATTAATCACTCAAATACGTGTACTGTAGCGCTAAACTGTGCGTCTTGTTGTACGATAATCTCTGTGGAAGTGTCGTAGTTATCGTCCTCCGAAAGCTAAGTTCTGCAAAAGTCAATGTACTTACCTCATGATAAACAAAAGTGAAATGCTTTGCGTATAGATATCTTAGTTATTACGTACCTTACCGTGATCAAGAAAGTACTATAACGTAACGTATTGTTGTGCTACGGAAAAGGCTGTCTCATTGCAGCTATACCACAAAAGTTACTACTAAAACATGTTTTACTTTCCAGAATAATACAGAAAAACTGTGCAGATATAAAACAGAAACACCGCAAAAGCAACATCGTAAAATGGTCACTCATTAGTAGCGTCGTGATAAAATCGTGTAGCTTTCACATAAACTAACCACTGTGTCATCTGGTATCTCACAGAAAGTACTTTAAATCCGGAATGTATTTTCAAGTAAACCAAAATGTTGCAAATCTCATTAGCAGTGCCAGTATATGTTCTAAGTATGTAAGCCTGATAGTCGTTACGTAATCGTGCAACTAACAAGCCACAATGTACAAATAACAACACTGTGTCGTCTGTACACTATAACAATGCACTCGTAAATACTGTCTAAATATGTTCCCTAGGTTCTAGACTGGATAGTGAACTTCAAAACATTGTTGCATGTTAGCAGATTCTAAGTCTGACAAAGCATACTAGTAACGTGAAGAGAAAAATTTTATGGCAAAGACTAAGTTATAAAGCAGATTATGTTTCAATAAACGGTTTTACATATGAAATGTGGTGCAATCCTTTACTCTTCCTAGTACGCAGAGTTTCAACTTCAACGCAATTATCATGTGGTATACGTCGGATTCTGTAAGGTCCATTGTAAACTAGAAAGAATTTGTGACTCAAGTGTTTCTTCTTATGTGACAATGAATGAGCTTTAATGAGAACTTTCTGACCAATATATAATTTCTTTGCATTTGCTTTATCGTGTAGTTTTCTCCTTTTGTCTGCTGCAGATTTTATATTTTTAATAGCTAAATCAATTATGTCTTTGTGTCGAAGTTTACGTGTATTCGGAAATGGTACAAGCTCTCGGATTTTGTTTGGTGGTTCTTCATTCTTTAGTACAAGAATAGGTGATAAAGCAGTGGAGTCATGAGGCATTTCATTCAGCACGTTTTGAAATAAGTGTAAATATCTGTCCCAATGCTGATGGTTTCTGTGACAATAAAGTCTGCAAAGCTTATTGATTTCTTTCATAATCCGTTCAGACGGGTTGCAATGTGGTGAGTACAATGAAATAAAAACAGGTTTGATTTTATGGTTCCGAAGCATGCGTGGCCAAACAGCAGATCTGAATTGCGGTCCGTTATCTGAAATGACTGTACTAACGTGTCCAGCTTCACGTAAGAAATTTTTAACAAAGGCGTTGGATACAGACCGTCCAGTGGCTTTACGTAACGGAGTGAAAGAAACAAATTTTGAAGTAAGTTCAACAGCGACTAGAACGTACGAAAAGCCATTAGATGTTCTGACAAGGGGTCCCAAGAGATCAACAGCAGCAAATTCTTTTAATTTAGAAGGAATGATAGGAAACAACGGAGCACGATGTGAGATAGTAGATGGTTTAGCCTTTTGACAAGGTTTACAAATAAACAAGACTCTTCGAATTCTCTTTTCCATATTGTTAAAATAACAAGTCGTTCGAAGAATGTGATAACATTTTCGTGGACCAAAATGTGCGTAGCTGAAATGAATTTACCAAATGAACTTATTAACAAAATCATCTGGAATGCAAAGTACCCATAGCTTGTCATCAACAGTGCAGCGTTTGAACAGTATGTTGTTTCTAACCAGATAATAATGCCGAATCTGTGTGTGTGTATTTTCATGCCATTTACTTCTGATGTCTTTCCAAATCGGATCTTTATCTTGTTCATGAGCAATGTCCTTTAAAGATGTGGTGATGAAGTTTTCAAAGACGACTTTCTGAATGTAAAGAATACTGAAATTTTTCTCGAGGTTGCCTTCTGTGTTCCCTTTCTCAAGCCCAGCCGGTGCGCGTGACAGTGCGTCAGCAACAATGTTCTCCTTGCCGGGAATGTAGACTATTGTGAAGTGGATTTCTTGCAGAAACAATGCCCAACGTTTTAACCTGTCATGATTTAATTTTGAAGACATAAGAAATTGTAATGCACGATGATCACTGTATACTTTTGCGTGCTTACCAGAAAGAAAGAAACGGAATTTGTTAAATGCCCAAACGATAGCTAAAGCTTCTAATTCAGTAACCGAATAATTTTTTTCAGATTCTGTTAGCACTCGGCTAGCAAAAGCAATGGTTTTCTGAACAGTAGTGTCATTTTCTGTGGCTTCTTGAAATAAATGAGCACCAAGACCGACTTTAGAAGAATCCGTGCTAAGGCAGAAATCTTGTGACAGATCTGGATGAGCTAGTATTGGCGTGTTAAGTAACGCTTCTTTCAAAGAATTGAATTCCAACTGTGCTTGTTCGTCCCAGTTTCAAAAAGTGTTTTTTCCAGTGAGAGAACAAAGGTTTGGTGTAACTAGAATTTGCATATTCAGAAAACGACGGTAAAAATTTACGACACCTAGGAAACTGCGGACTTGTTTTTTTTGTGGATGGAACTGGAATGGCTCTGATTGCTTCTAACTTTTCAGGATCCGGCTGAATGCCTTCAGAAGAAATAATATGTCCCAAAAACTTCACCTTTGTCCTACCGAATTCAGACTTTTCCAAGTTAACTGTAATTCCAGAATCTGCAAAAATACGCAACAAACTGTTGAGGGTTCGATTATGTTGTTACCATGAGGCTTCTGCTATTAGAATATCATCCACATATAAGATGATGTGACGTTTTAAGAAATCAGGTAATATGGAATTTAGGCCGCGAATGAACGCTGCCGAAAAATGTTCAAACCAAAAAGAAGTTTCCGAAATTGATAACAAACGCCGAAACGAAGGAAGCTGGGTATTTTCTACATTCTGGATGAAGTTCGATCTGATAAAAGCTGGATTGAGATTAATAGAAGACAACACTTTTACACCATTAAAATTTTGAAGAAGTTCTTCCAACGTTTGCGGCCTGTCTGTTTCAGGAATGGTGATAGTATTGATTTGTCTCGAATCTAAGACAAGCCTGATCGATCCATTTTTCTTCTCAACAACATGTAATGGATTGTTGTATGAGCTTACTGCAGGCTCAATAATGCCCTCGTCAAGCATAGATTGTATTTCTGTTCTAACACGGTCCCTATAATGTGCCGGAATTACGTATGGTCTAACACAAAATTTTGTATGCTCACGAACACGAAATTGGTATTGAAATCCCTTGATTGTTCCTCTTTTGTGAATAAAAACTGCGGAAAGTGCTTGTAAAATCTCAAAAAGTTCCTGCCTATCAGTGTCATTACAATTCTCAATTGTTTGAATTTTATTCTGAATTACCTCATTAGTATCAAATGCGCCGTCGACATCACCCCTGTCAGTACTTGCAGAGTGATTGTTAGTGTCAAGTTCCGTCGAAAATTCCGAACTGTTGTCTAACAGGAGGTAAAGCCGATTAATTTCTTCGTCATGGTTTGAGAGCCAATCTTCAAATTTCAAAGCTGTTGACTTACATTCCTTCTCTAAACTTATTTCAGCATCGTGAAAGTTTAAGATTGCTTTGTATTAATTCAAAAAGTCTACTCCCAATATAGTTTCCGTCGACAATAATGGAACAATAAGAAAGTTCGTAGAGAAGCTGTGGCTTTGGCAAAAGAATTCTAAGTTGGTTTGTTGGCGTACATCTACACTTTTTCCAAAGATTTCACCTTGTAATTTAATCATACGTAACGGAAGTGTGGGGCAATCGTTCGATTTGTTGCATTTGCTAAAGGCTGTTTCAATAATTACTGAAATGGGACTGCCAGAGTCATGTACTGCTGTACATTTTACGTCATTTCCTGTAATGTGAATCACAGGATATGCAATGTTGTTATGTTTTACATCGTGCTCCTGGAGTAAGATGTCCCTAATGTCTTCCATTTTTACGTAATTACTAGCTACGGCAGCTGCGTCGTCAGTTTCATAAGTAAGTTTTGTGGCTGCCAGAGGTATGAGTCATTGCCTATTGTCTCTTTGATGGCGCGCGTCGTTATTGGGATTTGGAGATCTAAATTCTACAAATTCACCTTGTCGAGAGGGCCCTAACCCTGTTTGAATCCCGCCAGTTCTGATGCAAATCAGGTCTGTCGTTACGATCATATCGTCTGTCGCCATGTCGGTAGATTCCATAGTTTCTTTCTTGTCGGTCACGTGGTGGAGAGTTTCTTCCTGAATCGTAACTGCGCGCTGGACCGTTGCGTCTATTCTGCCTCCCTTGATAATAATTATTTTGGTTCCCATGTCTGTTTTTCTGATTGTCTCTGTGATAGTCACTACCACGGAGAGGTGATCTTTCCCTGTAATTATTACTACTCTGCCAACGGTGGTGTCTGTTTTGGTCACGATTTGTGTCGTGAGAATAGCCTTGTCGTGTCCAGTTACTATTTCTTTCATCGCGGAATTGCGACAGATGTGACCTGTAATTGTTGTGTTCCTGTTTTCGCGTTCCGCGATTGTCAGTGTCAATTTCTAGTTCTTGTAAGAGTCCCTGAAAAGCTTCAATGTCGTCTTAGCAACGTCCTGCCAAAATAATATGTCGTAAATGTTCAGGTAATTTGATTAAGTAAATGCGCATGAGTTCTGAGGGGCTGTATGGGTTTGACAGGTACTGATTCTTGTGCAACATGTCTTCAAAATATTTCACAAGACTGGAGAATTCAGATTGTTCGAAATGTTTCATCATTATGATGCTGTGTTTTACTCGGTCTTGTGTAGCTTGAGACCAATATGCTGAGAGGAAGGCATGATAAAATTCTCCTTCACTGTGACAGTCGTGAATGACCGATCGCATTCTTACAGCTGGTTCATTCTCTAAGTAGCCACACATAAATTCTAATCTGTGCTGCAATGACCAGTTGGGAGGAAAACAATGAGAGAATTGATGAAGCCATGCTCGTGGATGAATGTCGTTGCCAGAATTCTTAAATGTTTTGAATTTACGTGTAGTAATGAACAGCTTATAGTCAAAATCATCGTGTCGGCGAGTCGCACATCGCTCATTGTTACTTCGTTTTGGCGGTTCCATTTCAAAATTCAATGCGCCTTGCCAATTTCTTTCATAATTTCCGAAGTGTCCTGTGTTATTATTTTGTGGTTGTTCCGTATTTCAATGTCCCTCTTCCCATACTGGAGCGCGAGTGTCCTCTGAAATATCTAATTCTTGTATTACTTGTGCCAACTGATTTTGTACTTCCCGGGTTTCTCTTTTGTACTGTGTATTGATTTGAATTTGATTTTGTTTGAATTTTCTAATTTGCTCATACTCTCCAGTGTCAGTGAAGGCTACAGGTCTTGTGTCATTCAGATCATCATCTACCTTTGTAGATAAGTTAGTGAACTGATCTGAAAGTTCGGCTACTTTATCCGATAGTGAAATTATTTCCTCTGTGTGTTTTTCTGAACCAAGTTTCAGATTGTCCATTTCTGTTGAAATCGTATCTACTGTGTCCTTTAAGTTTTCCTGAGTTTTTGAAAGTTGCATAACCGAATCGGTAGATGCAAATGAGTCAATTTTAGCTTGCAAGGTCTCATGATTTTCATGAACAATAGTTTGCAGTTCTTTTACGGCTGCTTCGTGATTCTGTAATGCATTTTCATGCCATGAAAAAATAGGTTGAAAATGCTCACAAATTTGCGTTTTTACATCATTACAGACTTTTTGACATTTCGATTCAATGTTATGTAACTCAGTAGTTAAACCTTCACGTGTTTGTTCAAGTGTGGTGTCTAACTTTTGAAGCTTTTTCTGTGTTCGTCTCTGATTTTGTTCCATTGTGTCTAACTGTTGCTGTGTTTGTGTCTGGTGTTGTTCCATTGAGTCTAACTTTTGAAGATTTTGTTCCATTGTGTCTAACTTTTGAAGATTTTGTCCCATTAATTGTAATAACAATGCACTGGTGTCTGAAACATGTTTCTCAGTGCTATTCGGCAGTGCATTTGAACCGGCAATATTCGCATTTTGAAAAGCAGAAAATGTGTCTTGACTTATTTGAGAAAACGTTGAGGACGCAAAACCTGAATTTACAGTATTTGCAAGATTGTGCCCTGTCATTTCGGATTCCTGAGGTGAGCTGTTGTCGACCGATCGATCGATAATGCTTCCCTGTTCACTATTTGTTTCACTGTCTAAGCCATTATTTGCCGCCCGCTCCATTTCCCTATGCACAATTACCAAATTACTACTTTGAATGTCTGTTAATTCATTACACAGTGGTGCTGATAAGCTACGCTTGTCGTTACTATTATTTCACAGTTTACTTTGGAGCCTAGTGTTACGTTTTTCACACACCATAATTTTCACGTATTTCACATGATAACACAGAAAAGCACAATTTGAAGAGAAAAATAAGAAAACACATCAACATAGCACTGAAAATAATATCTACTTAATTGCAAGCGCAGCTGCAAAATACTTGGTGCAAATCTACATGCATGTCTCAACTGCTTTACTGTACAACAATTATGCGCTAGCAATAAACAAAAGCTACACTAATTACACAAACTACAAGAAAAAATCAGAAGATTCCAGTGAGGCATCCTGGCAGGGTCGCCATATGAAACGTCCCCTTAGAAAAATTATACATGACTGTGCTTAAACTGACACACAATATTTTTGGCGCAATGCAATCTGACTTTCAAAAATCCCTACAAAAGAATGGCCCTAACTAACATTAACCTATATGTTTCACAAATCAGTTCCCTCACAAAAATCTTCGTTACTCGAACTACTGCAATACAGCGAGCGCCACTACTGCCAGCTAAATAAAAGATTCAAACTACGGAAGGCGCTAACTACTGATAGGCATAGTTAGCAAATGAAAGACTTTAATAGAGAACAAACAATGTATTTACCTTAATAGTCATAACATATATAGCAGTTCAATACATCCATTCATACAAATGTACTGTTTCTGATGGACACACCTCCAAATTATCCATTCTCAAAAATCCGCCATCTCACTTCCCCACATCCACCACTGCTGGCAGCTCGCCTCCAACTGCGTAACGCTATGCGCTGTTAACATCCAGCTGCCCAACACTACAATGGCAAATTCCAACAATGCCATCCAGCCACAGACTGCAAACAGCACAACCAGTGATTTTCATACAGAGCACTACGTGGCGTTACCAATATAAAAACCTAAACAACCTACTTACAAAGGAAAGAGGCATACTAGAAATGTCTACAAGAAGAAAAAAGTTTTGAACTGGTGGTATAATATTAAGTAGAGATATACACACAGCTGAAAAATAATCATAACAACAAAAAATAATTAACATAGAGTAATGAAATTTCAGGAATACATATATCTAGCTAATACATTTAACTGAATAACATAGCAAGATTACAAGTTAATTTATATGCGAGACAAACCATTATAAATGTGAAATGCTGGTACATTAGCAATCAGCGTAACTACCAAAATGTTGAATGCAAGCATGAAAACGTGCACGGATGTGCTGTACACCAGCTGGACGTCAGTTCGTCGGATGGAGTTCCATGCCTGTTACGCTTGGTCTGTGAATAAAGGGGTGGCTAATACTGGTAGTGGATGTCATTGGAGTTGTCGTCCAATGATGTTCCATATGTGCTCTACTGGACGCATATCTGGTTACCGTAAAGGCAAAAGCAACACCTTGACACTCTGTAGAGCATGTTAGGCTATAATAGAGATATATGGCCGACAGTTATCCTGTTGAAAAACATCCCCTGGAATGGCGTTCATGAATGGCAGCACAACAGGTCGAATCATCAGACTGACGTACAAATTTGTAGTCAGGGTGTGTTGGATGACTACGGGAGTGCTCCAGCTGTCATTTGCAATAGCACTCCAGACTATGGCACGTACAAAGATTGGTTGCAGGTCCCCAACTGGCCCCTTCAAACCAACACCTGGCTATCACTGGCGCCGAGGCAGAAGCTGCATTCGTTGGAAAACACAACAGACCCCCACCCCGCCCTCCAATGGGCTCTCGCTTCAAACCACTGAAGTGGCTCGTAGTGGTGGTTTTGGGTTAGTGGAATGCACGCTAAAGAGCCTCTGGCTCGAAGCTCTCGACGAAGCAACAGATTTGTAACAGTTCTTTGCGTAATTGTGGTGCCAACTGCTATTCAAATTTCTGCTGCAGATGCAGTACGATGCGCCAGAGCCATACGACGCAAATGACGGTCTTCCCTCTTGGTAGTGACACGTGGCTGTCTGGAGCCCATTCTTCTTTCGACATTCTCGCGACCACCGTTGCCAGTAATCAAGTACAGCGGCTACATTCCTGCCAAGTCTTTCTTCAGTATCGCCGATGGAACATCCAGCGTCTCACAGCCCTATTGCACAACCTCGTTCAAAGTGAGAGAGTTGATGATAATGGCGTCTTCGTCACCTTAAAGGAATTCTTGACTAACATCAACTTACGACGTCCAATCTAAATGTAACTAATGCTCACGACCGTCAAAGCGTCTATTTAAAGCAAACCTGATTTGCATCCTCATAGTGGTGCTACTAACGCCACTGCAATGCGACTGGCACGAACTGTAAACAGTCATCTTCTTTCAGCTGCAGAAAGAGGGCTGCAAGCTTTCATTTATGTCCCATAACTTCTTCTTGGTGCTGCACTTTTTTCTCGAAAGTTTATTAGCGACAAATATTATTTTCATTTTTTAATTTCTGTAGATTGCAGCATTTTTATTTTATAATTATTACCTGTTTCGATTCACTTCAGGCCATCTTCAGATGTATTGTAGGTCCAGAGCGACCCGTCAGTTTTAAGTGCTATGCTGTTTAGTGACTTATGGAGACTGAGCACAATACATTCAACTAAGATGTTGCTGTGCTAAACCAACAGATGTTCTAAAATGTAATCACTCAGGTAATCATTATAAAATAAAAATGTGACAATTGACTGCAATAAAAAATATTAAAACAGGAAATATCAAATGAACAGACTGGAGTGGAAGTCATATGACTGTATTGAGTCTTAATGTATAATGCGACTGAAATGGAGGCAAGTAAGACATGCACCAAGGTAAGTAGATTGTAAACGTCAATAGCATAGGAATGAGGCCTTCAGGCCATGTAGTACTCCAATGATCTTGAAAAGTGCAAGTGCTAGCGTAGGTTTCCAAAAAGAGAAGGACAATCACACAACGCGATAAACCACGTCGTACTTACCTACGACACCATCGTCAGCGTTTGACAGGACGTGCCTCCTTTCGATGACATCATCATGCAGCTCTCCTCCCCCCACCTCCATTCTGTCCCCTCTCCTTTCCACCAATCAGTGAATCAGGCCAAGTATTGTATCCACCATTATTGGAAAACAGCCAGTCACAGTGTAGTACTAAAGCAGCATTAAAATGACACGGTAAATCACAAAGTAGCCACCAGAACCATGATGACATATTATAACAAAATGATTTTAACCGTGTGTCGCATAGCATCCACTACAGTGGAAAACAGTTGACGGTCGCTTCTTCGGCGTTTTTATTCAGTCTGAGGCTGGAAATGCACGCAGTCCACAGCAGTGGGCACTGCCTGCTGGTATTATGTTCTGCATGCATCTGAAGTCTCATGACTAATTGAAAATACCACAGAAGTGACCTGTAAGAGCTGTCGACTGGAGTGAAAATCGTGTACCACAGGGCTAATTTTGTACCAGGTTCAAAACTATGTGAAAAACCTGAATATCTGTCAGAGAACTATGTGCAGGTGTAACATACAGTATTTTCATGTCTTCAAAATATTTTGAAACATTTTACCTTCTTTCTACTGGAAATTGGATGATTTATTCAAGAGCAAAAGTTTCACACATTGAAGAAATCAATAACGCTGGTTGGAGAGCCCTGCACGTCGTGCTCCAAGCATTTTCAGTTCTGGAGAGTTACATTGCTGGCTAAGTTAGTACTTGGCAAGCACGAAGAAAATCAATAGAAACTCTTACTGTGTGTTTGGGCATTATCCTAATCAAATGTAAGTCCAAGATGGTTTGCAATGAAGAACAAAAAAGTGGGCTACAGAATATCATCGACGTACCACTGTGCTGTAAGGGTATTGTGAATCACCACCAAAGGGGTCCTCCAATGAAATGAAATGGAATCCAAAAACCATCACTCGTGGCTGTCGGTACATATGGTGGGTGGCAGTCAGGTTGTAACCAACCGCTGTCCTCCAGACCCGACTTCGCTGGTCGTTACAGCTCAGCTGGAAGCGGGGACTCATCACTGTAGACAATTCTAGTCTAGTAAATGAGATTCTGGGCCGAATGTGCTCAAACAGCACAGCAAACTGGACCGTTGATGCACAGTGGTCAATGGCCGTTGGTGTAAGGGACGTCTTGAGCCACCCCCTTTCTCTGACCTGTCTATGAATGGTTCTCATGGCCACTGCAGCACGAGTTGCACGCCGGATCGATGACGGTGATGATTCTGGGTACTGAGTGCCTCTCTGATGACTTCTTGGTGTTCTCGTTCTGTCGTCTTTCTAGGTCAACCATTTGGTTCTTGATGCTGTGTTTGCTCATGGTTCACTCATCATCGTCGAATTCGCCAACTGCTCCAACTGACTTCTTTGAGCCCATCTACTCATCCTCTCTCAAATACTGATTTATGCATATACTGAAATGAAATGATCGCTTGGTATTGATGGACAGGAGTCCCCACCTGGGGACGTTGAGCCACGGAGTGGCAAGTCTATTCACTTGATGTCAAATCTGGTGGATTTTGTGTCGATAATGATGAAATGATGATAAGGACAACACAACACCCAGTCCTCAAGTGGATGAACCTGGAACTTGGTTGGGAATCAAATCTCGAACCAATGTATGGCAGCCAGATGCGTTGACCACTCAGCTAAGTGAGTGAACTGCATATACTGTTGATGCTACAGTCAGAATGCATAGTTACTCTCAATCTGAGTACACACAATGGAATTTACAAAGACTTTATGATCTGGTATGAACATGTCTCCTGTTCACTATCTTTCCTGGCTATGTGGTGAAATTGGGCTGCAGTGGCACACATTCATCCATTGGCCGCCAAGTTACAGTTTTGGAATTTTCGTTGATACATGTGTAAATAACAGTTTGTGACCAATTTGCGTTACGCCTTCGTCGAGTGTCATTTCTTTTTATCCGAGAATGCACATGAGGAACACAAACGCAATTATTATGTTAAAATTATTTCTAAATCTTGTTAAATAATATTTCAGCAGATCACACACACACACACACACACACACACACACACACACGCGCGCGCGCAAACACATTTTTGCACACATAGCGATTATGATTATTGTTACAATAGTATGTCCATGTCTAAAATATGTGTGTTGTAGTGGTCGCTCTCTAAATTTACCATCGTTGTCCCAGAGGTAATTGTAGTCAGCTAGCAAACTGGCCATCTTTCTCCTAGGAGTAATGGAAGCAACCTTGTAAATTGACCATCATTGTCTCCTGATGTGATCGCAGTCACCTGTAAAGTAAGCACCAGTGACCAGGGGTAGTTGGGGTCACCTTGTAAAATGATCATCATTGTCACCTGTAGTAATGTTGGTAATATTATAAATTGATCATTACTGCCCTAGGCGGTTATGGTTGTCATCTTGTAAACTGGTCACATTTACCTCATTGTTTAAACTGACCATCATTGGCCCATTCTGTAAACTGACCACCAGTGCCCCTCGAAGACAACATATGGGATAATCTGTTAGATTTTTGCTATAAGGGGCAATTTTTTTTGCTGCGATATTGGGGAAATTAGTTAATTCTATGCTACATGGGATAATTTGTTAAAATTTTGCTGTGACATGGCTATACATGGAGTATTTTTTATATTTTTGCTATAAAGTGGTAGGAAAAGTATCACTTTGTCTATGGTCAAATGTTTGTACTGCAAGATGAAGTTGTTTGTTTAATGATTGATGGAATCTGAATGCAGGTTACAAAAGTATAGCAAGCCTTATTTGTATTGATCCACATGTATATCACTTCTGGTCAGTATACTGTTTCACTGAAGTGTCATGTAGTTTCCACTGTTCCACAGCATGATTGACCATTATAAGCAGAACATGGCAAAAATTCTGATGTACAAAAAGAAGTTAATATCCTAGTGTGGGGGTGATTATTATGTTTGATCATTATCATGACGTTAACTGAGCAATGAATAGTTTTTGACAAATTGACACATAGGAATAATATTCTTTGATTTGATAGAATGATAAATTGATCTCAAAACTCACTGATACGTGCATTTTGTGCAATAAGTGAGATGAGTAGTGGCACTCATGTGTGTTTTGTAATGATGTAGAAGCAATCTCATGCATTTTGGTTTCTTTAAAGTTTGTTACAAAATTCGAACTAAGATCATCTGCTAACTAACAGTATTGTTAATAACCACGCCAAATGTATGTTGGTAAATAATATATTGACTTTAGATGTGGAAATATTTAATGTGAGTTTCCATTGCACATGTAAAGCTTCATATGTATTTCAAAATTTGATCAATAGCAAAGTGATTCTTAACCATCTAGTTTTATAAGCAGTGACTATATTCAAGATATGTGTATTTTTTAATTTAATAGAACAATTAAATTATTACCGGAGTTCAATGTATATTTTTTTCTTCGAAGTCTTAAATGTTTTGAGAGACAATACAACTTCATTTAGGGGCATACATATGACTTTTATTCTTGATTAATGATCTCTTATTATACTTGTAGATTATGATAAACAACCTGTCGTTTTCATACTCATTGGTGATCAATTTTGATGACTATTTTTTTTTGTTCAAATACTGTGTTTCTTCAAGATTTCGAACTTCCAATTGTGGCTTATTCCATCATCGTCCCTTTCCTTTTACCAAACGTTTTATGAGCATTATGAACTTATTATATTTGCAGATTATGAAATTATGTAGTTGAAGTGATGCAACACAGTAAAGATCTAGCTGAGAAATGATCTTGCTTACTTAAAATGTTGCTTAGAGAGTTCGTTTGTATTTTGTTACACATGATTTCACATTTCATGTTCTGGAGAATTATGTTTGAATTTTTGATGTTATTTAGTAGCTGATTTTTGAAGTACAGTCTGTAGAAAATGTTTCAGAGAGCCTTGGGTCCATAGCTCTCATCGATAAATGATGCAAACGTTCCTCAAACGTTTTTTGTCGATAATCTTGAGTACACCTAGATCGAATGTAATAAAAAGTAAAATTAACCAGTAATTTATTACAATCTTTGAGTGTTGAACATGTTGCTTTATCTCCTTCCCTCTGAAAACATTGCATAGTGTGATGATGCATTACATAAAAACTTCTCAAAACCTCAGGAATGCATATTGTGATCTTTGAACCAAAAGTAACATAGCCTCAGTTCTAAATGTGAACAGTTGTAATGCATGACATAAATATGGAGTGTGTGTTTTGCTGGTGTGGAATGATCATTGTCATAAGCATTGTGTCATTGATGAAGTTTACATATTTTTGCAGACACTGTAGATCATGAGTTAACGTTTTGGCACATGACAAGTGTCATGGCACAATTTAGATGTGGAAAATATTTCATTTGTAGGTCTGTTGTGCCTTATATGAGGAGAAGGCCAGTGGAACACATACTCTTGATCTACATGGAACACATACAATCAGATCTAAATTAAATGTCAACTATCGGCTTAGGATGTTACTTTTTAGCCACATGTGTTTTGTAACTAGTTAGACGTGGAAAGTGCATCGAACCACGTAATTTAAAACTCATAGTCATGTCAGTTTTGGTGGATATGTGTCTGTGTGTAGAAATATTATTGACACATTTGACACAAACATTGTATTTTATTTTTTGTGTTGCTGATGTATTTTTGTAGACATTTTAGATGTTTAATTAACATTGTGGCATTTGACAAATGCCATGGAACAATTTGCATTAAGGTGTAAAACATTTATTTTTTGGCCTGTTGTGCCCAATATCAAGTATGGCACCTGGATTGAAATATGGACATTCACAAATATTACTTTAGCCTTAGAAATAATGCACGTTACTCTTTAACTTTCTTGGTAAATAATTCAAAATCTCTCTGTTAGTGTTAAACATAGTACAAATTTCAGAGTATTCAGACATGTTTGATCATGACCAAGATAGCTCTTCTGGAGACAACTTCGTGGCTGACTTCATTCTAATGACTTCTACAGTACTATGACTTGATTGACAGTTCTGTTTTAATGCTAGGTAACATGCTAGGTTCTGATTGAAGGTGTGAGGTCGAGTTATAGGAGGATACTGGGATAGGAAATTGGCATGATGAAGTCTTTCAAAGGAGGTGTGGCTTGTCCCATGATAATCTCATTGATCAGGACGTTGTGAGTTGCGATGACATCTGGTTTCTCATGCATGCTGGCAACACACAGCTTGCGACTGCACTTTTCGATATTATTTGAGTGCATAGCTATACTACTAATTGTCCAAGGAGCTTACTTGAGGGTTTCCAGGAGATAAGGAAAGATGAAGGTGATCTGATTAGGTGAAACAAACACTTAATATTTCAGAACTCTTTCCATTTATTTTGTTTAGCATTACTGAAATTAAAATCAGTTTGTGTACATCTTATTTCAGGATTCTAATTACTGCATAAAATTCATAACTCTGACTTTTTATGTTCCTTTCTCTAAATAAGACCTGCTTGACCAACCTATACCTCTAAAACCAAATAAGAAATTTTGTAGCAGATGTTATCAACATGAAAATACACTCCTGGAAATTGAAATAAGAACACCGTGAATTCATTGTCCCAGGAAGGGGAAACTTTATTGACACATTCCTGGGGTCAGATACATCACATGATCACACTGACAGAACCACAGGCACATAGACACAGGCAACAGAGCATGCACAATGTCGGCACTAGTACAGTGTATATCCACCTTTCGCAGCAATGCAGGCTGCTATTCTCCCATGGAGACGATCGTAGAGATGCTGGATGTAGTCCTGTGGAACGGCTTGCCATGCCATTTCCACCCGGCGCCTCAGTTGGACCAGTGTTCGTGCTGGACGTGCTGACCGCGTGAGACGACGCTTCATCCAGTCCCAAACATGCTCAATGGGGGACAGATCCGGAGATCTTGCTGGCCAGGGTAGTTGACTTACACCTTCTAGAGCACGTTGGGTGGCACGGGATACATGCGGACGTGCATTGTCCTGTTGGAACAGCAAGTTCCCTTGCCGGTCTAGGAATGGTAGAACGATGGGTTCGATGACGGTTTGGATGTACCGTGCACTATTCAGTGTCCCCTCGACGATCACCAGTGGTGTACGGCCAGTGTAGGAGATCGCTCCCCACACCATGATGCCGGGTGTTGGCCCTGTGTGCCTCGGTCGTATGCAGTCCTGATTGTGGCGCTCACCTGCACGGCGCCAAACACACATACGACCATCATTGGCACCAAGGCAGAAGCGACTCTCATCGCTGAAGACGACACGTCTCCATTCGTCCCTCCATTCACGCCTGTCGCGACACCACTGGAGGCGGGCTGCACGATGTTGGGGCGTGAGCGGAAGACGGCCTAACGGTGTGCGGGACCGTAGCCCAGCTTCATGGAGACGGTTGCGAATGGTCCTCGCCGATACCCCAGGAGCAACAGTGTCCCTAATTTGCTGGGAAGTGGCGGTGCGGTCCCCTACGGCACTGTGTAGGATCCTACGGTCTTGGCGTGCATCCGTGCGTCGCTGCGGTCCGGTCCCAGGTCGACGGGCACGTGCACCTTCCGGCGACCACTGGCGACAACATCGATGTACTGTGGAGACCTCACGCCCCACGTGTTGAGCAATTCGGCGGTACGTCCACCCGGCCTCCCGCATGCCCACTATACGCCCTCGCTCAAAGTCCGTCAACTGCACATACGGTTCACGTCCACGCTGTCGCGGCATGCTACCAGTGTTAAAGACTGCGATGGAGCTCCGTATGCCACGGCAAACTGGCTGACACTGACGGCGGCGGTGCACAAATGCTGCGCAGCTAGCGCCATTCGACGGCCAACACCGCGGTTCCTGGTGTGTCCGCTGTGCCGTGCGTGTGATCATTGCTTGTACAGCCCTCTCGCAGTGTCCGGAGCAAGTATGGTGGGTCTGACACACCGGTGTCAATGTGTTCTTTTTTCCATTTCCAGGAGTGTATTTTGAGGTATGTATTCTGTGGCTAAGTACAATTTTTGATTACTTTAAAGTGTGTGCACTAACTGAACATTTTCATCAAAAGTGCAGCTTAACTTGTAAGTTAGTTCATTAGTGTCAAAAAGTGAGCCACATGTTTCTTTCTTTAGAACGATGCTTTAGAACGATTCTTTATAGAACAATTAAGTGATGGCAGCATTACACTGTGTGTTTCCTATTCGAAATCTTTAGATATTTTGATAATTAATGAAGAAAATTTTATTTTGGTACGAAGTTTGAATTTTTGATTCACAGAGTGCGAATTTATACATTACGATAGACGACCTGTATGTGTTTTGTATTCAAAATCCCAATTATTTTAGTAAATAATTCAATTCTGGTTCAAATATTGTATTTTTGAGAGATCTAAATTTTCTATTTGTTTGGAAGTTTGTCCATTTGGTGCATTACCAAGATATTCTTGCATATTACGAAAATATTCATTTTCAGGCATAAATCTATTACGGATCTCGTTAAAGCAAATCACTCTTGGTGTTTCTTTGTGCTACAGTGTCGGGAACTGTAATGTCAGAAGATAAACGTACTGGAAGACAAGTAAAAAACAAAGTTCTGTTAACCAGTTAATAACGTTAATTACATTTCAGGCATTACCTTCTTCCTACATAAAACATTGCTTGGTCAAGTTCGCTTTTTGTATATAGCCTCATTTAATCCTGTGATGAAGTATCAGTAGCCTGCTTAGCACGTTATTTTAGCTGCATGTGCCTCTTTTGCGTTATAGTACGATTTAGATGTAGAAATAACATTGTGACACTTAATTTGAGAGTACACAGTCATGTCGTAGGTGTCAGATGTAAATTACACAATCACTGGACTCGTCTGTAGCTGACACATTAGTTAACTAACATATGTTTTACAGAATAAGAATACTGACAAATTAGACAAGGAAATACGATTGGGACACTTCATTTTGAGAGTGCACAGTCATGTTTCAGACGTCAAGCGCAAGTTATATATTTATTGCACTCTTCTAGCCAGTACTGAGTAACGCCGAGTGGCTTACGAAATCCTGTAGCTTAAGGACAAATCCTAGTTCAATAGTCTGCGATTGGGGGTTCAACACTATCACTAAAGTTTGCGAGGTGCATCGGCTGCATTTGAGCTTTGTTGGACTGATTTGAATGGGTCAGTGGAAGAAAGTTCAAATCTACAAAAGAGTACTGCAGGAAACTACATGTTACATTTTTGGTTAAAATCAAAGACACTAATGTAAATACAATAGTACAAGCCAGTGTATACAGAACATTTTCAAATTGTACATGGGAATTACTTGTTACTAGATATGTTGCATATAGATATTCAACAGATATAGATATTAGACTAGTCGTTACTAAATTACTTTCTTCGGTATTACCCCTTCAATTTGTTTCCAGACTTGTTCGTCTTTGTACCAGAAAACAATCCACAAATTGACGTAAACCACAGTACACGGAAGTTACTGACACTATTGTTTCTAGATCTGTGTGTCTTTCTACCATAAAATAGTCGACAAATTGACGTAAGTCACAGTCGGTGGAAGTTACTTACGCTATTGTAGGCTGCAAATACTTCGTACTGGATAATTTTCAGAAAGACCGTCTGGAGAGTAGGTATGGTCGTCATAGGCAAATCTGAGATACATGTTACAGTGTTTAAACTTCGCCTACCTTAGGCTCTGAAAAGAAACTGAAATTTACTGCCGGATGCTAAAATTAACATACTGTCGAAGATTTGCCATCTTCTGTCATGTGATTTCGTAGGCTTTCCCTGCGTTTCTTGGTAGTCTCCTCGGGTTTGCTGCTGGATTCTAAGATCAACGTGACTGTACAATTTTCGGCATCTCCTCCCAATGAACGTACTTCATGTGACTACAGGTTTTCCTAACATAATAATTTATTATAGTCACTTCAGATTTCCTGCCGGATCCTAAGATCAGTATACCAGTAGTATTTTAGGATTCGGCAGCAAAGTCGGAAGATTGCTGAGAATTATTATTCGGGGAAAGCCCATGCATTTGAGATCTACGTCACTTGGGGACTTACGTGTAAGACAGTAATACTCAATTCTGTAGAAATGCCTCGCGTACACCAATTATGCATATAGAGAGCACGTTCAAGAACTCACATGTAAAAGAGGAACCTCTCAGAGTATCTTCAGTATACTGTTCTACAAAGGAGTTTATGTATGGCATTCTTTATGAAGAACCATAAATGTGAGCGATTAATGAAAAGCACTTGTCAGTGGCGATGAGTTCAAGTGAGACAAGTAATGACAGTAAATCACAGTCACTTAATATCTGCAGAGGCACGCAAAACCAGTCGTCTCACTTAATGTTTTAAATTTTTGTTGAAAGTCGCCAAAACGTAGTATGCATGATCAGTTTTAAACTTTGTTTCCATGCAACGCAAATAATCGGGAAGTGTAAACAGCTTCTGGAAATGGCAGCTGATTATATTCGCTTTTCTCTGACATCTACCTCAGTAAAAGACGTGAAAGAAATCACTTCAAAAGCATGTCACATTTTGGGAAATATCTTCACGAACAATTTAGTAAAAAACAAGGAACAAGTATCTTTTAAACAACAGTACATTGGCGTTACCAACCCATACATTCCCCGTCACCCACTTTCGTGATATTCTGAACTTCAGTAACACACTCGCTTTCCGGTTCCTGTTGGAGTTCTTTGGTATCTGTACAAACAGGGTCTCGGCACGCTGCAGTTCATTTACGACAATTTAGCTCAGTGTGCAGCTCACTGCTAACGGAGTATTCTCTGAGTAGTTTGGGACTTATCGTGTTGTACACTTAGATTTAGGTACCTGGGTCAGAAGTGTACCACTGCAGAGCCTCCTGATGGGTTTAAGATGCCCTGCAAGTTCCTCCAGAGCTTTATTTAGATGGAAAGCAGACGATTTTTCGAACAACATTCTAGCCGTTTAACAACGACAAGTACATAATTTACCACTGAATACGCTACGTTACTATTACAGCCTTACATTCGCAGACGTCACTCGTGAACTAGCCATAAAAACTTTCTTTTGGTTGTGGGTATTAAAAGTGCCCAAGGTCCAGCAGAAGCACCGAGAGTCTAAGAAAAAAAAATTAGAGTTTATGGAAATGTCAAAATAAATTTGCTCAAGATACGATTAATCATGAAGAATAAATAGTACTTCTAGTCGCGAAGCGTACGTCTGCGACGCCACAGGTGTTGCGTGTTTCATCTGAAATTGTTATAATTTTACTCGCTGCCTCGAACGATGTAAAGAAAGAAAATTAATTTTGACTTTTCCTTCAGCTTTTAGCACGAAAATAAGTAAATTGTTGTTGTGAGCGTATGAGATGCTATATTTTGTACAACGATGTTGAGATAATGAATAAAATATATGTCAAGAAGAGCTTTAGTAATTCAAGTTGCAATGTTAGCGAGGTATCATAGAATATGAAGCCTGTTTTCGTCTAAAATCTGGCAGTGATTTACATAGGCCGCACTCAATTTCCATCAATAGTTTTTAACAGTTCACACTACGTCGTATTTTCTATCCCTGACTTACAGCTTTCCCGAACCATGAAAGTATATTTTATTCCCATGAATCATAGTTGGGAGCTTTACTTTCTTGAACTGTATGATTATACCACAGTAATTGTACTTGCCTGAACGGTTGTTATATGCATCTTTACTTCCAAAAATCTTCTTCTTTGAATGAGATGATGCTGCAGCTGACCTTCAACTTTCAGTACACCTCACTCTGATTACTCGTAGTTTGCTTATGGGAAGAATGCGGCATCCTGTAATGTGATCAATTTCTTTTCCCTATGATGATAACTATCGGTACGAATACTATGTCGCAGACTTACACAAAACACTGTGCGATGCACTGTGTCCAACATATCAGCCCTCATGACTACTGAAAACACCTTTACGATTGACAAACTGCTGTCAAATATCTCTCATATTTCTGCGTTCCCCATCACAGTGTATTTCAACCATATCACCATGAGACAATGTTCTCTTCTTAGATCTTGAGTAACAGGTATGGGAGTGTTTTATTCAAATAATTATGTAGCTCTTCGTGACATATTATCTTATGGAACTTGACTTTGAAAGTGTTTGCTGTTTAAAACACAGTAGCCTGAGCCACTGGAAAAGATTGTTCAGGTTGGTTTGTGTTTATGTGTGTGCATTTGTTCTGGTCCTTACAGTCATTCTTTTACACGCTTATTTATTAGAATTTCATATCGATTTGTGTAACTAATTGCGATAAAAATTCCCCATGCCATAAAACTTGTAGTCAGGACGGTGCTGCAGTTTCCCTTTTTAAAATAAAAGTCATTGTTTTATTATATGAAAAATAACATAGTACTAGTTCCAGGATTCTGTTACATACTATCACATTTTCTGAGAATAGACCATGTAATATATCACGATAAAACAGAACTGAAGCAACTCTTTATACATGTGGTCGTAGTACTATCCGTTTCATTGTAGAAAATTAACTAAATGTCTCTGTGAAAGCTGCCGCCTACCACCTGCCACCTGGAGATGACTTCTGTAATAAATTAGTGCACTACAGATCCTTCACTATGGGTAGAGTATTGACACGGGAGACTGAAATGTAATATAGTGCGATAAATAACAAAGTCCGTCTAGGAAACACTGAAGATACAAAAATATTTTTGAAACTTTAAAAAGATTTTTCAGATATTTCGGAATATACTTATGCATAGGTGAGGGATGTCAACGTCTGACGGTTTTATGTGTAGCAAGGGAACATTTTATACACAGACGCGACGGATCGTTTGTCATTTTCTGGAAAACGTTGCTTTGTTGCAATAATGACAAGATGGAATAGGCATTCTTCGCACAGTCCTTGTTGAGGGGTTCTGAAAAGCGGTGTTGGATTATATATTCGAATTAAAAGAAATGTTGAAATGCATCTTCCTTAGTTATTTCATAGCTATAGGTGTGAGCTCATAATATACGTTTCTTTCTCCTTTCGAGCAGTTTTAGTAGACATCTATTTGTCTGTAATCGTAGTTTTGTTAATACAGCGAACAAAATACATTTTTACGTTTAAAATTTCCTTTCCATTACCGAAGCGCAAACTTTACATGTAGATGGAATATGATCTCTTAACAGTAGTTGTGTCCACACTTCTGATAATTCAGATCGCTAATTCTTCTAGTAAATTCGCCTATTCTTCAATAATATAATGTCTACATACTTGTGTTAATAGTATCCAAACAAATCAGTATGAAACAACTTATTTTAAATTCCTCAATTATAGTACCACAATCGTATCTGATTCTATGTATTATTTATGTTTACCCATCTTTTGAAACAACTAATTTTGTTATGATTGTTGTTCTTGCAGTGTTATTTTCTTACATAACCATTCTAGCTTTGATTTGCTTCACCGTTACATGTACATGTTTACAAAAAATGCACTGAAATTGGACAGAAATTTAATTATATTGTTGTTTTAATTGTATAAATCATCCATATTATTACAATAGACGTATTTAATATCACCAGTATCACTGAACATGAGACACGACATTTACTAATCTCATTAGAAACAAGGTGTCGATTAGTGCGAAGTCTGATCTTGTTGACATTGTTCTGGTGTAAATGAGCGCTTGAGGATTCAAACTATTACACTTAAATGAAGATAACAGTTGCCTGACGTGATGGCGTTCACCTTCAATACATATTTTGTAGCGAAAGCTCTTGCTAGGTGTAGTGCTTTGAGCAAAGGAACATTCGAATGACGTCTGCAATGTGCCAACAAGCATACTCGATTAGTATTTTTTAAGGTACTAGATTATATAGGCTATCTACTAGGGCATAACTTTACGTTTCCATCTACATATTAATGTCGTAGAATATTGGGAAAACGACAGAGTGCATTTTGAAATTTCAGCGTTGTTGACTCCCTTTTATGTTCATATCTTCATTGTGTATTTAACAGCATGTTGAATATTGTGTACGAAGCGTTCATTATCTGTAAGAAGATAAATCTAAATTAGTCAGAGCAATAATTATGTCCCAAATCTTACATATCTTAGGATTCTTAGTTTAATGTTAAAAACGATGGAAAACTCATTTGAAATCTGGAGCTCTTCTTTATCATGCTGTCGGAAAACATTCATCGCATTGTGTTTCCACATGACTTACGTCTGTCTCTGTCTGGTACGTGTTCATTACCCTTTCAAGAAATATGTGGAAATAGTTTACGATGTATTATCTACTTAATTTCGTATAGGAATCTAGAAGTTGTTCATATGTTTTATGTCGATATAGCGTGTTTTCTGTCAGCATCGACAGTTCTAGGTCAATTGTTTTTAATGAAAACGGTTACAGCTGGAAAAGCGCAATGTTTGTATGAAAACTAAAGAGGAATGCAAGTTACCACAAAGCAAAGATTAAAAATCTTGTGCATCACAGACTAAGAACACATAGGTAACCTGAAAAATCGACAGGACATACCCGAAACATATCAGTCGCTTACTCTCTGCAAGGATTCTCAGTGTAGGTGATATACTCACGTAGCAAACTGGGTAAAATTGTATTGCAGATAGTGAGTGGACAGTGTGTTTATAGTAAACCAGACTGTCCAAATTAAATGTACGGAATAATCAGCTCTGCGCAAAACGAATTCTGAAACGAGTTTTATGACTTCTTGCCAATGCCGTCGCTTCAAAGGGAATAATGTTCTTCTAAGGATTGCAACGATCTGGAGGCTTGAACTTCTTTCAGACTATTAAGAGAGAAAAAGTAAACAATAGTAAGAATACAATAATTTGTTCAGTAACAGAATTTTGCATCCTTCGCCTAAGGTTTCAGGCACTTATTTCGTTGGAATATCAGACAGATGACTAAAATGAGGATTTCAACGAACGAGCATTTTGTCAAGGACTTCTTTCGTTGATGTATTACAATCCCATCGGGGTGACCAAACGGAACATTAATTTTGCCTTTGCAGCTGTAATATTTTATTAATTGTTACATCTTAGGTGCCTGCAGGTGGATACGTTTCGTTGCTTCAGTGTTCTGATTCTAGTGAAATCGCAAATCGTGCAGTCAGGCAAATCCAGTATGATTTCTGAAAATTAGTTGCAGTTATTTGTATTTAAGGACAGCTGTAAGTCGTTGCACCTATTGCTGATAATCAGCAAGTATTTCAGTATTTCATAACAGTTTTCTACGTGACTTTCGTGTACTCGATTCATCGTCCACGAGCATCATGAAACAACTGCAAAAGTCCCACGCCGATACTTCCTGAGGACAACCGAGCGGTCAGAGAAAAAATATATAGTACTCCTAAGTCTACCCGATAAATCGTTTATCTGTAGTGATAATATTTGAGGACCTATTTCGATCCCTTGGGGGGCACCCTGTATTGATTATTGTGGAAAATTTGCCGAGTGTAACATATTGGGCTCTATTTATCAGCTACTCACCGGGTTTTTCTGCGAAAATAACCTATATGATCGTATATTGGACAGTAGCTGACGTTGCGGTACGTGGAGACTGTGTTCCCGTTTACCTATAACTATTAATTGCGAGAAGTTATGTGTGAATAAAGCAAGATTTTTTTTCGTACGACCGTTTTATTTTCTGAATTTGTGCTATTCGTCTGAGATAATTTTATTTTCCTATAGGAATGTTTGGGGTCAGAATATGTGCAAGGATCTGCAACAGGCGTCAGCGGTATTGGTCTCTATTTCCGCATTTTTGTAAAGAAGAGTAACTTGTCTTGCGTCAGTCTGTTCATAACAACACATGATTATAAGTGTAAGTATCTATGGCATCATCGAAGTGGACAAACATGTATTTGTTCATATTTTCAGTTGTTCATTAAATTTGTTTTACTTTCGTGCTCAAATGGAATCACGTTAGTTCTGACACCAAGTAGGATTTCACCTGCTTATGTACCTGTAAGAATGAGTTCCTGGAGAGTGTGAAGATTTTGCCCACCCTGATATTGAGGGGCTGCGACGCCTGTTGCATGAAGATGAGCAACGCGCTGCAGAAACGACCGTCGGCGCCTGGCCATCCGCAGCTGAAGCCAGAGTCCAGCAGGCGCTCGCTCTACCAACACAACAGAGCACGCTTAGCAGTCGCGTAATCTTGCTTGCGAAATTTCTACTATCATATATATTGTACAAAATAATTGCTTATAATAACAAAGTAAACAAGCACGAATATTCAGTTTAGGTAAGCTACATTTTGTTACAGATTGTTAATAATGATGTAACTCGAAGATACGTAATACGAGGGTCATTCAATAATTAAAGAGACAAATTGGTCTGGGGAATAAAACTTTTAGTAGGGCAAGTTTGGTACTTTTATAGCTTTAAGTTGGTATCACTGGGATGAGCCCTGATCAGCTGCTGTAACAACATTGTTTTGTTTATAACCTCAAAAATACATTTCAAGATGCCGAGCCCACTTGAAACGTCCACATTAGTTGAACAATGATCTGTGGTTCACTGAAGGCGAGAAACCAGTGAATATACAGGGTGAGTCACCTAACATTACCTCTGGATATATTTCGTAAACCACATCAAATAGTGACGAACCGATTCCACAGACCGAACGTGAGGAGAGGGGCTAGTGTAATTGTTTAATACAAACCATACAAAAAGGCACGGAAGTATGTTTTTTAACACAAACCTACGTTTTTTTTAATGGAACCACGTTAGTTTTGTTAACACATCTGAACATATAAACAAATATGTAATCAGTACCGTTTGTTGCATTGTAAAATGTTAATTACATCCGGAGATATTGTAACTTAAAGTTGACACTTGAAACCTCCGACGTTCAGTTGCGTGTTGTAACAAACACGGGCCACGGTCGGCGAGAAGCATCTGCAGGGACATGTTTACGATGACGACCGTGTTTACGAGTGTGGCTGTAGTGCATTGTTGTGGTTCGGTCTAGCTGTCGCAGTGTCCGCATGTAGCGCTTGCTGCTATTGTTATTCTGCATTCGTCACCGCACGCAGGCCAACTGTAGTACACCGTGTTACCAGACGTCTGTGATAGTGTAGTGTTGTAGGAACTGGGACCATGGTGTATTCGAACTCTGAAAAGGCGGAGCTGATACTCATCTATGGCGAGTGTCGACGAAATGCAGCTGAAGCCTGCAGGGTGTATGCAGAACGGTACCCGGACAGAGAGCATCCAACGTCCCGCACATTGCAAAACATCTACCGCCAACTGTATGCAACAGGTATGCTCGTAGCACGCAAACGGGTCCGTAACAGGCCAGTCACAGGAGAAGCGGGTGCAGTTGGTGTGTTAGCTGCTGTTGACATGAATCCATACATGAGTACACGGGACATTGCGACAGCCGGTGGACTGAGTCAAAGTAGTGTATACGCATACTGCATCGTCACCGCTTTCACCCGTTTCATGTGTCGCTACATCAACAATTACATGGTGATGACTTTAATCATCGAGTGCAATTCTGTCAATGTGCATTAACAGAGAATGCGTTGCAGTTCTACCTGTTTACTGATGAAGCGGGTTTCACAAACCACGGGGCAGTGAATCTACGGAACATGCATTAATAGTTCGTGGACAATCCTCGCTGGCTCAGACAGGTAGAGCGACAGCGACCGTGGACTGTAAGTGTATGGTGCGGAATCATTGGCGACCACCTCGTTGGTCCTCACTTCATTGCAGGGGCCCAAACAGCTGCAACATACATCGCGTTTCTACAGAATGATCTGCCAAAGTTGCTCGAAAATGTCCCACTGGAAACGCGTCGACGTATGTGGTATCAGCATGATGGTGCACCTGCACATTCCGCAATTAACACTAGGCTGACCCTTGACAAGATGTTCGACGGGCGTTTCATAGGACGTGGAGGACGCATAAATTGGCCAGCCCGTTCTCCTGATCTTACACCTCTGGACTTCTTTCTGTGGGGTGCGTTAAAGGAGAATGTGTACCGTGATGTGCCTACAACCCCAGAGGATATGAAACAACGAGGGGACTTATGACCTCAGCAGTTGAGTCCCATAGTCCTCAGCGCCATTCGAACCATTTGATATGAAACAACGTATTGTGGCAGCCTGCGGCGACATTACACCAGATGTACTGCGGCGTGTACGACATTCATTACGCCAGAGATTGCAATTGTGTGCAGCAAATGATGGCCACCACATTGAACATCTATTGGCCTGACATGTCTGGACACACTCTATTCCACTCCGTAATTGAAAACGTAAACAACGTGTGTACGTGTACCTCACCCCTCATGGTAATGTACATGTGCGTCAGTGAAAAAGACCAATAAAAAGGTGTTAGCATGTGGACGTAATGTGCTGTTCCAGTCTCTTCTGTACCTAAGGTCCATCACCGTTCCCTTTGGATCCCTACGTAATTCGGTGGTCTCCGATACACACGATCGAACAGCGAAGGAGTGGTACTCAAGCGTCAACTTTAGGTTACAATATCTCCGGATGTAATTAACATTTTACAATGCAACAAACGGCACTGATTACGTATTTGTTTATATGTTCAGATGTGCTAACAAAACTAACGGGGTTCCATTTAAAAAACGTAGGTTTGTGTTAAAAAACGTACTTCCGTGCATTTTTGTATGGTTCGTATTAACCAATTACACTAGCCCCTCTCCTCACGTTCGGCCTGTGGAATCGATTCGTCAGTATTTGATGTGGTTTACGAAATATATCCAGAGGTAATGTTAGGTGACTCACCCTGTGTACTATAGAATGTCTTAATTTTATGGTGAAGGTTATATGAAACGTCAAAATTTTTGCAAGTGGGTAGAGCAGTTCAAAAATGAACGCGTCTCAGTGACTGACGAACACCGTTCTGGCCGACCAGTTGCAGTTTCAACTCCCTCACTTGAAAGTCGACTTGATAACGTTATTCGTGCCGACTGCAGTGTGAGTGTGGAAATGATAGTTGATAACGTTCAAATTAGTACTGGTAGAGTTCATAGCATTATCTGTAACAAGCTGAAGTACCGCAAAACATATGCAAGATGGGTCCCAAAGGAGTTGACGTGGCTCCACAGGGAAACAAGGTTGAGAGTGTGCATAGAGCTAAAGGAACGTTGTGAAAGAGAAAGTGTGCACTTGTTCAACAGAATTTTACCTTGTGATGAAATTTGGGTTCACTACTATGAGCCAGAATCAAAAAGAGAAAGCATAGAGTGGAAGCACACCAACTCACGTGTCAAGAAAAAATTCAAAACCCAAGCATCAGAAGGAAAAGTCATGTTGACGGTGTTTTGGGATGCTGAAGGTCCAGTTCTTTTTATTATCTCAAGGAGCAGCGTACAATGATCAGCCAGTACTACTCGGATTTGCTTTTAAACAAGGTGAAGCCAGCCACGTCGTGGATCTCAGACGAGAGGTGTGATTCACCAGCAAGACAACGCACGTTCTCATATTGCTCAACTAAAGCGTGAAACCATCGATAAAATGGCTGGGAAGTACTTCCTCATCCCCCTTTAAGTCCTGATTTAGCAACTAGTGATTTCCATTTGTTTGATGCACTGAAGGTGGCATTACGTGGGAATAGGGTTCAAGGACAACGAGGACGTCAAAAAGTTTGTGGGAAATTGGTTCAAACATGAAGATAAAGAGTTCTTTGCAGCCGGAATAAAAAAGCTTGTAGCCCTTAGGAACGAGTGCATAAATGCTCAAGTGGATTATATTCAAAAGTGGAAAAAGTATTGTTTTGTAACAATAGACGCTTTTTTCTCCAGACCAATTGGTGTCTTTAATTATTGAATGACCCCCGTATAATATGATTTACAATTTGCGCGTATTTGATTAATCGGTATGTTAGGGGTGTAATGGCTACATGAGATTTTTTTCCCTGTTTAACTCGGGTATATAACACAGAGATACATTTATTAGCAGAAAATTTATTCTGTACGTATCTTTCGTGTGGAATCCCATTATATCATTCTGATTATTATGCATAAACTGAATGGAAATACGATTGGCAAATCCTCTTTTCTGGATCCATAGCATTAGATCTTCTTTCTCCGTTGAAAATTTTCACCTGACAGGCAGTATGCTAAATAATTCCTCTTTCTGATACTGCTCACTGTAAACATTTGTTTTCACTGCACTGTTACTAAGTGAACTGAATGACTAGGAACATGAGGGTCCGTTAAACATTTTGCCTGTAGTTAAAATTTCCGAGATGTTAGGCCCTTCATGTACAGTTTGTTCTTCATTCCCTTCATAAATAATAGACTGTAACTGTATATTTCATTATTGCGAATAGAGTGGAGAAGACCTAGAACAAAAGTAATACGGGATGAAAGTAACATTCCCCCTCCATCTTCACCTGTAGCTCCAAAAATCACCTCTTTCAGACAATGCATCTCGTTGTAGGTTCCGCACTGCCTACCAGTCGTTGACCATTATTGGAGGGTAACTGTCGAGTGTGACGCAATATAACGTTTTTCAGTGCCTCGAGTAAGTTTTCTCAATTCTCTCGGCTTTGTGATAATGTCAACCGAACGCTATTAACGTAAGTCTATTGTTATAATTTAACTACATAGAACTCTCAGTTTTATGCCACCGTTGTCAATGTGTTTATTGTTTGTATAGATTGTGCCAAAAATACGAATTTAACAGGAAAGAGTGGTCGGAGACAAAAATAACACTGTTTCTTTCGTCCCTGTCACTCAGAAAATAGTACTAGAAACTCAGATCCCCTGTTTTTCATTAGCATCAGTAAATTACGTGTAATACTTTTAGGAGATATTGCTGCAATGTTTTAATCAACAAAACAGTTATTTACTTAGTTATTTTACTACAGGAAATAATACCACGAACGCGAGTTAGGATGACGTCAAGAGGACTAACTGTTACATCTGTGTATCAAATTTCGGCAGATGATGTTAAAATTTATAACATATGTGGTAGAGCAGCAGCAAAGAACCGTGTGTGCGCCATGTGACTTAGCATGGGAACATTTAAAAGAAAGAGAAGTCTGTGGCTGATGACAGCACAGTGATGTCTCATGTCGGTTATAGAAGTGTAGAACGAGTGAAGAAGAAAAAGTAATAGCTTAATATGTGATTAATACATCGCCGTTATTTTACGGACTTTGTCCTAAGGAAATTTTAAATTAGACCACGAACTGGCGACAATAAACAGTATACCAATTCGATCGACTTGGTTAGATAACCAAAGTACTGGCCCCAACTGGATTTCAGCTTTCATGAAGAGGAATCCGCAGTTGTCTATTCGGTCTCCTCAAGCCACAAGTCTCACTCGAGAAAACGAGTTATAATCAAACAAATGTGAATGCCTTTTACGACAACCTACTAAGATTATGGAGAGATACAAATTCGAGCCCATGGACATCTGGAATATGGACGAGACAGGTGTCACCACTCTCTAGAAGCCAAACAGGACTGTCGTTAAACAGGGAATAAAGCAGATGGGAGACACCACTTCGGCCGAAAGGGCTATTGCTATTGCCATCAATGCTCAGGGAAGCGGTACTCCCCGTTTCTTTGTACACTCCTGGAAATTGAAATAAGAACACCGTGAATTCATTGTCCCAGGAAGGGGAAACTTTATTGACACATTCCTGGGGTCAGATACATCACATGATCACACTGACAACCACAGGCACATAGACACAGGCAACAGAGCATGCACAATGTCGGCACTAGTACAGTGTATATCCACCTTTCGCAGCAATGCAGGCTGCTATTCTCCCATGGAGACGATCGTAGAGATGCTGGATGTAGTCCTGTGGAACGGCTTGCCATGCCATTTCCACCTGGCGCCTCAGTTGGACCAGCGTTCGTGCTGGACGTGCAGACCGCGTGAGACGACGCTTCATCCAGTCCCAAACATGCTCAATGGGGGACAGATCCGGAGATCTTGCTGGCCAGGGTAGTTGACTTACACCTTCTAGAGCACGTTGGGTGGCACGGGATACATGCGGACGTGCATTGTCCTGTTGGAACAGCAAGTTCCCTTGCCGGTCTAGGAATGGTAGAACGATGGGTTCGATGACGGTTTGGATGTACCGTGCACTATTCAGTGTCCCCTCGACGATCACCAGTGGTGTACGGCCAGTGTAGGAAATCGCTCCCCACACCATGATGCCGGGTGTTGGCCCTGTGTGCCTCGGTCGTATGCAGTCCTGATTGTGGCGCTCACCTGCACGCCGCCAAACACGCATACGACCATCATTGGCACCAAGGCAGAAGCGACTCTCATCGCTGAAGACGACACGTCTCCATTCGTCCCTCCATTCACGCCTGTCGCGACACCACTGGAGGCGGGCTGCACGATGTTGGGGCGTGAGCGGAAGACGGCCTAACGGTGTGCGGGACCGTAGCCCAGCTTCATGGAGACGGTTGCGAATGGTCCTCGCCGATACCCCAGGAGCAACAGTGTCCCTAATTTGCTGGGAAGTGGCGGTGCGGTCCCCTACGGCACTGCGTGGGATCCTACGGTCTTGGCGTGCATCCGTGCGTCGCTGTGGTCCGGTCCCAGGTCGACGGGCACGTGCACCTTCCGCCGACCACTGGCGACAACATCGATGTACTGTGGAGACCTCACGCCCCACGTGTTGAGCAATTCGGCGGTACGTCCACCCGGCCTCCCGCATGCCCACTATACGCCCTCGCTCAAAGTCCGTCAACTGCACATACGGATCACGTCCACGCTGTCGCGGCATGCTACCAGTGTTAAAGACTGCGATGGAGCTCCGTATGCCACGGCAAACTGGCTGACACTGACGGCGGCGGTGCACAAATGCTGCGCAGCTAGCGCCATTCGACGGTCAACACCGCGGTTCCTGGTGTGTCCGCTGTGCCGTGCGTGTGATCATTGCTTGTACAGCCCTCTCGCAGTGTCCGGAGCAAGTATGGTGGGTCTGACACACCGGTGTCAATGTGTTCTTTTTTCCATTTCCAGGAGTGTATTCGCTCGCTTACGGTATCATCATTTTGTTTGAGATGGTCCTATTGGTCACATTGGAGCAGGAAATGCCAGTGGCTGGATGCAGGAAGAATAATTCTTGGTTTTCTTGTACCATGTTACAAAATTTTCCAAACCAATTCCTGATCACAGACGTTTGCTGCTTCCTGGCATCTCATATTTCCATCAGAAGCCAGAGTTGTTGGAAAATCAAGGGAATTGTTATGTTGTCATTCCCACAACTTTGTATGCACAGGATGCAATCTCTAGACCGTTCAGTTTATGGTCAATGCTTTTGCCGAGAGCTGGATCTGGAATCATCCAGGAAAAGATCATGTGAATTTAAGATATCCTTTCGATTGTAAGGGAAGCACTTCCACTTTCTGTAACTACCAAAAACGTTGCAGTAGGCTTTCACTGCATAGGCATAGTGCCATTCAATAGCAGTGTGTTCAGTGAAACCGATTTTGCGCCAACTGCTGTCACTCATCGCCCAGCGCCACAAGCTTGTGATCATGAAAAGCGCACTATGTCCTTGGCAGAGCCATTAGCGGTTTTCAGCTGACCATTTGAAGCTTTGAGCATATCCAATGTTGATCCAGCAGCAAGTAGCGATGAATCACGTCCAGGTGTCGTAGCCTGCGATGTGGGGCGTAATGGTTTACAGTCACCTCGTTCAGTTCGCCTAGTCTTTTCACCTGATGCTATTCATCCATTCCCAAAAGCAGTCAGAGGCGAAACACAAGAAAAGGGAGAAAGAGGAGGAAACCTGCTATTTTGACCGATGCCCCAGAGAAACTGGCTTTAGAAGTAGAGCTAAGAGCCCGTTCGCAAAGAAAGTGAAGAAGAAGCTAAATTTAAAAAGCAGCAGGCCAAGAGCACAACAGCAGAAAAAGCCTAAAGAAACATCATAGGGAGATGAAGATAGCTACTGCCTTGTATGACCAGAGCTTTACCACTACAGCCATCCCAAAGAGAAGTGCAGTCAGTGTTGGGAGTATATGGATTGGTTACATGTTGCTTATACCAAAGGGGAGAATATGTATGTGTGTCACAACTGCGAATCTGAATAGGACTTAAGATATGCATTACTCGTCTGTTTAATTGACCCACCAACATTTAATCATAATCCCTGGATTCATTCAGTGTTATTAACAGTAATTTCAGCTAATTTTAAAATTGCAAATACAACTGAAGTTCTATGTTTTCTCACCGTTTATCGATGTTTGTTTAATGTTTCGTAATGGCAATTTACTTTAAGCTGCTCTATAAATAATTTAGGTGATAAAATGAAGTTTTACATATTATGTTACTTTTCTACCCTACCACTGTTATTATCGTCACCAGTAACAGGGACAAAAGTAACACATACACCGATGCTTTGATTTCATAAATACAAATTACATGTAATTTTAGGGAAACTAAATTTAACTGTGTTAGGAAAGCCCCACAGAACACACACAGTAGTCCGTCTTGTTTCTGACATTTGCAGGGAGCTAGTAAAAAAATGAAATATGCAAAATGTAACTTTTGTTTGTAATCTCCCTTACCACGCACTGAAAAGAGGCCAGTGGTTAGAAACCACAACTGGGTCAGTTCTTACATCTTCGATTTTGATTGGTTGTTATATTTGAATGATCCCAAGTTTTTGGTTGGTTGTTTTTTTCGAATGGCTTCTAAAATACTAATCTATGATTGGTTGTAGATGGAAGGGAGTGGGGAGAGGAAGGTAAGGGGGGGGGGGGGGGGGGGCTTGCCACGGGGTAGATAACGAGGGCGTGGCTGTTACCGCCTTGGATTGTGACGTCATTTACGAAGGAGGTCGGCACTCATTGCAAACACTGTTTTTGGTCCGGAATTGGAGTAGTATATCTACTGCCGCTGTAATGCACTTGAAAGGCGATCCAATGCGCTCTTTACGTAGACAGTCATAAAGTTTTCACAAGGCAATATGTAAATATAACGGGTGGTTATAATTAAACTTACATTACTTAACACACTATAACACAGAAACTAATTACACTACGACGACCAAACTCGGTAGCATTAGTGTCAAGGACATGGAGAAGTGAAATAATGCAGAATTAATGCACCTGAAACACTTTTAATGGGCTGCTACGTTACGTCACACCATTACATACCGCTACCATTACCGCTACAAAGGGGCTCAATATGGCGCCCATCAGTGTCCACAAGAGTCTGAAAGCGCAGGATAGCATTCTGCACAGCAGAACGAAGGTATGCTGGCTACCTCTCTTGATATGCTGCGCTGCAGATCAACACATGTTTGAATGGTCTCCTTGTAAATCCTGACCTCCAGGTAGCACCACAACCAAAAATGACAGGGAGTGATGTCAGGTGGTCGAGCCGGCCAAACATTTGGAAACGATCGATTGATAGTTCGATCGTTTCCAAATGTGTTTTGGAGAAGCAGGTGAATTTCACAAGCGACGTGCGGTGGGGGCTCATCTTGCATGAAAACTATTGAATTCAATGCGTCTCTCTTCTGTCGGGTGGGCATGAAATGCTGGCGAAGCATATTGCAGTAACACTGGCCAGTCACACTGCATGTCGTTTGTTCTTGAGCGCCAACCTGTTCAAGAAAGAAAGGGCCATTGATGAACGTAGCCATGAAGCCACACCATACGGCGACACGTTAGCCATACAGAGGAACTTCATGCACAGTGACTGGAGGTGAAGATCCCCACACTCGGCAATTCTGTGTGATCACCGCACAAGTCAGAGAAAAATGAGCTTCGTTTGTCCATAGCATGGTCCAGGGCCAGCCCTTGTCAACTTCAATCCTTGCGAGAAAGTATAGAGCGAAGTCAACACGTCGTTGTGCGTCCTGAGGTGCAAGCGGCTGTATGATATGGATCTTGTGCGATTACTATTTGAGAATGGTTCGAAGCACCTTGCGTACAATGGACCACGGGATGTTCAACTGTCACTACACAGGACCAGCACTGCCTGACGATTGGGAATTGCACGCAGCGTTGTCTGACATAGAAACAACGATTTCATCAACCACCTGTTGTGCAACCGGTCGTAGGCCACTTCCGGAGCGACGCCCAGTTCTCCAGTTGATTCGAACTTCTTCATCATGCTCTGCACAGCAGATAGAGAAAGAGGACACTTCCGTAACCCTTTCATCCGGCGATATTCTCGAAGTGCAGCTGCAGTATTCCTGTTGGTTTGATAATAGAGCTTCACCAATAATGCCCTGATCCTTTCGTCCAGGCTCATGTTGACGCGTCAACAAGTGCACTGCGACTGGTCAGGTGTGTGAGACTATGAATTACGACGACTGATCATGCGCACCTGGTGGACATAGTTGGAACTGGACGTTGGCGTGTGAAACATGGAAATCATGCACCCCATACACTGGATATTAATGCTACCAAGATCGGCACTCGTACGGTAATTAGGGAAAGTTTAATTACAACCAGCAGGTATAAAAAAGTTCGAACATTGATGATCGGAGCTAAATATTCCCCCCACATCTTCTAATGATGAGCATAAGCGTTGCCTAATGACTGATGGAAACTGGAGAAATAATGTCTTCATTTGCTCCTGTGACAGCTGTTGCTACGAAAGTTCACAACATCGAGGGGCCTGTAACAATGCCAGAGGAAGTGAACACGTCACTTTAAACATGTTAGAGTAAGAAATCGTCACCACTTTTGTGTCTGCCCCTGATACGAACGTGTAAACAAGCTAAGTTCATAGTACACTGAAGGGAGAATGAATACCAAGGAATACCAGAAGCGCCGGCCGAAGTGGCCGCGCGGTTCTGGCACTGCAGTCTGGAACCGCGAGACCGCTACGGTCGCAGGTTCGAATCCTGCCTCGGGCATGGATGTGTGTGATGTCCTTAGGTTAGTTAGGTTTAACTAGTTCTAAGTTCTAGGGGACTAATGACCTCAGCAGTTGAGTCCCATAGTGCTCAGAGCCATTTGAACCATTTTTGAATACCAGAAGAAACCAAGTGGCATAGTCAAGTCGGTATCCAAAAATCAGCTAGCTGAGATACGTTACAACTTCGAGAAAGTAATGTACTCAAGAGTGGTTAGCCATCTCAACAGTAATGGGATACTTAGTAAATCACAGTTCGGATTTACAAAAATGCTGTTCCACTGAGACAGCAATATACAGTTTCACTGTCCACATAATAGTGTCTTTAAATGGCAAAATGTCACCAATATGAATTTTCAGTGACTTGTCCAAAGCATTTGATTGTGTGAACCATGACATTATGTTACAGAAATTACAATTCCATGGTATAAGTGGAATAGCATATGAGTAGTTTAAGTCACACCTACAGAACAGGAAGCAAAACGTTTCTTTATGTGGTTCAAGTGATTTAAATAAGTTTGCCACTTCACCTAACTGGGGTGAAATTACATTAGGTGTTCCACAGGGTTCAATCATGGGTCCTGTTCTCTTCTTAATATATGTGAACGATCTCCCTTCCTATCTGAAACAGGAAGCTGAACTGACACTGTTGCTGACGATACAAGCATCATTATTAATCCAGTAAAAGAAACTGCAATTGAAAATGATACAAATAAGGTCTTTGGAAAAGTCATTAATTGGTTTTCTGCAAATGGCCTTGCTCTGAACTTTAGAAAAACACAGTACATCCAATTTTCTGCTGCAAAAAGCATAGTTCCTTCAATAAATATAACACATCAACAGAAGTCAGTAGACAGGGTAGAGCATACTAAGTTTTTGGGTGTTCATATAGATGAGAATCTTAATTGGAGAACTCATATTTTCGATCTTCTAAAGCGACTAGGTTCAGCAACTTTTGCAATCAGAATGATGGCCAATTTTGAGGATATAGAGATTAGTAAGCTAACCTACTTTGCATACTTTCACTCTCTGATGTCATAAGGAATAATATTTTGGGGTAACTCAACTTTTAGACAAAAACTATTCCCTGCTCAAAAGAAAGTGGTTAGAATAATGTATGGGATTCATAGTCGCACATCTTGTAGGCAGCTTTTTAAAGGATTAGGAATTATTACAACAGCCTCACAGTACATTTACTCACTAATGAAATTTGTTCTAAACAACACTTACCAGCTAAAAAGCGACAGTTACATTCATGATTATAATACCAGAAAAAAAGAAGGACGTACACTATCCTTTACTCAACCTATCTTTGGCACAGAAAGGAGTAAAATAAGCTGCTATAAAAATTTTCGACAAATTACCAGATGAAATAAAATGTCTGACAGATAACAGTAATAGCTTCAAAAATAAAGAAGTGAGATCATATCTCCTTGAGAACTCCTTCTATACCACAGATGAATTCTTGAATAGGAATAAATAAATAAATGTATAAATATAGTATATGCATTATGTGCCATTTAAGGGACTGGGGTAAATAATAGAAATATTAATCTTTAACTCTGTATTGTAATATATATATAGGGGTTTTTTGAACGGCCGAGTAAAATGTTTTTGCGTCCATTTGCTGTTAGGATGGGATGCGTGGGCGGTAGTTCCGGGTAGTGCAGAATGTGGAACACGGAAACTTAGTTTTAGCATTTATTAATACAGATGGTGTGACAGTGCATTACGCGCGTCTGGTAACCCATCATCACTGTGTCGAGAGCGATACATGTTTGCAACTGGCAGGTCTCAGACTGCCCTTAGTAGCAGGTGGGGCTTTGTACACGCCAGAGTGCGCACCTCAGATTGCATTTCCCGTCAGCATTCCACGTGATAAGCTCACAGCGCGGCGACTCTCCCGCTGGACGCTACGGCCGTATATATATATATATATATATATATATATATATATATATATTTTCTTGTGCACTTGACGTATTCCACATCATAACGGCTACCGTACCGTGCAACTGATCAATGGAATACGTAACCAACTAACTAACTAACTAACTAGGTCATGCGATGTGCTGTCTAAGACTGGCCGGTAAGCTCTCCCCTAGCATTAGCAAAGAATCCCTGGAGTGCGGTATCGTAAAAGGCCAATGATGTTTACGATATTCGACGGCCCACATGCTGTCTACCATGTGACCACAATATCGGCTGCTAATGGCAACAGGGGACGGGGCTGAATGTATCCAATGGTGAGCAAAGCACTGGGCTATGGAGCGCAGTTGAACTGCTTAACCAAAATGGTTCAAATGGTTCTGAGCACTATGGGACTTAATTGCTGTGGTCATCAGTCCCCCAGAACTTAGAACTAATTAAATATAACTAAGGACACCACACACATCCATGCCCGAGGCAGGATTTGAACCTACGACCGTAGCGGCCGGCGATCTGCTTAGTCGTTGAGTAACTCACAACAGTGCCACAGAGCTAGTGATGTTGTTACACAGCAGAGCAACAGCAACGACAAACAAAGCAAACATTGCATTACATCTACAACACAGTTGCCGAAGTTGACATTCCGTCAGAAAGGATCTCAAGAAATTTCGCACAGGGAGAAAGAAGTGGCAGTGTTTCTGCAAGGTTTGTCAGTGTAATATGTTATGTCATATACGCTCGACTGTGCGAACAATGTACATGAGGAGTACAATGGTGACGATCATGTTTAACAAGTGACATAGATCCTGCAACAGGTGTCGAGCCATATAGTTCTCATCGTTGTCGGAGAGGGACCCACAAATCCCGTCTCCAGTGAACGCAGTAAAGGAATATCGTTGCCCAAGGAGAGGCTACTGAAGGTAATTACTTACATCGAAGACCATCTGTAGCAAAGTAAAAAATTATGAACAGATTTCGAATAAGTCTGCTGCATAAGGAAAACTACGTGTATTCAGTGGAGGATAAGCTGTGCTTGTTACAAAAACATGTGTCTGCGCCTTTCAAAGACGCTCGATATTGTCTACAGCATGTGAAGGTTGACGAGAAATTTGTTAACATCGAGTATAGATTTAAGCGTCAGGAAGTCGTTTCTGAAAGTATTTGCATGGAGTGTAGCCATGCATGGAAGTGAAACGTGGACGGTAAATAGTTTAGATAAGAAGGGAATAGAACCTTTCGAAATGTGGTGCTACAGAAGAATGCTGAAGATAAGATGGGTAGATCACGTAACTAATGAGGAGGTATTGAACAGAATTAGGGAGAAGAAAAATTTGTGGCACAACTTGATTAGAAGAAGGGATCAGTTGGTATGAAATATTCTGAGGTATCAAGGGATCACTAATTTAGTATTGGAGGGCAGCGTGGAGGGTAAAAATCGTAGAGGGAGATCAAGAGATGAATACACTAAACAGATACAGAAGGATGTAGGTTGCAGAAGGTACTGGGAGATGAAGAAGCTTTCACAGGATATAGTAGCATGGAGAGCTGCATCAAATCAGTCTCTGGACTGAAGACCACAACAGCAGCAGCAACAACAACAACAATAACAATGAAATGGAATGAAATCGTCATAATGTCTAAACGGCTTGCGTTAGGACGTTCAAGCTAAACAGTTGGCCGCGGGGCACGATGGGAATTAGTATGCGCTGTGTGGTTTGCTTTAACGACGAAGCCCACTTTGATTTGGATGTGTTCGTCAACAAGCAAACTTGGCTCATTTCGCCTTCAGCGGGTGACAGTGTGGTGTGCAATGTCCAATCACCGAATAAGCTGTGGCATATTCCTTGAGGGCACGGTGACTACCGAACGCTACGTGAAGGTTTTGGAAGATGATTTCATCCCCATCAACCAAAGTGAACCTGATTTCCTCAATATGTGGTTCATGCAAGATGAAGCTCGACCCTCATCGAAGCAAGAGAGTGTCTGATCTCCTGGAGCAGCATTCTGGGGACCGCATTCTGGCTCTGGAGTACACAGAGATCACTGTCATGGGCCTCGATTGGCCGCCATATTGTACGGATCTAAACCCAACTGACGCCTTTTTGTGGGGCAATATTGAAGACAAGGTGTACAGCAGTAAATCCAAATAGTTGCTGAGCTAACGGCCAACGATGACACACACGTGGAACATGTCATAACCTAAATTGGATGTTTGCATATTGAATAAAGTGAAACTAAATTTAGTTTCTTTTTTTGTGTAGTTCAATAACTGTCAGCCTGTACATAATAGTATCCTACAGCGTTATGCACATGAAATTGTGTATTACATAGATTATAATGATTTAAGGGAAGCAGTGGATGGTTGCATAACTTTAAACAGTGCAACAGTTCACAATATACATAAATGACCTGGTGGATGACAACGGAAGTTCACTGAGGCTTTTTGCAGATGATGCTGTGGTGTATCGAGAGGTTGTAACAATGGAAAATTGTACTGAAATGCATGAGGATCTGCAGCGAATTGACGCAAGGTCCAGGGAATGGCAATTGAATCTCAATGTAGACAAGTGTAATGTGCTGCGAATACATAGAAAGATAGATCCCTTATCATTTAGCTACAAAATAGCAGGACAGCAACTGGAAGCAGTTAATTCCATAACTTATCTGGGAGTACGCATTAGGAGTGATTTAAAATGGAATGATCATATAAAGTTGATCGTCGGTAAAGCAGATGCCAGACTGAGATTCATTGGAAGAATCCTAAGGAAATGCAATCCGAAAACAAAGGAAGTAGGTTACAGTACGATTGTTCGCCCACTGCTTGAATACTGCTCAGCAGTGTGGGATCCGTACCAGATAGGGTTGATAGAAGAGATAGAGAAGATCCAACGGAGAGCAGCGCGCTTCGTTACAGGATCATTTAGTAATCGCGAAAGCGTTACGGAGATGATAGATAAACTCCAGTGGAAGACTCTGCAGGAGAAACGCTCTGTAGCTCGGTACGGGCTTTTGTTAAACTTTCCAGAACATACCTTCACCGAAGAGTCAAACAGTATATTGCTCCCTTCTACGTATATCTCTCGAACAGACCATGAGGATAAAATCAGAGAGATTAGAGCCCACACAGAAGCATACCGACAATCCCTCTTTCCACGAACAATACGAGACTGGAATAGAAGAGAGAACCGATAGAGGTACTCAGGGTACCCTCCGCTTGCGGAGTATGGATGTAGATGTAGATGTAGGATTGGAAGATATAAGATAACGAAATTTCTAACGAAGCGTCAACTAGACAATTCCCAGGAAACTGCGGAATCAGTCCGAAAATTTGTAGGTGAGGTAAACAAACTTATCCCATCGTCCAGTAACGAATTTGTTTTGATCTCCGACCAATCAGGATTTGAAGAGCAAACACACACGAAAGGAACCCTGGAAATATAGAGGTACCAAGAAAGTTATATCGGGATCTATTAACATTATTGCCTTAACGCATTCGTTTACAATTATGCCGACTGTTAATCTGGATGGTAAATTAGATGGAAAGTTATTTATTGTGCTGCGAAAAGTTGAAGTGCTGTGCCTCCTGCGATTCTTTCGAATGCTTGATCTTGCTAGGGCAGTAGGGAATATTTACGTCACAGCAGGCAAGTGTGGGAAAATGGGTGAAAGAGAACTACAACTATGGTGTGAGCATTGCTTTTGCCCATAGTTGATCTAAGTAACTTGCTTTTGCTGCGTATAAAAATTGGACTCCTTTAAAGAAAACTGGTAAAATTCAACCTCAGGATGTTTATTTTTTCCGTGGCTGTAAAACATGTCATGGCACCATCTACAGCTATGCCTTAAAGGACAGCGAGTTTCACAATAAGCTACCCGACTGAGTGTTTCGCATTCTACATCTACATCTACATGACTACCCTGCAATTCAAATTTAAATGCTTGGCAGAGGGTTCGTCGAACCACAATCATACTATCTCTCTACCATTCCACTCCCGAACAGCGCGCGGGAAAAACGAACACCTAAACCTTTCTGCTCGAGCTCTGATTTCTCTTATTTTATTTAGATGATCATTCCTACCTATGTAGGTTGAGCTCAACAAAATATTTTCGCATTCGGAAGAGAAATTTGGTGACTGAAATTTCGTAAATAGATCTCGCCGCGACGAAAAACGTCTTTGCTGTAATGACTTCCATCCCAATTCGCGTATCATATCTGCCACACTCTCTCCCCGACTACGTGATAATACAAAACGAGCTGCCCTTTTTTGCACCCTTTCGATGTGCTCCGTCAATCCCACCTGGTAAGGATCCCACACCGCGCAGCAATATTCTAACAGAGGACGAACAAGTGTAGTTTAAGCTGTCTCTTTAGTGGACTTGTTGCATCTTCTAAGTGTCCTGCCAATGAAACGCAGCCTATGGCTCGTCTTCCCACAATATTATCTATGTGGTCTTTCCAACTGAAGTTGTTCGTAATTTTAACACCAAGGTACTTAGTTGAATTGACAGCCTTGAGAATTGTACTATTTATCGAGTAATCGAATTCCAACGGATTTCTTTTGGAACTCATGTGGATCACCTCACACTTTTCGTTATTTAGCGTCAACTGCCACCTGCCACACCATACAGCAATCTTTTCTAAATCGCTTTGCAACTGATACTGGTCTTCGGATGACCTTACTAGACGGTAAATTACAGCATCATCTGCGAACAACCTAAGAGAACTGCTCAGATTGTCACCCAGGTCATTTACATAGATCAGGAACAGCAGAGGCCCCAGGACGCTTCCCTGTGGAACACCTGATATCACTTCAGTTTTACTCGATGATTTGCCGTCAATTACTACGAACTGCGACCTTCCTGACAGGAAATCACGAATCCAGTCGCACAACTGAGACGATACCCCATAGGCCCGCAGCTTGATTAGAAGTCGCTTGTGAGGAACGGTGTCAAAAGCTTTCCGGAAATCTAGAAATACGGAATCAACTTGAGATCCCCTGTCGATAGCGGCCATTACTTCGTGCGAATAAAGAACGCACAAGAACGATGTTTTCTGAAACCATGCTGATTACGTATCAATAGATCGTTCCCTTCGAGGTGATTCATAATGTTTGAATACAGTATATGCTCCAAAACCCTACTGCAAACCGACGTCAATGATATAGGTCTGTTTAGATGGATTAATCCTACTACCCTTCTTAAACACTGGTGCGACCTGCGCAATTTTCCAATCTGTAGGTACAGATCAATCGGTGAGCGAGCGGTTGTATATGATTGCTAAGTAGGAAGCTATTGTATCAGCGTAATCTGAAAGGAACCTAATCGGTATACAATCTAGACCTGAAGACTTGCCCGTATCAAGCGATTTGAGTTGCTTCGCAACCCCTAAGGTATCTACTTATAAGAAACTTATGCTAGCAGAATATTCCATTCGTCTTCCCTGGTGAAGGAATTTCGGAAAACTGCGTTCAATAACTCCGCTTTAGCGGCACAGTCGTCGGTAACAGTACCATCGGCACTGCGCAGCGAAGGTATTGACTGCGTCTTGCCGCTTGTGTACTTTACACACGACCAGAATTTCTTCGGATTTTCTACCAAATTTCGAGACAATGTTTCGTTGTGGAACCTATTAAAGGCATTTCGCATTGAAGTCCGTGCCAAATTTCGCGCGTCTGTAAATTTTAGCCAATCTTTGGTATTTCGCGTTCTTCTGAACTTCGCATGCTTTTTCCGTTGCCTCTGCAACAGAGTTCGGACCTGTTTTGTGTACCACGTGGGATCAGTTCCATCTCTTACCAATTTATGAGGTATGAATCTCTCAATTGCTGTTGCTACTATATCTTTGAGCCACATCTCGTCTACATTTATATAGTCAGTTCGGAAGGAATGGAGATTGTCTCTTAGGAAGGCTTCTAGTGACACTTTATCCGCTTTTTTAAATAAAATTATTTTGCGTTTGTTTCTGGTGGATTTGGAAGAAACGGTATTGAGCCTAGCTACAACGACCTTGTGATCACAAATCCCTGTATCAGTCATGATGCTCTCTATCAGCTCTGGATTGTTTGTGGCTAAGAGGTCAAGTGTGTTTTCGCAACCATTTACAATTCGCGTGGGTTCGTGGCCTAACTGCTCGCAATAATTTTCAGAGAAAGCATTTAGGACAATCTCGGAAGATGTTTTCTGCCTACCACCGGTTTTGAACAAGTATTTTGGCCAACATATCGAGGGAAGGTTGAAGTCCCCACCAACTATAATCGTATGAGTGGGGTATTTGTTACGAGACTCAAATTTTCTCTGAACTGTTCCGCGACTATATCATCGGAGTCTGGGGGCCGGTAGAAGGAGCCAATTATTAACTTAGTTCGGCTGTTAAGTATAACCTCCACCCATACCAATTCGGTTACATATTATCCCATTCCATCAGTTCTCATCATCCTATTACACCAACATAATTCTTTATGCGTCCCTTAAGAGTGGGTACGTAGCTGAACGTCTTGCATGGTTTGTAACTCCCAAGGAGTTCGCCTTCGATCTTGACGATGCGAACCTTTGTAATCGGCGTGCCACTTTTCATTTGGTTTTCGTTGTTAGTTTGTTTTGTACATTACTGGAATTTAGTCGATGTCCGTTTTCTGAAGTTTAATACATGCATCCCATAGAGGGCTGAGCTCTACACCTCCCATGCACTCATTTTCTGTAGCCCTCCTGCTGAACATGCTGAGTCAGTAGAAGCTAATATTTTTCCTGCCATAATTGTTAACACAGCACTTTCAAATCATCCTTACTAAAGATTGAACTTGTGTGACCTCGCAGTCGAGGGTTTCGTTGTGAGCTGCTATCGGGCTACACAAGTAGCCGAGCGACTGTGTCTCTGGTTGCGCCTACCTGTAATGCCTCCGCTCAGCTATCGATAACGTACGCTGATGGGGATTTTAAAACTTGTGTGATCTGTAGACATGAGTATGGAAATTGGTGCAGAAGTGGGAAGTATATGGTACTTATTTGCCAAAAAAGGAATTTACAAAAATACATGAAAGAGTTACAGAACCTTTACAGCTCATAGCAAGAATAACAGATTATTCACTCGTACGAGCAAATATAAAAATGCAGTAAATGAAGCAGGTTAAACGGAATACAGACATCTAAAAACAAGATTTACAGAACATGCAACGTGGCTAAGGAGGAATGGCTAGAGGCCAAATACGTACAATGCTGTAGGAGCAAAATAGCTTTACCAGCACTTCACGATCTTTCTTCTCAATAGCCATTAAGTTTCCTACGGATAACTTCTCAATACTTTGTACCAACTGTCACTTCGCAAAAGAAATCGACAAGCTTCACCCAGCGACAAAAGCATACTGTCGTTAAAACAGGAAACGCTTCACATTGTGACTGCTCAAAGCGCAATATTTTTACCTCGTGGCAGGAAGTGAAAAAGTTATGTTTTTCAGCATATTCCTCAAGTGCAGCCATTAATGAACATACCTACGATATTTCATATTCCTGACACGTTTACAGCTTACACTGCAGCACCCAGAATATCGTCATTTTAATTATAACCACACGGTGCATGGCCGTACCTCTAAATGGGGCGAACCTTCCCATTACATTCTGAAAATCAGTTTATACCTGATCGTAGTCGTCGTCTAACGTTCATGAGCTCAGTTACGCTTCATTTTTTTCTAATAAATTTCCTAATATACACATCTGGAAATGGAAAACAGAACACATTGATACCGGTGTGTCAGACCCACCATACTTGCTCCGGACACTGCGAGAGGGCTGTACAAGCAATGATCACACGCACGGCACAGCGGACACACCAGGAACCGCGGTGTTGGCCGTCGAATGGCGCTAGCTGCGGAGCATTTGTGCACCGCCGCCGTCAGTGTCAGCCAGTTTGCCGTGGCATACGGAGCTCCATCGCAGTCTTTAACACTGGTAGCATGCCGCGACAGCGTGGACGTGAACCGTATGTGCAGTTGACGGACTTTGAGCGAGTGCGTATAGTGGGCATGCGGGAGGCCGGGTGGACGTACCGCCGAATTGCTCAACACGTGGGGCGTGAGGTCTCCACAGTACATCGGTGTTGTCGCCAGTGGTCGGCGGAAGGTGCACGTGCCCGTCGACCTGGGACCGGACCGCAGCGACGCACGGATGCACGCCAAGACCGTAGGATCCTACGCAGTGCCGTAGGGGACCGCACCGCCACTTCCCAGCAAATTAGGGACACTGTTGCTCCTGGGGTATCGGCGAGGACCATTCGCAACCGTCTCCATGAAGCTGGGCTACGGTCCCGCACACCGTTAGGCCGTCTTCCGCTCACGCCCCAACATCGTGCAGCCCGCCTCCAGTGGTGTCGCGACAGGCGTGAATGGAGGGACGAATGGAGACGTGTCGTCTTCAGCGATGAGAGTCGCTTCTGCCTTGGTGCCAATGATGGTCGTATGCGTGTTTGGCGCCGTGCAGGTGAGCGCCACAATCAGGACTGCATACGACCGAGGCACACAGGGCCAACACCCGGCATCATGGTGTGGGGAGCGATCTCCTACACTGGCCGTACACCACTGGTGATCGTCGAGGGGACACTGAATAGTGCACGGTACATCCAAACCGTCATCGAACCCATCGTTCTACCATTCCTAGACCGGCAAGGGAACTTGCTGTTCCAACAGGACAATGCACGTCCGCATGTATCCCGTGCCACCCAACGTGCTCTAGAAGGTGTAAGTCAACTACCCTGGCCAGCAAGATCTCCGGATCTGTCCCCCATTGAGCATGTTTGGGACTGGATGAAGCGTCGTCTCACGCGGTCTGCACGTCCAGCACGAACGCTGGTCCAACTGAGGCGCCAGGTGGAAATGGCATGGCAAGCCGTTCCACGGGACTACATCCAGCATCTCTACGATCGTCTCCATGGGAGAATAGCAGCCTGCATTGCTGCGAAAGGTGGATATACACTGTACTAGTGCCGACATTGTGCATGCTCTGTTGCCTGTGTCTATGTGCCTGTGGTTCTGTCAGTGTGATCATGTCATGTATCTGACCCAAGGAATGTGTCAATAAAGTTTCCCCTTCCTGGGACAATGAATTCACGGTGTTCTTATTTCAATTTCCAGGAGTGTAGATGATACCTACACGAAAATTAAACGGATCTTTGGTGAAAAGTGAAGCATCTGTGTGACTATCAATAGTTCTAGTAGCAAGCCAGTACTCAACAAAGAAAGAAAGGCTCAAGGTGAAACAAATGCATAGAACGGCTAAACAATGCAAATTAACCCGAAGACAGTACCATATAAGGACGGATCAAAAAGTTTCCGATTGAGGGCGTATACACAATTCCAATCAGGGCACGTAAGCACCGACGTGTAGGCAAGGTGTTAATTTGGAGACCTTTTGATCGGCTCTTATAGAAAGGGGAGAGGAAGTACGTGAAGGTGAAATGGGAGACATAACACTGTGATGAGAATTTAACAGGACAATGTTGAAACAATGCCCCTGGAGTAAATGACATTCCTTCAGAATAACTGAGATCCGTGGGTGAGCTAGCCAGAAGAAAAGTACTCCAGCTGACGCGCATGATGTAGGAGATAGGCGAAAGAATGCTAAAGATTAGATAGAGTAACTCATGAAGATGTAATTAGGGAAAAATATTAATGTACGTCGCAATAACTAAGAGAAGGGCTCGGTTGATAGGAAGGTGTGAAGGAACTTTCCGCTTCGTTGAGGAGTGAAGTGATGAGATCAAAATTGTACAGAAATAGCAGGGGATGAATTATGTAAGCAGGTTCAAATGGATGAAGTCTGCAGTATTTATTTAGAGATGAAGAGGCGTGCGCAAGGTAAAATGGCATGGAGGGATGCATAAAACCTGTGTTCGGAATGAAAACTACAACGAGAACAACAACAACAAAAACAACAACAGTTCCGTTGAAATATGTCTGTAAACTTGTATTCTTACGCCACGGTACGATGAGAAAGTCCTCTCTCTGATGGCATACTCCAAGGTAAAGTGATACTTAAATTTTGGAATTTATGTCGCATATAGAAACGTGCGATAGCTTCGTGCTGTTATATCTGTGGTTTCTGGGCGCTCTGGTTTCCAGAAACGAATTGGATACCTTGTTAGCAAAAGGAGCTCGGGTTACCAATGCAAGTGCTTCAGATTTACAGATTCTTATTCATTAACGTATATCAACTTCTCATAAAGAGTACATACTTACATGGTCAGTCAGTGATTGTCCGAAGAGGCAGAAGAGAGCGGTCTGCGCCATATAGATGGGGCAAGCGAGCAGTCTTTTCATCACGGCTGGTCCCTTCCAACCTCCTTGGAACAACTGCAACAACACATTCTGAATCAGAAGCAGAAACAGTCCCTCTGATAAATAGTTTACGTTCAAATTCAAGGTTTCCCGGCGATTTACACGTTTTATCAGAGTATTACAGGCTACTAGACGTTGTAGAGAGGGCTTAGCAGATAAAGTTTCGGTACAAAATACTTGATCAGGCGAACATCCGCAACTGAAGAATATACAGGCTGATTAATTATAATTAATTATAAAGTGAAACATTCAAAAAGCTGTATAAATAATACCACTGGTCAGAATTACGTCAAACTGCAACAGAATATTATCGGAGGAGGAGGAAAACGTGTGGCAGAAGAAAAAATAGTGTAAAAATTTATCAACAGGTGGCGCACTGTGTGTCAGAATACGTAAATGGAAACACCTGTCATGTGCACGACCCACTGAAGTTGGTATAAAAACGCCAGGTACTTGGCTTTTGCTCCTTTCCTGTCTGCGACGTTCGCCATGACTGTCTCAATGCAGGATCTCGCTCTGATTGTAAACCTGTATTACAAGAATGATGACTGTGCACACGTCGCTCTGCAGAAGTTTGAAAAAAGGCGTTGGTCCGATGACTACCGTGGGTCTGGAGAAAATGATCCGGAAATTCGAAAAGACGGGTTCTTTTGGTGTGCGACCTGGCAGAGGGAGGAAATGAATTGATTCGACTTAGTGGAAACAGCGGCCACAGCAATGCAGGAGGAGACAAGTGGTGCAGCGCAAACGTGTAGTGCACGGAGAATTGCCCGAACATTGGACATACCCGTGAGCACGGTGCGTAAAATCCTACGAAAAATCCTACTTTGCTATCCATTCAAAATTTATGTGGACGAGTTGCTTCCTGTTGCCCTGCCAGCAAGAGAGACCTTTGCTTCAGAATTTCTTGCGCTCATGGATGTGGACAATGATTGGCCGTGGAAGATTTTGTGGACAGACGAAGCCTACTTCCATCTGACAGGATATGCCAATACACAGAAGTATCGAATATGGGCAATGGATAATCCACACGCAAATCAACCAGTACCACTTCATCCTGAAAAGGTCAGTATGTGGTACGGGTTTTTGGAATCATTTATCATAGGCTTCGAAGAGACTGGTGCTTCCCGTCCTGTTGCCTGCACCGTCACTGGTAAGCGGTATGAGTGTCTTTTGCGCAACCACGTCATTCCAGCTCTCGGACAGAATAGATGTGTGGATGGGATCATTTTTATGCAAGGTGGCACACCTCCGCACATTGAAAATCCAGTTAAGCAGCTGCTGAAGCGCCATTTCGGAGATGCTAGAATTATCAGCTGCCATTTCGCAGCAACCTGGCCGTCCAGATCACCTGATCTCAATCCGTCTGACTTCTGGCTGTGGGGCTATCTGAAAGATGTTGTGTTCGTTGTTCCGATTGTAAACTTAGCTGCACTGAAGACATGCATTGCGCAACACATTCTGAACGTGACCCCAGAAACACTTCGATCAGTTGTGGAACATGCTGTTTCTCTATTTCAACTTGTTGCAGAAAACGGAGGACAGCATATTGAAAATATTTTGCTCCAGTCACATGGAAATTAATAATCCGGTTTGATTTTGACTGATGCTTTTCATGCGGTTTTTGGCCTGATGACAATTAAAAACCGATTTGTCCCCTCCGATGTGATATGACCTTGGCGTAGTGGATGGGCTTACGTAACTAACAGTATCACAACTGTACACCCATGCACAATGAGTTGTACAGGTTGTTTAACGTCAGACGAACACCTTAGGCATTGCTGTATGATTCATTTGTCATCTGCCGTCGACCAGTATTAAATTGTGATGCATCTATTGCTACAGTTTGAAACTATTTATTTTCCTTCTGCCATACGTTTTCTCCCTTTCCCGATAATATTCCATTGCAATTTGACGTTTTTCTGACCGGTGGAGTTATTTCTACAGCGGTTTGAAAGTTTAACTTTAATTGTAATCGTCGTGTATTAATAGAATAAAAAATCCGCGCCAGTTGCCAGTAATTTATATTTATTACACGACACTGGTTTGGAAACCGAAAGCTTTCTATTCATGTGACACCAAATGATCATGGAAACATGTGTGGTGGTTGAGTCAGTCGTGGGAAAACCGGGTTGGGGGGGGGGGGGGGGGACCGGGGCGAAGGAGCGATTTATTTATACTCACTTCAAACAAATGCATGGAAGCGTGAAGTAAGGAACCGCGGCGCCCGCCTCAACATAGCGACATGTCCCTGTGTCGTCACTGGCGCTCACTCAAGCACCGCCGGCCGCAGTGGCTTCAGTCTGAAACCGCGCGACCACTACGGTCGCAGGTTCGAATCCTGCCTCGGGCATGGATGTGTGTAATGTCCTTAGGTTAGTTAGGTTTAAGTAGTTCTAAGTTCTAGAGGACTGATGACCTCAGAAGTTAAGTCGCATAGTGCTGAGAGCCATTTGAACCATTTGAACTCAAGCGCCGTATATAGTGAGCGCCCTGTGTATCGAGTGGAAGCCGTTTCGTACATTGAAAGTCATCCGAAAGAACTGAGCCACTTTCGGAAATTGGCTACAACAATCGACAAATTTTGCAAGTCATTTAACCGAATACATCTAAGCGTATGTCCTTAGGCCTCAGAATGCTAGGACTGTAGAAAAAAAAATTGAAAATGGGGACAGTTTTATGTTGGATAGACTAGGCGTACTGTCAAACGGCGCCGTAAAGAATACGAGAGGTGTTTCCGTCTGTGGTATCTTGAGAAATCCGATGTATCAGGTCGTGCTTTGGAAAACGGACGACACATTGCATTCGGCATGATAGCTAGAACCCCACTTAAGCAGAGAGCGTCCAGGTAACTATAGAATATGTCAATGTAAAGTATATATAGACAGAAAACAATTGTTAAATTACAATTCTTTGCAAGAAATTACTCGTTTTTCTCAAGCGGAGCTAATAAAATCGTTCGTTGATAACACGGGTCAACAAAATTTGAGCTTTTTGAAGTTAAAAGAAATGTAATGTGTGATTCTTACAGTGGTTCTTTTTCTTTCTTCCTTTTTTTTTTAATATTCTTACATATATTTCCCATCACCCACATTCGTGAGTCATCATATGAATAATATTTCTAGTTATTAGAGTAAATGTAAAACCGTAAATGAAATACATTTTATCAACCCAAAATGTACGTGAAGCAGATTTTCGACTATGCTTGAGGAAAATCTTGTTCGGTGTCACTGGTAGCTTATTCCCAGTTTAGCGATGTCCTGATCGAAACGCTAGCCATGTTCGTAGTTGACTGTGTCGTGGTTCTCAGAGCATAAATGAAGATGGGACTCCAACATGTGTATTTTCAACGAAATATTACACCCCATGATCCCGTATTTCTCGATCAACTCCCTATCCAGTTCTTTGTAATGTGCAGGCATGTAGTTTCATACTAAACCTGTGACAGCATTTTTGAAAGTGATTAGTGCAGCTGATTCTTACATGTTTACAAGTTTAAAAGGCTTTCAAAGAGTGAATCTTTCGTTCTTTCTCTAATTTCAGAGCCAACTAATGTTACCTCTTTTAGGTTCGCTTCATTGATCTTTGAGAACTTGTTTTAGGAACAGAAATGGACTCTCTTTATGATCCATTGATTTCACAAAATTCTTAATCAAACCTAGCTGGATGTAAAGGAGGCAATAAGGTTTTGTCAGTACTTACAAGCAGTTGATGAATAACGTTTGCCTGTCCTGGACTGGATGACTTTCCTTTTGGCCAGCTTTTCTCAGTATAACGATTGTCTCTACCTCTGATATCTAACATGCACAAGAAGCAGCGATATTTTGGATAGTCAGGTTGTAATCCAAGTAGAGTAGCTACCACTTCGAAATCTTCACATATCTTCCATGGTCGTCATATTTGGTACTGGGCAGCAAGAGATGCACGTTCAATTAACTTTCATTCATACCAACTGCGTGAGCTATAGGAAAGGACGGAAACTTATTTCCATTTTGTGGTAAGACTTCATTCAAGCTTTGAGTGAGCAACCGCCAATCTTCAGGTTTATGTGCAAGACCCGATGACTCCACCACCGAATCAAGAGTTACATTAATTTGTAGTAACTTTTTCCACAAAATTTGGGTAATTCTATTGGTACATTTCACTAATGTTATCAATATTCCAAAATCTTCAGTCACATTTTTGACGTTAGTTGGAGTTGGTGTGGGAAGGCTTGGTCCATGAAGCACTTGCCGAATTTGTGATTCTAGAGATCATATTGAACATTATGTTTAAACTTTGAGGTAACTGAACTAATACTTCAAGCACAAGAACCTTCTGTTACATGGTACTTAGATTCCTGCTATATGTTAGAAACTGCAAAACTACATGTGTCAGGACACTTGTAATTAGCCACTTACTAATGCTATGCACTGGAAACATACTTCTCGAACCCAAAACTTATTCTGGTCTGTATTATTGTCAAAATAACACTCGTAACCTCTTTTAATCCTGGGATTCAAATTTCGCCTCTGCCCTTTTAAAGTGAATTTTATACAAACATAACAAACATTGTTTTTATCCTTAAACATTTGCGGGACGTTTTCCTGCTTCCGAAACACAATGCTTAAGAAAATATACTATTTCCTGACACTACACTTGTCAGTTCATACCTGAGAAACACACAGCATTACCTTCTTTAATTAAATGAAGGTTTATTTTTCTGGCACTAAGCAGGTCAGTTTCTAACTGTAACAGATCTGCTTCCTTATTTGTTGTTCGAGCAAACTTTAACCTGGGCATGAACGTGGCGAAAATTTCGTTGTTGAACATTGTTATCATTACTGAACTCACAGACAACAATAGCCTAAACCAAATATTGCAGTTGTTGACCCAATGAAATAAAATTATGTTCTCTTAATCACTGCTTTAACACCCTAATAAATTTCAAAACGGTTTTTTTAACATTACAAAAAAAAAAATGATCGGTGATGGAACGTTTCTGAGTTCAGTATTGGATATGTCAGGTGCAAATATCCGAGAATCAACTGAAACTCTTTATTTAACATTTTAATTGTTGACGACTGTAATTTTTGGCCATATAGAACGCTCCTGTATTAACGTTGGTGGAAACTGAATAGTCTTCAAAGAATGACTTGAATCATTCCGAACATCGAAGGAAAAGTTTAGTCCTAGGGCCTATCACTCGAGCACAATCAACTACATCGACCTTTAAAATGTTTCGGAGTCCCAAACGCAACCAGACATGATAAGATTCAAATGGCTCTGAGCACTATGGGACTTAACTTCTCTGGTCATCAGTCCCCTAGAACTTAGAACTACTTAAACCTAACTAACCTAAGGACATCACACACATCCATGCCCGAGGCAGGATTCGAACCTGCGACCGTAGCAGTCGCGCGGTTCCGGACTGAGCGCCTAGAACCGCTAGACCACCGCGGCCGGCAGACATGATAAGCTAAAGACTACAACTAAGAGGAGGAATTTACTGTGAGTATAAGGAACAAAGCTGACTGAAAGTAAACCATTTGTAAAATCAGAGTGCCCCTTGTAAAAATTATTACAATTAATATATAAAAAATTATTGAAATAGTTGACTGTAAATCTTTTTGTACCACTGCATGTTTCTTATGACGCTGATAAAAATGATTCCTAACCACATTAGAATATTTTAATAGTGAATATCAAAATGGCTCAAATGGTTCAAATGGCTCTGAGCACTATGGGACTTAACGTCTGAGGTCATCAGTCCCCCAGAACTTAGAACTAGTTAAACCTAACTAACCTAAGTACATCACACACATCCATGCCCGAGGCAGGATTCGAACCTGCGACCGTAGCGGTCGCGCGGTTCCCGACTGTCGCGCCTAGAACCGCTCGGCCAGTCAATATCAAATTAATCAATTTACATAAATGCATCAACAAACCTGCAAACTGAATAGATAAAGAGGCATGTAAATTTTATAAACTAGTGTGACAAATTAGACCAAACAGGTTTTCCTTGTTCGAAAATATCTCTATAAACCACGGTAGTCATAAAATGTCAACGTAATTGTTACAGAAATTGCACTTTTATTTAACCATTCTATAACCATGAGTGATGCATTCACGGGATGTTTGCTGTTCCTGATTGCCTCGTGTTGTCGTGTTACATTGTCTCTGGTGACAAAAATGGTCAGAATTAGTTATTGTACATAGCAATGTTCATTTGTCTCTGTAGACAAGTTCCCATTATATGCCGAACTTACTCAGTGGCCTGCTCTGGTACTTTACTCTTCAAAAGGTTGCTTGTAGCTACTTATTCTTTCCTTATATAACTATATATTTCCATCAAACAGTCTCCTTCCTCAGTATGACTCAAATAGGGATCGCGAAGACGAAGGATTAGAATAGTTACATCCTGCACAGCGACGTTTAAGCAATCATTCTTCCCACGATACATGCGTAAATGGAACATAGAGAAGTCATAATAACTGATACCAATGGAAGTACTCTCAACTACGCACAGCACAGTGGTTAGCAGAGTACAGATGTAGATATTTAAGACGGTGTATCCTTTGGCGCTCTGACGCGCGTAAGTGATAGCTTTCTTTCGTTGAGCAATTCACTAGTGCCTTTGCCCGAAAATTACAATAACTCAGTAGTCCATAACGGTCACTTGATCACAGGGAAATGTTCTCAGCATGTGAAGTCAGCTCGTGACTTCTGAGATCCTGCATTGCCCTATAGACCACAGATCCCGCCATCAGAACCGAGTGCCAGGTGGCTTTTAAATGCGGCCGCGTCGTCACGTAGTCGCACCCACGTGCTAGGCGCTCAAGAGTCGTACACATTGGGCTTATTGTGTTATGGCTCACTCAAGGGAGAATTAATTTTTTGTAGACATGTATGTGAACGCCTTAGATAGGGCGGCCAACGGCTGAGCGATACTCGATCTCCTGGTATCTATTCACAGTCATCACCGATGTGAGCAGATTTATTGGCGCCGCAATCCAGCCCCAATGATAGGCACTAATCCCCCACATGAGCGCTATATGACTGTTCGTTCACAAGTGGTACGTGTGTTTTTCTCTGGTCTTCAGTCGATAACTGGTTTGATGCATCTCTCCTCGCTAGCCTACCACGCAGGTTCCTTCATGGCTCCATAACTACAGCAACCAACATTCATTAGCACCTTCTTATTGTACTAGAACCTTCGACGCTCTCTCATTAGTATTGCTGTCCACACTTCTCACAATTATCAAATTGTCGAATCCAGGATGCCTCAGGACGTGTCCTATCAACCTATCCCACCTTTTTCAGTTTCCCTCATACATTTCTTTTTTCCCTACTGGATTCAGTACCAGTCTTAGGTATTCCATGTATCCATCTAAAATTGAACATTCTTCTGTAGCACTACATTTCAAATTATTCTATTTTCTTCCTGTTGGAACTGCTTATAGACCATATATCAATTTCCAACTACATGCCAGACAAATACCTTCAGAAAATACTTCCTAACATAAAAAAAATTACATTTGATGCTAATGTTGTTCTCCTAATAGTCAATCTTCTTTCTAAACTCCTGGAAATTGAAATAAGAACACCGTGAATTCATTGTCCCAGGAAGAGGAAACTTTATTGACACATTCCTGGGGTCAGATACATCACATGATCACACTGACAGAACCACAGGCACATAGACACAGGCAACAGAGCATGCACAATGTCGGCAATAGTACAGTGTATATCCACCTTTCGCAGCAATGCAGGCTGCTATTCTCCCATGGAGACGATCGTAGAGATGCTGGATGTAGTCCTGTGGAACGGCTTGCCATGCCATTTCCACCTGGCGCCTCAGTTGGACCAGCGTTCGTGCTGGACGTGCAGACCGCGTGAGACGACGCTTCATCCAGTCCCAAACATGCTCAATGGGGGACAGATCCGGAGATCTTGCTGGCCAGGGTGGTTGACTTACACCTTCTAGAGCACGTTGGGTGGCACGGGATACATGCGGACGTGCATTGTCCTGTTGGAACAGCAAGTTCCCTTGCCGGTCTAGGAATGGTAGAATGATGGGTTCGATGACGGTTTGGATGTACCGTGCACTATTCAGTGTCCCCTCGACGATCACCAATGGTGTACGGCCAGTGTAGGAGATCGCTCCCCACACCATGATGCCGGGTGTTGGCCCTGTGTGCCTCGGTCGTATGCAGTCCTGATTGTGGCGCTCACCTGCACGGCGCCAAACACGCATACGACCATCATTGGCACCAAGGCAGAAGCGACTCTCATCGCTGAAGACGACACGTCTCCATTCGTCCCTCCATTCACGCCTGTCGCGACACCACTGGAGGCGGGCTGCACGATGTTGGGGCGTGAGCGGAAGACTGCCTAACGGTGTGCGGGACCGTAGCCCAGGTTCATGGAGACGGTTGCGAATGGTCCTCGCCGATACCCCAGGAGCAACAGTGTCCCTAATTTGCTGGGAAGTGGCGGTGCGGTCCCCTACGGCACTGCGTAGGATCCTACGGTCTTGGCGTGCATCCGTGCGTCGCTTCGGTCCGGTCCCAGGTCGACGGGCACGTGAACCTTCCGCCGACCACTGGCGACAACATCGATGTACTGTGGAGACCTCACGCCCCACGTGTTGAGCAATGCGGCGGTACGTCCACCCGGCCTCCCGCATGCCCACTATACGCCCTCGCTCAAAGTCCGTCAACTGCACATACGGTTCACGTCCACGCTGTCGCGGCATGCTACCAGTGTTAAAGACTGCGATGGAGCTCCGTATGCCACGGCAAACTGGCTGACACTGACGGCGGCGGTGCACAAATGCTGCGCAGCTAGCGCCATTCGACGGCCAAAACCGCGGTTCCTGGTGTGTCCGCTGTGCCGTGCGTGTGATCATTGCTTGTACAGCCCTCTTGCAGTGTCCGGAGCAAGTATGGTGGGTCTGACACACCGGTGTCAATGTGTTCTTTTTTCCATTTCCAGGAGTGTTTATCCTATCTACTTTGGTCATGTTATTTTGTCCATTCTCTACTTTTAGTGTCTCATTTTCCTAATGTAGATCTCTCATCATTGCTTAGTTTAATTCGACTATAGTCCGTAATTATTGTTTTACTTTTGTTGATTTTTATTTTAAAACCACTTTTCAAAACGCTCACCATTCTGTTCAGCTGGTGTTCCAAGTCCAAAGGAGTTCATTTGGCTTTCAAAACCCGCGGTACATGAAGTCGCACACAGCCCATCTACGGTATTCTAAACGAAACAGTTTGCTTATCAGATCCTGGAATATGATACGCGAGTCGGCTGTCTACATTTGACAGACTTTGGAGCAATTGCAGAGTGTGAACTGAAAATAAGCATACTACGATTGGGCACGACGTAACGGGCTGAACGTGAATGTGTTGTGTGTCTATTGAAGACTAGCATTATGGGACAATTCTTCTTTCACGGAACCACCTACTGCAGATATACAAAATTACCGTAAGATACACGGGATGGCATCCGTTCCCATTGCAACAATATTGTGCACTTCTTTTCTAATGAGGCATTTCCGGACTATTGGACAAGAAGAAGCCGATCAGTCTTACAGCTACCATACTCTCTGTATTTGACACATTTGACACTTTTTCCTACAGCAAATTGAGAGAAATCGAATGTTTGGCCGTAGTGTTGCTGATGTTGCAGACCTGCTGGAATGGATAAAGACATCACCAGGACAGGTTGCACTCTCCATGCTTGTGAATGTGAGGCAGGATGTTGATTACCTCTTACACATAGACCACACTATCAACTGGACTCACGTCATTGTCTAAAAACTCTGTGACTTCATCTTTTTAACTGTGTAAGGAATTATTGCCAGCATACCAGTATGCATCTTCAGTTTTCTCAGCTCTGGCTCAGACACCGAGTACTTAATGATATTCCACTGTTTTACCCAACAATAGTAGCTACCTGTATACAGTCAACACAGAAGTGTCTAACCCATACGTGGTCACCACTGTGGGACAAGCTGAACTGGAATGGATAAAGACATCACCAGGACAGGTTGCACTCTCCATGCTTGTGAATGTGAGGCAGGATGTTGATTACCTCTTACACATAGACCACGCTATCAACTGGACTCACGTCATTGTCTAAAAACTCTGTGACTTCATCTTTTTAACTGTGTAAGGAATTATTGCAAGCATACCAGTATGCATCTTCAGTTTTCTCAGCTCTGGACCAGACACCGAGTACTTAATGATATTCCACTGTTTTACCCAACAGTAGTAGCTACCTGTATACAGTCAACACAGAAGTGTCTAACCCATACGTGGTCACCACTGTGGGACAAGCTGAACTGGGCCTTGTCCTAAGACGCAACACCTTCTAACTCAGCACAGCGACAATGCCTTCATGGTATCTACAGCCTTGTCATTTGTGAACAGCATATCCAACGCAGTGGCACGACAGTCATCAGCGCAGACCATAGCAGACGAAATAGAACTAACGACGCAAACAGATTTCATTCCTATAGCTACATTACTCTAGAGTCGATGCTGACATGTCCCCATTTGTGAAGTTTAAAGCATTCTGGGAGTATAGACCAATCAGTTAGCTGCCGGATGTCTGTAACTCGTTGCCACGATGCTTCGGCGCATAGTCTTCCAGCGATCTCCTACTGGCGAAAATACACTGATCTGCCTCATTCTAGACCCTGCCGGCACATGTATGGTGTATCCAGTTGGCGCTGCGTTCGCGCTACTTGAACGACAACCTAGACATGCGCAGGCCGGTGTTTGTCGGATTCCTTGTGATTCTGGCAAAAATTATATAGGGGAAACGATGCGTACTGTTCAGAATCGCATCACGGAACTTCGGTGGCATGCGCGCCTGCTCTGAGCCAATAAGTCCGCTATCGCCAAACACTGTATGTCTATTGCTCAGTGAAATAAAACGGTCCATTCGTCAAAGTTCTGGAGCTCTATTATCAGTGAATCGGTGGAAATTAGTCAGTCTAAGTCCCTTATTATCACGACGGCGGCTTCCAGTCATATTCTGCACAGATTCTCCTTGAAGAAGAACTTTGTGCTCTGTGTGTCCGACGTCGTTCTGCTACGTTGTGGTCGAGTACTCTTCGTTGCGCTATCCCTCCAACATCCACCGTTTTTACACATGCATCTCTTTTGCGACATGGCCAGTGGAAGCCGAAACGAAACAGTGTGACAAAAAAATGGTTGAAATGTGTGGTGTCACCGCCAGACACCACACTTGCTAGGTGGTAGCCTTTAAATCGGCCGCGGTCCGGTAGTATACGTCGGACCCCCGTGTCGCCACTATCAGTGATTGCAGACCGAGCGCCGCCACACGGCAGGTCTAAAGAGACTTCCTAACACTCGTCCCAGTTGTACAGCCGACTTTGCTAGCGATGGTTCACTGACAAATTACGCTCTCAATTGCCGAGACGATAGTTAGCATAGCCTTCAGCTACGTCATTTGCTACGACCTAGCAAGGCGCCATTATCATTTGCTATTTATCTTGTGATGCATGTACCGTCAAGAGCGATGTTCACCAATTATGGATTAAAGTTAAGTATTCCAGAAGCTACGTACCTTTTTCTACTAGTCTCATTTCCGTGTCCTGTTCCAGACCTCACGCCAGCCTGCGTGAGCTTAACGCGTGCCTTTCGGCTACCGGTCATAGTGGATTGGCTGTCTGGCCACTCCACAACAAAATGGTTCTGAGCACTATGGGACTTAACATCTGAGGTCATGGTCCCCTAGAACTTACAACTACATAAACCTAACTAACCTAAGGACACCACACACATCCATGCCCGAGGCAGGATTCGAACCTGCGACGGTAGCGGTCCAGACTGAAGCGCCTAGAACCGCTCGGCCACCTCGGCCGACAAACAGTGTGACAGATCCATATCTTAGAGACCAATCGTTTCGCATCATTACAGATCATTCATACTGTTCTGTTGCATTCTTTGTCTTTATCTAGACTTACTGGCCTGATATATTCTTTATGCTTAGTTTGATAGGTTGTAAGATGGTGTAGGTATATTTCCTTACCTAACTTACGAGTCGAAACAGTAGAGCAATGCATGGTTGGCTCCGCTCAGAGAACAATGTTCACACGTTGTCAACGAACCATCTCATTAACAACTATGCAACTACAAAGAAACACACGAAATAGTCTCTAAATTCATAAGTTCTGAGCAAAGTTAGTCGCGGGCGTGGTTTGCTCTGAAAAAAGGCGCGACGCAGTAAAAAAAGGCTGACGCCAACCAAGAAAGCAATCTCGTCCCCGAGTTTCACCTGCGAGGGGAGGAGTTAGTAGTCTTCAGCTCAAGAAGCGGCACGGGACACCATTTACACGCTCGACTGCGTAGCGGGGGTTGAGACGGGGCGGCCCGGATGTCTATCGGCGCCGACGCCGAGTAAGAACCGACGGCGCGAGAAGAAAATGGGGGCTGGCTGAGGCAACGTCGGTGGAAGTCTCGGTACGGACCGACCTAATCCTCTCAACCGGTAGCCAGCAACCGTAGTATGCCAGTATCCGGTCACACGGCAGGATCAACAGCCCGGGCCGGGAGTAACACGCGAAAGGAGAAAGTCGTTGCCGTAGCAGACGGCAGCTGCGAGTTAGGGATGTGCGGAAGTGCTAAGACAGCTACGTGGCGAAAGGTCGCCACAATACCAACCAATTTAACAAGCCTTTTGGCTGCTATAATGATCTGCAGTAGTTGCGCTGACCTAGACGAATGTACTCGTTTCTTTCTGTTTCCTCAGTTTTATCGCGGACTGCATGGATTTAGAAATTTTCCACTAAGCTACGCGAGAATACTAGATACCAAATACACTACTGGCGATTAAAGTTGCTACACCACGAAGATGAAGTGCTACAGACGTGAAATTTAACCGATAGGAAGAAGATGCTGTGACATGCAAATGATTAGCTTTTCACAGCATTCACACAAGGTTGGTGCCGATGGCGACACCTACAACGTGCTGACATGAGGAAAGTTTCCAACCGATTTATCATACACAAACAGCAGTTGACCGGCGTTGCCTGGTGAAACGTTGTTGTGATGCCTTGTGTAAGAAGGTGAAATGAGTACCATCACGTTTCCGACTTTGATAAAGGTCGGATTGCAGCCTATCGCGATTGCTCTTTATCGTATCGCAACATTGCTGCTCGCGTTGGTCGAGATCCAATGACTGTTAGCAGAATATGGAATCGGTGGTTTCAGGAGGGTAATACGGAACGCTGTGCTGGATCCCAACGACCTCGTATGACTAGCATACGAGATGACAGGCATCTTATCCGCATGGCTGTAACGGATCGTGCAGTCACGTCTCGATCCCTGAGTCAACAGATGGGGACGTTTGCAAGACAACAACCATCTGCACGAACAGTTCGATGACGTTTGCAGCAGCATGGACTATCAGCTCGAAGACCATGGCTGCGGTTAGCCTTGACGCTGCATCACAGACAGGAGCGCTTGCGATGGTGTACTCAACGACGAACCTGGGTGCACGAATGGCAAAACGTCATTTTTTTCGGATGAATCCAGGTTCTGTTTACAGCATCGTGATGGTCGCATCCGTGTTTGGCGACATCGCGGTGAACGCACATTGGAAGCGTGTATTCGTCATCGCCATACTGGCGTATCACCCGGCGTCATGGTATGGGGTGCCATTGGTTACACGTCTCGGACACCTCTTGTTCGCACTGGCGGCACTTTGAACAGTGGACGTTATATTCCAGATGTGTCACGACCCGTGCTCTACCCTTCATTCGATCTCTGCGAAACCCTACATTACAGCAGGATAATGCACGACAGCATGTTGCAGGTCCTGTACGCGCCGTTCTGGATACAGAAAATGTTCGACTGCTGCCCTGGCCAGCACATTCTCCAGATCTCTCACCAATTGCAAACGTCTGGTCAATGGTGGCCGTGCAAATGGCTAGTCACAATCCGCCAGTCACTACTCTTGATGAACTGCGGTATCGTGTTGAAGCTGCATGGGCAGCTGTACCTGTACACGTCATCCAAGCTCTGTTTAATGTCCAGGCGTATTAAGGCCGTTATTACGGCCAGAGGTGGTTGTTCTGGGTACTGATTTCTCAGGATCTATGCACCCAAATTGCCTGAAAATGTAATCACGTGTCATTTCTAGTATAATATATCTGTCCAATGAATACCCGTTTATCAACTGCATTTCTTCTTGGTGTAGCAATTTTAATTGCCGGTAGTGTATGTTACATTAACTTCCTGCCCTCATCACATGATATGTATTGTGTTTTGTTGCGACTGAGTATCAGTTATAAATAAGGAAAGGATTCTCTGCACTATATTATTTGTGTTGTAGTTCATCTCTTACCCTGTATGTGTGACACGATTTTGTCGGCGACATCTCAGCTGTCTAGAGCTCCTAGTGCTATATTATTGACAATTTATAGAAATGGTGTCTAGTATGGAAAGTGGGTAAATGCACATAGCTATACCATTCAGTAAGATACTTCACCATTTTCCCCTAAGAACTAATTGGCTCAAACGTACAGTAAGAAGTAACAGTATTTTGTTAGTGAAAGGCTACTGAGGAAATTTAGAGAACCAATATTTGAGGCTGACTGCAGTATAGTTTTACTGCCGCCAACTTACATCTCTCGGAAAGACCACGAAGATAAGTGAGATTACTGCTCGTACAGAGGCATATAGGCAGTCATTTTTCCCTCGTTCTGTTTGGGAGTGGAACAGGGAAAGAAGATGTTAGTTGTGGTACGAGGTACCCTCCGCCATGCACCGTATGGTGGATTGCGGAGTATGTATGTATATGTAGATATTACAGGCAAATGCCGAGATGGTTCTTATTATAAGGTCAACGTCACCTCTCCTGTCCTTGGTTAACTACACATGTAGGGTAATGCCTGTCCACTTGAATTACGTTTCTTATTCGTAAAATGTAACACGATGACATGTATATTACCTTGTGAAAATGACCCTTGGATGACTAAAACGATCAGTACTACTAGTACTATCATGCTAACGTTACTATTAAATGTCCGCTCAACGTCATGGATATCCTGAAGAGTAATACGTGGTGGTCCAGGCGTGTCCATTCACTAGACAGAATAATAATCATAACGTTTTATTTCATTACACTGTGTCGAGGACTGTGGTCTACTTTATACTGCCGCTACTTTAGAATATTTCTTACAGATAATGAATAATAATAACGTCCATCGCTTTGCCGGCAGTTTCATTCATAGAGAATTGATCACTAGGTACCTACCTCAACAAATCCGAAGGCTTGCAAACAAATGGTAAGGGCGTTCACCAGCAGAACGACGTACGTGGACTCACTCATCCCCTGCTCCAGCTCGCTGACGCATCTGTCAAGATAGAAACGGCACACAAATTTCAGTCCGTTGAGTCTCATTTCTGTGACTTACAGTTACGTTTAACATTGGGTTGTAATCGTGATAAATGGGAAATTTTTGGTTAGTTATTAGTAACAGTGCTTAATAGCTGCTTTGGTGGAGTAAGAAATATTGTTTCGCCACAGCGGATGGAATAGTTTTGCGTGTTATGCGACGAGTGTATATATCTTCAGACCTTATTCTGGCTGCGACATTCGAGTGTAGGTATCCAGGACATAGGACGTCATAATACGTGAATTGGAGTGGCAATCATTAAAACAAAAGCGTTTTTCGTTGCGACGGGATCTTCTCATGAAATTTCAATCACCAGTTTTCTCCTCCGATTGCGAAAACATTCTGTTGGCACCCAGCTACATAGGGAGAAATGATAATCACGATAAAATAAGAGAAATCAGAGCTCGCACAGAAAAATGTAATTGCTCGTTTTTCCCGCGCGCCGTTCGAGAGTAGAACGGTACAGAGACAGCTTGAAGGTGGTCCATTGGGGATTGAAGTTTGGGTTGGGGGGAGGGGAGACGGTTTCGCAATGATATCCAGGTCTCGTTTGAGTCCAGAGCACTTCGTGTCGCCACCATTACCAGGAAAAAATGCGGGCACTACATAATAATAGTGTGTGTAACACAATTCCTCACGAATGTGTATAACATCTTTCAGAATGAACAATAAATATAGCCGAATATAACACAGTAACAAGAAAATTTAAAGTAAGGCAATGTTATTTAAACGTGTAACTTAACTATAGCAAATATCCACAGTTCCGATGCTGGAGGACTGTTAGGAAAGACGACATATGACACTGGCTGCTACCTTGTATCAAGCTGTCCCCGTATTTCTAAGAAATTTGAATAATAAGACACACGTTGAGAGTGAGCATTAAAAGTGACTGAGAGAACTGTTAGCGGTAACTTCAGTGTTATGATTACAAAAACTGACGTTTGACCATGGCGAGACTTAATCACTGACAATGTGTCTTTCATTCGTCACTGCTATTGGTGTCAACATTCAAGTGTTCTGAAATAGGTCTAACGAAACAATTCGTTTCTCAGCCGTCGAGAAATTTATACGGATTAATACGGGATACTAAATAATTTTTCTGTTTACATTTCTTGCCGCATATTAACAACCGAATTTTCTCTCAGAGAGAGTTGTTTCAAATCCACGGACAATGGAAATTTAGACGACCATCGAATCTAAACTATGTTTATTTCTTATTTGTGTAATTCCATCGTGAAGAAACACGTAGCAACTTCCATATGAATGAAGCTCTGATGGTGTAGGTAAATAAAAAATAAAAATAAAATAAAAAAGTCTTGCTGAGAAAATAAGGAGAGCAAAGTCACATAAGAAACGTGAATACGTTTATCTCCGTATTGTGCCAACGGATACAAGGGGCCATACGTATGCAATTAAATATAAAACGGTTCTAAGTTGCTAGACATAAATCTAACAGAGATGACAATGCTTTTCAAACCGAAATAAACCATTAGCGCTTTGGTCCTGTACGAGAAGTATCCACATTCCAGTTTCTTCATTTATTTTTTGTCTCGCCAGAAAGCTAAATTCCCCCTAATTTAATATCATGAAGCCACACTGAGTCGAAAATAGAGAAATTATGATTATTGTAGCGAGGCTTTACATTAGCACTGCCAATGCCACAAGCTGTGGAAGGGTTCCGATGACGTTGTCTTCGGTTGACTTATTAGAAAGTTCAACTTTTTCCGGTTGAGGAAATAGTAAGACTATTATTTTTGAAAAATCGTCACTTATTTCGTGGCCCGAGCCTAAAGTGAACCTCAAACACGGTTTAGCAAATTCTGATCACAGTTTCTTATCTTTAGATAATATGTGACGTGAACGAACCTATTGTTTTCCTCATGCCGTGGCTAAATTTGCACGCTTCTGAATACTGATCGAACTTTTCGTCGTTGGTAAATAATTTCGTTATTGCTTTGAATTGTGAGTCAGTCATCCTACTTCTCTCCGAGAAATGCGTCTCGATCACCCTAAAACTTTAGGCTACTGCAAACTAGTTAACCAAAATTACCACTAGACTCTCATCCCCGGTCCTTTTTATAATTCACATCATTATAATTAAATTCACTAGAAAATAAGGAAATGGGTTGTTTCCATGGGTTTAATGTGTAAGGGGCTAATAGACTGTCAAGGATCCTATAAAGAATGATGGACATGCCACAGCGAAGACATTCGGCTTGCAGTTCGATTCCAAAGTCTAAAGTATGGAAGAAGAAAACGGTGAAGCGGGATCATGAGCAGTACCTGAATAGTTCTGCTGGTAACGGTTGCAAATTCGAGCTACATAGTTTCAGTCTGTCATAGTACTCATTTTGTTAAGGCCTTTGGAGGTCAAACCTGGAAAAACATAAATGAATTTCTTTAGAACGATTAAAGAAGTTCTAGGCGAGCACAGATATTTTTCCTGTCTAGTGTTCACTGCAATTCCTTTTATGCAAACCGATGTTAGTAACTATAATACTCTTCGTCGTTATGTATACTGGGATGGCACTGTTAGAATTCTTAAGGCGTTAACAACAGCCGACTCAGAGTATCTGGAGCTATACTTTGTAAGTTGCTGAGTTTGCCATTTCCTTGACATTCTTTGTCAGTACTGAAAAACACCACAGAGTACGATCTGAGACGATCCAGCTAATTAAATAATTTTTCGCGTTTCAGTTGGTTAGTTGATTGAGTCAGGGGAAGGGACCAAACAGCGAGATCATCGATCCCAACGGATTCGGGAATGATGGGGAAGGAAGTCGGCAGAGCCGTTTCAAAGGAACAATCCCGGCATTTGCCTAAAGCGATTTAAGGAAATCACGGGAAACCATATCAGGATGGCCGGACGCAAGTTTGAACCGTCGTCCTCCCGAATGCGAGACCATTGTGCTAACCACTGCGCCACCTCACTTGGTCGCGTTTCAGTATGATTAAGGCTGATGCAAATATTCCAAATGACGAGGAAAATGCACGCGACAGGACTGGCGCATTGACTCGTGTGCGTGTTGTGACGTATTCTGGAGCAGAACAGTACACGTTCCACTAAAAATATTTTCACGCATGCTATTACATCAACTATGACTGACTTTTTGAGGCTCGAGTGACGTTAATATGGCAAATTGTCTCCCCTTTTCAACGTACTGATCCTTTCGGAATAATATCAGTGAAATTCTTTCTTTTTGTGGGTGTGGTATCAGTAGCCACTATACACGGCGGTCCATTGATCGTGACCGGGCCAAATATCTCACGAAATAAGCGACAACGAAAAAACTGTAAAGAACGAAACTTGTCTAGCTTGAAGGGGGAAACCAAGTGTCGGTATGGTTGGCGCGCTAGATGCTACCATAGGTCAAACGGATATCAACTGCGTTTTTTAAAATAGGAACCCCCATTTTTCATTATATATTCGTGTAGTACGTAAAGAAATATGACTGTTTTAGTTGGACCACTTCTTTCACTTTGTAATAGTCACAAACATGTGGCTCACAATTTTAGACGAACAGTTGGTAACAGGTAGGTTTTTTAAATTAAAATACAGAACGTAAGTACGTTTGAACATTTTATTTTGGTTGTTCCAATGTGATACATGTACCTTTGTGAACTTATCATTTCTGAGAACGCATGCTGTTACAGCGTGATTACCTGTAAATGCCACATTAATGCAATAAATGCTCATAATGATGTCCGTCAACCTCAATGCATTTGACAATACGTGTGAGGACATTCCTCTCGACAGCGAGCAGTTCGCCTTCCGTAATGTTCGCACATGCATTGACAATACGCTGGCGCATGTTGTCAGGCGTTGTCGGAGGATCACGATAGCAAATATCCTTCAACTTTCCCCACAGAAAGAAATCCGGGGACGTCAGATCCGGTAAGCGTGTGAGCCATATTATGGTGCTTCGACGACCAATCCAACTGTCATGAACCGCACGCGAGCTATGTGCCGGACATCCATCAGGTTGGAAGTACATCGGAATTCTGCCATGCAGCGAAACATCTTGTAGTAACGTCGGTAGAACATTATGTAGGAAATCAGCATACATTGCACCATTTGGACTGCCATCGATAAAATGGGGGCCAATTATACTTCGTCCCATAATGCCGCACCATACATTAACCCGCCAAGGTCGCTGATGTTCTACTTCTCGCAGCCATCGTGGATTTTCCGATGCCCAGTAGTGCTTATAATGCCGGTTTACGTTACCGCTGTTCATCAATGACACTTCGTCGCTAATTAGAACGCGTGCAAATAATCTGTCATCGTCCCGTTATTTTTGTGCCCAGTGGCGGAACTGTACACGACGTTCAAAGTCGTCGCCATACAACCCCTGGTGCATAGAAATATGGTACGGGTGCAATCGATGTTGGTGTAGCATTCTCAACACTGACGTTTTTGAGATTCCCGATTCTCGTGAATTTTGTCTGCTTCTGATGTGCGGATTAGTCGCGACAGCAGCTAAAACACCTACTTGGGCATCATCATTTGTTGCAGGTCGTGGTTGACGTTTCACATGTGGCTGAATATTTCCTGTTTCCTTAAATAACGTAACTATCCGGCGAACGGTCCGGACACTTGGATGGTGTCGTCCAGGATACCGAGCAGCATACATAGCACACGCCCGTTGGGCACTTTGATCACAATAGCCATACATCAACACGAATCGACCTTTTCCGCAATTGGAAAACGGTCCACTTTAACACGGGTACTGTATAACGAAGCAAATACAGTCCGCACTGGCGGAATGTTACGTGATACCACGTACTTATTCGTTTGTGACTATTGCAGCGCCATCTATCACAAAGCGAAAAACAGTGGTCCAACTAAAACATTCATATTTCTTTACGTACTACACGAATATGTAATAAAAAATGGGGGTTCCTAATTTAACAGAAACGCAGTTGATATCCGTTTGACCTATGGCAGCGCCATCTAGCGGGCCAAATATAGCGCCATCTGGTTTCCTCCTTCAAGCTAGACGAGTTTCGTTCTTTGTGGTTTTTCGTTTGATGCTTATTTCGTGAGATATTTGGCCCGGTCACTATGAGTGGACCACCCTGTATAAGTTGCTTATTAACAATTGTGTTTTCAAATACAGAAATGTGAGTTTTTTCGTGATATAGTATAATTCCAATTAGTTAAGCAATCGACAGTGAGAGGTTTTTATCGTCTGCTGCTTGCTTACAATGACAATGCGATGTTTGCATGCATATTTCAGTAGAATTACCCCTGTTGGCTTGAAACAAAAAACAAATTAAACTATGAGACTATAAACAGCAGACATCGAAACTCGGCGCAAAGGGGTTGACTATGAGGTTTACTAGTACGGTAATATTGTTCTTACGGACAGTAGCACCGACCCTGGGCAGCCGCAGGAGGAAGGGAACGAGGAGAAGGAATGTGCCCCCGCCCCTTACCCCCCACCAGCGCGACGACTCTCGCAAGCTATCTTCTGAGCCAACTGTAGCATTACAACAATATTTAATGTTCTCCCATTTCGAAGTTCCTCTGACTTTACCGTACATCGTATGTAGTAACATTTGTCGCTCTAAGTGGGAATAGGAGCAATGGTATAGACGGAGTTGACAATACCAGGTTATTTTCAAAATCTGGCTTTTGACATTTTTGCCACATTGCCACTTACGTTTGTGAAATACGCCATACAGTTTGCTTATGCTTATCCGCTGTGCACAATGTCAGCCATATTACGTATCTTTGAAATTTATTCATTTCCTGCGTGTGGGACCAGATATATATTATTCCGACGATGAAATTTCATTTATGTGGGTGGGAAAATTTTGTAACATTTCAACATACACCTGAGAATGGCTATAACGCAAAAAACATGATAACGTAAATAAATGAAGAGTTATTTACAGTCCTCCTGTAGAAAATTCTTTTTTTGCAATAACTAGTCTTGTTTTTCTTTCTCGACTGCTTTTCTCTCCTCCAAAGTACTTAAAGTTATCAATTTGCTCCAGTATCTCTGCCCACATTTTCGCTTTTGTCTTCTTTGCATGTCTTGGGAAAACCATTCTATTAGTCGTTTTGACCATATTGCTAATTCCTTTTCCATTTTCAGTCTGTAATACTTCTTCTTAAGAAAATCTTACACCACTGATTACCCTTCCTTCTACTATGCTTGCTAAATGGAAATGTCGTGTGGCTAGGGCAGCCCGTCGGGTAGACCGTTCGCCTGGAGCAAGTCTTTCGAGTTGACGCCACGTCGGCGATGGGGATGAAATGATGATGATAAGGACAACACAACACCCAGTCCCTGAGCGGGGAAAATCTCCGACCCAACCGGAAATCGAACCCGGGCCGTTAGGTATGACATTCCGTCGCGCTGACCACTCAGCTAAGGGCGGGCACTATGCTTGCTGATCATCAAATTCAAATTATTCGTTATTAGGTTCTTTACGAACTGTTGGTCAGACTATGAAACGACTCATTTATTGGAAGTGCTTTTTAACTAAATCATGCAAATATTCTACAGAGTAGGCGAAATAAAACGACTCTCCCGTTCTTAATTTCTGCAGTAATCGAATCTCGTATCGTATAAGTAAACAAATGGTAGGAGTTGAGATGAAAGAAAATATGTAGTTTCTCCTTTGTTGATAATATTGTTACAGAAATATACAGTCGTGTTTAAAACCTACAGCCTTAGTAAAAGCAAAGAGCCTTAATATATTAGGAAATTTATTAGAAAAAAATAAAGCGTAACTGAGCTCATGAACGTTAGACGACGACTATGATCAGGTATAAACTGATTTTCAGAATGTAATGGGAAGGTTCGCCCCATTTAGAGGTGCGGCCATGCACCGTGTGGTTATAATTAAAATGACGATATTCTGGGTGCTGCAGTGTAAGCTGTAAACGTGTCAGGAATATGAAATATCGTAGGTATGTTCATTAATGGCTGCACTTGAGGAATATGCTGAAAAACATAACTTTTTCACTTCCTGCCACGAGGTAAAAATATTGCGCTTTGAGCAGTCACAATGTGAAGCGTTTCCTGTTTTGACGACAGTATGCTTTTGTCGCTGGATGAAGCTTGTCGATTTCTTTTGCGAAGTGACAGTTGGTACAAAGTATTAAGAAGTTATCCGTAGGAAACGCAATGGCTATTGAGAAGAAAGATCGTGAAGTGCTGGTAAAGCTATTTTGTAAGAACGGCAGCAATAGGAGCGCGGGAATATCGCCGACACTAACAGCTGCGAAGAGGCTCTGTGTCAATAAATGGGCTAAGGAATGTGATGGTTCAAATGGCTGTAAGCACTATGGGACTTAACATCTGAGGTCATCAGTCCCTTAGAACTTAGAACTACTTAAACCTGACTAACGTAAGGACATCACACACATCCACGCCCTAGGCAGGATTGGAACCTGTTACCGTAGCAGCTGCGTGGTTCCGGACTGAAGCACATAGAACCGCTCAGTCACAGCAGCCGGCAAAGAATTAGGTGGTGTATCAGGGAAAGGGAAGCAGACAATTCCAGTAGCAGTTTTATAGCCTTAGCAATAACCGACCTTGCATCACGTGCTTCAAATTCTGCAACCGGTACTGGTACTCTGTCAGGGAAATTCACTCTCACCTGATCAATAGTCCAAAGGATTCTGTTGAGCATTTTACGCTGGTACCCTTACGAGATTCACTATAGGCACCAAATAAAGTCCCAAGATGGGCTATAACGCCATAATTTTGCCCTTCGTATTTTAGCACACATAGAAATAACATGTGGCTGTGGATTATTCTTCGGAGGGATGAGGCAAATTTTACTCTGTACGGGGTCGTGAACGCTCAGAACTGTCGCATATGGGGTTTTGCTCCGTCACAAGCACTGCAGGGACATGTACTGGTCTCAGTTTATGTGACTGTGTGGTGCGTTTCACAAGTTCCTTCCTTCTCGGTCCGCTTTTCTTCGAGGTGGTGACACCTCGCAGGGGTGTTAGGTGTATAGTGTTTTGACCTCCTTGGGCAGCATGTGATTACAGCTTCGCAAGAACGGAACTGTTTCCACACCACTATTTTCTTGCGAGATGGGTGAAGCCAAATGTATGCAAGGTGAAAGATTTTCTTCAAGAAACCTTCGGTAACAACCGCATCGTATGTAGGAAATTTCAATTTTCCAGACACCCCTCCCTAAATCTATGTGACTTCTGGCTGTGAGGATATCTGAAACATCGTGGCTCTCGGTGATGTGTCCGTACTTTTCCCGATCTGGAGGATAGCATAAGACGACATATCGCTCTGAATACAGCGCTTATGCTACTATCAACTGTCGACAGTGCCGTATTGCTGAGTCGGGACACCACATTAAATACATGTTGCAACTTGTGACCACTTTACTTTACTTTTTCGTGTCCGGAAACTACAATTTGTTTGCCCAGTATTGGGCAATGTCCAATGCTTCTTCTTTAGCGATCCATAGATCGTCGAGGGTGCATCTGTAGGGGCAGGCAGGGCATTGTAGGAGATGTTCCATGCCCTGTCGAGTGCCGCAGTCGTATTTGTCGTCATTTTCGTCCAACAAACCCCATTTGATCAGATTGGATTTCACAGGAGCCACCCCAGTTCTGATGCGGTTAAGCATTCTCCAGGTTTTCCAATCACCAGAAACGCCGCTTGGTGGGTCCTCTCTTAGTGGATAGTAGATGGGGGGCTCATCTAAGGCGCAACTTAGGAAACGGCGTCTGGAGCAAGGAAGGTGCCTCCACGTGTGCATTTTACTAACATGCTATATAGAAGAAAGTAAAATGCCGGCGCTCCCCGGAAACTTTACCCAATCGGACAACGGCCAAACCTTCCACCATCGGAAACCAATGCAATCAAAAGCCTTGTGACCACATCTTAATAAACGGCCAGAACCACCGTTATCATGTGCCTAACCGTTCCTCTACTTTTCCCGCACCCACACCACATCCTGACTGCTTACAGTGAAAAATTTTCGCCTAGTATCAGAAAGTGGAACTTAGTTTTTTGAACACACTACACTAGAACACTGACTATATAACATATATGCTATATTTCACGGTCTTGCTATGTTCACTGCCCGCACAGCAGCCCTCGGAGCTCGTCAGTTTCATTATAACTGTCCTGTACTAGCGATTGTGTTAGTAGTAGTAGTAGTAGTAGTAGAAGTAGTAGATTCAATAGTTTCAAACAGTAGGTCTGATGGCCATCTCAGATTACAATAACTTCCCAAAGAGCTGCAGCTAATAACGAAAGATTCTCAGCCAGCTGTACCGCAGCGACCCACACACTCCTTCGATAGACGAAACTAACATTAGAAATTCTTCCAATCTATATGTGGCATACAGCAAACCAGTGCTCAACAGTATTGTTTAAAAACAGTCTTGGTTGCAATTTAATTTTTTTATTTTTTAAGTACGCGTTTCGCCTTATTGAGGCATCTTCAGGCTCATTTCAATTTGGTATTTCTTAGACCGATCCTTTAGACAGTGTAGCCAAAGGGCATCGTCGAATACATCAGGTCAACATCGCCTTCGTTAAACTCAGTTAACGTCACGTCTCTCCGGTAGGTACGCGGGGCGATCGACGATCTGGCAGGTCGTCGCCAGTTTGATAGTCCAAATGGCTCTGAGCACTACGGAACTTAACATCTGAGGTCATCAGTCCCCTGGAACTTAGAACTACTTAAAAATAACCTAAGGACATCACTCACATCCATGCCCGAGGCAGGATTCGTACCTGCGACCGTAGCAGTCGCGCGGTTCCGGACTGAAGGGCCTAGAACAGCTCGGTCACTGCGGCCGGCGCCAATTTGAGTGTGTCGCATCTAGAACCCATTTATCCCAGGAGTGTTCACAGTCAGAGGCACAATGGAGGCATCAGCAGACGACGATCGGTATCACATCCAATGCTTTATCATTAATTTTGATCAAACAATGCAAAATTATAACTAACAATATTTCCAGAGTACTGAGATAAAATGTATGATGGACTGTAAATAAAATAGTGACTTACAATATAATGGTCTGATGGTGTTGAATATTCGTCTTTAAAGTGGCGTATAGTCGTCTCTTTGCGTCATCCGTGTCCTGAGATGAGAGAAATGTGCTGCTTCGAAGTGGTCCGCTTGCTGCAATTGCCCGTTCGACAGTCTCTTCACTATCTGTATACAGCTCTCCACCAGCAGTCATATCTACAAGCTCGAGCAGCTGACTCCGCTCTCCATTCAGACCGAGTAAGTGTATGCTGGAGACGTTCTTGTTGAGAACAGCTATCTCGGCCGTGACGTGGATCATGAGGCAGACGAAGAAGATGTCGAGCAGGATGCTGACCTCGGACATGGCGACGACGCCGACGACCTGCAGCACGAAGACGATCTCGTAGGTGGGCGACTGCTGGGTGTCGAGCGGTAGCCAGAGGACCATTGGTTCACGGCGCTCGACTACGCTGGAGTTGCCCGCCGTCACCAGTTTCGGAGTGTCCGTCACCGGACCCAGGGCCCACAGCGAGATAGAGGTGAACGGCAGAACCTGCAGCACACCGTATCAAAAGCGACAGTGATTCTGAATGGTGTTAGATTTTCCGTGCCAAATACTAGGAAGCCGGGAGGAAGACAAAGTATATTTGGGAAGTTCCAGGTCCGAAAATTGTCTGATAACCAAAATAAACCCATCAGGTATAGGAAAGTACCCTGTAGGTTGTGATGAGGGAAGTTGTCAGTGTGTGAATAATTTAGAGTTTGTACTGCTAGATATGTTACTGGCAGCCTCGGAATAGCTCTAGGTTTTCCGGCTAACTACAACTATACGAATTTCTAAAACTGTGGTTGCTGCACTATTATGCATTGCACACACTGGTATGAGCGTGCCTCGGCAACCCTCGAGTCTATACATACTTGTTTGGGTCGTCATAGCATTCTTTCTTTCTTCCTTTTCAAAATATATATATACGAAGATGGTCCGAAAGTACAGATACCATCGGTGACCATACAGCTCGTTAGAATGAAATTACAATGAAATGAAAATCCTTAGTTGCTTACAGGCGTTGCTATACGTCAACGGGACAGATGAAAATTTGTCCCGTGACCGGGACTCGAACCCAGGATCTCCTGCTTACATGGCAAACGCTTTATCCATCTGAGACACCGCGGACACAGCCGAGGACACAGAGGATAGTGCGACTGCAGGGACTTATCACTGCCACCCACATTCTCAACGTATTGTCCCGCATTACATTCGTAGTGCCCCCGCCCATTACACTCATTACTCGCGTCGCGTTGCCGATTCCCGTAAGAGGTCGTGTCGTCGGTGGCTCAGATGGATAAAGCGTCTAAGCAGGAGATCCCGGGTTCGAAACCCGGTCAGGGCACACATTTCCATCTGTCCCCTTTGACGTATGTCAACGCCTGTAAGCAGCTAAAGTTTTTCATTTCATTGTAAGTTTACTATATAGCCAAAGTACCATAGACTTCAGTATGTACCACAAATTTCAGCTTGGTACGTCTACTCTTACTTGAGAAAAAGGCGTCTTAAGTATCTGAAGGACGGACAGACAGATAGACTGATAATAAATGAAAAAAAAATAACTTTTTCGTGTGACATAATTACAGATTAACAGTTTTCGCATGTTTTTCTTCGGTTGCAGCGTGAGACTTTGCTTCTTACAAGGGAACCTCCCCATCGCACCCCCCTCAGATTTAGTTATAAGTTGGCACAGGGATAGGCCTTGAAAAACTGAACACGGATCAATCGAGAAAACAGGAAGAAGTTGTGTGGAACTATGTAAAAAATAAGCAAAATATACAAACTGAGTAGTCCATGCGCAAGGTAGGCAACATCAAGGAGAGTGTGAGCATCCGAGCGCCGTGGTCCCATGGTTAGCGTGAGCAACTGCGCAACGAGAGGTTCTTGGTTCAAGTCTTCTCTCGAGTGAAAAGTTTAATTTTTTATTTTCAGACAATTATCAAAGTACAGGCACTCACACATAATCAACTTCGCTCCCAAAATTCCAGAACATATTCAGATTTGCTTGGACATATGCAGGATTTGACGGTCTACACACGGAAACATTTGAAAACGTAAAAAACATATGTTTTGACAGAGCACGGGGAAAACTGTGCGACTGGGAAACTGTTGCATTCATTTGTTGCAGTTTATGTGGCAAACTCTTATGTTTTCATCACTTTTTTGGGAGTGATCATCACATCCACAAGAAAACCTAAATCTGGCAAGGTAGAAGAATCTTTTCACCCATTCGCCAAGTGTGCAAGTTAGGTGGGTCGACAACATATTCCTGTCATGTGACGCACATGCCGTCACCAGTGTCGTATAGAATATATCAGACGTGTTTTCCTGTGGAGGAATCGGTTGACCTACGACCTTGCGATCAAATGTTTTCGGTTACTATTGGAGAGGCACGTCCTTTCGTCTACTAATCGCACGGTTTTGCAGTGCAGTCGCAAAACACAGACACTAAACTTATTACAGTGAACAGAGACGTCAATGAATGAACGGACAGATCGTAACTCTGTGAAAATAAAGAAAGTAAAATTTTCACTCGAGGGAAGACTCGAAGCAAGAACCTCTCGTTTCGCAACTGCTCACTCTAACCACGGGACCACGACGCTCTTCAGCTCACATAGTCCATGATGTTGCCTATCTTGCGCATGGACTACTCAGTTTGTATATTTTGCTTATTTTTTCATAGTTCCACACAACTTCTTCCTGTTTTCTCGATTGATCAGTGTTCAGTTTTTCAACGCCTATCCACTGTGTCAATTTATAACTAAATCTGAGGGGGGTGCGATGGGGAGGTTCCCTTGTTAGCAAATTTGATGATACTAGGTCAACGGAAACTACCGCTTAGGTTCTGATGAGTGAGTGTGCGAGTATTAAAATAAGTGACACGAATGGCCATATCCTTTGATTGGATTGACTTAGAAGCTTCACTTGCTTAAATCGCTAAGGGATCGTAGACCTTAAAATGTCACATAACATTATTTTCATCATGACAGCAACACCAGCAACGGTTACGAAATTGTCTCGAATGAAAAACAGCCCAGAGCTGCACTAATTATGTATATTCTAAATTTTTACCATGTTTTCAACTATAATAATATAGCCTTCTTCAGAAGTCTTAAAAAGTGATCAAAATAACATCTAGACCAGTAATACAATCTCTGCATAAACTTCTAAAATTACGTATGTGATAACATATTACTTACATAAGCTTTTAAAAATGAAAAACGTCCTAGCCCAGCGGCTGCGTCAAGATCAATAAAATAAAATAACTTCAACAGACATAGGCCTGTTTCGATCATAAATAAAACTACATGTGGCACCGTATGTCCTCCGCCACTACATCTGTTATACTAGGCGCACGGTCGTCAAATGTGCCACATCCTGCGCTCCATAGGTGGCGCTCCCCACATTCAGCTACAACGCACCGTTTATCAGGAAACTAGTTCAAAAATGGTTCAAATGGCTCTGAGCACTATGGGACTTAACTTTTGAGGTCATCAGTCCCCTAAAACTCAGAACTTCTTAAACCTAACAAACCTAAGGACATCACACACATCCATGCCCAAGGCAGAATTCGAACCTGCGCCCGTAGCGGTCGCGCGGTTTCAGACTGTAGCGCATAGAACCGCTCGGCCACCCCGGCCGGCAGGAAACTAGTTGATATCTACGATAAAACATTAGTCCAGCACTGAAGGACCATGTGCTTATTAATACGACTGTCCAACAGTTGAAATGCTGTTGCATACGATCATTACAGTGGTCAAACATTAACAAATTCATATAACGAAGTTTGCATCACTATTTGAAGCATCATTCAAAAACGGGGCTATTATATGCAAATAAAGCTCCAGCTTACATCGTACGCTCTAACAGCTTAAAGGGCTAATTCTACCAGCCGACCTAAGTCGTTGTACATAGGCACACTACTAATGAATGACAATAGTTCTACGAATAGCAGTCTGGTGCATAAGTGCGGTAACATGGCACAAGACAATGAAAGGCACATTAACATAACTGTTCAACACAAACTACTGTTAACATAATAACAGCTCATGCCTCTTTACGACAATTTCCTACTGGAGCATTGTCCTAAAACAGTAGTTTATTTGAATCATATAGTAATATGGCACAATCGAGTCAGCACTAGTACCTGTCTGCTATGACCAATACGGGATGAAAACCTTCAAGAAAGCTGGAACTTTCCGAATAACACTGATCATTCAGCAAATTCCTATTGTCATACATTTTGTGCTTATATATCTGCACCTCCTCCAGTAAATGTATCTTCATACCCTTGGCTTCTTTACACAATAGCTCGGTGTCATTAACAGGGTGGGGCGTATGTCCTTCTTCAGTGACGTTCGGCAAACGTTGACCCATTCTTATTCGTACCCATTCTCGACGGCATATGCTCTTTACATCTTATAACTATAGCTCCACCTGGCTGCCATATGTACTACGCTGAGCAATCACTACATTTCAATTTATAAACTCCCCATTGCAATAGCTTATGTAAGTAATATGTTATCACATACGTAATTTTAGAAGTTTATGTATAGATTGTATTACTGGTCTAGATGTTATTTTGATCACTTTTTAGGACTTCTGAAGAAGACTATATTATTATAGTTGAAACATTGGTCAAAATTTAGAATATACATTATTAGTGCAACTGTGGGCTGTTTTTCATTCGAGACGAATGTCACATAAATTTAAATTTGATACGGCTACGTATTCCTGACAAAAGGAATTTAAAAAGTGGGACAGACAGACAGATGGACAACAAAATGATCCCATAAGGGATCCTTTTCTCGGATTCAGATACAGTACCGTAAAACTGATTTTTAGTATTGAATGGTATGATTCGAATGAACGACAATTCTCAGTACAATACTCTTGTTTGGGTGCTATGTTGACGAATCGGTTCCCTGAATGTCCTGCTTTTCAACAAATCATCGCTATCAGGTGTGCGGCGCCATCCTGATAGTCGAAAGTTTCGGAGAGCTGATTTGTTGCTGTGCGATGATACAAAGTTTAATTATTGGTCGTACAGTGCTTGTGCTTGTGGGTTCCGCGACCTGCAGAAACCGAAGGACCGGTTCTGTACTGCTTAAACAGAATTTACCACTACCTGTATCTTCACCTCTGTGCGATGCAGCAAATCACACTCGCTCACCACGCCGCGTTCACCGTGCGTTAAACATTGACAGGGACTGATAAAATACCAAGGGCGCCACTGCATTCCCAACACGACAGAGAGAACACCGTTCTTTATTGAAGCTATTGCAAACAATCAAGAACATATTTTCTCAGTTAACGGTGCTGATGTAATCTAGTATTATTTACCCTAAAATGTCTGGACCACGAACAATTCCTTCATTCAGAAAACCAGGGAAACGCTGCAAGGTAACCATTTACGACAACCCAACATAATGCCAATGGTATGAAATACCAGAATCAGATCTGTTTACATCTGCTTCTACCTACATACTCAGCAAGCCATCCAGTGAAGCATGGCAGAGGGTACCACGTATGTCTAATAGTCATTGCCCTTCCTGCTCCACTCACAGATATAGCGAGGAAAACATGGTTGTTCAAAAGCCCCGGTACCAGCCATAATTCCCCATCTTACATTCGTGGTCCTAACACGAAATGTACGTTGGCTGCAACAGAGTAATTCTGCAGTCTGACTCAAATGGTGGTTCTCTAAATTTCCGCAATAGTGCTTCGCAAAAAATCTTCCCTCCAGGGATTCCCATTTGATTTCACCAAACAGCTCCGTAATAATTATATGCTGATACAACGCACGGGTAACAAATGTAGCAGCAAGCCCCTGAGCAGCTTCATGTCTTCCTTTAATTGTCCGCCCCCGGTAGCTGAGTGGTCAGCGCGACGGAATGTCAATCCTTAGGGCCCTGGTTCGGTTCCCGGCGGGGTCGTAGATTTTCTCCGCTCAGGGAGTGGGTGTTGTGTTGTCCTAATCATCATCATTTCAGCCCCATCGACGCGCAAGTGGCCGAAGTGGCGTCAAATCGAAAGACTTGCACCCGGCGAACGGTCTACCCGACGGAAGGCCCTCGTCACACGTCATTCCTTTAATCCTACATCTTATTGATTCGAAACACATCACCTTGGAGTGTTAAACCCAGTTATTTAATCGTTGTGACGTGTGTCAAGCGGCACCCTGATAACGCTGTACTCGAGCGTTACAACATTTTCTTCATACTCATTTGTATTTACATTTTTCTACATTTAGAGGACGACGGTTCAATCCCGTCTCCAGCCATCCTGATTTAGGTTTTCCGTGATTTCCCTAAATCGTTTCAGGCAAATTCCGGGATGTTTCCTTTGAAAGGGCACGGCCGATTTCCTTCCCAATCCTTCCCTAACCTGAGCTTGCGCTCCGTCTCTAATGACCTCGTTGTCGACCGGACGTTAAACACTACCCACCACCACCACCCTACATTTAGAACAACCTGCCATTCATTAATTCACTGGAAATTCTGTCGAAGTCATCTTCTATACTACTACAGTCACTCAACGGCGACACTTTCCGGTGCACCACGACCGCTACTGTCGCAGGTTCGAATCCTGCCTCGGGCATGGATGAGTGTGAGGTGCTTAGGTTAGTTAGGTTTAACTAGTTCTAAGTTCTAGGGGACTGATGACCTCAGATGTTAAGTCCCATAGTGCTCAGAGCCATTTGAACAATTTGAACCGTGCACCACAGTGTCATCAACAAAAATATGTAAACTGCAGCTCACCCTGTCTTCCAAATCATTTATGTATGTAGGGAATAAGAGCGGTCCTATCACACTCCTGACGATGCCCTTGTCTCTGATGAACATTTACCGCCGAGGACAAGGTACTAGGATCTGTTAGTTCAGAGGTCTTCGAGCCACTCAAATATCTAGGAACCAAAACCGTATGCTCACACATTTATCAACACCTTGCAGTGGAGCACCGAATCAAAATCTTTCCGGAAATCTAGGAATATGGAGTGTGCCTGTTGGACCTCCACGGTTTGTACACTGAAGAGCCAAAGAAACTGGTACGCATAATACCGTGTAGGGCCCCCGCGAGCACGCAAAAATGCCGCAACAGGACGTGGCGTGGACTTTACTAATGTCTGAAGTAGTGCTTGAGGGAATGACATCATGAATCTTGCAGGGCAGTCCATAAATCCGAAAGAGTACGCGGGGGTGGATATCTCTTCTGAACAGCACGTTGCAAGGCATACAAGATATTCTCAATATTGTTCATGTCTGGAGAGTTTGGTGGCCAGCGGAAGTGTTTAAACTCAGAAGAGTGTTCCTGGGGCAGCTCTGTAGCAATTCTGGACATGTTGGGTGTCGCATTGTCCTGATGGAATTTCCCAACTCCGTCGGAATGCACAATGGACATGAACGGATGCAGGTGATGAAACAGGATGCTTACGTACGTGTCACCTGTCAAATTCGTATCTAGACGTATCAAGGGTCCCATATCACTCCAACTGCTCCCGCCCAACACCATTAGAGAGCCTGCACCAGCTTGAACAGCCCCTGCTGAGATGCAGGGTCCATGGTTTCATGGCGTTGTCTCCATAGCCGTAAATGCCCATCCGCTCGATACAATATGAACGAGACTCGTCCGACCCGGCAACAAGTTTCCTGTCATCAACAGTCCAATGTCGAAGGTGGCGGGCCCAGGAGCGGCGTAAGGCTTTGTGTCGTGCAGTCATCAATGGTACACGAGTGGGCCTTCGGCTCTGAAAGCCCATATCGATGATGTTTCGTTGAATGGTTCACACGCTCACACTTGCTAATGGCCCAGCGTTGAAGTCTGCACTTCTGTCACGTTGAACGATTCTCTTTCGCCGGCCGAAGTGGCCGTGCGGTTAAAGGCGCTGCCGTCTGGAACCGCAAGACCGCTACGGTCGCAGGTTCGAATCCTGCCTCGGGCATGGATGTTTGTGATGTCCTTAGGTTAGTTAGGTTTAACTAGTTCTAAGTTCTAGGGGACTAATGACCTCAGCAGTTGAGTCCCATAGTGCTCAGAGCCATTTGAACCATTTGATTCTCTTTTAGGCTCTTTTTCCGGCAGTAGCGAAGTCAGAGACTGGATGTTTTACCGGATTAATGTTATTCACGGTGCACTCGTGAAATGGTCGTACGGGAAAATCCCCACTTCATCTCTGCCTCGCGGATGCTGTGTCCCATCGCTTGTGCGCCGACTACAACACGACGTTCAAACTCACTTAAATTTTGATAACCTGACGTTGTACCAGTACTAGCCGACCAAACAAACGAGCCAGACACTTGTTATCTTATATAGGCGTTGCCTGTTTACATATCTCTCTATTTGAGTACGTTTACCTATATCAGTTTCTTTGCGGCTTCAGTGTCTATCCATCCATAGGTTGTATATACACATCAAAAAAAGTCTTACATCATCCCGGTTCCCAGAACTCTTGAAGATAGACGTTGACTGTGGATTTCGTATCACAGACACGGTCCCTCTGACAGTTCAGGGATGTCACTGAACCCGCCCAAAGATGTCAACAACTATGCATGAGCAGCGCCTATTAGACAAAAGGGGTCCGACAGCCGATCAGTTCCAGTGATTCCACCAGGAAGGGCTTACACGGCTCGCGTCGTCTGTAGTTCAACCTTGCCTAGACGGTCAATACCGCGGTTCGATTGCGTCCGCATTTGTGCCAGGAAGGGCTCTTAGCAAGGGAAGGGTCCAGGCGTCTCTTAGTGAACCAAAGCGATGTTGTTCGAACATGGAGGTGATACAGAGAGACAGGAACTGTCGACGACGTGCGTCGCTCAGGCAGCCCAAGGGCTACTAGTCCAGAAGATGACCGCTACCTACGGATTATGGCTCGGAGGAACCCTGACAGCAACGCCGCCATGTTGAATAATGCTTTTCGTGCAGTCACAGGACGTCGTATTACGCCTCAAACTGTGCGCAATAGGCTGCATGATGCGCAACTCCACTACCGACGTCCATGGCGAGGACCATCTATGCAACCACGACACCATGCAGCGCGGTACAGATGGGCCCAGCAACATTCCGAATGGACCGCTCATGATTGTCATCACATTCTCTTCACTGATGAGTGTCGCAAATGCCTTCAACCAGACAATCGTCAGAGACGTGTTTGGAGGCAACCCGGTCGGGCTGAACGCCTTAGACTCATTATCCAGAGAATGCAGCAAGGTGGAGGTTTCCTGCTGTTTTTGGTGGCATTCTGTGGGGCCGACGTACGCCGCTGCTGGTTATGTAAGGCGCCGTAAAGGCTGTACGATACGTGAATGCCGTCCTCCGACCGATAGTGCAACAACATCGGCAGCATATTGGCAAGGCATTCGTCTTCATGGATGACAATTCGCGTCTCCATCGTGCACTGCTTGTGACTGACTTCCTTCAGGATGACGGCATCGCTTGACTAGAGCGGCCAGCAAGTGCTTTAGACATGAACCCTATCGAACATGCCTCGGAGAGATTGAAAAGGGCTGTTTATGGACGACGTGACCCACCAATCACTCTGAGGGATCTACGCCGAATCGCCGTTGAGGAATGGGACAATCTGGACCAACAGTACCTTGATGAACTTGTGGATAGTATGCCACGACGAATACAAACATGCAATAGTGCAAGACGATGTGCTACTGGGTATTAGAGGTACCGGTGTGTACAGGAATCTGGACCACCACTTCTGAATTTCTCGCTGTCTAGTGGTATAACATGCAATGTGTGATTTTCATGAGTAATAAAAATGACGGAAATGATGTTTATGTTGATCTCTATTCCAATTTTTTGTACAGGCTCCAGAACTCTCGGACTGAGGTGAAGCAAAACTATTTTTGATGTGTTTATATTCGTTAACTAGCCACGTATACTTTGGTCACACATTCTGTGTCTTTAACACTTGCTATACCGACGATGGTAGGAGAGGGGGGGATACTTTATACCCACCTTTTAATCGAAGTGACGTGTATCAAGCGGCACCCTACTGACGCTGTATATGAACGTTACATGGTTTTCTTTATAATCATCTGCATTCAAATTTTTCTACGTGTAGAAACAGCTATCATTCATCACAACACCTAGAAAACGAAGAAGTCATCTTGAGTACGACGACACATTCCCGTGCACCACAGCGTCATCAAGAAAAATCCGTAAATTGCTGCTAACCCTGGGCGCCAAATCATTTTTGTATATAGGTAGTAAGAGCGGTCCTATCACACTTCCATGGGGCACTCCTGACGGTGCCCTTGTCTCTGACGGACACTTACCGCCGTGGACAACGTATTGGGCTGTACTGATTAAGAGGTCTTCGAGCCACTCACATATCTAGGAACCAAAACCGTTTGCTCAGACATTCGTCAACAGTTTTCAGCGGCGCTCAGTGTCAAATGCTTCCGGATACCTAGGAATGTGGAATCTGACTGTTGCCCTCCACGTTTTGTATATCCACCCATTGTCTGCATATATTCATTAACTAGCCAGTTCATGGACTGTGCGGCTGGTCCCGGCGGAGGTTCGAGTCCTCCCTCGGGCATGGGTGTGTGTATTTGTCCTTAGGATAATTTAGGTTAAGTAATGCGTAAACTTAGGGACTGATGACCTTAGCAGTTAAGTCCCGTAAGATTTCACATACATTTGAACATTTTTGAACTAGCCCGTTATCCTGTGGTTACACATTCTCTGCCTTTAACCCTCGCAATACCATGGTGGGCGGGCGAGGAGGGGTTTACTTTATACCTACCTTGTGAAAATATTGTTCTCTAGTCATATACTTTAAGTTTTAAACTTTTGAAAAAAATTATGGTTGTTTTTGATAATTTCTCATACCAGTTTCGGTAATTATTTTAAAATTATCAATAAAACGTAACTCAAAAATTTAAATCTTAGTAGTGATTGTGACTTTTGGCAAGAAATGTTTATTCAAATTTTCAAGTATAGGACCCTTCTACTCATCCATAAACCTTTAAAAAGTACGTTGTGAATACCATGACAGTTAATGAAACCTGTATTTTTTAAAATACCCCTTCGCTCTGTCTACACATTCTGAAAATTCATTTCTATTGGTAAGCTTATACAAACAAAATATTTTCTTGTTCTGGAAGTGATTGATATTTCAGTGCCTCTTTAAAATGAATGTTTTTGATATAATTTAACGACTTTTAAATGAAACTTCTCTGTTTACTTTTTTAATTTCTTTGTAGTGGGGGGTGGGTGGCGTAAAGTACTCCTATCCCCTTGGTAATAGGCATTACGGGAAATGCGTTAGATTTACCAGGGTAAATGTAGTAGCTTCCATGACCTTTTGCATATTCATGTCTTCGATCATTGCAGATATTTCCCCATTTTTGAAGCATTTTATCGTACCAAGGGCAAGAGGGTGCCCGAAACCTCTGTGCGGCACTCTTCCCTCTTTGAAGAAGCTGTCGGTAGAACGAAGTCACTACGAGTGGCCGGGATAGAACCGTGGAACCAGAACGTTTTGACTATAATTCGAAAGCGCTGCCCCGAGACCATTATCATTCGCTCAAACTTGCATTGTCCGACGAAGTACCTTTTTCAGTTATGAGAATTCTTCTGTGAATGGTCAGCATGAATCCGTATTTAAGCACAAACTAATTTTTTACTCCATAAATTTATGCGTTCGGCAGCATTATGATGCAACGTGTGGATAACCTACGGACACGAGACTTTTGCTCGTTGGAAGTTTTGTCACTGTCTCTACATCCTGGAACAATGCGCATTTTCCTACTCTTTTTGTATCTGGCTACGTTCTCCCAGTCATATCTTGTGCTGCTTGATGGTGTTCCTATACACTCTCAAACGAGTGGAACACTTCCACCTCTCTTACACGTCTGGTAAGCCGGCCGAAGTGGCCGTGCGGTTAAAGGCGCTGCAGTCTGGAACCACAAGACCGCTACGGTCGCAGGTTCGAATCCTGCCTCGGGCATGGATGTTTGTGATGTCCTTAGGTTAGTTAGGTTTAACTAGTTCTAAGTTCTAGGGGACTAATGACCTCAGCAGTTGAGTCCCATAGTGCTCAGAGCCATGTCTGGTAAACCTGAGAGCAAACCTTAGCGGCAGCCGCTCCTCTACCAACACACCCACTGTCCCTTCGTCTCCAAACATTACATGAGCTTCTAAACATAATCAACCCCATCAAATCCAAATAAAAGCTGCAACTCATCTCTTCCTCGTACAGCTCGCATCCTACTCACCTCCTAACACCCGCAGATCAGTTCCGTCCCACGCAGAGATCTGATTCCCATCTACATATAATGTCTTCACCAACAGTTCCCCCATCCATTTCGGTACTACATTCTCTGCAGTAGTTCCCACACCCCATTCTCTACCCACTATTACAAGGAGCTGCCATCATATCATTCTCACAAGGGGAGGCTGGGGGAATGTATATCATATCGCTATAATCTTGTCATAAATACTGCCGGGTCAACCGACTGGTTTTAACAACCGGTAGGTCAGTAGATATTTTTTTGTCCAGTTGGTTTTTTCAGTTGAATGGAACAACCCAATGAAATTAGTATATGTGGCCACATTATTGACCCACTGTCTGAATTTGATTGGCTTCAGTCAGTATGAGAGAAGCGATCAATATGAGAGAAGCGACTGACACAACATGGTGCGACCCGTGGTATCAGGAGACTGTTGGTGGCTGAGACACCTCCTCGCACTGTCTACACTCCTGGTAACAGCAGGAGGATTAGGTGGAGCGCACAGCAGGCGCGCTGTGCAATCTGAGAGCTTCTGAAAGAGGTTTCAGTTTGACTCATGACTCACGCAGTGCTTCGATAATCTCTTTGCCTGTGAAGCTGAGCAACCACCTCCTCTGTGTCCCACCAGGGGCATTTGCACACCCCACCGCTCTGACATATCAGCATTGTGCATGAGGCCAGTCTCATTCATTTACCACCGACAACTGCAGGATAGCCATCCAACGTTTGTCAGTCATGTAGCACATGGATGCCATTAGCACAGGCAGAAACTGAACATTACTTTTAGCATTTGTACGACTTTCTATTCTATCACTTACAAGTCCCTCAGATTGCATGCAATACGGGCTTGGGACTTTGTCTACTACACTCCTGGAAATTGAAATAAGAACACCGTGAATTCATTGTCCCAGGAAGGGGAAACTTTATTGACACATTCCTGGGGTCAGATACATCACATGATCACACTGACAGAACCACAGGCACATAGACACAGGCAACAGAGCATGCACAATGTCGGCACTAGTACAGTGTATATCCACCTTTCGCAGCAATGCAGGCTGCTATTCTCCCATGGAGACGATCGTAGAGATGCTGGATGTAGTCCTGTGGCACGGCTTGCCATGCCATTTCCACCTGGCGCCTCAGTTGGACCAGCGTTCGTGCTGGACCTGCAGACCGCGTGAGACGACGCTTCATCCAGTCCCAAACATGCTCAATGGGGGACAGATCCGGAGATCTTGCTGGCCAGGGTAGTTGACTTACACCTTCTAGAGCACGTTGGGTGGCACGGGATACATGCGGACGTGCATTGTCCTGTTGGAACAGCAAGTTCCTTTGCCGGTCTAGGAATGGTAGAACGATGGGTTCGATGACGGTTTGGATGTACCGTGCACTATTCAGTGTCCTCTCGGCGATCACCAGTGGTGTACGGCCAGTGTAGGAGATCACTCCCCACACCATGATGACGGGTGTTGGCCCTGTGTGCCTCGGTCGTATGCAGTCCTGATTGTGGCGCTCACCTGCACGGCGCCAAACACGCATACGACCATCATTGGCACCAAGGCAGAAGCGACTCTCATCGCTGAAGACGACACGTCTCCATTCGTCCCTCCATTCACGCCTGTCGCGACACCACTGGAGGCGGGCTGCACGATGTTGGGGCGTGAGCGGAAGACGGCCTAACGGTGTGCGGGACCGTAGCCCAGCTTCATGGAGACGGTTGCGAATGATCCTCGCCGATACCCCAGGAGCAACAGTGTCCCTAATTTGCTGGGAAGTGGCGGTGCGGTCCCCTACGGCACTGCGTAGGATCCTACGATCTTGGCGTGCATCCGTGCGTCGCTGCGGTCCGGTCCCAGGTCGACGGGCACGTGCACCTTCCGCCGACCACTGGCGACAACATCGATGTACTGTGGAGACCTCTCGCCCCACGTGTTGAGCAATTCGGCGGTACGTCCACCCGGCCTCCCGCATGCCCACTATACGCCCTCGCTCAAAGTCCGTCAACTGCACATACGGTTCACGTCCACGCTGTCGCGGCATGCTACCAGTGTTAAAGACTGCGATGGAGCTCCGTATGCCACGGCAAACTGGCTGACACTGACGGCGGCGGTGCACAAATGCTGCGCAGCTAGCGCCATTCGACGGCCAACACCGCGGTTCCTGGTGTGTCCGCTGTGCCGTGCGTGTGATCATTGCTTCTACAGCCCTCTCGCAGTGTCCGGAGCAAGTATGGTGGGTCTCACACACCGGTGTCAATGTGTTCTTTCTTCCATTTCCAGGAGTGTATATATGTCTACAGAATTCGCAGTCGAAGTTAAATTAGAGAGCTGTAGTCGTTGGCGCTCATTGGACACGGTAAGCAACTTAATTATTTGGAAATATATGCTGTGCTTTCTTTGGGTTAACTCAGATTTTATTTAAAAAGATTACCATTTCCAACTTGCCTAACGTAAGTTACTAGAACTGTTTATGTCATAGGCATTTGGGATGTTCTGGTTCGTTTCTATCTATTTTTGACCCCTATTGATAATTTATGAATACTATTGATGCTGGTTATGTGTAATTTATTTGATATTCGAGATTTATATAAGTTCAGTTTTATTACCTGCTGTTCTGGTCTGAACAATGTGGACACGGTCGCTTAAATTTCATATGTATATAACTAGCCTGAGTTACAACAACTTGAAACCAAGCTGTCTACATCGCTACACTCTCTCTTGGCTGAGATTTACATTCTACCTTATTCTGTGTTTGGCTATCTGTTCTTAATCTCGGATTATTAAAGGAGACAGCCTTTACCGATATATGAGAGTTCAAATAGTCTTCCTCTGTTTACATGAAGACTATATTTCACATGTTTTTATTGTGCCTCAATGCATGTTGTTATCTGGAGTGTTTACAAATGTTAACTGATGTGTTAACCCAGTTTTTATTCATGCTTGATGTACTATTTTGGAACATTTGTTGATTGAAATGTTTTCATGTGTGTTCAAATAGTACCTGAATTCAAACTGCGCATTTTTAAGTTTATTGTGAGATCGAAGCCACTTGGGTGAGGTAAAGCTCAGTCAAACGTCACTGTTTGAAACGCCTGGTTAATGCTAACGAAATTTGAAGTATTAAAGGTTTATTGCTGTTTTTTTAGATTGTTACAAGCAGTTACATTCATTTCAGCTACTCAAATCTCACTTTTAACAATAATAATAACAACTTGCCCTGCTCATTACATAAAATTAATGTGTTTTGACTGATGTGTTACCTTTTTTCATTGTCTGGCATCTTACCATTCCCATCTCCTTGCTTGCTAATGTTTTCATAATCTATGGACATCATCACAGCTTTTCAGTAAAATATAATATAAACAGCTTTTAAAATTTCGCAGTGATCTTTTCTTGTTCGTGTAACCCTAAGGGAACTTTCATGCTCAAGTTTGTGTCGCCAATAACACCTGTGTTCCATTACTTGTATATTATTGCATTAGCAACCACTTAATCCCCAGCAATATATATATATATATATATATATATATATATATATATATATATATATATATATATATATATATACACTCCTGGAAATTGAAATAAGAACACCGTGAATTCATTGTCCCAGGAAGGGGAAACTTTATTGACACATTCCTGGGGTCAGATACATCACATGATCACACTGACAGAACCACAGGCACATAGACACAGGCAACAGAGCATGCACAATGTCGGCACTAGTACAGTGTATATCCACCTTTCGCAGCAATGCAGGCTGCTATTCTCCCATGGAGACGATCGTAGAGATGCTGGATGTAGTCCTGTGGAACGGCTTGCCATGCCATTTCCACCTGGCGCCTCAGTTGGACCAGCATTCGTGCTGGACGTGCAGACCGCGTGAGACGACGCTTCATCCAGTCCCAAACATGCTCAATGGGGGACAGATCCGGAGATCTTGCTGGCCAGGGTAGTTGACTTACACCTTCTAGAGCACGTTGGGTGGCACGGGATACATGCGGACGTGCATTGTCCTGTTGGAACAGCAAGTTCCCTTGCCGGTCTAGGAATGGTAGAACGATGGGTTCGATGACGGTTTCGATGTACCGTGCACTATTCAGTGTCCCCTCGACGATCACCAGTGGTGTACGGCCAGTGTAGGAGATTGCTCCCCACACAATGATGCCGGGTGTTGGCCCTGTGTGCCTCGGTCGTATGCAGTCCTGATTGTGGCGCTCACCTGCACGGCGCCAAACACGCATACGACCATCATTGGCACCAAGGCAGAAGCGACTCTCATCGCTGAAGACGACACGTCTCCATTCGTCCCTCCATTCACGCCTGTCGCGACACCACTGGAGGCGGGCTGCACGATGTTGGGGCGTGAGCGGAAGACGGCCTAACGGTGTGCGGGACCGTAGCCCAGCTTCATGGTGACGGTTGCGAATGGTCCTCGCCGATACCCCAGGAGCAACAGTGTCCCTAATTTGCTGGGAAGTGGCGGTGCGGTCCCCTACGGCACTGCGTAGGATCCTACGGTCTTGGCGTGCATCCGTGCGTCGCTGCGGTCCGGTCCCAGGTCGACGGGCACGTGCACCTTCCACCGACCACTGGCGACAACATCGATGTACTGTGGAGACCTCACGCCCCACGTGTTGAGCAATTCGGCGGTACGTCCACCCGGCCTCCCGCATGCCCACTATACGCCCTCGCTCAAAGTCCGTCAACTGCACATACGGTTCCCGTCCACGCTGTCGCGGCATGCTACCAGTGTTAAAGACTGCGATGGAGCTCCGTATGCCACGGCAAACTGGCTGACACTGACGGCGGCGGTGCACAAATGCTGCGCAGCTAGCGCCATTCGACGGCCAACACCGCGGTTCCTGGTGTGTCCGCTGTGCCGTGCGTGTGATCATTGCTTGTACAGCCCTCTCGCAGTGTCCGGAGCAAGTATGGTGGGTCTGACACACCGGTGTCAATGTGTTCTTTTTTCCATTTCCAGGAGTGTATATATATATATACCATTTCCAACTTGGCTAATTAATTGTAAATGATGGAAAGGAAAATTAGTGCATTCAGTATATAATTAAATGAATATGAATAATCTTTATTTTAACTGTGACCTACACCAAGACACCTCTTCACTTTCCCATGGGAGGGAATGAATAGACATACTGACGGATACAATTGTTTTCGCTTTATTGTTCCCATAGGCGGGTTTCACTAAAATGGATTAATGAATCATTCAACCGTTACGTAAAGGTACAACCGGATGCGTCGACTGTTATACAGTGACTGATTGAATCGTTTGTTTTTATTCAGTTTTTCCCATCACTAGCCGAAAACACGATCACCAACTTTATGTTCTTAAATGTTTTGTATTAAACCTCTTTTATGATGTAAAAGCAGCAGTGAAAATAAAGGTTAAGAGAACAATGAAGAATAAATTCCTAACTGACCTGCCAGGCAAAGAAGATGATCACTGCGCCCCGATCGTAGCTACTTCTGATGCCGGGGACTAACTCGGCGTATCTCTTCCTTGTGTGCAGCAGCGTCATCACTAGATGTCCCAGGCGCGCCCTCTGCTGCATGAACAGCACTATCTGTCAACATCAACAACACAGGGGGGTCAACCACTACGATCAGTATCGTGGCGGGGAGCAGTTCACCGAGAAAAAGTCATCACGAACACAGACGTTGGAGTCGGCTAAGCCGTGTCCGGAAACAGCCGCACAGATATCCGTAAGTTAACCGTGGAACACATTTTCTGAACAGGAAATTGGTTGGATTGTAGAACAAGGACGAAGCAACACAAATACGACATCAAAGAGAGTTCAGAAATGTAATTATAACAGTTGTCAAACCAGCGACACACATCACAGGTAAAAAATCGATGTGATTTATCCTATATGGAGCAAATGAATTGCAGGGACGTTGCGTCCTTTCTGAGAGTTTGCACAAGAGACCTACTGACGGCTGATACCATTCTTGAGAAAGAACACTGAGGGAGGGGGCGGTGTGGTAAGACGCTGTTGCTTCATATTCTCCCATCAAGCCATCCACATTTATTGTTTGTCTGGCTTACGTAAATCGCTCTAATGAATGCCTGCATGATTCTTTTGAAAAGCTGCGCCAGATTCGTTCCTTACCTTTCCCCTATTCCAGCATGTGGTCCATCTGCCATGATTTCATCATTTCCAGGACGATAAACCCCAATCTTCCTCTCTTTTTTTTCTATATGAGAGAGAATAGTGTGGAGGTACAGGTGAGTCAGTCATGGAAGCTGATGGAATTAATTTACTGTCCAAACACAGTCCACACTTTTTTCCCTTTTTCCTTCGATACCATAAGGTGTGATGGGCTGTCAGCGATCCAGCGTAATGTAGAACCTGGGTATTTTCAACCAAATCACAGCGTTTTGACCGCGGAACCATTGCAGAAATTCTCGTCTGGAAGACTAGAGGCATCATCTGAAATAAAGACATCATTATGCGACTACAGACGAAACGGGGCTTCCACCATTTCTGTGTGAAGAAAAAAACCTGGATGAAAATTATCTGTCGACTAATGTAACAGAACTCTGAAAAAACTAGGAAAGTAGTTATGACACGGCAGAAAAGGCAAGGTTACTGTTTCGTGGGGCTCACTGGGAGTGATCAGCGGTTATCTGAAAACGGGGTATCACAGCAACTGACTATTATTAAGTAGTGAGTAGCTGTTACCCATGGCTGTATCGCACATCAGTAGTTTTGTTATGATGAGAGATGATGTGTAAGTGAGCTACTGTACATGCAGTGACGTCAGCTGTCCTCACACTTCAACCTCGCTCTACTCCCTCCCCGTCTGTCCCAACGCATGATGCATCGGCATGCGCAGTGTAGCTGCCGAGCAGTGTGTACACAGAGGCATGGGCAGGAGTGCACATGTATGCATCGTGCTACTGAAGTAGCTATACATCACGTAACGTGTACATTATGCAACAAATAGTGAGCAAGTATGGATTAAAACACATTGAAGATTGGAAAAGCATTCTATTCGTTACTTTGAATAGTATCACACGGCACATATCAACCAATAAAAGCATTTTCACAAATATGATACAGGTCGAAAGTCAAAGAGAAAATAGATATTTCAGAAAGTAAATATTTTCCCCCAATTCACGTAATATTCTGTGTATGAGTAAGTATCTTGTACTATACACTGCGTAATGCAGACTGTTTTCTTTCACATGGTTGAAGCTATCTCCTTATCTAATTTCAGCGGGTTAGTAACAAGAAATGTAAAGGACATGCATGACGCGGGAGCTTTCCATGCATCTCAGCGTTCACGACATCTTATATTTTGAACTGTGTCTTAGATGATACTGTTTTTCAGCTACATTTGGTGGTCTATATGTGCCTGCAAAATGTGTTGCGAATTTAGTTAGTAGCAAAGAAATAATAAATTAAAACTTCATGCCTGACGCGAAAATGTAGTAAGAAATATACTTTTCCCTTTCAGTATTTTGTTGGGCAATCAGTGAAAAAAAGTTTCGTAAATGTTTGAAATGACGTGTAATGTGTGTTGCAAGTCGCTTATCGCTCTCGTTTTTAATAATGTATGAATTACATTTGGCCATTCACGGATCGTGACCTACACTTCTTTTCCATCTCCAGCTCCACCCGTTTGATAGGTAGGTGGTTGCTAACCCATAGCAACTCTTTTCAGGCAGTAAATGATACCCGTACGAAGTTTGATTGAAATCAGTCCAGTGGTTTCGAAGATGTGGAGCACCCCTCCCCCCCCCCACCCCCCACACACACATACATACATACATTTTTATAATATGTATGGATATATTTTTCTTCGTGATCCGAGTTTGATGAAATTAGCCCTGTACGGTGCCCCAAGCTATGCTCAAGTTACCTCCGAAAAACCGATGAAAATTATTCTATTTCTTTTGGGAATTAGCATGTTCAAGCAGACAGACAGAAAGACAGACAAGAAAGTTTTAGCAAAATTTTGAATCGCTGTACCATTTTTCCGTGATCCCATTTTGGTGATGTAAAGCCTTTTCGCTGCCCGATAATATGCTCAAGTTACCTGCGAAAAATTCCATGAAAATTTCTTCTAGTAGCCGGCCGGAGTAGCCGAGCGGTTCTAGGCGCTTCAGTCTGGAACCGCGCGACCACTACGGTCGCAGGTCTGAATCCTGCCTCGGGTATGGATGTGTGTGATGTCCTTAGGTTAGTTAGGTTTAGGTAGTTCTAAGTTCTAGGGGACTGATGACCTCAGATGTTAAGTCCCATATTGCTCAGAGGAATTTGAACACTTTTTCTTATAGTAGTTTTGGCTGGGGGGCTGTTTGGAGAAGGAGACCAGACAGCGAGGTCATCGGTCTCATCGGATTAGGGAAGGATGGGGAAGGAAGTCGGCCGTGCCCTTTCAAAGGAACCATGCCGGTATTTGCCTGGAGCGATTTAGGGAAATCACGGAAAACCTAAATCAGGATGGCCGGACGCGGGATTGAACCGTCGTCCTCCCGAATGCGAGTCCAGTGTCCAACCACTGCGCCACCTCGCTCGGTGTAGTTTTGGCGCTAGTGTGTTCAAAGACCAGATAGACACCACAGTTTTACAGATTTATTGTTAATATGGATATACATTCATTTTCAATGTGAGATTAAACAAACTCAACTGAGATCAACGCTTAAAATTACGCTTACTCTTGGACATGAATCTGCTAAAACATAAGCAACTCCTACGGTGCGGGTGCAACAATTAGCTTCGAAATGCTTTCCAGCAGACCTCATTTCCAAAGTTTGACTTCAAAGGTAACACAAAATTATGGAAACAGAATTCTGTTAAATGAAGAGCTTTTTTGTAAAGAAAACTACGGAATGTTGCTACTTATAAAGCAGTGAAAAATAGAAACTTCTAGTGGAATGTATTATTTTATGTCAATGTTTTTTTAAGCGCATTTTCAATGCAGGTATCACTAAACTGGAAGGTGTCGGAAATAGTCCTCTGAAGCAACACGGTTCTTTTACTCATTCGAACAATTTCCGGTATAGAACTTGAAAGTTTTTTGCCGACGCTATTGTGCTTTTCTTAAATGATGAGTTTATATTTGCAATGCTTTGAGTGTATGTGCCGTGGTCAGCTCCGATGATTCGAAAGAAACTCTTTGAACTATTTCTATGTGGCAGTACTCATTCATTCGTATCTCTGGAGGCCGGTCTCGCCAGGAGTCAGTGGGAAACATTCGCGGTCGTGGAGTCAAGGCGTATAGTTTCTAATGAGTTTTTGTCATTCTGTTCAGTTTGGAGGCTGTCCGATCTATTCTGCCGCTTGTTTTGACAGTTGTCGATCTAAATTGGTTTGCAGTTTCTACAATGTAGAAGATTATGGGTGAGATTGTTTCAATAACATGGCATGGTGACAGACAGCCGTTGTTAGGTTTCATTAGACATGCTTTCTAGATATTCGCACAGTTATCTTGCTAACAATCCACGTACAAAACTTGTAATGGTATCCTTCCACTTGGTAAAGCGAAGGTTTAGTTTGCTGACTTTTTGTGAAACGTAAGCTGATTACAGGATTTACATCTACAGACGTTAAACAAAAATATGGAAATACCACGGGAAATGCATGGTTGAACATGAAAGCAGATTCTAGCCAAGTCTGCTTCTAGCCAAGTGTGCAAGTTGTGCGGTTGTATTTGACCGCGAACAACACTTTTGCAGTGAACTCGATAGGTTTCAAGTGTCAGTCGTGATCAGGAGATGTTCTGTGTAGTTATGAGTGCACGATCTTGGAGATAAATAAGAAAGTGGATAGAGTATTGAGGTCTATGTGATGGGTGCTTCCGTAACCAAGGTAGCCGAAATGTTTGGTGATGCAGAGGCACCATATCCAAAATTTACACCGCATACACGTAAAGTGACAAACCTTCATCCGATAAGTCACAAAGTTGACGAAAATGTGCTTTGTGTTATTGTGGCAGATGGTCATTAAAGTGGACTGTAATGATAAATAACAGGACAGCTGCAAATATAACTGCAGTACAGAATGTCGTACGCGCAAACACTGTCAAGACTCTTACATGAGTTCTAAGCTGAGATTTGCAGCGCGAGATTGAATTCCAAAATCACACACCACTGTTGCAAATGCTCGTAACCGGGAAACGTGTTGCAGAAGCCATAAAACCTGTATCAGTGAGCAATGCAAGAATTTCATTCTCTCGAATGAGTCTTGTTGCAGACTGTTTCCAACCTCAGGCAGAGTTTACATCCGAAGACCGAAACGTGGCGGGTTGTTCGGTGATCATATGGGCAGCCATATCGTGGTATTCTATGGTCTCATGGTTATACTGCAAGGTCTAATTACTTCCAAGGATTATGCAACCATTTTGGATGCTCAGGTCGATCCCATGGTACAATGTTTGTTCCCCAATGCTGCTTCCAAAGCGACAGAGCCGCTGTTCATTGCAACGTCCAGGACTCGTTTTATGAGCACGAGGATGAATTGTCGCATCTCCCTTGCCCACCGGAGTCGCCAGACATATTATCTCTACTTTGGAGAGAAGGATGCGAGACTACTATCTACCGCTATCATCATTTCCTGAACATGCCACAATTTGACAGGAAGAATGGTAAAGATTCCCTTCAAAACCTGTATTTGTCCACTCCGGGACGACTGGAAGATTTGCCTACACAGTATTATGCATGGTAATGGGTTGTGTTAGTGGTGTTTCCATATTTTTGTACATCCCCGTATACATCCATAAACTGCAAGCCAATGTGAGGTACATAGCATAGGATGATTCTCGTAGTGCTTTTTCCCTTTCCATTTGCAAAACGGATCTTGCAGAGAACGTTTAGATGGTACTACGTGTGCTGTAACTAATATAATCTTCCCCACATGATCCCTACAGGAGTGATATATAGATGGTTGTAATATATTCCAAAAGTCGCCAGTTAAAGTCGGTTGTTGAAACCCCATGTATGGTGTCCTGGGTAGTTTATGACTACCTTCACAGTCCAGTTGTTGCAGCGTCTATGTGACAGCGTCCCGTGGGTCAAACAAACCCGTGACCATTCCTGCTGCCCTTCTCTGTGTACGTTCCATGTCTCCTCTTAGTGCTATTCGGTACAAGTGAGTAAATCTACGATGGGTCGCATGAGTGATTTGTAAGAAATCTCTTTTTCAGACTGATTGCATTTCCCTACCGATCTGCGAATGCCGGCCGCTGTGGCCGAGCTGTTCTAGGTGCTTCAGTCCGGAACCACGCGGCTGCTACGATGGCAGGTTCGAATCCTGCCTCGGGCATGGATGTGTGTGATGTCCTTAGGTTAGTTATGTTTAAGTAGTTCCAAGTCTAGGCGACTGATGATCTCAGATGTTAAGTCCCATAGTGCTCAGAGCCATTTTTTTGACTCTACGAATATTCCAAAATATGCTACCTGTCTTATCCATGACTGAGCCTCTGTGATCGCTCTATTTCATGTCCCTTCAAAGGGCTACATCCAGGTATTTAAATGAATTGATCGATTCCAAGTGTGAATCATTGATATTATAGGATACTATATTTCTTCATTTTGTGCAACTGAAAAGCAGCAAGCCCATCGACTCATTTCCTTTCATTTATGTATAATAACGATAGTGCAAGAGTGTTGAGTTAGTTGAACAGGATTACTAAGATTAGAGTGGGTGTATGAGGCGAGAGTGGAAGAACAAGATCGGAGATTAAAACGGGTATGAGATAGGGACGTATCTGTGCATCGAAGTAGCAATGACGGAAATAAAAGGAAGATTCAATATTGGAATTAAAATGCAAAGTGAAAGGATATAGAAGATAAGATTCGCTGATGACATTGCTATCCTCAGTGAAAGTGATGAAGAATTACAAGATCTGTTGAATGGAATGAACAGTCTAATGACAGTATATTGAAGAAAGACAAAAGTAATGAGAAGTACCAGAAATGAGAACAGCGAGAAACTTAACATCAGGATTGGTGATCATATAGCAGATGAAGTTAAAAAATGTTGCCACCTTGGCAACAAAATAATCCACCACGGACAGAGCAAAGAGGACATGAAAAGCAGTCTGGAACTGCCAAAAAAGGCATTGCTGCCAAGAAAAGTCTACTTGTATCAAACACAGACCTTAATTTGAGAACGAAGTTTCTGAGAATGTACGTTAAGAGCACAGCATTGTATGGTAGTGAAACACGGACTGATGGAAAACCGGAGCAGAGGACAACGAAGCATTTGAGTTGCAGTGCTACAGAAGAATGTTGAAAATATGGTTGACTGATAAGGTAAGCAATGAGGAGGTTCTCTGGAGAATCGGTGAGGAAAGGAGTATGTGGAAAACATTGACGAGAAGAAGGGAGAGGATAGGAAATGTACACTATGTGATCAAAAGTATCCACACGCGATATTTCCACACAACATCCCTAGGTCCACTGTTTCTGATGTGATAGTGAAGTGGATACGTGAAGCACAAAAGCGTACAGGTCGACCTCGTCTGTCGACTGACAGAGAATACCGACTGTTGAAGACGATCGTAATGTGTAATAGGCAGACTCTATCCAGACCATCACACAGGAATTCCAAACTGCATCAGGATCCACTGCAAATACCATGAGAGTTAGGCGGGAGGTGAGAAAACATGAATTTCATGGTCGAGCGGCTGCTCTTAAGCCACACATCTCGCCGGTAAATCCCAAACGACGCTTCGCTTGGTGTAAGGACCGTAAACGCTGGATGATCGGAAAAACGTTGTGTGGAGTGATGAATCACGGTACACAATGTGGCGATCCGATGGCAGGGTGTGGGTAGGACGAGTGCCCCGTGAACGTCATCTGCCTGCGTGTGTAGTGCCAACAGTAAAATTTGTAGGCGGTGGTGTTATGGCTTGGTCGTGTGTGTTTCATGGAGAGGGCTTGCACCTCTTGTTGTTTAGCGTGGCACTATCACAGCACAGACCTACATTGATGTTTGAAGAGTAATTCGTGGATGGTGTTTGCATCTTTCAATACGATGGAGCACCTGCTCATAATGCACATCATGTGGCGGATTGGTTACACGACAATAACATCCCTCTAATGGTGTGGCCTGCACAGAGTCCTGACCTGAATCCTATAGAACACTTTTTGGATGTTTTGGAACGCCGACTACGTGCCAGGCCTCACCGACCGACATCGATACCTCCTCCTCAGTGCAGCACTTCGTGAAGAACAGGCTGCCATTCCATTAGAAACCTTCCAGCACGTCAATGAACGTAAGCCTGCGAGAGTGGAAGCTGTCATCAAGGTTATGGGTGGGCCAACACCATATTGAATTCAAGCATTACCGATGGAGGGCGCCACGGACTTATACACTCCTGGAAATGGAAAAAAGAACACATTGACACCGGTGTGTCAGACCCACCATACTTGCTCCGGACACTGCGAGAGGGCTGTACAAGCAATGATCACACGCACGGCACAGCGGACACACCAGGAACCGCGGTGTTGGCCGTCGAATGGCGCTAGCTGCGCAGCATTTGTGCACCGCCGCCGTCAGTGTCAGCCAGTTTGCCGTGGCATACGGAGCTCCATCGCAGTCTTTAACACTGGTAGCATGCCGCGACAGCGTGGACGTGAACCGTATGTGCAGTTGACGGACTTTGAGCGAGGGCGTATAGTGGGCATGCGGGAGGCCGGGTGGACGTACCGCCGAATTGCTCAACACGTGGGGCGTGAAGTCTCCACAGTGCATCGATGTTGTCGCCAGTGGTCGGCGGAAGGTGCACGTGCCCGTCGACCTGGGACCGGACCGCAGCGACGCACGGATGCACGCCAAGACCGTAGGATCCTACGCAGTGCCGTAGGGGACCGCACCGCCACTTCCCAGCAAATTAGGGACACTGTTGCTCCTGGGGTATCGGCGAGGACCATTCGCAACCGTCTCCATGAAGCTGGGCTACGGTCCCGCACACCGTTAGGCCGTCTTCCGCTTACGCCCCAACATCGTGCAGCCCGCCTCCAGTGGTGTCGCGACAGGCGTGAATGGAGGGACGAATGGAGACGTGTCGTCTTCAGCGATGAGAGTCGCTTCTGCCTTGGTGCCAATGATGGTCGTATGCGTGTTTGGCGCCGTGCAGGTGAGCGCCACAATCAGAACTGCATACGACCGAGGCACACAGGGCCAACACCCGGCATCATGGTGTGGGGAGCGATCTCCTACACTGGCCGTACACCACTGGTGATCGTCGAGGGGACACTGAATAGTGCACGGTACATCCAAACCGTCATCGAACCCATCGTTCTACCATTCCTAGACCGGCAAGGGAACTTGCTGTTCCAACAGGACAATGCACGTCCGCATGTATCCCGTGCCACCCAACGTGCTCTAGAAGGTGTAAGTCAACTACCCTGGCCAGCAAGATCTCCGGATCTGTCCCCCATTGAGCATGTTTGGGACTGGATGAAGCGTCGTCTCACGCGGTCTGCACGTCCAGCACGAACGCTGGTCCAACTGAGGCGCCAGGTGGAAATGGCATGGCAAGCCGTTCCACAGGACTACATCCAGCATCTCTACGATCGTCTCCATGGGAGAATAGCAGCCTGCATTGCTGCGAAAGGTGGATATACACTGTACTAGTGCCGACATTGTGCATGCTCTGTTGCCTGTGTCTATGTGCCTGTGGTTCTGTCAGTGTGATCATGCGATGTATCTGACCCCAGGAATGTGTCAATAAAGTTTCCCCTTCCTGGGACAATGAATTCACGGTGTTCTTATTTCAATTTCCAGGAGTGTAATTCATTTTCAGTCGTGTCCGGATACTTTTGACCACATAGTTTATTAAGATATCAGGGAATAAGTTTCATAGTACTAGAGGGAGCTGCAGAGGGTAAAAACTATAGAGGAAGAGAGAGACTGGAATACATCCTGAAAATACTTGAGAACATAGATTGCAAGTTCAAATCTGAGATGAAGAGGTTGGCACAGGAGAGGAATTCGTGGTGGGCCATATCAAACCAGTCAGAGTACTAGTGAGTCTAAAAAAAAGAACTGAGATGATAACGAAATGTTGGTGAGGACAACACAACACGGAGTCCTCGAGCGGATAAAATCTCCGCTCTGGGCGGGAATCGAACCTGATGCCCGCACATGGCAGTCAGCCGCACGGCCATTCATCTACAAAGGCGAGTACGAATGCGTTGACTCACTCTGATGGTCCAGGAGCTACAATTGGTGCACTGGAAGAAGACGTCGCGCAGCGTCTCCGGGTCATCGGGGGTGTCGACGACGAGCTGCACGGCGCTAGCGACGGCCACGATGGCGCAGGTGGCGACGATGAAGACCGCCCCCAGCAGGCGCGGACCGGCCGGCCCGGAGGCGGGGGGGCGCCACATCCCCAGCTGCCTCAGCGCCGCCCCGCTGCGGCCCAGCAGCGCCAAAGCCTCCGCCTCCATCTGGGAAGAGGTCGGCAGGCGTGGTCAGCCCTCTGCGGCGAGCAGGTGAGCATGCACTCCTCAACTGCAATAACTACTACCTCTTTCACAATTTTGTACCGATTTTTGTTCTTGTTTTTGAATTGAGACCCTTACAGAGCATGTAACTCAATTTATCTTCCTTCTGAAACGTTTAATGTTTCATTAGAAATGTTATACAAAGCTCAGGTGCGTACTTTTTGAGTTTTTACCTTAGATGTCGTCAATAAGCTTAATTATAACTTAAATTTACATTTTTTCGAAAATTTCTTTTTTGTCTGTGTAAAAGTGTCTAAGTCTAGTTGTGTTGTAACCAGGAGGGCGACATGACTGATAACAAACACATTCATCGTAGTAAGAAATATTGTATTGATAAGTTAAATACAATCATTTAACATTATTTTCTACTCACCATCGCTACTTTCGTTTGAGTTAGATAGTGGTCCGAAGTCAACAGCATTCTCACTGGAAACAAGGCTGTCCTAATAGCGATGATGAATCAAATTTATTAGTAGCACTTTTTCTCGTTTTGGCATTAGTTTATGGTCGACGATGTTGTCGTGTTTCCTGTTTTACCAGACCCACATACAGCAAGCGAAAGAGAGAGATAGAGAGAGAGAGAGAGAGAAGTGGCGAGAGTGATTTTCGTGTATATGATAAGTCCCTTCCCTCGAAAATTTCGTCCTTTCATATCTCCGCCGGCCGGTGTGGCCGTGCGGTTCTGGCGCTTCAGTCTGGAACCGCGTGACCGCTACGGTCGCAGGTTCGGATCCTGCCTCGGGCATGTCCTTAGGTTAGTTAGGTTTAAGTAGTTCTTAGGGGACTGATGACCACAGATGTTAAGTCCCATAGTGCTCAAAGCCATTTGAACCATTTCATATGTCCTCTGTGTTACCACAGATGCCGAGTCACTGATCTCATTTGTACTAAGACTGCAGTACACACGAAGCACTAGACGCTTCCACCGCCCTGAGTGGAATGTATAAGTTCTGAATAATGTTCACCAACCTGCAGTGTTCTACAGCAGCTGTCCTCTGCGCAGAAAACAGCTCTTAGGCGTGAGTCCATTATCTCGAGGCTGTAATAAACTGTTATCGGGAAACTAGCACTGTAAAAAAAAATATTTGAACTGGTTTATTAAAACGGGATGCCACTCGCTTTTGACTAGCAGAATATGAGAAACTGGACAGTTATTTTTAAAAAGTGACTTGGGTCTTTGCTTAGTTACTACCACACTAGTTCTGAGTTGCATGTCCAGAAACCCAGAGATTGCTAATTAAATTTTTAACTAATGCCGACCGCGGCAGACAACATGTCCGTCCTCCAAAACTACGGATCCAACTACTTTATTTACAAACCAGAGATTGCTAGGTAAGTCGTAATTGATACCGGCCGCGGCAGACAACACATTGTACTCGGAGACTGCCGGTCCAGCTCTGATCTTGCAGCTGAGCCCCATCGCCCGCCATCCAAGAAGATCTCCGAGTGTGTTATCTGTCTCTTCGTTCAGCAGTTGTTTATTAACCTACTGGTAACTAACCCTTTTGAAAAATACAATTATAGCCTGGTATTGAGAGAAGCTTTTGTATTAAATGCTAGCAAATTCACTTTTTAGTTTTTCTAATGTAATAACAGAAGTTTATTACTTTGGCGCGCTGTTTTCGAACACAGCAGCCAATCGCGGTGAAGAACCACAATTTATGCGGTCTTTCTCACTATATCCGTACCGAAAAAACCACCTCTCATCGGTAGCTCATGCCACATTACGTCATCTTCCCACTGCTGTGTTCTCAAGTACAGCTTCTAGCAGCTGAATAAGATGGCTATAAAGCCAGAAATTTGCGCACATATCAATGCATTTTGAGCAGAATAAGTTCCAATTTTACAAAAAGACTCAAAATTACTTCGTCGTGCTTGCTCTGAAATTATATTAAATTTTTTCTTTCTATGGCAGCAATCGGAATAGCTAAATATTTTTTGGAAAGAAGTTTTCCTTTTCTTGTAACGTAAGATTTCCATGCATTACGTTTTCTCTCTCTTTCGACAAGTTCCCACTCATTCATTCTTTTTTTCCGACATCTGTTTGGCCGGTCCTCTACAACCGATTCTGCTTCATCGTCATCACTCATCCTCTCAAGCAAAGGAATTACCATAAGTAAACCTCAAAAAATTACAGAATTTCCATGTCTGTCACTTTGATTTTCAAAAAGGTATAGGCAGTAAGCCACAAGGATTTACTGAGATTTTTTGTTTACTTATAGTTACTGTTATGGTCTTACAGACATCCAGATGTGTAACCTACGCTACACACTCTAGGTTTAGATGGCGATAGGACGAACAGTGTAATTCCATTTTTAGGTTATGTGCACATTTAATTTTTAACCTTATAAAATAGTTTTGGCTCTTCATTTTAATTAATATAGAAAACTTTATATAATAAAGGCTTGTAAACATATTAAACTTTGAACAGTTAAGGGTAATTAATACAAAATAAAGGAAATAAACCACTCTTACCTGCAGCTCTGGATAGTCCCGAATCTTATAGTAAATATTCAGTTTAGGATCAATTATCTGTCAAAACACTTGGCTCACCAATACTCCCTTCGTCTCTGGAGTGCATGGTAAACCACCCTGGACTTAATCTAAGGATATAAAAATCTGTGGTTTGAACACAAGTACACAACATAGGTACTTAGTGTATCAGAAAACCTGCATTACAGTTACATGTCTAGTGGAGTAACTCCCAGCTGCACCCCTTGTGCTGTTTGCTAACAGTAGGAGTTGTTTACTACAAAACCTGTGCTGTTACTTTTGCGGTTCGTGGGTGAACTACAACGTTCAAAGTTTCTGCTCTTAAACGACTTTTTCTTAATAAGATACCATCGCTAACTTAAAAGAAACACTGAAAAATGGAGTTACACCACTTGTGCTTTGAGGATCAGAATTGTTAGTTTCATACCCCTCGCCTCAAATGGTGTGTGCTGCTACCTTTGCGGATGGTCCGTGAACTACAAACTACACTGACATGGTGAGACCGTGGCTGTGTACAATTAATGTGATTCTTACAAAGAAGAAGTCAGCAACAAGCCACTATTAATACTGTTATTTATTTAATAGCGCCGTAACCGGTTTTGAACTGACAAGTTCATCATCAGACCGCTGTTCACAAGATTTGCAAGACACAATTTACATAAACGTCAGTTTTCGATTTCTATTCTTCCTCTGTGGCGAAATTTTCTTGGTGTGTTGGTGCCCTACGGTAGAAAACAGTGTTAGAAGCGCCCTATGTGAACATAAATAACCTCCAAACGATGAAATACAGAGTAAAAAAATAAGTGAGGTTAAGTAGTTATGGTACTTACATCGAAAATACCGCGCCATTTTGTTGCCAGGTTTCAGGATTGTATTTTTCAAATATTCCAAAATATATGCAGCACTTACATGCATTGCACATCACCATATTGTGCAAAGACCCCCCCCCCCCCACACACACACACACACCACTTATATGATCTGCACAAGCCGGCCAGTGTGGCCGTGCGGTTAAAGGCGCTTCAGTCTGGAACCGCGTGACCGCTACGGTCGCAGGTTCGAATCCTGCCTCGGGCATGGATGTGTGTGATGTCCTTAGGTTAGTTAGGTTTAATTAGTTCTAAGTTCTAGGCGACTGATGACCTCAGAAGTTAAGTCGCATAGTGCTCACAGCCATTTGAACCATTTTTTGATCTGCACATCACCATATTGTGCAAATTATGTAAGTGTTGCACACCAGGAATATTTCGTCACAGTGGAAGAATAAAAATCGAAAACTGACGATTATGTAAAGTGTATCTTGCAAATCTTGTGGACAGCTGTCTGACGTTGAACTTGTCAGTTAGAAACCGGCTACTGCGCTGGAATGAGGTTTTCACTCTGCAGCGGAGTGTGCACTGATATGAAACTTCCTGGCAGATTAAAACTGTATGCCGGACCGAGACTCGAACTCGGTTACTGCGCTATTTACTTAAATAAAGAGCAGTATTAATAGTGGCTGGTTGCTGTCTTCTTCTTTGTAAGAATCAACCTTCATTAATTGCAACGTTTCTGCTGGTAACAGAACGACTTTTTATTAACAAGATGCTATCGCTAACTTAAAATGCTGAGAAACGGAGTTACACCACTTGCGCTTTGAGAGGCTGAATTATTCGTTTCATCCCTTTCGCCTCAAATGGGCAGGTGTGCCGCTGTCAACGGAAGAAAATTCCGCTCGGAAGCTAGGAGGATTTTTAGAGGTATGACAAGGTTGAGATAAAGGACATGAGGACTGATCTATTATTTTAAATTAAAAATTCACCGACAGACATCTAAAAACGAAAATACATACATTTTAAAAGCACATTACAAAATGATGAAATTCTTCTTGTAAAAACCACTGATGCACTACAAGTTCACTTCAAGGCCTTTAGGACTTCTACTCGGAGAAAAGTATTTCGGGAGGAGAGAATATAGTCCATAGAGTTGAGGGGGAAAACTATGGAGACGAGGGTAGCCGCTGATGTGGGTAGCGGGAAGTTAGAATTTGGGAAAGATAGAGTTTGGGGAGATCTGATTGTTTGAGACAGGGAGGTGGTTGAAGTTACATTTGGATAGGATGTGGGGTGCTTGTAGGTGTAGGGAGGATGGACGTGTTTATATATGCGCGGCAGCATACCAGGGTTGGTGATCAGAGGAGAGACAATGAGGTTGAGGTTACCAGAAAATAGTTTTCAGATAGTCCAGGAGATGCAGATGCGTTCGATTTGGGTGAGGAGGTACATCGGCTCTTACGCGAGGCATCTCTTAAATCAGTGGCGGAGTAATGTGCAGACGGGTCCGGACAGAGTTCATACTTCGCTAAACACTTCATCAAAGAGAACTAAATGCTGTCTTCTTCCTTGTCTTATGCTTTGTCCCGCTTCGGCGCAGGGTCGGCAGTGTTGTTAAACGGATCTGGCGCGGTTAATTTAAGGCAGTAGATCTCACCCTCTCCGCTCGGAGCCGACGTTGTGCGGCGAGCTTCCGTCACGTGCCCTATATTCTTTTCATCATAAAAACAAACCTGATGTAAACAAACACAAACTTGATGATTGGTCAGAAGCCATAGCACACGTACACTTGTGTTGTTACGCACTTAGAATTAGGTTCTACTTGCGTACTGGATATCTTATTATAAGGTTACGTTAAATGAAACTTTAAGATATGCTAATGTTTTGACAGCCATCAACGATTTTCTTAATCAAGCTTTAGCTACGTAGTTTGTATTTCAAAAATCATGTACAGTCACAATATCTGTACTGTTGTGCTCTGATTATCGCGCTGTTAATACGCAGTATGAAAATGGCAGAAGCTGCTTCCTGCTCCATAGTGAAACACGCGTGTGGAACACGGCTGAAAAGTGCCGAGAAATAGGCTGTTCTTAACGTTCTTCATTCGGCTTTGAAGTTTTCCGAAGGACTATATTTGACACAGTTGAGATACAAATACAGAATGGATATGCAGCGGACTTGGTAACATGGCAGATTGATAATGTGCTGCAATTCATGGATAGCTGATTCAAATTTCATCTTGGCCATCCTGTTTTTTTTTTTTTCATTTTAATTGAAATACTTACATCTTGAAATTGTAAAATTCATCACCATTTTTTTGTGAATAGTGCATGTCTTCTTATTTCTAATTGCAATCGGACGCGAAATTTCTGTTTTCATTTCAAATATAAATTCTTAGTTAAACATAAATTCTTAAATAAATATCAATTTTTAATTACCGATATTGCTTAAATTGAGGAAACATAACAGCTTAATTTTTAGGACAAAAATGAAAAAACAGATATAAGATGTAATCTCACACGAACCAGAGTGGTGAGTGTAGTAGAAACACGAAAAACAATTATTCTCACAGCATCTAGCGCACCATGCAAATACTGCATTTTTACATTTGTCACTGTACAGTTACAATATGAACGCAACGTGAGTGATGTGGGGCCGAGTTAAGGGATTTGTCGCGAGAAATAACAAGCCTGTTGGGCTGACACACGTACTGGAACTAACGCACGCATCTTTCCCTCATGCCACCGCCGATCGCTGGCGGGGTACAAACGGCACGTTACAAAAGAAGATGAGAAAACGAGGCGCCTGGGTGGCTTCGTTGATTCTGTTCTTGATTGACTCCTAATCAACGTAAGAGATGACAGTTCCAGAACTGAAATGTATTTCTCGGATTCTAATAAGGAAGAAGCTAAGAGACTATCAGACGACTGACTGTAATTAATACCTTCAGTGGCTTCAACACTGAATGAAACGGAGAAATCCCTGCAGTATGCTTTTGCGTCACACGAGGCTCGCTCGGAAAAATTACGCTGTGTTTAAGTTAGGAATTTTCTTCGCTCTTGTTTGTAATTAGAAAATCATGTTTGGTGAGGACGAGAGCATTTTATGCCTTTTGTCTGGTCACGTAAGAAGCAAGCGGTAGTAATGGACTTTAGCTGAATATTATTTCGTTTCTTTAAAATTTAAATGACATTCGAGGCCGGCCGAAGTGTCCGTGCGGTTAAAGGCGTTGCAGTCTGGAACCGCAAGACCGCTACGGTCGCAGGTTCGAATCCTGCCTCGGGCATGGATGTTTGTGATGTCCTTAGGTTAGTTAGGTTTAACTAGTTCTGAGTTCTAGGGGACTAATGACCTCAGCAGTTGAGTCCCATAGTGCTCAGAGCCATTTGAACCATTTTTTTGACATTCGAGGCTATATTGTTTCTCTGCTCGTCTGTTTTTACGTCTGAAGTGCAACTGCTCCCATTAATGAAGGGTACTTGCACCAGCTGCCTGGCCAGTGCTATCCAAGTTAAACGCGCCGGCAAAGCTGTTGTCCCGTATTATTGCTCAGTCTGTGTGCGTGTAACACAACACAAAACATATCCTCATGATCGTACTTGAAGGTACTGGACACAGCTTGGCTTCCGCTCTACGTGAAACCAAATCCAATGAGGCTCAAACAAAAGTGGAAGAATACATGGTGTAACGTTTACATCAGGTTTATTCTTATCGTGAACAGGGAATAGTACTCTGTGCTGGCACAAGTAAACAGTTTCACCTGCGCCTGTTTAGCTCTCTCTGATGTATAGTTGACACAGCAGCCCACTCACTATTCGATTAGAAGATACGTATGTCTTCAGCTACAGAAACGGTCGTTCACAGTGCGTGCTACGTCAGAAAACGTTTGTACAGCCTCCTTACAAGTGCTTCACTCAGTGGATTGCGATCGAATAGAAGCGAATGCTCCTGAGGAATTGGTTTCCAATTTTAAAAGTGTTGTGACTGACAATCCGCAATTTTTCACAAAATCGACTTTTTTTGTGCAAGTTTACAAGGTTGATGACTGAACAACAAAAGAAAGTTAACAATAACAGTGCCAATAAAAGTCTTCTAAGTTAGGTAACAACAGTTCGCTTCTAATTTTCCACAAAGGTACGTGGTAATACACACACACTAGTAAACGTACAATTCAGGGACGAAGACGTAATCTTCAGCCGTCGAAGTCCACGAGGTCGGCATCCGGAGTCAACTGAACTTCGGGGCTGGTTGTAGCCCCTAAATAGCTGTCTCTAGCCAATCAGGTTTTGGCGTAGTGATACTTCCTGCAGGCCGTGGCTCGAGCTCCCGCTGCAGGAAGTAGTGCTCGGAATGTCTGTTTCCATTATCTACTACGTAAACAGCCGGTGTTTACCATGGTGCTTTTGGTACACCTTGCATATAGACAACCCCGTCCTCTGTGGTGTAATATGGGTTGCCGGCCATTAGGGGCTACCTTGGCTCCGGCATAACATAAAGCAACATATAGGACGATATAAGTTGAAAAAGAACTGTAAAAATTTCGTGTACTACTGTGTGTTTATCCATTAGAGCTTAATGCTGCTGAAGAAAACCTAAATGACGTCGTAACTCCTGCGAGTTACCCAGCAGCTTCGTTTAGGACTTGGAGTTATGTTTAGTAGGAGATTTTGCCCTTAAAAGCCGGACTTCTGGTTTTAAATAGAAATAAAGTAAATTTGGCGCTTCCGATTGTTTATTATAGTCCGATGGCGGTTCGCAGAGGCCGAAGCATGGACGATGTTTGCATTGTTGCCGGTACTAAGCGAAAGGTGCGGTACGCGAATACATGTGCTTTGCGACCGAAGAAATCGTGTAGCTCTGCAAATTATGTCTCTCGCTTACTTATATAGAATTTTTCGCTTTCGACCACCGTCAACGAGGATAACTCGCATAAGTGGATTAAAACTTCACTGAACACATCGCTACGATCACGTTTAATGCGCGCATTGGCTGCAGCATTCACAGTAGAGCGCTGAGAACACTACTGAACACTCACTGGCTGTCGAAGATTCGAAGATTGCGTGACGTAGGTGCGCAAAACAAGTCTAAACTCAACCGCCGTTGTTCGTGATTCTAATTGTAATAACCAGTTACAGTCGGTTTTTCGCTAGGTCAACCTTAAAAGCGCTTAGAGCACAGACTGTAATGAGTAAACAGCCCTATTGTGATCGTAACTAAGTGTTCAGTCTTCTTACCTGATCAATCTTCATTTAAGATAACCTTATGCCAAAGTAATGTAAAACTTCCTCATTATGGAAAATAAGCAATTATGTTTCTTCTGGAACGAAAAAGAAAAGATATACAAAAACTTTGGTCATTTCACTTACGCTTTCAAAGAATTAACAATAATATGAAATTAAATGTTAATAATCCTTGTTTGAACCGACTTTATCAAGAACAATAATTTTTCTTGGCAATCATTTCATGGAACTCGTAACAGGATTATTTCAAACTGCACAAGAACAACTTCATTAGCTTGAGCCGGGCGTTAGCTTTAGATTCTCTACACCATCGCTAAAAAGCCTAAAAAAGCCAGACAGTCTGGACTCGTGTATATTTGGCCGGACACGACTGTAAAATGCCGGCCATGTCAGGCTAAAGTCAGACACCTAGTAATCCTACTCATGTTATACCCGGTAACAGTAGCAGAATGCGGAGTTACAAGGCACTTATAAACTTCTGAAGGCTTTTTCTCTGAAAGCAAACGGTGACCCGTCGAATTCTCGACATGGGAGCTCATTTGAAGACACAACTCAGGAATAATGCCCAGAGTTCCACAGGTTCTTCTCTCGCAGTCGATGAGAGCACAGATATATCCGGCTATGCTCAACTTGCTATTTCTGTACATGTTGTGGACATCAAACCATAAGTTACGGACAAGAAGCTCGAAACGGTACAACTGGTTTATACGATAACAGGGCCCATATGTGAAGCCGTATATGAGTCCCTGGACAGCATGAACTTGCCGTGGGAAAACTTTCATTCTGTGGGCACAGAGGGTTCGTCACAAGGTTTTATCTCTCACTTAGAAAATAAATTGAAGAGTGGTTTTTTCAAGAATATCTACTGTATAAACTGTTTCAGTCATTGTGTGCTAAAGCTGTGAAACTTCATCACATAATTGACTTTGTCGTGAAGTTTGTGAATTTTGTCGGTAGTCATCAGTTCATAGGGTCTCTTTGATGGATCAGCAGAAAGTAAGGCCCCTTTTTTCAGTTCGTGAGAAAACTAGTTTGTTTGCCGATATGAAAGGGGAAGAAATTTCTTGCCTCAGAGAAACAAAACGAATATGAGGTCTTGCTTATCTAGCTAATATAACGGTGCACTTAAAACTCTGAATGTATCACTAAGGGAAAAAAGTTTTGTTGATAGTAGGCTACACACGCTCGACAAATTCAGAGCGTTCAGAGGTAAGTTCGTTTATGAGAGGCAAATGGGGAACGGAAAGTTGACGTTCTTCACTCGTCTAGCTACATCAAACTAACATGTTGACATCTTCTTTGTAAACTACCGATATGTAGTTGCTCAGCTAATAATAAATTTCGAGTAATGTTTCCAAGAAATGAATTTTTTAGAGACGATACCGAAACTGTTCAGTACTCCTTTTCCAGTTCAATGGATGATGTAACACTTGCAGTGCAATTAGATATAACTGACTTACGAAATTCGACGTTGTTGAAGCTCAGATACTAGAACTGTTTAAATTCGTCTCACACGTAAAGCTACCCAAGAGATATACTTTGATTTAATTTGACTTGAATATGTTGTAGTATAGAGTGAAATAAGAGAGACATATTTTTTAAAGGTGCACATGTGGCAGTTAACGAAGTGGAACATCCCCATGAAAAAAAAAAAAAAATTCTGCATGAATACCGTTGAAACGGTGAGAGATAGTTAAAAACTCTCAAATAAAAGTACTATGCTTTTTAATGTACGCAAAATGTGCACCAAGATTTTTCGAAAAGTAATATTATTTCGAATCCTATCCCACCTCCAATTTACTTTTCATTTTCATATTTGACCAATGAAAAAACGTATAAATTCAATCATATATGATGAAGTCACATTTAAGGACGTATTTGTCAGAAATAATATAAAAATATCACTATTAATATCACTATTACATGTGGCAGATATGTGTCAGCTTCAATTCCAACTGTCATTTTCAGTTGCTTCAAAACTCTTTCCCAGATAAATATATTATAAATATATATCCTACATATATTGTACTATTACGTATACTTATTTTAATTTTAAGAAATATAAAGTGTCTTATTTCGTATTTGCGTTTTACTTTTATATTGGTGTATTTGGTGTGGTTTCAAGTTCTAACCTATTAAGATTTAATTATGTTACACTTAAAACTGTTGGTACATTATTGTATATCTGTACATTACAGGGTGTTTCAAGAAGAATCTACGTATTTCGAATGGATATATTTATTAAACTTTAAGACAAACGAATATGAAACTTTACACACATATATTTACAAACCTCTCAAGTTCAATATACAGATGTTCAATACATCCTCCATCAGCGACACATACAATATCACATCAATACTCAAATTCCTCCCATACTCGGGCAAGCATGTCCTTCGTCACTGATGTTATGGCAGTACTGATCCAGTTCTTCAACTATTCCACGTTCTGTGGGAGTGGTGGTACATAAACGAAACTCCACAGTAAGAAGTGAAAGGGTGTCAAATGCGGTGACCGTGGAGTCCGGCTGAGACATGCTAAGTTGCCAGCTCTTGGACGACAAATCCAACGGTTCGGTAGAGTTTCATTCAGATATTCACGCATTTGGTGACTCCAGTGAGGGGGTGCCCCGTCTTGTTGAAAAATGAAGTTGTCTTCGTGCAGCCTCGGAAACAACCAGTTTTGTAATATAGCGAGACACTGCTGACCGTTAACCGTGTTTCCATCAAAGAAGAATGGGCCGTAAACAGATGATCGGGGTATCGCACAAAACATATTGACTTCGGGCGAATCTCGTACATGTTCAATAGCTGCATGTGGTTCCTTTAGGCCCCAACTGCAAACATTTTGTTTGTTTACCTGACCACTAACATGGAAAGTCGCTTCATCACTAAACACGATGCGTTGTGCAAAGGGGTTACCATTGTCAATAGCAACTAGAATCTGGTTACAAAATGCCGCACGTTTGCGTTTGTCATCAGGAAACCGAGCTTGTAACAGCTTTAACTTGTACGGATTCATAACCAACCGACGTCTCCAAACACGCCAAATTGTTGTTGTAGGCAGTTGTAACTCCCGAATGGTACGACGAGTTGATTTTAAAGGACTACGTCGGAAAGCAGTTTGAATTCGTGCAACATTTTCTTCGGGAACACGAGGGCTGCCAGGACTCTTTCCTTTACATACACATCCTGTATCTAGAAACTGTCGATACCATCTGCGAATGTTCCATCCATTCGGTGGTGGTACCTCAACCTGAAACTTCGCAAACTCGAAAACACAAAATGATTTCTGCTGCGGAGTAGCGATTTTAAACATATGACTGTTACCAAGCAAAACAGAAGACAACTGACATCTAGAGGCTATTAATATCAACTATATATTCATTTCTCCAATAGCTGATTCGAGGCGCAGGGATCGATGGTTTGGACAAAATAATACTTTGTTAATAAGTATATTCTTTTTGAAACACCCTGTAATAAGGAAGCACAGAATTGTTTGTATCAAAAAAATCCTGAATGCACTTTGATTTTGAGCACCAAGCACGTCGGACGATTACAATTTCACGAAAGACGTCACAAATATGTTTACAGTTTTTAAAGCAAAAGTGAAAAAATGCCTCACATTTAGGTAGTTTCTGTTCAATGTGACCGCTCTTGTACTGTGTATCATTAAAAAGGTTGGCGAAGTTGTGAGAAAAAATCTGATTGTGAACGAGGGATTGATTTTGTAGAATATTATTTGTTAAATACCAGTGAACATCGTAAATGCATAATTAAGTCTGAAATATGTGAACGTGGGCCGAGAGAAAGCCCAGACGGGGCGCCCAACACTGGGCCTGATCGGATGTGAACTAGGCGTTCCAGCGTTCAGCGTTTCGTTCACACCCCTTGTTCCCGCTCCCTTGCCCGTGCACTTGGCTAACGTCGTTAAATTGTGACTGTCGAACGTGCTTTGTGCGCAAAATCAAGGTGTATTCAGCATTTTTTCATCCGAAGAACTCTGCAGTTTCCCATTATTGTACAAATATATATAATAACGTCATAGGGCCGGCCGCGGTGGCCGAGTGGTTCTAGGCGCTTCAGTCTGGAACCACGCGTCCACTGCGGTAGCTGGTTGGACTGCCTCGGGCATGGATGTGTGTGATGTCCGTAGGTTAGTTAGGTTTAAGTAGTTCTAAGTCTAGGGGACTGATGAAATGGTTCATATGTCTCTGAGCACAAAGGGACTTAACATCTGAGGTGATCAGTCCCCTAGAACTTAGAACTACTGAAAGCTAACTAACCTAAGGACGTCACACACATCCACTCCCGAGGCAGGATTCGATCCTGCGACCGTAGCGGTCGCTCGGTTCCAGACTGAAGCGCCTAGAACCGCTCGGCCACAGCGGCCGGCAGGACTGATGACCTCATATGTTAAGTCCCATAGTGCTTCGATCCATTTGAACCAATAACGTCACAACATTACTTTATGAACAGGTTCAATATAATTTGATTAAATCTGTAAAGATTACAACTTGAAATCAAACGAAATACACCAAATATAAAGAAACACAAATACAACAAAGAGTATTTTATATTTCGTAAAATTAAATGAATATATGTAGACTATAACTATAGAATGTATTTATCTGGGAAAGACTGATTAAACAACCCGAAATGACAATTGGAATTGAAGAACAGACATACCGGGCACATATAGAGTATTTCTAGCTAATTTTTGAGAATTGCTTCTTCAGAATACCGCTTCATCGTACATTTTGCTATTAGTAAAATTTCAAATGAAAAGCAAAACAGTAGGGGGTTGTAAGGGAGTGGTTGAGTGAGCTTCCGAGAAAAATGACCTTTTCGACAAATGAGGATGCACAGTTGCAACATACGTTAAAATTCATAGAAATTGTTTTTTTCTAATATCTTACACCATTTCAACGATATTCATTTAAAACTGTTAATCTTAGCTTTTTTCAGGAGGTCCCCCCTCCCCTTAGTGGCTGTGTGGGCACGTATAAAAAAATTTGTGTCTCTTATTTTACTCTGCACTATCCCTCGGATTGAGTTCCTTGTCAGTGCTATCAAAATACAAAGACACAAACAATCCCCAGGCTTCACAGAAATGTTGCTGGGATTACGTGCATTTTCGCGTCAACAAACTAGTGACAGGAGCTATTCTATGGAATGAACAGGTTAAAAAGCAAGGGCAATGCTTCATGATGCTATGATGAATAGTATGCTGCATAGCGCTGCAGGAAACAAGATATCTCGTGATGTAAATGCACAAGTCTTGCAAAAAATATCACAAAAAACATCAATAAATCTTTTGTTAGTTTAGCGAAGATTACTCTAATTTGTACTGATCGCCACTTACCTACAGCCGGCTCATCGCTTGCCAGCTGTTACATTTTTAAGGCTTTCGATTTTTAAATGTGACTAATTTCATGTGGATTAAAATAGAGCCGGCCAGAGTGGCCGAGCAGTTCTACGCGCTACAGTCTGGAACCGCGCGACCGCTACGGTCGCAGGTTCGAATCCTGCTTCGGGCATGGATGTGCGTGATGTCCTTAGGTTAGGTAGGTTTAAGTAGTTCTAAGTTCTAGGGGACTGATGACCACAGCAGTTAAGTCCCATAGTGCTCAGAGCCATTTGAACCATTAGAGCCATTTGATTAAAATAGAATCAGAGGGGATTTCACAAACAGCTTTGAGCAAGGATAGTTTTTGAGTGCATCTGCATTTCCTCTGGACGGCCCCTACACTAGTATATCGTCGTATCAGAGTGCCCCATACTACAGCATCCCCAGGCCCTTGGCGGGGCTCTGGCAAGTGAGAGCTCCCCAGATGAGAGGCGAGCACACCAGATGAAACAGCCTCTCACCACACTGTTACCCCCCCCCCTCGGCTTGAATAAGTGTAGCCAACTGTTGCATGTAGTGTTATTGTAGTGTTATTCATGTGAAAGTTAGTGAAAGTTTTCGAAATGTTTGCGAAACATGTAACTGGGGCTACCAGAGCTGTATACACGTGGATTAGAGTTTCCATACGTCACCGATAAACTGGGAGTGTCCCAATTTTTCACTATCTGTCCAGGTGTCCCAAAAAGGCTCAATCGGGACGCTAAATGTCCTGATTTTCAACTAAGAACATCGAAGATATATTTTCGACTGGTTCAGTATATTACTTTGCTTTAATATGCAACCCATAAGCAATCACCAGCGGCTTACGCTCATACTTTGTCTAGTTTATTTGTCTGCAGTTCCCAACGCTGTTTAACAATCACTTCATAATTGTTTAGCAACACAAGTTCTATAAAATCGTTTACCGTTGCAGTACCGGTCTTCGTTATGGCAGTGTACGAATTCTCATTGATTTGTGATGCCAAAAGGAAACCCAAGTTCTCTTTCAGTCACGAGCTCACAGAAGTATGGCCTTTCATAAAAACCGGCAACACTGATGGGGAAGCATTTTGGAAACTTTGTTCTTGTTATTTTTCAGTTGAACATGGTGGAAAAAGGGTCGTAAGTCATCATATTGAGACCCAAAAACACACACAAAGTATTCAACGATAGGCATCGTATTGTGCCTGAAAGCAGAGGAGAAGTATTTCACGATAGCCATCCAGTTAAAAATTCACTTTTTGTGTAATACCGGATACGAGAGATGAAATACTCGTTGCTACCGCTGAAATGACAACAGCATATAGAACTTTAAAACATCGCTATTCATATAAGTCACTTAATTGTGCGACGAAACTGCGTACTGTTACGTATCCCGATTCTATGACTGCTAAAAATTAAACGTGTCGCAAAAATAAAACCCACAGAAATAATCAAACATAATCGTGCTCCTCATTCTGTACTCATTTGCACTTTGAACTTGAGGAAAAAAATCCGTTTTATGGACTGGCAACTGATTGAGGGAATCACAAAGCAATGTTCCATTGTTGTTCAATATTTTGAAGCAGGTGGACCGTTAAAAGCTACAGTAATAAGGCTGGATTCTCTACAAAATGAAACGTCGGAGACTACTTGCAACTTATGCATTTCAGCACTCACAAATCTCAAAATTAATTTGAAAAACCGTGTAATATTTTGCGGCAAGAACTGCAACACGAGTTTCTGAGGGTTGAACCGTAGAGGTGAAGACGACATATACAGTTACGTTTCAACTGCTGCAGACATTTTGTCTGTAGACATGGGGTTAACTGTAGTTAAATTTTTTAACTAGTTTTCTATCTACACAGTCAGAACCTCAAGACTTGCTGACTTTCTGTGAATTTGTTGACACCAGCTATAGAGAACTGTCTTCACTGTCTAAAGCCAGACGTCTGCAGTCGAGAGATTCTTACAGCTGTTGGAGGCACTGAAGTCTTTTTCCTTGTCAGAAAGAAAACACCTTGACGGAATTTTTCTCTGCTTCTTTAAATGAGGCCTTTTTCGGCTTATTCACCATCGGTTGTCTTTCTTTTGTAAGAAAATTGCGAATACTAATATATCTGTGACTGAAGTAAAGCTCATTATTGAGAAAACAATAATTTCTCTGCAAGAGAAAGAAAACTATTGTTATGTATGAAAACTAAACAAGGAAAAAATTGAAGAATGCAGAAAGAAGCTCATTGCTGTAAACTAAACATCGAAAAATTACGTGCTAATGTAAAACAATTTTATGAAATTGCTATTACTTGTCTTAAAAATGGTATACTCATCAGTTAGGTTTTGACGTTTCTGTGCGGAGTTCTTTGATTAAGTTAGTGGGACGTGAAGATATAGGAAAGTACACTGCTTTATTTAAAACCATAATAAATTGATATTTTTATCAATCTTTGACCAATATGTGCATTTGAAAACTTTTCCGGCTTCAAAAGTTTCAGAGGCAAATTGGAATCCTATTACTTGCCCAGAAGAACTGGCTGGAATTTTTAGGAAAAACAGAGCTCCGCATTCAGAAGTAAAAATTGCTGAAGACACACCAATGTATTTTTTTCAGTTGTACCACACATTTCTCATGTTGAAAGAATTATTTAGTTAATGAGACCTCAATGGACTGAAGAACGGAATCGTTTCGATGTATCAGCAATTGAGAGCACCTACAGTGTACCTATAACTATCAAATGAGCTGTGCAGAGTTTTGTAATTATGCAAGTAAACAAAGTGATCTTTTAAAAGCTGTCATGCTCTGAGAAGTATGACTCTTCCATAAAATGATCTGTGTAAAAATCAGTTATGTAAGCAACTCGTGATGTACTACATTCTTTTCAAATAAATTTATAGAAGCGTTATGCTCAATAGTGACGCATATGTTAATTTCTCCAGGCGTTTGAAGTCCTTCCTCATCCTCGACTTATGGCTGGATTTCAGTGGATTTTGTCTCGAATTTAGTACCAACATTTATGGCATCCCTAACGTCAAGTTATGTGGGAAACCGCCTAACAACAACATCCAGGCCTGCCAACACACAGACCCTCCTCGCTAGTCCGACGGGCGGATTCAATCTAGGCCGGAGCACATCCCTACGACAGTTTGACAGGCGCGGCTATCCACGCGGCTAAATATAGACGCTGTCAAGTCAATAAAATACATGGGGATAACAGTTACGAACAACTTAAATTGAAACGATCGTACAGATAATGTTGTTGAGGAGGCGAACAAAAAACTGCGTCTTATTCGCAGAACACTCTTAGAAGATGCCACAAACCCACTAAAGACACTACCGACTACACATTTGTCCGTCCTCTGCTAGAATATTGCAGTTTGGTGTAGGATGTTTACCAGATAGGATTCACGAGGCTCATCGAAAAAGTTCAAGGGAGGTCAGCTCGTCTTGTACTGTAGCGAAATAGGGGAGAGAATATCACGGATATGATATTTGAGCTGGGATGGAAATCATTAAAACAAAGGCGCTCCCCAATGCGGTTAGACCTTTAAAAAATTTTAATCTCCAACTTTCTTCTCTCAATGCCAAAAATATTTTGTTGACAGACGTTAATGCAGTGTCTATAGTTGACAGTGTCTGTAAACTTTACAAAATGGTTCAAATGGCTCTAAGCACTATGGGACTTAACATCTGAGGTCATCAGTCCCCTAGACTTAGTACTACTTCAACGTAACTAACCTAAGGACGTCACACACATCCCTGCCCTAGACAGGATTCGAACCTGCGACCTTAGTAGCAGCGCGGTCCCGGACTGAAGCGCCTAGAACCGCTCGGCTACAAGGGCCGGCAAAGTTTACAGATACATTCAAATACAGACGGTTCACTTGTGTATTTCATGCCAAAGCAATACAACATGACGATAAAACTAATTAAGTCTCTCCCTGTGTGGGAATCACATAATTGTGCGAGTGCTGTGCGAAGCAGACGCTGCTATATATGGAAGCTCAAGTCTCTGCGTTAAACGAGGTCGGATAGCCGAAGCGATGCCTGCACGTTAGTTCAGTGTGTTCGGTCAGAGGACTTACTGCCATCTGTAATGAAAAAAGAAGCTGAGTGAAGCATTCAAAGGTCTACTTGTGCAGGTGCCATGTGACGTCCGTCCAGTCGAAAAAAAAAGCCGGTTAAGGCGACCGCTAGCACACAGTGGAGATGCAGGGTGACTCCCGGACAGCACAAATTTTCATTTGTTTCCAGTAAATTGTATAGCTTTGATGATACCGTATTCACAGTTCGGTGATACATTTCACGATATTTTGTTGACGTCCATCTACAAAGAGAAAAATGATCATCGTAATAATGTAGGAGAAATCAGAGCTAACAAGGAGAGAATTAAGTGTTCGTTTTTTTCCGCACGCTGTTCAAGAGTGGAGGGAAATGGTGTGGAAGTGGTCCGATGAGCCTCTGCCAGGCACTTAAGTGTGAGTCGCAGAATAATTGGATGGAGGCGTAACAGAAGGTTGATGTGAGCTACCGTCTTTCGGATAGGTCATCACCTCATCTGAATCAAATTGATTGATATATCAACGCAGACTGCAGACGTGTCGGCGAAGAGTGGTGCACCATTCACAGACATGTGACACGGCGTAATGCCAATGGTCGTAAATAGATCCTGCGCCCTGACAATGATGTCATGACTACGGGTTTCAAATTGGATAGGTATTGCTTCTGTCAGTGAATGCAGATGGTGAAGATACTACTATAGTACAATTTTTTTTCTTTCTCTTTGCTTTTCACATCAAAGAGAACTGAGTTAGTACAGATTTTGTGACATTCTATATACGTTTTTTAATTTCCATAAAAAGGCACTGTTACTTTTCATTTTCTGATGTTGTGTGCTTAAAGTAATGCTACGCGCATTGTAGTTGCGTGTTAATGTAACATGGCAATATCGCTTAGGAGTGTGAAGTATTGTCGTCCACGTAGTATTAAGCGACCGACGAGCCCCGAAAGAATTACACGAATTGGACAGCAATTGCTAGGTGTGATGGGCATGTACAGACATACAGATGATTACAGTTTCGGAAAAATTGAATGATATTGTGCAAGTCAGTAACTCGGTGGTAGTCTCCTGGCCGTTATGCAAGCCGTTATTCGGCTTGGCGTTAACTGATGGAGTTGTTGGATGTCATTCTGAGGGTTATCGTGGCAAATTCTGTCTGGGGTGCCATTTCTTATTATAGCAGAATCCCTTTGGTTGTCATCCGCGGAACTCGCCCAGCACTGCGGCACTTCGACGGTATTTTACGCCCCGTTTTGTTGCCCTTCGTCGCAAGCCAGCCTGGGCGTACATTTCAGCAAGACAATGTCCACCCACACACGGCGAGAGTTTCTACTGCTTGTTTTGTATCCCGCCTGGAAGGCGGCGAGTGGGTCTGCTCCTGAAAACTGAAGGGTGGGCCGAATGTAGGATACTGGGAGGAGCAGGTGCGGTAGACACACTTGGTACCGCAAATAAACGTGGTTTTACTAACTTTGGCTGAGATGAGCACTTAGGTGCGAAGCCGTACATCAATCAAACATCGCTTAGAAGGTACAAAGGAAAAATCTGTAGTGGCTTGCCAGCTATGAAATAGAAACGATGTTGGCTGGTCGTCTCCTCGGAATCAAATGGGCTGAATCCGGAGCGGAGCTGCACAGCGCCGGCTAGAGGGCGCTGTCTTCGGTGTCGTAGTGCCAACTAGCAGAGCGCACCTACGTTGTGGCATGGTAGCTATCGATACCATAGCTTGTCTTCTGGCTTGCCAAACTCTACCTTGGCCAGCAAGGTCGTCGGATCTCCCCACCTGAGAACGTTCGGAGGGCCCTCCAACCAGCTCGGGATTTTGACTATTTAACACTCCTGTTGGAAAGAATTTGGCACGATATCCTTGAGGAGCACATCCAACGATTCTGCCAACCATTGCAAAGCCGAATAACTGCTTGTAAAGGGCGAGAGGTGGATTAACGTGTTACTGACTTGCTCAGTTTGTGAAGTTCTTCTCTCGAATAAATCATCCATTTTTTCTGAAACTGTCATTGTTTGTTTGTCTGTTTATGAATCTCACTTATATCGATCTCCGTCCAGTTAGGATAATACCTCCAGGGTGAGTAATGTGTTTACAGATTTGACTGCTTCTGATGAACGTTGTGATATGTGAACTTATGTACCTATAGAACAACGTGATTTTGTTACAAACTATTATTTCAGAAAGTAATATTCTGAAAGCTACGATGTTAGAGTAGCGGAGTTACGTGACTGGTGAATGGCTGTTATCGGTGCACAGTGTGGACTGAGAACTTAATACACGTGTGGATCAAAGTGAGTTTTTCTACCAACCGTTACCTCATATAGTATTAATGAAAGCTACGACTTGCGGGCACTGGAGTAACGTGTTTATCTTGTGAACTGCTTTCGGGATGTGGCGCGGTCTTCACCGCGTAAATTTACGGTAGTCCTTCTCACCATAAACAAAACGTTCGAATAACGGTGAGAAATGGTTAAAAATGACGTGAATAGCGTAATTTTTCTTTTTTGGAGCACGTTTGATCTACATTCTTCAGTCAGTGGGGACACTGTAAATGACGCACATTTACGTACAAGTGGCCATTTTAAGAAGACAATTACAAAGGCAATTACGAATAAGCACTACACTAAAATTTGTGCAACGTCGATGTGGGATGACGACTGTCCATTCCCAAGAAACAAAACTGAAGGGAATAAAAGTCAGGACGATTTTTGTAGAATAAATTTATAATATCACCTGTATCTCTCATACTTATATCAATAATATTGTAACTACATACATGTTCTTTGTATCTATGGTCGTTATTAAATAAGCGCCGAACGTGTTGCATTTCCCCCTCCTTTTGCCCTACCTCAGGAGAAGACACTAGTGTAAGTTTTTTCCGCTCAGACCAACACCATTTGTTATTATCTGCTACTCTGACAGCGTTTCAGCTAAGTAATATTGTAACTGTAATTTTTTCACACAGATAAGTAATCCCATTGTAGATGAAGTTGTTTTATTCTCCAGCTACTGGGTGTTGTGTGATGTCCTTAGGTTAGTTAGGTTTAAGTAGTTCTAAGTTCTAGGGAATTGATGACCATAGATGTTAAGTCCTATAGAGCTCAGAGCCATTTTTTATTCTCCAGCTATGTATACGATGTTCTTTAATGAATAATAGCATGTATTCCCTGGCGGTCAAAAGTGTTAAGCGTTACTATTTGTTTAAATCAATCATATCAAAATTAACGGTCTCAGAAAATACGTTTCTGTGATATCGACATTGCTACTAATACATGAAGATAGCTTTAAGTAAATATTATCTACGTTGCTTGACAGCTGATATTGTTAGAAATGTATGCAGCGTCTACACATTGTGATAACTCTGAAAGTACTGAGAGAAAAAAATCTTTATCTCATTAACAAATATGTATTCAAATGACTAAGGAAAAGGGATACTTCACCGACAGCCAATTTTTCCTTCATCGGACATTACGACTCGTAAATTACTGTCGGTAAGACTTATCTAAAGAACATGCAATTTTTTTGCTGAAATCACTTTTATGAAATTTAGAAACTAAACTTTCGACGACTGTACCATGAATTTGGTGACAGAGCAGGGTACGTTAGACAATGTTTTGGTCTAGAGAATCTTCGATTTGTACAGTTTCAACAGTGTAATAAAATGTTACATCAAAACATTTGCGATGTTTGTCAGAACATCTCACGAGCGGATTACAAGGGCCCATCCGAGAAATGATCAGTAAACACCCTGACAGTCAACGGAAAGATGTAAATCAGCCATACCAACCTCATCTTAACAACGTGAGGAATCAGGCTACAGTTATAATTGCTAAAAGAAGAGTATGATAATTGGGTACCGATTACGTGTTTCTGTGGTATCTCCCTGAAATTATTTGATTAAGTATAGACGGCGTGAAGAGGGACAACACACAGGAGAAGTGGGGGACGCAGCCACCAATTCCTACGATAACTGAAATGTAAACTAGAAATAAGTAGCAATAACAAGTGCACAGAACAACATTCATTAGCAGGATGTGACTTAGTAATTCTCGGATGTCAGACCGCATTGTGACCGTCGCCGTTGGATGAGCCCAGATGATCACGAAACTTATGGCTAACCAGTGTAATGACTGGCGTTTACAACAATATGTTGTATTGATAAGTGGTGACTGCCTAGCGACAAATAAAAATTTTTGACGCACCGGGACTCGAACCCACATTTCAGGAATAAGTTGCAGTATTTGAAACAGTAGCTAATCATCAAAAATAAATGCATAAATGTGTTGTGTTAAGAAAAGTAGGTAGTAAATGAAGACAGTTCACATTTAACTCAATTAAAGCAATACGCAGTGGTGTATTATAGACATAAAAACCTCATCATTTTGCAGAAGCTCTTCCAATTAGTATATTATCAAAAAATCACTGCATGAGGCGCAAAGTGATTACAAAAGGAAGAGGACTTTAGCATTATTACTGCCATAGGGCACTATAAATTGTGGGGATACGGAATGGAATCGTCACGTAGGCTCAGTTTTACATAAAATAGGAGGCACATCAGTTCACTAGTAGGATACTAGGAAAATGCAAGTCGTATTTGTTTGACCTGAGGAAGAGCTACTAATAAACTTGAAGTGGCAAAAAGTAAGACATCAACAATCCCACGAAGACCTAATTGTAAGGTTTTAAGAACCAGTACTATATAAGGAATCTAGGGAGAAACTACCGCTCCTTGTGTATACATCCCATACGGACCGTCCTGATGTCTTTAGTCTAATTACAGCATTCACGGAGACATTTAAGTAATCATTTTTCCCGCATTCCATACACGAATGGAACAGGTATTTCACAGAGACGTGCGGAGAAATGACGCAGATGTAGATGTGGGTGCACAGTGCACAGTAAAAGGTGTAAGAGTGTCACTGATGTGGCAAGTAGAATTATTCTCAAACAACCTAACAGGCAAAGATAATCAGTTCGTTGACTTGGGACATGACTTACTCTTCACAGGTAGAAAAACAGAAAATACAAAGTAAAGTAAAATACGACACAGTGGCGTCTCTGGAGAGACCATATCATACGCATGATTTCTTTTACTTTTTAAGATTTATTCCTGTGACAGTCATAGATTTTAGTCATACAGTGACACGTTTTACTGCAACCTGCTATCATCTGGAGTTCTATACACAATAAAATGATATTAAACAAAAATAACAAACGAACTACTAAATTAAAAGTGTTCAATGATTTTTGTATGCCTGTGGCTAAGAACATTCGAATAGTACCTTAATCAATATTACAATAGATGCATCTATTAGTGCCTAATCCTTAACCTCTTCTTCCCATCGTGCTACATTTCATTTGTGGGTCTTCCTTAGCATGAATTAGAACTTAGCTTAACGACAAGTGGAGAAAACTCGTGACAATTGAATCTTAATAATTTCACGATGATAAGTGGGTTCATTGGTTACAGACCATCTTCATATCAATAGTAGTTGCGCAGCAGTCAGTCAGTTTCAGCACAAGAGTAGCAACAAATTAGTAACATTGTATTAGAAGCAGCATGTATTAAACAATGGAAGTATTTGATGTACAACCATCATGTATCAGATACTTACACGTTGCTGTATGGAAAGTAAAACGTAAGAAAAGGAGGGTTAGCATCTGAAAAGGATCACAAATAAAATATTTATTGAAACTATCTAAGGAAAAAATTATGTATGAGAAATTTATATAATACACTAAGGGGAGTTTGGATTTAGTCCTTGGTATTCGTTATAAAGTCAGTCACTGTGTCACCTCGTCTGATAATGGATCGTACCTGGCTTCTACTGTGTCCCCGAAGTGTTGACCTGCACTGACGGAAGTCCACCGCCCAGGGAGAACCCCAGCAGACGAGAACCACGGGGCAACGCTGCGTCCAGACGAACGTTTTTGTGTGCCGGCGGTGTTCTTCTGTTATTAAGTACCCCGCTGGACGATTTTGTGTCCTTGCAGCTTGATATCAATTACAGCTACGCATGTGAAAAACTTTCTAAGTACCGTGCTTTGTTGAGGGCAGACAAGCAGAGACTACGATGGAGCGGATATGAATTATTAAATGACGCTTGTTATGAACGGTTCGAGAGCACTGTGTTGTTTCCCAGATCTTCTTTCCGTCCAAATGTCAACGACAGAGTGAATGAATCTGTAAACTGCCGAGTGCCTGGAAAGCTAATGAACTGAGGACAGATTTCTATTTCCTCCCTAATTTAGTGCTCGTACCACGTTTATCCAGAATCTCATACAGTTTTCATTTACTGTGGGGAGTGACACGTAACCAACTCTGCTGTAGAATCTGGCTGCTACGACACGTATGTAATTTATTTAAATGGGAAACAAAATGTGTCGCTCTCGACTATCGAATTGTGCTATTCGTCGTTTCTGCTTTATTTTCAGCTCTCATGTGCGGGGCGTATATCTAAGGGACAATTTCTACCGGTCAGAAAAAAACTGTCCAGGTAATTTTTGTAAGTCTGACACGAAATAAGTTACTCATCCATCTTAAAGTAGGAGAAGAGTTCCTTCTTCTCTTGCCAAAGACAGAGACATTTCAATAAAAAATTTTCTCAGTAAGTCACGTTATGAACAGCAGTGACTACTAACAAGGGAACCTCCCCATCGCACCCCCCTCAGATTTAGTTATAAGTTGGCACAGGGATAGGCCTTGAAAAACTGTACACAGATCAATCGAGAAAACAGGAAGAAGTTGTGTGGAACTACGAAAAAAATAAGCAAAATATACAAACTGGCCGGCCGCGGTGGTCTAGCGGTTCTGGCGCTGCAGTCCGGAACCGCGGGACTGCTACGGTCGCAGGTTCGAATCCTGCCTCGGGCATGGGTGTGTGTGATGTCCTTAGGTTAGTTAGGTTTAAGTAGTTCTAAGTTCTAGGGGACTTATGACCTAAGATGTTGAGTCCCATAGTGCTCAGAGCCATTTGAACCATACAAACTGAGTAGTCCATGCGCAAGCTATGCAACATCAAGGAGCGTGTTAGTTCACGAGCGCCGTGGTCCCGTGGTTAGCGTGAGCAGCTGCAGAACGACAGGTCCTGGGTTCAAGTCTTCTCTCGAGTGAAAAGTTTAATTTTTTATTTTCAGACAATTATCAAAGTACAGGCACTCACACATAATCAACTTCGCTCCCCAAAATTCCAGAACATATTCAGATTTGCTTGGACATATGCAGGATTTGACGGTCTACACACGGAAACATTTGAAAACGTAAAAAACATATGTTTTGACAGAGCACAGGGAAAACTGTGCGACTGTGAAACTGTTGCATTCATTTGATGCAGTTTATGTGACAAATTCTTATGTTTTCATCACTTTTTTGGGAGTGATTATCACATCCACAAGAAACCTAAATCGGGTAAGGTAGAAGAATCTTTTTACCCATTCGCCAAGTGTGCAAGTTAGGTGGGTCGACAACATATTCCTGTCATGTGACGCACATGGCGTCACCAGTGTCGTAAAGAATATATCAGACGTGTTTTCCTGTGGAGGAATCGGTTGACCTATGACCTTGCGATCAAATGTTTTCGGTTCCTATTGGAGAGGCACGTCCTTTCGTCTACTAATCGCACGGTTTTACGGTGCGGTCGCAAAACACAGACACTAAACTTATTACAGTGAACAGAGACGTCAATGAATGAACGGACAGATCATAACTTTGCGAAAATAAAGAAAGTAAAATTTCCACTCGAGGCAGGACTCGAACCAAGGACCTTTCACTCCGCAGTTGCTCACTCTAACCGCGAAACCACGGCGCTCGTCGGCTAACATTGTCCTTTATGTTGCATATCTTCCCCATGGGCTACTCAGTTTGTATATTTTGCTTATTTTTTTCATAGTTCCAGACAACTTCTTCCTGTTTTCTCGATTGATCTGTGTTCAGTTTTTCAAGGCCTATCCACTGTGACAATTTATAACTAAATCTGAGGGGGGTGCGATGGGGAGGTTTCCTTGTAAGAAATTCTGCATGACTTGAATACCCCGGCGATAAACAAAGAGCTCCAAAGACAATGAATACAAGTTAGTCCCTTTTTTGTCAAAATGCCGCTAAATCTTGCCTTATCATAGGTCATACTTTTATGAAACAATTCATCCTCAAAAGTAAACCGTGAGGCGGGATACATCCGAACACTGAAGCGAATAACGAGGTCATTATTCGATGAGAAATGATCAATGAGCTTTACAAGATTCTTACGTCAGAATAAGGAAGCAATAGGCAAATAAATCTGGAAGTGGTTCTGTATTGTAATAAAGAATAAATAACAAGATAGGATATTACGTTTCCAGTCGTTATACGGCCTAAAAATTCGCCCTCAGTCTTTCTGAAGTGGCCTCTGAAACAGCAGAGAAATGCGTGTACTATTACATTCATTACATTGAAAGTGAGAAGGGTAAGGATAACAAAATCATTACTGAAAGTGATCTATATTTGAAGAAACTAATAATTTTTTAATTGCTGCTCTTACTAGGAAAATGGTTCAAATGGCTCTGAGCACTATGGGACTCAACTGCTGAGGTCATTAGTCCCCTAGAACTTAGAACTAGTTAAACCTAACTAACCTAAGGACAGCACAAACATCCATGCCCGAGGCAGGATTCGAACCTGCGACCGTAGCGGTCTTGCAGTTCCAGACTGCAGCGCCTTTAACCGCACGGCCACTTCGGCCGGCTCTTACTAGGAACATCTCGTAGAGCAGCTTCACAAGAAAATTCATTGCAGAATTGAATCCAAACAATTACGATATTTGATAATGTGAATAACAGAAATATAGAAAATCTAGTAGGTGATAGTGAAACATAAATCTTAGCTATGTAAATAAAAGTATCTGTCTAAATTGTATCAGCCCACAGGGAATAAAGTCACACCAACGAAGTCAAAGCAAATGTCTGGACAGAAAAATAGTAAAAACTGCTTTAACTGAAGTAGAGTCTTCTTGTTTCCTGTGCGTTTCCGTTTTTATGCGTAAAACTTTTTCGTGTGTTGAAGCATTTTTTTCATCAGTCATTCAGTTGATTTCATGTCATCTGCATTTCTTCCTGTCGTAGCAGAAACCTTTCTCTACGTACACTATACGTGTCTGTTACTGCCAACATACTCTATAATCTGTTTTACAAATATTGATCAATTCCACGTAGACTCAGTTTAAATATATTCAGGTGCCTTATCTAATGTTCCAGTATTTCGTCACATCTCCTGGTCGTCTGTTCTTTCTAATACTTCATTTAATATTATTTTTTTTCGTTATTTGTTTTTAACACCTTTCCATATCAGTCTATTCGAAATATTCCCATTTCAGCGTTCCAGTTTCCTGCAGTATACGTTTCACTGACAAACACTGCTGTGCTCTAGATGTATTGCTTAATATGCGTTTTCATCAGTTTCATATAAATTTTTAAGACAATTATATATCTTATTACTATGGAAAGAATTTTTCGCCTGCTCCAATTTACTGCCGAAATCCCCTGCGCTCTATCCGTTTTGTGTTTTCTTATTTCCTAGAGAGCAGAAGTCTTCCATTTATTTCTGTATGTAATCCAGAACATACATGATTCAGAGATTAATAATGTCCTTTTCACAACACATTAGCTTGCCCATCTTTGCTACGTTTATTCTTCATACAAGATGTGATGATACTAAGTCATAAACCCGGCATTGTCCCTGCATTCCTCTTCCCAGCTTTATATCTGACACTAAAACAAAAAATTAAGTGCATTTGTAGTGAAGTACCGGAAAAGTTTAATTTCCTTGTGTTCGTAAAAACATAATATCCATAGTGTGCAAATATATACGTACAATAAACAGACTGCCAAACACGAACCCCCACTGTTTTTGTACGCTGACGCAGTTGCTTCGCGTTTCTGCTAGGCGATTTTGTAAACATCTCTATGACAACGCCTCTTCATAGCTCTATAGACAGCAATCACTTTCGTCTACAGCCGTTTCTACTACGCAGTTGAAAGCTGTTAAAAGAGTTGCCACGTGTCAGGTATTTCCTGCGGGAGTGTCTTAGTGGTAAAGAACAAATACATTACGCCATCATGCTTGTTGAGACATTTTTTCACGTGTCTTAGTGTTTATGACGTCATAGCTCTTGATATATTTGTGTAGGTACATTCAGCGGCATATTCGAACACTGTCTGCAAAATGTGTTGCGAATAGAATCCGTAGAAAAGAATTAGTAAATTGAAACTCCATGCACAGTGAGGCAGTTTTCATGCACCTGTGTTGCGAGAGAGAGAGAGAGAGAGAGAGAGAGAGAGAGAGAGAGAGACAGAGAGAGAGAGAGAGAGAATCATGGCGTAATCACAGTTTTTAAATGAATTAATTTTATTACAGTCATTATCACATATGACACACACATTAGAATTTTACAATAGTCATAATGAAAGTTTCGTGATGTCAACACAACTTCAGCGTTCGTCGTTGAAGCAATACCTTGATGGAGATGCGTCAGTGCCAGTCCATTTACACGATCTTTTGTCACCCTGCTGAGAAGATATGCCTTCAGACGACGTAGGATTGAGAAAGATTTCTGCGCAGAGCTAGTTGTTACAAGAAATGTGTGCAGAAACTGACACAAGACTCCAGTATTAGGCAGCACCGTTGATATTTTTGAGATTTTTCCGTGTTTTCGTCACTAAAAAGCTACAAAACGCACCCCTAAAGTTTTGTGACAGCCATATTTTTTAGACATTCGATTCTTTGCAGCAGAGTTGTTGGGAATCTTAATGACACTTCATTTAAAAAATTATCGAGAAAAGGTACGAACACTGCCAGACGGTAATACTTTTCTACACTAAAAATTGGGTCTGTTGGTCTGTTCAAAGCATAGATGTACACCGCTGGGTAAACAGTGAGCCACCTGTAAACATTTCCGAAATTTCTCCATCGATGAGTAATAGTGTCTGTTTATTTATAAGTTCAGTAAGCTTCTACTCGCGGCTTCGTTCACGTGTCGGAAGTTTTGTTATGATTAGTGAGTATCGAAGAAGCACAGCTTACTATGTGCGTCGTCCCCTCATCGCGCGAAGGCAGGTGTTATAGGTGTCTGTATGTACATGGCATCACAGCACCGACATGAATGCATTGATTTCAATCAAGATGTTTTATTTATTTGAAGGCTAGTTTAATCATAACTGTCGTGTAACATGTTTCATGAAAGTTCGTTCGGCCGTTTAAAGGTACTCAGCTATATAAAGAGAGTTCCAACAGCAACGTGCTGCCTTATCAGCATGTCATGCATAATTTAATGTCGTACTACTATACAGATCTCAAAAGTATCTACAAGAAATTCCGCGAGAGCTTATGTTAACTTTTGTAGTTCCACATAATCACCATTTATGTGATGTCTTTCGTATTCGCTGTGCCAGCTGCAGTCAAAAGACTAAGCAAAGGCTCTCGTGGATTTGTCGGAAAATTTGAGATCCACAATTCAGAACTTTCAAATTTGACGTTGTTCTTACCGTCTGCACGTGTTATGAAACAGTGAACTGCCGACAAAGAATTGTTGCCTTATATATTATTATCGACATTATCACTTCTCACTAATGATTTATTTATTTTTTAAGTAGCCTATCTTCCTTCTCAGGGTTAAAACTATTTCTACACGAAACAATATCAAATTCGATTCATTGGTTCCGCCGTGAAAAGGTGACACAGACAGAGCTACTTCCACTTTTATATTGGTACCTTACGGATCACTCACTATACATTTCAACAACTGAAGTGCTGTATCATGTCCGAAATACGCTGGCTCCTGATAAAACACCGAACAGGAAACAAGATCCTATTTGCCAACAAGAGGAGCTTAGTCGAAATGGTAAGATACATAGAATAACTGAATGTCAGGAGCCTGACGATGATGGAAAATCGAAACGTGGCTATACCATTTCTTACTAACTAGGAAAATAATCCAGAGAGATGAAATATTTACCGAAAATATCTGAATGTGTGACTTGATCGCAGCTTCAGAAATTTACAAATTATTTTTACTTGCATGGCGAGGAAGACCTACACAAGAGCTCATTTATTTGTTACACAATCACGAAACAATAATTGTGACAAAAAAGAAATAAGAAAGCATAACGCAACAAGTAACTTGTTTTTGAATCATCAGTCTCCTGACTGCTTTGAGGTGGCCAGCCACGAATTCCTCTCCAGTGCTAGCCTTTTCATCTCAGTTACTTGCAACCTACGTCCTCAATTATTTGCTGGATGTATTCCAATCTCTGTCTTCCTCTACAACTTTTGCCCTTTACAGTTCTCCCTAGAATGGTGGAAGCTATTTCTTGATGTCTTGATAGATGTCCTATCACCCTGTCCGTTATTCTTGTCAGTGTTTTCCATACATTCCTTTAATCGCTGATTCTGTGGAGAACCTTCTCACTCCTTACCTTATCAGTCCACCTAATTTTCAACATTCATCTACAACACTACATTTCAAATGCTTCGATTCTCTACAGTTAACCGCGCGAGGTGGTGCAATGGTTAGCACCCTATACTTGCATTCGGGAGGACGACGGTTCAAACCCCCGTCCGGCCATTCTCATTTAGGTTTCCCGTTATTTCCCCAAATCACTTGAGGCAAATGTCAGGATGGTTCCTTTCAAAGGGCACAGTCGACTTCTTTCTCCAGCCTTCTCTTGTCCGATAGGACCGATGACCCTGGTGTTTGGTCCCCTCCCACCAAATGAACCAACCAACCAGTATCTCCTGTTCCAGTTTTCCCACGGCACATTTTCACTACCATGCAATGCTGTGCTCCAGAGGTACAGCCTTCTTCTTCAAATTAAGGCCTATGTTTGACACAAGTAGGCTTCTTAGCTAGGAACGCCCTTTTTGCCAGTACTAGTGTGCTTTTGATGTCCTCCTTGCTCCGTTTCTGCCTAGGTAGCACAATTCCTTAACATCGTCTGCTTCGTCATCACCAATTCTGATTTTAAGTTTCTCGTTGTTCTCATTTCTCATACTTCTCATTACTTGCGACTTTCTTCGATTTCCTCTTAATCCACTCTAATGGATCCCTCTTGGTTCTTGTAAATGTTGTATATTACCCTTCTTCCGCTATAGGTTACCCCTAATTTTCTCAGAAATTCGAACATCTTGCCCGATTTGACATTGTGGAACGCTTTCTCCAGGTCGACAGAACACCAGATCCTGTAATTCTTCGTCACTTTCACTGTCGACAGCCATGTAATCAGCGACTCTTAACTTCGATATCCTTTCACCTTGAATTTTAATTCCACTCTTGAGCCATTCTTTTATTTCCGTCATTGCTTTTTTGATGTATAGGTTCAACAGTAGGGGTGAAAGACTACAACATACGCCGTAGATTGCTACACGGCCACGGTGGCGCGCCGAGTAGTCACGTGTTCGATATGTCTGAGGAATAAAACGTTGCGAATGGGGTTTTCAATTAGAAGTTATGAAGTACTGGTCTGTCCTACTGTTGCAGCGTGGAGGTGGTGCTGTTGAATATTCAAGACCCATTGAGTATCGTGTCGTAAATTACGATTGTTTTACCAATTTATATTCCTATGATTACAGCGCCATCAGTGGCGGAACGAATAAGATTCTTCGGACTAAATGTTCATAGATTTTTCGGTAAAATCGTAGTTTGTAATAAAAAACATGGGTTCCCACTGATGATTTCAAAGTTATCCAGCCCCACCGCCCCGCCAACCACACATTATTATTTAATAAACGGGCACAAGCAAAGATGAAATCACTAGTAGGATTAATAAACGACCAGCTGTGACAATAACGATGAACACTGTTTCGTGGAACAGAAACGATAAGAACAACGACAAAGAAGAGGGTGTAGCTTTCTACAGAGCAGATGACTGGGACGTTATCGAAAATAATAAGGATGAACTACTTGTTACTGAGATGGATTAGTTAATTCGGAGTTCAGGCTATACTAGGATGGATAGGGTATGAAATGGCGTAATCCGACATACGATGACTATGGATAGAGATATCCGTAACGACATCCAAGAAAAACAGCTGATGTCGTTTGGACATGAATGAAGATAGGATACCAAATACGATACTACGACGATATCAACCCAGCGGAAGGAAAGGAGTTATCCACGACGCAACTGGCCACGTGACATGGAGGAGGCAATGCAAGCAAGAAATATGAATGTTGAGGTAAATCAAGCTCAGAAGAACATGGTGACTGGGGGTGGAGAAGGGGCGCCAGCCTTAGGCAACCCGAAACAAGAAGAAGAAGAAGTATGATGTCGCAGTTTTGCACGCATCTCATTGTTTGTGACGTCATATCTCCTGAACAATGACAGGTAGTTTTTACTAACCCCCACAGCGGTTGTTACCTGACAGCGAGGGATGTGTTTATCAAGTTTTGTTAAAATCTGTACAGTAGTTCAGGAGAACGCGTGGAAATACACACACACGCACATACATACATACATACATTTCTATGCTATGTACGGATTCCTCCCATTCAAAACATGTGACTTCTTACAAACGTCTTAGAATTGCAACCTGTGCCACTAACGTCACAATTTCTGCTTTTAACTTCAACTCTGGTTGAGACCATTTCATTTTCGCAGCTTTTTTTCTAGATTACTCACTCGTCCACGTATTCATCTTATCCATACGGCCAAAGTAGAACTGCTACTACGCTACGTTTTATTTAACTGAGGGAAATCAAGTCATCATCCAATAGCTCTTTTCTTTTTCACTGTGTTATTTCGTATATTATTAAAAGTATCAACTTAAATTACGATATCTCAAATTATTACACCTGTTGCTGTCACATTGAGTGGTAAGTCTCATATCATATTTTAGACGGCAGATCAAATAAGTCTGTCAATTCCAAGGGTCACATTGGTTACAGAAACTCCGCAGGTTTCTCGTCGGCTCATTCTAACTTACGTGATCTGAGAATATACTGACTTAATCATTAGGTCACCACCGACTCCAAATTGAAATGACCTTATGTCCTGCCATCTATGTGTTCTTTCTCCCTTTCTCGCCAGTATCAAATTGGCTATCTCTATGTACCTTTATCTCTGGAACTTTGGCAGCTAGAAATCTGAAATTTTAACAGCTGTTTTCAACATGCATTTTCATCTCACTGAACTATAATCAATGTTCCTTTTTGTAGGTACAAAATTATTGAATTTTTTGTCATTAAGTAATTTTTAAGTGAGAAAATTTCATATTGCTCCCTCCGATTTTGAGAATGATACTAGTTGAGTGGCGTATTTTATTATGTTTTACAGCACTTCTGAAAACTTATGATATGTACATAGCACTTATAATGTAAAATTGAAGAAAATGCTATCAAACTCTGGTTTTACAGACTAACGTATCCAGGAGAGTACTCCAGGTCATCTTCTGGAGGCACTGCTGCTACTAAATTAAGCAGTATACTGTGCTTTGTGTATTATCTCTTTGTCCAGATGCTGAAGACATTTGATGTTAATTACGCCAGGAACGATTCCAAGTTTGTACAGAGTCTTTAATCTAGCCAGATGACAATCAGCAAATGAGATAAATGTGCCACTGACCACTAATTTCAAAGTTTTTCATCCTTAGGTTGCGAAACGACTCGTTTTATTCGTGGTATAACCGCAAAGACGTTTCCGGAGACGATAAGGATTAGCCATGTGTCTATATGTGGTTTTAGTTACTTCCGCAGTAGCCAGTGAGATGGAACTCCTACGGTTTGAACTTTATTTTGTTTGGAGCTCTAGTGAGCACCGTATGGACAAGCAAAGTGGAAATCGTTATTATCAGTCGGTGGTCGGTATAAATTTGTTTCCCGTACGGCTTGCCTCACTTCCTGCAAATTATGTACGTTATCATATATGTTATTGCCGTATAGAAATTCTGCTGAAGTTCGTTTATAATTGTATCTGATAATAACATAATAATATTTTTATCATCAAAATTCAAAACAATGAATCCAAGAAAAAAGCTGAATGTAGAACCAGTTTGTAGCTATGGAAATAGTACCAAGAGAAATATCAACGCTTGTACTACAAATAACTGAAATGTACAACATTTTACATCTCCCGCTAGCGGGTATCCGAAGGTTTTGAATACGAACATACTAAAAGTTAGGTATATTTCTTTGGTGTGTATATAGTTTTGAAAAATGAAAAATAAACAATTCTAAGTACAAAATTTTCAAGATTTTGAGCAGAAAAATTCAAATAATTTTATAGGCATATAAATGAAAATATAATTATTTACCATTTTACAACATATCGAGTCCCGTTGTAGAGATAAACAATGGCGTTTATTAGGTTCCCACTTTTAGATATCACTTTTAAGGATCTCTGTGTCGGATAATGTGTTCAGAAGTACTTCGCAATACTGTCTGTATCCCCTGCAATGAGTCCATAGAAGAACCAGTCTATAGTCGGCAGGTTAAAATCGCCTCCAACTAATACAGAATGATACGGGTATTTTCACGCTAGTGACCGTGGACTTGTTTGAATAAGTCTAAAACTGTCACAGTGGAACATCAAACAATTAACGTTATTTCACCTAGACCTCTTCAACTCGTCCAAATAACTTCAGCTAGACTGAAATTCGACCTCAGTAGAGGCAATATTTTCGTCGATAGCTGTGAACATTCCCACTGCTATGGCTTATAATCTGTCTTCCCGTATACGTTCCACTAATCGCCAAATATCTCGGAGCTTTATATTTCGAGCTTCAGCCGCCTCTCAATGTCAGGGTTCCTCCGAGGCATAATCCACTGCAGTAGTAGCGGTCGTCCACTGCAGTAGTAGCCCTTGGGTGGCCTGAGAAACGCATGTCATCGACAGTTCCTGTCCCTCTGTATCTACTCCATGTTCGAACAACATCGCTTTGGTTGACCGGCGAGACCCCTGGCCACTTCCCTTGTTGGGAGTCCTTCCTGGCACAAAGTAACAATTCGAAAGCGGTATTGACCGTCTAGGCATGGTTGAACTATAGACAACACGAGCCGTGTATCTCCTTCCTGGTGGAATGACTGGAACTGATAAGCTATCGGACTCTCTCTATCTAATAGGCACTGCTCATGCATGGTTGTTTACATATTCTGGTGGGTTTTAGTGACGTTTCTGAACATTCAAAGGGACTGTGTCTCTGATACAACATCCACAGTCCACGTCTATCTTCAGGAGCTCTGGGAACCAGGGTGATGCAAAAATATTTTTGATGTTTGTATATATGCTGGGACCCAACTTGAAACTGCGATAAGATAGTCTGAATTAATGTTTTCAATCAAGGTGAAGCAGCAACAGAAGTAATTGTATATAAAGATGTACATACACATCGATGCACCTGGCTGCAGCTGTGGGATATTTACTAAAAGCATTTTTTCTTTCTTGCTATCAGCTGTATAATTCATATTTAGAATAAATATTATTTATGCAGCTCATGGCAAAGAAAATGCTTTTCTATGACTCAATGGAAAGGTACCAATGTCTATATGCATGTAAATAATTAACTATGCAAAGGAAATTAGTATTGAAAGTAGTTTTCTTAGATCCTGGTGAGAGTATGGAAATTTTGATTTAATAGACCCATCATAGCATGGTAAATATGGACCAAAATGATATGTTCTCACTATGTATAGCCAAATGAAATACGTCGTGTGGTCATTTTGTTAATTGTAGTGGGCAATAAACAATTTTGAAGTGCATAAACTAGTCGGTAAATCTAAGAATCACATTGCTGAAAAGGCATAACTCGCAGTGGGAGTTAAGAAAGCATTTTTTTTATTTTTTGTTTAACAACTGGAAGGATTTTAGCATGTAGATTATTTCTTATGTTGTTGACATTCATAAGAAAATAGTAATGCTTATCCCAAACTGATCTGACTGGAATCAATGTATAGAAAACAAAATGGATGAATTTTGAAACATGATACTGACCTCTTAACGGATGCAAGATTTATGAAAAAATGGAATAATTGTTGAGCTTCAGTGCATTTTTTCACAAGACAGACTGGGAATATTTAATGGTATGCGAACCTACACTGCGAATGCATAGGCTAAAAATGAGATCCTTATATGAATTCGCCAGGGAGATATGGGGTGGCTGAAAGAACCATTATTACAACTAAGCAGAAATGGTGGTTAATAATTTAGTGTAATTATTAATTGTTATAAGAACACTTTACAGTACGTGTACTGCATTGCACTTGCAGCCATGTTTTCGAATGGGATTCAGATGCTACAGTCTCAGATATGACTGCCTTATGAAGCCATGGTATGATTCAATCCATCCTGTACTCGTAGACTGATAATGTGCACATAAGCTACACTGACTGGTCAGAGCACTTGTGAATCAGAAGTAAGTATAACTGATAGTATGAAAACAGAGACTGCAGAAATGTGTTATTAAGGATGGTGGCAAGTCACTTACCCTTTATCTGCATCACCAGCTGTTTGTAGAATTGCTCTCACTGTGTATGTTATGAATGCTGTTGTTCTTATGAGCACATATCTTGGCGTGTCTACTGGAACATGCACAAATGCTCATGACTAACGTTTGAAAAAAATTTGTGGGACTGTCATTGTAACCACTGCATGATTGACAATCAAATATTGCTAGACTGCACTGTTGCGGTTAAGCTGATAGAAACGACAGTGTCACAAATGTCGGAATTTAAATAAATATGGACAACAAACTGCAAAGACGCTTTACAAATGTGCTGCTGGCTTGCGGTTTAGCATGTTGATGTTTGAAATGTGTCAGCTGGTGGATGGAGCCACCACCAGACATGTTGAACACTTACTATGCTGCTTCCTAAATCTGTTTTTCAGTTTAATGATAAGAAGGATTCGTGTACATTCCTATCATCTTAAATGGTAACAGTGTTCAAATGGATCTAAGCACTATGTGACTTCACATCTGAGGTCATCAGTCCCCTAGATTTAGAACTACTTGAACCTAACTAACCTAAGGACATCACACACATTCATGCCCAAGGCAGGATTCGTACCTGCGACTCTAGCAGCAGGGCGATTCTGGACTGAAGCGCCTAGAACTTCTCGGCTATAATGGCCAGCTGGTAACCGTGTAGTTTGAATTTCAGAAAGAGAAAATGTGACTTGTTTTTTGTTTGTTGTACCACTATTGCATGTATTGCTGACATCTGATGTCCTAGATGGTGTTTTCAAGCTACTGGGCCTGAGATTTCCATTGAGGGTCCTATCTTAGGCCAGATGTCAACCAAAAAAGACCACACACCCGTTTATATTACAGGAACTTACACCGACCACAAGAGAAAAATAGTTATTTATTTTCCAGAGAGAAAATTGTTAACATATATGAACTTGAAACTTCCTGGCAGATTAAAACTGTGTGCCCGACCGATACTCGAACTCGGGACCTTTGCCTTTCACGGGCAGGTGCTCTACCATCTGAGCTACTGGAGCACGACTCACGCCCGGTCCTCACAGCTTTACTTCTGCCAGTATCTCGTCTCTACCTTCCAAACTTTACAGAAGCTCTCCTGCGAAACTTGCAGAACTAGCACTCCTCCGGTAGCTCAGATGGTAGAGCACTTGCCCGCGAAATTCAAAAGTCCCGAGTTCGAATCTCGGTCGGGCACACTGTTTTAATCTGCCAGGAAGTTTCATATCAGCGCACGCTCCGCTGCAGAGTGAAAATCTCATTCTGGAAACATCCCCCAGGCTGTGGCTAAGCCATGTCTCCGCAGTATCATTTCTGCAAGGTTCGCAGGAGAGCTTCTGTAAAGTTTGGAAGGTAGGAGACGAGATACTGGCAAAAGTAAAGCTGTGAGGACCGGGCGTGAGTCGTGCTCCGGTAGCTCAGATGGTAGAGCACTAGCCCGCGAAGGACAAAGGTCCCGAGTTCGAGTCTCGGTCGGGCACACAGTTTTAATCTGCCAGGAAGTTTCATATCAGCGCACACTCCGCTGCAGAGCGAAAATCTCATTCTGGATATATGAATTTGCCTGAACATTCTATCCTCCTGTGAAATTTATTTCAGTCTGTCCTGGCCTTGATTGGTACAGTGATATTTTTCTGTGTACAGGTTATTTCTTGTAATCCAGAATGGCACGACTTATATGAGTAACAAATCCATATCAACACTCTATGAAAAACATACGAGTCCTATCTATGGTTTCAAACTGGGAAGCTTATTCCAGGCTCATGCCACTCGGCATATGCTTACAAAATTAATAAAAAATAGCCTAATCTTGTTATATATAGCAGTGTCATCTCAGTCTACGTAGGTGAATTGTATACCTTACGCCAGTATTCGCAGATAACTGCCTGCATTGCGTAAAGTTTGATTCAAAATGCAGTTTGTTTCTTCTACTGATGTAGTTTCATTCAGCTTAATTGTGATCCGTTCTGTATTGTAATTGATTACATTCTGCCTTAACAGTCCTCGGTATCTGCCAGCTTTTGTGTATGGCCTAAGATATCCGTCACCTTATTCTTTCCTATGCAGTCAGAGATAAGTGGAGAAATAGTATAATATCAATTGTACAAGAAACTTTTTTAAAAATAATTCCTAAGAAAAGCAAGACAAATTAAAATGGTGACAGACAACTTTACAAGAAAATACTCTATACCAGGAGTCTCCAAACTACGGCCCGCGGGCCGAAACCGGTCCGCGAGGGTCGGCAAACCGGCCCGTGTTAGCTGGCCGGACATTCCCGGTATCCGGCCCGCCAAATATTTCAGGTGGTACCTACGCTGCCAACAATTGAGTTTCGAGGGCTATCGCGACCAATACACCGCGACATTGTCGGAGCTCTATCTTTACAAAGCGGAAGGTCATGGTTAAACTAGTGGCTATCCACAATAAACAGACAGACCATTCTCCGAGCGATAGTGAAAAAAAAGAACGGTTAACAGACTAGTTTGGGGGAAACATTTTAAATAAAAAAATTCTTTGCATTTTATTCTACTCACGAGTCTGGTGCAAGTCTTTCAAATGCCACTAGCCTTAGTATTCAATCATTATGGAAGATGCTTCTTAAGCGAGGTTTCACTTTCTTTTGATTACGTTTAAAATACGTCTTGCAGTAATAGTGTTGCTAACAATGATTTTGAGATGTCGTTAACTTTGCAGGACGCTTTCGTGAAGAATGTGCAGTGACATACTTTTTTGTCGATGAAATTCGGGCCCGCATCTCGTGGTCGTGCGGTAGCGTTCTCGCTTCCCACGCCCGGGTTCCCGGGTTCGATTCCCGGCGGGGTCAGGGATTTTCTCTGCCTCGTGATGGCTGGGTGTTGTGTGCTGTCCTTAGGTTAGTTAGGTTTAAGTAGTTCTAAGTTCTAGGGGACTTATGACCACAGCAGTTGAGTCCCATAGTGCTCAGAGCCATTTGAACCATTTGATGAAATTCGCCAGAATAAAATACGCCAGAATTTCGGTCAGGTACGTCCACCAATCAAAATTATGTAATTAAATAAAAATCGTAGTTCGTTTCAGTGCTAGCTATTCCCACAACCTTAGATTTTTGCGATTTCATCTTTCCTTTAGCCTTACGTTACGGTGATCATGGAGTGCTAGGGTGCTTTAATCCCACTAGGTAGATCTTGGCCCTTATGACTTCCTGGAGGAGTCAATGTGGTCTGCGGACTAAAATGTTTGGTGACCTCTGCTCTATACCAATCAGGTGCATTGTAGAGTGTCAACTCTTTTATGAACATAATGTTTATGAAAGATAATAAGTAGTATAAAAAATTAATGGTTGTGCAAGTATAGAGCAATTCATACCTAGATGGCCATGGATTATATATACCAAATATTCAAGGAATATAATAGTGTCCATAGTGAGAATGCGTCTCAGCCATGGATCATTCCCTACCTACTTAGAGAGACTCACTTATTGGAGACACACTATTCTCAGTGTAATGAAGTGATTATTGATGTAAAGAGATAGAGTCAGATTTTTGAAGACTTGGTCACTGCCTGCCACTTTACACTATCACATTTCTTAAACATACAGCCAGGCGTGCACATTGTTGTGTCGTCTACTGTGGGAGTCAGTTCCTAGACAAACATGGAAGGAGAGATGATGAGATGGCACATGGCAGGAATCCGAAATGATCTGTACGTTAAACGTTCTCATTATTAGGACACTTTATTTCTAAAAAGGAAAGAGACTTAACTTCTTGTTACGAAGTGGATTCCTGTGCTTCCTGCATGCAGTTACGATGACACACAGTCGTAGAACACAGGGTATTGTATTCCTATTACTGTCCTAATGCTCTAAAAGTCTGTGTCCGAACAGGACCCGACCAGCGATTGGCGGCTGGGTAAGTCTGCGCTGACAGGGAGCGCTGAACTCTGGCTTCCTGGAGGTGTGGCACTGTCCGCTCTTTTCATAGGCGCTCAGGTCAGTGCCTTCCAGATGCCATTTCACAACGCTGCGATGGTCTGTGTGCAATGGATGCCTTAGGACTGCACACACATGATGACACATTCGGGGCTGTAGCACAAGAAGACTTCAGATTCTAAAAGGAATGGTGGCTGCTGAACTTAATTCATGAACTGAATGAATGGCTTTAATATAAACGAGCTGGTAGCTGTCAACGGTATATTGTAGTTTAAATGAACACATAAAACATTCTCAATCTCAAAATAAATTTTCGAATGTATGCCCTGAAATCTATATATGATGAAGATCAAATGTTATATAGCTGTATTTGTGAATATTTTTAATTTTTTATGGATAAAACTACATACGCTAGAAGCCAATAATAAAATTTGTCTCCAGTCTCGTAGTATATGTTTGTGATGCCACAGATGCAGCGCAGTTAATTTAAATCTGTTACAGTTTTATTGGATGACTCAAACTGCGCAAAGAAAGAAAACTTTATTTTAAATGGCTCTGAGCACTATGGGACTCAACTGCTGTGGTCATAAGTCCCCTAGAACTTAGAACTACTTAAACCTAACTAACCTAAGGACAGCACACAACACCCAGCCATCACGAGGCAGAGAAAATCCCTGACCCCGCCGAGAATCGAACCCGGGAACTCGGGCGTGGGAAGCGAGAACGCTACCGCACGACCACGAGATGCGGGCTAAAACTTTATTTTATTTTATCCTTCAGGTATTAGCACGAAAAGACATGAATTGATGTTATGGACGTATGGGAGATTAATACCAATATGGTACGTCAGTGTCAGCATTACTCCGTCGAATAATTTTTCATTTACACGCTCCAGTCACATTAATGTCACTATCGCCTACGATCGACATTAATGTGCCATAGCCACTGACAAGCGGCAGACGACGGTACTTGCAGTGGAGGTTACATAAAACGCGTCGGGACTACGCGGCGGAAACACTGCATTCGTTGTCGTAATGGGAATAGGAGCGATTTCTCTGACGTCCAAAATGGCGCTATCATTGGCATTCATGCCAGTGGTGGTAGCATTTCCGAAACGGCTGAGCCTGTAAACTGTACGTGTGCCACCGTGGTTACGGTATAACGTTTATGGCAAAACGGCGGTATCCAAAATCGGTGCCGAAGTAACTGTTGCGCACTACGAGCCATGAATGAGAGGGGTGAACAACGGCTGCACAGATGTGTACTGGCGAATAGACCGTCAACATCTCAGTAACTGTTCACCCAGATGAACCAGCGGGCTACCAACGGTGTCTCTTCAACGAGCGTTCAGCGAACGTTGCTGCCTATGGCCCACGGCAGCAGCCGCCTGGTTCATGCACCCATCCCGAGTGCTGTTAATCAGCGATGAAGGCTGGCATTTGCACGGCAGTACCGCAATTTACCGCCCATTGAGAAGAGAGAGTAGTCTTTTCAGATGAATGGCGGTTTAGGCTCCATCGGACCGATGGCCATTAGCCTGTACGGCGTGAAAGTCTGAAACCAAACAGCCTGCAGCAATCGTCGGACGTGTCCAACCCGAGGGGAGGGGGGCTTATGGTCTAGGGAATATTTTCGTGTTTTTCCCTGCGAGATCTCGGAGATCTGGAAGGAACAATGGATCAAAACAAATATGCATCTCTCCTTGGGGACTATGTTCATCCCTATATGTTGCTGGTTTTTCCTCTGCACGATACCATCAACCAGCAGGAGAATGCAGAGTGCATAGGTCGCAGTGTGTAAGCACGTTTCGAAGAGAACCTGGGAGAGTTTGCCGCGCTCCCCTGGTCATCAAACTCCAGATGGGACTATTTCGATCATTAAAATTTTGTATTTGTGGGAATTCACAGCCTTCATATGCTGAAAAACGTAAACATGGTCCGTAGTAGGCTATAATGTGAAGTTCATTTAATCGTGCGATTAGCTAATTTTGACTAAGCGTCAATGTCAAGCACATTTGCAGCACATGCGTTTTCGAATCACTCTTCATTACAAGTAAGAAGTTGCCATATCCCGTCATCGTTTCGTAAAATGACGGAATATGCCCATTTTTTACATGTAATGAACAGTGATTTGAAAATCACATAAAATACAGGTGTCACAAATGTGCTAAACAATGACGCTTAGTCCAAATTAGCTAATCGCACGATTAAATAAATATGGTATTACAGCCTACTACGGACCATGTTTACGTTTATTTCGATCGTGCTGTTGGCACCATGGATCCTCTCACAAGAAACCTAGCTAAACTGGCCACGGTACTGTAGTCAGCATGGTTGCACCCACCTGTCGGTTCTGTTCAGAATCTCATTACGTCTCTTCCTGAAACGCTTGCAGCGGTCTGTGCTACAGAAGCTGGTTATTCATTCTTTTGACATGAGGCAACATTAACCCTTTCAGACCTGAATTTTTCTGAAGGAAGGAAAACATTTCTTTACGTGGTAATGCTGTTAGGCGATTTTTTAATGGTTTTAGAAGGAAAAATTTTACAAAATTATTTACCCCTTTTCAAAACAGGCTTAGTAGACTTGGCTTCATTTTATGGACTTAAATAACTAATTATGAAATATTCTCTATTGTAGCAAACAAAATGATCATTCTGTAGTTACCATTCGAAATAACAACAACTATCTTCAACTATACAGTGGAATACAGCGAACCAACCACATCCGTGTATTCCAGTGGTGACGAGCTAGTGCACTTTGCTACATTGACATGCTGATACTTTCATAGTGATCCGCAACAGCTGGCAGCGCTTGTCCATAATGAAAAGGCTGAATATTGACAAATGTGTTCCTCAGGTTTCCATTGGGGGAAAGAACTTCTGTTTCAGGTAAGACACGTTAAACGTTAATGTACACCGTTGTACCCAGTGGGTCTGAAAGGGTTAAAGTGACTCTACAATGTAATATCTCTAGCCAATACTATAAATGGAAAAATGTGTTTGCAGATGAGCCAGGAAGAACCGCCTTCTAATTTGCTATTATTTTATAAACTCTTCCTAACTTGTACTAATAAATTTCTGTAGCTCTTATTTCTGCAGATTTAGCGATTTATTTTCTCCATCCTCTTTTACTAAAGATAGAATTTGAATTTTCAGTTGATTACGTATTCAGGCAAAGGGAACTGACGGGAAACGATAGCAATATTACAGCAGCTAGGGAAAGAAGCCCTCCTAGACAGAGTCCCACTTACCTGGTTACGCCACATACAACTGAGATGCAGAGCTTTCACTGACGTTTGTTCCACCACAGCAGCCATACGTCTCATCGGTGCCCAACATTTCTTGAGATTGAGAGTTTCTGCTACAGAGATTTATACCATCCTCGAACTGGAATGTTAAGCGATGGTCCCCCTTACCTGTATGAAAGAACGGACTACCGCCGCTCCTTACTGTGGTCGCTGAAGCATGCCTAGAGGTCACGATTAGAGGGACAAGGGTCCGCCTTTCTGTTAAAAATATGTGAAAGGAACATAGACGCTGACATGCTTCAGTGCAGCAGTAATTTGAAAAGGTTGTAATACAGGTAGAACGTGGTGTTCAAACTAATCCTCAGATTGATGATACCTTCACCTTTAAGATGTACTGCAGAATTAAGAATTGTGTCCTGCTCCCAACAAGCAGTATTAGCTAGAAGCTCAGAAAAGTGGGGTTCACTGAGCTTGTACCCATCAAACGAATGCTGAGCTCATTGAAGCTCTCGCCATCTAGATTGACCAAGGGGACACGTGTGGCATTACTGGAATTCTCACGGACTTGATAGAGCTGGTGGTTACCGCTGGAAAAACCGGTTTTGTGTCATATCGATTTTTCCCCTCCATTTTAGCGTGACTGCTAAAACCACTCAACATTTTTTTGCTGTTATTTGTAGAAACCAAAGTAGACATCGAACGTAGATTGAAAAATTATGTTAAATTATCCGTTTCCAAGAGGTACAAGCAGACAGTCTTACTGTATGGACACAGACAGCAGACCATGTGGTTTCTACTTTTACTGTGTACTGTGAATGAATTGCTATTTTTTTTTTAATTTAGTACTGCTGTCATAATATCCTTTCACCTTTATAGCCTTCAGCTTCTTAACTTCTGAAACAAACGAACATCGTACTTCACTGATGCCACACTTCGCAAAACACTTCCCGATTAGGGTTGGTGCCATTCCATAACACCACAGATGTTCAGCGACAACAGCGAGAAACTACCTTATAGCCCAGGCGGGGGCAAGACTTGCACACTCCACGTACAAGCATATCGTCTAAATGCCCACCCCAAAGAACGACAGGTAGATTTTTTTCTCGGTAATGATTTTGCAGTTCTTATGCCACTTGGTTGGCTTATTGAAAACCAAATAATAGCACCGCTATTATGGTTAATTTATATGCCGGTTGTTTGTTAAAAAGTACTATTATAACTCAGACCAAACAAATACCGAAAAATACCGGTTCTTGAGAGCTAAAATACCGGTGTCGGTTTTAACCTGACGCCTTTTCCCGTCCCTAGCAAGCGGCGACCATTACCCTCCACGTCCCTCAAGGTCGCACGCTGCGCTATTCCTTTACGTGGGACCGGGCAAAAACTGCCGCCACTGTAGTCAAAATCAGACTGTTGACAGGATTCACCGTCGACTGTTGGCGATTGTTTCTCCCTCTGGAGTAGGTTTACCGCCAGACTGAGGTGAGCGCGGAAGTGGTTGCCATCGCGCTACCATTTCACCATTTTGGAAGTGGAGTGGTGGCTTTCGGGGAGGAGGGTGGGGTTGGGTTAATGAATTTACTGCAGATACACGCCGTTTCAAAACACTACTGCGTCTGGGGAACATTATCGCAATATCACTTACTGTTAAGCTGTAAGGATGGCTGCAAATGGCTCTGAGCACTATGGGACTTAACATCTGCGGTCATCAGTCCCCTAGAACTTAGAACTACTTAAACCTAACTAACCTAAGGACGTCACACACATCCATGCCCGAGGCAGGATTCGAACCTGCGACCGTAGCAGTCGCGCGGTTCCAGACTGAAGCTCCTAGAACGGCACGGCCACACCGGCCGGCAAGCTGTAAGAACAAAGACATGTAGCTAACTGATACTGCTTCTTGCAGGGAGCAGTACACAGTTGTTAATTCGGTTGTGCGTCTTGAAGGTGCGGTTTCATCAATGTGAAGTTTAGTTTAAACACCAAGTTCCGCCTGTATTACAACCTTTCCCACTCACTACTACATTAAAGCATAACGCCTTCAATATTCCTTTCAAATACTTTTAACTTGCGAATATGCTTTTGCCTAGTCTTGCGCAGTTAGTTATTTCATGTACCTTCGTTCCATGCGTTTCGAAGCTATCAACGAAAGATATATAGGCATTCCTTGCTGCAGTGTTTTTCCCCTGAATTCAGGTAGCAATGTTAGCGAGGTACACTTGGAATGGAAAAAAATGTTTTAATCTAAAATCTGGGTATGATTTACAAGATCTAAGTTTATTTTGATCAAGTAGTAATAGTTGCGACTTGGACTTATTTCCTGTCCCTGAAATACTATTTTTTTCTCGCCCAGGAGAATATATTCTATTCCCATGAAGCAAAGTTGAGAGTTTTACTTTCTTGACCTGTATGGTTATACTTAGTGCTTGATTTGTAAGATTTCCAGGAAGACGGGGGGGGGGGGGGGGGGGGTTCTTTTTGTAAATTTAGACGTAACATCGAGCATAGATTTAAGTGTCAGGAAGTCATTTCTGAAAGTATTTGTATGGAGTGTAGCCTTGTTTGGAAGTGAAACATGAACGATAACCAGTTTGGACAAGAAGAGAATAGAAGCTTTTGAAATGTGGTGCTACAGAAGAATGCTGAAGATTAGATGGGTAGATCACATAACTAATGAGGAAGTATTGAATAGGATTGGGGAGAAGAGAAGTTTGTGGCGCAACTTGACCAGAAGAAGGGATCGGTTGGTAGGACATGTGTTGAGGCATCAAGGGATCACCAATTTAGTATTGGAGGGCAGCGTGGAGGGTAAAAATCGGAGAGGGAGACCAAGAGATGAATACACTAAGCAGATTCAGAAGGATGTAGGTTGCAGTAGGTACTGGGAGATGAACAAGCTTGCGCAGGATAGAGTAGCATGGAGAGCTGCATCAAACCAGTCTCAGGACTGAAGACCACAACAACAACAACAACAACAACGTTATTTGAACATTTTTTCGTCAGAGGTACCGACCGGTACGGTGTACCATCACAAATCAAGTGCTCTTGCAGCACGTAGTCGTATTTGCTCTCATTGCTGTTAATGTAATTTTCCTTACGGAATCTTCTTCACAGGGGTGAAATGATGTTGCGTCTGCCATGCAGCTCCAAGCACACTTCGCGCTGATTATTGATAGTCTGCTTCTGCCAAGGATGCTACAATTCGTTCACTGTGGTGATAGCTATCGACTCGAATCCTGTATCATAGACTCACACTACAAACTGTTCGAATCACTGTATTCAAGACGTCTGCACACACCGACTATTGGAAGCATCACAAACTGGTGAGTCATTTGTCTCACGCATTCGTGAATTCCCACCACAGTTTATTCCACGATATGTCGCCATGAGAAATTTTTTTCTTCCTAGGGCATGAAAACCAATTAAAAGTGTATTTTATTCATGTATGTAACTTTCTTGAATATATTCCCTTGAAATTTGACCTTGAAAGTGTCTGCTGTTTCAAACACAGTAGCCTGAGCTACTCGCAAAGTTTTGTTGGCTTTGGTCTAGGTTTATGCCTGTGGCGGGTGTTCTGTTCTTCATCGCCCTTTTTTTATGCTCTTAATTACTACAGTGAGTATCCACTTTGTGTAACTAATCGCGACAGATATTCTCCATGTCATAAAGTCCCTTCTTTTATGGTCTTAATTACTACAATGAATATCCGGTTTCTGTAACAAATCGCGACAGAAATTCCCCATGTCATGAAGTTTGTAGTGAGAACAGTGTTACAGTTTCGGTTTCTTTTTTTTTTAATAATTGTTTTTTAAAAGTTTAATACCAGCTAGTTTGTGTCTTCTGTTACATACTATAGCACTAGATTTTCTGAGAATACACTTTAGTTGCCACTATAAAACAGAGTAGAAGCAACTCAATACGCATGTGATTGTAGTAATATCCTTTTCATTGACAGACTCTAAATTAACTCGACATCACTATGAGAGTTGTCGTCAAAGTCCACCCGCAAATTATTTCTATAATAAATCAGTGAATAGGAGATTCATCATCGCAAGTGGAATTGTGACATAGGAGACTGGACATTGAAACATAACATACGCAGGATGAATAACGAACTCTGAGTATAGGGTACAGAAATATACTGATTTGAAAATTTAAAGAGACTTGAGGTAATCTGGGAACACGCTTATGCACGAGTAATGAGTTTTAACGTACGATGGTTTAATGTGCAGCATGGGAACATTTATATACATACGTGAAGGACCCTTATTCATTTCTTGGAAAAGGATGCTTTGTTACACGAACGATAAAATGAAGTAAGTAATACACCCAAGGCCCTCGTTGACTGACTCTAAAACGCAGTGGGCAATTATTTATTAGAATTACAGAACCTTTATGTGTTTGTTCCTTGTTTTTCATTTATTTAATAGCGAGAAGAGTAACGATATGCGTTTTATCTCCCGTTCGCTCAGCTTTTGAGAACGTCCATTTGTCTGTAACTGTTTGTTTTTTAATACTGCGGGAAGTATTCCTTTTCTACGTCAGAGCGCAGTCTTTATTTGTAGGAGGAACCTGTTCCATTGACAGCAGTTGTGTCCACACTTATGAAACTTCAGATGACCATTAATTCTTCTCGTAAATTCGACAATTTTTCGATAATCCCTTGTTTATTGTATATGACTACATACCTTGCGTTACAGTGCCTAAAGAAATCCAGTGTGGAACAATTTTTATCACTTACTTAAAACATTACCACAACCATAGCAAATCATATTTATGATTTATTTTTACTCGGCATTTGAAACGACGGATTTTATTCTTATTGTTAATCTTGCAATACTTGCTTCTTACATTAACATTGTGGCTTTCTACATTTTTCCTTTATAAATATATGTGTTCACAAAAAAAAAAAAAAAAAAAACACAGAAAGTATACTGAAATTTACGTGTATTACTATTGTAAGTCTGTACAACATCAGCGTAATGACTATACCTACAACTATCATCACTACTGTCACTGAAAAGGAGATACAACATTTCTTATTTAACGGGTTGTTGATTGTTGGTAACTCAGAAGTCTAATCCTTTAGACACTTGACCATTGTAAATAAGATCCTGAGGATTCAAACCGTACCATGTAAATAACAATGACGGTTTCACTTTCCACATCTACACTCCTGGAAATGGAAAAAAGAACACATTGACACCGGTGTGTCAGACCCACCATACTTGCTCCGGACACTGCGAGAGGGCTGTACAAGCAATGATCACACGCACGGCACAGCGGACACACCAGGAACCGCGGTGTTGGCCGTCGAATGGCGCTAGCTGCGCAGCATTTGTGCACCGCCGCCGTCAGTGTCAGCCAGTTTGCCGTGGCATACGGAGCTCCATCGCAGTCTTTAACACTGGTAGCATGCCGCGACAGCGTGGACGTGAACCGTATGTGCAGTTGACGGACTTTGAGCGAGGGCGTATAGTGGGCATGCGGGAGGCCGGGTGGACGTACCGCCGAATTGCTCAACACGTGGGGCGTGAGGTCTCCACAGTACATCGATGTTGTCGCCAGTGGTCGGCGGAAGGTGCACGTGCCCGTCGACCTGGGACCGGACCGCAGCGACGCACGGATGCACGCCAAGACCGTAGGATCCTACGCAGTGCCGTAGGGGACCGCACCGCCACTTCCCAGCAAATTAGGGACACTGTTGCTCCTGGGGTATCGGCGAGGACCATTCGCAACCGTCTCCATGAAGCTGGGCTACGGTCCCGCACACCGTTAGGCCGTCTTCCGCTCACGCCCCAACATCGTGCAGCCCGCCTCCAGTGGTGTCGCGACAGGCGTGAATGGAGGGACGAATGGAGATGTGTCGTCTTCAGCGATGAGAGTCGCTTCTGCCTTGGTGCCAATGATGGTCGTATGCGTGTTTGGCGCCGTGCAGGTGAGCGCCACAATCAGGACTGCATACGACCGAGGCACACAGGGCCAACACCCGGCATCATGGTGTGGGGAGCGATCTCCTACACTGGCCGTACACCACTGGTGATCGTCGAGGGGACACTGAATAGTGCACGGTACATCCAAACCGTCATCGAACCCATCGTTCTACCATTCCTAGACCGGCAAGGGAACTTGCTGTTCCAACAGGACAATGCACGTCCGCATGTATCCCGTGCCACCCAACGTGCTCTAGAAGGTGTCAGTCAACTACCCTGGCCAGCAAGATCTCCAGATCTGTCCCCCATTGAGCATGTTTGGGACTGGATGAAGCGTCGTCTCACGCGGTCTGCACGTCCAGCACGAACGCTGGTCCAACTGAGGCGCCAGGTGGAAATGGCATGGCAAGCCGTTCCACAGGACTACATCCAGCATCTCTACGATCGTCTCCATGGGAGAATAGCAGCCCGCATTGCTGCGAAAGGTGGATATACACTGTACTAGTGCCGACATTGTGCATGCTCTGTTGCCTGTGTCTATGTGCCTGTGGTTCTGTCAGTGTGATCATGTGATGTATCTGACCCCAGGAATGTGTCAATAAAGTTTCCCCTTCCTGGGACAATGAATTCACGGTGTTCTTATTTCAATTTCCAGGAGTGTATTTTGTTGCTAAAGAATCTGCTGTATGTAGTGCCTTCGACAAATTAAACGTACGACTTACGCATCCAGTGTGCCAACAAGTATATTCGGTGAATATTTTGTAAAGTGTGACATCTGCGCTGTCAAGCATACCACTTTCACAATTATGTTTCTGTGAACATAATACATACAACAACTTATATCATAGAACGTTGCATAAACGGCAGAGTGCATTTTGAAATTTCAGCAGTGTTGATCCTTTTTCATGTTTATATCTTCACTGTGTATTTAACAGCATGTTGAATATTGTGTATGAAGCATTCAGTACCTGTAAGAAGATAAGTCTAAATTAGTCATAGCAGTAATTACATCCTACAGCTTAAATATATCTTAGAATTCTTAGTTTGCTACCAGTTTGAAAACTGGCAACTACTTTTCTCATCCACCTATAAGGATACATGAATTGCATTCTGTTGTGCAGTGATTTACATTTCTCAGTGCCAGATACACTTTCATTTCCCTTTCAAGAAAAATGTGGAAGTACGTTATGATACAGAATCTACAAACACTTTTTTAAATATAACAATTGAGTCAGTTATTTTGAAAAGGGCACGAGTCAAATTTTTTGCCATATTGAGTTATGCTTCGATTCCGAATCTATAGAGAAAGATACATCGCTGTGTGTGAAAACGGCATGAGTCCAATGCATAACATAGGCAGGGGAATACAATGAGTTTGTTGAATGTTTTAAAAAGGCCATTAGTCCTGGACTCATGTCCCTTTCAAAACAACTATGCTGCTTCTATCTGGTGACCATTTTAGTGAACTCTTCAAGCAGCTGGTTGAGTGTAGTTTTATAGTTGATTAGCGTGCAAACATGGACAGTGATAGTGACGGATCACCTGGAAAACGCATAAATGGCCAACGAAACCCAGAAGAATATAAACAGAATAAGATTAAAACGTGTAAAGTATAAGGAAATGAACACGTCAGCTATTCTGGGAAAGTCATTACAGCTAGATCTACAGGATCCGATTGCAGATAAGTTCCTAACCTAACTTTTATGTAGGTTACATCTTATTAAAAACATAATCTAATACGAAATAAGCTCTCAACATAATGGTCAGTAGAACAATAAAAGTCACATTCGTATGGGGCATCTTCGCTAATTAAAACCTATAAAATAAATATATCAAAATTTTAGTGTAGGCTTATTCAGTTTACTGGGATCAATCAATGAATTTTACTGTAATTATTAACCTTCAACCACATAGCAGAAATACAGTCTCACCTGTACTTAAGCTAAAAAAAATTAAAAATCTACAGTATTGAAATTATATTTCCATGGATTTATAGAGGTAACACAGTTTGCCTTAATACCCATTACAAAACACTAAAGCCAAAACTAGTAGCTTTTGTTTCATTCCAGATGCAGTATGAAGTGTTCTACAAAATTCAGTGACCTAGAGAAGATAACAAATTTGAAAAATTTCCATGAATTTGAAACTAAAGCGGAGCAAGATATTTTCCTACAAGGCAAGCTGACTTTATCTGATGTTCATTGCTGTAGTCCATGGAAGGATACTCCAAAGGCCAGACTCCACAATGGTTTTTACATAATTACTCTTGCAGGTAGTAGACATGCTATTTGCAAAAAAGCGTTCATAAGTTTGTATGGAATATCCGGAAAGAGAATGAGAAGACATGTTGACTTGCTGGCTGCAGGGTAATCTCGAAAAGAAAATCGAGGAAGATCAGAAACTTCTAGAAACAAAGATGTAGCAGGAGCAGTTTGTAAAAAAATAAATGAGCATATTTCCTCATTCCCAGTCAAGGAAACACATTATGCAAATCGAAATCTCAAGTACTTGAATAGAGAGCTAACAGTAAAAATCAGGCATTCACTCTTTTGCAAAAATTATCCAGACATTAGAGTTAATTATTCATTAAAGTATTACACGGAGAACTTCGGCTATGCATTGCAAGGCCACAAAAAGATGTGTGGGCTACTTGTGAGGAGCTTGGTCAAAAATTAAAAGTAATTTCCTAAATGATAACGCTAAGCATGTTGCAGCCGCAGAGCCGTTGGTATGTAAGCGTAGATCACAAAAGTTCTACAACATAATGAAGGAAGTAACGGTAAATTGTGTTGAACGAGATGACATCACATGTATTTGTTTTGATTACATGCAGCATTTGCCCTTGTCGCACATTACATTGCAAGAGGTATTTTACATGAGACAACTATGGGTGCACTTGCTTTGCATCCATGGCATGAAAAAGGGAACTTCGGTACATCATTTATATCATGAGGGCTTGGACAGAAAATGACCCAATGAGGTGTGCTCACTTCATAATCATTACATATGAAATAACATACCTGACAGCACCAAGGAGCTTCATTTATTTTCAGATTCCTGTGGTGGTCAAACCCGAAACCACACAGTCACACGCTTCATCATGAGTCTGGTTGCAACACGTAGATTCATCAAAACTGTACAATATTATCCTACATGGGGGCACTCTTTCCTCCTCCCCTGTGACCATCACTTTGGGGTAATTAAAAGATACATAAAGAAGAGTGATCGTGTGTACTCGCCTACAGAGTATGCAACGAAAGTAGCTGAATCAAGTTCAAAATGTAAATGTAATAGCGTACTGCATGAAAAATGATTCTATATTGATTATAAAGGTTGGTGGACAATATTTTACAAAAAGACAACCAAGTCGACTGAATATTTGGGAAATAGGGCGCCAAAAATTGATTTTATTATTTCAAAGTATTTCATGTTACAGCGTGAAAAATATAATCCTTGTGTGTTAAAAGATTGTGAACGTATTGATGAGTTACAACACTGTACTCTGGATAAGGCACGAAACATTTCCTTACTAACAGAGGAGGCTTACAATAACAAGTGCCCAATCAACCATAAGAAAGTTGAAGATATTAAAAAGTTGGTAAAGTACATTCCACAGGAGCATCTCCCCTTTTATGAAGAAATATGTGAATGTCTGACACAAGACGAAGAACTCAGTGACGACTAAATATAAAATATTACCTTAAAATGCACATATTTTGTTATTTTTTATTGATAATCCAAAAAGTAATAATTTTTTGATACAATGTTAACATATTCAGATTCAGCATTAAACAAAAACACATTTGCTTAGAAAGTGCTATTATTCAAATTTTCTTTTTTTTTTTGAGGGGCCTGAGTCCAGTTACTTTAAACTTTTTTGCGAAAAAAAAGATAATCACTTACAATTTAGGTACGTAATAGATGTTAAATATATACATTAATGAAAATGCTTGAAAATATTAATAAGAACTTTTCAAAAAACAGTTTTAACCGATTTCCCGAAAATTGCTTCTTGTGGACTCGTGCCCTTTTGAAAACCACTGATTCAGTTTAGAATTTGATGTTCAGATTTTTCACCTTGAGATGGTTTCTGTCTGTCAGTATCCATAGTTTTGCAATATAGTGAATACTGCAAATGATGGAAACTTTTCCAAGTGTAGACTGGAAGTGCAATGCAATTATTATTTGAAAAGTGAAGAGGAATACTAGTTGTCACCAAGGAAAAAAACCGGACAAGTGTGAGAAGGACTCGCGTTCTGAGGGTTCCATACAAACATAATTATGTGCATATACTAGTTGTCACCAAGGAAAAAAACCGGACAAGTGTGAGAAGGACTCGCGTTCTGAGGGTTCCATACAAACATAATTATGTGCATATAGATGATGACGATAATAATAACAATTTCGTGTGGCGCAGTAGCCTGTTACAGGGCTTTCTACTGTTCGTCATTTCGGTGACGTGCGTGTCCCTAACCTACATCAGTTATCCAGTCGGGTAAACGGGACCAACAACTTAACGTCGAGTCCAAAGCACGTGTTGTTTCTGGCGACTGCTCACGTCGTGTAGAAGCAAAGACTAGGTAGGTTTAAACGAAGATATGAAAATAAGTGATTCGACCGAGATTCGATCCCGAGCCTTCTCGGTTTTCCTGCACGTGCATCAAAATGTTTGATTTTATTTAATGTATTATAATTGCAAATCAATGATATTAGAATTTTTAGTATATTACTACTGTGGAATCTATCTTCTTATCAAATTTTATAATTCCAGGCGAACGGTAAGCACGCTACAGGTTTTGATGAGTGAGTTTGGGAGTGGCAAAATACGTAACATAAATTGTCGTTTCTTTTGATTGCAGTGACTTAGCAGATAAAATTTTTCACACAACCTAGAAAGCGCAGACCTTTGTATGTGGCATATGTTGCCGAATGATACCTCTACCCGCTTCTGAGAAAAAGACGTCTCAACAGTCGGACGGACACACAAACAGATAGACGGACAAGTGAAAGTGTTCCTATAAAAGTTTTGTTTTTACCGGTTAAGGAACGGAACCCTCAAATTAATGAGCTTGTCGATCAGAGACCATGAAAATAACTGAACTGATCAAGCGACAAGATATGCTCGAAACAAAGGATCTCAGCTTAAGTGGCATACTGGCACACAACGTTGGATAAACCTGTCTCGCTGTTGAAGAGCGGACAGTGTAGTTTAGCGAACCAAACTGTCCAAAATATGTGGATAGAGTAGCAGCTCTGCCCGAAATGAGATTAGAAATCAATTTTATGGGTGCTTGCGAACGTCGTCATTTCAGAGTGAGCAGTGTTCCGCTAAGCATTGCAAAAATCTGTAGGTTTTAACTTTTAGTGTAAAATTCTTTTAGACTATTGAGTGAGAGAAGGTAAATAATGGTACGAACATAATAACTTGTTCTGAAGTGAAGTGTTGCGTCCTTTGCCAGATGTTCCACGCATTCGTTTTATTGAAGCCTCAGACTCACGAAATAAGGATTTTGTTGAAAGAGTTTCGTGGGTGAATTATACTCCCGTCGATTTCATCCAATAAGCATCAGTGGAGCCTTTGGGAAGCTTAGATTTACGTAACTGTTCCGCCTTAAGTGCCTTCAGATGGATACTTCTTGTTAATTCATTGGTGTGATTGTAGTGAAATTGCAGACTGTGCAGTCAAACGATTTCGAGAATAGTTTCTGAACATTACATTACACTTATTTATGCTTATGGACATTTTCGTGTGCTAGATTCATCGTTCATGAACATCATAAAACAGCTACAAAGGTCCAACGGCTATACTTTTCTATAGACAACAGCCTGGTCAACGAACAAACTTATAGTACTGGTAACTCTATTACATTGTTTATCCGTATTGAGAGTACATGAATTTCCAAAATGCATCCTTGAGCCAGAACCGATATTAAATTCTTCTCTCTGAAAAAAATTGTCGAGTGTAGCATACTGGATTCTGTTAATCGAATACTCATTGAAACAACCACGTATCTGCAAAGATACTCAGTTTGATCGAATATTGGACAGTATCTGACGATGCGGTACATGTAGGAGTGTAGCCGTTTACCTGTAATTATTGCATGCAAGATATAGTGTATGAATGAAGCGAGCTGTGTTTTAATATTCTAATCTGAAAACGCTGAAAAAAAAAAGAACCACAGCTCGGAACGAAGGAAATATTATCGAAGAAGGGGGAGTCGTTATGGAAAAAAAGCTAACAAAAATTTTACTCCTAGATCGCACTGTAAGCGGCAGAATATGGGTGATAAAAGATACGGGGTACGGGGCTGTTCGTCACTTCCGTCTGAGATGCTCGGCATGACTTTTCAATGCAGGATCGCGCGCTGCTGGTAAAGCTCTTTTACACGAATAATGACTACGTTCCAGTGGTTCTGTAGAAGTTCCAAACACTCAAGAATATGAAAAAAGGTGTTGCTTCAATGTCTGTCAAAGATCTGAAGAAAATGATTACGAAATTAGAAAAGAGAGGTTCTTTTGAAGTGCAATGTGGCACAGGGAGTACAAACTGTGGCCACAGCATTGCAGGAGGTGTCGAGCATTAGTGTGCAAGGGACACGGAACTGCCCTAACTTTGGACATGTCAGCATAATGCACAAAATTCTACGAAACATCCTGCACTGCTATCTTTACAACGTTACCTATGTTCACGCTGACCTTCCAGTAAGACATACGTTTGCTCCTGAATCTTGCCAACATGGCAGCGGACAATGAACGACCATGGCACATTCTGTGCACAGATGAAACCCATTTTGAACTCCAGGGACATGTCAGTACACAGAACAGCAAAACGTGGGCAACGGAAAATCCGCTCACACACTATTGGTACCACTTCATTCAACAAAGGTTGCGGGTTGACGGCATCGTTTATTGTAGGGACATATTTTTTTCAAAGAGATAGGTTCTGTGGATCCTGTTAGCTGTACCTCCACTAGCAAACGCCACGAGAGTCTTTTGCGCACCAGCATCACTCCAACCCTGTGTTTCATGTGTGGGCAGGATCATTGTTATACAAGATGGCGCTGCTTCGCACATCGCACAGCCATCGAAGCTGCTGCTGTAGAGGCATTTTGAAAATGCTAAAATCTTTATCAGCCGTTGTTTCCCTACAACCTGGCAGTCCAGATCACCCGATCGTAAACTGTGTGACTTCTGGCTGTGATCTCAAAAATGCTGTGTTCAGTGCTTCCAATACAAACGTTGCTAAAATGAAGGTGTATATTGCACAACGCATTCTGAATGTGCCCCCTGAGACACTCCGATCAGTTGCAGAACATGTTGTTTCTCGATCACAAATTGTGGCAGAAAACGTTGGACAGCATGCTGAACGTGTCTTGCGTTCGTCCCAGGGAGTGGAAAACCAGGTTCATTGTTGTTTTTTATGCGGTTTTTGCCCTCAACACAATTAAAACCCGATGTTATTGTTGCTTTTTATGCAATTTTTGTCCTCAGAACGAATAAAAACCGTTTTTTTCGCTACTCGATGTGGCGTGACCTGGCAGTGGTGGATGGGATTACGTAATTAACTGCGCCAGTGCTGTTGAATGCCAAACTTGTGCTGTCACGCACATTGCACAGTACATTTGGTTTATTGTGCAACTCACACCATAGCCGTCGTACTGTGATTCTTGTAATTCTTCTGACATTTTGTAGCCGAACACATTTACGTTCTGTAGCGTAGAACGTTTTATAGTGGGAAGATTTTCGTAACTTCTTTTTTCATATCGTTTCATTCTTCTTCGTTCATATTTGACGTCATTCTGAGAGGAAGTTCTTTTTTTAGAGGGTTTCGAAACTAGAATTTAAATTATAATCAACCGCTGCAATATATACAGATATCGTACGTATCTACATCTACATCTACAAACTCCGCTAGCCACCACGCGGTGTGTAGCGGAGGGCACAATTCACGCCAAAGTGATATCCCCCCTCTGTTCCACTCGCGGATCGCACGAGGGAAAAACAACTGTCTGAACGCCTCAGTACGAGCTCTTATTTCCCTTATCTTTGAATGATGACCATGACACGATTTGAAAGTTGGTGGTAATAATATCTGCTCTACATCCTCGGTGAAGATTGGATTTTTGGAATTTAGTGAGCAGCCTCTTCTGTCTGTATCAAGTATCTGCGGCATTACCAGCTTACATAAATTAATACTTTAATCAGAAACCGTATCTTTTTCAGATATTCAGTTGTTCTTTAAATTTGTTCCATGTCTGTACTCAAATAGAATCACTTTAGTTAAATCAGTTCACATACCTGTAAAAAAGAGTTTCTGGAGAGTGTGACGATTTTGCCTACCCTGATCTTGAGAGGTTGCGACGCCTGTTGCATGAAGATGAGCAGCGCGCTGCAGAAACGACCGTCGGCGGCTGGCCAGTCGCAGCTGAAGGCAGAGTCCAGCAGGCGCTCGCTCTAGTAACAGACACATGACGCATGACGTAGCCTGCGAGATTTCTACGGCATGATATGTTGTAGAAAATAACTGTTTGTGATTGCAAGCAAAGTAGTCTAGGTACTTTTGTTACAAATAGTTAATAATGGTCGAAATGTTATGTATCGCATATTAGGATTGAGCCACCCTGCATTAGAAACCATGCCACACAGCTACACTGCTTGGTGAAAAGCACAATTCATTATACCAAATGAAAGAGTACTTTGTGAACAGTACAGTCATATGAATATTGGTGCAACAGATACTCAACTTCAGATATTTAAGCTCGACAAGAACATACACTCAACTAACTTCATATTCAAAACTTCCAAAATCAAGGTTTCTCCGTGTAACGGTCCTATTTTCATTGCTGTACGCATCAGGCACTGTACGCTGAGCTGAGCGCTTACTTTAGTCAGAATCCAGCTGCCTCACATCAGCAGAATCTCCCTTAATAGGCATCTTTCCCTTACGTTCAAAAGTTTGGGTAAATAAAAAAAAACGGTGTCAAATCAGAACATATATAATTATTTTCTCAAATTAAATTCTTATTGCAGCAAGGTAAATGTAGTCCAATCCGTTTTCAGTGTTTAGTTTCATGCCTGCAGACCACTGAAGTTACTGAATCTTACTTTATTTAAAAATTAGGGGAAACCGAACCGTAATTTCCGTCGGAAACCACATTTTACACTTGGCCTGAATATTTGAAGGTCGTGCAGTTTCATACCTACTTATTTATTTCAGATCATTATACGCGTTCAAACGTTTTAATACATATTACCTTATTGAATTTAAACGTTTCGTTCATATCCATTATATCGAATAGCTGAACTTAGTTTTCCCAGCATGCTTGTAATTTTACTTCGGGACCAAATTTTATGAGCTCATCGTTAAACATTTATTCTCTCTTATTGACTTTCATGTTAATGATTTTCTTCTGCTGAATCTGTTTTCCCGATCTGTCCGCTACTTATGTGCATAATTTTAAGAATGCAAACTTTCTTCTCAGCAATTTATCACCTTTTTCGAAACTGAGAGTGATAGTAAATTTAGAGTTTCCGAGTGAAAGAGCAAAATGAGTGTGAGTTGAAAGAGGTAGATATTAATCAGTTTCATTCGTGCCAAAGAAGTAATTATTCGATTCATTATTGTCTGCTACATCTGAAACAAAATCTCCGCAAAACCTAAAATTTAGCAAGAAGTCTGGCATCTAAAATCCTTTACTCCTCAAAATAATAACATTCTCTCATTCTTTTAACACGAATGCCCTTAAAATAACTTGCATGAATTTCATGTAAAGCTAGCTGTTCCCATCCACACATATCTTTGGTTCGGTCTGGACAAATGGAAATGAAGGAAAAGAAGAAGCATACGTTTCTAATATGTTTCTGAATTGGATATACGTCACAGAGTCCATGTCTCCTCCCACCCACCCACCCCCCCACCCCACCCCACTGTCTCTATCCGTTTCCTCATTCCCCTCTCTTTGTCCATCTCCCACTCTCCCCCTCTCTCACTGTCTGTCATCTCGTCGCTCCTCTTTCTTTCCATCTGCTCCTCCTCCGTCCTCCGTCTCTCTCCATCTCCTCCTGCCCCTTCTCTCTCCCACCCCCCCGCCTGCCCATCACTTTATACCCTTTCTTTGTCCATCTTCTCCTCCTCTCTCTCCCTTTGTGATCCTACCCTCTCCCTCTGCCACCTCTCTCTGTCTCTCTCCTTTTTTCCACTTTCTGTTTCCTTCTCCTGTTCCTCCCTCTTTATGACCTTTAGCATTGGTTATTCATATTGTAAGTTCAGATTCTGTGTAAGTATTCTAATCATGAGCTCATAAACCATAAATACAAACTTATCTGTTTCATACCAACGTTTCCCTACCACACATTTTTATCACATATTTTTGTATTTTTATGCCCAGTAGGTACATAAAAACACTCACATATTCGAATGAAATGTTGTGACGAAATTTGAAACCAGTCAGTACGGAACTTTCGGAGACATACGATTTTGAACACACGAACATTTACGTTTCTATATTTGTTTGTTTTGTGACAATTATTTTAGCTCGTACTACAATACTTATCTTAAAGACCCCAAATGATTTTCACCACTGTTGTACTCGTCAAGAAAAGAGAAGCTACCACTGAAAGGCTGTTGACACAAGCGGAACTCTCAATTAGGACCGACCAGGCACTTTGGCCGTGAGCTACGCTCAAATCGACGGTAACACATTCTTCGGACCCGATCTAGCGTCGCCAGTCATATCACTACATATTTCACGATTGCTGTTGACATCCTATACGTCCTTGTATAGTGTTTAATTGGTATTAATTTCCAGTGTTGCGTACAGTAAATCTCGCTGTTACGATAATATGCTACTGCTGTAACTCATCATCAGCATTAATGGGGCGAAAGTGTTGCCATAATTTGTGACGTGGCTGTACACGCTGAGAATGTGCAATGTGGGGAGTTAGAGGCATGTTCAGCAAATAGCTGATATTATTAACTAACATTGAAGTTTCATATAGACATTGTTATCTTTATTTACATCTTATTACAGCAAATAATTATAATGTATTTCGATTATATGAGTAGTCTGCTTAAAAATTATACAGTATTAAGCCTATTTGGAATATATGAAGAATGTTAAAAAACTTCACCAACACTAACTAACTTCATTACTCTACCTATAACAGTTACATTCGATTTCTGTATGTGATGTCTTCTGATCTTAGCTTTACATTTGATAATACGAACTTTTGTTACAGATTTAAATGATCGTCCCAGCAATTGTTCCAAGATACGTTGTGCATAATAAACAAGACAAAAATAATGCAGTTAGTACTAAATGAGAAATGTGTTCAATAATTATCATTGGTGTGAATGGTTATCTTAGCCTCATTGTAGACTAGTGGGTGGTGCAGGTAGCGCTGGTAGTGTGGTCATGGGCGTGTGTCATACGTTTTTGCCTTTCAATATCAGTGACAAACATGTTGCGTACACATATATCCATGCTATACAAAACTAAATAGAACTTTGTGCTGTTATTTCAGTAACTGCCTGTACCAAAACTCTTTTATGTATAAAGCAGGGTGTATGTGTGATTGATTTAAATAGGATTTGGCACAGAAATAGCAGCACTGTGTGGATTATAACCTCATAGCCCCAGTGGGAGTGGATGTATAGGAAGAAATTTTTTTCCCAGTCCCTGATGTATAGCCTGCCCTACACAACAGACATTATGTGGGAACAGTACTGGCCTGCCAAATCAACCTGCTTTGCAGGGCAGTCCAGATGTCAGGGGAAGAAATGTCCTGCAACGTAGGCTGCCCTGTATGACATCACCCTGAATTACTGAACTGTACTGCAGGGGTGCATGTGCTGATGGGCATGTCTGGGGACAGCTTGAGATGGATATTGAAGGGTATAGACAGAGAGAGAGAAGAAGAAGGTAACGAAAAGATAGAGAGGGGAGGGGGGATATAGAACGGAGGTGGAATGCGTATAGGGGCTAGTGGGCATGTGGAAAAGCAAAAGGGGTAGGAGGAGATGGAAAGAGAGAGCTGGAGGAGGACACAGGCAGGGGCAGTGGAAAGGAAGCTAATATCATAGAGAGAGAATGGAGGAAATAGACAAAGAGAAGAGGAGAGGAGGAGGAGGAGATGAAATAGTGAGGAGGAAGGGCTGGGCACAAAGGGGGGGGGGGGGATGGTGAGGTGTGTTAAATACATGTGTTGAACACATACATGGGCGAATCTACAGGGAAAGTACTAATGTTTAAAAGTTTGCAGTATTTCGTAATGTCGAAACATCTCACGATCTAAGAGTTCTTGTGTAAACTGCAGTTTTAAAAGGGCTGCAGACATAAAAATTGTTTAGTACTCATTTGCTGCAAAAGTTATTTGGAGAAATACAAAACAGAACCACAGGACTTTGTCAGCTCATCGTACAAACGACAGTTTTTGCAGTTGTAAAGCTATTGCACTATGTTCTTAAACATACTTTCACACACACAGTACAGTGAACAACTTGCCCGTCTGATGAAGTATTTAAAGCTATTGAAATACGTAAGTGCTAGTATTTATCTCGTAACTGGAAAGGTACACTTCATTGGTGCTGTTACACTACTGGCCATTACACCACGAAGATGACGTGCTACAGACGCGAAATTTAACCGACAGGAAGAAGATGCTGTGATATGCAAATGACTAGCGTTTCAGAGCATTCACACAAGGCTGGCGACAGTGGCGACACCTACAACGTGCTGACATGAGGAAAGTTTCCAACTGATTTCTCATACACAAACAGCAGTTGACCGGCGTTGCCTGGTGAAACGTTTTTGTGATGCCTCGCGTAAGGAGGAGAAATGCGTACCATCACATTTCCGACTTTGATAAAGGTCGGATTGTAGCCTATCGCGATTGCGGTTTATCGTATCGCGACACTGCTGCTAGCGTTGGTCGAGATCCAATGACTGTTAGCAGAATCTGGAATCGGTGGGTTGAGGAGGGTAATACGGAACGCCGTGCTGGATCCCAACGGCCTCGTATCACTAGCAGTCGAGAGATAACAGGCATCTAATCCGCATGGCTGAGCCGGCCGGAGTAGCCTTGCGGTTCTAGGCGCTACAGTCTGGAACCGCGAGACCGCTACGGTCTCAGGTTCGAATCCTGCCTCGGGCATGGATGTGTGTGATGTCCTTAGGTTAGTTAGGTTTAAGTAGTTCTGAGTTTTACGGGACTGATGACCTCAGAAGTTGAGTCCCATAGTGCTCAGAGCCATTTGAACCATTTGAACCGCATGGCTGTAACGGATCGTGCAGCCACGTCTCGATTCCTGAGTCAACAGGTGGGGACGTTTGCAAGACAACAACCATCTGCACGAACAGTTCGACGACGTTTGCAGCAGCATGGACTATCAGCTCGGAAACCATGGCTGCGGTTGCCCTTGACGCTGCATCACAGACAGGAGCGCCTGCGATTGTGTACTGAACGACGAACCTGGGTGCACGAATGACAAGACGTCAGTTTTTCGGATGAATCCAGGTTCTGTTTGCAGCATCGTGATGGTCGCATCTGCGTTTGGCGATATCGCGGTGAACGCACATTGGAAGCGTGTATTCGTCATCGACATACTGGTGTATCAGCCGGCGAGATGGTATGGGGTGCCATTGGTTACAGGTCTCGGTCACCTCTTGTTCACACTGACGGCACTTTGAACAGTGGACGTTACATTTCAGATGTCTTACGACGCGTGGCTCTACCCTTCATTCGATCACTGCGAAACCCTACATTTCAGCAGGATAATGTACGACCGAATTTTGCAGATCCTGTACAGGCCTTTCTGGATACAGAAAATGTTCGACTTCTGCCCTGGCCAGCACATTCTCCAGATCTCTCACCAACTGAAAAGGTCTGGTCAATGGTGGCCGAGCAACTGGCTTGTCACAATACGCCAGTCACTACTCTTGATGAACTGTGGTATCGTGTTGAAGCTGCATGCGCAGCTGTACCTGTACACGCCATCCAAGCTCTGTTTGACTCAATGCCTAGGCGCACCAAGGCCGTTATTACGGCCAGAGGTGTTTGTTCTGGGTACTGATTTCTCAGAATCTATGCACCCAAATTGTGTGAAAATGTAATCACATGTCTGTTCTAGTATAATATATTTGTCCAATGAACACCCGTTTATCATCTGCATTTCTTCTTAGTGTAGCAATTTTACTGGCCAGTAGTGTATATTAGCGATTTTGGGTTGGGTCCCTTGGGGTTCCGTAAAAAAATTAAAGGCATGGATGACAAAAGAGGTGTATCTCATTTGCATACTCTTACTCATTAGTGCAAATCGACTTCTCGTCGCGAATGCCAACTTACATGGTCAGTCAGTGATTGTCCGACGAGGCAGAAGACGGCAGTCTGACCCATGTAGACTGGGCAAGCCATCAGCCTCTTCACCACGGCTCCCCCTTTCCCACCTCCCTGGAACAGCTGAAACAACACAGCTCGAACAAACAGGAGAAATTTGTAACAATAATAACTTGATTACATATAAATGCGAGGTTTCGCCATGATATATTACACCTAAGCAGAAGTAGCCTAGGAGCGCACGAAGCATCTTGCATTTCTACAATTATGTGACACATTGACAGGAAAGATTCAATGTCTAATCAAGAGACATGAAATATAGTCCTCCTGCAGACCTCTTGCAAAAATTCCGCAAAACATGAGGCCTAACGAAGACGATACAGGTCTCATAAAGCTAGAAATATTTGAATACAGTGTGCGTGTGTGTGGATAGTTTTGTGCGTAGAAGTTTGGGGTATAATTCGGTAGCTAAGGAGAAAATTATATAACAATGAAAATTTTCATCGTTGGGATTGCAAAATTAATTCGGTGAAAGGTGAACAAGACATGAACAGCGTGATGACCTATTTTTGATGGTTTAAATGATATTTAATATAGTTCAGCAGTGTGCAGTATACGATAATACTTCATGCCTTGGGGTAAAAGCGGGTACTCCCTGTGTCACAAATGGGAAAAGTTATATTTTCCGTTCAAGGCATGAGACACAACGATACTCATGCAAGTTATCTACCTTCCACCCTGTACAATCCTGATGGGCCAATTTTGGACACTTTCAGTACTTTACACAATCATCTGATTTTCTTGTTGACGAGTAGATCTCTTTGCAAAGATAGCTAGAAATTTCATTCTCATCTTCAGGAGAGCTGTTTGCCTCACACGTCTTAAAACGTTTCTGGTCTACACCAGAGTCCTTCAACAGTATTTGTGGTGTTGGCAGAAGAGCCAACACCGTGCTACGAGAGGAGGCCGAAATGCACGCGTTTTAGCTCACATAGGCTAGCGTGAGGATGGAAGAACTATACTGACGTGAGGTCTGGAACATGACAAGGAATGAGAATTCAGAAAGAGGACGTAATTAGTTTCATACTGAACTTAAATCCATTAATGATGAACGTCGCTCTTGACGGTACATGATTCACAATATTATCTGTTCAGAATACATTCGTAGTAACTGAATCTGGCGCCTTGCTAGGTCGTAGCAAATGACGGAGCTGAAGGCTATGCTGAACTGTCGTCTCTGCAAATGAGAGCGTGTGTAGTCAGTGAACCATCGTTAGCAAAGTTGGCTGTACATCTGGGGCGAGTGCTAGGGAGTCTCTCTAGACCTGCCGTGTGGCGGCGCTCGGTCTGCAATCACTGATAGTGGCGACACGCGGGTCCGACATATACTAACGGACCGCGGCCGATTTAAAGGCGACCACCTAACAAGTGTGGTGTCTGGCGGTGACACCACAGTATTGTACATCTGCCGGGAAGATGATTTTGTTGCACTCAGTTCATTTTTATAGGGAGACTGCTTGGTCACGCCACGTTTACCTCTTTACCTGGGTAATGACGGTTTCTCGTAATGAGGAACTGGGATTACATTCTCTCACGATAGAGTGGATGAAGAATGTGTTTGTACATCAGTCGGCGGACCAGGCTGTGGTGAAGAAACAGTGACTACTCTGTTATTTTCAGGGAATCTGACATAATTATTTCTGTTGTACCTGATGGTGCAAATTCCTCTTCGCCAAATGCATTTGCATTAAGCGGGAAAATATCCTTATTTTTAAACACCGATAGGTCATTTTGCATTACTGCTATTACAGTACATACAAGTCCGGAACCACTGACAAGGGGAGGCCGCCAACTGTGAAATTCAGATTCAATTCATACTGCGCATAATAAAAGCTCATGGCCAGAGGTGTAATGTGGCAAAGCACCAAGATGCACTTCTCAGTCGTTGTCGAGAAAATCGACAGTTAAAATAAACCGTTGCGGTGAAATACTCTCTACGATTAATAATTTTCTACAGTGTCGTGGCGCAGCGGTAAGCGCTCGGGTTCGTAATGCGAAGATCGCCGGATCGAATCTCGCGCCATGCAACTCTTTTTTTTTTAGTATTTGTTTTTTTGTAATTCAAATGTGTGTGTGTACACACACACACACACACACACACACACACACATATATATATATATATATATATATATATATATATATATATATATATATATATATATAATTCCCGGCAATCAGTTGCAACAATTATGCATATAATAAGTTGTTGAAAGTCGTTTGTCGTGGAAAAACTGGTGACTTCGAACATCATTACGTTTTCCGCAAACAAAGTTGTATTTCACAAATGTTATTAAATATCTTCATAATGTTAACCACGTATAGTTAACGGAAGACGCAGAAACGATATTCCGAAACGAATACGTATAGCGTAAGTCAAACGTTCGAATTAGAATAGAAACCACACGAACACAAATTTGCTGTGGCAGGTATGAAATATAAACTCCGTTACCCGCTCGTTACACTTCAAGGACAGATGTTGAATGGGCCGAAACGAGCCGCCGCATAACAGCGTAACTGCCTGCTAACTTCGAAAGAAGGTAGATGCGGTCCCTAGCGCAACTTATAACATCGTCGAAAATCAGTGCGGACGTGAGAGCTTTGGTACACCCTGTTAAACAAACGGAAAAATGGAGGCGGTACAATTGGAGAGCGATCCGCCTTCACCAACATGCATGGCGCGAGATTCGATCCAGCGACCTTCGCATTACGAACCCGAGCGCTTACCGCCGCGCCACGACGCTGTAGAAAATTTTTAATCGTAGAGAGTATTTCACCGCAACGGTTTCTTTTAACTGTCGATTTTCTCGACAACGACTGAGAAGTGCATCTTGGTGCTTTGCCACATTACACCTCTGGCCATGAGCTTTTATTATGCGCAGTATGAATCGAATCTGAATTTCACAATTGGCGGCCTCCCCTTGTGAGCTAATTGGTACCAGGGTGCCACTTTTCCCGGATAACTGTAAGGCCATACATTAATTTCCTGACTGTATGAAGCTCTTATTGGTCCCATCTCAAATTAGGCATAATTTATCAATTTAATAGTGACAAAAATAATCTAAAAATTGGTGCAAATATTGTAAATTCTGCATGTCATTATTTATTTATGTTTATCAAAATGTCTACAAGCAAGTAACGTGCCGTTAAAAGCAGATACTTCTCACGTCCCCCCCCCCTTCTCTCTCTCTCTCTCTCACACACACACGCGTAAGTTATTCGCAACGAAATCAGGGTGTGATATCTAGTAGTTCCTCTTTCACCCCACTGCTTCTACCCGGGTAAAAAAACTTTACTTTCTCGATGAGAAAGAAGGTGAAAAATCGTTTAACATGCCGTATGTCCATAAAGCCTGTAAATGTAATAATAATACAATGAATAATACGTTGTATTATTAGTTTCAACTTGTAATACGAAGGTATAAGTTCTTTACTGAGCACAAAATATCAAAAAGTAATCATACAACCACAAAAATCAAACAAATTATTTTTCTCAACAACAACGCGTCATAATTACTAAGCCTCATTGCGGTATTAAAGTTGCCGGCTGTATTCGCGGTCTAACGGCCAAAAAACAATGTTACCAACTAGTGAAGAGATATACAAGGGTTAGCGACTTGACGCCCGTGCCCGATTATACCCTAACTCCCCTTACTATTTAACAGCGAGTTGAAGAACACGAGAGGTTCTCCCGCCTACGGTACTCCGAGAAACACGGCAACAACTTGCATTCGACGAAACATCTGTTATTAAACGGAGAAATGGTTTCTGGGGTAGCGTAATAAAAGAAGCGATAAAGTTACAATTTTTTTACAACACTCTAAATAAAGATAGCTTTATGTGGCTAAGCTTGGGATCAGGCCCTTAGGGCGCTGTAGTGGGCACTGCAGGAGTGCAACGAAACCAATACCATATAACTGATGTCAGTGGATTGGCATCACAGGCGGCAGCGTGGCTAAACTGGGTGTTCTGGGATAAATGGTCAATATTCGGGAGTTTGACAGCAGTGAAGCAAAAAAGTCTGGGAATCATGAGTTTTAAAATGTAGTTCTTTATCTCTTCTATTACAAGCTCTTTGTTTCCATATTTTGAGAGGTGGTAGAATGGAACAACGAAAGAAAGAATTGTCTAGTAAACATGGGCTCTACCTAATGCATACCTGAAGAGCTATGAGAACTTCTTTGATACTGTGAACCAGATCTCTTCCACTGCAAATTCTTTGCTTTCCATATTTTCGGGGGAGGTAGTGGGGACCAAAACAAGAAAAAATTTACTGGTAAACGTGGGTCTAAGACGCATGCGTTAAAAGCTATGAACACTTGCTCAGTAGAAGAGATCAGTTTCACAGAACAGACGATAAACGAGTACACACAGCTCTTAAAGTACACGTTTTACAGGTCATGTTTACTGATCGTTCCTCTCATATCCATGAGTATTGGTCATCCCTCCTGGGATGCCCTGAATACGGACGGCATCAGCAATTACACAAGAGTCATCTGACAATGACCGAGGACCATTCGATTACTCTTCGGTATTTAAGTTCTTGATGCAGCTAGAAGTTCGAAAAATTTCTATAATTTTTACGTACAGTACATACTACGAAACAGCCAAAAATCGTTTCTTCGACCACCGTATTATTTCTATGAAGTATTTGCCAATTCTAAACTTAAATATGCAAACATGATGGCTTCAAAATAACTATTGCAAAAAGTGTTCAAATAACAATAATACGAAACTGTCTACAGTGTAGAGATAAGTAAAAGAATCTAGTTTCCAAGCACATTGGAATGAGTAGGTGTAAAAAGAACTGTCTTTATTAATGTTAACACTAATCATGTATACCTGTAAACTGACTCGTTTTACAACATTTCCACAAAAGAATCGTTCAGGTGATCCATGGAAAATGTGACTAACGAATTGTAGTTATCACACACAAATCAAGTTACGATCCTTCGTTAGAAATTACCAGTTGTCCTTACGTGAAGCTAACAAAATCCTTCATTGATAACTTTTGGTCGTATAACTGTTGTGGACTACAGTCAGAGAAAACTGCGAAGACTCGAGACAATAACCTGAACCACTTCGAACTTCTAAGAAAGTTTTCGTCCCAAGATATATCACTTGGGCACTGTCATCTACACTGTCCGTCAAAATGTTTCAGACTTCCAAACCTGATCACAGTTTGAGACCATATAACTGACATGAAGTATTTTTCCAAGCATCACAAATATCACCGACAGAAAGTAAACTATGTAATTCTGCAGGCTTTCGTGGTCGTTATCACTGAAGTTAAAATCTTCTGTGTTATTAGGTCGCATCATATTTCTACTAAAATGATCGACGTTTCGAACCCTCTTCTGGGATCTTCCTCAGGATCTTATGGTGTTCACTACTGCTAGAACACCATGAGATCCTGAGGAAGATCTCAGCCGAGGGGTCGAAACGTCGATCATTTTAGTGAAAATATGACGCGACCTAATAACACAGGAGACATTAACATCAGAAAGTAAACTATTTAGGAATCCTGAACGTAGAAGATCTCACCATGCAAACCGACAGATCCATCAATGTCTAACTCAATACTCATGTTTCCACGGCCTATGCTAATTGTTACAACTTACATGTAAAAAAATTACTAAGAGAGTTTATTTAAAATATTTTATTTCGTTGCATGTGGCTTATGACTAGAGCACTGACAATTAAGTAATTAATACTCTTTTCCTTCGCTACTAATCACGAGTGTATAAATGTATAGGAATTATGTTGGCAGCGTTGATATATTTCATTTTATCGTTGCCTATTTTTTTTACAAATTTCGCTATAATGATACGTTTTTACCTATTTTAACTTTTTACTATATAATGTCACATTTTATTTACTTTCTAACCTTGTTCATACGTCCCTAGATCCTCAGTAGGCTTCTCCCTTCGAAATATGTCTGAATCCGACCTACCATAAATGTTGAAGACAGGAAGTTAATTAGCTCTAAATATTTCGTTATAATGGAATAAAGTTGAATTAGCAATGATATGGATTTCCGCATAATTTTCTAAGGTCTGGAATTTCAGTGGTCGAAAGGAAAGCTCATTGTGTGTAGCATTGTAGGGGCCATTTTGGGATGCTATCGAGACTGGAAGTGTAGCAAACGAAAGACTAGCGGCCGGTAGTTTACTGACTATCAGCGACTTTTATCAATTGTGAACTACGGGCTGCTTAAGGCAAGAAAAGTTTGTCAAATGATACTTCTCAACAGGCCACGACTGTTTGTGTTCATGGTGCTTCCTGTTGTGTTAAATGTATCATATAAATGAACGTCTTGGGATAATAATATGTAGATTGTTCTATGTCGAGTGCTGAATAAGCAGATCCAGTGTTCTAATATTTCCCACTTTAAGCAACATATGTGTAGTGATGCACACAGAAAGAACAAAATTGCTGACGTCTGAGAACCAAACGGCTCTGAGGCAGACACAAAAGAGCCCAACCACCGCAAATGAATTTTTCTGGGCTACGTGCTCAGCTATGGTACAAATTGTAAGTACCTCACTATCTCGCGTGCTGCGGGAAATAGATTCCTGATGAATCGACGTTAAGGAAAAAGCAGGAGGGTCTGAAAAATGTGCGGTTCTGTATAAGTAACCACCACGTATGGTTAACCGTTGACAAAACGACCGACGTATATGGTCATTTCCTTGGCAGTTTAAACGCAGCCAAAACCTCTCAGACAAACAGAAGCTAAGCGATGTCAAAGTTAGCGTAAGGAGGGCTATGCGAGAAGCGTTCAGTGAATTCGAAAGTAAAATTCTATGTACAGACTTGACAGAAAATCCTAGGAAGTTCTGGTCTTACGTTAAATCAGTAAGTGGCTCGAAACAGCATATCCAGACACTCCGGGATGATGATGGCATTGAAACAGAGGATGACACGCGTAAAGCTGAAATACTAAACACCTTTTTCCAAAGCTGTTTCACAGAGGAAGACCGCACTGCAGTTCCTTCTCTAAATCCTCGCACAAACGAAAAAATGGCTGACATCGAAATAAGTGTCCAAGGAATAGAAAAGCAACTGGAATCACTCAACAGAGGAAAGTCCACTGGACCTGACGGAATACCAATTCGATTCTACACAGAGTACGCGAAAGAACTTGCCCCCCTTCTAACAGCCGTGTACCGCAAGTCTCTAGAGGAACGGAGGGTTCCAAATGATTGGAAAAGAGCACAGGTAGTCCCAGTCTTCAAGAAGGGTCGAAGAGCAGATGCGCAAAACTGTAGACCTATATCTCTGACGTCGATCTGTTGTAGAATTTTAGAACATGTTTTTTGCTCGAGTATCATGTCGTTTTTGGAAACCCAGAATCTACTATGTAGGAATCAACATGGATTCCGGAAACAGCGATCGTGTGAGACCCAACTCGCGTTATTTGTTCATGAGACCCAGAAAATATTAGATACAGGCTCCCAGGTAGATGCTATTTTTCTTGACTTCCGGAAGGCGTTCGATACAGTTCCGCACTGTCGCCTGATAAACAAAGTAAGAGCCTACGGAATATCAGACCAGCTGTGTCGCTGGATTGAAGATTTTTTAGCAAACAGAACACAGCATGTTGTTATCAATGGAGAGACGTCTACAGACGTTAAGGTAACCTCTGGCGTGCCGCAGGGGAGTGTTATGGGACCATTGCTTTTCACAATATATATAAATGACCTAGTAGTTTGTGTCGGAAGTTCCATGCGGCTTTTCGCGGATGATGCTGTAGTATACAGAGAAGTTGCAGCATTAGAAAATTGCAGCGAAATTCAGGAAGATCTGCAGCGGATAGGCACTTGGTGCAGGGAGTGGCAACTGTCCCTTAACATAGACAAATGTAATGTATTGCGAATACATAGAAAGAAGGATCCTTTATTGTATGATTATATGATAGCGGAACAAACACTGGTAGCAGTTACTTCTGTAAAATATCTGGGAGTATGCGTGCGGAACGTTTTGAAGTGGGATGATCATATAAAATTAATTGTTGGTAAGGCGGGTACCAGGTTGAGATTCATTGGGAGAGTGCTTAGAAAATGTAGTCCAGCAACAAAGTAGGTGGCTTACAAAACACTCGTTCGACCTATACTTGAGTATTGCTCATCAGTGTGGGATCCGTACCAGATCGGGTTGACGGAGGAGATAGAGAAGATCCAAAGAAGAGCGGCGCGTTTCGTCACAGGATTATTTGGTAACCGTGATAGCGTTACGGAGATGTTTAATAAACTCAAGTGGCAGACTCTGCAAGAGAGGCGCTCTGCATCGCGGTGTAGCTTGCTCGCCAGGTTTCGAGAGGGTGCGTTTCTGGATGAGGTATCGAGTATATTGCTTCCCCCTACTTATACCTCCCGAGGAGATCACGAATGTAAAATTAGAGAGATTAGAGCGCGCACGGAGGCTTTCAGACAGTCGTTCTTCCCGCGAACCATACGCGACTGGAACAGGAAAGGGAGGTAATGACAGTGGCACGTAAAGTGCCCTCCGCCACACACCGTTGGGTGGCTTGCGGAGTATGAATGTAGATGTAGATGTAGATGTAGATTCATGGCAAACACGAAGGAGAGGAACCCTAAAAGCCGTAACTGCTTTCCTGCAACGTTTCGGAACGCACAAATCATTCAACAGTAACTCGTTTTCTGAATAACAGTCTTAAAGTGTTGTGGCTGAGGGAAATCCAGTCGAAAAAGTGTCTGTTACGTGTTCAGATGCCGCTGCCTACATGGTAAATGCGGCAGCTACCCTACGCGTATTCTATACATATTAATTCACTTCACGTACACACAAAAAATCATAACCAATGAAATGCTTCTCAAAGCCCTACATCGTGCGTGGCTCTGCAGGGACTTTCTACCGAACCTATTGTTTTCTCCTGTGCCTGTCGAAACGAGGTGGACTGAAGCCGTCGCTTTTTACAATGAACATTTTAAAGCCGTGGAATCTCTAATTCCTTTCCGAACAAAACTTCAACTTCAGACACAAAAGGATTTCACTGAATCTAAAAGAGAAAATACACTCTTTCGTATGTGAATAACAAATTCGGCTTCGTAGCATAGCTATCGAGTTGCTTTTGCAGAAACCGGTTGAAGCTGTTGAGAATGAGAAATGTAAGGTGACTGACATTAGGAGTGATAGTGGTAGTGTAGAAGTTTGAAGCTGTTCTGGCAAGAAATCCAGGCTGCTCGGCTTTTGTTAATGTCTGCAATATACTCAGTGGAGAGACAGCTCTCTAGGAATATTTCATTTCCTAAAATCTGCACCGTTGACATCTGTGATGTGGACTGTCATTTTCCTGCTACAAAAGCATTATATCAGATCAGCAACGTTCTGTTACTACAGAGTATTTAGAGAAATATCTAGTTATTCATTGCGTTTCAACAAAACTGGGCATAGACTATGCCGTGTAGTACGGGTGCTGCGGATGACAACCAATTAATTGATTGGCGACTCCATGTTGTCTTGTGCACTACGACCAGATAACAGGTATACTTGAAAAAAGAGACAGCATTGGTCGTATATTTTTTTTTACTATTGCAAAATCGATTTTCTGTCACTGAGTGACCATCTTCAGTGCTATATTGTATAACTTCAATTGGGATGCACTGTTGTCATTAAGCTTACGGCAATCACATAGACTGAGTGAAACCTGTCGAAACTGTCAAAAACACATTATATATACATGTACATTATATAAATGTATAAATATACATGTACATTATATAAACACATGACATCGTTGAATTAGCGGTCAACTAAAGCTGTGAAACTTAAGAAAAACATTAAATAATTCTTTGCGAATATCGCTCAGAAACAAATTGCACTGCTGAAACATTACGTATCTACAATTCTTTCTGTTCTTTTTGTTCTTTCTAAATCGCCGACTGAAGTGCTTTGTCCTCAAAGTCTCCCATAAAATGGTTTCCTACTACGGGAAAGAGAGGACTAGCTATAACAACACCATCATTTTGCTAAAAATATTGGCTGTTCATGTGAGATGTCCTCCACCAACTTAACTCCTATGAGTCGTAGTGAATACACCTGAGGTACTAGCGCATACGAAGAGACCACGTCGAAATTACACATCGGTGCTCAGTCTATGTGATTGCCGTAAGCTTAGTGACAACAGTGCATCCCAATTTAAGTTATACAATATAGCACTGAAGATGGTCACTCAGTGACAGAAAATCGATTTTGCAATAGTAAAAAATATACGACCAATGCTGTCTCTTTTTTCAAGTACAACCAATTAAGGTTCAAAATGGTTCAAATGCCTCTGAGCACTATCGGACTCAACTGCTGAGGTCATTAGTCCCCTAGAACTTAGAACTAGTTAAACCTACCTAACCTAAGGACATCACAAACATCCATGCCCGAGGCAGGATTCGAACCTGCGACCGTAGCGGTCATGCGGTTCCAGACTGCAGCGCCTTTAACCGCACGGCCACTTCGGCCGGCTTAAGGTTCAAAAAATGGTTAAAATGGCTCTGAGCACTGTGGGACCTAACTTCTGAGGTAAGCAGTCCCCTAGAACTCAGAACTACTTGAACCTAACTAACCTAAGGACATCACACACAACAATGCCCGAGGCAGGATTCGACCCTGCGACTGTAGCGGTAGCGCGGTTCCAGACTGAAGCGCCTAGAACCACTCGGCCACTCCGCCCGGCACCAATTAAGGGCGTTTGCAGCATTATGGCCAGGGACCCCCAACCAGCTCGGGATTTTGAATCTCTAACGCGCCATTCCTATAGAATTTGGCAGGATATTCCTAAGGAGGCCATCCTGCAGTAATTCTATAATGCCAAGGCGAATAAGTGCGTGTATAAGAGCCAGAGGTAGACCAACTTGTTCTTGACTTCCTCAGTTTTTGAATCTGTTTCCGAAATTGTAATTATGCACCTAAACGGGGCAATAGGGTCCAACAGACCGCCGTGTGTCATTCTCTGCCAATGGCGTCATCGAATGCGGTGTGGAGTGGCATGTGGTCAGCACACCGCTCTCTCAGTCCCTGTCGTGTGTCTTAGCCTTGGAGCAGCTACTACTCCGTCAAATAAACCCTCAGTTTGCATCACGAGGCTGAATGCATGCCATTCCGGTCCTCCAACCACGGAAAAATACCTCGCAATCTCTAGAATCCAATCCGCTTCGTCACCCCTTTAACGGAAACCAGCATTGTTGGAATTAGTTCGTAGTTCCTATATACCGGTTGGGGTGTATGTATGCTTACGCAACACACTGTGAAAGAAGGAGTTTCCTTTTCTATGAATCCCGAAACGGGAAGTCCCCCACTTTCTCCAGATCCCTGGTAAAGCAGATGTTCCAAATGTGGAGAGATAAGATGTTCCAAAAATGAATGAAGAGTTGCTGTTTTCCCATGTGGCCATACCACACAGGTCTGATCCACATATCTTCAAAAACATTTAGGTTTCTAAATCGCCGACTGAAGTGCTTTGTCCTCAAAGTCTCCCATAAAATGGTTTCCTACTACGGGAAAGAGAGGACTAGCAATAACAACACCATCATTTTGCTAAAAATATTGGCTGTTCATGTGAGTTGTCCTCCACCAACTTAACTCCTATGAGTCGTAGTGAATACACCTGAGGTACTAGCGTATACGAAGAGACCACGTCAAAATTACACATCGGGTGCTTCGACGTGCACGTCCTTCAGTCGCTGTATAACAATCTTCGAAGTTCAGAATAGGTTGGTTTGTGGGATTAAAGGGACCAGACTGAAGTTCAGAATATACTATTCGCATTTCCCTTCCAAAGGTCTGGGCCTGCAGCGTTATAGACTTCTTGTAAGGACAATATATACCTAGTAACCCAAAACGCAGCTATTCAAAGACTATTATGATGTTATTTTCTGGTGCTATAACCTTATTTCGGCTCCATTTTCATTATCAAGTTATACGCAAACATATGGAGTTGTTAGTCCATATACCTGTACCTATTTGTAACTAACAATAATTTTGTGTATATCTGTCGCAGTACTTACTTCCGTCATAAGTCTTTAACGCTGTGACTATGTAATGCCGTGTACTATTGCGTATCTAGGTGTAACATAGACGAAATAGCAGACATGTAATGTCTCAGCAGTGGAATTTGTCGCCGAGTACATTTATAAGCAAAGACAACATCAGATAATATTCACAATGAATTTACTAGTACCATACACAAATCCAGAGATGAATCAGCCAATTATATAAACACATGACATCGTTGAATTAGCGGTCAACTAAAGCTGTGAAACTTAAGAAAAACATTAAATAATTCTTTGCGAATATCGCTCAGAAACAAATTGCACTGCTGAAACATTACGTATCTACAATTTCGTCTGCGCTCTACCTTTGATACGCAGCAGCAAAAGGTATTAGATAGCGTTAACGATGTCACGGAAGTAATTACTACAACATATATTCACAAAATATTTGTTAGTTACAAATATAAGCAGATATATGCACTAACAACTCGATATGTTTGCAAATACAGTAGCTTGACATTTACTAGGGAGCCAAAATAATTTTATAACACCAGCAAATAATACGATAATAAAGAATCTTTATATATAGCACCATTTTGGCTTACTAGACATGTGCTGTCCTTCCCCAATTATTTGATATCAAATTATTTTCTGTCGAACAAATGCACAACATATGAAGATACAGCAGTTTAAAATTTTCGGAAAAGGGACGTAAAAGTAATAACCAAAATTAGTAAACGGGATCATTCTAATGGTGTGGTCAAATCACTGAGAATTTTAACTAATCTTTGCGAATGCACTTACCAACCAGTTACGCACATCAAAAACTTTGATAACTAACTTACTGCATTAAAAGGTTTGTTCATGGCCATCATATGAAATCTGAAAATAACGTACATTTACAAAGAAAGAATAAACGTAAAATGCAAAATACTATTTTCTAATAAAGAGTAAACTAGTAACAGAAATTACCTAAGGGTATTAAAGAGATTACTAACTGCGAAATCGTACACCAAAGTTCTGCAACTGATACTACTAAAATCTTGTCGTCTATTCTGAGCTCAACATCTCATGCATAATAGAGGGGTACTGACTTAGTCTTTCGGACAAGCTAATGAGAAGTTGCTTTACACAAAATGGAAACAAATATGATGAATCCTGTTCCTGATGTTGTGTAGTGTGTGTTGAGAGATGAATGAATAGCGTAGCACAAACGTTTCATCGAATGAAATAGCTTATTTGCAGAGACCTTATAAAGAAAAGAATATTTTACACAAGGAATAAATCGAACGAGATTGCGCTGTTTAAAACAGAGTGGCCTTGTATTCAGGAGGTTGGAGACTGGACATAATGATTTATACTTTCAAAAAAATGGTTCAAATGGCTCTGAGCACTATGGGACTTAACATCTGAGGTCATCAGTCCCCTAGAACTTAGAACTACTTAAACCTACCTAACCTAAGGACATCACACACACATCTATGCCCGAGGCAGGATTCGAACCTGCGACCGTAGCGGTCGCACGGTTTCAGACTGAAGTGCCTAGAACATTTATACTTTCCATTGTTTCTCTGAGTACTTCAAGAAAATGCTCGCATCGTTCCTCCTATAAATCCATTGCCCTCTATCTCTTCTTTCCTCTGACAAACTAGACCCGTAAGCCTGCCAGTGCCTCTGTGTACAAGTCATTTGTTAAACTATAACACTACGACATGTACAGTACTCTGAACACAACTATAACTCGACAACGTCTACTATTACTACGAGGGTTGCCCAGTAAATAATGCCCCATATTTTTTTTCTCCAGAAGTATTTATTCCACAACAATCAAATTTACATATGTGAAAGACTGATGTTTTGTCTACTTGCTTTATTTTTCCACATAATCTCCTTCAAGTTCGACGGCCTTTTTCCAGCGAGACACAAGAGCGTGTATTCCCTGCGGGTAAAAATCTTTACTCTGCCTACGGAGCCAGGTTGTCACTTCGTGAATCACTTCTTCGTCATCGGCAAAACGTCTTCCACGAATGAAATTCTTCATTGGCCCAAACAAGTGAAAGTCTGAAGGAGCCAAATCGGGGCTGTAGGGTGGATGGGGTAACACTATCCAACCCAGTTTCGCGATGTTTTCACAAGTCCTCAAACTTGTGTGAGGACGAGCGTTATCATGCTGAATCAAAACATCCTGTGGGTTAACATGACGCCCAAGGCGCCGGAAGCGCTGCTTAAGTTTGTCTAATGTTTTGACATAAGCCTCTGAATTAATGGTACTGCCTTTTGGCATGACATCAATGAGAATTACGCCCTCGCAATCCCAAAACACAGTCATCATGACTTTTCCGGCTGAAGGACCTGTTTTGAATTTTTTCTTCTGTGGAGAATAAGCATGACGCCATTCCATCGATTGTCTTTTTGTTTCGGGCTCAAAATGATGCACCCAAGTTTCATCACCTGTCACAATCCGTGACAAAAAGGCCTCCCCGTCAACGTGAAAGCGTCGCAACAAATCGAAAGAAATGTCTTTTCTTTGGGATTTGTGATCGACAGTAAGACACCGAGGAACCCATCTTGCACACACTTTTGAGTATCCAAGCTGATTGATAATCACATCCACACTTCCTTTGCTTACTGACAACTCCAGTGCCAATTGTCGAGTCGTAATGCGTCGATCCCGTCGAATGAGAACATCAGCCCGCTGCAACATGTCAGGCGTGACAGCCGTGGGAGGCCTTCCCGACCGCGGCAAATCTCGGAGCTCCGCAGCAACGCCCTCTGATGCTTTCACCCTCTGTGCCCAGCGACCAACAGTACTCCTATCGACTGCAGATGTTCCGTAGACGTTGCACAAGCGTTTATGGATATTGCCCACGGTTTCTTCCTCTGCTACGAGAAATTCAATCACTGCACGTTGTTTCTGACGGATGTCACTTGCAGACGCCATTTTAGAACATTCCTACACCACCGCTCTCTGTCGGAGGAAATTGAAACTTTGCGTACACACGCGGGAAACTTCAAATAACTCGCACCTAAAGTTTCACATTTCTAATATTTTTTATTTCGGAGAAAAAAAATATGGGGCATTATTTACTGGGCAACCCTCGTATCATTAAACGTCCACGCAAAGATAACAGAAATACTAAAGACCTAGTTGGCTCTGGCGTGTCAGTGCATATAAGCAAATATTGATCATGATGCAGTACGTGAGTAATGTCTGTTGGTAAAGGTCAGAAGCTGTGATCTTCCACTTCATACTGTCACTACCACAGAAGAGTGTCTCTTACAATAAAAGATGTGTAATTATGTCAGATTACTGTTATTAATAGGTGACTGGTTGTATTATTCGCAATAGTTTTCAGGCAAATGTTTTTTCAGAGCTTTCATTACTGAAGGAGGTGGTCAGGAGCTGCGATCCTCCACTGCATACTATCACTAGCTCAGTACAGTATTTCTTACATAAAATGTGTATAATTACGTTAGGTTATTTTTAGTCACATATGATAGGATACATCATAGCTATTAGTTTTCAGTTAAATGCTTTTATCAGTGAACACCAACCTCAACAAATCCAAAGGCGTGTAAACAAATGGTAAGCGCGTTCACAAGCAGAATGATGTACGTCGACATACTCATAACTTGCTCCAGCTCGTTCACACATCTGTCAAGAAAGAAACAAAAGATAATTTTGGTCCATTATGTCCCACTTCTGTCGGTTATAATTATGTTTGACATATACGTAGTAGTCTTTTTGAAAGGAAACCACTATACAGTTACCATGCACAAGTACTGATTTTTTGCTTGCTCTCTCTCTTTCCCCGTCCAGCAAGCATCTGGATGTTTTTGTTACTGTTAAAAAGAAAAGACAGAAAATATTTCTCCTTTACATTCTCATATTTTGGTATAATTTACTGACTGCTAGTGAGACAATTGGCATATTGTTCAAATCTGCGCTGTCTGCTGATTCAGGTAAGGGCATAAGCCCCTCGCCCTTTATATTTTTAATTTTCTCGTCCACGGTCCTTCCACGACTTCTACTGATAAAGAAGACGAGAGACGGCGCCTTGGCTTGGGTTGCATCTACTACTGCACAATATATAAAATAAGAAATAAAAATCGTTACGGAAAATATTGTCACATTCAATTAATATTCTGTACCATTTTATCTAGATAAATCTTACAGCTGATGTTTGTAAGAAAAGAGTTGGATAGTTGGTGGATCGTCGTGTCGTAGATATTATTATAATATACTATGTAACCAACTATCTCAAAAATGTTATTGTTTACACAATTACTTATTTCTTCTGTCAAGATTTACGTGCATTGGGCCTGGAATTGTGAGTACCGTTCTCACATGTGGAAATTATCTCAATATTTTACACGCTTTTCTTATTGTGTGGTTTTACCGCTTTACATGTTCCTACCATATTTAACTTTACACAATTCCTGTTTATTTTATTGTATGTAATGTCATCCACGCTCTTCTTCTAAAACTGTGTGACGTAGACGACCTCGCTGATTTCGACCCACGTATGTGTGTGCAACGATTTTTTACACTGTAAGTTACGACTGAGTTTGAGCATGACTAACACTGTTCCAACAGTTGACGTCTCAAATAGGGAAATCTCGGTTTCTGACGAACTTTGTAGCGACGCCTGTGGGTACTGCCTCCACGACTTCTCTTACAGGCTATAATATGTTCTCACGATCACAATTAGTCATATCGGTGCCGAACTAATCTATTTATAAAAGTAGGAAACTATTTAATTACTGTACTGTGGAACGTAATTATAATAACTGTGTATTCTAGTGCGCAGGTCATCAGTAGAAACAGCAATCAATCAATAAATAAAATTATCAATCGCGATACAGACTTGAGCTTCTGCTAGCCACACAATCTAACGACGTCTGTTGACGTTGTCTATACTACACGTCTTGCAACAGTAACTTATTCCTGGGACCGTATCTGCAGTTTACTTTAATATTATTTAATTAATTTATTACACATTTAATTTCTAATTATTTTTTCCCTTATTTCATCTGACTCGGTCCATCTTGTTATCAATATGATTAAAAGCTCTTCAGGTAATTACCGTTTATTATTGTACGTCAGCAGGGACCAAAATGCTCATTTGCAACCTTTTGCTTAAAGGGACCACACCCTGCCCATCTAACCCACGTTAATTTAGCGAAGTATTTGACCTATTTCTGAAAAAACTATTTGATGCAGGACCTTAATATTTTTACTGTATGTTACATGATGCTAATAAAGCCAACTATACTAAAAGCTACTTTATCCATCTTATAGTTTTTAAGAAATGCTTCTTTAAATTTACTAACAAAAAATATTAAGTTTTTTCTGCAGAAAATATTTTTTGTGAGCTTCCTAAGGGGGAATGTTAATGAATGTAGTACCAGGGTGGCTTTTTATGTTATGCAGAGTCTCTGTAAATTTCATTCATTTTACTATGACAGTTTCTGATATAATGGGGCATATGTACTGAAAATTTTAACTTGCGGGAAATTGACTTTAAAGAAAAAACTTTTGAAATTTGTTACTTACAGATAATTAAAACTGAATTGCTGCATATGATGGCCCTTCTTTGACCTCTAGCAGGTCTTCTAGCATCATTTTCACCTTCCCAGATATTAGTCTTCCTTTCTTGGCCATATTAGATGCAGTCCTGTCTGCATCGGCTATCCTCATTTTATCGCAATGTTGCAGCCCAGTGGTCATATTTTCACCAGGATTAATTCCCAGCTTTTTCAGTACGCAACACTTCCCAATATTACGACAATTGAATGTAATAACAGCATCTTGAACTCCTAGTTTCATTGTATGCATGCCTACAAATACAGTTTTAGGAAGGCGGTTCCCAATTATGTTGTTGAAACATTCATTTGGGTTCTGTGTCTGCCCATGCAGACATTTCCTTAGAAGGTCAGGATGCGCCATGTCTCTGAAAATAGGTTTAATTGCTCTAATAGCAGCATCAGGAAGACAATGCTGGTGAGAATAAGATTCTCTAGTTGCTTGATCCCTATTGTATTTGCACCACGAATTTTCTCCTGATGGACACAATCCATGAAATGGCTTATCATCAGTAGAGGACTTATGGAAGAATATGGCCCAAACATACCTCTTAATTGTCTCCAGGTTTTCTTTATTTCTCCTAATTGCCTGCCCATAGTGTACCTGCAAGTTTTCTGTAACACCTACTCGCAATCACACTTGAACCAAACTAACCGCGTGTTTGAAAGCGTGTTGTTTACAAACAGCAGAAGCAAAAGAATACCGACCGTTGCATTCCAAGGATAGCCAACACACTTGGGAGTAAAAATATCCCTAACGTGCGATGTAGGGGATATAAAGATCTAAAATATATGCAGAAAAGACGGTGACAGAAAAGTGGGCGTGGCACATAAACACACGTGGAAGGAAAATGCTCTTTAAATGATCGAAAAAAATTTTTTTCAGCAAAATTCTCTTCAGAGCACTTCAATAAAACCTTAATCTATCGAAATATGATGAAAACTGAAAATCCATTTAATTCGAGCTGAACTGCTGTGTGGTCCCCTTACATCACTATAAACAAATTAAAAGTGATTTCTTCTTGTGTTGTGTTCAGAGTCAAAAAAAGATATTTTGAGGAACAATATTTTCGCCCTTGACCTAAATCAGACGCGGTACTGTCTTCCATTCTGAAGCACTGAGCGACTCTGAAGCGTTCCGAAAACAAGCTAAAGTAGCAGCGACACACTCTCTTTGTTCACATTTGCGGTCAAGTATTGCAAATGTCTTCAGCATCATCATTCATCCGCATTACGGTCGGAGGAAGGCAATGGCAAACCACCTCCGCTAGGACCTTGCCTAGTCAGCGGTGCGGGTCCCCCACACGGTCCCCTGCGCTCCTCGGAGTATGGGACATCATCATCATGATCATCATCATCATCATTGCAAACGTGTTGGTTCAAGGCGTTTCCATTTCTAGAACCAATTTTTGACGTTCTTTCTGTAACTACTGCTGTACAGTCTCTAGCTTCTCCTTTGCTAAACAACTAGACTTAAAAAAGCTATCAATTCGACGGCACTAGTCTCTGAAATTTTTTTATACATTTTGAATATCGGATACAATATGCTTTACCATGAGTTTTTCTGTATGGTTGAAAGAAAGCGAATGCTGAACGCCTGTGGTGAACCTGGAAGCATCTTTCATCTTTTCAGCATTGTCAGTTACTATGTTTCTCGCTTTACCACATGGATTTCATTCATTTATGGTTTCCACAAGGGATACTGTGAATTGGGAGGATGTGTGGACCTCCACAATACGTGTATTTTTCGGTGGCAGACTTTGTAAAGGTACATCTGAGTATGATTCAGCGCTCGAAGACGTCCACATGTCTGTTGTTAACGACACGTGTTGGGCACTTGTTTCTTGGCCGTGACGTCCTTACAATTGGGCTCGTATGTTTCTTCCGTCATTTGACGGAGCCTTTTCGTCGTTGGAAAGTTATACCGAATATCCAACAGATTGACGAAATTTTTGAAACCGTTATCCTCGACTACTGATAAAGGTTAGTAATCGTCAGTCACTATCCTAACCAACGCTTTGTCAATTTTGGCCTTCCTGGGATCATTATGTAGAACTAGAAACGGTTAATGAGCAAGAAGAACGGCTATTTTTCAGTAGCATACCGGTACTTTCTAAAATTTGTAAAAAAACAAATAAGCATATTAGGTCATCGTCACCATGCAAATTATCTATTATATCAGTTGGAACAGACACACCATCTTTGAGGTATGCACTTAATAATAGATGTTTATTAGTTATTTTGTTTTGTTTTGGTCTATACTTCCTCCTCCCAAAATATGGAAGGTAAAGAGCTTCGCCTATAATTTTTGACTCGGTCTTTTTCGACCTGAGTCCCTTACCTCAAATTGATAAATGTAACCTTCTGTATCATTCCTAAATGTTTGTAACATCATTACTAAATCACTGTGTACAATGTTTCCAGAAATGTTGCCATATTGCAGTGGTTGCATTACTTTCTATTGTTAGGCAAGAAATTACCTTTTGGAGCGCTAATTTCGTAATCTTAAATTACGGATTGTTCTTACGATTTTGTGATATTATTTTCAAATGTGTAGCATTAGATTAGTATCTAGGTGTTGTGTGTATACCGGGATATCCGAATTTGCGAAAACGTTTCACTGTGTGTTGGTTGTGGGTATTTACTGTATACAGTGTTGCTAACTATTGCTGTGCGTTTTCCGATCGTCATTTGTTTGTTTTGTTGTGCCTACATGCAGTTTCATATTCGTCTGTTTGTTATGTAGGTGCATATGTTATTGGTTGAATGGAGAGAATCGTAAATATTGTTTTTTTTTTGTTTTTTTTTTTTTTTGTTTCCATTAAGTGTTCTGTGGAGAGGCCGAGTTACACTCCTGGAAATTGAAATAAGAACACCGTGAATTCATTGTCCCAGGAAGGGGAAACTTTATTGACACATTCCTGGGGTCAGATACATCACATGATCACACTGACAGAACCACAGGCACATAGACACAGGCAACAGAGCATGCACAATGTCGGCACTAGTACAGTGTATATCCACCTTTCGCAGCAATGCAGGCTGCTATTCTCCCATGGAGACGATCGTAGAGATGCTGGATGTCGTCCTGTGGAACGGCTTGCCATGCCATTTCCACCTGGCGCCTCAGTTGGGCCAGCATTCGTGCTGGACGTGCAGACCGCGTGAGACGACGCTTCATCCAGTCCCAAACATGCTCAATGGGGGACAGATCCGGAGATCTTGCTGGCCAGGGTAGTTGACTTACACCTTCTAGAGCACGTTGGGTGGCACGGGATACATGCGGACGTGCATTGTCCTGTTGGAACAGCAAGTTCCCTTGCCGGTCTAGGAATGGTAGAACGATGGGTTCGATGACGGTTTGGATGTACCGTGCACTATTCAGTGTCCCCTCGACGATCACCAGTGGTGTATGGCCAGTGTAGGACATCGCTCCCCACACCATGATGCCGGGTGTTGGCCCTGTGTGCCTCGGTCGTATGCAGTCCTGATTGTGGCGCTCACCTGCACGGCGCCAAACACGCATACGACCATCATTGGCACCAAGCCAGAAGCGACTCTCATCGCTGAAGACGACACGTCTCCATTCGTCCCTCCATTCACGCCTGTCGCGACACCACTGGAGGCGGGCTGCACGATGTTGGGGCGTGAGCGGAAGACGGCCTAACGGTGTGCGGGACCGTAGGCCAGCTTCATGGAGACGGTTGCGAATGGTCCTCGCCGATACCCCAGGAGCAACAGTGTCCCTAATTTGCTGGGAAGTGGCGGTGCGGTCCCCTACGGCACTGCGTAGGATCCTACGGTCTTGGCGTGCATCCGTGCGTCGCTGCGGTCCGGTCCCAGGTCGACGGGCACGTGCACCTTCCGCCGACCTCTGGCGACAACATCGATGTACTGTGGAGACCTCACGCCCCACGTGTTGAGCAATTCGGCGGTACGTCCACCTGGCCTCCTGCATGCCCACTATACGCCCTCGCTCAAAGTCCGTCAACTGCACATACGGTTCACGTCCACGCTGTCGCGGCATGCTACCAGTGTTAAAGACTGCGATGGAGCTCCGTATGCCACGGCAAACTGGCTGACACTGACGGCGGCGGTGCACAAATGCTGCGCAGCTAGCGCCATTCGACGGCCAACACCGCGGTTCCTGGTGTGTCCGCTGTGCCGTGCGTGTGATCATTGCTTGTACAGCCCTCTCGCAGTGTCCGGAGCAAGTATGGTGGGTCTGACACACCGGTGTCAATGTGTTCTTTTTTCCATTTCCAGGAGTGTATTATTTAGTCCGGTTATGTTGTCCATCCCGGAGGAAAGGAAACAGAACTGGATTATATCTGGTTAGCAACGACAATAGCAACGGCTGAACGAGCTCTCCGAAATATTTTGCAAGGAATAAGTATTTTTGGAAGTAATTCCGAGTGTCACATTGTTTAATAGGAGATCTTGAGTGGAAGTGTAAAGTTTCCAATTCCGTGACAACACAATCTCTCCAGTAAAAGTTGTCCTAATCGAGAATATACGCGACACCGACATTAATGACTACTTGCGGGCGGTAAGTGATATAACATATGGCACAGATATGTTCTCTTACCGTAGGTGGCAATTTCTGTATCTTCGTATGACAAGATGAACATGTCGATCGCTAGCTGCATGAAGGCGACATAACACATAAATGGACCTTTGTACATGTAAGGCGTTTCAGAAGTTCAAGCGCATGAGTTGCCTTTTCCAATTTGAGTCTTTCACAGCTAACAACTCATCTGGTACTCAAACGTCAGAATACGGCCGCGCACTTCGGTATATGCACGAAATACCATCTGTCTCTAAGGTTAGATTAGATGTGCTTTACGTTCGAATTGAGCTATAATGTGGCGATCGTCCAGGATATAGAACACGTTAGATAATAAGAATACCGAAGAAATAGTTTTAAAGGAAAACAGATATGCTGCTGTGTCTTGCACAGATCCCAAGTGAAATGGCCCTGGTTGAGGTAGAATAGGTAAAAAAAGTCTTGAACATATTTTCATGTGAAATTTAATAACACTTGTCACAAATCGTGTAAGTGTTCAACGATCTGAATTAGGAAAAAATGATAAAATTTTATCTACGCAGAAAGAGGCTGCGATTTTAACTGCCGCAGGGCACAACGCAAGATCGAGCAGGTGGATCCATTCCGTAACCAAGAACAGAAGTAAAGAAACGGAAAGCTTTTTGAATGTCAGAGACTTATTCATAATGATCGAAGGCTGTGACACAACAACTATCTAAAGTAGCAGAGGCAAGAATAACATTGACATCATAATAGGAACCTCTCACATGCTGCCTATAGTGCATAAATGGGAACGTAACGAAGGAGAAAGCTATTCAGGTCATATATAATTCACTGCAGTATACTTAAATATGTGGCTAATCAGAATGAAAACTTAGTCTGAAACACATCCATTCCCATCAGTGATTTGAGGAGTATGTAGTTGACGAGCTTTCCAGCGAATATTTTCAAGTCAGCGCCACGACGAATATGAAGGAAATAGACGATAAGATGAGCCAACTAGTTGAAGGAGAAACACAAGTGGAGAAAATTGTATATTAAAACGAAACAATTTTAGAAAAAGTCTGAAATAAAGCTTTCGAACGATATTCAGAGACGCACGCTGAACAAATCAATTCGCTGGCGGGCACTCGAATTAATGAGAAAGAGGAAACACGCAAATCCACTGAGGTGACTTAACCCATGGAACCTAAGCTATCGTTTATTGTGTACAAAAATTAGAAACACAATGCTGAAGATAACTGTAAAGAAATCAGATAGTACTTCCACGTCTAGTTTAGAAGACAAAGTGAGTTACATGCTTGATTATTTTGCACTATCAGACGGAGAAACAGCAGCTAGCGAGCACCATAAACAAATGTTTCAACAAAACCGAAAGCTATAAAAACGACTGATGAATGAAAATTTACAGAACAAGAAATTATTGAATAAATAAAAATCGTGAAACAAAATAAGAGTGCTGGTGAGAACAGAATCAGCAGCAAAATACTCCTTCAGTGTTTTTCTAAAGTACATCAAGAAATTTTAAAACACTTTCTTGAAATACGGTTCCTTTCTGAAGAAATGGAAGTAAGCCAAAATAATACCAATAATAAAATCTGGCAAGGAGAACAATATGGATGTCACTAAATGTCGCTTGTCATCCTCTTGCATGTGGTGGTAAAAGTGCTGGAAAAACTGCTGACAAACAAAATCATTCAGTTGATTTCCTCAAAGAGCTTTTTAAACACCTGTCAAGATAGGATTATTCCGCAGAAAAGCACTACAGACACTTTAGAAATTTCTTGAAGACACTTTGGTGCATAGCCAGTATCTGTTAATGGTATGCCTGAACGTACAAGGAGCCTTCGATACCGTTGTGTTGCCTAGCTTTGTTAATACACTACAGGAATTTCAGTATCCTAAAAAGTTATACAATTTAGTTCAAAGTTGTTTGGATGATGGCATTTTTGGCTGTCAACAAGACTGAGAGAAATTTAGTCAAAGCATACTCCCAAGGTTCTTGTCGGAGTTTAGAAACTGGAACATGCGACATCAATTACACAACGCAAACACAATCGATCGCCTACGCTGAAAATTTTGTCGTACTGTCGAAAGGAAGCAGCACCTCTAAAGCTAAGAGCGTTTGTAATACTGAAATATGAAATTTAGAATTATGGCGCGAAAATAAAATTTGTTTCAATGAGTAGAAATAGCGGGCCCTACAAAAAGTACAGGAAAAGAAGAAAACAAAAATCAGCATCTTCTTGAACAATAAACAATTGCATCAAGATGACAGATTAAAATATCTTGGAATAATTATTTATGATAAATTCAGATTCATTGACCATATACAGCATATCACAGGCAAATGTACGAAATTATTACACACATCATCAATAACAGCCAGACTTAACTGAGAACTTGGTTTCGAAGCTCTAAGAATCATCTACAGAGGAGCAAACCGTGGGTTTTTGCTGAACAGTAAACGATCTTTCTGGAGACCGAGGCAATGTTGGCTAGATACCATCCGTATAGACCTGAAGATTGCGGGGTCTGCTCTCACCAAGCACAAGATCGCACCAAATAAGACAGACAGTCAAAAGAGAAGAACCCGATACATTGCCGAACAAACGCTGACGATGAAGAGGAGAAACAGCAAGAAAGTGAAATGGAGTGCAATTACTCTGCAACGAACCACCAAAGACGACTGACCTCTAGTAGATTTATCACGTAGAGGTTTGTGGAAGGAGCGAAGGAAGGAGGCCGGCCGCTGTGGCCGAGAGGTTCTAGGCGCTTCAGTCCGGAACCGCGCTGCTGCAACGCTCGCAGATTCGAGTCCTGCCTCAGGCATGGGTGAGTGGGATGTCCTTAGGTTTAAGTAGTTCTAAGTCTAGGGGACTGATGACCTCAGATGTTAAGTACCATAGTGCTTAGAGCCATTTGAACCATTTTTGAAGGAAGGAGGGTAGGGCGTTAATGCTCCATAGTCAAAACGATTATTATTGATTTAATAATATTGTAGCTTGTATGAAACAAGTATGGGGTAGGAGTCTGTCGTTCATTTTCGGCAATTACGGGTAACTTCAATTTGACTGGATTGACGAAGAGGTAAACTCCAACTAATAGGTGACTTCTACGTTTCATATAACAGACAATTCATCTTATTTCGTTAGACATGTACAGGGTGCTTCCGTAAGAGCGTGCACAAATGTATCAGGACTTAGAGAATGGTCCAATGAACAATTTGAGGTAGGAAACCTGGACTCGGAGAATCCAGTTTAAGGAGATATGTAAGTAAATGTTTCTACCACTTCGTCTAGCATTACTGCTTTCCAGCTCATTTAAAACTAACATGCGAACAAGTTTACACGTAATGTGCTGTTTATTTATGTGTAAATTCTTTATTTCCTGCAAGGAAACAAGGAGGACGGAACATCCATATATTCTACCTGGCCTTCTGAATGGCCATTAGTACTCGAGGTTCGTGCAAGGAGTTCTTACCTGACTTGCTGGAAAACGTAACTTCGGCTGCTCATGAGAGGATGGGGATACAACATGATGGTGCACCGCCTCATTTCAGTGTAAATGCCCGCAGCCATCTTAGTGTTGTATTTCCTGGTCGCTGGATTGGAATGGGAGGTCCTATTCCATGGCCTGCCAGGTCACGTGATCTTAATTCCCTTAATTATTTCCTATGGGGATATCTAAAGTCACTTGTTTATTAGATCCCAGTGGATAAAAAAATGGGATTAGTTGCCAGAACTATAGCTGCCTATAATGTGATTCGGAACACACCATGGATATTCGTCATGCTTGCATTGAGGTTGGTGGCCGTCAGTTTCAGCACATTTTGTAAGGTACAGTGCAAATGGTACGTTTATTGTGCCAGTGATGGTATTTGCAGTTAACTCCAACTAATGTGAATAAGAAATACACAGTAATGTGATTTTATTCCTATTCTCTCCTTAAGCTGGCTTCTCCGATCCCAGGTTCCCTACCTCAAATTGTTCAGTGGAGCATCCTCTACGTTGTGTTAAATTTTCTCTTTTTCGAGAGAGAGAGAGAGAGAGAAAGATGGAGACTGTAACGGCTTGCTTAAATCGAAATAAGGTTTGAAGCTACGACAAAACATTATTAGAAATTGTGTAGAACAAGTGATCTAATGACCTCCAGACGAGAACTGTGATTAGGTGATCTGACACGGTTAACGTCACCAACAGATGAGATATTCAGAGTACTGAACGAAAATACGTGATCGACTACAAATAAGATACAGACTTACAGTATAATGGTCTGGTGATGCTGAATATTCGTCTTTAAGCTGGCATACAGTCGTCTATTTGCATCCTGGTCGTAGAGAAGTGTGTTGTTAGGAAGATGTGCGGGTACTACAGGTGACCATTTGACACACTCTTCACTGCCCGGAAACAGCACCACGCCTTTGTCCTTCTCTCGACCAACAGCAGTCACGTCTCCAGATTCTTGAAGGTGACTGCGCTTCTCATCCAGTCTGGCCATGTGTATGCTGGAGACGTTCTTGTTGAGAACAGCTATCTCCGCCGTGACGTGGATCACGAGGCAGGCGAGGAAGATATCGAGCAGGATGCTAGCTTCGGACACTGAGACGATGCCGACGACCTGCAGAGCGAAGACGATCTCGTAGACGGGCGACTGCTGGGTGTCGAGCGGCAGCCAGAGGACCAGTGGCTCGCGGCGCACCACCATCGTGGAGTTCCCCACCGTCACCAGCTTCGGGGCGTCCGTCACCGGCTCCAGGGCCCACAGCGATAAGGCGGTGAGTGGCAGCAGCTGCAGCACACAGTATCGGTCAGCAATCAGTGTGCTGTTCCAGTTAACTTTAGATCAGAGGATAAAAACCAAGGCCCAACTCCCGAACTGAAGTGAGCAAATGACGGATTGACTGGGACAACAGAGAAACCGGCCAAAATACCCACTACATTTATCTACATCTACATTTATACTCCGCAAGCCACCCAACGGTGTGTGGCGGAGGGCACTTTACGTGCCACTGTCATTAACTCCCTTTCCTGTTCCAGTGGCGTATGGTTCGCGGGAAGAACGACTGCCGGAAAGCCTCCGTGCGCGCTCGAATCTCTCTAATTTTACATTCGTGATCTCCTCGGGAGGTATAAGTAGGGGGAAGCAATATATTCAATACCTCATCCAGAAACGCACCCTCTCGAAACCTGTACAGCAAGCTACACCGCGATGCAGAGCGCCTCTCTTGCAGAGTCTGCCACTTGAGTTTGCTAAACATCTCCGTAACACTATCACGCCTACCAAATAACCCTGTGACGAAACGCGCCGCTCTTCTTTGGATCTTCTCTGTCTCCTCTGTCAACCCGACCTGGTACGGATCCCACACTGATGAGCAATATTCAAGTATAGGTCGAACGAGTGTTTTGTAAGCCACCTGCTTTGCTGATGGACTACATTAGGACTCTCCCAATGAATCTCAACCTGGCACCCGCCTTACCAATAATTAATTTTATATGATCATTCCACTTCAAATCGTTCCTTACGCATACTCCCAGATATTTTACAGAAGTAATTGCTACCAGTGTTTGTTCCGCTATCATATAATCATACAATAAAGGATCCTTCTTCCTATGTATTCGCAATACAATACATTTGTCTATGTTAAGGGTCAGTTGCCACTCCATGCACCAAGTGCCTATCCGCTGCAGATCTCCCTGCGTTTCGCTGCAATTTTCTAATGCTGCAACTTCTCTGTATACTACAGCATCATCCGCGAAAAGCCACATGGAACTTCCGACACTATCTACTAGGTCATTTATATATATTGTGAAAAGCAATGGTCCCATAATACTCCCCTGTGGCACGCCAGAGGTTACTTTAATGTCTGTAGACGTCTCTCCATTGAGAGCAACATACTGTGCTCTGTTTGCTTAAAACTCTTCAATCCAGCCACAGAGCTGGTCTGATATTCCGTAGGCTTTTACTTTATCAGGCGACAGTGCGGAATTGTATAGAACGCCTTTCGGGAGTTAAGGAAAATGGCATGTACCTGAGAGCCTGTATCTAATATTTTCTGGGTCTAATGAACAAATAAAGCGAGTTGGGTCTCCGTGCATTCGCGAACGCCTAGCCTTTAGCCACTGGAGTAGGGGAATAGGCACACTGCTCTGGTAAACCAAAGGTGGAGATAGATGAAGAAACATAACATATTAACTGCTCGGCAGAAATGACTGCGAGTAATGGAGCATGTTGTCAGAGGTCACCAAGTTGTGCACAGAAAGCTGGACGCCAGATAGCGCAAGGTCAGTACGACTGTAGGGCAGTGTGTGTCAGCCAGCGAGCATTTACATTGCACTTTGGTGGTATTCTTCATTACAATATGACCCGGAGACAACATTGGGGTGACTTCACACGGGAAAGAATCACTGGGAAAGTGGAGAAGAGACGAAATGTGGCGAGTGTAGTCCACGAGTCTGGTATTTCTCGCAGCACTGTTTGACGTGTAAGGGGAACGTTTCGAAACACTGTCACTGCAGGACGAAAGATAGGAGGTGGTCGACCACGGTCAGATACAGCGGCAGATGAGCGCTACGTTGTGCAACAGCAAGAAAGGACCTACACGAAAGACCGGGTGCAATTGCAACCTTGTTTAACTGTATCGCAAAATACGCAGTCTCACATCCGACAGTGGCAGGCGACAGCATGGGTGCGTTCTCTTTGCCCCACTACCGGCGGCGACATCGGCGGCACCGTGTGCGATGGAACCAAAAGCATAAGGACGTGACCGGCAAACAGTGCGATCACGTGATCTTCTCGCATGAGAGTAGATGCGGTCTGAGTAGTGACTACGGACGCATCCTCATACGGCGAGAGATGGTATTGCCCAAGTTTCATTGGGCTATGCTACTTGGCAGAGACACATCATGAGAAAGTTACTTTAGTCCTTACGTTTTGCGCACCTGGCTACGTTATGACATCTGTGGTCATACGGAAACATTCGATCACGTTATATTTCATTGTGACGCCTTCAACAGGATTACGGAGCCAATAAAAACTAACCATATTCGACACGATCTTTTGAGAAATTACTAATGGTCATCAATACTGGACAATGTCGCTCACACCATTTCCCGCCACAAAAGAGACCAATTTGCCTGGACATGACAGTTATGTATATAATCCCTGCCATCCCACACAGTATCGTCGTAGATGTGTTGTTGCGATTCAAGAAGTGCTACCGATTGCATCTTGTGTTGTTGAACATTTGAAGGCGAGTTTTGCGTTACATAATGTGCATGTAGGATCAACAATACAGCGGCACTAATTTTTGTTGCTTCTGTAAACATGCAACTGGGATCGCCCCCCGTGCAGTGTTGTAGCCATTTACTTCCAAGGATGGAAATGGTAATAATGAATAAACATCGGTAAATAACAACGGTAAGCAACAATATTTACCAAGAGAATATATAGGTATTTATCAGCTGAAAACAGACCAAATGAAAGTTTAAAAGAGAATGAATAATAAACAGAAATATATAACAGTTACTTCTAAATATGGAGGTTACGGGCAGAGAGGAACAGTTAGAAAGAATACTATCACATTCATATTTCCTTTTTTTTTTTTAAATGTGACAGTATTCATTCTAAATGTTCCTTTTTGCCTGTAGCTCTCTTATTGAGGACGAAGTGTTACTATTAAATATTGTCTGTCTAGTATTCATTATGTTTTCAAAACTTTCGTGTTCTCAATTTTTAGCCAATATATACGAATGTATTATTTCAGCTACTATTGATAAAGATACATATTTTTTACGGTTGATTACTCATTATTAACGGAAATAGTAAATGACTACAGTGGTCCACGGTGCGCGATTCCAGTTGCAGGTTCAGTCCGGAATCGCGCTGCTGCTACGGTCGCAGGATCGAATTCTGCCTGGGGCATGGATGTGTGTGATGTCCTTAGGCTAGTTAGGATTTAGTAGTTCTAAGTCTAGGGGACTGATGACCTCAGATGTTAAGTCCCATAGTGCTTAGAGCCATTTTTGACCGGTCGCAGGTTGACGAGCTCATGATTAGCAGCGAGAATAAAAATTTGATTTTCACTATGTCGCGCAGTTATTGAACCAACTGAAACATTCAAAATACTGCCATAATCTACTATTTAATAGATATAATCTTACGTTAAAGGCTGATTAGAGAAGTATGAAACTTGAATACTGAATACACGGAGCTGACAAAAATCATGGGATAGCGATATGTACCTAAACAGATGGCGGTAGTGTCGTATAGGCGTGGTGTAAAAGGGCCGTGCATTGGCGGAACTGTCATTTGTACTGAGGTGGCCCAGGTCAAAAGGTCTCTGACGTTATTACGGCCGCACGACGAGGATTAACAGACTCTGAACGCGGAATGGTTGGTGGAGCTAGATCCACGGGACATTCCATTACGGAAATCATTAGCGAATTCAGTGTTCCGACATCCACAGTGTCACGAGTGTGCCGAGAATACCAAATTTCAGGTATCACCTCTCACCACGTAAAACGCAATGGCCGACGGCGGGGGCGGGAGCAGTGACGTTTCCGTAGAGTTTTCAGTACTAACAGATAAGCAAAACTGCGTGAAATAAGCTCAGGAGTCGACGTGGGACGTACGACGAACGTTTCTGTTATGACAGCGTGTCGAAATTTGGCGTTAATGGGCTTTGCCGGCAGACGAACGACGCGAGAGCCTTTGATAACAGCACGACATCGCCTGCAGCGCCTCCCACGAGCTCGTGACCACATCGCTTGGATCCTACACGACTGCGAAACAGTGACCCGGCATAAGGAGTCCCGATTTCAGTTGGTAAGGGCTGATGGTACGGTTCGAGTGTGGCGCACACCCCGCGAAGCCACGGACTCAAGTGTCAACGAGGCACTGTGCAAGCTGATAGTGGCTCCATAGCGGTGTTGCCTGTGTCTACATGGAATGGACTGGGTCCTGTCGTCCAATAGAATCGACTGACTGGAAATGGTTATGTTCAGCTACTTGGAGACCATCTGCAGCCATTCATGGACATCATGTCCGTAAATAAAGGTGGAATATTTATGGATGACAATGCATCGTGCCACTACGCCACAAATGTTCTCGATTGTTTTGAATAACGTTCTTAACATTTCAAGCGATTGATTCGGCCACCCAGATCGCCCGACATGAGTCCGGTCGAACGTTTATCAGACGTAATTGAGAGGTCAGTTGGTGCACAAAATCCTGTATCTTCTTTCGCCCTTCCAACTACTTTTGGTGTGTCTGTTAGGTCGAGTTGCTGCACTACACCGAGCAAAGGGCCGTCCGACGGGGTATTAGGAGATATCCCATGAGTTTTGTAGCCCCGTTGTATGACATGATGCAGCGTAATTCACAGTGCGTAAAGTACCATGAATGATACCAATCCAGTGTTTGATAACGGCTCCACTCAGCGACTTCCAAAAAACTTTGAACATAATTTCAGATTATTTCTAAACTATTTAAGCAATTTACGAATGAAAAACTAGGAAACTAACAAAACCAACGTATTTGTGGTTTTGCGTCTCCAGTCATGAACATTTGTATGCTTAACTTTAAATATTCAACTCATTAACTCATTTGTAAAGTAATCACATGATTCATGCTGTTTTAAACGAATGAGTTCTATTCTTTAAGGGATCGGGAGTGGGTGTTATTGTTTATTTTTAAGCTGAGACACAACTTCGTTTCCAATTATAAAGTGTAAGAACTTGAAAAACAGTTAAAAACACCACATATTAATTAAACAGAACAGGGATAAAGAAATCTATAAACAAATTGATAAGCAAAAAGAATCCATTTTTCCTGTGTCTGATATTTTTGAACTCTTCACGTTGTAATACAGTGAGATGGTTAATCTAAATTTAAATAGAGTAAATGACCTTGTAAGCAAGTTGTGACTTAATATGGTTACGTTACCCTTTTTGTTATTAATTGAAACTGAAATCTTCTTATGTACTGACATGATTATTAAAAATCTTATGTACTGATATGATTTTAAAAAATCGGAACTGTAACACGTATTGACACTTATCGTAAGAAAAGGACACAGAGTTAAGTAGAAAACAGTAGTAAAGATGGCAACAACTGCTACCTGATACAGTACCGTCGGCTACTGTACGCACAATATAAGTTGACAGGTTTGCAATAAACGCTGGAAGCATAAGCACGCGATCGACGCCCTGTTCAAGCTAACGGGCAGCGGCAGGAGAAGTAGAAGTGTACAGGAAACTTCTTTCTGTCATCGCAAGCAGCACACTACGATCAACATCGCACTCACATTGCCTGCTACAATAATACGGAGTGTAGTATTGTTTAACAGTTAATGTCAGCAATAAGCGGGAACATTCCGTACCGACCCGCAGTCATCCGTCTTCCACTGATTTATTCCCTCCCAGAAAAGGCTCAGTCGTGTGGCTAGGGTCTCCTGTCGGGTAGACCGTTCGCCTGGTGCAGGTCTTTCGAGTTGACGCCACTTCGGCAACCTGCGCGTCGATGGTGATGAAATGATGATGATTAGCACAACACAACACCCAGTCCCTGAGCGGAGAAAATCTCCGACCCAGCCGGGATTCGAACCCGGGACCTTAGGATTGACATTCTGTCACGCTGACGACGCAGCTGCCGGGGCCGGACAAAAGGCTCAGTGCGTACCGTAGATAACGTTAGCTGAAAAAAAAGGAGAAGATGAAGAGTACTTGCCGATCGTCCAAATTACAGTTAGATATATTACCTGCTGCACTCCTCGACTCATCAGAACGAAATGCGCCATATAAAAGCGGCTTGCAGATTTGCCAAATTCAGATTTTTTTTTTTTTTTCAAGCCATCAATCTCCTGACTGGTTTGATGACGTCCGCCACGAATTCCTCATCTGTGTCAACCTCTTCATCTCAAAAATGGTTCAAATGGCTCTGAGCACTATGGGACTCAACTGCTGTGGTCATAAGTCCCCTAGAACTTAGAACTACTTAAACCTAACTAACCTAAGGACATCACACACATCCATGCCCGAGGCAGGATTCGAACCTCCGACCGTAGCGGTCGTGCGGTTCCAGACTGTAGCGCCTTTAACCGCTCGGCCACTCCGGCCGGCTCTTCATCTCAGAGGAGCACTTGCAACCTACATCCGCAATTATCAGCTGCATGTACGAGGTTTGGAACTTAAATAATGGCAACTATTTATTCACAACCGATACAAAAGAGTTACATGTTTACACCTGTTACTGTCCTTCAAAGCAATCATCAGCTTTGTGTAGAACCAGTTGCCGGCGATGTGGAAGGTGTAGTATACCATTAGCAGAGCCTGTTCTGTTGATGGTGCGAAAGGAGCGGTCTAAAGTTATGGTTATTCTCGTGTATGTCTGTGATGGTATTATCCTAACGCATTACGTTCTTCCACGGCAGACCGTCAGTGCACAGCATAACTGTTCGTTTCTGGAGCATCACCTGCGACCAGCATTGCGAAAGAAGCGGCGACACTTTCTGTCTGCGCAATCCGCCCATCATTTTGCACGACAATGCGCGGGCGCATACAGCGCAAGCTGTAGCTGCTCTCTTTGGTCGATGGGACTGTACCATCCACCATACTCCCCGGACTTAAGTCCTTGTGACTTTAATTTGATTTCGAAGATGAAAGAACCACTTCGTGGCATTCGCTTCAGAACTGTTCCAGAGATTCGACCGTCAGTAGACCGCTCCATTCCTCCCTTCGCACCATCAACAGAACAGGCTCTGCCAACGGTATACTAAGCCTTCCATATCGCTGGCAACGGGTTCTACATAACACTGGTGACTAATTTGAAAGACAGTAACAGGTGCAAACATGTAACTCTTTTGTATCGGTCGTGAGTACATAGTTGCCAATATTTGAGTTCCAACCATCGCAATCTACTCTCTGTTTTCCTCTACAGTTTTTACCTGCTACATATCCCTCAAGAACCATGGAAGTTTCTCCCTGATTTCTTAAAAGATGTCCTACCATTCTGTCCCTTTTTCTTGTCAGTGTTTTCCATGTATTCCTTAATTCGTCGATTCTCCAGAGAACCACCTCATTCCTTATCTTATTAGTCCACTTAATTTTCAACATTCTTTTGTAGTACCACATCTCAAAGGCTTTGATTCTCTTCCCTTCCGGTTTTCCCACAGTCCATGTTTATCTACCACACAATGCTGTGCTCCAAACGTACATTCTTAGAAATTTCTTCTTCAGATTACGACCAATGTTCGCTACTAGCAGATATCTCTTGGCCAGGGATGCCCTTTTCGCTAGTGTTAGTCTGCTCTTCATTTCCTGCTTTTTCCGTCATGGGTTATTTTGCTGCATCTACTTCGTGATCACCAATCCTGTTGTTAAATTTATCGCTGTTCTCATTTTTGCTACTTCTTATTACTTTCATCTTTTCGAATTACTCTCAGTCCATGTTATGTACTCATTAGACTGCTCATTCTGTTCAACAGATCCTGTAATTCTTCTCCACTTTTACTGAGGATAGCAATGGCATCAGCGAATCTTATCACTGATGGTCTTCCAACTTGAGCTTTAATTCCACACTTGAACCTTTCTTTTATTTCTTCGATGTATAGTGTGGCAAGCAGGGGCGAAGGAATACATACCTGTCTTGCACACTTTTTAATCAGAGTACTTGGTTCTTCGTCTTCCACTCTTATTGTTCCCTGTTTGTACTTATGCAAACTGTATATTACTCTTCTCGCCCAATAGCTTATGCCTATTTTTCTCAGAACTTCGAAGATCTTGCGCCAATTGACATTGTCGAACGCTTTTTCCACGTCGACAAAACCTACGAAAATGTCTTGATTTTTCTTTAGTGTTCAACTGCAACCCCATAATTGCCTCTCTGGTTCCTTTCCCTTTCTCAAACGTAAATTGATCATCATCTAACACATCCTCAATTATTTTCCATTTTCCTGTATATTATCCTTGTCAGCAGCTTGGATGCATGAGCTGTTAAGCTGATTGTACGATAATATTCGCACTTGTCGTCTCTTGCAAAGTTCGCGATTGTGAATACAATTTTCTCCAGAAGTCAGATGGTATATTGCGAGACTCATACATTCTAGGAATAGGAGTTTTGTTGCCCCCTCCCCAATGATTTTATAAATTCTGATGGAATGTTTTCTATCCCTGTGGCCTTATACGATCTTAAGTCTTCCAAAGCGCACCTAAATTCTTATTCTAATACTGGACTCCAGTTTCTTCTTCTGTCACTTCATCAGACGAGTCGCTCTCACTTTCCACCTACCCGCTTTTCCTCCTCTGCATATAACAGTGGAATTACCGTTTCACCCTTAATGGTACCACCCTTGCTTTTAATTTCGCCGAAGATTTTTGTGATTTTTCTGAACCCAGACTGCTTATCAGACTACCTTTCTTACCAGCTTATAAATTTCTCACACTTTCTCAAACACGTAGAACATCTTTGACTTTGCTACATCGTCTATATAATTGAACACCAACACTCAAGTCCCCACAAGCCTTGAGGAACCTGTCCTGAAGCCCCTTCTCTACCGACACATTGCATCTTTACTTCATCTCCAAACACTCCACGTCCTTCCCCACCATATCAGTCTCCTTCCGCTCCGTTAACTCATCTCTGAAATCTACCCTTTGTCCCATCGCACCCCATCAGTAATTAGGGTTCGAACTCACTGTTTACTTCCACAACTGATATCCCACACATCTACTGACACTAACATTCCACTTCCCAGTTCCTTTGAGCAAAGAAATCCCACATTCTTTTCCATACTAATCCATATACTATATATGTAATTTTGTACATGCACACCATCGGCAAGTATGTAAATGATTAGAGTTGTAATTCTCTACAACAGATGGAACCGCCACTAGAGTGCATTAGTGCCGCTCGTTTTTAGCGTTTTTACCAGGCCTGGAAGGATATGTAAGAAGCGTGAACAGCGTCAGATGTTGAGTGATCATTGTGAAGGATATGGAGATGCGCAGGCGTGTGAGACAGAGTTATCAGTACCTGACAGAGATTGAAAGAGTCGTCATTGTGAGTCTTGAATTAGCCGACTTGTCGTAACCTGTAACATAAAAATTTATGAGGGCATTCTGATATGACAGAGGTCCGATGTTGGACTGCATGGAAACCTGAGAGCAGGCATACTCGCTGTCAAGGCTCCCCATAAACCACATATGACCGCCACTAGGAAGTATCGGTGTGTAGTGCGCCAACCACATTATAATAAATCTGCGTCTGCTATCTGACAACAAGAAATGGGCTTCATGTATCATTCTGTGTCATCCCAGACCACTGGTGGGAGACTAGCAGCAGGATAACTAAGGAATTACTGTCCCATGTGTAGCCTGGTGTTAATACAACACTAACAACTGTATTTGCAACCATCAGGTATTAATTCAATTCACAGCTGGTCGTGATTGAGGGAACTCTGACGGCGTAGTGGTACGTGGTGAACATCCTGAGTCCTCATGTGTGACACTATCATTGTGCCATTTTTCAATAGTACAATGCTTGTCCACACATGGAATGCCTTTCTATGAATTGCCTGAGTGATGTAGAGGTTCTCCTTTGGTCAACAAGATCCCTAGATTTGTCCCAGCTGGGACGGCTACTCAGAGGATGTCATGGACCAGTTACAACAGTTGTGGGCCAGATTGCCTCAGGAAAGATACAAAGTCTTTATGAGACCCTTCCCAACCGCATCAGTGCCTGCATCCAGGCCAGAATGGGTAAAATATTGTACTGATAAGTGGGCTCATACTATCAAGTGCTTTGCAAATTTGACTCAATGAAGGCAATCGGTGACAAATCAACATACACGCTCTCAACCCGTGAAGTTTTGTATCGTTTTCTTATCCCATTCTGGGTGCTTCACTTTTTTTTCCAGCTGTGTAATATCCTCTACAATTCTACTTACAACTCAGTCCCCTTACCAGAAGCCGCCATTATACCTTACTTATCATAACGAGAATGTATGCTGGATCACCGTCATCTTCTAATAAACATCACCATGTTATTGTGCCTCAATGGCGGACACATGTCATGGACGCGCTGGGCTCGCGCAAACCCTTTGCGGGGCCGCCCGCATTGCCACCCGAGCCTCCTCCCGCCATTCAGCCCTCACGCTATCGTTCGTTGTTTTCGTCAGTTGTCTCTACTGAATCGAGTTATCGAGTGGTTACACGTTCCTATGTAGCACGCGCGTCCGTGTCATCGTATTTTGTAACTTTGTCTCGCACGTAGACAGCTATTTGTGAGTAAGAAAAGAGACTAAAGGGAGAGATTCTTCAATGCAAGCAACGAGTATAAACGCCCTTAATGATCGTGATCCTGTTATGCAGGTGCTGTTGTTTGTCCTAGGTCTGACTACCCTGCTTTTCACCTGCTGAGCATAATATTTGCTTGTCTACCAGCATTTATTGCTACCGTAGAAAACGTTTTTCAGCGTTGTGGCGTAGAAAGGCATTGTTGAAGTCGACGATGAAGTAGGATCTACTTAATGGCTTAGATCTGTTGAACACTCACCCTGACGTTGATTGTCCTATTGACGATGTACTTAACGAATTTACCATCGATAAAATGGGGGCCAATTATCATTCCTCCCATAATTCCGACCCATACATTAACCCGCCAAGGTCGCTGATGTTCCATTTGTCAAGCCATCGTGGATTTTCCGTTGCCCAGTAGTGCATATTATGCCGGTTTACGTTACCACTGTTGGTGAATGACGCGTCGTCGCTAAATAGAACGCGTGCAAAAAATCTGTCATCGTCCCGCAATTTCTCTTGTGCCCAGTGGCAGAACTGTACACGCCGTTCAAAGTCGTCGCCGTACAATTCCTGGTGCATAGAAATATGGTATGGGTGCAATCGACGCTGATGTAGCATTCTCAACACCGACGTTTTTGAGATTCCCGATTCACACGCAATTTGTCTGCTACTGATGTGCGGATTAGCCGCGACAGCAGCTAAAACACCTACCTGGGCATCATCATTTGTTGCAGGTCGTGGATGACGTTTCATATGTGGCTGAACACTTCCTGTGTAACTATCCGGCGAACAGTCCGGACACTTGGATGATGTCGTCCAGGATACCGAGCAGCATACACAGCACACGCCCGTTGGGCATTTTGATTACAATAGCCATAGATCAACACGATATCGACGTTTCCCGCAGTTGGTAAACGGTCAATTTTAACACGGTTAATGTATCACGAAGCAAATACCGTCCGCACTGGCGGAATGTTACGTGATACCACGTACTTACACGTTTGTGACTATTACAGCGCCATCTGTCACAAAGCGGAAAAAGTGGTCCAACTAAAACATTCATATTTCTTTACGTACTACACGAATATGTAATAAAAAATGGGGGTTCCTATTAAAAAAAAAAAAGCCAGTTGATATCCGTTTGGCCTATTGCAGCGCCATCTAGCGGGCCAACCGTAGCGCCATCTGGTTTCCTACTTCAAGCTAGACGATTTTCGTTCTTTGTAATTTTCTCGTTTGACGCTTATTTCGTGAGATATTTGGCCCGGTCACTACCAATGGACCACCCTGTATAAGGAAGAGAACCACAGTTGTAACTTTTTTTTTATATCATAAGATGGCATTGTCTTTTACATGTACATATTCAGTTTAAATAAAACTTTCTTAAACTTTGCATGTGACCTCATTATTTTTTATTACGGTAAAAGTAAAAGTAGCTCAAGATATCTTTAGCGCCCCCTCCTTGAAATATTTCTGTATCCGCCACTGGTACCTTCTCAATGCCTTTGCTTAAAAATTTTACTGTCGAAGAAAGTTGATTTAACCACTGCCAGGACCCCTACCCCAGGTAAAAGAAACGTAAATTATTACTAAACAATAATAACAATAACAATAATAATAACACAGAACACGTCAATAAACTGACCTGCCAGACGTTGAAGACTGTTGCGGCGCGCCGGTCATAGATACGCCTGATCCCTGGGACTTGCTCAACGTATCTCTTCCTTGTGTCCAACAGCGTCACTACCAGACGTCCCAAGCGATCTCTCTGCTGCATGAAGAGCACCGCCTGTCAACAGCAACAGCAAAGGGGATCACCGGTTCTGCACGTCAGGAAAGCAGAAGTTGAAGTCGATATAGCAGTATTCGGGAATATGTATAAAAATATAGGTAAGTTATGAGTGGTAAAAAGTTGGAGCACACATCATAAACACCAATATAGACGGATTTCAGAACAAAGATGAACCAGAACGGGATTTAAAACAGGCGATTAGTAAAGTTCTGAAACCTACTAAGCACAAAACACTTAATGTGATACATGGTTTAGTCTGTCTGGCTCAGATGAATGGCAGGGACATTGCATATTGTCTAGGAGGTGGTTGACCCCATTCCTGAGAGATAGCACCAAGCGAGGTGACATTGCGGTAAGACACTCGACTAGTGTGTGGGAACACAACAGTTTCCCATCCGGCCATCCGGGTTCATTTTCCCGAGTTAACCTAAACAGTCAAGTGGGACGCTGGGGTAGTTCCTTTCAAAGGACACGGCCATTTTCTTTCCTCATCCTTGTCCTATCCGAGCTTCTGCCCCGTCTCTAATGACCTCATCGTCGACGGGAGACAACAGTTCCCTGTGTGACATCCAGCCCATTGTAGAGCTTGGTTCCCTTCGACCGAGTGTCGCAAAACTGGAGGTGGAACTGCTTGAGAAATTCTTGGTTGTAAAAGTAGAGGCATCATCTGCAAAACGTCATTATGTTGCTGCAGATAATGTGGCTCTACCATTTCAAATGAAGACAAAACCGCAGTGAAATTAATATGTTGACTAACCTACGAGCGCTCTGGAAAAGAATAAAAACCATTATGACACAGGAGAAAAAAGAAGGCTCCTTTTCCTTCTGCGGCTCACTGGATCCCATAAATAGCGGTTATCTGAAAAATGGCATGACAGAGACTGGCTCTTTCTATATAAAACTACGCATTCATTCTCACTGTGAGTTGAAAAAATCAGTCGCGATTTGCGTTTAAGCAGTACATATCGACTATGACAATAAACCTGCTAGAGCATAAGCAATTGCGATGGCGAAAGTGCACTAGTTGCATTAGAAAGTTTCCCCACACATCCCGTTGCCCAGGTTTGACCCCTTAGCTCAAAAAGTTGCTTTTAGTCAATAAAATTCAGTCATGTGAAGAGATCTGGTCTATCGTAAACTAGAATTCTCGAATGGGAAGCAAATATATCTTAGGGAATAAAGACACTGGAATCATCATGTCCAAAAGGCAGTGAAGATAGGAAATTCCTTTAAAAAAAGTCTCTTATTGGCTTTTTACGATATTAACAGAATACACAAGTATTTTGTTCTCCTAATTAGTGGATAAACATTTGAAAAATTGTTTCTTCCTTTCTTTACTGAACAAGATGAAGTTACCCGAGAAATCAAAGATGGAAAGATCAATACAGCACAAAGTGACAGCCACAGTTTCCTGAAACAATGTGGTTTCTATTCCCAACAGTTTTCGATATAGAACACTAGAGCCATTTGGTGCATACAGAACCACCTTTTCTTGGCTTGTGGTAGAGAACAAATAGGTTTTTTACTGCTTTGGCATGCACTACAGCGGATGGTGTACTTCTTCCAAATTTATTCTGAACTTGTAATCACTACAGTTCATACAGTTTGAAAAAGGAGCACACTTTCATCTATTCGATGCTATAAATTGCTGAACCACTAGTCAAAATTACATTATTCTGTTTTCTTCCTTCCATTACAAGTTCATTGAGCGAAATTTTTACCGTTTGTCGCATAGACGCCCAATAAGAAAAACGTATGAGCTTACATTTATGGCAGGATGTCTCGCAGCTAGCAATGGAGACAGCGATTGTTATCCTGACTTGGACGGCTTTTCATACATTCTGAAAGACGTTTCCGTAACTGTCGTTAATAATGAACTGCAAGAGCTCTTCTAGACTTTGTAGCTTGTTGAAATCGCAGCTTGATATCAGCAATCTCGTCTCAAAATTTCTACATATTGTTGTTCAGCGTCTACATCATGCTCGAAAATTTTGCGAGTCCTTTTGCATTTGGCCTTGAGATAGTTTCTGCGAGCCTCGTAGCTGAGCCGTTTCAAGTGCAGCACAAAATCAAAATCTTCGTACATTTCAAAAAATGGTTTAAATGGCTCTGAGCACTATGGGACTTCTAAGGTCATCAGTCCCCTAGAACGTAGAACTACTTAAACCTAACTAATCTAAGGACATCACACACATCCATGCCCGAGGCAGGATTCGAACCTGCGACCGTAGCGGTCGCGCGGTTCCGGACTGAAGCGCCTAGAACTGCTCGGTCACCAGCGGCCGGCTCGTACGTTTCATTCAAAAAGCTTACTTTCATGTCAACATTGCCAGTCCCCCTCCTCGTTTTCAGTCCTGCTCCGGCTTCACTCTTGTCATTTTCTTCTGTCTTTCAATTTTTCGCTCGTTACAAAAACGCAGTCCCAGGCGAACTGTGCCAAGGACCTATGGTCTTGCTACCATTCGGTAGTTGCTTCATGAAAATTAGCCGCGCTGAATGGCCGCACGGTTTGAGGCGCCATGTCACGGATTGCACTGCCCCTTCCTCCGGAGGTTCGAGTCCTCCCTCGGGCATGAGTGTGTGTGTTGATTTAGCATAAGTCAGTGTAAGTTTAAGTAGTGTGTAAGCCTAGGGACCCACGTCCTCAGCAGTTTTGTCCCTTACGAATTTACACACACATGAACATTAAATGATTCAAAAAGGTGGGGTTCGTTAATTAGATGGATGTTTGATACCGTTCCTTGATAAATTGGGGTGAGTCACTGACATGCACAGACTGTACACAGCATCCCTTCTCATAGCAGTGGTTTATCAGCCGCCTAACTTCGAAGAGGTTCCCTAAGACGACGACGGAGCTGCATTCATTCACGTCGCCTTGATCAACAGTCAGAGGTCGTTGGCTCACATGTCTGTATGTTGGTGTTTGGAAAGGGGTGGGGAGGGAAGGGGGCACACGATGGCAAGTACACTGAAGAGCCAAAGAAACTGGTACCCTGCCTAATATCGTGTAGGTCCCTCCTGAGCACTCAAAGTGCCGCAACACGATGTGGCATCGGCTCGAAAAATGTCTCAAGTAGTGCTGGAGGAAACTGAGACCATAGACCCTGCAGGGCTGTCCCCTCTCAACCCCCCCGCCTTTGGAGATGACCAGCAATGTCTTATCGGTTGTCGAGCCCTACCGTGATATTTTGTTCTACTTTCCATCTGCATATCAGACGTTGAGTGTTTCGCTTTAAGATTCCAGCCTAAGTTACTGACTTGTGCAAATGCAGTGCGAATCACGAACCATAGCAAATTATTGTACTGATTAACTTTCTCGAAAGGTGGAGTATTTTGGTTTTGGATACTTATCAATAAAACTGTTCTATGAGGGTGTTTAGTAAGTATAATGCAACACATTCTTTTCTCTTCCATTTTCGGTTGAAACGGTGTAGAATTTGTTGTGGATCATCATTGAACATTCCTTCTTCAGCATGTATAATTTCTTGAATTTTCGTTTGGTGGCGACGTTATACGTAAGCTTCAAAGTGGCATTCATAACAGAGGTGGTTTCCAAGCAGAGAGCTGTGATTGAGTTTCTTTTGGCGGAAAACCAGAGTATCGCAGATATTCGTAGGTGCTTGGAGAACGTCCGTGGAGACTTGGCAGTGAGCGAAAGCACACTGAGTCGGGCGCGACGTCTGTCATCATCGCAACACTGTTGCACAAACCTGGCCGATCTCCTGCGTGATGGCCAGCTGCACATAGCGCTGACCCCAGCACTGTTGGAACGTGCGGACACTCTCTCTCGCGGTGATCGACTTCGCTTCACAATTGCACATTTCCGTTGGCGGTGCTGTGACACTCGTCCACCAGGTGGGGTACTCGAGAGTGTGTGCCCGCTGGGTTCTTCGCTGCCTAACAGAAGACCATGAAGATCAACATAGGAGCACCCATGTCAAATTTCTTGCGCGTTATGAAGCTGATCGTGACAAATATTTGTGGATCATCCTCACAAGCGATGAAACACGGGTTCATCACTTCCAAACGGATACAAAACGGCAATCTCCTCCGAAGAAAAAGTTGATAGCTGCACTCTCAGCCGTTCTACATCTACATGTACATGGTTACTCAGCAATTCACACTTAAGTTCCTGGCAGAGGGTTCATCGAACCATTTTCATGCTACTTCTCTACCATTCCAGTCTCGAATGGAGCGTGGGAAAAAGGAACACCTAAATCTTTCCGTTCGAGCTCTGATTTCTCTTATTTTATTATGATGATCATTTCTCCCTGCGTAGGTGGGTGTCAACAAAATATTTTCGCATTCGGAAGAGAAATATGGTGATTGAAATTTCGTACATAGATCTCGCTGCAAACAAAACCGCCTTTGTTTCGGTGACTGCCACCCCAACTAGCGTATCATATCGGTGACAATCTCACCCCTATTGCGCGATAACACGAAACGAGCTGCCCTTTTTTGCACTTTTTCGATGTCCTCCGTCAATCCTATCTGGTAAGGATCCCACACCGCGCAGCAATATTCCAGCAGAGGACGGACAAGTGTAATGTAGGCTGTCTCCTTAGTGGGTTTGTCTCATCTTCTAAGTGTTCTGCCAACAAATCGCAGTCTCTGTTTCGCCTTCCCCACGATATTATCTATGTGGTCTATCCAGATTAAGTTGCTCGTAATTGTAACTCCTATGTATTTAGTCGAATTGACAGCCCTTAAATTTCTGCGATTTATCGTATACCCAAAATGTATCGGGTTTCTTTTAGTACCCATGTGGATGACCTCGCACTTGTCTTTGTTTAGTGCCAATTGCCACTTTTCGCACCATACAGAAATTCTCTCTAGATCATTTTCTAATTGTAATTGATCGTCTGATGATTTTACTAAACGGTAAATTACAGCGTCATCTGCACACAATCTAAGGGAGCTGCTCAGATTATCACCCAGATCATTTATGTAAATCAGGAACAGCAGAGGGCCTGTGACACTACCTTGCGAAACGCCAGATATCAGTTCCGTTCATTAAAGTCAAGGCTACGCTGTGTAGCAATCTGCAGATGTTATTGTGTTTGATATTATCCATCATGGTGCAATGATCAGCTATGAAGTGTATTGTGCTATCCTCAGGAAAATGAGGAAACGACTTTCGCAGATTCGTTGCCACAAGAATGCAGATCACCTTCCCAACGCAAGGCCTCACACAAATGTGCACACCCGAGAGGAGCCGACAAAACTTCATTGGTACGTTCTTTCCTATCCACGCAACAGCCCGGATATCACACCTTCTGACTTTCTGTCTGCTTTGCCCAATGAGGCATGCACTCCACAGGAAGCAGTACATGGTTGATTTGGAGGTTGCTGACGCGACAAAACTTTGGCGCCGACGTCGACCAGTACAGAGGTACCTAGCGGGCATACTAGTCCTCCCAGTAATGTGGTGTAAGGCTGCCGCGTTGAATGCGGTTCATGTTGAAAAATAGCGTTTTGGAGCCAGAAGATTGGGGTATAATATGGTGTACTGCAGGAGCGGGTAAGGTTTCGGCTCGCTTGCCGTGCCCAGCTACGAGTGCCACAGCACTCAGCGTCGTTTCACCTTTCCCCCACCGTCACGCCACGCTGTCTGAGCGCGAGGAGAGGAAGAGCGGATAACTGCAAACACACCGCATTCAAATGGTAGTGCAGTCTCGCTGCACACGACTTCTTTATATATTTCACATTACTCAACAACATTGGTGACAAACAAAACAAACTTGCAGAATTATTTCATTATTTTTCGCCCGCTGAATACATAAATTATACTTACAAGGGAACCTCCCCATCGCACCCCCCTCAGATTTAGTTATAAGTTGGCACAGTGGATAGGCCTTGAAAAACTGAACACAGATCAATCGAGAAAACAGGAAGAAGTTGTATGGAACTATGAAAAAAATAAGCAAAATATACAAACTGAGTAGCCCATGCGCAAGATAGGCAACATCAAGGATAGTATGAGCTCATGAGCGCCGTGGTTCCGTGGTTAGCGTGAGCAGCTGCGGGACGAGAGGTCCTTGGTTCTAGTCTTCCCTCGAGTGAAAAGTTTGCGTTCTTTATTTTCGCAAAGTTATGATCTGTCCGTTCGTTCATTGACGTCTCTGTTCACTGTAACAAGTTTCGTGTGTGTGTTTTTCGACAGCACCGCAAAACCATGCGATTAGTAGACGAAAGGACATGCCTCTCCAATGGGAACCGAAAACATTTGATCGCAGGGTCATAGGTCAACCGATTCCTCCACAGGAAAACGCGTCTGATATATTCTATACGACACTGTTGACGGCATGTGCGTCACATTACAGGAATATGTTGTCGAACCACATAACTTGTACTCTTGGCGAATGGGTAAAAATACTCTTCTACCTTGCCCGATTTATGTTTTCTTGTGGATTTGATAATCACTCCCAAAAAAGAGATGAAAACATAAGAGTTTGTCACATAAAGTGCAACGAATGAATGCAAAAGTTTCACAGTCACACAGTTTTCCCTGTGCTCTGTCAAAACATATGTTTTTAACGTTTTCAAATTTTTCCGTGTGTAGACCGTCAAATCCTGCATATGTCCAAGCAAATCTGAACATGTCCTGGAATTTTGGAGAACGAAGTTGATTGTGTGTGAGTGCCTGAACTTTGATAATTTTCTGAAAATAAAAAATTAAAATTTTCACTCGAGGGAAGATTTGAACCAAGGACCTTTCGTTCCACAGTTGCTAACGGTAACCACGGAACCACGGCGCTCATGAGCTCATACTATCCTTGATGTTGCCTACCTTGCGCATGGGCTACTCAGTTTGTATATTTTGCTTATTTTTTTCATAGTTCCAGACAACTTCTTCCTGTTTTCTCGATTGATCTGTATTCAGTTTTTCAAGGTCTATCCACTGTGCCAACTTATAACTAAATCTGAGGGGGGTGCGATGGGGAGGTTCCCTTGTTAGCACAATCTGTTGGCATAAGGACAGACGCAGACAACTTGATAGGGCTTCGCACTCAAGTTGCCATGTAATCGTGACTTATTTAGTTTCATAAACGAAAAAATTGGTCTCTCACACATATATGTCGATCGTAATATTGTAGCACTGTTGCAACCTCATTATGGAGACTTTGAAAGTCTTAGTGAGGAAAGCAATGTAGACATCCTTAACGGTTTTAACACAGAAAGATTTTCCGTTAGAACGGGAATTACCTTAAAGGCCAATCAGTTACACTTTAACATCTACAGGAACGCTTTCTACAGAAACGGCAAACAGTCTCGAAAACAGCTCGGAAACCGATGTATGATTGGCAGTGTCCTCAAAATCTTTATAAAACTATCCCTGTAATTCTTTCAAGGCCACAATAAATTCTTCAAACCTCGTGTTTCCTTTAACGCCAGAGAGCTGAGGGAATTGCACACTCCTTGTCAGAAAGTGTACATTCTACATTGCGATTTTCTTTTTAAATACATTCCCATAAAATATGAAGTTAATATGCGATGTGTGCAAAATGCGAAGTCTGGACTCATTTTCGTTCTCGCACTCTTGTTTAGTTTATAAAGTCAACAATAGCGAGTTTTAAATCGAAAAAATCATACCGGGCATGCCACTTAGTCAACGGACTTTGTTGTAATATCTGAATTCTCGATACTCTTTATTCGGTTCCACTAAAACTGTTGCAGCTGACAATGGAATAATGCGTGCGACTTCAGATATTTCGCTATTTGTACCACCAATTTCTTCACTTGCTCCATGCCTGCAAATAAGCACAAAATGCTTTTTGATGTACAGAACAATGAGTCCCGTCCGTCGATCGTCACAAATTTTTGCTCTTACATTGTCAACAAAATCTTTAAATTCTTTCTCGTTGGTATTTAATGTTGTTCGTAGCAAGTAAACAGTACCTGTCACTTATGCGAACTGAGGATTCTTATCACCCTCTTCTGTCATCCCCATTCATTTTAAAAGATTGCGACGATACATCACGAGACTACCTCGTTTTGTGCAAACAGCCACTGGGCCTGTGAACGTCCTTCATAGCTTAAACGAATAGCGAAGGTTAAACAGCGCTGACAGCACGATTGTGCCAAACTGAAGAGAGTTGTGCAGACCTAAAAATGCCGCACCGCAATGCTGAATTAAATTCCGCGTTGCTCCGAGTACTTCCGAGAAAGACCGAGCAGAGCTGAGTGACGGGTTTCGCCTTGGCCCGTCCGAGGGCCACTCACGCTGTACTCGTGAAGTATGGCACGCCGTAGCCGGCCCTGGTGTATTGGAATTCTCAGTATATCTAACCTGATTTCAGAAAAAACGTGTTTCATTACTTACTGAACTCCCTTGGGCTGTGTTCTCGTCAATAATTGGAAAACAGTCTTATCGAATTTAATATTGTTATTATACCGCCAACCGGTTTCAACCCGACGTAGAGGTCATCATCTGGGCGTTTACATTGTGAAATTATAGATATCCGTCAGAAAGGCTCTATTATACAACAGCTAAAATTACGTAAATTTAAAATATGTTACCCATTGGTCGTCTGCTGGTGGTGTCACTCCTGTCTACATAACGGCAGGAAACTATGCGAGTCTAACCCTTCGTATGGGCTTAAATAGCGTACTGAGATCACGTGAATAGACGAAACACCCCCAGCGGCGATCAACGGCATTTAATACAGTTATTTTATGTAATTACTTGTCACAAAATAAACTGTATTAAATGCCAGAATGAGATTTTAGCTCTGCAGCGGAGTGTGCGCTGATATGAAACTTCCTGGCAGATTAAAACTGTGTGCCCGACCGAGACTCGAACTCGGGACCTCTGCCTTTCGCGGGCAAGTGCTCTACCAACGGAGCTACCGAAGCACGACTCACGCCCGGTACTCACAGCTTTACTTCTGCCAGTACCTCGTCTCCTACCAAACTTTACAGAAGGTCTCCTGCGAACCTTGCAGAACTAGCACTCCTGAAAGAAAGGATATTGCGGAGACATGGCTTAGCCACAGCCTGGGGGATGTATTAAATGCCGTTGATCGCCGCTGGGGGTGTTGTCGTCAATTCACGTCATCTCAGTACGCTATTTAAGCCCACACGAAGGGTTAGACTCGCATAGTTTCATGCCGTGATGTAGACAGGAGTGACACCACCAGCAGTCGACCTATGGGTAACATATTTTTAATTTACGTAATTTTAGCTGTTGTATTATAGAGTCTTTCTGACGGATATCTATAATTTCACAATGTAAACGCCAAGAAGATGACCCCTACGTCGGGTTGAAGCCGGTTGGCGGTATAATAATAATAATAATAATAAATGCGATTAAGACTGTTTTTGAATTATTGATTAATCATACTAATCGCTGCTTCTCTCCACAACCATGTTGTCCAAAAATCTGTGTTCTCGTCGCTCCTCAACCAGACTTGTCACTCACCCTGACGGCCCAAGCGCCGCTGCACGTGCACTGGAAGAAGACGTCGCGCAGCGTCTCCGGGTCGGTGGGGGTGTCGACGACGAGCTGGACGAAGCTGGAGGCGGACACGAGCGCGTCGGTGGCGACGACGAAGAGCGCGGCCAGCATCCAGGGACCGGCCGGCCCCGAGCCGGGGGGCCGCCACATCCCCAGCAGCTGCAGCGCCGTCCCGCTGGGGCCCAGGAGCGCCTTCGCCTCAGCCTCCATCTGGGGAACAAGTCGGTGCAGTCTGCGGTCAACCCCTGCTGGCACAGTCTGTCGGCGGACTCCATTCTTTCACTCGAACTACGTCACCTGTACTGTGTATCACGAAGTTTTGGATCAGTGACGCAGCATGAGTGGGGGCTTCATTCCTCTCTTGTCATACCGCAATGTTAGGTTGGGTCCAGCTATTTTCTACTGCGATATACCGGTTTCTGTGGGCCACTGGGTTAAGCTGGTTACTTGTGCGTGATAAGATTGACACATATTGTTGAGTAAATTTCGTAGCTATTTTACCTGACCATAAGCAGGACAGCCATATCACGCTCTATTATATGTCGGCTTTCAAGTGCAGCTTTATCTGTTCAAATACTGACTGCGTTATTAAGAAATTCACACTTGTCTGAAGGAAAAGGCAATACAGCGTCTACAGTAGTCAAGAAACAGGGAAATTATATTCGCAGTTGCGAATATGAACTACCTTTGGCTGTTGGACTGACGGCATTGAAAATTTGTACCACACTGGGACTCGAACTCCTATATCCCGGCCGGCCGCAGTGGCCGAGCTGTTCTAGGCACTACAGTTTGGAACCACGAGACCGCTACGGTCGCAGGTTCGAATCCTGCCTCGGGCATGGATGTGTGATGTCCTTGGGTTAGTTAGATTTAAGTAGTTCTAAGTTCTAGGTGACTGGTGACCTCAGATGTTAAATCCCATAGTGCTCAGAACCATTTGAAGCTATATCCCGCTTTACGCGAGCAGTCGCCTTAACCGCCTTGGCCATCTGTGCACGACTCACGGCCAGATCCAAACTTCGATGTGTTGTCTTCCTACGTCACAGCCTCTACTCGCACACACATTATGTAATTCCTGCACGGGAGAGCACCTTTCTTTAATTGAAAGTCGCTGCCCGCATGCATGTCTGAAGAAAGAGGCACTGAGCCGAATATAGCTGTTATGAAATCAGCTGTGTAAGGGAATGACGAAATGAAAATTTGTGCGGAAATTTCACTGTCATCTTTCCAATATGCAGACGAAGGTGGTTCATCTTCGCAGCTGCGACTACATTCCCTGTATTTCAAAATGGTTCAAATGGCATTGAGCACTATGTGACTTAACTTCTGAGGCCATCAGTCGCCTAGAACATAGAACTAATTAAACCTAACTAACCTAAGGACATCACACACATCCATTCCCGAGGCGGGATTCGAACCTGCGACCGTAGCGGTCGCGCGGCTCCAGACTGTAGCGCCTAGAACCGCACGGCCACTCCGGCCGGCCTCTGTATTTCTTCACGCCTACAGTCGCTGCATTGCTCGCTCCTTTGGTCATTCACCAATGTCCGAAGGAACAATGCATCATAGTTCTTAATAACACAGGCACCGCTATTTCGTTTTTATTCGCCAAATCCAGCCCCTAGACTCTCAATAAGTACATTTGTGAACGTAAATATACGTAAAGTACGAATGGAGGTTCTGACAGATGGCTCGGATGGCCGAAGCGCCGGCACGGTAGCTCAGCGTGGTCGGAAAAAAAAGAAAAGAAAACCGAGAATACTTGTCAGTGAACAGTGAATATAAAAATGGAATTACACGTACACTAAACAGTTAAAGTGTAACAGAAACTGTTGTTGCTGTGGTCTTCAGTCCTGAGACTGGTTTGATGCAGCTCTCCATGCTACTCTATCCTGTGCAAGCTGCTTTATCTCCCAGTACTTACTGCAACCTACATCCTTCTCGATCTGCTTAGTTTATTCATCTCTTGGTCTCCCTCTGCGATTTTTGCCCTCCACACTGCCCTCCAATGCTAAATTTGTGATCCCCTGATGCCTCAGAACGTGTCCTACCAACCGGTCCCTTCTTCTTGTCAGGTTGTGCCGCAACTCCTCTTCTCCCCAACTCTATTCAATACCTCCTCATTAGTTATGTGATCTACCCACCTAATCTTCAGCATTCTTCTGTAGCACCACATTTCAAAAGCTTCTATTCTCTTCTTGTCCAAACTATTTATCGTTCATGTTTTACTTCCATACATGGCTGCACTCCATACAAGTACTTTCAGAAACAACTTCCTGGCACTTAAATCTATACTCGATGTTAACATATTTCTCTTCTTCAGAAACGCTTTCCTTGCTATTGCCAGTCTACATTTTATATCCTCTCTACTTCGACCATGATCAGTTATTTTGCTCCCCAAATAGCAAAACTCCTTTACTACTTTAAGTGTCTCATTTCCTAATCTAATTCCCTCAGCATCACCCGACTTAATGCGACTACATTCCATTATCGTCGTTTTGCTTTTGTTGATGTTCATCTTATATCTTCCTATCAAGACACTGTCCATTCCGTTCAACTGCTCTTCCAAGTCCTTTGCTGTCTCTGACAGAATTACAATGTCATCGGCGACCTCAAAGTTTTTATTTCTTTTAATACCTAAACCAAATTTTTCTTTTGTTTCCTTTACTGCTTGCTCAATATACAGATTGAATAACATCGGGGAGAGGCTACAACCCTGTCTCACTCCTTTCCCAACCACTGCTTCCCTTTCATGCCCCTCGACTCTTATAACTGCCATCTGGTTTCTGTACAAATTGTAAATAGCCTTTCGCTCCCTGTATTTTACCCCTGCCACCTTCAGAATTTGAAAGAGAGTATTCCAGTTAACGTTGTCAAAAGCTTTCTCTAAGTCTAAAAATGCTAGAAACGTAGGTTTGTTTTTCCTTAATCTTTCTTCTAAGATAAGTCTTAGGGTCAGTATTGCCTCACGTGTTCCAACATTTCTATGGAATCCAAACTGATCTTCCCCGAGGTCGGCTTCTACAAGTTTTTCCATTCGTCTGTAAAGAATTTGCGTTAGTATTTTGCAGCTGTGACTTATTAAACAGATAGTTCGGTAATTTTCACATGTCAACACCTGCTTTCTTTGGGATTAGAAGCAACTAGTTGCTTGTATTCAAATATACATGCACTGGAAATGCTCGATCTTAATAATTAACATCAAAGTGTTAACACACACATTATAAAATTCTGGCAGAGTGACTATCACCATCGGCACATGCCTCTTAGCAAGTCAAAATCAAACTGGAAGACAACGTAGCCAACAGAACCAGGAATATCTGCGACTATTCCCTGCAAATCACATAATGGTGTGTGTGTAGCAGAGTAATTCTGATACGAGTCCGTCCTAAACCGACTGCTGATCCTCTGCAGATCTTCCTGACTTTTCTGAGACTTTTTTTATGCACAGCAGCATTACCTGCGAATAGGCCCAAGTGGCTTCGGACGTTATCCGCTAGGTCGCTTACATATTTGAAGAGTAATGGCCCTATAATACTCCCTCCGATTATTTTCCATGTTTTCTTACGTCAGATAATTTTTCCCCCTTGGTGAACGAGCTCTTGAGCTGTGTGTGTTACCAAGTCCTGAAACCAATTGCAAAGCGTGAGCAATGTTCCACGGACTCATATGTTGTTTATTTGTGCGGCATTTTGTAGAACGATTACCAGTGTCAAAAAACAATGCATCATCCTTGTTCCAATAAATTGAAACGCTTCACTGTTCTTGGAAACTACGACGAACTACTATTAGAGAGAATCAATTTATTTAGTTTCATCAATTTAGAATTCTACAGGTATATCGTCAGATCCAGTCACCTTTCTACTGTTGAACGGTTTATGTGGAATTCCTCATTCGCGATCTGTTATTTCAATAATTTCGGCATTGAAAGTGGAACAGTTTTTGAAGAAGGAATTTGCCACTGCAGAATTGCATCTCTGTGGAAGATTCTACCATGATTTCTTCTTTCAGTCATTGGACGAATGTCGAAAGTAGAGATACTTCTCCCTTCGATTCTTCCTAATCGCAGTACTTTTTCTAATCTTTGATTTTTATGCAGGGTGTACCAGAACCTCACCGACCAAGCTTCTGCGGGAGTAGTATGGACCAAAACAAGAGAAAATGTCTAGTGTACACTAGCTATGAAATATCCGTGTTGTATCCGATGGTGCTTTTCTGGTATCCTTTGACATTAAAAACCCTTATACCAACATTCGTATCGAAGCGACCCTAGAGATTATACGAAAACACAAAATGAAATTTAAGGGAGTTAGCACGGTGAAAACATGAATTGATCAAGATTCTGCAGCTCTCTCTGCCATTTAACTACTTCACGTTTAATGATTGTCAAGAAGATGGACTAGCTATGGTCTGCAGCATTTTAGGAGTTACTGTTCTTTATTACCGATCTTGAAAAAAGGTTTTTGAACTCCCACAGTGATATAATGAGCAACCTCATTATTTATCGTAGATAGGTTCAAATGGCTCTGAGCACTATGGGACTCAACTGCTGTGGTCATAAGTCCCCTAGAACTTAGAACTACTTAAACCTAACTAACCTAAGGACAGCACACAACACCCAGCCATCACGAGGTAGAGAAAATCCCTGACCCCGCCGGGAATCGAACCCGGGAACCCGGGCGTGGGAAGCGAGAACTCTACCGCACTCGTAGATACGTTAACGACATCCTTATTCCTTATCAAGAGAGAAGTGATGAAGCTAAGAGCTTCGCGCTGGCTCTAAATCAGCTCTATGTGCAGTAGTTCGTTTTCGCTACTGCGAAACAGATCTCTTCTGCTGAAGAAGTGCTCATCTCTCTCATAAGGTATGCATTTTACAGTCCATGTTTACTTGACACTTTTTTATTTTTTGTTTTGATACATACTGCATCCACCGCAAATATGGAAATCAAAGAACATGCTGTAGAAAAGACAAGTTAAACGGTGCACAAGATGAACAAGAGCTCATAGCTCTTAAGGTGTGCATTTTAAAGCGATTGTATATTAACTTTTTCTTTCACCTCTGAAAGTTCGTCGGTGGAGTCCGGTTCACCAGTCGTAGAAGTGCAAGCTCTGCACTAGAGAAAAAAAGAGATGATATTTGTAACTAAGTACTCAGAAATAATAAATATTATTCTCTGGACCTTCTTAGTTTCGCCAGTGTCCTCGTTTCTTTTTTTCTCTCGAGTTGCCACAGTATCTCATATGCAGGATCACGCAAAAATTGTTGTTTTGGCCATAACTGCACACCATACGGGTCTAGCTGTGGGCGTGGAGTGTGTTAATAAAAAGCGTAAAATCAAAAGGTCTGTCGGGTGGGAGGTTAGACGGTAAATCGTTTTCTAAACGTGCGAAATATTACGGCAGCAGACGTTCATCGAAAAATCTGCAATATTCACATTGACGAATTAATAATTCAATAAGCACTTCACAGCTGACAACAATATTCAATTCTTGACTAGGGAATGTTCACCCCAAAAAACCCATCGCGTCACAGTAAACTAAATAACGGACTTACTAGTGATAACAGTTGACTTGACGATGAAAGGGTAATACCGTGTCGCGTTTGCAACATTTTACTATATTTTAACGAAAAGTTGCGACTGTTTGCCTATTTTCAGAATTTTTACAAAAAGGAAACGTGACAGCGTATCCCATGCTGCAGAAAATACTTCAACACTGGAGGACAGAAAGAAATGTCGTCCAGCTAACTGGAGCAATCGTTGTAATTCCCATTTGTGCACACTGTGCCCTATTTGGGTTGTTATATTCCGTATTACCTTGTTAAATATTCTTTTTAATAAAGTGTTTTCTGTTTACTGCTACTGACAAATAACCATTCACATGATACGAAGAATATTTTTCAGTCTGTGTTGGAAAGGACGGCTTTTCTAACTACACACTTACTCTACGAGCCGGCCTTATTGACCGAGCGGTTCTAGGCGCTGCAGTCTGGAACCGCACGACCGCTACAGTCGCAGGTTCGAATCCTGCCTTGGGCATGGATGTGTGTGATGTCCTTAGGTTAGTTAGGTTTAAGTAGTTCTAAGTTCTAGGGGACTGATGACCTCAGCAGTTAAGTCCCATAGTGCTCAGAGCCATTTGAACCACTTTTTTACTCGACGAGATATGGAATATGAAGGAGATCTTTTCCACCGAGCGATATAATGCTGTTGGTATGAGACTGGGAGCGATGCGACCTGTATCCATTAAAAATCATGTAATTTAAGCTTCCTCCAAAGAAAAGTACAGCATATTTTTCAACCATCCTTTCATGAAATGAGCTAATGCTTCGTCTCCATCAACCTCAATTCAGTTCAATTTCCATTTCGACTGCCATGCCGCCATAATTAAATTAATTTGTGTTTTACATGTATAACTGGATTCTTCACGCACAAGTGTTTTTGATAGTCATGAACGTTACTAGCAAAACTTAAGTGCGATCTTTTATTACTCGTCAATTTAACGTTAGAATGCTTAGAATGCTGTTTCTGGCGTTAGTATTTTGCTACTGGCAGAATTTGAGGTTCAACCTTCTCGTCACTCAGCCCTGGCTGTCGAAATTATATCATTTGACCACGCCAAAAAAGCAATTCTTGACGTACAGCACATTGAAATTTACGTTACGACTTGACTGTATGGACTAGTGAACGTAAGTAAAGTCATGGACGGAGATACTTTTTGTTGCTTTACAATTATTTATTGAGTCACAGCCACAACGGTTCATAATGAAAGAAATAACGTCAGTTTAAAGGCTAACCGGAATAGAATTTGCTAATGAAATTCTTTACTGCGATTGTGTCTGCATGTTTTCCTGAATTACAGCATATATTAAATCTTTACTATTAAATGAATGGAACTCGTAGAACTATGAAAGAGAAACTATCCGACAGATGTACTGTACAGGTTGGCCACAAAGTCCCGTTAACCCGCATGAATAACCAAGACGAACTCCTAAACTTCAATAAATAACCTGAACAGCAGTTCTTTAGAGAAGGTGCCTTGACGTACGAAACCTGCAGAGCTGTTCATGAGAGGCACTGTACCACTACATATATATGTCCGCAGCTCGTGGTCCAGGGGCTAGCGTTACTGCTTCTGGATAAAGGGGTCCCAGGTTCGATTCCCGGCCGGATTGGTGATTCTTCTCCGCCCGGGGACTGTGTGTTTGTGTTGTCCTCATCATTTCATCATTTCATCATCATCATCATCATCATCATCATCATCATTTCTGAGAGTTACTAGATTGGACTGTGAAAAGAAAATGGACTGTGTAAAAATTAGGACTTTGTACGAGTGCCGATGACCGCGCAGTTGAGCGCCCCACAAACCAAACATCACTGTGCCGCTACAGAAGGAGATCTATGAGTCTGGGCCCTCCTAATTGAAATTGAGAGAGACATTGGTGATTTCAAGTCTCCTTCAATATGGTTAAGCTGAATCAATAAATCGTATAGTATAGGAAGTCGCAAGACAACGAAGTTTACTTCAGTAAAAGTGTAGAGGAGATTTACATCAATTCTTAGCTTACGGGGAAGACGAAGCTTGCAGTTTTCCCACATCTGCAGTTTCTATCGCCAATCGGTCAGGTTTCGTGAAAGACCTGTGAGTAACCTGAACTTCACCGTTTCCAGGTGAAAAAAGGCAGAGTTGTAGAATCAACTAATGTTATGACGCATTCAGATTGAACAATGACAGTGATAAATATGAATGGTTCAAATGGCTCTGAGCAGTATGGGACTCAATTTCTGAGGTCATCAGTCCCCTAGAACTTAGGACTACTTAAACCTAACTAATCTAAGGACATCTCAAACATCCATGCCCGAGGCAGGATTCGAACCTGCGACCGTAGCGGTCGCGCGGTTCCAGACTGTAGCGCCTAGAACAGCTCGGCCACCCCGGCCGGCAAATATGAATGGGTTACTGTTTCCTCCGTCTTTATGTCTGTTTTCAGGGACATGAAGAGCGATTAGAACAAAAAATTAAGAAAAAGAGGAATGTTTAGTGTCAACAGTCTTATACTTTCGGTATCAAACTCAGAAAAAATAGGAAAGAAATTTTTTAACCATTCATTGAAAACGGTTTCTAACCAGTTGCAGAAATTAATTCATTGCTTTTTCTGGGCTCTTGACCTGACATAACGACATCCCTGTCGTTCACGACGACAGCGAAAATACTGTTGATATACGAGTAATTCAGATCGTACCCGGAATAACCAAAGGGACTCTCGGTAAAGAAGCTTTTCGACAGTGGAAAGTATTTAAAGGAAATTGTCGGACAGTATAATTTCTGACAGCTCCATGTCATTAGAGGTTTAGCAGGAGAACAGTATTCTTAAATTTCAGTCATTTGTCCATTATTCGTTTGCATCAGCACATTTTACGAATTGCTTTAAGTAAGCTGGTATGCAGCACAAAAAGCAGAGCAGCGGCCAAGACGAAATCTTACTCGACCGCATTTGTGCGTAAATAAAACTATAAATTATTGTGACGTGCCTGAAAACATTCATTTTTCTTTCAGCAGGTGTGCCTCAGTGAAATGACGCTTCGCTTTATTGTGACGGCTACGGGGAATAAACAAGGAAATGTTTGGCTGGTTCAAATGGCTCTGAGCACTATGGGACTCAACTGCTGAGGTCATAAGTCCCCTAGAACTTAGAACTACTTAAACCTAACTAACCTAAGGACAACACACACATCCATGCCCGAGGCAGGATTCGAACCTGCGACCGTAGCGGTCGCGCGGTTCCAGACTGTAGCGCCAGAACCGCTCGGCCACCAGCGGCCGGCAAGGAAATGTTTCATTGTTACTAAAATGTGTGTTATCCAAAATTTATCATAAGAACTGTGCTACAGGAACTGTCATACAATGATGCACGTGTAAGAAATATTTCGCTTCAATAAATTAAAGTGACGATTGATCTAAGTCGTCTGTGATGTAACATCAAACACTGCCTTGTTTTATTTTCCTTTGCTAGTCACCATTGTGAAAATTGCAGATGCAGTAATTTAGCTGACGATATGAACTGCGTCTTATTCAAAACATTAATGACATGTGACTTTTCTGTGTGGTTAAGGTGCTCCAATTTCGCTTGTGTCACTCCGGATATTAGCGCAATGCTGCACACGGCTGATCGCGCGCTAGGCAAGAAGGGCTGTAAAAACCGCTGTCATAAACGGTTCTTCGTGTGACAAATACACGTAACTTCAACAATTTTTCAAAAATGCTGGCAGTGCGTTTTATTGGGTTGGTGCTTAAGTTCGTAGCGTTTTACCGTAAGTTTAATAAACACAACAGATACACGTAACAGAGACTTCGGCCATCAATAAAGTTGCCTCCTTCACTATGTACAACATAGGGATAACTTTCCACTCCGCGACTGTAGAAATGACGTGGTTTTGAGGCGAAGAACTCATCGAGCCATGTTCAGAACGCATTTTTATCCGAAAAGGAAGTTGCTTGAGGGTTATTCGACAGAGATCGGAAAAAGTGAAATCTGAGGGCACAAGATCAGGTGAACAACGTAGGCGCGGTATGACTTCCAACCCAACTCCTGTATAGTGTCACAAGCTGCGACATGGTCGCGAATTGAACAGTGTCCGGAATATAGAATAAATTTCCTTTCCTATACGTCTATGGTCAGAAATTTTTTGTCGTCAGACTACTGGTTTCGGTCTATAATAAAGATCTTCAGATCTGTTTTATAGAAACATGTCCTAATACACTGGAGCCATAATGGCATCGTCAAATGATGCCACTATGGCTCTATTATATTAGGACATGTTTTTATAAAACAGATCTGAAGATGCTTATTTTAGACCGAAACAGGTAGTCTGAAGACAAAGAATTGTGCCATAGACGTATAGTAAAGGAAATTTATCCTGTATAATGTTTTGTATAACTCTAGCAGAATGCGGGCGGTCGTATCGTGAAATAGCATCACTTCGCGCAGTCTTTCCGATGATTGTTCTTGGACTGCGTGTGCAAGACGTTTCAGTGGTTGACAATAAATCTCAGCAGTGATTGTTACACCTCATGGAAGAAATTCGTAATACATCATACCGCCGCTGTTCCACCGTTCCACAAGATGCATAACATTATCTTTTGTGGATGCGTGCAGGTCTTTGTACGGGGAGCTGCAGCTTTTTTTGATCACCGCAGTTCCTTCCTTTTCCTTGTGTTAGCATAACTACGCCATCTTGAAAGGAGGATATAAGATGAACATCAACAAAAGCAAAACGACGATAATGGAATGTAGTCGAATTAAGCCGGGTGATGCTGAGGGAATAAGATCAGGAAATGAGACACTTAAAGTAGTAAAGGAGTTTTGCTATTTGGGGAGCAAAATACTGATGACGGTCGAAGTAGAGAGGATATAAAATGTAGACTGGCAATGGCAAGAAAAGCGTTTCTGAAGAAGAGAAATTTGTTAACATCGAGTATAGATTTAAATGTCAGGAAGTCGTTTCTGAAAGTATTTGTATGGAGTGTAGCCATGTATGGAAGTGAAACGTGGACGATAAATAGTTTAGACAAGAATAGAATAGAAGCTTTCGAAATGTGGTGCTACAGAAGAATGCTGAAGATTAGCATTGGAGGGCAGTGTGGAGGGAAAAAATCATAGAGGGAGACCAAGAGATGAATACACTAAGCAGATTCAGAAGGACGTAGGTTGCAGTAAGTGCTGGGAGATGAAGAAGCTTGCACAGGATAGAGTAGCATGGAGAGCTGCATCAAACCATCTCAGGACTGAAGACCACAACAACAACAACAACAACAACATCGTTACCAGCAGTATAGCATTGGTCGGTATTGTTCACCAGCCAGTTGACGACCAGCAGCAGAGATGTACATATAGCCACCTACTGATTTATAAGATTTTGACTTAGAGCATGCGGCACATATACATCAGGTTTTTGAAACTTCCACAGTGCAAATGTCATACGATGTTGGAATGGTCACATTTCATCATATTTGCCAGTTCTAGAGTATACTGTCATGGATCATTGCGGATTAATGTGTTTAAACGAACTTCATCAAACACCGAAGGTCTTCCTGAAGGAGAAGAGAGACTAATGTCAAATCGATCCACCTTAAAACGAGAAAACCATTTTCTTGCCGAGCTCTGTGCAGTAGATACACGGCGCAAGTGTTCCTGCCTGCTGCACTACTGCCACCCGTCCGTTAAACTCAAATAGAGGAATATGTCGAAAATGTTCGGATTTCTCCACTTGACGCCCTGTTTTCTAGCGTCCACATCTCCACTCGCTATCTCCAAATAACTAAATAACAAAATGTAAACTGAAACAGCAAATAAAAAATGACAATCGATACATAAACCCATAACGGCCATAACGGCATGCAAAAAGAAAACAAAAAAAAAAGAACAAAAGAATACGCTACGAATTATGCATCAACATAACAGCAGCTAAAATTTTGAAAGTACGTTCCTTTCGTTGTATTCATCCTGCATTAAACATTACAGTTTGTGTTTCGTCATGTCGGATTGGACCATTCACTTGTTAGAATAATCAGTCTGGGTTAAAATCCATCAAAATTAGCCTCTGTGAACACATAGTCACATTTCTAAAAGAAAATAATTAAAATGACACAGACAACCAACAAAAGTCGGTGGTAAGAGTCGTAACTGGCATCTATGGGCAGTAGGTAGAAGTAACAGCAACACTGCCGCGCGGGATTAGCCGAGCGGTGCAAGGCGCTGCAGTCATGGACTGTGCGGCTGATCCCGGCGGAGGTTCGAGTCCTCCCTCGGGCATGGGTGTGTGTGTTTGTGCTTAAGATAATTTAGGTTAAGTAGTGCGTAAGCTTAGGGACTGATGACCTTAGCAGTTACGTCCCATAAGATTTCACACACACACACACACCAGCAACACTGTGTTCATTGAAACTACGCAAGGAAAAATAGTTAGTTGTGCGAAATAGATCAAATTCACTAACGGCAATATGAATTTACTTCTTTGTATTCATTAAAAACCCAGTCACTCTTTCACCTCATTTTATGGTAGGCGGTCATACCTGACTACTACTGTGTCTTCGAAGTGTCGACCTGCGACGGCTGAAGGCCAGCGAGCAGTGAGCACGTCAGCAGACGACCGAATCCTGGCAACCCTGCCTGCAGACGAACACTTTCGTGCGCCGCCGGTGGTCTCGATTTATTAAGTACCGCTCTCGACGATTTTTGTGTCCTCTGTCTGCAACTTGACATCAATTACAACTACGCACGTAGAGAACTTTCTAAGTACCGCGCTTCGTTGAGGGCCGAGACTACAACGAAGCGGAGATCAATTATTGACTGACGCTTGTTATAAACGGCTCCAGACCACTGTGTCATTTTCCAGATTTCCTTATTGTCCAAATGCCGACGACAGAATGAATTAATCTGTAAATTGCCGAGTGGCTTCATTGCTAATGACCTGAGGACAGATTCCCTTCGTAATTCAGTGCTCGTTTACAGTTTATCTCGAATCTCATTCAGGTTTAATTTGCTGTGGGCAATGTCCCGTAACAAACTTCTAGTACCAAAACATGTGGAGTTGTGCTGCGGAATCTGGCTGCTACGATAGGCACGCAATTTATTTATATGGGAAGCAAAACGTGACTTCCTTGAGTGTTGGATTGTACTGCTCGTCTTTCCTGACTCGAAATAAGTTATCTTCATCAATAACAAGAACATTAGATGCCGAGGAAATCCCAATCGCTGCGTGAACCGTTTGCGTTGTCAGGGAATGCAGAGAGCATTTTTCAGAGCAGTTTTGTTTTGAATAGACGAGGACAGTCAGACACTACCCAAAATTAACGAAAATATAAGTAGAATAAAGTAATTCACCTCGCACAAAAAAATATGACACATGCAGGGTGTAAACGATAACTGTCCACAGCACCTGCAGTGCATGAGCGCCATTCCAGATTCTTCAGTATCCTCTCGCCCTCTAATACCACCGGTTTTTGTTAGTAATTAGTAAGTTAGTGTTTCCTGTGAGGGCAATGACGGTGAAAAGTTATGCAAAAACTAGTTACATTTCCATTTCGATCTTATCTTAATCCTTAAAAGCATGGTTTCTCCTAGTGCGAAGGCCGTAGAAGCAATAAGATTTATTGTTAATTATACGCTGTTAAAACTCACAAAATTATGGGGTAAAATTTACAGGAATCTCAATTTTACATTCTGTAAATGTATAAACAAAGGGTTTTTAATATTCGTGGATGATTTTAGCCAAAATATCGTGCAGCTTAAGTGGCTTTTGCAGGTCATTTTGAGGCTATTCCCGGCCTGGCTATAAGTGTCCCATGTGAAACTGTTTTTTTCTCGACTTCAGTTACGCCACTACGCTACGTTGTAAACAATTATCATTTACAGCCTCTATAGTCAATGTAGGTGGAATGACTATATCTACAGACATTTGTCCCTTAATTGTCTGTTGTTAGATGAATACAAAGGGACACTGCTAGCCTTTAGAAAAACAAATGATACGTCGCAACTAAGTTTTAGGAGCAAAATCGACGTTCCATTATAAAACAATCCACTGATTTTTAACGCATCACGGACAAACAATTGCAGCACCAAGAAAAAAGGTTGTGCATCTAACCGAAAGTTGTTAGGCGTGTTTCTACATCTGAAATGTATTAAAAGGGAACTTCACAACAAACCTAAACATAGCCAAAGCTTTGCAGACAAACAAAAACTACACGAAGCGAAATGTACCGTAGGTTTCTAGAAGAGCGTAGCGTTCTAAGAGATTGGAAAAGGGCACAGGTCATCCCCTTTTCAAGAATGGACGTCGAACAGATGTGCAGAACTATAGACCTATATCTCTAACATCGATTAGTTGTAGAATTCTGGGACACGTATTATGTTCGGGTATAATGACTTTTGTGGGGACTAGAAATCTACTCTGTAGGAATCAGCATGGGTTTCGAAAAAGACGATCGTGTGAAACACAGCTCGCGTTATTCGTCCACGAGACACAGAGGGCCATAGACACGGGTTCTCCGGTAGGGGCCGTGTTTCTTGACTTCAGCAAGGCGTTCGATACAGTTCCCCACAGTCGTTTAATGAACAAAGTAAGGGCACATGGACTATCAGACCAATTGTGCGATTGGATTGAAGAGTTCCTAGGTAACAGAACGCAGCATGTCATTCTCAATGGAGAGAAGTCTTCCGAAGTAAGAGTGATTTCAGGTGCGCCGCAGGACCGTTGCCATTCACAATATATATAAATGACCATGTGGATAACACCGGAAGTTCACTGAGACTTTTTGCGGATGATGCTGTAGTGTATCGAGAGGTTGTAACAATGGAAAATTGTACTGAAATGCAGGAGGATCTGCAACAAATTGACGCATGGTGCAGGGAGTGACAATTGAATCTCAATGTAGACAAGACAGAACGCAGCATATCATTCCCAATGGAGAGAAGTCTTCCGAGGTAAGAGTGATTTCAGGTGTGCCGCGGGGAGTGTGGTAGGACCGTTGATATTCACAATATACATAAATGACGTTGTGGATAACATCAGAAGTTCACTCAGGCTTTTTGCGGATAATGCTGTGGTATATCGAGAGGTTGTAACAATGGAAAATTGTACGGAAATGCAGGAGGATCTGCAACGAATTGACGCATTGTGCGGGGAATGGCAATTGAATCTCAATGTAGACAAATGTAATGTGATGCGAATACATAGAAAGAAAGATCCTTTATCATTTAACTACAATATAGCAGGTCAGCAACTGGAAGCAGTTAATTTACATAAATTATCTGGGAGTAGGCATTAGGAGTAATTTAAAATGGAATGACCACATAAAATTGCCGGCCGATGTGGCCGTGCGGTTAAAGGCGCTGCAGTCTGGAGCCGGAAGACCGCAACGGTCGCAGGTTCGAATCCTGCCTCGGGCATGGATGTTTGTGATATCCTTAGGTTAGTTAGGTTTAAGTAGTTCTAAGTTCTAGGGGACTAATGACCTCAGCAGTTGAGTCCCATAGTGCTCAGAGCCATTTTTTGAACCACATAAAATTAATCGTAGGTAAAGCAGATGCCAGACAGATTCATTGGAAGAATCCTAAGGAAATGCAGTCCGAAAACAAAGGAAGTAGGTTACAGTACACTTATTCGCTCATTGCCTGAATACTGCTCACCGGTGTGGGATCCGTACCAGACAGGGTTGATAGAAGAGATAGAGAAGATCCAACGGAGAGCAGCGCGCTTCGTAACACTATCATTTAGTAATCGGGAAAGCGTTAAGGAGATGATAGATAAACTCTAGTGAAAGACTCTGGAGGACAGACGCTCAGTAGCTCGGTACGGCCTTTTGTTGAAGTTTCGAGAACTTACCTTCACCGAGAAGTCAAGCAGTATATTGCTCCCTCCTACGTATATCTCACGAAGAGACCATGAGGATAAAATCAGAGAGATTAGAGCCCACACAGAGGCATACCGACAATCTTTCTTTCCACGAACAATACGAGACTGGAATAGAACGGAGAACAGTTAGAGGTATTCAAGGTACCCTCGAACACACACCGTCAGGTGACTTGCCGAGTATGGATACAGATGTAGATTAAACATTATATCTATTCAGACATCTCTAGCCGGGCTCTGTGGCCGAGCGGTTCTAGGCGCTTCAGTCTGGAACCTCGCGACCGCTACGGTCGCAGGTTCGAATCCTGAATCGGGCATGGATGTGTGTGATGTCCTTAGGTTGGTTAGGTTTAAGTAGTTCTAAGTCTAGGGGACTTATGACCTCACATGATAAGTCCAATAGTGCTTAGAGCCATTTGAACCATTTTCAGATATCTCACCAGCTACATGAGGATGTAAATACAGGGTGTTACAAAAAGGTACGGCAAAACTAACAGGAAACATTCCTCACACACAATTAAAGAAAAGATGTTATGTGGACATGTGTCCGGAAACGCTTAATTTCCATGTTAGAGCTCATTTTAGATTCGTCAGTATGTACTGTACTTCCTCGATTCACCGCCATGATTTCATACGGGATACTCTACCTGTGCTGCTAGAACATGTGCCTTTATAAGTACGACACAACATGTGGTTCATGCACGATGGAGCTCCTGCACATTTCAGTCGAAGTGTTCGTACGCTTCTCAACAACAGATTCGGTGACCGATGGATTGGTAGAGGCGGACTAATTCCATGGCCTCCACGCTTTCCTGACCTCAACCCTCTTGACTTTCATTTATGGGGGCATTTGAAAGCTCTTGTTTACGCAACCCCGGTACCAAATGTAGAGACTCTTCGTGCTCGTATTGTGGACGGCTGTGATACAATACGCCATTCTCCAGGGCTGCATCAGCGCATCAGGGATTCCATGCGAAGGAGGGTGGATGCATGTATCCTCGCTAACGGAGGACATTTTCAAAATTTCCTGTAACAAAGTATTTGAAGTCACGCTGGTACGTTCTGTTGCTGTGTGTTTCCATTCCATGATTAATGTGATTTGAAGAGAAGTAATAAAATGAGCTCTAACGTGGAAAGTGTTTCCGGACACATGTCCACATAACATATGTTCTTTCTTTGTGTGTGAGTAATGTTTCCTGAAAGTCTGGCCGTACCTTTTTGTAACACCCTGTATACGCTGTAACGGTGGCGAGCGTTAGTTAACATTGATATTGAACGTGAGTTGATATAAGCCAAGAATGTCTGTAAGGCGACGAAGACGAGGGGGTCTTTGGCAACAGACCTCGCTCACATACCGCTGTTGTAGCCCAGCATGCTCTAAGAGTATCGACATGTTGCCTTGGCCTCCTCGATCAACACCCTGAGATGACCGACCAAGTGCAACAGACGTGGAATTTCATCCCACAATCTGACATCCGGGACCTGTACAACACAATGCATTCAGGTTTGCCCGCTTGCATTCAACATTCAGGGGGTTGCACCGGTTATGAGTGAACCGGTGCTCCACATCTGCAATGGCTTATCTCCTGCTTACATTATCTTGAAATGTTAACAACTTAAATACGATACCTAGAAAAAATTTTTCCCAGAAATTTCATCACTCTCCATTAATTATTTTTGGGTGTTGCGACTTTTTTTCCGTCAGTGTATCATTAAGCTGTTACTTGAATATCCACCCTTTTTTCGTGTACTTATGTAGATTCAAACTGTGTGCTACTGAAAAAAATTTCTGTTGGTTAGGAGGGTTTTCTTTAAACTCAGTGATTACTGAAAAAGATATGTACCTTAAGAAACTATTAATTTTTGGATTACTACTCCCATTGGGGTCATCTCACAGTGCAATGTCACAGCAAATATTCAATATGCGATTGAACCAAAAATATTACGATCGATATTTATTGAGGCAGGTTGCGTCGGTATAGCAATATACTACACAAAGGAAGCAGCTACTCGGGTGCTTGTTGACTGCACATGCGGACTTTTTTTTTAGGCTAGGAGTTCGTTTGAAGTACTCTGATTAACACTCGCCATTCGATACATACATAGCGAAATGAGACCGCTTTCAGAGTAAAGACATTTCGACTCTCAAATTTTTTTCTGTAAATTGTCGAAGTGTTCGTAACAAAGTTCCCTAATTTACTGCCTTTGGCGAAATCTTTAGCACTTAAATTACTCTCGGGACCGAGGGTTGGCTGAAACGTAAAGTAGAAAGCTCTGAAATATTTGACGATTCATGGAATATTTTGTAAAGACACATTAGACGCCAAAGATGGGGAAGCGTTCATTGCAGTTTACAAAAATATTGACGCTACTCAGGTCGAATTAGAGTGTTACTATGAAGTTATCTGGACGTGTATGAGAGATCCACGTGAAATCATGTTAATTGTTGGACGTTTTTGCCGGCAACCTGATTCTCTCGTGACAGTTTTAGAGTCATTGACAGTCTTACGCTTAGTAGCGCAGTAATACCCAGCTCATGCAATATTAATTCAGGCGACTTTAACACATCGAGTATAGATATGTGAGAGTTAAATGCGGAGGGTACGGGAAGGTGGTCCTGTGAGGTACTTTTGAGCACTTGTCAGAAAACTACCTTGAAGAGCTCGTTCGACAGCCCACATGCTGTGGATATATGTCAGACCTCGTAGTTATGAACAGGCCTGTCTTTATCGATGGTGTCGTCATAAAGACAGGGATTATTGATCATGCCGTCATCACAGCTATAATGGTTACTAAAGTTAATAAATCGATTAATTAGTCTAGGAGAGTGGTTTTGCTAGAAAGAGCAGATAAGCAGTTATTAGCATCCCATATAGACAGTCCGCAGCTCGTGGTCGTGCGGTAGCGTTCTCGCTTCCCACGCCCGGGTTCCCGGGTTCGATTCCCGGCGGGGTCAGGGATTTTCTCTGCCTCGTGATGACTGGGTGTTGTGTGATGTCCTTAGGTTAGTTAGGTTTAAGTAGTTCTAAGTTCTAGGGGACTGATGACCGTAGATGTTAAGTCCCATAGTGCTCAGAGCCATTTGAACCATTTTAAACCATATAGACGAGTGGACATAATTCAGTTCCACAGAGGAATTATGCGCAATGTTTAAACTGATTGGAAATCGCGCTGTGGAGAATTGACTGCGAATTAAGTGGATTAAGGGGAAAAAAGGACCAGCGTGATTTACTAATAAAATTCACAAAATGATGAGAGAGCGAAGACTGTTTCACTGTTGGTTCAAATGAGAATACAGAAATGACGGCAAGCAGAAATCAGTAGCAATTCGTGCGTCTGTAGGAAGATAACTGAGCGAAGCATGCAACTACCACCGTCATACCTTACCAAAATATAATGCCGAGAATCGAAGAAGGTTCTGGTCCTACGTAAAATAACTGCGCAGGTCAAAGACTACTATCCAGTCACTCATTGACCAGTCTGGTGTGGCAATAGAAGGTAGGAAAAGGAAAGTTGAAGTTTTAATGTCGCGTTTAAGGAGTCGTTCATGCAGGAGCATTATATAAACATACTGTCGTTTGACCATTGCACATACTCCCGTATGTGGACATACTAATAGGCATACCTGGCGTAAAGAAGCAATTGAAAGAGTTGCAAACAAATAAGTCTCCAGGTTCTGATGGAATTCCAGTTCGGTTTTACAAATAGTACTCTATGGCACTAGTCCCTTAATTAGCTTGCGAATCTCTCGCCCATCGCAAAGTCTAAAGCGACTGAAAAAAGAGCAGGTGCCTCCTGTATATAAGAAGTGTACAAGAACGGACCCGAAAAATTACAGGCAAATATGCTTGACATCATTTTGCTGAATAATTCTCGAAATTATTCTCATTTCGAGTATAGTAAGTTTCCTTAAGACAGAAAAGCATTTTCCCACAAATCAGGATTGTTTCAGAAAGTATCGCATATACGAAACCGAGGTAGTCCTTTTCTCACATGGTATTCTGTAAACCACGGATAAAGAACAACAGAAGTTCCTCGATTTCCGCCGGCCGCTGTGGCCGAGCGGTTCCAAACGTTTCTGACCGGAACCGCGCTGCTGCTACGGTCGCAGGTTCGAATCCTGCCTCGGGCATGGATGTGTGTGACGTCCTTAGGCTAGTTAGGTTTAAGTAGTTCTAATTCTAGGGGACTGATGACCTCAGATGTTAAGTCCCACAGTGCTTAGAGCCATTTGAACCATTTGAACACTTTTGTCAACGTATGTATCCAACTGCCAACATCCTCTATAATCTGTTTTATGAACATCATTCTTCGCTTGGTTTCTACTGTTTGCTTTTCGTCTAAGGGTAAGTGCCTTAGCTCAAGTTCTAGTATTTCGTCGCCTTTTCTGGTACGGAATAGCAAAAGTCTTTTGGCTTCTTATCTTTCTAATACTTCTGCAGAATTCTAGTATGTGACTTCTAACGTGGCAGGACTCTATGGCGGGTGGTGGAACCAGGATGGAGTATGTCAGAAAGCCATTAGTTCACCGCCTAGTCTGGGTATCAGTGGAGCAGTGAGTGGATACCTGGTATCATAAAGAAAACGTTTTTGAAACATGCATTTATTGTTCAACAACTACTACAATCATGGTGACTGTATTGTATTTTATTGAACTGGGGACCTAGAAACGATGGAGATGCTTCGCTCCCGCCGTAGCCCGCAGTGGTACACAAGCCCACAACAAGCCACAGCAGTCCACTCACACCACCGCCGCCCCACACCGAACCCAGGGCTACTGTGCGGTTCGGTCCCCAGTGCCCCCTCCCTAACGGCAACGTCTCACACCAGACGAGTGAAACCCGAGTGTTTGCGTGGTTGAGTAATTATGCTGTATGCGTACGTGGATAAAGTGTTTGCGCAGCAAAATGGTTCAAATGGTTCTGAGCACTATGGGACTCAACTGCTGAGGTCATTAGTCCCCTAGAACTTAGAACTAGTTAAACCTAACTAACCTAAGGACATCACAAACATCCATGCCCGAAGCAGGATTCGAACCTGCGACCGTAGCGGTCTTGCGGTTCCAGACTACAGCGCCTTTAACCGCACGGCCACTTCGGCCGGCGTTTGCGCAGCAATCGCCGACATAATGTAACTGAGGCGGGATGAGGGGAACCAGCCCACATTCGCCGAGGCAGATGGAAAACCGCCTTAAAAAATCATGGCGATAATTGGAGTGCCGAAAGTTCCTTGGATGTAAGCGGTTGGTAGACATCAGATGGCGGCTACGCGTCGTGCAGCACCGTACGGCTGGTGGAGTGACGACGGCAGCGACTCGACCAGGTTGCTGACTACAGCTGCTGCCGGCGACTCAGTGCAGACTAAAGGTTGCCGAGCTGCGCAGGTCAGGACCCTGAAGCGCAGTGACAGGGAGAACACGGCAAGTGCCATCACGCGATTTGCCAGTTGACGACGGTCAAAGTTTGGAGGTATTTCCGAGACCCTTCATCTGCATTTTGCCGCACTCCGTTCTCAGACAAAATTGTGGCTCACAACAGTCTGGCTGCAGGAACCGAGCAGTGCGGACGTTCCATGTGTCCGCCTGCGGAACGCGTGTTCTAGTTTGTTTACCTCGTGTAACCGTTACTTGCTCGCCGTCTAGTACTACAGAGCAATGGCGAACAGATTCCGTAAAACAGCACTACATTTCACGTACTGCATTGACCACGCAAGACCAATTTTCTCGAGGTACAGTGCTTTCTATGTGATGTAGCCAGACCACTAGAAAATGATTTAGTGGGCATTAATATATCAAAAATGAACAGTATGATGTGTGTTAATGTTACCGATGATGGGCCTATGACTAATCCTTCGCAACAAGCAGCAGGAACTCCGTTTCTGTCTCGCCGATGGTAACGTTGAGCCGGTGACGGTCGATCAGACGGGATTAGGCATGCGAACAAAAATGGTTCAAATGGCTCTGAGCACTATGCGACTTAACTTCTGAGGTCATCAGTCGCCTAGAACGTAGAACTAATTACACCTAACTAACCTATGGACATCACACACATCCATGCCCGAGGCAGGGTTCGAACCTGTGACCGTAGCGGTCGCTCGGCTCCAGACTGCAGCGCCTAGAACCGCACGGCCACCCAGGCCGGCCGCATGCGAACAAATTGATTCTTTGAACTGTCGTTGAAACTCACGGCGGCCGACATCACGGATGCCTTCCGTCCATATGGCACCGTTCACGGCCGTTTAGCTAACGGTGGGCACAATTTCGAACATACCCGGTCCTCAATGGCGTTCGCCAGACAACCATAGACTTCCATCGTTATGTACAAACCTACACTATGAGGTCAAAGGTATACGGACACCTGGCTGAAAATGACTTACAATTTCGTGGCGCCCTCCATCGGTAATGCTGGAATTCAGTATGCTGTTGGCCGAACCTTAGCATTGATGACATGATGACAGCTTCCTCCCTCTCAGGTACACTTTCAATCAGCTGCTGGAAGGTTCCTTGGGGAAAGGCAGCCCATTCTTCACGGAGTGCTGAACGGAGGACAGGTATAGATGTCGGTCGGTGAGGCCTGGCACGAAGTCGGCGTTCCAAAACATCCCAAAGGTGTTCTGTAGAATTCAGTTCGGGATTCTGTGCAGGCCAGCCCATTAGAGGGATGTTATTGTCGTGCAGCCACTCCGCAACAGGCCATGCATTATGAACAGGTGATCGATCGTGTTGAAAGATGCAATCGCCATCCCCGGATTACTCTTAAACAGTGGAAAGCAAGAAGGTGCTTAAAACATCAATACATCAATGTAGGCCTGTGGTGTGGTAATGCCACGCAAAACAACAATGGGTGCAAGCTCCCTCCATGAAAAACACGACCACACCATGACACCACCAACTTTACTGTTAGCACTACACGCGCTGGGAGATGACGTTCACCGGGCGTTAACAATACCCACACCCTGCCATCGGATTGCCACGTTGTGTACCGTGATTCGTCACTCAACAAAATTTTTTTCCAATCGTCTAATGTTTACGCTCCTTACACTAAGCGAGGCGTCGTTTGGCATTTACCGGCGTGATGTGAGGCTTATGAGAAGACGCTCGACCATGAAATCCAAGTTTTCTCACCTCCCGCCTAACTGTCATAGTTCTTGCAGTGGATCCTGATGCACTTTGGAATTCCTGTATGATGGTCTGGATAGATGTCTGCCTATTATACATTACGACCCTGTTCAACAGTAGGTAGTCTCTGTCAGTCGGCAGACGAGGTCGGCCTGTACACTTTTGTGCTGTATGTGTCCCTTCAAGTTTCCACTTCACTATCAGATGGGAAACGGTGGACGTAGGGATGTTCAGGAGTGGGGAAACCTCTCGTACAGACGTATGACACAAGTGACACCCAGTCACCTGACCACGTTCGAAGTCCGTGAGTTCCGCGGAGCACCCCATTCGTCTCTCGATGTCTAATGACTACTGAGGTCGCTGATATGGAGTACCTGACAGTAGGGGGCAGTACAATGCACCTAATATGTAAAATTCATGTTTTTGGGGGTGTCCGGATACTTTTGATTACACAGTGTATCTCCAGATGTGCGGCTGCCATGCGGCCGTTATTTACGACGGGCAGCGTCGAACTTGTTCAGGACGTGGTAAGAAAGGGCATGTTCGATCAGAATGTCTCCAACGTCTCATCACACCCGCTCCACAACCTATGTCCTTCCAGTTTGTTCCGAAACGGCTCTTGTTGCACCTGCAACTTCGCACCACCACCTGAATGCTATATCGGCACCCTTAGCGGACGCCACCATACAACTGTTGCACAGATTCCATAACAAGGAAAGGACATGTCAACACCACCCCACGGGGAGAACAATCACCCCACAGACGACCCGATGGAGTTTACATCAACGACAGTATCGGTGACAGCGTTGTGCCAGAATGGCGCATTTCACACTGATCTTCCAACATGGAAGGTCGGTCGCGGTAACAAACGTCACCCAAGCGCCTAAAGGCAGACGTTGGGCGATCTCCAATCGGGATGCCTCGCCTCCTGATGAAGCCATAGTTCCTGTAGATGATGACCCGGAGTGGACTGAGTTTTGTACGTCTATCCTTCTGACTGGAGGTCTCGAGGACCACGGCGGTTCACTATTGTAAGAAAATGAAACACCTACAGCCGTCCTTATGATGTTATTTATTGTGAAGCTACCAGTTTCGGCCTTTCCATGCGCTGTTTTAGGCCATAGTTGACGCTGAAGGGGTTGAGTTGCCATTTGATGGTTGGAGTGCCGACACTGGAGATACATATAGTCTGCGTAAACCAGCTATGTTGACTGCTGATGTAGCGTATTTATGGATCGTGATAACCCTTTCCGCGTCAACTGCAGCCTGAAAATAGCTGATTGAAACTCGGAAACTGGTAGCTACACAATAAATAAGATCACAAGGAAGGCCGTGGGTGTTTCATTTTTTTACTATACGAGTCGACTGAAGTCGACACCACTGTAACCCTGACTCCCACGAACGAATAGCCGCCAGCCCTGGTAGCAAGTCAAAGCGTGTCGAACCAGAGAACGCATCCATCCCTCTGGACGCTTCTTTGTCACTCAAGCACCCTGTACCATCGGAGCGAACGAATGATACGCCAGGTCGCCACACTTCTGCCTGAAGCGAGGGCATCGAGATTGACTCCGGATAAAATGCTACCTCTGTGCTGACAGGGACAAATCAGGCCTAGGCTCTTGGTGCAGGTTATAGAGTGCCTACAACGACTTGAAACGACGACCCAAGTACCATACCCTTACTACCAACTACTTGCATGGTGTATTTATGCCTGCCCACCCATCCAGTTGGGGCGTAATAGGCCTTATCCCCCCCTCCCCCCGCTCTATGATTTCCTTCCACTTTCCTCGCTGCATCTGCATATTTTGCCTCTGCCTTCTGAGGACGTCACAAAGGTGAGCGCATCTTCCGCCGAACAAGGCAGCACCATGACGATTTACGTTATGCTTCAGTGTCAGCTGAACTGGAATTAAATAAACAAAATGAAGGCTCCCCCACCCAACGCTAACTACCACAGGCACTCCGTTTCTAAATATCCAACTGAGGAGAGGTCCGGGGCACCGTGGGCAGGCCTGAATTACGATTCCTGCCCTTCTTGCCCTTGAGCTCCGCCGATGGGCGGGTGTATAGCCCCAACTGATTCGCCTCGCCCCTTCTTTTGCTTATAAAGTACGTTATACTATAAATACGTTTCTCCATTGTTCCTCTTTGGTTTTTGATAGTAAAATTATAAGAAAAAGTTTTTAGGATGTGGCTTATTAATTTTGCGACCAGCGTTCGAAATCCAATTACTGATTTTATTTCGTAGTATTTTTGTTGTTTTCATTTATCTACCTATTTACGTTGAAGATTACTACTTGAATGTTTCGTATCAAATTAGGGGATGCAAGGGCGTTATATGAACTGTAAAATTACAATTGGATTCCAAAGTAAGTTAACATATTTTTATGTGATATATCTGTGTATGGTGTGTTGAGGGGTTATAATCTTTTTAAATTTTCATATTCCGATATTTCATTCTCATATCAATTCTTATATTAATTCTTATATTTTATTCATGTGTTAATTCCTAGGAAGAACTTGTGGATTACTCTGGAGTGCATAGCGATCGTAGAAACATTCGAAACATAGCTGTTCAAAAAAACCATGAACATTGCGCGGAGGTAGATTTGCCACGGTGGCATTCCTTCGCATGAATCTCACTCGGGAAAGAAACGTCATTAATATTAGTGAACATTTAGCATGTTGGTAATAAATTCGCCCAAAAACATACATAACGGATTACGTTTCCTGAAACTGGAGCTTGCAGTTGATTATGAATCGAGATACACTGCAGGAATCTCACCGAAAACAATTTCAAATAACGAGATTTTCACTCTGCAGCGGAGTGTGCGCTGATACGAAACTTCCTGGCAGATTAACACTGTGTGCCGGATCGAGACTCAAACTCGGGACCTTTCCCTTTCGCGGGCAAGTGCTCTACCAACTGAGCTGCCCAAGCACGACTCACACCCATCCTCACAGCTTTACTTCTGCCAGTACCTCGTGCTTGGGTAGCTCAGTTGGTAGAGCACTTGCCCGCGAAAGGCAAAGGTCCCGAGTTCGAATCTCGGTCCGGCACACCGTTTTAATCTGCCAGGAAGTTTCAATTTCAACTAAGTTCCTTTTTTTTTTAATTCATTCTTCTGACATACAATTAGTGGACGAATGAGGACAATGTTTTGTCAATATACAATGGAAAACATTATTGTACTTAGATATCTTCTACAGACAAACAAAAACACAAATAAGAGAAATACCCGAGTTTCGAAAATAGGGCGCAAAATTATAAGCCGCGACGGTATCTACAGCGCCATCATTTCATCTGAGAGTATAGCGCGGCAAGTAGCTGGAACGGTCGGGTATCTACGGGCTAGCCGAGACGGGTGCGCTCTTATTTGACCCCTCTTCCACTGAGCGACGTTTCTGGGAAATGGGGTTACGGCACTTGGCATGTTCTCTTCGTGAGTGAAGCCGAAGATCTGGCGTGTATGGGTCACAGCAACAACAGCAATGTCTGCCCATACGAGTAGAGGCAGGCAGCAAGCGAAGGCGGCTGTGGGGCTGCACCGTCCTGGCCTCAAAGAAGAGGCAACCATGTGGCCCGCCGGTTGGTGGATGCCGAGTCCACAGCACTCGCCTCAGAGCGAGCATCAGGGCTGCTTTTAGCAACGGCAGAGTCAGGTGGGTGAAATTAATTATACAATGATCATCCAGAACATTAAAGACACCTACCGGATTTCAGCGTCGACGCGTCGTGGTGTGGAAGCAATGAGGCCGTGGAAGGACTCTGCCAGGAGTCGAGTAACCTAATTCCCGTAAGTTCCGGGGAAAGAGAGGCGATGAGCTCTGACACCACGTTCAATCACATACCACTTGTGTTCCATAGGGTTCAGATCTGACGAGGTGGAAGACCAGCACATCATTTGGAACTCGCCACAGCGTTCCTTGACCCAGTCCATCACACTCCGGGCCTTTGGAAATGGCACATTATCTTGCTGAAAAATGCCACTACCGTTGGAACATGATCGTCACGAAGGGGTGCACTTGGTCTGCAAGAAGTGTACGATTTCCTTGGCCGTCATGGTGCCTTGCACGAGTTGCACTGGACCCATGGATGCCAACAAGAATAATGGAGCCGCCACAAGTTTTTCTCCGTCCTGCAGTACAGGTGTCAAGAAGCTGTTCCTCTGAAAGACGGATTCACGACCCCCCGCCTCGGTATGATGAAGAAGATATCGGGACTCATCAGACCAAGCAGTTCTCTACCACTGCGCCAACGTGCCCATTTCAGTCGTAGTTGCCAATGTCATGGTGTTAAAATTGGCACTCATGTAGGTTGTCGGCTGCGGAGGTCCATCATTAGGAGTGTTCCATGCACTGCGTGTACAGACACACTTGTAGCCTGCCGAGCATTTAAGTCTGATGTTAGTTCTGCCACAGTTCGCCGCCTGTCCTATGTTACCAGCTTGCCACCCTACGACGTCCGACATCTGTAATGAGGAGTGGCCCACGTCTGGACGTGGTTTGACCTTGGATTCACCGCGCATTGAAGACACTCACCACAGCATCCCTAGAACACCCGAAAAATCGTGTAGTTTCCGAAATGCTCGTGTCGAGTCTCCAGGCCATCACAATCTACCCTCGGTCAATCACAGATAGATCGCGCGCTGTCCCCATTCTACACGCAGACAGCACTCTCACTGATGCAACATGCACCGTGCGTGTATCTGAATAGCAATCATTCGTCGCCAGGTGACGAGATCTGACGAGCTGGGTGGGCTTATCTCGATAGTATCTCGGTGGTTATAATGTTCCGGCTGGTCTGAAACAGTCTAGATCTCAAAGGCATGTTTTTAAAATGTGACAGGGTTCGATCAACACATGATCATCTTCGGAACTTCTAAACCGTAATATGATACAGGACGCAAATTAGAGAGATATATGAAAGTAACTTGAAATTAGATATAAAAGTAAAAATTGTAGATAAACCTATATCGAGTAGCAGGAACTGCTGAATGACGAGATTCAGCTGGTGGAGAGAGCAGTGCAGCTATTTCTTAAATATCCGAAGCTCCTGCTGACAGCTTCACGACAGTCTTAGCCAATCGGGTATAAGTCGAAAGACGAAAGAATTATGTACAAATATATGTACTTATCAGTAAAACTACGTAGAATAATTTTAGAATAAAGATTAAACAGCTTGTTAATGCGGCTATTGTCAAATAAATATGCCAAGAACTACAAAAACGAAACAAATAATTATCGCATACATTGAGCATAGGCTGTCCTCGGGGGCCTGCTGGAAAAATAATTACAATGTTTTTTGTTTCTATGGAGACGGTGGACACCGTTCCAACAAAGGTGGAGGAGCAGGGCCTTTTCCAAAGAGGTGGAGGAGAGTTCTGATAGTCTATGTCCAGCACACGACTTTCCATAGATGTTCGAAGTAGTTGGTTACTAACGAGATGGTAGACGCTGATCTCGGGCGATTTCCATTGAAGCCGCTAGAAACACTGATAAACTGAATTTAGTAGAGAACGCTCCATGGGTGATGTCCCAAGATATAAATAAGTGGTATCCGTTAACGTATTTGTTGATCATTAGTAAATAGTTGTTGATCGTAATATTCTAGCAAATCCTAACGGCATGCGAGACTAGCAATATTAAAGAAAAGACGTGGCCATATTGTAAACCGTGAATTGCGATAACTGTTGAAAAAATAAGTAATGTCAAAAATTACTTATCTAAGATACTTCCATGATGAAGAAGAATAAAGTAAAAATGTCGTGCTGTAACTGGCCTATTAGTTCATTATTTACACAGTGTAATAAGGTAATATAAATGCGTAAGTAAATAGTATACAATTAAAGAATAAAATTCATAAGCAATTATATTTAAACAAAATAACACGAAACACATTAATATGGGTCACAATAAGAAGTGTGTGAAGAAAAATGTAAACTAGATTTGTATACCTACAAAATCAAGACATCAGAGTAATTGTTCCAAAGCAGATAGTCAAAATTCTCAAAGATATGTTTGTCTTTGAAGTCTCTTTTATTAGAGATATAAGTACGTCGTGTGTTTTCATAGTGTGAATAAATTTCGATTTCTACTAACGCACGAGGAAATACCGTTGTAGGTAAATTATGTAAAATGTTCTTATTTTTAGAAATGCAACCTTCAGAGATCTTACGTTCGTCAAGATGGTGACCAAACAATGATTTGGTACTTACAGTTCTAGAACAGTGCTATCTGAAATGTATTAAAAGTTAAGGCCAGATCGCCAGACATATTGTTTACCATAATCGTTGACGCTGGATGATACTTGTAGACTCATAGACTTGTACACAGTCATGGTTCCCAAACCGCGGAACTGGTGGACGGCGGACTGCAGTACGTCTGGCGAGTAACAATGAGTATTTGTATGGGCTTGGCCCATTGTTGTTTTACTGTAGCATCTGTTCTTGTTACTTACTTTTTTTTGAGTCTTCTGTCTTTTGACTGGTTTGATGCGGCCCTCCACGAATTCCTTTCCTGTGCCAACCTCTTCATCTCATAGTAGCATTTTCAACCTGTGTCCTTACTTATTTGCTGGGTGTACCCCAATCTCTGTCTTCCTCTACGGTTTTTACCATCTATCGCTCCCACTAGCACCATGGAAGCTATTCCGTGAAGTCTTCCTATCACCTGCCTCTTCTTCTTGTCAGTGTTTCCCTATATTCCTTTCCTCGTCGATTCTGCGGTTAGCCTCCTCATTCCTTGCCTTATCAATGCATTTCATTTTCAACGTTTTTCTGAAGTACCGTATCTGAAATGCTTCGACTCCTATCTATTAAAGATTATCCACTGTTCACGTTTCTCTCCCCGACGATGCAGTGGTCCAAACGTACATTCTCAGAAATTTCACCCTCACGTTAAGGCCTATGTTTGATACTAGTGGATTTCTCTAGGCTCGAAATACCCTTTTTCCCAGCGCTAGTTCTCTTTTTATTTCCTCGTTCCTCAGTCCGTCTGTGGCGTCGGAACTAGTGCGCGATCGCCCATTTGTCTATTAAAAGCTTCACTTCAGAATGTGTGTAGGCTGCAGTGTAAGCCGGTAGAGTATTATACGGTTAGTAACGGACGAGTTGTGTCCTGCAGACTGACGTCACGACCATTTGTTGCAGCTGCGCGTGTGAAAGCAGTGGATTAGCGCTGGCAGGTAACTTACATTATACGAAACTAAAATTATTAATAACTAATAAAGAAATGACCTGAGGAACGTCATATTTGATGTACATCCTTCTGTTGTGAAAACAAACAATATGCAAAGTCTGAGATCAAAAACAGTTGTATTTTGGAAGTTAGTAAAATTCCTTAAAAAATGTAATTTTCCGACAGTCAAGAATTTAAATAAATACAGTGATGTAATAGTTCACCTTCAGTGACTATGTACGATGATCTGATAACACTTTCAGTGTTCATATATAAATTTGGAAAGTTTTTAGTTTCAGAAAGCCTCTGCGACTTTTCTATAATAATAATTTCAAGAATTCTAAGTAAATATGTGTATTGTGTGTTAGAGTGCGTGTGAATGAGAATGCGTGCGCGAGAGTGTGTGGGCCCTTCGGCATTATTAAAAATCATTCATGTAATTCTCTACAGGAACGGGCAAGTGTTCCAACTCTGTAACGTGGGAACGAATCCACTAGTGGTTCCCCTACTAGTGAATGTCGGATGTCGAAGTATGTATGCTTATGTATAAGACAGCCAGAACATTCGCGACTACATAATAAATTTCCAGATGTAGAGTAAAGCTTATAGTTCATTTTGTTTTGTTTATTTAATTAGCGAGTTTTGTGTTACTTAATTTGATGACGTCAGTGAGCCTAGAGAAATGGTTAGTGCTTGCTAGATTTTGGCGCGAGCCGCGCTCTAGAAGTGAGTTCTCATTGGTCATAAGTGCTGACAGCCAATGAGAAGGTTGGCCGCCTAGTGAAGAGATATAGTTTTGAGGAGTGGGAAAGTGAAGAGAGAGTCGCGAGCTAGCTTTGATTGCAGGCGGTTATGCTGGATGTGACTTTTCGCATTATGTGTAAGATGAAGTCTTGGGATGACTCCCGCTTTATGGTCCAGTGTTATTGGTATCTGGCAGTGACCAGAAATTTTTTTTTGAAAGCTTTAGAGTGTTGTGATAATTCGTTCCGACGAAAATCGCGAGTGAGCTTTGAATTATATAGCGTGGCGGTACTGAGTATTTTCTTACTGAGTATTTTATGGCGAGCATAAACTTTTACTAAAGACAACCACTGAATATCGTGTGCAGAAGTAATTGGCCGATCATTGACTGTGTTACAAGTAATTGGTTTCGGAATTTGGGAAGGTAAAAGTTCCGGCTGTTTTAGGTATGGTGATAACTGTGAGCAGAAACTTTAGTAATTTTCGTAAATGTGGGCTGATGATCTTGTTTAACGGCAATAAAGATCTATTGAAGGTTTAAATTTGAACTTCATGTTTAAAGTACGAGTGACATCCTCTTTCCGAATCATTTCTTTAAAGTACATAGAAAACTTTCAGCAAATTTTACTTATAGCGGCCTCCGGCGTGTAGCTATGAGGTTACAGTTTCCTCAACACTGCTTTTCTGTGATGTCGTAAGCAGCTGCAGTCAGGAGTTTAGGTGCGAAGATCTATCGCTGTAAAGAGGTAGGTAACAAAAATTATAAAAGAAATTGCATTGCAGCAGCAACGTATAATCCGTATCAATTGGTGCATCGCACGCACGCACGTAAAAATCCGTCGCACGTCGTGATTTATTTTGCTGTCTAGGTAGCAGAATTCCTCAACCTCGTCGTCTTCGTAATCATCAATCCTGATGTTAAGTTTCTCACTGTTCTCATTTTTACTACCTCTCATTACTTTCGTATTTCTTCGATTTCCTCATTATCTACTCTAATGGTTCCCTCCTGGTTCTTTTACTTATCGCATGTTACCCGTCTTTCCTTACAGCTTTTTTCTCATAATTTTGAATATCTTATCCGATTTTGACATTGTGGGACGCTTTCTCCAGGTCGACACATCCTATGAGCGTGTTTTGCTTTTTCTTTAGCTTTGCTTCCATTATCAGCGTCACATAAGCCACAACAAAACAATGGCCCGGACATGAAGCAATCAGGACACTCACAGTTCTGTCTTTCTGCTGCATCAATGCTCTTATGCCTGTGGTCCCTCTGACTGCCCGTTTCGATGCCTCACGGACAATACTTGCCATGTAAACAGGTAGACGCTAAAGTAACTTCGCCTGGGCGGACCAAACTGATCTTCTTCCACTGCCTCTTGCATTAACCGCGGAAATAGTCGCAACTGGACTGAGCTGTCCTAGCAAATTATTTGTGCCTCCCTCCATCAGGAAATCCGGTCCACCCTATACAGATCATATTAATTCTACAATTCTCAATACGTAATTCATAAGTTGAGAAATGCATACAGCACTTTCCTCTTTTACATTAGTTCGACTCAAAGCACAATATTCAACGGCTGTTTCTAAATTTTAATAGGTGCATGCCGAAACTACTGCACTGAACTTTTCTTCCATCTTCGAGGAGCATGACTTCATTGCATCGTTATTTACAAACCAGTACCATTAAATCACCAAATTCTCTTTCCTTGACAAATTCCTCAGCAATGATTTAACAGTATGTAGTTCCACACAATTCTTCCTCAATTCTTAGATTTCTCCCAGTTTTATCAGACGGCTTTTTAACTTGCTATTTGGATTCATCGTCCCGAACTTTGCCATTGAAACACGAAATACCCTTATTTTCTCTCAGGAATAGAAAACGTTATTAAAGCTATGCTCATACAAAAACTACATATGGTACTACGCTCACAATTCATTTACTGGTAGTTACAATTCTTTCCTTCACTTTAACGCTAATTACAGATTTAACACGTCTTGCAATGACATTTTTTGTGGCTTTGTTTAACAGAACCAACTTCCTTTTATCTAATGAAGTTTGTGCTTTAGGTGTGAAAATCTATCGCTGGTAGTAGTCTTCCTTGGCTGGTACAATGTCACGCAGAGTTTTACAGTGCCCTACCGAAGAGCAGTTAAACATTTTACCGTAGCAGGTACTCAATCCCTGAAGACTTCACTCTTGTCGATCTCATAATCAGCTTACAAGCATTCTTCCTGATTCTTCTCTCCACTACCCCATTCCGAGTGGGTACCGCCAGCACAGGTGGCGACGAAACTACATACTTTGGAAATAAATACATATGTTCTGCTTAATTATTTTCAATATTCACAAAGTAACCAACATTAAAAATAACTTTCATCGCATCCTCCGCAGCATCTACTATAATACTACTGTACGCGGTTCAGCTCTGCACGACACAAAACTCGTTGGCACTTGTACTTCCCTATACATCCGGCCCAGGCTTCATAGCCTCCAAAGAACCTTATCACCAGTGGTGTAGACTATAAAAAAACTAAACTCCCTCGGAACACTCCCCAGAAGGCCCAACGGTACAGACTGACCGCCATGTCATCCTTAGTCGATAGGTGTTTATGGATGTGGAGGGGCATGTGGTGACACACCATTCTCCCGGTCATTGTCAGTTTTCGTCACTGGAGTCGCCGCTTTTCACTCAAGAAGCTCCTCTATTGGCCTCACAAGTGCCAAATGCACTCTGCTTGTCAACAGCACTTTGGTAACCCGCACGGTCATCCATCCATGCTTTAGCCAAGCCCGACAGCGCTTAACTTCTGTGAACTGAGGGGAACCGATGTTACCACTGCGGCAGGGCCTTTGGCTAGCGTAGATACAACAGCACATTAATGAATATCACTCTAGTTGCTGATCACACATTCAGTTGCTCCAGTACCGGTACAGCACACACTTACTGTATCTGCGCTACAGTTATTTCAGACTTCACATTATCACAGGGTATTGGAAACGACAATTCTACATTACTCTCTTTAAGTTCTACGACACTAGCACTTCACCTGTCACTCTAACTCACATTATTTCTCTCCACTTTCTGCTTCCGCAAGAACACTCTTGTTTATTAATCTGTCCCGCTCCTTCAAATTCCTAATATTCTTTACTCCTGTAAAAACACATTTGACACTTTCAACACACCAAGGGTCGGACACCTGTAGCCGTTCCTCCTCTTCTTCTTGAATAACTGGACAGTGCCAGTCCACTTTCCTTTCCCTCTCAACTTTTACTTTCTCTGCTATGTCAGCCTGGTCAGCTACCACAGCGCTTATCTGCTTACAAGGGAACCTTCCCATCGCACCCCCCTCAGATTTAGTTATAAGTTGGCACAGTGGATAGGCCTTGATAAACTGAACACAGATCAATTGAGAAAACAGGAAGAAGTTGTGTGGAACTGTGAAAAAATAAGCAAAATATACAAACTGAGTAGTCCATGGGCCACATAGGCAACATCAAGGATAACGTAAGCTCAGGAGCGCCGTGGTCCCGTGGTAGCGTGAGCAACTGCTGAAGGAGAGGTCCTTGGTTCAAGTCTTCCCACGAGTGAAAATTTACTTTCTTTATTTTTGCATAGTTATTATCTGTCCGTTCGTTCATTGACGTCTCTGTTCACTGTAATAAGTTTAGTGTATGTGTTTTGCGACTGCATCGCAAAACCGTGCGATTAGTAGCCGAAAGGACGTGCCTCTCCAATCGGAATCGAAAACATTTGGTCGCAAGGTCATAGGTCAACCGATTCCTCCACAGGAAAACACATCTGATATATTCTATACGACACTGGTGACGGCATGTGCGTCACATGACAGGAATATGTTGTCGACCCACCTAACTTGTACACTTGGCGAATGGGTAAAAAGATTCTTCTACCTTGCCCGATTTAGGTTTTCTTGTGGATGTGATTTTCACTCCCAAAAAAGTGATGAAAACATAAGAGTTTGTCACATAAACTGAAAATAAAAAATTAAAGTTTTCACTCGATGGAAGATTTGAACGAAGGACCTTTCATTCCGCAGCTGCTCACGTTACCACGACACCACGGCGCTCCTGCCGTGCCAGTGTCCTTGATGTTCCTATCTTCCCATAAACTACTCAGTTTGTATATTTTGCTTATTTTTTCACAGTTCCACACAACTTCTTCCTGTTTTCTCAATTGATCTGTGTTCAGTTTTTCAAGGCCTATCCACTGTGCCAACTTATAACTAAATCTGAGGGGGGTGCGATGGGGAGGTTCCCTTGTTAGACAACTTTGCACTGTTTCTTTGGTACCGTGCTGCTTGGTGAGCTAAAGATTATGACGTCTCGTTTAGGGTACTCCCCTGTCGTACTGAAAATGACATGGTTGATCCTCTACAAATTACACAAAAAACAACAAACAACAAGACACCCACGGAGAACGACAATAAGAACACTAACCTAAACTATGAGAACGTTCAGTAAGTAACACAACACAATTTTTTCGATCAATTTGGGTTGAAAGAAAAATTCCCAATTTGTTGTGGGATATCGAGGAACATACCCGCTTCAGCCCTTTCAGTTTCATGAAGTTCAGATAAGTGGCTTCAAAATGGCGTCTGCAACGGAAAAGCGTTCCAAGCGGAATGCTGTCATCGAGTTTCTTGCGACGGATAACCATAGCATCATAGATTTTCATAGGCCCTGCAGAATGTCTGCAGAGACCTTGCAGTGAACTCAAGAGTGGTGAGGCATTGAGCGAGGCGTTTGTCATCATTGTAATAAGGTCGCGCAAATCTGTCAGATCTCCTGCGTGCCGGACGGCGACACACAGCTACGAGTGCGGCTAGAAAAAAACCGGACTGATGCTGGAAAAAACATTTATTTACAATTATTTACAATTTCATGTTATCTCCTTCAATGTACTCTCCTCCTCGGTCTCTACACCGCTCCATGCGAATTTTCCACTGTTCATAGCAATGCTGCAGATCATTTTCGGTAAGTCCATACATTACTTCCGTCGCTTTTTCTTTTACTGCTTCAACAGTCTCAAATCTAGTTCCTTTCAAAGCTGACTTGACTTTAGGGAAAAGAAAAAAGTCACAGGGGGCCAAATCAGGTGAGTAGGGTGGATGATCTAAGATGGGAATGTTGTGTTTTGCCAAAAACGTCTTCACTGACAACGCACTGTGAGCTGGGGCATTGTCTTGGTGAAGGATCCATGACTTTTTTCTCCACAAATCGTTCCGTTTTCTCCGTACTCGCTCACGTAGGGTAGCCAGGACGCTAATGTAGTAATGCTGATTCACTGTTTGTCCCTCTGGTACCCAATCAATGTGCACAATCCCTTTGATGTCAAAAAAAAAAAAACAATCATCATTGCCTTGAATTTCGATTTTGACATTCGTGCTTTTTTTTGTCGTGGAGAACCGGGAGTTTTCCAGTGCATCGATTGGCGTTTAGTTACGGGATCGTAAGTAAAAAACCACGATTCATCGCAAGTAATAACATTTTGTAAGTTTGAAACAAAATTTGATGTTAACACGCTGTTCTTTCTGTACACTCAACATTTTCCGACGCACAGACAAAACGTCAACTACTTAAAACACACGCCACGGGCAGACTGAGTGCAGGAGGCAGATGAAACTCGAGCAGTAGGCGGAGCGAGAGTCACGTGACAGGCCACGCGACTTTCAGCCTTATTGCATTCGTTTTATTGTTTCACCAGTACTAGTCCGGTTTTTTTCTAGCCACACCTCGTATGACTCCTGCAGTGTTGGAGCTTGCGGACAGTCTCATACCAAATGATCGACGGATCACAGTCAAACACCTTGCTGCTCAACTGGACGTCTCTGTTTTTAGAGCTGACACACTTGTCCAATAGTTGGGATACTCAAAGGTGTATACCCGCTGGGATCCTCGCCTCCTAAAGGAAGACCGTAAAGAGCAATGAAGAACTGTTACGAAACTTATCGTGACAAGGTTTCGTCGAACATCATCTGGGGCGATGAAGTATGGGTTCATCACTTCGAACTGGAACCAAAACGTCAATCCTTGTAGTGGCGCCACATCACCTCTCCTCCGAAGTGCAAAGCGGCATCCTCAGCCGGTGAAGTCATAGCAATGCTGTTCTTGGATTCTGAAGGGGTTATCCTGTTTGAAGTCCTCCGTCGTGGTGCAAACGATCAACTCGGATGTGTATTGTGCTACCCTAAGGAAACCGAAGAAACGATGTCAGCATGTTCGTCGCCACAAAAATGTAAACGAACTTATTCTTCTCCATGACAACGAAAGGTCTCACACAAGAGTGTGCACCCGATAGGCGCTGACAAAACGGAATTGGACTGTTCCTGTCCACCATCCTACAGTCCACGTCTCTCACCTTTCGACTTTCATCTACACTCATGCTCATAAATTAAGGATAATGCTGATACATGGTGAAACATAGCTCTGGTGGGCAGTTTGTGGGGTTAGATCACCTCACGGTATGACCATGCGGTGCATTTGACCTGCGGTCGTCGCACGGTGGCGCTGGCAGCAGTCTACATACGTAGAGGTATGTTGTTGCATGTCAGAGTACGGTGCAGCGAGTAAGTGTGCAAACGTTTTCAGAATTGCTAATCGTGACTGTGTGTTGAAAATGGCTTAAAGAACATATCTTGATGACGTTATGAGGGGTAGAATACTAGGACGACTGGAGGCTGGTCAAACACAGCAGGTCGTAGCACGGGCCCTCCGTGTGCCACGAAGTGTGATCTCAAGATTATGGCAACGATTCCAGCAGACAGGAAACGTGTCCCGGTGCTACAGTACGGGACGTCCACAGTGTACAACAGCACAAGAAGACCGATATCTCACCATCAGTGCCCGCAGACGGCCACGGAGTACTGTAGGTAGACTTGGTTGGGACACTGCAGCCACTGGAACAGCTGCCTTCAGACACACAGTCTACAGACGACTGAACAGACATGGTTTATTCGCCAGGAGACCTGCAAGGTGCATTCCACTCACCCCTGGCCACAGGAGAGCCCGTAAAGCCTCGTGTCGTTGGAACAGTGGTCCCAGGTTATGTTCACGGACGAGTCCAGGTATAGTCTGAACAGTGATTCTCGCCGGGTTTTCATCTGGCGTGAAGCAGGAACCAGATACCAACTCCTTAATGTCCTTGAAAGGGACCTGTATGGAGGTCGTGGTTTGATAGTGTGGGGCGGGATTATGATTGGTTCACGTACACACCTGCATGTCTTTGAGAGAGGAACTGTAACAGGTCAAGTGAATCGGGACGTCATTTTGAACCAGCATATCCTCCTTTTTAGGGGTGCAGTAGGTCCCACCTTCTTCCTGATGGCCCCATCGAGCTGCCATCGTGGAGGAGTACCTTGAAACAGAAGATATCAGGCGAATGGAGTGGCCTGCCTGTTCTCCAGACCTAAACCCCATCGAGCACGTCTGGGATGCTCTCGGGCGACGCATCGCTGCACTTCTTCAAACACCTACGTGACTTCAGGAGCTCCGACAGGCACTGGTGCAAGAATGGGAGGCTATACCCCAGCAGCAGTTCGACCATCTGAGCCAGAATATGGCAACCCGTTGTACGGCCTGTGTACATGTGTACGGTCATCATATCCCATGTTGATATCGGGGTACATGCGCAGGAAACAGTGACTTTTATAGCACATGTGTTTCGGGACGGTTTTCTCAACTTATCAACAATACCGTGGACTTACAGATGTGTGTCGTGTGTGTTTCCTATGTGCCTATGCTGTTTGCGTCAGTTTTGTGCACTGCCACGTTGTGTGGCACCACATTCTGCAACTATCCTTTATTTATGAGCATGAGTGTATTTGGCCCAATGAAGTATGACCCCCATGGGAAGTAGTAACTGATGATGGAGAGGTTATTGTTACAGCAAAATGATGGCTCCGAAGACGGCCAGTACAGCGGCACCATGCGAGCATACAGGTTGACCCAGTCAGGTGGCGTAGCTATCTTCTGCAGGGGTGGCGGCTGGTGAGATTTTTCTGCCACCAAAATTTATAGACGAGAGATCCTTCTGACATCATATGTAAGGTCCGGGAAGTGGCTGGCTTGTAGTGTGGCGGTGAGTAGATGCCTGGTAGCACTCTGACGAATCATCATGAAAACATCATTGTTAAAGCATTCATTCACTGTTCAACTACACCAAAATGTGGTGATAGTAGAGCATGCAGTGTCGTATAGCCGATGGAGAGTGATGGCAGTGAGCGGCGGCCCACAATGCAAAGTCCATGCTGTCCAGCTGCATAGTACAGGGCGCACTGAGGCATGCAGAATAACGCAATGGATCCAGGGTGAATGAGATGGCTCACTGCACCCGCAGTTTCCGCTCACAAAAGCAGAGGCAAGCAGCAAGTAGTTTGCCCACGCAAGCGAAGGGGGCTGAGGAGCTGCACCGTCATGGGCACAAACTGTGTGCCACCAGGTGGCTCAGTGGTTGGCGTTCACTAAGTCCACAGCAATGGTCTCGGTGATAGCAGCAGGTGGTAGAGTCCGGAGATTGAGGCTGGTTGATACATGTAGACTCGTAGGGTGCCTCGTAACTGATTGCTGGCAGACTGCATGTTTATATCGGCATGGCGTCTCCTTGATTAACCAATTAAAATATGGTACCTGAAATACAGAGAAACCCTGGTTAAACTGTGTGCCACCAGGTGGCCCAGTGGTTGGCGTTCACTAAGTCCACCATTTTTTGAAACCCTGGTTAACTGACTCGAGTCAACCGAAACCCACGGAATTCGCAAAATGTATACTGTATATTAATGTACTGTGATCCCATTACTAATTTTAACATTCATAAAGAACATTAACGTAGCCTACAAAAAGACTTTTTTTTAAAATTAGTTTGACGTTCACAACTTTCAAAAATACGTACAACAGAAAATACTGTAGTAGGTACTAGATATTCACGGCTTAACCGAAAAAATAGTTAACCTAAACAAATCGCCCCCCCCCCCCCCTCTTTACTTCGATAAACCAGTGTCGCACTGTATTACCAATTTTTAATTTTCCAATTTGCTGCAGTATGTGTGTTTCTAAAACCTGGTATACGCATACGTATTGAAATACAGATATATGTAAAAATGCAGAATACGGCGCTGTGGTCGGCAACGCCTGTATAAGTTAACAAGTGTCTAGCCCAGTTGACAGATCGGTTACTGCTGCTACTGTGGCATGTTATCAAGATTTATGTGAGTTTTAACGTGGTGCTATAGTTCGCGCACGAGCGATGGACACACCATCTCTGAGGTGGCGATGAAATGGGGATTTTCCCGTACGACCATGTCACGAGTGTACCGTGAACATAAGGAATCCGGTAAAACATGAAATCTCCGACATCGCTGCCGCCGGAAAAAGATCGTACAAGAACGGGACCAACGATGACTGAAGGGACTCGTTCAGCACGACAGACATGCAACCCTTCCGCAAATCGCTGCAGATTTCAAAGCTGGGCCATCAACAAGTGTCACCGTGCGAATCATTCAACAAAACATCATCCATATGGGCTTCCGGAACCGGAATATACCCTTGATAACTGCACGTCGCAATGGTTCACGCCTCGCCTGGGCCCGTCAACACCGACATTGGACTGTTGATGAATGGAAACATGTTGCCTGGTCGGACGCGTCTCGTTTCAAACTGTATCGAGCGGATGGACGTGTATGGGTATGGAGACAACTTCTTATATTCATGGACCCTGTATGTCAGCAGGGAACTGCTCATTCTGTGGTGTGTGTGCAGTTGGAGTGATGTGGGAGCCGCGATACGCCTAGATACGACAGGTGACAGGTGACACGTACACATCATGTCTCATCACCTCCATCTATTCATATCCACTGTGCGTACCGATGGACGAGGGCAATTCCGGCAGGACAATGCTACGCCTCATACATCTAGAATTGCTACAGATTAGTTCCTACAACATTCTTCTGGATATAAACACTTCCGCTGGCCATCAAACTCCCCAGACATGAACATTATTGAGAACATATGGGGTGTCTTGCAATGTGCTGTTCAGAAGAGATATCCACCCCCTCGTACTGTTATGGATTTATGGACAGCCCTGCAGGTGTCAATAAGCTCCAGCACTACTCCAGACATTAGTTGAGTCCATGCCACATCATGTTGCGGCGCTTCTGCGTGTTCACGGGGCCCTGCACAGTATTAGGCGGGTGTACCAGTTTCTTTGGCTCTTCACTGTATATTGTGATGCTCCAGATGTAATCCTTTATACGCTTTTTCTCAGTCTGACATAAGTATTTAAGACATTTAGAACCCTTTTATTAAGGAAGGTTTCTTTGCATGCTACATCCTACTTCCCAAGTATTTTTTGCTTCATGCGTTTTGTGTATCCTTATTTCCTGGAGAGTTAATCTTTCATTTCCTTACCAGAACTATGATGACTCAAAGGCTGATGATTTCCTTACCTCAATTACTTAGCTTTTCTTTCATTACAACGTTTGTTCTACTTCAAAAATACTATACTAATCCTTGCATACCTCTAATCTTTGCTGAGTTGTTCTTCATCCAAATATTAAGCTATTCCTTATATACACTATGTGATCAAAAGTACCCGGACACCCCAAAAATATACTACGTGCATTACGCTGCCACTTACAGCCAGGTACTCTGTATCAGCGACCTGAGCAGTCATTAGACATCGTGAGAGAGCAGAATGGGGCACTCTGCGGAATTCAGGGACTTCGAACGTGGTCAGGTGATTAGTTGTCACTTCTGTCATTCATCTGTACGTGAGATTTCGACACTCCTAAACACCCCTAAGTCCACTGTTTCCGATGTGATAGTGAAGTGGAAACTTGAAGGGACAGGTACAACACAAAAGCGTAAAGGCCGACCTTGTCTGTTGACTGACAGAGACCGCCGACAGCTGAAGAGGGTCGTGATGTGTAATAGGCAGACATCTATCCAGACCATCATACAGGAATTCCAAGCTGCAGCAGGATCAACTGCAAGTACTATAATAAGTAGACAGGAGGTGAGAAAACTTGGATTTCATGGTCGAGCGTCTGTTCATAAGCCGCACATCACGCCAGTAAATGCCAAACGACGCCTCGCTTGGTGTAAGGAGCGTAAACATTGGACGATTGAACAGTGGAAAAACGTTGTGTAGAGTGACGAATCATGGTACACAATGTGACGATCCGATGGCAGGGTGTGGGTATGGCGAATGCCTGGTGAACGTCATCTGCCAGCGTGTGTAGTGCCAACAGCAAAATTCGGAGGCGGTAGTGTTACGGTGTTTTCATATTTTCATGGAGGGGGCTTGCACCCATTGTTGTTTTGCATGACACTACACACCGCAGAGGCTTACATTGATGTTTTAAGCACCTTCTTGCTTCCCACTGCGATGGCGCTTGCATCTTTCAACACGATGGAGCACACTTACTCATAATGCACGGCCTGTGTCGGAGTGGTTACACGACAATAACATCCCTGTAATTAACTGACCTGCACAGAATCCCGAACTGAATCCCATAGAACACCTTTGGGACGTTCCAGGCCTCACAGACCGACGTCGATACCTCTCCTCAGTTCAGCACTCCGTGGTGAATGGACTGCCATTCCCCAAGAATCCATTCAGCACCTGATTGACGTATGCCTGCGAGGGTGGAAGTTGTCATCAAGACTAAGGGGGGCCAACACCATACTGAATACCAGCATTACGGGTGCAGAGCGCCACGAATTAGTTAGTCACTTTCAGCCAGGTGTCCGGATACTTCTGATCACATAGTGTACTTCTAGAAAGGTCGTGTCGACTGTGATCGTTACAAACAGATCCTCCACATTGGTTAAATACGTTTCGCTTTATTGCTATTTCAGATTATTCTTTCTTATGTTTACCCATTTTATCCATAATGCCAAACGTACTGTCTCTCTAGTACTCTTCTACCTTCGGTGAAGGTAGAAGAGATCATACGCTACACTTTATTTACCTGATGGCAAACCAATTATCACGTATTATGTCATACATAGAGTTAAAATCATTAACTTAGTGTTGTGATAGCTCTACCATCAGTCCTGCAGCTCCAATGTTTAATGATAGCTCTCTGGCCATATTTTAGATAACAGATCAAATAAGTCTAGCATTTATAAGCTGCCGATTGATCTCAGTAACTTTACTAACATCTTACAAACTCTTCCTAACTTACGTGAGCTGTAATACATACAGAATTCATCATGAGATTACCTACTTAGTCCAAGTTGTACTGACTCTCTGTGCGCTGTTTAGCCTTATGTGACTCGCTTGATTTTTTTTGTTTTTATGTAAATTTATCACTCAAGCTGTTGCAGTAGAACTTTGGAATTTTGGCAGTGGTTGTTGGAATCCAGCGTTATCTCACTGAACAATAATCTATGTTTCTCCTGATTTGTAAAAGATTGTAAAATATTTATGATTTTTCACCGATTAAGGGATTTTTAATTGGGAATGAGAGTATTATTGATTTAGTGGCTTGCAACATAAAGGTCCACGTAACAATCACAGCGTTAAATGCTAAAGAATGCGTTAAAAGTAATTTATTTTTAAAATTCACAATTAATTCTGATTTATGATCAATAATCCCAAGCACAGTAGTTTGTGTCATCTCCTGGTTCTTCTTCCTCGCCTAGAAGCATCTTTCTCACGGTTGCCCTTGCATTCTCGGTATTAAATTCAGCTGCATAGTCAGACTTATGTATCTGCACTTTGTCTGGGCGTAAAAGATCTCTAATGATATTAACATGAGGAACAATTACAAAAAAATCCTTTCCAGGACTATCATTAAATGAAATAAGCGTCACAGACACCTCATTTCCAAGTTTTTTCCCAACAAGTACATTCTGAGACGCACGAGTACATATGAGGTTTTTCTTTCGAGTACAACCACAAAGACATTTTCTGAGAGTATTAGAGTGCGCCAAGTGCCTATACAGTTTTTAATTCCTTCTATAACAGCCACTAGAATACAACTTCTATGGTACAAGGAATTCAAGCAGATTTTGTTTGCATCACGACTGAGGATCGTCTGAATAAGCAAAATGAAGAAGATTATCATCACTCGATGTTCGATGAAAATATGTTGCCCATACAGCTTGTGTCATTCCCACTTCTCATTGCCATACTATAGTAACACTGAAGTTCACTTTAAATTTTATGTTCAAGCAACTCCTAATATTTACATCATCGAGGCGCAAAACAGAGAATCCCAGACGAAAAACTGAAATGTAAAAACAGTTGATTGCTATGACAATGATGCCATCTGGAAGATCAAAGCTTCTACTACAAATGAGTGTGATCCACAGCCTTCCATATCTCCCTTGCCTGAAACTATTAGTGTTTGAATATGGACATATCACCAGTTAGCTCTCTATCAAAAAATGCAAAACTAAGAAAAGACAGCAAATTCGTCTATAAAATAATAACAGAGGACATAAATGCAGAAGCAGAAAAAGAACTAAAGAAAGAATCTTTCTTGGGAAACTTTGGATACGACTATAATATCCCCAGAAGGAAATATGTTCGCTTTTAACTCTTTCTTCTGGAAGAAAACAAATGTAAAATTGATTTGGCACAGACCAAACGGAAATCAACTTAAGGTTATTTAGCAGAATGTGATGGGTGGGACCCAGTTTTGAATTTCATCTGATCGTAGAATGAAAGCAGACATGGAAACCAACTTCTGTAAGACTATAACAATGTGTCTTCAAGACACTGAGATATACTAGTAGAAATTTGCTATAAAAGGGCCTGGAAACCTGTTCTTATATTTAACACTGCTGAAGATAGTAATAAAAGAAACAGAGATTGAAAGTACCATGGAATATCCTTTGTAAGCTAAACAGAATTTTCAAAACGATGATCCCAGTTTGAATTGAGCTGCTGCGGTCAGGCACAGCCTTTCAGAGGGAAATTTATACAAATTCAGAATGAAACTTTTCAGGTAATAGAGAGCTATATGTTGTGAATGTTTAGGGCAACAATAACTTCATGAAAACTCAATATGATGCCAAGTGGAACTACATAATACGACAAGTCTTTTCTAAATATTTTTATTTCGACATATTGCGGAAATTAAATTACAGTGATTACGGGTTTCGCTCCAGTTTAGAACTTCATCGTTTGTATTTTGATTACAGAGCAACTCGTCAGTTGTACGTGCTGTGCTGACTGGAGAGGTATGGAAGCTGAGCACATACGGGCTGCTCTGCTGGTACACTGGATATGAAGATGTTGCAATATGGAACGAACCCAGTAAACATTATTAAAGTGCGACAATAGAGCGCAATAAAATAACTTTTAAAACAGACTTATGCTACATGAGACATGAAGGAGTGGAATTCATATAACTGTAATGAGGCCGAAACAGACGTAGAAAAGACTTGTAGCCAGGCGCATCTATGGTGAATTGCCCTGAAGCGGTAACCTATGTGATTAAGTTGAACAAAAAATTTGAATACAGGAAGACTCTATCCATTTATCTTCGTTTACCGTCCCCAAAATTTAATTCAGTTTGTCTACATCTCATTAAGACTTCTAGATACTGTAAAAAATACTGTGTTCCATTTTTTACGTTTCTTCTGCTGATAACACTTGCCTGATCATCCCACACCTATGAACTGTAATGAGACGTTTTGTGGCAAAGGTTGAAGGGTCCCTGCATGAGTTTCTTCATGACTTTTCCGTACATCACGGCTTCATCTGTTTGCCTCTGGCACCTCGATTCTTGGTGCAAGTGGTCTATTACCCTAGATGTAAACAAGGAAAGGGTAAAGACTGAGCAGGTGAGTGTGTTTGTGGTGGCCCCAGTATACTATCCACATTTCGTTTTAACATTTCATTTGGTTATTGGTACTTGTCGGAGCCCCACACACATGTCTGTTACATTTAAGTGCCATATTTAATAGTATCTTTTCTTTCCTCTTATTGTCCGATCAGTTGAATGTATGAACGAGAATGTGCCAGGATTTCAGTGCGTAGATCCGTGGGAAAGTAATAGACAGCACCGTGTCAGAACAGCCTACTCTAGGAAACACTTACCAAGTAGCAAAGAGGTTTCTGTTTGCCTTGGACGAACCTTTTGTATAGGTTGGCACCACAATACGGGTTCCTCTGGCCACTTCCGTAGATACGGCGAGCGTTTTTGGTTGGGGAGCGAATGCTCGTGGAGTGTTCCTGGGACGCGACACGGGAGAGACCTACTGACAGTAAGTTTGCCTTTTCGATGAGAAGTTAAAGTTGTGACTTATGTAAGTTTTTCAAAGGTAGTCAAAGTAAATAATTCCTCTCATCGTTCATAGTTTATTATCGAGTGCGACAAATTTTACTTGCTAATTCGCGAGTGTTAAACGCATTAAAAATCCAGGGATGGTTTAGGCTATTGTTCAGTTGAACTGTTAATCAAACACGTGGAGCCGTGTTGAGTTCAGTTTGTTCAGTATCCCTTTCGCGAGAGCTTGTATACTGCGTAAGATTTCCGTGATTTTACGACTAAATTTTCTGCAATTCGTCTCGATTGATAACTTTCTTTGCGCACACTTTTGTCTGTGAGGACCACGTGGTCGAGATCTAATGAGAAAACTTAGAGTGCCAAGGCCATAGTGATCTTCCGCTGTAGAATATCTGAATTAATTATGATTCTTAATCATGCTTCATTTTTATAGCAATTCACTTCAAATAGAAATTTTATTCATTTATCCCGCATGTTAAAATCAAGGGAACAGCCCCTGTTGCTACCCACGTGTGCTGTGGTGAAGGTTTTAACTCTTTTCCTTCCTGTTAGTCCCCAAAGTACGTATAAATGTGATAGTGATTAAACCATCCTTTGATCATTCCTCTTCCATAGGTCTTAGACCTCGCAGTGGACTCCGAACTAAAGTTCTAGGGTTAATTAATATGCGACGTAATAGATTGCAGACAACAGCAACAATGATATTATTCTCTGCACACGTTCGTGTGTGCAATTAAATTTACCGATCTAATAAATGATCTTTTGCCAGAATTTTTGTTTAGATCTACATTAACATCTACATCTATACTCCGCGAGCCACCTTACGGTGTGTGGCGGAGGGTACTTATTGTACCACTATCTGATCCCCCCTTCCCTGTTCCATTCACGAATTGTGCGTGGGAAGAACGACTGCTTGTAAGTCTCCGTATTTGCTCTAATTTCTCGGATCTTTTCGTTGTGATCATTACGCGAGATATATGTGGGCGGTAGTAATATGTGCCCATCTCTTCCCGGAATGTGCTCTCTCGTAATTTCGATAATAAACCTCTCCGTATTGCGTAACGCCTTTCTTGAAGTGTCCGCCACTGGAGCTTGTTCAGCATCTCCGTAACGCTCTCGCGCTGACTAAATGTCCCCATGACGAATCGCGCTGCTTTTCGCTGGATCATGTCTATCTCTTCTATTAATCCAACCTGGTAAGGGTCCCATACTGATGAGCAATACTCAAGAATCGGACGAACAAGCGTTTTGTAAGCTACTTCTTTCGTCGATGAGTCACATTTTCTTAGAATTCTTCCTATGAATCTCAACCTGGCGCCTGCTTTTCCCACTATTTGTTTTATGTGATCATTCCACTTCAGATCGCTCCGGATAGTAACTCCTAAGTATTTTACGGTCGTTACCGCTTCCAATGATTTACCACCTATGGCATAATCGTACTGGAATGGATTTCTGCCCCTATGTATGCGCATTATATTACATTTATCTACGTTTAGGGAAAGCTGCCAGCTGTCGCACCATTCATTAATCCTCTGCAGGTCTTCCTGGAGTACGTACGAGTCTTCTGATGTTGCTACTTTCTTGTAGACAACCGTGTCATCTGCAAATAGCCTCACGGAGCTACCGATGTTGTCAACTAAGTCATTTATGTATATTGTAAACAATAAAGGTCCTATCACGCTTCCTTGCGGTACTCCCGAAATTACCTCTACATCTGCAGATTTTGAACCGTTAAGAATGACATGTTGTGTTCTTTCTTCTAGGAAATCCTGAATCCAATCACAAACCTGGTCCGATATTCCGTAAGCTCGTATTTTTTTCACTAAACGTAAGTGCGGAACCGTATCAAATGCCTTCCTGAAGTCCAGGAATACGGCATCAATCTGCTCGCCAGTGTCTACGGCACTGTGAATTTCTTGGACAAATAGGGCGAGCTGAGTTTCACATGATCTCTGTTTGCGGAATCCATGTTGGTTATGATGAAGGAGATTTGTATTATCTAAGAACGTCATAATACGAGAACATAAAACATGTTCCATTATTCTACAACAGATTGACGTAAGCGAAATAGGCCTATAATTATTCGCATCTGATTTATGACCCTTCTTGAAAATGGGAACGACCTGCGCTTTCTTCCAGTCGCTAGGTACTTTACGTTCTTCCAGAGATCTACGATAAATTGCTGATAGAAAGGGGGCAAGTTCTTTAGCATAATCACTGTAGAATCTTACGGGTATCTCGTGTGGTCCGGATGCTTTTCCGCTACTAAGTGATAGCAGTTGTTTTTCAATTCCGATATCGTTTATTTCATTATTTTCCATTTTGGCGTCCGTGCGACGGCTGAAGTCAGGGACCGTGTTACGATTTTCCGCAGTGAAACAGTTTCGGAACACTGAATTCAGTATTTCTGCCTTTCTTCGGTCGTCCTCTGTTTCGGTGCCATCGTGGTCAACGAGTGACTGAATAGGGGATTTAGATCCGCTTACCGATTTTACATATGACCAAAACTTTTTAGGGTTCTTGTTTAGATTGTTTGACAATGTTTTATGTTCGAATTCGTTGAATGCTTCTCTCATTGCTCTCTTTACGCTCTTTTTCGCTTCGTTCAGCTTTTCCTTATCAGCTATGATTCGACTACTCTTAAACCTATGGTGAAGCTTTCTTTGTTTCCGTAGTACCTTTCGTACATGATTGTTATACCACGGTGGATCTTTCCCCTCGCTTTGGACCTTAGTCGGTACGAACTTACCTAAGGCGTACTGGACGATGTTTCTGAATTTTTTCCATTTTTGTTCCACATCCTCTTCCTCAGAAATGAACGTTTGATGGTGGTCACTCAGATATTCTGCGATTTGTGCCCTATCACTCTTGTTAAGCAAATATATTTTCCTTCCTTTCTTGGCATTTCTTATTACACTTGTAGTCATTGATGCAACCACTGACTTATGATCACTGATACCCTCTTCTACATTCACGGAGTCGAAAAGTTCCGGTCTATTTGTTGCTATGAGGTCTAAAACGTTAGCTTCACGAGTTGGTTCTCTAACTATCTGCTCGAAGTAATTCTCGGACAAGGCAGTCAGGATAATGTCACAAGAGTCTCTGTCCCTGGCTCCAGTTCTGATTGTGTGACTATCCCATTCTATACCTGGTAGATTGAAGTCTCCCCCTATTACAATAGTATGATCACGAAACTTCTTCACGACGTTCTGCAGGTTCTCTCTGAGGCGCTCAACTACTACGGTTGCTGATGCAGGTGGTCTATAGAAGCATCCGACTATCATATCTGACCCACCTTTGATACTTAACTTAACCCAGATTATTTCACATTCGCATTCGCTAATAACTTCACTGGATATTACTGAATTCTTTACTGCTATAAATACTCCTCCACCATTGGCGTTTATCCTATCCTTGCGGTATATATTCCATTCTGTGTCTAGGATTTCGTTACTGTTCACTTCCGGTTTTAACCAACTTTCCGTTCCTAATACTATATGCGCACTATTTCCTTCAATAAGCGATACTAATTCAGGAACCTTGCCCTGGATACTCCTGCAGTTTACCAATATTACGTTAACTTTTCCTGTTTTTGGTCTCTAAGGACGGACGTTCTTTATCAACGATGCTGATGTTCTCTCTGGTAAGCCGTCAGGTATTTTATCGTTTCGCCCAAGGGGGGGGGGGGGGTCCCTCTAACCTAAAAAACCCCCGTGTGCACGCCACACGTACTCTGCTACCCTAGTAGCTGCTTCCGGTGTGTAGTGCACGCCTGACCTGTCTAGGGGGGCCCTACAGTTCTCCACCCAATAACGGAGGTCGATGAATTTGCAACCATTATAGTCGCAGAGTCGTCTGAGCCTCTGGTTTAGACCCTCCACACGGCTCCAAACCAGTGGACCGCGATCGACTCTGGGCACTATGCTGCAGATATTAAGCTCAGCTTGCACTCCGCGTGCGATGCTGGTTGTCTTCACCAAATCAGCCAGCCGCCGGAAGGAACCAAGGATGGCCTCAGAACCCAAGCGGCAGGCGTCATTCGTTCCGACATGTGCTACTATCTGCAGCCGGTCACACCCAGTGCGTTCAATAGCTGCCGGAAGGGCCTCCTCCACATTACGGACGAGACCCCCCGGCAAGCACACCGAGTGCACACTGGCATTCTTCCCCGACCTACCCGCTATTTTCCTGAGGGGCTCTATAACCCGCCTAACGTTGGAGCTCCCTATAACTAATAGGCCCGCCCTCTGTGACTGTCGGGACCTTGCCGGAGAATCGGCCACTGGCCCAACAGGCGAGGCATCCTGTGGTGGCTCGGAAACGATGTCATCACCACTAGGAAGCACCCCGTACCCGTTGGAAAGGGGTAAGGCAGCTGCCACGCGGCCAGATCCCACCTTCGCCTTTCGGCCAGGCACGCGCGAGCCCACCACTGTCCGCCATTCACCCTGGAGTGATGGCTGACCGGTAAGATGCTCACTGCCGGAAGACGCAGCGACATCAGGGGTTCCATGTGATTCCAAGGCCACCGAAGTAGGCATAAGTCTCACCACAGTTGCCCCAACGCCACTACGAGCCGACGCCTGCGCCTCGAGCTCGATGAGCCTAACAGACAAAGCCTCCACCTGCCCCCGAAGAGTGGCCAATTCTCCTTGCGTCCGCTCACAACAACCACAGTCCCTACACATGACTATGTTTACCCTACTCTATACGGTGACAAATTCCCAAGATAATCTTCTGATGAGCTACTCTGATAATCAAGAAACACTCACTGAAATACGAGACGCGAAAACTACGCTAGGTTTTCCCAGAAAAACTATTTAAAAGCTAAGCGCAGCAAATAAGTACTGTTGTGTCTTGTTCATACAGCATAGACACAATGAGGTAGCTAGGTGCACGCTAAACTAACGCAGACGGGCTTGAAGTTCTGGAACATGAGACTTATTAATGAATAAGAAGAAAAGTACGTATCGTTTTAATACTTATCTTTAATTCTCTTGTTGGAATACATCTCTCTTGAATATTAGTAAGCTATAAGCACTGATACAAATGGCGCCTTGCTAGGTAGTAGCTATGGACTAAACTGAAGGCTATTCTATCTGTCTCTCGGCAAATGAGAGGAAAGCTTCGTACGTCTGGTCGCAAGCTATGTCGTCCGTACAACTGGGGCGAGGTCTAGTCCGTGTCTTGTGACCTGCCATGTGGTGGCGCTAGGTTTGCGATTACACAGTGGCGACACGCGGGTCCGACATGTACTACAGGACCGCGGCCGATTTAAGTTACCACCTAGCAAGTGTGGTGTCTAGCGGTGACACCACATTCCTCCCCCGCAAATCGGCGAACGGTCGTGAGATAAGGCTTCCGCCCGCCGTGGGGAGGACCCCATGTTGACGTATGCGATGAGGTGGGGAGCCTAACAACAGGCGAGGCCGTGCCACCCGCACCCGGCCATTCGGTCCGAGGGGAGCTAGGAAACGCCTGCAAACCTAGTCCAGGGTGCACGTCAACATGGGGTGTATGCGCACGTAATGAGACAGGAGGGGCCGAAGGGTCGACCTCCATGTGGTCGGAGCACCCGACGGGCGAAGACGACATCTGGTCCGGAGCGGGCAAGAGGTCCATGGCGGAGGACGGCTGGTCATGGGAAGCGAGCGGCGGCGTGTGACCCAGGGAGGCGCCAGGCGGGTGCAGCGACGCGTCCACTGCGGGCGGCGCCGGCGGCGGCTGCGGCGGCTGCTGCGGCGGCGGCGCGACGCCATGGGGCAAAATGGAAGGCAGCGTCGGTAACACCTGGGGATGAGGCGAGCCAGTAGATGGGTCCCCAAGGCGCTGACCTGACGGCTCCGTCGCTGAAAGCAGACGGGGAGCGGCAGAACCCAGGCGACGACAGAGGCGCAGCTGATTGAGATGCCGACGCACCTCACCAGAGGCCCCCAAAACCAAATACATCGCGCGGCCGAGGCAGCGAAGAATGCGCCCTGCGAGCCAACGCCGTGAACCGCGATAGGTGCGATAAGAGACAACGTCGCCAGGAGCAAAAGCAGGAGTCCGCCGCTGCACAGGAACCTGATGTGGCGGATGCAGCAAAGACATCAGGGTGCGATGAGATCGACCATGGAGCAATTCAGCCGGCGAGCGACCATCGCGGGGCTGAGAGCGATACAATGACAAAAAGAGTAACAAAGCGTCCTCCCGAGAATGCGACTCTTTCAATTTCAACATCTGGGACTTGAAAGTCCGGACCAATCGTTCAGCGGCACCGTTGGACTGAGGCGAAAACGGCGCGGATGTCAGATGGTGAATACCATTGGCTTGGCAGAATGACTGAAATTCTGCGGACATGAATTGTGTGCCATTGTCGGAAACAATAGTCTGCGGAAGACCCTCAATGCAAAAGATAGCAGACAAGGCTTGGATTGTGGCAGAAGACGTCGTGGAAGACATCCGGACAACAAAAGGAAAATTACTGAAAGCATCGACCACAACCAACCATCGAGCATTCCAGAATGGACCAGCAAAATCGATGTGCAAGCGTTGCCAAGGGGAAGTGGCTTTCGGCCATGCAAAGAATTTCCGCGGCGGTGCGGATTGTTGTTCGGCACACGCCACGCAAGAGGAGCACATATTCGTAATCGCAGCATCGATGCCGAACCAAGTACAGTGCTGACGAGCAAGTTGTTTCGTACGCACTATACCCCAATGTCCTTGGTGAAGAAGCTTTAAGACAGAGGACTGTAACGAACGTGGGACTACGACTCGGGATTGATCATTATCGGAACGCAACAACAAAACACCACGTCGCACAAAAAGTCTCTCCTTGTGAGCAAAAAAACGGCGAACCAAAGGATCCTCGATCCGTGACTTTGACAAGGGCCATTGCGTAGCAACAAAACGCAAAACAGTAGCCAGGACAGGATCAGCAGCTGTGGCTGTAGCTACACGACGAAAATCAATCGGAAACGATGCGACCACGTCATCGGCTTCCGAATCAATGAACATGCAAGCAAGTTCGGAAGAATCGAATGCTTTATCCTCAGCAACAGGCAAACGGGACAACGCATCAGCGTTTCCGTGCTTAGCAGTGGACCGATACAAGATATCGTAGCGGTACTGCGAGAGAAAAAGTGACCAGCGAATGAATTTCTGCGCTGTACGTGGAGGTACAGGCTTGTTCGGATGAAAAAGCGATGTCAAAGGTTTGTGGTCCGTGATGATTGTAAAGTGACGACCATACAAGAAGTCATGGAACTTGGTAACACCAAACACGAGAGCTAAAGCTTCTTTCTCTATCTGTGAATAATTTCTTTGCGCAGATGAGAGCAATTTGGACGCAAAGGCAATAGGGCGATCATGCGAGCCATCTTTGTGCGCAAGCACAGCACCGATCCCGAAATCCGATGCATCTACCATCAACAAAAGGGGTTTCTGGGGATCGAATGGCGTAAGGCAAGTATTTGAAAGTAACGCCGATTTCAACTGGCGAAAGGCGCGTTCGCATTCCGTCGTCCAGACGAACGGAACACCTTTACGGCGTAAGCGATGAAGCGGAGCTGAAATGGAAGAAGCATTGCGCAAAAATTTATGATAATAATTTATTTTACCCAGCACACTCTGTAGCTGTTTTAAATTCTGCGGAGCAGGTAAATCCTGTATGGCACGGAGGTGCTCTGGACTCGGATGTATACCTTGGGCATTTATGACATGCCCCAGGTAGGGTAAGTCCCGAGCAAAAAACACACATTTGTCCTTCCTCAAGCGAAGACCATTCTGACGCAATACCTGAAATAATGTTCGGAGATGTTGCAAATGTTCTGCTTCTGTCTGTCCTGAGATCACAATATCGTCCAGATAGTTCGCAGCAGTAGGGACCGACGCACAAATAGTTTGTAAATATTGCTGAAACAAAGCAGGGGCGGATGCACACCCGAATGGCAGTCTTTTGAAGCGATACAAGCCAAGATGCGTGTTTACCACTAATACGCGCTGGGATTCTTCTTCCACAGGTAGTTGCAAGTACGCATCTGCGAGGTCCAATTTTGAAAAATATTGTCCCGGGCACAGTTTGTCAAAAAGATCTTCCGGGCGGGGCAAAGGAAAAGTAGCAGTCACTAGTTGTGGATTCACAGTGGCCTTGAAGTCCACACAAAGTCTCAGTTTTCCGGAAGGTTTTGGCAAAATTACTAAGGGTGAGGCCCAGAGAGAAGCCTGCACACGTTCAATTACACCTTGAGATTCTAAATCGTGCAATGTTCTTGCGACCTCATCACGCAATGCGTGGGGAACATTGCGCGCTCTGAAAAATTTCGGTTGCGCGTTGTCTTTCAATTCCAAATGTGCTGCATAGTTCTTAGCGCAACCAAGGCCCGGTGCAAAAATGTCTGCAAATTCTTCACAAAGACTAGAAACACTGGCGGAAGGCACAGTCTGATTCACTGATAGGACCTGATTTACTATAGACAAATTAAACAATTGAAACAAATCTAAACCAAACAAGTTCACTGCACTAGAAGAACGAAGAACGTAAAATGACACAAGTTTCGTTTGTCCCTTGTATGTTGCAAGAAGGCTGCACTGTCCGAACACAGGTATATGCTGTCCTGAGTAACTAGTTAACTTAACATTTGCGGCACGCAATGGCGGTTTGCCCAGTTGTTGGTACGTGTCGTGATTGAGCAATGAAACTGCAGCTCCGGTATCGAGCTGGAATGGTATCACTTTGCCTTCAAAGTCTAAGTCCACAAAAAGTTTATTGTCCTGCTGACGACAAGAGCGACTGTCACTTGCAATTTGAACTGATACAGGTACAGAAGCACTTGCGACTTTACGGGAATTCCGGCGACGTCGACGCACACTTTTGGTGGGACGAACACAGCCACTGATAGCTAAAGTGTCACTGGACGGGTGGGAATGAACTACATGAATGTCCATGGGTGAAGGTCCACGAGCCTGATTGTCCTGGGTTTGATTCCGGCGCGAAGCAAAAGGCCTGGAATTTGTGTGATTGTCTGATCTAAGCTTTTTCTGGCAAACACTTTGAACATGTCCCTTCTTGTGACAGTAAAAGCAAATAGCTTGGCGTGACGGGCAATTTTCACGCGAATGTCTAGTTGCACACCTCGGGCATGATTTCACTGCAGTTGCTTGCTTACGCGGCGCACGTGTTTGCGAGCTAGGCTGCTGCTGCTGTGCGGACGGGCGCGAGGGCCGTGTAGCGTCCCGGGCAGCGCGGCCGGCGGGCCGGTTAATGTGACACACGGCTGGCGAAGTTTCAAATGATTCCTGAGCAAAGTCAAGTGTGTCTTGCCTATCCAATATGTCTATCACTTGTTGAAGGGAGGGATTAACTAGTTTCAAAATCTGTTCCCTTATGCGAACATCAGAAACGTTCTGTGCTATTGCATCACGCACCATAGTGTCTGAATAAGGAAGTCCACAGTCACATTCAAATGCACACTCCCTAGTAAGTCCTTGCAAAGTTGCTACCCACTCCCTATTAGTCTGACCGGCCGCACGTTTTGTACGAAAGAACGTATACCGTCTTGCAACTACATTTACTGTTTCTTTGAAATAGGCATCTAAAGCAGACAAAATTTCTTCGTAGGACAGAGTTGCTACGTCGCGTCGGGGAAACAATTTCACAATCACACGGTAGGTAGACACACCGACACAAGAAAGCAAAAACGGCTGCCGCTCATTACCTTGAATTCTGTAGGCTGCTAGATGGAAGGCAAATTGTCGGGACCACTCAGTCCACGACTCTTCGGCCGCCACGTATGGTCGAAAGGGAGGTGCAACAGCGTTTTGTGGCAGCGGTAGCGAAGAAGCGGCGGCCGCCGCATCGGTTTGTAGCGCACGTTGACCCTGGACGAGCTGTCCAAGGGCTTCCAATAACGCCTGCGTCTGCTGATTCTGCAAGCGAAAAAATTCGGACAGTACATCTGGAGATTGTGGCGAAGCCATGACACAAGCAAATCAGAGCAAAGTACAATCAATTTATGCAACGTGGGCGCGGCACCACTCCTCGGCGCCAAATAATGTTGTGTCTAGCTCATACAGCATAGACACAATGAGGTAGCTAGGTGCACGCTAAACTAACGCAGACGGGCTTGAAGTTCTGGAACATGAGACTTATTAATGAATAAGAAGAAAAGTACGTATCGTTTTAATACTTATCTTTAATTCTCTTGTTGGAATACATCTCTCTTGAATATTAGTAAGCTATAAGCACTGATACAAATGGCGCCTTGCTAGGTAGTAGCTATGGACTAAACTGAAGGCTATTCTATCTGTCTCTCGGCAAATGAGAGGAAAGCTTCGTACGTCTGGTCGCAAGCTATGTCGTCCGTACAACTGGGGCGAGGTCTAGTCCGTGTCTTGTGACCTGCCATGTGGTGGCGCTAGGTTTGCGATTACACAGTGGCGACACGCGGGTCCGACATGTACTACAGGACCGCGGCCGATTTAAGTTACCACCTAGCAAGTGTGGTGTCTAGCGGTGACACCACAAGTACAAAATAAATTTCTCTCCTAACGATCAAGAACTGTTAGTTTCTATGCAGAGCAGATAAACACTGATAGTATCCCTTCCTTAGTGGAAGGTCGTAAACAAAATGCAAAATAAACGCTTTATACAAACAGTACTCGCTGCTGCTGGTGCTCTCGCTCTGGCTGTCACAAGACAACTGCTGATTCAAGTGACTAGTGGCTAACGGCCGCGAAACAAACAAAAGACGGTTTTAGGGCGCTTTCTGTTCTAAACGATCAAGAAAACACTAAGAAATCTAACACGAAAACTACGTAAAGTTTTATCAAGAACTGTTAGTTACTATGCAGAGCAGATAAACACTGATAGTATCCCTTCCTTAGTGGAAGGTCGTAAACAAAATGCAAAATAAACGCTTTATACAAACAGTACTCGCTGCTGCTGGTGCTCTCGCTCTGGCTGTCACAAGACGCTCTCACTGCCAAAATTCCATTCCATGCTTCATCCAGCTCTGATGTACGGCACATCCTTCTGTATTCCATTTACGCGACTGTTGTATCGAGGCCACACTTTACCCCCGTTGTTGTTGTGGTCTTCAGTTCTGAGACTGGTTTGATGCAGCTCTCCATGCTATACAGTAAAGCTGCATGCCCTCGGGAAAAATTACGGCTGTAGTTTCCCCTTGCTTTCAGCCGTTCGCAGTACCAGAACAGCAAGGCTATTTTGGTTAGTGTTACAAGGCCAGATCAGTCAATCATCCAGATTGTTTCCCCTGCAACTACTGAAAAGCCTGCTGCCCCTCTTCAGGAACCACACGTTTGTCTGGCCTCTCAACAGATACCCCTCCGTTGTGGTTGCACCTACGGTACGGCTATCTGTATCGATGCGGCACGCAAGCCTCCACAACAACGCCAAGGTCCGTGCTTCATGGGGGGGGGGGGGCTTTACCCCCATATTCACATAATTGTGAAGATACCCCTCAGTTGTAATGATATCTTTCAAGGTCATCAGCAGTTTCTTTCAGATGGTTCAAACGGCTCTGAGCACTATGGGACTTAACTTCTGAGGTCATCAGTCCCATAGAACTTAGAACTACTTAAACCTAACTAACCTAAGGACATCACACACATCCATGGCCGAAGCTGGATTCGAACCTGCGACCGTAGCGGTCACGTGGATCCAAACTGAAGCGCTTAGAACCGCATGGCCACACCGGCCGGCTTTCTTTTAGAATATACTATGCAGTCATACACTGTCCAGTCACATTAATGTGACCACCGCGTTGGATGCCAACGTGCAATAACGACTCACAAGGAAGTTGAGCGGTTTATCTGACGTCAGAAGTGGCATGATCGTTGGCTTCCGTGCCAAGGATGGAAACGTTTCCGAAGCGGATAAGTTTGTAAACTCTACGCTCGTGCCGTGGTTAAAGTAAACTGCACGTGGTAAAATGGCGCTATCCAAAACCATCACTGAAGTAACTGTGGCGCACAACGGGTCATAGATGACAAGGGTGAAAGGCGGCTACGGAGACGTACACGGGTGAATATGCAACTTTCAAAAGCTCAAAGTGTACGTGGGTGGTTCGAAGAATGCCGGGATAATTTTACTGTACACCATTGGCACTCAAACTCTCCGGATATAAACCCAGTCTGTGGGACCTCCTCTATCTGGATGATGACACCATGGATCCTCATCCGAGAACATTAGCGCAGCTGGCAACCGGCGATACCTCTCAGAACCTCACTGACTCACATTAATGTGACTGGAGAGTGTATTCACCTTTCCCCCTTACGCCGTTACTCATTTCTGATTCGTTCACATCCAGAGACGGTTGCTGTCCTTAAGGAATGAAATAAAGCTGACCATATCCATTCCAAGAACCTGTTTTGAAACGCATTTACAGTGCGTTGACCTATTGAGATGGACTTTTTGATGCAATAATTTACCAACAGCCGTATGATTTGTAGAAGTTTATTTAATTTTATGAACTTCTGTGTGCTGCTACCAGTTTCGGCATTACATTGATGCCGCCTTCAAGCCCCATTCATCCTATTCGTAAAATCGCTATACACGGAAGGAGCCATATAACTGGATCCGTAGATCAATCGTTCTACAACAGCTCTTCACGGATCCACGGATCCAGTTATATATCACCAACTATACATTGTGACTGATACAGGGTGTTTCAAAAATGACCGGTATATTTGAAACGGCAATAAAAACTAAACGAGCAGCGATAGAAATACACCGTTTGTTGCAATATGCTTGGGACAACAGTACATTTTCAGGCAGACAAACTTTCGAAATTACAGTAGTTACAATTTTCAACAACAGATGGCGCTGCGGTCTGGGAAACTCTATAGTACGATATTTTCCACATATCCACCATGCGTAGCAATAATATGGCGTAGTCTCTGAATGAAATTATCCGAAACCTTTGACAACGTGTCTGGCGGAATGGCTTCACATGCAGATGAGATGTACTGCTTCAGCTGTTCAATTGTTTCTGGATTCTGGCGGTACACCTGGTCTTTCAAGTGTCCCCACAGAAAGAAGTCACAGGGGTTCATGTCTGGCGAATAGGGACGCCAATCCACGCCGCCTCCTGTATGTTTCGGATAGCCCAAAGCAATCACACGATCATCGAAATATTCATTCAGGAAATTAAAGACGTCGGCCGTGCGATGTGGCCGGGCACCATCTTGCATAAACCACGAGGTGTTCACAGTGTCGTCTAAGGCAGTTTGTACCGCCACAAATTCACGAAGAATGTCCAGATAGCGTGATGCAGTAATCGTTTCGGATCTGAAAAATGGGCCAATGATTCCTTTGGAAGAAATGGCGGCCCAGACCAGTACTTTTTGAGGATGCAGGGACGATGGGACTGCAACATGGGGCTTTTCGGTTCCCCATATGCGCCAGTTCTGTTTATTGACGAAGCCGTCCAGGTAAAAATAAGCTTCGTCAGTAAACCAAATGCTGCCCACATGCATATCGCCGTCATCAATCCTGTGCACTATATCGTTAGCGAATGTCTCCTGTGCAGCAATGGTAGCGGCGCTGAGGGGTTGCCCCGTTTGAATTTTGTATGGATAGAGGTGTCAACTCTGTCGCATGAGACGATACGTGGACGTTGGCGTCATTTGGACCGCAGCTGCAACACGGCGAACGGAAACCCGAGGCCGCTGTTGGATCACCTGCTGCACTAGCTGCGCGTTGCCCTCTGTGGTTGCCGTACGCAGTCGCCCTACCTTTCCAGCACATTCATCCGTCACGTTCCCAGTCCGTTGAAATTTTTCAAACAGATCCTTTATTGTATCGCTTTTCGGTCCTTTGGTTACATTAAACCTCCGTCGAAAACTTCGTCTTGTTGCAACAACGCTGTGTTCTAGGCGGTGGAATTCCAACACCAGAAAAATCCTCTGTTCTAAGGAATAAACCATGTTGTCTACAGCACACTTGCACGTTGTGAACAGCACACGCTTACAGCAGAAAGACGACGTACAGAATGGCGCACCCACAGACTGCGTTGTCTTCTATATCTTTCACATCACTTGCAGCGCCATCTGTTGTTGAAAATTGTAACTACTGTAATTTCGAAAGTTTGTCCGCCTGAAAATGTACTGTTGTCCCAAGCATATTGCAACAAACGGTGTATTTCTATCGCTGCTCGTTTAGTTTTTATTGCCGTTTCAAATATACCGGTCATTTTTGAAACACCCTGTACAAGCGAAATTACAGCGACTGACAAAATTGACAGGACCATGAATATACCAAACACAAAACCAGCTAGCATCGTAAGCTACCCTGACAATATGGGGGCCGTCGACAGGAGCGACATGATGCTAAGTTCAGTAGAATGTGTACGAAAAACTGTAAAATGGTATAAAAAGTATTTTTCCATTTGGTGGATCTGTCTCTGCTCAATGCGCATGCATTATACAAAACTCAAACGGGACGAAATATTTCAGTATCTGATTTTGAACAGAAACTTATCAAGGAGATCCTAGAGATTCACCACCAACCGCAAACATAGGGACGTCGTGGAAGGAGATCGGCTGATGGTGACAATCCCTTACGCCTAACCGAGCGCCACTTTATCTCGCTAATCCCAGGAACTTCAAAGAAGAATGTCGCCCAGAGAAGTTGTATTGTATGTGCAAAACATGATAAAGTGACACAAAATAAATTTGTGTAAAATGTAATGTACCTTCATGTTTGAATTTTTGTTTCGAGAGATACCACACTTTGAAGTATTACGTGGGCGGTTCAGAAAGTAACCTCCGATTGGTCACAGTGCGGGTTGTGGGGGGAGTAGCGACGCCATCTGTGCGTTCACGCACTCAACAGGTCAGTCGGCATCAAGCCGTGGTCGAGTGAACGTCGTACCTGCGCTAGTTTAGTTTTTGTGGCAGTTTGAAATGTGTGCTGCAATAGAAAACCCCGCCAAATGTGAAGTGCGTGCTGTCATAAGGTTTTTTACAGCCAAAGGATATTCTGCAGCAGCTATTCATCGTGAGCTTTGTGCCTTGTACGGACCAAGAGTTATGAGTGAAGGAGTTGTCCGTGAATGGGTACGTTTATTTAAAAGTGGACGAGAAAACGTTCATGATGAAGAGAGGAGTGGTAGACCATCATTGGTGACTGACGAACTCGTTCAGACAGTTGATGCAAAAGTTCGTGAAAATCGACGTTTCTCAATGTCGGAGTTGTCTACTGGTTTTCCACAGATTTCTAAGACTCTCTTGTACGAGATAGTGACAGCAAGATTGGGTTACCGTAAGTTCTGTGCACGATGGGTGCCCAAAATTCTTACCGACCACCACAAAACTCAAAGAATGGCCTCTGCATTAGACTTTCTGTCATGTTATGAGGACGAAGGAGAACCATTGTTAAACAGAATCGCGACCGGTGACGAAACCTGGATTAAGTACGTGAACCCTGAGACAAAAGAACAATCAAAGATGTGGGCACATTCAAATTCGCCTACCAAACCAAGAAAAGCCTCGCAAGATTTTTCTACCAGAAAACTGATGGCAACGGTGTTTTGGGATGCCAAAGGGGTGTTGTTGGTTGAATTCATGGAACGTGGTACGACCATTAATCAAGACGTGTACTGTGAAACAATAAAAAAGTTACGACGGGCTATACAGAACAAACGCCGTGGTATGCTGACTTCCGGTATCGTTTTTTTGCACGATAACGCCCGTCCTCAGTCTGCTCGCAGAACAACGGCCCTTCTTGAGTCCTTCAAGTGGGACGTTATCAACCATCCACCTTACAGCCCAGACCTGGCGCCAAGTGATTATCAGCTCTTCATGCATTTGAAGAAATGGCTCGGGTCACAGCGGTTTGATGACGACGAAGAGCTCAAAGATGCGGTCACAGGCTGGCTCCAGGCACAAGCGGGTGATTTTTATGCAGAAGGAATTTCAAAGCTTGTGAAGAGATACGATAAGTGCCTCAATCGCTATGGAGACTATGTAGAAAAATAGTGCAAAGATGTAGTTGTAAGATGTATATATTAAAATATTTTTATTTAACTTGGTGTATTTTTTTAAATCAACCGGAGGTTACTTTCTGAACGGCCCTCGTATTAATGTGATATGTTTTTTATTTTTTTTTTCTCCTAATAAAGTACGACTTTCTGAACAAAGGTTTAAAAAAAGGAAACGATTTACACCGACAATACTGGATTTTGCGCCTCATTTTTATCTTCGTAATAACGGTAGACCTGCTACAGTCGTATATATACGCACCGGGTGAAAATAACGCGCACAGGGCGGGAGCTGCTGAGAGTAAATGCGCAGTGAAAGGGCTAGCTACGGAGTTTTGATTTACTTTTCCAATTTCCAAAGAGCCGTGCTATACATCACCTTAGAGGGCTTTCATATAGGCCCCATCAAAATAAAATGTTATTAGTTTCTAGCAGGAAGAGTGTATTATTGGTTGCAGAAATATACGGACTGCCTTATTCATTGAATGTGACGCCACTACACAGTTACTCACTTCCTAATGGAGCGCAATTGGACTGAAATCGGATAGATGTTCCCTACGACATTAAAAACCTTGCACTGTGTTTTAGAACGTTTCCTCACCAACTTCTTCCTCATTTTTACCAGTGTTTTCCCATACTAATTTGAGTGTAAGCTCATTATATTATGTGTTCCGTAGAAGAACAAATCTGCTGACACATTTTGTTTCAGATTTTGACATTACCTGAGATTTTTCGATTTTGAGATTGTTTTACATTGACCGAAAAAGAAATCACAACACCAAAAAATAATTAATGTATGGTAACGAAATTTCGGTAATACATTTATCTACGTAACAGGTTTAAGTAATTAACATTGCAATATCCCTGGTTATCGCAAGCTCGAGATAAACCACTGCAAAAGTGAAATGCTGGTACGTTAATAATAGGCGTAACCGCCAGAATGTTGAATGAAAGCATGCAGACGTGCAGACATTATGAAGTGCTGGTGCTGGATGTCCGTTTGTGGGATGTAGTACCAAGCCTGTTGCACTTCGTCGATCAATACAGGAATAGTTAATGCTCTTTCTGGATGACATTGGAGTTGTCATCCGATGACATTCCATACGTGCTCGATTGAAGACATATCTGGTGATCGAGGAGGCGAAGGCAACATGTTGACATTCTCTAGAGCACGTTTGGTTCCAACATATGTGGGCCAGGGTTGCACTGTTGGGAAACACTTCATGAAAATCTGTTTCTTGATGGCAGCAGAATAGGTCGAATCTCCAGATATACATAGAAATTTGCAGGCAGAGTGCGTAGGATAATGACAAGAGTGCTCCTGCTGCCATCCGAAATCGAACCCTAGAGCATAATTCGAGGTATAGGTCAAGCGTGTCTAGCACGCAGACAGGTTCGTTAAAACCCGAAACTGGCCCCCTCCTCACCGACAAACGGCCGTCACTGGCACCGAACCTGAAGCTGCATTCATCAGAAAACACCACAGACCTCTACCCTGCCTTCCAATGATCTCTCACTTGACGCCACTGAAGTCGCATATGGCAGTGCTTTAAGGTCAGTGGAATGCACGCTGCAGGGCGTCAGGCTCTGAGCTGTCATTGAAGTAAACGATTTTTAACAGTTCGTTATATCTCTGTGGTGCTATCAGTTGCTCAAATTGCTGCTGCAGATGCAGTAACGATGCGCCAGAGCCAAACGCCGAACACGATAGTCTTCCTTCTTCGTACTGCCATGTGGCATGTCGTCTCGCAACCGTGCACCCTCGTGACCACCGCTGCCTGCACTCGTGTACAATGTCTACGTTCCTGCTATGTCTTTCTGCAGTATCGCAGAACGACTAACCACCTTCTCGTAGCCCTATTACACGACCTCATTCAAACTCAGAGACGTGTTGATAATGGCGACTTTGTTGCCTGAGAGCCATTCTTGACTAAAACCAGCTCACCAAGTCCCATTCCAAGGGTAACTACATCTGAAGGCTATTCATGTATTTGAAGCAAACGTCATATGCATCCCCGTAGTTGTGCTACTAGCGCTGCTCTTGTGCATCTGGAGTGACATCTGAATAGAAATTATTTTTCAGATATAGAAAAACGCGTACCAATTTTCGTTTATGTCGCACTTCTTCCTGGTTTTTCGTCACTGTGGATATGGGGAATTTTTTGTTGAGCAACATTGACATAGCAATGCGGCCCGCCACGAATTCCTTTCCTGTGCTAACCTCTTCATCTCAGAGTAGCACTTGCAACCTACGTCCTCAATTATTTGCTTGACGTATTCCAATCTCTATCTTCCTCTACAGTTTTTGCCCTCTACAGCTCCCTCTAGTACCATGGAAGTCATTCCCTCATGTCTTAGCAGATGTCCAATCATCCTGTCCCTTCTCCTTATCAGTGTTTTCCACATATTACTTTCCTCTCCGATTCTGCGTAGAACCTCCTCATTCCTTACCTTATCAGTCTACCTAATTTTCAACATTCGTCTATAGCACCACATCTCAAATGCTTCGATTCTCTTCTGTTCCGCTTTTCCCACAGTCCATGTTTCACTACCATACAATGCTGTACTCCAGACGTACATCCTCAGAAATTTCTTCCTGAAATTAAGGCCGGTATTTGATATTAGTAGACTTCTCTTGGCCAGAAATGCCTTTTTTGCCATAGCGAGTCTGCTTTTGATGTCCTCCTTGCTCCGTCCGTCATTGGTTATTTTACTGCCTAGGTACAGCATTCCTTAACTTCATTGACTTCGTGACCATCAATTCTGATGTTAAGTTTCTCGCTGTTCTCATTTCTACTACTTCTCATTACCTTCATCTTTCTCTGGTTTACTCTCAAACCATACTGTGTACTCATTAGACTGTTCATTCCGTTCGGCAGATCATTTAATTCTTCTTCACTTTCACTCAGGATAGCAATGTCATCAGCGAATCGTATCATTGATATCCTTTCACCTTGTATTTTAATTCCACTCCTGAACCATTCTTTTATTTCCATCATTGCTTCCTCGATGTACAGATTGAAGAGTAGGGGCGAAAGGCTACAGCCTTGTCTTTCACCCTTCTTAATACGAGCACTTCGTTCCTGATCGTCCACTCTTATTATTCCCTCTTGGTTGTTGTACAGATTGTACATGACCCGTCTCTCCCTATACCTTACCCCTACTTTTTTCAGAATCTCGAACAGCTTGCACCATTTTATATTGTCGAACGCTTTTTCCAGGTCGACAAATCCTATGAAAGTGTCTTGATTTTTCTTTGGTCTTGCTTCCATTATTAGCCGTAACGTCAGAATTGCCTCTCTCGTCCCTTTACTTTTCCTAAAGCCAAACTGGTCGTCACCTAGCGCATTCTCAATTTTCTTTTCCATTCTTCTGTATATTATTCTTGTAAGCAGCTTCGATGCATGAGCTGCTAAGCTGATTGTGCGATAATTCTCGCACTTGTCCGCTCTTGCCGTCTTCGGAATTGTGTGGATGATGCTTTTCCGAAAGTCAGATGGTATGTCGCCAGACTCATATATTCTACACACCAACGTGAATAGTCGTTTTGTTGCCACTTCCCCCAATGATTTTAGAAATTCTGATGGAATGTTATCTATCCCTTCTGCCTTATTTGACCGTAAGTCATCCAAAGCTCTTTTAAATTCCGACTCTAATACTGGATCCCCTATGTCTTCTAAATCGACTCCTGTTTCTTCTTCTATCACATCCGCCAAATCTTCACCCTCATAGAGGCTTTCAATGTATTCTTTCCACCTATCTGTTCTCTCCTCTGCATTTAACAGGGGAATTCCCGTTGCACTCTTAATGTTACCACCGTTGCTTTTTTTAATGTCACCAAAGGTTGTTTTGACTTTCCTGTATGCTGAGTCTGTCCTTCGACAATCATATCTTTTTCGATGTCTTACATTTTTCCTGCAGCCATTTCGTCTTAGCTTCCCTGCACTTCCTATTTATTTCATTCCTCAGCGACTTGTATTTCTATAATCCTGATTTTCCCGGAACATGTTTGTACCTCCTCCTTTCATCAATCAACTAAAGTATTTCTTCTGTTACCCATGGTTTCTTCGCAGCTACCTTCTTTGTACCTATGTTTTCCTTCCCAACTTCTGTGATGGCCCTTTTTAGACATGTCCATTCCTCTTCAACTGTACTGCCTACTGCGCTATTCCTTATTGCTGTATATATAGCGTTAGAGAACTTCAAACGTATCTCGTCATTCCTTAGTACTTCCGTATCCCACTTCTTTGCGTATTGATTCTTCCTGACTAATGTCTTTAACTTCAGCCTACTCTTCATCACTACTATATTGTGATCTGAGTCTATATCTGCTCCTGGGTACGCCTTACATCCAGTATCTGATTTCGGAATCTCTGTCTGACCATGATGTAATCTAATTGAAATCTTCCCGTATCTCCAGGCCTTTTCCAAGTATACCTCCTCCTCTTGTGATTCTTGAACAGGGTATTCGCTATTACTAGCTGAAACTTGTTGCAGAACTCAATTAGGCTTTCTCCTCTTTCATTCCTTGTCCAAAGCCAATATTCTCGTGTAAGCTTTTGTTCTACTCCTTCCCCTACAACTGCATTCCAGTCGCCCATGACTATTAGATTTTCGTCCCCCTTTACATACTGCATTACCCTTTCAATATCCTCATACACTTTCTCTATCTGTTCATCTTCAGATTGCGACGTCGGCATGTATACCTGAACTATCGTTGTCGGTGGTGGTCTGCTGTCGATTCTGATTAGAACAACCCGGTTACTGAACTGTTCACAGTAACACATCCTCTGCCCTACCTTCCTATTCATAACGAATCCTACACCTGTTATACCATTTTCTGCTGCTGTTGATATTACCCAATACTCATCTGACCAGAAATCCTTGTCTTCCTTCCACTTCACCTCACTGGCCCCTACTATATCTAGATTGAGCCTTTGCATTTCCCTTTTCAGATTTTCTAGTTTCCCTACCACGTTCAAGCTTCTGACATTCCACGCCCCGACTCGTAGAACGTTATCCTTGCGTTGATTATTCAATATTTTTCTCATGGTAACCTCCCCCTCGGCAGTCCCCTCTCGGAGATCTGAATGGGGGACTAATCCGGAATCTTTTGCCAATGGAGAGATCATCATGACACTTCTTCAATTACAGTCCACATGTCCTGTGGATACACGTTACATGTCTTTAATGCAGTTGTTTCCATTGCCTTCTGCATCCTCATGTCGTTGATCATCGCTGATTCTTCCGCCTTTAGGGGCAGTTTCCCACCCCTAGGACAAGAGAGTGCCCTGAACCTCTATCCGCTCCTCCGCCCTCTTTGACAAGGCCGTTGGCAGAATGAGGCTGACTTCTTATGCCGGAAGTCTTCGGCCGCCAATGCTGATTATTTATCAAAATTTAGGCAGTGGCGGGGCTCGAACCTGGGACCGAAGACGTTTTGATTATGAATCAAAGACCCTACCCCTAGACCACTGGCCATTAAAATTGCTACACTACGAAGAAGACGTGCTACAGACGCGAAATTTAACCTACAGGAAGAAGATACTGTGATATGCAAATGCTTTTAGAACATTCACACAAGGTTGGCGTCGGTGGCGACACCTACAACGTGCTGACATGAGGACAGTTTCCAACCGATTTCTCCTACACAAACAGCAGTTGACAGGCGTTACCTGGTGAAACGTTGTTGTGATGCCTCGTGTAAGGAGGAGAAATGCGTACCATCACGTTTCCGACTTTGATAGAGGTCGGATTGTAGCCTATCGAGATTGCGGTTTACAGTATCGCGACATTGCTGCTCGCGTTAGTCGAGATCCAATGACTGTTAGCAGAATATGGAATCGGTGGGTTCAGGAGTGTAACACGGAACGCCGTGCTGGATCCCAACGGCCTCGTATCACTAGCAGTCGAGATGACAGGCATCTTATCCGCATGGCTGTAACGGATCGTGCAGCCACGTCTCGATGCCTGAGTCAACAGATGGGGTCGTTTGCAAGACAACAACCATCTGCACGAACACTTCGACGACGTTTACAGCAGCATGGACTATCAGCTCGGAGACCATGGCTGCGGTTACCCTTGACGCTGCATCATAGACAGGAGCGCCTGTGATGGTGTACTCAACGACGAACCTTGGTGCACGAATGGCAAAACGTCATTTTTTCGAATGAATCCAGGTTCTGTTTACAGCATCATGATGGTCGCATCGGTGTTTGGCGACATCGCGGTGAACGCACATTGGAAGCGTGTATTCGTCATCGCCATACTGGGGTATCACCCGGCGTGATGGAATGGGGTGCCATTGGTTTCACGTCTCGGTCACCTCTTATTCGCATTGACGGCACTTTGAACAGTGGACGTTAGATTTCAGATCTGTTACGACCCGTGGCTCTACCCTTCATTCGATCCCTGCGAAACCCTACAATACAGCAGGATAATGCAAGACAGCATGTTGCAGGTCCTGTACAGGCCTTTCTGGATACAGAAAATGTTCGAATGCTGCCCTGGCCAGCACATTCTCCAGATCCCTCACCAATTGAAAACGTCTGGTCAATGGTGGCCGAGCAGCTGGCTCTTCACAATACGCCAGTCACTACTCTTGATGAACTGTGGTATCGTGTTGAAGCTGCATGGGCAGCTGTACCTGTACACGCCATCCAAGCTCTGTTTGACTCAATGCCAAGGCGTATCAAGGCCATTATTACGGCCAGAGCTGGTTGTACTGGGTACTGATATCTCAGGATCTATGCACTCAAATTGCGTGAAAATGTAATCACATGTCAGTTGTTATAATATATTTGTCCAATGAATACCCGTTTATCATCTGCATTTCTCCTTGGTGTAGTAATTGTAATGCCCAATAGTGTAATATGATTTTCAAAATTTGTGTACATATTCATTGTTTAATAATTATCACTTTATATCTTTTGGCAGGTACATTATTCCTTCAACAACATGCATTGGTAGGAATAAGAAATAAATTAAAATTAAATTTCAGTTACAAAAAAGTGGACTCAAGTTCTCTTAAATTTTGATGTAAGAAGTTCACAGTAATGTTACGTATAAAACACGGTGAGTATACTTGTATTTTAAATTCTTCCGATCGAGGGTGACGGAAGACTTTCTTGGAAGCTTCTATGTTCACAATAGGAATAACCTCCTCTGTCTGTGACACTTGGACGCGAAGGCTTGGTTATTTTGATTACTCTCACTCTAGTAGCCTATCTAGTATGGAGCGATATTTTGACGGTAATCTGTGCACTCACTATGATTATTCTAAGTTCAGAAAAGGGCGGCCAGACAGCTCTTTAATGTTGATTCGCGAACTTCATATAGACGTTCAGGTATGTCTAAATACTGACAGTGCTACCCTTGTACATATATTCCATCTTGCAATTTGATATTGAGCATATTGACTCATCCAGAAGAATCAGTGAACATAGATGGAAAAATAATTTGCACTTCGATGCTACTTCCTTTTCCATTGTACAGAACGAAGTGCACCAGCTTCAAACAGTACGGAAAAAATTGACTGTTAAACCTCAAGCATTGTAATACGTGCGGAGAAGATTTTCTTGTGGCACCCTCCCATGTTGTACTACAATTCCTCACACTAGTTGAGTTTTGTCTGTAACGTTTTATCTATTTTCGACATTTTTTTTACTATTTTATTAATCCTTCCGTTTTGAAATTTTCTAGCCAGTGTTCTGTAAATTATGTGGGTCCACTGACTCGATCTTTGACGGAATAGCTGTGGCTCCGACATAATGGAACCTGATAAATCAATAGAAAAACTAAATATCTACTATATTCTGCTTTGTGTAAACCACATTAATGTAGATCACCTACAGACCAATGATCAAGTTTATGTTAGATTTTCACTTGTAAGCAGTCATATTTTTAGTCTATGGCCAAATATCGCTTTCGAATATACTTACCACTTCCAAAAGTATTACCTGCCATTGCTAGTTTTATGTCATGGGAGACGCAGTGTGTAACATCATCTTCTGCTTATATTCCTGCTTGTACACTTCTAGTTTATACTACAGTATTGGCTACATTTCGCTCATTTCGTTCATAATACGGCTGCAAGACAGAACTATAGTAATGTATTCATTTTCATCCCTCACTTTTAGAGTTTATAATCATGTTTTTACTTTTTGCATCCATCAGTTTTTTCCAGATGTTACGTGTTTGGTGTTGACTACTGACGTAATGCTTAACTAATTGTGAACTTTGTGAAGGGGTAACATTTGACGAGCTGTCGATTATAATGTCAGAAATCGGAATATAGTAGATTGGTTGGTTGTTTTTGGGGGAGGAGAACAGACAGCGAGGTCATCGGTCTCATCGGATTAGGGAAGGAAGGGGAAGGAAGTCGGCCGTGCCCTTTCAAAGGAACCATCCCGGCATTTGCCTGGAGCGATTTAGGGAAATCACGGAAGACCTAAATCAGGATGGCCGGACGCGGGATTGAATCGTCGTCCTCCCGGGAATATAGTAGGAAGCAAGGGAAATGCAATGACTGAGCCCAAACGTATTAACAGTTAGTCAATTGAAATGGAAAGTATTTCTGGTCATTAGAGCATACGGTAACATCGAGAGCAACAGCAAATGGTTTAACGGGAGTAGGACTCGTAATGAAAGGTTTGTGGGACAAAGAGTGGATTACCTGAACACATCAATAATACGATTGTTCTCTTCTGCATCGTCTGTAAACAAACGGCAAGAACAATAGGTCAGTTACACATGACGACGAACAAGCAGAAGAAGCTGTGAATACTTGGTGAAGGCCTGGAGAAACGGAAGTGTACAACCTGGGTTATATTACGCTGCAAAAAGTTTCAGAAAATATATATCGGATTGTTAAAATGACCGGGTTGCAGATGTAGATTCCGATGACAATTTAGAAGTGATGAAGAATCGCCAGAAGGAATATAGACATACAGATGAGGAATACTGACGTCTTGAGGACTGATCATGTTCGTTTGATGTTCTCTGAAACCGTAGATACTCCGATAATGAATAATATAGTAGCGAGTCGAAGAGAAGTTTACGTCTGTAAAGAGGGCAATCAGAGGGATCTATCTGAGAAGAAATCTCGAGTAACGGAAGAACACCACACTTGGACAGCGGAAGAAAAGTACGCAATGTGGACTGAGGGTAGACCAAAGAGATACGAAAGAAACGAGTAGTATCGGAATGAGATAAGCTTAACACGAAACTAGTGCCCACATACTAAACGATGTGAAGGAATGCTGCTATATGGGACAAAATAACAAATGACGGATGCTGGAAGGAGAGCATAAGTAACAGTCTAGCGCAGGCAAAGAAGACATTTCTAGTATTGTCGGATATAAGGTCCACCTGTTATGCAAACCGTCGTCATTTTCATATGACCCAAACATGTTTCAGCACCTTCGTGCCATGATCAGTGGCCTTTATTTATTCAAATTTGTGAAATGTGAAATTACTATAAGCGATAAATAATCTACGAAAATTAGGTCTGAAGAGAGTTTTTTGTCATTACCTTAATTTAAATTATACACTTATACTGGAGCCTTGTTGTGCACTGTAATTTGTCATCTGCAACTAAATGATGTTAATGAAAATTTGATTATCGAGTAAACACATCACATTTTAAGAACTTTCAGCATTGCAGCGCGTCAGCAGTCGTAAGTATCGAAATAATTATGAAAAATCCGCCTCGATTGCACAAATTTTACCTAAGCATAATTTCCTGGATCAAGATATTTCGCACCCATATTTGCTCTTACCTACGTTTTAATTTGGCAAATCCTCATTCATTTGCATTTTCATGAGTTACTGAAAAACCGCACATACAAACGTTAAATATATTCATCAAAATTTTGTAAATAACGCTTCTTACTTTGTCAAAACACAGTGTGAATGTTATTATTGCGTGTACAGTTTATACTGTGTTTTGAGAAAGTAAAAAAAAAGTTATTGACGAAAGAAATTTTCAAAAATATATGTAGCATTTTAGTGCAGTTGCCATTATCTTATGAGAACGCAAATGGACAAGGGTTTACCAAAGCAAAACTTAAGTTATACCAAATTTACGCACAAAATATCCTGACACACGGAAATTACGGTTCGATATAAAATGACGTGTTAACTAACCAACCAAACTGATATTAACATATTTAGTTGCATATGACAAGGTACATGAAAATGCACTGAACGTCCGGCGTGAACGAATAAAGTAAACTTGAGGCAATTACAACAACAAACAAAATCTTACTTTAGGCCTAATAGTCGTAGATTGTCACCTGAAATATGTTCACATTTCACATGGTTGGATAAATAGAAGCCACTGATCATAGAATGAGGGTACTGAGATATATTTGGGTCATGTGAAAGAAAATGATCTTGCATAAGAGGGGAGATTTCATACCCAATAATTTTATCTCGAAACTTGTCAAACGCAAGAACTGCTAATCCCAATTATGAATATTGCTGGTACTAAACATAGGCCTCAATTTCAGGAAGGAATTTCGCAAAATGTATGTTTGAAGCTCAGAATTTCATCGAAGTGACTATGGGAAAACCGGTAAAGAGAATTCAGGCATTTAAGATGTAATGTTACCGAAGGATGATAGTTAAGTGGCATTATAAGTAACGAGGTGGTTATCCTCATGAGTGGGGAGTAAAGATATTTATGGAAAATGTGACTAGACAAAGGAACAGGATGAGATGATGTGTGTTAAGATTGGAAATAACTACTCTGACATCAGAGGTGGCCATTGGCTGCTAAGAAACTGTAGGGGTAGATTGGGTTGGAATAAATGCAGCCAATAGTTGAAGGCGTAGCGTCAGTCTGAACTGATGTGATATTCACAGTACAGGAAGAAGAGCAGACAAACCTCAGAACCCCATAGCTGGGAAGAGTCATGGACGTCCAACCGTTTAGCACCTGGTGTTAGTTTCAATGTCCTCTTACCTCTTTCCGTAGATGCTCGCAGCAGTAGCGCGTGAACATTCGACCAGCTTCGCCGTTTTCGCAACCTCTGCGCAAAAATAATCTACTCTTGGTCAAAGTTGCTTACCTCAATGGATTTCCCCATTTGCAGCCCATTTCTACGCTAGGGTGATCCCCAGTACGTGTCTGTTCCAGTTATATACTTTTGTTAATGCGTCACGTGGCTGTAACGCCACCAAGTGGTATACCACTTCGCGGTGGGCAGTGATCATAATGTTTTGGCTTATCACTGTAGGTCTTCAGATGACGAAGAGAATGATGAAATGTATGATGAGTTAAAAGAAATTATTCTGATAGTGAAGGGAGACGAAACTTTAATAGTCATGGGTGACTGGAATTCGATAGAAGGAAATGGAAGAGAAGGAAACGTAGTAGGTGAATATGGAATGGGGCTAAGAAATGAAAGAGCAAGCCACCTGGTAGATTCTAGCAGTTGTAGACTTAGAGAAAGCTTTTGAGAATGTTGACTGGAATACTCTCTTTCAAATTCTAAAGGTGGCAGGGGTAAAATACAGGGAGCGAAAGGCTATTTACAACTTGCACAGAAACCAGATGGCAGTTATAAGAGTCGAGAGGCATGAAAGGGAAGCAGCAGTTGGGAAGGGAGTGAGACAGGGTTGTAGCCTCTCCCCGATGTTATTCAATTTGTATATTGGGCTAGTAGTAAAGGAAACAAAAGAAAAATTCGGAGTAGGTATTAAAATCCATGGAGTAAAAATAAAAATTTTGAGGTTCGCTGATGACATTGTAATTCTGGCAGAGACAGTAAAGGACTTGGAAGAGCAGTTGAACGGAATGGACAGTGTCTTGGAAGGAGGATATAAGATGAACCAACAAAAGGAAACGAGGATAATGGAATGTAGTCGAATTAAGTCGGGTCATGCTGAGAGAATCAGATCAGGAAATGAGGCACTTGAAGTAGTAAAGGAGTTTTGCTATTTGGGGAGCAAAATAACTGATGATGGTCGAATTAAAAGGATATAAAATGTAGACTGGTAATGGCAAGGAAAGCGTTTCTGAAGAAGAGAAATTTGTGAACGTCGAGTATAGATTTAAGTGTGAGGAAGTCGTTTCTGAAAGTATTTGTATGGAGTGTAGCTATGTATGGAAGTGAAACATGGACGATATATAGTTTAGACTAGAAGAGAATACAAGCTTTCGAAATGTGGTGCTACAGAAGAATGCTGAAGATCAGATGGGTAAGCCACATAACTATTGAGGAGGTATTGAATAGAATTTGGGAGAAGAGAAATTCGTGGCACTACTTGACGAGAAGAAGGGATCAGTTGGTAGGACATGTTCTGATGCATCAAGGGGTCACCAATTTAGTATTGGAGGGCAGCATGGAGGGTAAAAATCGTAGTGGGAGACCAAGAGATGAATACACTAAGCAGATTCAGAAGGATGTAGGTTGCAGTAGGTACTGTGAGATGAAGAAGCTTGCACAGGATATAGTAGTATTGAGAGCTGCATCAAACCAGTCTCTGAACTGAAGACCACAACAACAACAACAACAACAACGACAACAACAACTTCGTTCAAGCTTCCTATGGCACAAACGTAACAAGAAGCTTATTCACTTCCATTTGCCCATTTGCTCTTTATATTTATCAGTTCATAGTGGAGGTTCAGTCTGAAGGTAGCAGGATTTGCTAGTACTGTTGACGTTATTCTTGGTGACTGTGCACTTCCAGAGGAGGTAGAAACTACAACCGTTATTTTTCCCGAGGGCATGCAGTTGTACTGTATCCTCTTGGGTAAAACATTTTGGAGGTAAAAATAGTCTTGTATCTGGAATTGCGGGCAGTGGCTACTGAGGGACATCGTCATTGGGAAGAACTACCTAACAATAATCTAGGGGGCAGAGCGTGTAATCTTAGATTCCCTAACCGGGTGGGTAGGATAGAAAATTTTGAAAGGGAGTTGCAGAGGTTGAAATTTGATATCGTGGGGATTAGTAATGTTCGGTGGAAGTATGAACAGGAGTTCTGGTCAGGTGAGTTCATGGCTATAAATACAAAATCAGTTAGGGGTAATGCTGGAATAGGTTTAATAATGAAAAACAAAACAGGAATGCGGTAAGGTATTATGAGTAGCACAGTTAATCCGTTGTCGTAGACAAGATAGGCCTGAAGTCCACGTCCACCAACGTAGTGCAAGTTGGTATGACTAATGGCTCCGCAGATGGCGAAGTGATTTAAGAAATTTATGGTGAGATAAAGGAAATCAGTCAGATAGTTAGCAGTTAACATAGAGGAATATTTAATTGTGATGGGGGACTGGAATTCGATTGGAGGAAAAAGAAGGGAAGCAAAAATAGTAGGTGACTATGGAATGTTTAATAGGAATGAAAGAGGAAAAAGTGGAAGCTGAAAGAGGAAATAAGTACATAGAGGGCCTATACAAGGGAAATGAAAGCGATAACGCAGATCAAGAAAGGGATGACGCAGATGAAGATGAGATAGGACATATGGTACTGCGAGAAGCAGTTGACGGAGCACTGAGCACTGAAGGACGTAAGTTGAAACAGGGCTTCTAGGATAAACAACATTTCGTCAGAACTACATACTAAACTATTCCATTAGTGTGCAAGATGTTCACTACATACGAAATACTCTCAGACTTCAAAGAAATGAGGTGCAGAAAATGTGAATATTAACGTACTGTCATTTCAATAAGTCATGGTAACTGAGTACTAACACGAATCATTTACAGAATAATGGAGATACTGGTAGAAGTCTACCTTGGAGAGGATCGTCTTTGGTTCCGGAGAAATGTTGGCAAACGGGAGGCAGTACTGACCCTGTTACTTTTCTTAGAAGAAGGTTTAGAGGAAAGAAGTTTACGTTGTAGTATTTCTAGAATTAGAGAAAACTTTTGCCAATGTCATCAGAATACACTTTTTGAAATTCTGAAGGTAGCAGGGGTAAAATACATGGAGCGAAAGGATATTTTCAACTTGAACAGAACTCAGGGGGCCGTTAGAAGAGTCAAGGGGCATGAAAGGAAAGTATTAGTTAATAAGTGATTGAAGCAGTGTTGTAGTGTATTCACTATGGTATTCAATGGGTGGATTGAGCAAACAGTAAAGAAAATAAAAAAGGAGTGGGGTAAACGAGTTAAAGTTCATGGAGAAGAAATAAAAGCTTTGATGTTTGCAGACGACATTGTAATCGTTTCGATGTCAGCAAAGGACTTGGCAACGGCAATAGACAGGAACGGACAGTGTCATGAATAGAGAATATAATATCAAGATTAGCAAATGCAAAACCAGATTAATGATATGTAGTCGAATAAAATCGGACGATGCTGAGGGGATTAGATTAGGAATCGAGACATTAAAACTAGTAGATGAGTTTTGCTATTTGGGCAATAAAGAACTGATGATGCCGAAATAGAGAGTATTCAAAATGCAGACTGGCAATGGCGAGAAAAGCGTTTTGGAAGAAATTTTCTAACAACAAATATAGATTTAAGTTTTAGGAAGTAGGTTTTGAAGGTATTTGTATACCTTGTATCGAAGTGCGACGTGATCGATAAAAAGTTCAGACCAAAAGAGAATGGAAGCTTCTGAGATGTGGCGCTGAAGAATAATGCTGAAAGTTAGATTAGTAGGTCGTGTAGCTAATGAAAAGGTATTGAACAGATTGGGGAGAAAAAAATTTGTGGCACTACTTGACTAAAAGAAGGGATCGGTTGATAGGACATATTCTGAGACATCAAGGGGGGAGGGGGTTGGAAGTGGGGGAGTAATATTGTAGATGGTGACCAAGAGCTGAATATAGTAAGCAGGTTCAATAGAATGTAGGTTATAGTATTTATTAAGAGACGAAGAGGCTTGCGCAGAATAAAGTAACATGGAGAGCCGCATCATACCAGTCTTCGGACTCATCACAGCAACAACTTGCACCTACATTGACTGATAATTTTTTATGATGTTGGAAATGAAGCTATTGTGCATATTATGAGAATAGTGAATTGCACTAGCGTTAGGCATTAATCTGTAATATAGACTAGTTTTATGAATATTTGGAGGTTATTTCACCTTCGGCAGTAATTTGTATGTCTTAAAAATGACAAGTTACATCATGTCAAATAGTATACGTCGCAAAGACGTTTATTGCGTTTCTAGATTTCGGTCATTGTGTGGCTATCTTCAGTGCTGCAAATGTAAGTTAAAACACTAAAAACACTTGTATGTGAACATAGTCTGTTTGGGACTATGTGCAGATACACGTATATTGAATGATTTAGCTTCCATTTACTACACTGAAGATAGTCACACAGTGACCGAAATGTAAATATGCAATAAACATCACTATACTATTTGAAATGGATACAGTCGCTGATCACAACTGTGACCTTATCGAATCTAACCTGATGAAGTATCATTATGGTTTGAACGCAGCCTTAGTATGCAGGTCCCCTTCAAAAGTCAGTTCAAAAGTCGAAGAAACAAAACGGCATATTACCTCTAGCAGGACCATGCCTAGCTAAGCACTATGGTTTTCAAACCAATCTTCGGTTTAAAGACAGTTGTAAGTAAACATTATCTTTCTGATTCAGATTAAGTGACGATTGCAGGGTGGTAGCCACTCAGGCAAACTGGTATTTTAAACGATCTGGTTTGTATAGATTCCGCAGATAGTAAAATCGCAATTGTTCTGGTATTCTCAATTTCATATATAATTACAAGGCTCTTTCGGTTTGCGTTGCCTTCACATATGAAGCAAAGGAAACGATTATCAATACAAAGGCTAGTTTGATCGTCATTGTGCTACATTAGATTTTTCCATACATAGGAGTATTTGTATTACATGTGTTCTACATCAACAGGCATTTTTAGCACTTTGCGTTATCTGATAATTGAGAACCGTTTTTGCAAAACTCGCTTTTTTTCCTAACAAATACCGTTCAGCAAAACTAGTTTCAGTTCACACTTACAGAACATAGAATACAGCCCGTTTTCGCAAAACTTGCCTCATGCATATGTAGGGGTATTTACAAAACTCACCTCATGCTACTTAGCTTGCCGAAATCGTTATAGGTATTACTGAATATATAATCTGAAGACACTGTAAAGGTAGTCTTCGATGTACAACAAATCGATCTCTACCAAACCTCTCTGTCGGAGAAGCCTTTTATGCACGACAGGTATGGTACGAGTATAACCTGATTGTGGTGATACACGAACCAAAACAAGGTACTGGTTACATTTCTCAATATACTTGGTTGTGAAACAGAAGCTAGAAGAGGTGAAAGAGAAATCGCGTCTCCACAACAACATTTTGTCCTACATTGTTTGGAAGAGAGGTTTAGAGGGTTTGGTAAGGGAGGATTGAAACCAGAGCTTTTTTCAGATTCGTGCATCAACCACGACAAGAATTCTGTTATGTTCTGCACGCTGGCACATTTTATGGAACGCAGTAAAGTGGTCTCCAAACTTATCCACTATTTCCCTATTCACAGACAGAGTTTCTTGCTGTCGCACCATATATTCGGTACAGTTGCGAAGGAATATCGGAAGAAAGAAGAGTTTATATCTCATTGTGAATACAGGAATATTCTAACAAAGTTTGGAAAGGTGCTGGTGCGGGAGTAAGACTAGTCTTCCTACGGCTTCCAGTGGGTTTCGCAGGAAATATTAGAATATACCTTGCCTTTCCAAATGGAGGATACGCAAATAATAACTCACAGAGAATGGTAAGATTCAATGTGCTGGTAAAAGATGTGTTTATCCGGATCATAGGTATCTTTTGATGTTTCGAGAAATACATTCTTTCGTTCAGAGCCATGAAACATGGTGCCTTTATTTCCAAGATAAACCATGTGAGTGCAGGAAAGAAGTAGGGTATAATGCAGCTCAAGCTTTTATTGGAATTCAGCAACTTTCTACAGTGAGATACTCTCTGCAAGTGGTGAGGAGTATCAAGGTCATGACAGCTCACGGAGAATTTATGTGGGTGAAGGGTCCCCTGAAGCTGTGTAGAAGAGAAAAAAGGAATATTTTTAAAACTTAAATGTAAAAAAAAAACAAACAGGCATTTAATATTCATGTACCACTGATCTAATTTGAGCATAGTGTAAGTTTTAAAAGGAAAACTGTTCTTCTACTCGCAGCAGTCGATAAACTATTAAAAATTTTGTGTATGTGCAAAGACCATCTTAAAACATATTCAGAACTGTACGAAATTTGCTTTTCTTTTTGCTCCTGATAGTCATCTTCTGATTACAAAGGTAAAATATTTTATATTTCATTTAGGCTGCATGTATCGATTAAGGAAATTATATGCCGATTCACATCACACCAGAGTGCTGAACTGTTACTATTATGGAGATAGTGTAATTTACGTTTCCTGCCAGCGACAGTTATCATCCTTTTAATACAAATTTGAATCATCAGCTTTCAGTTTCTAGCACAGTTTAAATGTCACTAAGAAAGATGTCATTGGCAATGTATACCACTTATTATGCACCTGTTACTATCATAAGGCCACTGTTTACTTATTATCTCGGTGTGAACAACAGCATTTTTCTGCAGCTGATCCTGGAATGCATGACACGTAATATAGGGGTCTGTGGGTAGCGTATTTGACTTTTAATCAGGACATCTTAGGACGCAGGTTCAACCTCAGCTACTGCTTAAATTCTGAATGAAAATCAGCAACAACGGCTGCCGAAGGCATCCAGTATAATGAGTCACCCTAGTTTTGTCAATAGCCTCGTCAAAGAGGGATGTGACCTGGACACAGTTTCCGACAAATTTCTTACTCTAAGGGTTGTAAACTGTCCCTAAGTGACGGAATAATTAGCTGTGATTCTGATCTCTGGGGTCAGCCAATAGGAAAGTGTCCATGAGAAATGATTGAAAAATCAACGAAAGGGTAACATTATATAGGTTGGACCGTGGAATACCAGAAGACTGCATATATAGTAGGGTAGTCAGAAAATCTGGAAAGGGAAATGCGAAACCTCAGTCCAGATAAAGAGTATTTCAGTAAAGAGAACCCATAAAATCTGAAAAGGGAAATGCAAAACGTCAGTATACATACAGTATAAAGTGTTTCAGTAACCCACATTTTAATTTTTTATGTTTATAATAAATTTGTTTAGACAAAAAGAGAATAGAAGCTTTCGAAATGTGGTGCTACAGAAGAATGCTGAAGATAGATGGGTAGATCACATAACTTATAAGGAGGTATTGAATAGAATTGGAGAGAAGAGAAATTTGTGGCACAGTTTGACTAGAAGAAGGGATCGGTTGGTAGGGCATATTCTGAGGCATCACGGGATCCCCAATTTAGTGCTGGAGGGCAGCGTGGAGGGTAAAAATCGTAGAGGGAGACCAAGACATGATTACCCTAAACAGATTCAGAAGGATGTAGGTTGCAGTAGATACTGGGAGATGAAGAAGCTTGCACAGGATAGAGTAGCATTGAGAGCTGCATCAAAGCAGTCTCTGGACTGAAGACCACAACAACAACATAAAAAATTTACATGAAAACTATATCACATATCGTTACAGTTATATCTTACTGGAAATATGTCCTGTCATATACATTACCCGTATTTTATACAACAAATGTATCACAGAATAAAAGTTTAAGAAATTTCCCTTTTTTCCCGTTCGCAACTCGAATATAATTCTCAAACTGGCCAAAGAAAAAGGGAAAATATATCCACAGCTTCTTCCATTTTAAATATTGTATATAATACATAAATACAGAACTGGTGGAAAGGAGATAATACTGGACAATATGAATTAAAATGGAGTTTTACGTCTAATTCACTGAACACATACGCTTATTTCTTTTCGAAAACTTACTGTCATTTCCATTTCACATATTGATTTTCCTTCAGCCGCTTGTCGCGCTGTTCACAGTACATTATAATCAGTGTACCTCTTATTATTCAAGACTATTTCTAATTGTTCACTTGTTCATTATTACCTCAAACAGTATTAAGCTTTTTCGGTGATGCTGTACTATTCTTCACCAACACAATCACTGTTACTCTGTTCCTACACGTGTGCATCCACACACACACACACACACACACACACACACAGAGAGAGAGAGAGAGAGAGAGAGAGAGAGAGAGAGAGAGAGAGAGATGCTAATCCACACACGAAGGAGCTGGAGCTGTGTGTTTCCCATGAGAGAAGTCGCTATTTGTAGAATTAAAGGTGTTTAGAATATTGCACAGGAAAAATATTTTATGCAATATAAAATTTTATTTATCAGACATGTGCAGTTATTGCCTTCAAATTTGATATAGTGTCACTAGCCTAACAATAAAATTTTAAGTTCCAGTTTGCGTGTACCTTATAAATCACTTTTTATCTTGCATCTTGTTAATATCGAACAGATCTTGCAGCATTCTGTAGTACAAATAACATATTACTCCTATCGCTACAATACAGGTGTAATTATGTCTTAGGTTACTTGTAATTCAAATATACAATATATTGCACCAAAATGAAGTTCTTGTACATTGAAAAATATTAAGTATAATCTTTTGGTAGTATTACATTGCAGACTATATAATCTTTTGGTAGTATTACATTGCAGACTATCTCGATGAAAAAGACTCAGTCAAGTGTGATATAAAAACTGGCATTTGTATGTTACGTAGCAGTTTGCGTGGGTGATACTTGAAACAGCAGCGGCATGAAGGTAAAGCAAAAAGAGCGTCCATTTAATCTTTAGAAGTTAATCATCATGTTGAAGATCGTATACGATGTGTTCAAAATCTGAAAAAAATAAACAAATTTTGTAACGTGAAACTTAAAATTCAGAAAATTTATGAAGCACTGCTACAAATTTCAAATTTTTATGTTTTATGTGATATTCTAATAATCATTTGGGCAGGGTGAGTCACCTAACATTACCGCTGGATATATTTCGTGAGGTATACGCTCGACGGGCGTTTCATAGGACGCGGAGGACGCATAAATTGGCCAGCCCGTTCTCCTGATCTTACACCTCTGGGCTTCTTTCTGTGGGGTACGTTAAAGGAGAATGTGTACCGTGATGTGCTTACAACCCTAGAGGATATGAAACAACGTATTGTGGCAGCCTGCGGCGACATTCATTACGCCAGAGATTGCAATTGCGTGCAGCAAATGATGGCCACCACATTGAACATCTATTGGCCTGACATGTCGGGACACACTCTATTCCACTCTGTAATTGAAAACGGAAACCACGTATGTACGTGTACCTCACCCCTCATGATAATGTACATGTGCGTCAGTGAAAAAGACCAATAAAAAGGCGTTAGCATGTGGACGTAATGTGCTGTTCCAGTCTCTTCTGTACCTAAGGTCCATCACCGTTCCCTTTGCATCCCTACGTAATTCGGTGCTCTCTGATACACACGATCGAACAGCGGAGGAGTGGTACTCAAGCGTCAAATTGAGGTTACAATATCTCCGGATGTAATTAACATTTTACAGTGCAACAAACGGCACTGATTACGTATTTGTTTATATGTTCAGATGTGCTAACAAAACTAACGGGGTTCTATTTTAAAAAAACGTAGGTTTGTGTTAAAAAACATAAAAACGTACTTCCGTGCATTTTTTTATGGTTTGTATTAACCAGTTACACTAGCCCCTCTCCTCACGTTCGGTCTGTGGAATCGATTCGTCAGTATTTGATGCGGTTTACGAAATATATCCAGCGGTAACATTAGGTGACTCACCATATATATATATATATATATATATATATATATATATATATATATATATATATATATAGTAATGGGAAACAAACACAAGCTTTCTGTTTGCACTGGGCATCTACAACATATGTGACTAGCAGTAGTTGTTTGCGGTGACTCCAGTTAGACGATGCGAAAACGAAGTTACAAACATCTGCTGAAACACCAGAAAAAATATGCCTAACGACTCTTACACCCCGTATGTATAGTGTAGTAACTATGTACAGGTTTTCTATTAAAACTGACTGTGAGGGGGAAAATACTGTGCTGTGTTGAGATATGATGGGTATGATGAGAAAATGTATGCGTTTACTTCGTGCCATAGACTCCCCCATTTATAACCAATCCAATTCTGTGAGTTTCAGCATTCGTGGTCTCTGTAGTGTAGTGAAAGAATCATCAGCGGCAGAGTTTTCGTATTAAAAAATTCTGGTGAACATCACCATAATTCATGAAGTAAGACATTTCGACATTACAGTGTGTGGCATGGCCATTGGTGAATTACTGTAATTTAATGACGTCATGATATATTCTGCAAATAGGTGGGAAATATTAATATAATTTATGACATCATACATATTATCATCACACTGTGTTATTGGGACACCTCTTAATTTCTATAAATTAATGACATCACGGCACATTCTACAAAATGGATGGAAATATTAAAACATTTTATAATGTCAAACACTTTGATATTACAGTTTGTGATAGGGACATTGCTGAATTAGTATAAATTAATGACATCCTGACATTTTCTGCAAGCACTCTAAAGCATAACCACCTCCCATTCATATTTCCAATTTTTGATCCATTTTCTCTCACTTTCCAAGATTGTGAAGCAAATACATCGACAAATACAGGACTGACAATTACCACAATGTAACATTTAAAGAAATTATATTCATGCCCCTATTAAACACTGAGCCATGTGTCGGTTCTCAACATACATCGCGCTGTAAAGATTGTTCTGAGTTCTTCCATTCCATCGTTAATTGATTCTTTCATATTTATCTTTATGCTGCGTACGAATCTGTTGAGATTCCCCTCTGGCGGCGTGTCTGGTCTTATCGATCTTCGAGTAGTTGCTTCCTGTTAGCCTTGTGTAAGGGAATAATATCTTAGGGAGGATGGCCGGCTGGTTGCCTAGTGGTGACGAGTCGGTCGGTCGGTTTTAAAATCGGGAATTAGAGAATGTCGTACGAGGAGACCGTGGCGTGGCGGTGGAGAGTTGGCTGTTGTTGCGAGAAGCCGCATGGTCTATGCTGGCGGTGCGAGACGAGTGGGACGAGTTGACGGGACAAGGCTGTAAGCTCTTGCTGTGAGCACCCGGGGGCCACGGCTGTGGTTCCGAGTCTCTACTTGCTGGGAGCGGCAACGGGTATCTTTAAATTGTCCGTCTGGACTAGTAACTCGCCTAACCTGAGGAGTGGTATTTCGCCGCCGTGGGTGCAGAGAAGACGAGGGCTCCGGTGACAGAGCGCGTGGCTGCGTGACTGTGCCCAGTTGGATACGCTGGCGACGTGTATACGGTTGGGTGTGAGGAATCTTAGCATCAGAGTTCACCTGCTGTTTCTCTGGTAAACTGCAAGTTAAGCTGGTTAAAGGTTTAGATGTTAACTGAAGAATTTTGGTTTGTGCAACCAGCGTCTTTTCTGCCTTGTGGCCTCCTGCGTTCGGGTTTCCTGTCCCTGTCGCCGGTGTATTCATAGACAGTGATCTTTTCCGCTTCTCATTAGTACTGCCCGGTAGGAAGTGTACTTTTGGGCAGTGATTATTGTTTTAGATTACATTTTTTCTGACTTGTGGCCTCCTGTGTTCGGATTTTCTGTCCCTGTCACCGGTGTAATTATAGACAGTGATCTTTTGCCTTCTTATTAGTACTGCCTGGGAGGATGTGTATTTTTGGGCAGAGATTATGGTTCCTGATTTGATTTCTCCTCCTCCCCTGGCCTCGCGTGAGGTCGATGTGATTGCTGAATGCGAGGCGTTGTGGGTCTGTTAGTCCGCTTCTAGCCTGAGCATCTTTCGGGAGACAATTGGGGCCGCCCTTACACCCGGTCGGTTAATTATTTCTATCCCAGGGCATTTGGTGGCAGGACATGGTATTAAAGCAGTTAGTTATTGTAAAATGTTAAATGGTTGTATTTTACTCTGATTGTTCTTTGGCCACTGTTTAAAAAGGTTAAGTTTGCCTTTCATTGGTGGGTTTTTAAAATTACGTGGCTTTAAAATTGTTAGTTATTGCAAAAGGTGAATGACTGTATCTTTACTTTGATTATTTTAATCTACTTGGAATCCTTTGAAAATGCTAGTTATGCCTCCCTGTTAGCCATCTCTTTTAATTTAATATCGTGTTGTGCCTAAGTTTAAAAGCTACCTCTTCGGTAGCGAAATTGTATGCAGACTGGTGGTTTTTTGTTTCATTACTTGGAAAGTTTTACTTTGTTATTAAATGCTTTATCAAAGTCTGTTTTAAGAAAAATGGCTTGGCTATTAACGGTAAAGTGAAGTTTTCAAACTTCATTACTTGGAAAATTTTGATTTGTTATCAAATGTGAAATGTCCCCTTTGAACAATTTATACATGACTGTGCATATGTCGACCCTTAGCCGAGGATACCTCACTGGAATCTTCTGATTTTTGTCCTTGTAGTTTGTGTAATTAGCGTAGATTTTGTTTATTGCTAGCGCGTAATTCTAGAGAGAATCTCCTTTGTAGTTGCAGTCTTTCATTGTTGTACAGTAAAACAGTTGTGACATGCATGTAGATTTGCACCAAGTATTTGACAGCTGCAATTAACTAGATATTATTTTCAGTCTTATGTTAATGTGTTCTCTTATTTTGCTCTTCAAATTGTGCTTTTCTGTGTTATCGTGTGAAATATTGTGACAATAATGGCGTGTGAAAAACGTAATACTAGGCTCCAAAGTAAACTGAGAAATGACAGTGAAAACGAAAGCAGTGTGTTAGCGCCACCGAGTAATGAATTAACTGATGTTCAAAGTAGTAATTTGGTAATTGTGCATAGGGAAATGGAGCGGGCTGCAAGCAATGGTGTAGACAGTGAAACAATTAGTGAACAGGGAGGCATTATCGATCGATCGGTCGGCAACAGCTCGCCTCAGGAATCGGGAATGACAGAACACAATATTGCAAATACTGTAGACTCAGGTTTTGGGTTCTCACCGTTTTCTCAAATGAGTCAAGAAACATTTTCTGCTTGTCAAAATGTGAATGTTGCCGGTGCAACTTCACTGCCGAAAAGCACTGAGGAACATGTTTCAGACACCAGTGCATTGTTATTACAGTTAATGCAACAAATGGGACAAAGGCTACAAAAATTAGACACAATGGAACAAAATCTTCAAACGTTAGACACAATGGAACAAAATCAGAGACAAACACAGCAGAAGTTAGACACAATGGAACAAAATCTTCAAAAGTTAGACACGATGGAACAGAATCAGAGACAAACACAGCTTAAGCTTCAAAAGTCAGACACAGTGGAACAAAATCTTAAAAAATTAGACGCAATGGAACAAAATCTTCACACCACGCTTGAACAAACACGTGAAGATTTGACTACTGAGTTACATAACATTGAATCGAAATGTCAAAAAGTCTGTAATGACGTAAAAACACAAATTTGTGAGCATTTTCAACCTATTTTTCGCGGCATGAAAATGCATTACAGAATCACGAAGCAGCCATAAAAGAACTGCAAATTATTGTTCATGAAAATCATGAGACCTTGCAAGCTAAAATTGACTGAGTTGCATCTACCGATTCGGTTACGCAACTTGCAAAATCTCAGGAAAACTTAAAGGACACAGAGAAAGACACATGGTGGAAATAAGTACACTATCGGAGAAAGTAGCCGAACTTTCAGATCACTAATTTATCTACGAAGGTAGATGATAATCTGAATGACACAAAACCGGTAGTCTTTAATGACATAGAAGAGTGCGAACAAATTAGGAAACTGAAACAAAATCTGAATCAAATTAATACGCAACACCAAAGATCAGCTGACACAGGTAATACAAGAATTACGTATTTCAGAGGACACTCGCGCTCCAATACGGGAAGAGGGACAAAGAAATACGGAACAGCCACAAAATAATAACACAGCGCATTTCGGAAGTTATGAAAGAAATTGGCAAGGTGCACCGAATTTTGAAATGGAACCGCCGACACGACGTAACAATGACCGATATGCTACTCGCCGACACGATGATTTTGACTATAAGCTGTTCATTACTACACGTAAATTCAAAACATTTAAGAATTCTGGCAACGACATTCATCCACAAGCGTGGCTCCATCAATTCTCTCATAGTTTTCCTCCCAACTGGTCGTTAGAACACAGATTAGAATTTGTGTGGCTCCTTAGAGAATGAACCAGCTGTAAGAATGCGATCGGTCATTCACGATTGTCACAGTGAAGAAGAATTTTATCATGCCTTCCTCTCAGCGTATTGGTCTCAAGCTACACAAGACCGAGTAAAACATAGCATCATAATGATGAAACGTTTCGAAGAATCTGAATTTTCCAGTCTTACGAAATATTTTGAAGATATGTTGCATAAGAATCAATATCTTTCAAACCCATACAGCCCCTCAGAACTCATCCGCATTTGCTTAATCAAATTGCCTGAACATTTACGACATATTATTTTAGCAGGACGTTGCAAAGACGATATTGAAGCTTTTTAGGGACTGTTACAAGAACTGGAAATTGACACTGACAATCGCGGAACGCGAAAACAGGAGCACAACAATTACAGGTCACATCCGCCACTTTCCCGTGATGACAGAAATAATAAATGGACACGACAAGGCTATTCTCACAACACAAATCGTGACCAAAACAGACACCACCCTTACGACAACCGCTGGCAGAATAATAGTTACAGAGAAAGATCGCATTTCCGTAGTAGTGACTATCACAGAGACAATCAGAGAAACAGACAATATGGGAACCAAAATAATTATTATCAAGGGAGACAGAATAACTTCAGACGCAACAGTTCAGCGCGCAGTTACGATTCCGGGAGAAATTCTCCACCACATGACCGACAAGAAAGAAATTATGAAATCTACCGACATGACGACAGACGAGAATCATAACGACAGACCTGAATTTCATCAGAACTGGCGGGATTCAAACAGAGCAGGGATCTTTGATAGTTAGATTGCGTTGCGCTAAAAATATTGTGTGTCAGTTTAAGCACAGTCATGTATAAATTGTTAAAAGGGGACGTTTCAAATGTTTTATCAAAGTCGGTTTTAAGTAAAATGGCTTGGCCGTTAACTGTAAAGTAAATTGTTTTCAAAAGGCACTCATGCCTACTAGCTTTTTTGGATCTGTTCCTGGTCAAGTGATCAAGAAATGACTTTTAATGGTTAAAGTAATCAATAAAGAAATTGTAAATTGCAACTCGACAGTAACCAAATAATTTTGGCCCAGTTTCCCAACTGGGGGTTTTCCTTGATTAATCGTAATACCCGTCACTAACACATTCCACAAAGCGTTAGTTAACAACAGATATACTCCTACCATGCACATTCTGCAAGCACTCGGAAGTATGAACACACGCCTCCATTGCTATATATAACTCATTCAGTTTTGTCGGTATTCTCTCAGTATTCCAAATACACACATAAGTGCGAGACTGAATAATTAACTCCGTGTGACATTGAACCAAATACAGCGATATCCTACGTAAAACAAACAGCACACTGCATTAAATAGGTACCAGGTCTAAAAGGAACGCTCTCCTGGATTATCAGCATGTTAGAAACAATGAAATCACTAAGACTACTTTGGAGATATACAACGCTACACGATTATAGTAGACTTGTAAATCATGGAATAAAAATCTGAGTACTCGCTAAATTTACAATGTAAACAGTTAGCATCTCCACCGCTATTAGACAGGAATAGTCTTGGAGATGAACTTTATTCAGAATTAAAGAAAACCTTCCGAACCCGAGGTTGGAGCCCCAATGATACCGAGTGGCTACTGTGTCATCCTCAGCCCTTAGGCATCACTGGATGGGGATACGGAGGGCATGTTGTCTGCACACCACTCTCCCGCATGTTGTCAGTTTTCGTGACCAGTGTCGCTAACTCACAATCAAGCAGCTCCTCAATTGGTCTCGCAAGGGCTAAGTGCACTCCGCTTGCCGACAGCACGCGGCAGACCCAGACTGTTACCCATCCAAGTGCTAGCCAAGCCCAGCAGCGCTTGACTGTGATCTGACGGGAACCGGTTACCGCTGTGGCGAGGCTGTTCGCGTACTTTATTTAAGGTAAACCAAAAATGTAATGCGATGTTATATTTATAATCGTACCCATAGTCAGGGATGACTCTGGAGATTGCCAGCTCAGTATGTAGTGCTCTTTCCGCTGCCCAAGGGGAAGTACTGGGGCAGTTGTTGGGGTGATAATCGTTAACGTCGGTGTTGCCGATTTCCTCGACCAGCCGCTACCTATTGTAATGGCGATAGAGTGTGCATGGCACGGACGGTAAATCCCAAATCATTTGGCTGTCTCAGAGGTGGACGTTATGTATCATAAAGGGACGAATTTATGATGGTTGGTGGTTAGTGGAATAGAGAGCGCATGAAATGCCATTATCCTTCTCTCTTTCTCTCTCTGCCTTTCTCTCTCCCTCTCTCTCCCCTCTGTGTACCTCCAGAAAATTGTGCTTCCCTGATTAAAAGGTGATATGATATGTGTATATGCAAGGTACAGAAGCCTCTGGCAGAGAGTGAGGGCAGCAATGGCGGCAGTAGACTCTGAGCTGGAAAGCTGCCGTGCCACACCTGATAGCAGATATGATGACACTTGTGTTTCTACACCACATTTTTGCTTGCTTTAAATGAAGTGCAGTTCCTCTACCGCTCCTAAATTTATCAATGTGTTGTGAGTGCAAACCTTGAATTTTTATGTCATTATTTACATGGTTACTACATTCAAAAAAGTGTCGTATTCCTCTAAGAGGACGTTATAGAGAGATCATTGTTTTTTAGCTCTCTAATAATGCAGGGGCATGTCCCTTGCAAAATTGATTATATATATATATATATATATATATTTGTTGCAGTGTACTATTTATGTAACGTGGGATATCGCTGTACTCCCTTAAATATCACATTGTGCTAATTTCCCACTCTTGTATTTATGTGTGTGTCATTGGAATACTGAGAGAAACTCAGCAAAATTGTAATGGCCGTTAAGAGCAATGATGGGGTGTATTCATACGCACAAGTGCTTGCAGACGGTGCGTAGCAGGAGTACATTTGTTGTTAAATAATGCTTTGCAGAAACTGGTTATCGATTTGTTTGGTTATCATATTACTGTAATTATTCAGTCCCATGTTTACACGTGTCTGTGGTAAAAGCTCTTCCAAAAGTGGGAGAAGTGGGAGAATATCAAAAAATAGTTCAAATGGCTCTGAGGACTATGGGACTTAACTTCTGAGGTCATCAGTCCCCTAGAACGTAGAACTACTTAAACCTAACTAACTTAAGGACATCACACACATCCATGCCCGAGGCAGGATTCGAACCTGCGACCGGAGAGGTCGCGCGGTTCCAGCCTGTAGCACCTACAACCGCTCGGCTACTCCGGCCGGTGGTAGAACATCAGTCAAAAGTTGTAGATAGGTGTGTTCAGGCTCTAGAGTGCTGACAGAAAACAAGATGATATCATTAATTTATAGTAAATCAGCGGCGCCACAGTCACACGCTGTAATCTGAAAGTCACTTATGACATTGTGTTATTATTTTCTACGATTTTGGAGATTATGCCTTGAAATCATTAATTTATATTAATTCAGCAGTGGCCTATTCTCACGTTGCAAATGATAAAGCGTCTTATGACATTAAGTCAATATTTCCGACCATTATGAAGAATATGAAATGGTGTCACGAAATTATAGAGATTCAGCTGTGTCTCTATCACACACTGTATTGTCAAAGAATCTTTCCTCATATTTCCTACCGCTTTTGCAGAATATGCTATGACGTTATTAAATTACAATAACTCAGCCAAGCAACAGTTACACGCTATAATGCCAGAAAGTCTTATCTCACATTATTATAATATTCACCTCCATTTTTAAGTACGATGACTACAGCGTACTGACTTCAAATGATTAAATTCCCAAACAAGTTGAATAGTAATAAAATGGCGAGGAAGACTTCATTTAAGCTATGCTCTTCGTCTAGAGAGAGAAAGGGTAGGAGGTGGAGGGTGGAATCATCTTAAATAATTATCTTAACCAAAGTTGACACACTCTATGCATGACATCCATTTTCCCGCTATTTTTGTATCACGCAATTGACAGAGAGATGTGGGTGGTGGAGGGAGGGGGGTGGACAAATAACATGCATCACGTTAAAACCTCACCTTGAATATACCACGTGCAATGGCCCAAGAAGCATGGGCGTTGTATTTTGTTACATTCTGACACTGAGTCTACCAGGCATAACCACTCGAGAGTTGTCGGTGAGGGTATCAGGCTACACCGTGACCTTGAGTTTTTTTTTTTTTTATCATCAGTCTACTGACTGGTTTGACGCGGCCTGCCACGAATTCCTTTCCTGTGCTTCATCTCACTGTAGCACTTGCAACCTACGTCCTCAATTATTTGCTTGACGTATTCCAATCTCTGTCTTCCTCTACAGTTTTTGTCCTCTACGGCTCCCTCTAGTACCATGGAAGTCATTCCCTCATGTCTTAGCAGATGTCCTATCATCCTGTCCCTTGTCCTTATCAGTGTTTTCCACATATTTCTTTCCTCTCCGATTCTGCATAGAACCACCTCATTCCTTAACCTTATCAGTCCACCTAATTTTCAACATTCGTCTATAGCACCACATCTCAAATGCTTCGATTCTCTTCTCTTCCGGTATTCCCCCAGTCCATGTTTCACTACCATACAATGCTGTACTCCAGACGTACATCCTCAGAAATTTCTTCCTCAAATTAAGGCCGGTATTTGATATTAGTAGATTCCAATTGGCCAGAAATGCCTTTTTTGCCATAGCGAGTCTGCTTTTGATTTCCTCGTTGCTCCGTCCGTCATTGGTTATTTTACTGCCTAGGTACAGAATTCCTTAACTTCATGGACTTCGTGACCATCAATCCTGATGTTAAGTTTCTCGCTGTTCTCATTTCGACTACTTCTCATTACCTTCGTCTTTCTCCGATTTACTCTCAAACCATACTGTGCACTCATTAGACTGTTCATTCCGTTCAGCAGATCATTTAATTCTTCTTCACTTTCACTCAGGATAGCAATGTCATCAGCGAATCGTATCATTGATATCCTTTCACCTTGTATTTTAATTCCACTCCTGAACCTTTCATTTATTTCCATCATTGCTTCCTCGATGTACAGATTGAAGAGTAGGGGCGAAAGGCTACAGCCTTGTCTTTCACCCTTCTTAATACGAGCACTTCGTTCCTGATCGTCCACTCTTATTATTCCCTCTTGTTTGTTGTACATATTGTATATGACCCGTCTCTCCCTATAGCTTACCCCCACTTTTTTCACAATCTCGAACAGCTTGCACCATTTTATATTGTCGAACGCTTTTTCCAGGTCGACAAATCCTATGAAAGTGTCTTGATTTTTCTATAGCCTTGTTTCCATTATTAGCCGTAACGTCAGAATTGCCTCTCTCGTCCCTTTACTTTTCCTAAAGCCAAACTGATCGTCACCTAGCGCATTCTCAATTTTCTTTTCCATTCTTCTCTATATTATTCTTGTAAGCAGCTTCGATGCATGAGCTGTTCAGCTGATTGTGCGATAATTCTCGCACTTGTCAGCTCTTGCCGTCTTCGGAATTGTGTGGATGATGCTTTTCCGAAAGTCAGATGGTATGTCGCCAGACTCATATATTCTACACACCAACGTGAATAGTCGTTTTGTTGCCACTTCCCCCAATGATTTTAGAAATTCTGATGGAATGTTATCTATCCCTTCTGCCTTATTTGACCGTAAGTCCTCCAAAGCTCTTTTAAATTCCGATTCTAATACTGGATCCCCTATCTCTTCTAAATCGACTCCTGTTTCTTCTTCTATCACATCAGACAAATCTTCACCCTCATAGAGGCTTTCAATGTATTCTTTTTCGATGTCTTCACATTTTTCCCGCAGGCATTTAGTCTTAGCTTCCGTGCACTTACTATTTATTTCATTTCTCAGCGACTTGTATTTCTGTATTCCTGATTTTCCCGGAACATGTTTGTACTTCCTCCTTTCATCAATCAACTGAAGTATTTCTTCTGTTACCCATGGTTTCTTCGCAGCTACCTTCTTTGTACCTATGTTTTCCTACCCAAATTCTGTGATGGCCCTTTTTAGAGATGTCCATTCCTCTTCAACTGTACTGCCTACTGCGCTATTCCTTATTGCTGTATCTATAGCGTTAGAGAACTTCAAACGTATCTCGTCATTCCTTAGTACTTCCGTATCCCACTTCTTTGCGTATTGATTCTTCCTGACTAATGTCTTGAACTTCAGCCTACTCTTCATCACTACTATATTGTGATCTGAGTCTATATCTGCTCCTGGGTACGCCTTACAATCCAGTATCCGATTTCGGAATCTCTGTCTGACCATGATGTAATCTAATTGAAATCTTCCCGTATCTCCCGGCCTTTTCCAAGTATACCTCCTCCTCTTGTGATTCTTGAACAGGGTATTCGCTATTGCTAGCTGAAACTTGTTACAGAACACAATTAGTCTTTCTCCTCTTTCATTCCTTGTCCCAAGTCCATATTCTCCTGTAACCTTTTCTTCTACTCCTTCCCCTACAACTGCATTCCAGTCGCCCATGACTATTAGATTTTCGTCCTCCTTTACATACTGCATTACCCTTCAATATCCTCATACACTTTCTCTATCTGTTCATATTCAGCTTGCGACGTCGGCATGTATACCTGAACTATCGTTGTCGGTGTTGGTCTGCTGTCGATTCTGATTAGAACAACCCGGTCACTGAACTGTTCACAGTAACACACCCTCTGCCCTACCTTCCTATTCATAACGAATCCTACACCTGTTATACCATTTTCTGCTGCTGTTGATATTACCCGATACTCATCTGACCAGAAATCCTTGTCTTCCTTCCACTTCACTTCACTGACCCCTACTATATCTAGATTGAGCCTTTGCATTTCCCTTTTCAGATTTTCTAGTTTCCCTTCCACGTTCAAGCTTCTGACATTCCACGCCCCGACTCGTAGAACGTTATCCTTTCGATGATTATTCAATATTTTTCTCATGGTAACCTCTCCCTTGGCAGTCCCCTACCGGAGATCCGAATGGGGGACTATTTCGGAATCTTTTGCCAATGGAGAGATCATCATGACACTTCTTCAATTACAGTCCACATTTCCTGTGGATACACGTTACGTATCTTTAATGCAGTGGTTTCCATTGCCTTCTGCATCCTCATGTCGTTGATCATTGCGATTCTTCCGCCTTTAGGGGAAATTTCCCACCCCTAGGACAAGAGAGTGCCCTGAACTTCTATCCGCTCCTCCGCCCTCTTTGACAAGGCCGTTGGCAGAATGAGGCTGACTTCTTATGCCGGAAGTCTTCGGCCGCCAATGCTGATTATTTATCAAAATTTAGGCAGTGGCGGGGATCGAGCCCGGGACCGAAGACGATTATGAATCAAAGACGCTACCCCCTTTTTTTTAAGTAGTTACAAGAGTGCTCAGTTATGAGTAGGTGGAGACAAGGCGGGCAGGGGTCGGAACCCGAGGCCCAGCCGCGATGTCTCCCCCATCGCGTCCCTGAATCACTCCCTCAAAGTAGCTTTTATATTTATTTTTATTTTATTATTAAGATTTTTTTTAACCAGGAACAGCGTAAATTAACAAAAGATCGCCGGCCGCTGGTGGCGCTACGGTCGCAGGTTCGAATCCTGCCTCGGGCATGGATGTGTGTGTTGTCCTTAGGTTAGTTAGGTTTAAGTAGTTCTAAGTTCTAGGGGACTTATGATCTCAGCAGTTGAGTCCCATAGTGCTCAGAGCCATTTGAACCATTTTTTGAACAAAAGATCTTTATTGGTACAAACTTAAATACAACAGAAATGCCATCCTTCTGGCGAAAATAACGCAAGACATTATACTCGTGCCAGGCGAGCAATTTTTTTTGTTTTTATGAACAAGGAGTAGGAAAAAAAGAATAATAATCCTGATGTAAGCAAGAGGTGTGAAGCAATATACAGTGGAGTGGGGGAAAAACCACTGCGTTCTGGTATAGTGCATAAAAGAAAGGAGGCGCGTGTCCATGCGCCTACTCCACTGTGGGTTACAATATAGAAAGTAGCGCGGGGAGTCTCAGATGTCAGCAGGGGGGCGGGAGTGCTGTCGGCGTGTGGCACCATCCAACTGAGCGGGGGTGACGTAAAGATCGCATGTAGGTAATTGGCGAAGAAGGCGCGGTAGCGCGGTCGGTGTTCGACTTGACTGTGGGCGGTTTGTAAGTACTGCCAGAAATCAAGGCGTGATTTGTCGCCATCATTATACATGTAGGTGATCGTCCATCCCTTGACCCATACAATCGTATGATTTATGGCGGCAGGGAAATAAGTATTCTCAGGATGGATAAAAGTCCATGGGTCAATCGAGTCCGGCGGAACGCGGAGGTCCCCCCAGGGGATCCACAACTCTTTTGTGGATACGTGCGTAGCGAGCACGGGACCCCGAGCTGATGTGGCCTTCCTTCCTTTCCGGGCTGCATACCTTCCCTTTCCGCATCCTTCCCCATCCCCCATCTTCACCCCCCCCTCACCTCTGGCTCTTTCCTTCCTTTTCTCCCCCTCTGGGGGAATGGTTTGTGCCTACGTCCGGAGACGGACGCTTGTAAATGCACCACATTCTTCGCCTTCCTTACTTGTAAGTCTTCGTCCTTCCTTTGTCCTTCTCTTTTCCTTACCTCTTCTCTCTACCCTTTTCTCCGCTGCGGCGTTTGAGACCTCTTCTTTCCTTTCCCTTTCCCTTTCTCTTTCTTCCTCCCTGTGCGTGTCTGAAGGCCGACCCACGCACTTCCATGCGTAGCCGGTGACGGGGTAACGCGTAATTCCCCGCCCCGGGTAGACAGGTAGGACACGTACGTACCCCCTGGTAACGGCCAGGCCCAGGGAGGGGTGATTACCCGAGCTGATACCTTCCGAAAGTGCCGATTGGTCCCTCCATCCGTTTGTCGGGAGGTGTGACCTGAGGTGTGAACAATCACCTAAGGCGGGAGTGCCCTCAGAGAGGGCCCCCACAAGGGAGGAGCGCGCCATCGGAGACGCCGGTAATCATGGGGGATTCTTCCGCAACGGTTTCCTCCCCTTCCACTATGTCTGCTCACAAACGTAAGTTCACTGAGTCTCAACCACAGTCAGTTCTTCCATCGTTGCCACAGTTCCTTGTTGTTTCTCGGTCTGACGAGGGTCACGACTTCTCCACAGTCAACCCTTTCATTATTCAGAAAGGTGTCGACGCAATTGCAGGTCCTGTAAAGTCTTGTTCCAGATTACGGAATGGCACCCTGTTGTTAGAAACACACAGTGCCCTCCAGGCACAAAAATTGCTGCGTACCTCACTACTACACACTTTCCCTGTCCGGGTGGAACCGCACCGTACCTTAAATTCCTCGCGTGGAGTTGTTTATACACGCTCCCTCGATGGACTGTCTGACGAAGAAATTCAGCACTACCTGTCAGACCAGGGCGTAACGGCTGTTCATAGGGTTATGAAAAGGGTTGACACGAAGATCATTCCAACCCGCACTGTCTTTTTGACATTTGACAAAGTGCAACTCCCATCGAAAATCAAAGCAGGCTATGAGATAATTTCCGTTCGTCCTTACGTCCCAAACCCTACGCGTTGCTATCGGTGCCAGCGATTCAATCACACCAGCCAGTCCTGTTCTAATCCGGCCAAATGTGTTACGTGTGGCAGGGATGCCCATGAGGGTGCTTGTCCACCTCCATCCCCTCGCTGCATCAACTGTATGGCTGACCACGCTGCTTCCTCTAGAGATTGCCCAGTTTTTAAGGACGAAAAGCTCATCCAGGAAATAAGAGTGAAGGAAAAGGTGTCGACCTTTGCTGCTCGGAAATTATTCGCCGGTCGACAGCCCACCGTGCCTCCGACAGGCAAATACAGCACTGTCCTCGCTTCTCCTCGGCCAACAAAGGAGGCGGCCACGCAGACTTGCGACCTCACCTTTAGTGCCACGGTCGTCCGGTCGGCCAGCGCAAAGATCGCCCGTTCAACTTCACCACTTTCGCCTGCCCACTCTTTGGCTCACCCTTCGTCGGGTTCTGCTAAATCTCGAGCCCAAAAGTCAGACACCAAGTCTTCGAAGAAAGAGCATACTCGTGAAGAGTTTTTACGTACGGCAACTTCACCACCATCGGTTCCTCCTTCCTCTAAACCTCATACTACCAAGAAGGCTACAAAGAAACCCAATTACTCTCCTTCTCCGCCAAGGCGTGTCCCATCCACAGCGCCACCTGGCGGAAATCGCCCTCGGCCGTCTTCTGTGTCGCCGAGGCGCACTGCTGGTGGCCGGTCAACCGGCCGATCGCTGGTGGCAGGAGCTGCTCCTGACCAACCTATGGATCAGGATCTTCTGCCTTCGGCTGAATGCCATTCCATGCTGTCGGTCGCAAGCTCTGAGCAGTCGTTGAGTTGACAGCACCCTTGGTCACATTCCTCCATTTTCTGTTCACCCTATGTCCATTATCCACTGGAATATCCGCGGCATTCGAGCCAATCGGGATGAATTGTCGATCCTCTTACGATCCTACTCGCCGGACATCTTCTGTCTTCAGGAAACAAAGCTGCGTCCTAATGACCGCTTTGTTCTCCCTCATTTTCAGTCCGTCCGATATGACCTCCCCTCTGTGGAAGGCACTCCAGCCCATGGAGGACTCATGATTCTTCTCCATGATACTCTCCATTATCATCCAATCCCCTTAGACAGTTCCTTCCAAGCTGTCGCCGTCCGTCTTTCCCTTTCTGGATACACGTTCTCTCTTTGTACTGTATACATTCCATCGTCCACACCAATGGCACGAGCTGATCTCCTTCATCTTCTTGGTCAGCTTCCACCCCCCTATTTGCTGGTTGGGGACTTCAATGCCCACCACCCGCTTTGGGGATCTCCACATCCTTGTCCACGTGGCTCCCTATTGCTAGACGTCTTCCACCAAGCGGATCTAGTTTGCCTCAACACTGGGGTCCCCACGTTTTTGTCTGCCTCCACGACAAATTTATCTCATTTGGACCTTGCGATCGGTACTGTTCCGCTTGCTCGACGCTTCGAATGGTTCGCCCTTGATGATACACACTCGAGTGACCACTTTCCATGTGTCCTTAGGCTGCAGCCTCAACTGCCATATATGCGCCCGCGACGCTGGAAGTTTGCCCAAGCCGATTGGACACTTTTTTCGTCTCTAGCGACATTCGATGACCGTCGCTTTCCCAGCGTCGACGATGAGGTCACACATATTACCGACGTTATTCTTACAGCTGCGGAACGTTCAATACCACGCACCTCCGAATTGCCCCGGCGCCCACCAGTTCCTTGGTGGAACGAGGCATGCCGTGACGCAATCCGTGAGCGGCGACGTGCTCTTCGCATTTTCCGTCACCATCCTACTTTGGCAAACTGTATCCGCTATAAGCAACTCCGTGCGCGATGCCGTCGCGTCATCCGCGATAGCAAGAAGGCAAGCTGGCAATTCTTTATTAGCTCCTTTAACACCTTCACTCCCTCCTCGGAAGTTTGGAGTCGGCTTCGACGGTTCTCAGGCGCGCCTAGTTTCTCCCCGGTCTCTGGGCTCACTGTCGCGCATGATACCTTAGTGGACCCCGTCGCAATTTCTAACTCATTGGGTCAGCACTTTGCTGAGATTTCGAGCTCTTCAAATTACCCGCCAGCGTTTCTCCCGAAGAAACGTGCAGCGGAAGTGCGACCTCTTGCTTTCTCCTCTCAAAATCGCGAAAGCTACAATACTGTTTTCTCCATGCGGGAACTCCAACATGCCCTCTCTTCTTCTCGCTCCTCCGCCCCTGGATCGGATGGTATCCATGTCCAAATGTTGCTGCATTTATCAACCCATAGTCTGCGTTACCTCCTTCGCCTTTATAATCGAATTTGGACCGACAGTACCTTTCCCAGACGATGGCGGGAAGCTATCGTCGTTCCCATTCCGAAACCTGGAAAGGACAAACATCTCCCCTCTAGCTATCGCCCCATTTCTCTCACGAGTAGTGTCTGTAAGATTTTGGAGCGTATGGTGAATTACCGTTTAGCTTGGTGGCTGGAATCACGCAGTCTTTTAACACCTGCCCAATGCGGATTCCGAAAGCATCGCTCTGCAGTTGACCATCTTGTTGCTCTCTCCACTTATATCATGAACAATTTTCTCCGGAAACGCCAAACGGTAGCAATATTTTTTGATCTGGAGAGAGCATACGATACCTGTTGGAGGACAGGCATCCTCCGCACACTGTTCTCTTGGGGCTTTCGAGGCCGGCTGCCCCTTTTTCTTCGCGAATTTATGGCAGAGCGAACATTTAGGGTGCGGGTGAACACTACTCTCTCCCGTACTTTCTCCCAAGAAAACGGGGTACCCCAGGGCTCCGTGCTGAGTGTTGTACTGTTTGCCATCGCTATAAATCCAATTATGGATTGTCTCCTTCCTGACGTCTCGGGCTCCCTCTTTGTGGACGATTTTGCGATCTACTACAGCTCTCAACGGACCAGCCTTCTTGAACGACGTCTTCAAGGATGTCTCGATCGCCTCCACTCTTGGAGCCTCGAAACCGGCTTCCGTTTTTCTCCCAGTAAGACCGTTTGTATTAATTTTTGGCGACGTAAGGAGTTTCTTCCGCCCTCCTTACATCTAGGTCCTGTCAACCTTCCGTTTTCAGACGTCACTAAATTCTTGGGTCTTATGTTTGACAGAAAACTGTGCTGGTCCTCCCACGTTTCCTATCTTTCGGCTCGCTGTCTGCGAACGCTCAACACCCTCCGTGTCCTGAATGGTACCTCCTGCGGAGCGGACCGAGTGGTCCTTCTCCGCCTCTATCGCGCCTTAGTGCGCTCGAAATTGGACTATGGAAGCATAGTCTACTCCTCTGCTCGGCCGTCTATTCTTCGGCGTCTCGACTCTATCCACCACCGTGGATTACGTTTAGCGTCTGGAGCTTTTTACACTAGCCCTGTAGAAAGCCTTTATGCTGAGACTGCTGAACCTCCGCTGTCCAATCGGCGAGCGGTCCTTCTGAGCCGTTATGCTAGCCATCTGTCCTCCATGCCTGCTAATCCAGCCCATGACCCTTTTTTCGACGCCTCCTTTGATGTAGGGTATGCAGGCCGCTCCTCCTCCCTACTACCCCCGGGAGTCCGCTTCCGTCAACTGCTCCATTCTCTTTCCTTCCGCTTTCCTAAAACCTTCTTGACAACTTGGGGTACAGCACCGCCTTGGCTCCGTCCCCGGATCTGCCTGCTCCGTCATCTTTGTCAATTTCCCAAGGATGGTACACCTTCACTTGTTTATCGTCGGGCATTTGCTGCTCTATGTGCACAAATGACGGACGCCACCTTTATTTACACCGACGGCTCGAAAACATCGTTGGGTGTAGGGAGTGCCGATATTGTTGGCGACGCCCCAAATCACTTTCGGCTTCCCGACCAGTGTTCGGTTTATACTGCGGAGCTTTTCGCTGTTCTCCAGGCTGTCCACTACATCCGCCGCCATCAGCGGATACAGTACGTAATCTGCTCAGATTCTCTCAGCTCTCTCCTCAGTCTCCAAGCTCTTTACCCTGTGCACCCTCTGGTCCACCGGATTCAGGACTGTCTGCGCTTACTCCACCTGGGGGGCGTCTCGGTGGCGTTCCTCTGGCTCCCGGGACACGCTGGTATCTGTGGGAATGAGGCGGCTGATATAGCAGCCAAGGCTGCAGTTTCTCTTCCTCGGCCAGCTATTCAGTCGCTTCCCTTCACCGATCTACGGAGCGGTTTATGTCGCAAAGTTGCTCATTTATGGCATGCGCATTGGTCAACACTTCCCCGCAATAAATTGCGGGAAGTGAAAGCCCTTCCTTGCGCTTGGACCTCTTCCTCCCGAACGCGTCGTCGGGAGGAGGTAATTTTAGCTAGACTCCGGATAGGGCACTGTCTTTTTAGCCATCGACATCTTTTAAGCGGCGCTCCTCCCCCACTCTGTCCCCACTGCTCTCAGCTGTGGACGGTAAGACACCTTTTAATTGAATGCCCCTATTTTAATCAGTTACGCTCCCGTCTACAGCTATCGCCTAATCTATCGTCGATTTTAGCGGATGACACGCGCTCAGCCGACCGCGTTCTCCAGTTTATTAGTGACAGTGAAGTGACGTCATTCATTTGAAGTTTTATCGGGGACCATCAACCCCTCTCTGTAGTGGACTTTTAAGCCTTGTTTCTGCTTTTAGTGTCCAATTTTTTGAGTTTCGTTCCCATTTTTGCTGTTTTCCATTTTCAGTTTTTATTCTTTCCTCAGTCGCGGACCGGGCGCTAATGACCATAGCAGTTTTGCGCCCTAAAACCAAAATCAAAAAAAAAAAAAAAAAGGAACGCGGAGGTAACAGGCAACGAACTGTCGGGCCAGTTTCCAGACGTCACTGGTGGCAGCACAAGTCAGTTGATGGACATCGTCATCCACGAGGTGGCAAATGGAACAAAGTGGAGAGTACATTAGTCCGATGGCGTGAAGGCGATGATTTGTGGCGAATTTTTCATTTGCGACTTGGTACCATGCTGTCCGGACGTGGGAGGGAAGAAAAGGCTGGTGGATATGAAGCCAAACCGTGGGCCACCGCTCGGACGGATATCTCACTTCGATATTGTTGCTGGATATGGAACGAAGCAGTGGGGTGTAAAAATCTTTAGGTTGAGGAGAACGCGTGGTCGGTAAGTGTGTGTGAGCGTAACTGAAGTCGACGATGAAATCAGAAATGTGCGCCAGATGGTGCTTGATGTGTCCGACTGGTACTGGTGGTGTTATGGTTGCGGGTACAAGAATTTCCAGCAAGCTGCGCGTAAGGGAGGTGCCCCCGTACCACTGCTTGTGCATGGTGGACATGTACAAGGACGCCGCTCGGAGTCGCACATTGACAAGGCCGAGGCCTCCCGCTCGCGTGGGAAGGGTGAGCGTGTCGTAGCGGACCTTAAAGAGCGTACCGGCCGTAAGGAAGTATCCGAGGGCAGCCTGGAGGCTGCGTCCAATTGTTGATGGCAGCGGAAGGACCTGTGCGATGTGGACCATTCTGGACGCCACGTGTTGAGGTATTGGACACGTTGTAAAGAATCGAGTCGTCGGAGAAGATTTTGTCTCACCGTCGTGCGGATAGTTTGCAGTGCACGCCGAAAATTGATGGCAGCGGAGCGGCGCACGGTGGAGGTGAAAATAATACCTAGGTATCGTTGCTTTTGTACACACGGGAGAGGTGCTAAGTCGGCGTGTGAGAGGCCGCGTCCAATGGGCATCGCCGCGGGTTTAGCCACATTCATGTTACTGCCCGCTGCAGTGCCGTACGTTGATATCAAATCAAGTACCGTGTGTGTTTCACTCCGTGAGCGGATCAAGAGGAGGAGGTCGTCCGCATACGCACGACATTGAAAACTGTGCCGTCGCAAAGTGAGACCAGAAAGGTGGCTCGTCAGACTCCCGATGAGTGGCTCCAGGCTTATGGCATAGATTAGGGTCGAAAGTGGGCAGCCTTGCCGTACGGAACGCCGGATCGCCACTGGTCCCGCCACACGGCCATTAACCTGAATCAGCGATTCGGCTGTGCCGTACAGGCGCCAGATAACGTCGATAAAGGCTGGTGGAAAACCCATACGGTTCATCACTGAAAACAGAAAAAGATGCCGCACTTTGTCGAATGCGCTGTCAAAATCAATGGCAACCACTGCGGCGCGGAGTTTGCACGCCGCTGCCAGTGCAATTAAATCGCGACATTCTCCTGTGGCCGTTTGTATATTAACTGAGCCTCCCGGAGTTGTCTGTTCCGGGGATAGAATGCTAGGCAGGACCTTGCGGCATCGCGTTGCCAGTAGGCGTGTAAAAATTTTATAGTCTGCGTTAAGCAAGGTCAGGGGACGGTAATGTGCTGTCGTCACGCCTGGTGTCGGTTTGTGGATGGGTATAATAAGTCCCGTGACGAAGGACGGCGGTACGGCGTTCCCCATCGTCAGCAGTTCGTGGAACATCATTGTCCACCGTGACGCCATTAGTGTGAGGAAAGCGCGATAAAATTCTATCGGCAATCCGTCGACACCAGGTGACTTATTCAGAGCGCCTTTTTTGATTGCATCGTGGACTTCGTCACGCGTAATTGGCTCCATCATCTCGTCCGCTTCGTCGTTGGTGAGGGTGCGAGTTACGTGTGGTAACACAGACTCCTCAGCGTGGTTGTCGGTAGTCTCCTCCTGGTACATTGTGCGGTAGTGGTCGACAAAGGCACTGACGATTTCGGCCTGGCAAGTGACGTGCTGGCCGTGACAGGTGTTTATCTCGGTGATGAGTTGTTGTCGTCGATGTTTCCTATCGGAGGCGATATGATGCATGGTGGGATGTTCTTGTTCCGCCGCATCATAGCCCCCTGCAGTCTACGGCGTGTCAACGTTACAATTTGCGCCTTAATCCTGCTGCGTTCTCTCTGGGTGTCGGGGGTGGGCGGTTGGGCGTCCAGGTCGCGGAGAACGGCGTAGAAATAGTCGGTAGTGTGCCGGCGCCACGCAGCTACTTCCTTTCCATACTGAATCAAAGTACGTCGAATGGCAGGTTTGGCACATTCCAGCCACGAGGTCAAGGTCGTGCAGTATGTAGGTAAGCGACGTTCACAGGTGGCCCATGTCTCGATAACACGTTGAAGACATTCGGGATCATGAAGATGGGTGGTGTTTAGCTTCCACGGTGCACGACTACGCCAGACCACTTGCTTGGGGAAGAGAATGTTGCAGATGTAGGCGCAGTGGTCCGAATAGGCCAGGGGCCAAAGTTCTGCACCTTGGACTGCAGGTGTGAGTTCCCGAGAGACGTAAATTCTATCAAGGCGGCTCGCGGAGTGACTCGTCTGGTAAGTATGTCCAGGTGCGTCGCCGTGCTGAACTTCCCAAGTGTCGCGGAGCAACAGATCTCGGACGACAAGACGCAGTTCTTGACAGGTGTTGTAGTGGGGCACTTGATCTTTAGGGTGCAAGACACAATTAAAATCACCCCCAAGCAAGTAATGGTCGCAGCGTCCAAGAAACAAAGGAGCGATTTCTTCTGAATACAAGAGTGCCCTGTCGCGTCTGCGGGTGGAGCCTGACGGAGCGTAAATGTTGACGATACGCGTCCCCATGACGGTGACGGCCATGCCTCTGGCAGATGGAAGGTACATGAGATCGGTCACTGGAATGCCTTCTCTGGCGTAGATGGCTACGCCGCGTCCCAGGTGGTCACCAGGAGAAGGATAAGTGTTATATCCCGCGACGTCTGGAAGTGTGGCCAAGTGTACTTCCTGTAGTAGTGCGATATCGACGTCCGACGCCCATATCATCTCTCGCAGCATTTGAAGTTTCACGGGTGAGCTAATGGTGTTACTGTTGATCGTCGCTATTCGGTAGGTTTGGAGCCGTACCCCGCCGTGGAGGGGTACTCCACCGGCGGAGAACGAAGAGGGGCGAGGCAACGGCGAGTCGTGCCATACGCCACCTGACGGCGTTATCAGCGGCGTAATGATGCTTCCGTCTGGGGTAACTCTGTCCCCAAAGTATGGTCCGGGTCCTCATCGACATCCTCACTCCACACCATTGAAGGCGCTGTCGTTTTGATGGTCGTATGTTCCACGTCGGTCGTAGGGGCGGAGGACGTCTCGGCGGCAGTCGCAGCGGTGGAGGCCATTGGTTCAGGAGCACCTGTGCGAGCCAGTAGAGTAGGCATCGACACAGCCACAGTCGGCGTCATGTTGTCGTCATTCGTATCGTCGTGTAGGTTCTCAGAGGCCTCGTCGCGTCGGACGGCCTCTGCAGCATCAGGGGGAGGTGATCCGTCTCGTTCCGAGACCGTATGGCGCCGCCTCTTGCGCCTCTTATGTGAACGTTGTTTGCGGGTTCGTCCCTCCGTGTCAGAAGACGGAAGAGAGTCGCGTCGCTCTGAGAGGAAGGCCGTCGCGGGAACGTCAATTGACGGGGCGTCCATATGGTCGGGCGGGTGGGGGTCGGAAGTCGTCGCTGTTGGTAGTGGCGCCGGAGTAGCATCAGGCTTTGAGCGCGACGTGTCGGCCCCGGCGGTATCCGTAGCAGCTGGAAGGGTCACCGGTACGTGGGCCGACGGGCGGCGGCCGGTGGGGGGGAGAAGAGAGCGCCGATGCGTAGGTGACCGGTAAAACCGTCGTCGGAGCCGGAGGTGTCACGGTAGCGGCTGGCAATTGGGTGATTCGTCGCTGAAGACACTCAGATCTGAGGCGGCCTTCTTTGCCGCACCCGGAACAGGTCTTGGGTTGGCCGTCGTATATGACAACCGCGCGGCACCCGCTAATTTGCAGGTAAGATGGCACGTGGCGATGGAGATCGATGGTGATCTGCCGTACACCGTTAAGAACGGGGTACGTTTGGAATTGCGCCCAGCGTTCGGCAGTGTGGCCATGTACAATGCCATATGGGCGGAAAGCCGCGATAACGTCTTCCGCCGGGAGCTCGAACGGGAGTTCGAAAACTCGTATGGTGCGCATTCCTAAGCCGGCATGGTCGACGGTGACCGCTCCGACATTGCCGTCGGCGTGGCAAAAGCGTAAGCAATGGTTGGTGTCACGAAGTATTCTTTCACATACCGCGTCATTGACGACTTCGACGTACACCGTACTGCTTAATATGGGCAAATGGATGCCCAAGATATCGGAAGCTGGGATCTTAGCAACGTCGCGTAGGAAGCGTTCTACTTCCAAGGCCTTTGGTCGTGCGTAGTCGCTGCAGAAGGTGAATCGTAATGTTGATTTTCTAAAACGGTTGGCCATGGTTCTAGTGCACGCAAGCGACACGTAAGTGACGGCCGCTGAAATGTAAACAACAGCGAGCGCGCGCGCTCCGCAGGCGGAAACAGCAACACGTCCGCACTGCACGGCGGCGAAAGCCGGACTAACCCTAGACCACGGGTACACATTATTGTAACATTCACCTCCATTTCTAAGTACCTTGAGTATGGCACTCAAAACCTACCCGTGAGAAGAGTGACGCAGTGAAGAACGGGAAAGAAAACTGATGCTGTGGTAAGAGGACCATCTGTCTGGTTTTAGCTAGTGTAAGTGTATCAGACAGAGACTCGATGTCCGTTTCAGAAAGGAAGCAAGACTTAAGGAAAACGAAGATACGTTCATTGGATCTGTTGATCTAGGAAAAGCTTTTGACAATCTAAAACGGTGTAAAATGGTCGAAATTTTCAGAATAAATAGGGAAAGACGGGTAATATACAATACGCCCAAAAATCAACGAGGAACATATTCCCGACTGTAGGGTCGAACAGCGATCAACACAATTTAAAGAAATATATTTTTGAAGTAATTTTTGATTTGCTTACCGGTCTAGGCACGAAGTACCATCATCAGGCTGCTATATGTTCAAAAAATGCCAGTAAATAGTTAGAACAAAATGCAAGAGAATTTTACGAAACCTGTTTCCTCTGTGAGGGCGCGGATGGTACAGACTGGAACCTTAAAACATGTAGTTGGCCCCTTACCGCCGGAAAGCAGACATCACGCTCTCTTCCCAAGTGCGTAAGTCCCATATTAAAAGTCAATGCTGAGCTCTTGAAATCATTTTAAATCAGTGATTTAAAGATTTATTTTGAGATGATACTGGCCCTTGCACAATGATGTTTTAAATGCACTTGACTACCTGTTGTAAGTTGCAGATGCACAAAGTAGCTATGGAAGGAAGTGGTCTTATCACTTACATATGTGCAGGACCACCGGGTGCTGAATATAGTAACTGCATGAAAATGCCGCAATATGATAACGTTCGCTGCACGGCATGTTTGTATGAATTAGTGTCGTGGTCCTTTGTGGCCTCTTAACATCAAAACTCATCGATGTAGCTTTTCGCAGTTGCCAGTTACCGACGCGCAGTGGTTATCACGGCCGTGGCTGGTGGATGAACCACGACCCAGCGTGGAGAAGTGTGATGCAACATTGCTGAGAGCGCCTGCATACACATGGACACAGCGTGGATGAACTGACGTTAACAGAGTGATGGATACTCACACCGTGCCGCTGCTCCCTCTGAATGCTCGGAGCTTTTCAATAAAAGTAATTTAGGGTTTTTAATATACAACACCATACTTTTGACGACATTTAAATGATTAAAAGATTCATGCTCAGATAGATTTTTATTCTGATATAAACTCTATACAAACGGTCTGAGTGTAAACATGGGTTTTAATGTTTTATTGCAGTGGGCACTATTTTATACTTTGTTTCGTTACTTAATTTGTTAATTTCATATGTTATGTTATTTAATGTATTAGTAATCTTTCACGTTGTGACTTTCTGTAAGAAGTAAAAAATTTAGTTCTGTGCATAGGGGGCTCACTTATCATTGCTGCCCCCAACCTGGGTTATTTTGAGCTTGCACTCTGTACCATACTTTACGATCATACAGAGAAAACAAATTTTGTAAATTTTCGCACATTATTTTTCTACGTTTCTAGGTACTGGACTTATTTAATCATAAGATGGGTTGAGGATGGTGCTATGTACCGAAACCGAGTAGGCAAAGTACACAAATTTCAACGAAAGACTAAAACGCATATTTTTTCTAAAGGGAGCACTAAGAACGGAATGCCAAGAACGAAGTGCTCGGATTAGAAACTGTTAAGACACGGACGCAGTCTTTCGCCACTTCTGTTCAGTCTATAAATGGAAGACGCAATAACGGAAATAAAAGAAAAAATCATATCAGCCATAAGATTTGCTGACGACATTGCTTTCATCAGTGAAAGTGATGAATAATGATATGGACTGTTCAATGCAAAGGTCAGTGTAGTGTGTGCAGACTATGGACTGAGTGTAAACCGAAGAGAGACTAAAGTAGGGATGAGTAGCAGAGATGACATTAGCGATTAATTTAACATAAAAGTTGGTGACCACGAAGTACATGAAGAGAATGAATTATGCTAATTCGGAAGCAAAATAACACAAGACGAACGAAACAAGGAGGTCGTAAGAATCAGACTCTCACAAGCAAATAGGGTATTCCTTGCTACTGGTATTGATTATTGACCTTAATCTGAGGAAGAAATTTTTGAGAATGTACGTGTGGAATCATGGAACATGGGAAACCTGATAAGAAGAGAATCTAATCGTCTGAGGTGTCGTGCAGTCGAAGTAATTATGTTACGTGGAATGATAAGGAATGAGAAGGTTTTTCGCATAATCGGCGAAGTCAGTAACATGCGGCAAACACTAACAATAAGAAGGAACAGGACAACAACGCATATGTTAAGATATCAGGGAACAACTTCCGTGGCACTAGATGTGAAGGGTAAAAACTGTAAACGAAGACAGATTGGAAAACTTTGGAGAAGAAATTGGGGACGTAAGGTGCAACTGTCACTCTGACTGGTGGCTAAAAATATCCCCAGAATGCAGCAATTTAGTAGCCTTCAGAGGCTGTCGAAACATCTGTTGTTAAATTGCTTTAGTGTTGTGTAATGTCTTAGTCGAACACCCAAAAGGATTTTGTTGAAAGTAACATCGGTTGCGGAAAATTTGTAGATCTATGAACCTCAGAGTATCCGGATGCACACATACAGTTTACCTTTTAGATGAGCTGATTACCAATTACCAATTAACTTTAATTTTAAGCAATATGCACAGGTGTACGTACCTGAAGGAAAAGGTTCCTGGAGAGAGTGAATACCTTCCCAATCTGCAGCTTAAGAGGGCGTGACACCTGTAGCATGAAGATGCGCAGGGTGCTGCAGAAACGCTTGTCCGCCTCTGACCAGCCACAACTGAAGGCAGACTCCAGAAGCCGCTCGCTCTGAAACACAAAGGCCGCCACCGCGTTCTCTGTACAGTAAGGCGAAACTTGTGTCACAATTAAAAATGGCGTTTTTTCCATATCAGAACTAATAAATGAATTATAAGTATTGCACTGACGGAAAAAAATCGCGACACCGAAAAATCATTAACATAGAGTAATGACATTTCAGGAATACATCTATCTTCCGGATTTCCGGAATATTTCCGGATTTCCGGAAGGCTTTTGACACTGTACCACACAAGCGGCTCACAGTGAAATTGCGTCCTTGTGGAATATCGTCTCAGTTATGTGACTGGATTTGCGATTTCCTGTCAGAGAGGTCACAGTTCGTAATAATTGACGGGACGTCATCGAGTAAAACAGAAGTGACTTCAGACGTTCCTAAGGTAGTGTTATAGGCCCTTTGCTGTTCCTTATCTATATAAACTATTTGGGAGACAATCTATGCAACCGTGTTCGGTTGTTTGCAGATGACGCTGTCGTTTATCGACTAACAAAGTCATCAGAAGATCAAGACAAACTGCAAAACGATTTAGAAAAAATAATAGGGAATTGAGAAGGTGGTTCGATAATCCCACTGCCAGGCACTTAAATGTGATTTGCAGAGTCTCCATGTAGATGTATATGTAGATATAGGTAACATAATTAAGTTATTAACAATGCAGCATCACAGGTTAAGGTAAGTGCGAGATAAGCCATTGCACATGAGACATGATGGTACATTAATAAACAGTGTAACCTCCAGAATATTGAATGAAAACCTGCAAACGTGCATACATTGTGTTGTACGGACGCAGCTTATCAGTTCGTCAAATGGAGTTCCATGCCTGTTTCACTTAGTCGGTCAATACAAGGACAGTTAATGCTGTTTGTGGATGATGCTGGAACTGTCTTCCGACGATGTCCCGTACGTGCTCGATTAGAGACAGATCCGAGGCAACATGTCGGCACTCAGTAGAGCATGTTGGGCTACAGCAGCGGTATGAGGTTGAGCGTTTATTTTGTTGGAAAACACCCTCTGGAATGCTGATAATGACCGTCAGCACAAGAGGACGAATCATGAAACTGACATACAAATTTGCAGTCAGCGTGCGCAGGATAACCACGAGAGTGTTCCTGCTGTCATACGAAATCGCACCCCAGACCGTAACTCCAGGTGTAAGTCCAGAACGTCTAGCATACAGAAAGGTTGGTCGCAGGCCCTCCACTGTGTGTTGTAATTCGATCTTTGTTTGACACAGGATTTGCGCTTACTCAAATTCATGAGCGCTTATGCCTAGACTGTGTGGATACAGCCACGAGTGAGGGGAAGGTTGGACAACCGTGTTGGCACATTACAAGTGTTCGTGCAAATGTGCAAGATGATGAACGAAGCGGGAGGCCCAATATCCAGACTAATGCAATCGCGCAAATGGTAATTATAAAACTGCGATGTAATGGATTTACACTACTGGTCATTAAAATTGCTACACAGAGAAGAAATGCAGATGATAAACGGGTATTCATTGGACATATATATTATACTAGAAATGACATGTGATTACATTTTCACGCAATTTGGGTGCATAGATCCTGAGAAATCAGTACCCAGAACAACCAGCTTTGGGCGTAATAAAGGCCTTGGTACGCCTGGGCATTGAATCAAACAGAGCTTGGATGGCGTGTACAGGTACAGCTGCCCATGCAGCTTCAACACGATACCGCAGTTCATCAAGAGTTGTGTCTGGCGCATTGTGACGAGCCAGTTGCTCGGCCACCATTGACCAGACGTTTTCAGTTGGTGAGAGATCTGGAGAATGTGCTGGCCAGGGCAGCAGTCGAACATTTTCTGTCTCCAGTAAGGCCCGTACAGGAATTGCAACAAGCGGTCGTGCATTATCCTGCTGAAATGTAGGGTTTCGCAGGGATCGAATGACGGGTAGAGCGACGGGTCGTATCACACCTGATATGTAACGTCCACTGTTCAAAGTCCCGTCAATGCGAACAATAGGTGACCGAGACGTGTAACCGATGGCACCCCATACCATCACGCCGGGTGATACGCCAGTATGGCGATGACGAGTACACGCTTCCAATGTGCGATCACCGCGATGTCGCCAAACACCGATGCGACGTCATGATGCTGTAAACAAAACCTGGATTCATCCGAAAAAATGACGTTCTGCCATTCGTGCACCCAGGTTCGTCGTTGAGTACACCATCGCAGGCGCTGCTGTCTGTGATGCAGCGTCAAGGGTAACCGCAGCCATGGTCTCCGAGCTGATAGTCCATACTGCTGCAAACGTCCTCGAACTGTTCTTGCAGATGGTTGTTGTCTTGCAAACGTCCCCATTTGTTGACCCAGGGATCGAGACGTGGCTGCACGATCCGTTACTGCCATGCAGATAAGATGCCTGTCATCTCGACTGCTAGTGATACGAGGCGGCTGGGATCCAGCACGGCGTTCCGTATTACCCTCCTGAACCCACCGCTTCCATATTCTGCTAACAGTCATTGGATCTCGACCAACGCGAGCAGCAATGTCGCGATACGATAAACCGCAATCGCGATAGGCTGCAATCCGACCTTTATCAAAGTCGGAAACGTGATGGTACGCATTTCTTCTCCTTACACGAGGCATCACAACGTTTCACCAGGCAACGCCGGTCAACTGCTGTTTGTGTATGAGAAATCGGTTGGAAACTTTCCTCATGTTAGTACGTTGTAGGTGTCGCCATCCGCGCCAACCTTGTGTGAATGCTCTGAAAAGCTGATTATTTGCATATCAGAGCATCTTCTTCCTGTCGGTTAAATTTCGCGTCTGTAGCACGTCATCTTCGTGGTGTAGCAACTTTAATGGCCAGTAGTGTACTTTTGGGTTCTTCTCGATGAATTCCGTCGTTTGGGACTCATCGCTATTTACCAAAGTGTCACAGGAAAATTCAGATATCCCAAGCGTGTAATGTGGGCGCCGAAAATGTCCATCTATAGACACACAGAATATTGAGCGGTTCTCGCGGGGTAGCCGCGCGGTCTCGGGTGTCTTGTACGGACTGCGCGGCTTCCTCCGTCGGAGGTTCGAGTCATCCCTCGGGCATGGGTCTGTATGTTGTCCTTAGCGTAAGTTAGGTTAAGTAGTGTGTAAGCTTAGGGACCGATGACCTAAGCAGTTTGGTCCCGTAAGAGCTTACCACAAATTAAAAAAAAAAAAAGTTAAGCTGATGAGCACTTTTGGACGACTATCTACGAGATGGATATGCCTGTTTTACCGCGCTATTACAGGCGAGTAGACGTTGATGACCAGTACCAACGCGAAACAGCAATGGCGTCGTGCAACGTTGCCAATACCGGATAAATTACAGACCGACAAGTTAAGAAATCACGGCTATTGTTTCTGGGACGTAAAACGCCTTCTTTCGATTGATTTCAGAGCACGTTGCTCAAGTATTACAGCTGCAGTGTATTGCGAAATAGATGTGTGAGAGCTAACATCTGAGCCTGGTACGAGGAACTGTTGTCCGGGATAGTCCTCTTCATTGTTAACGCGTGCCCAATCACTGCTGCCCACACCGAGGAAGAAATCCCCAACTTTTCCAAGACTGCGAATACTACGCTTTATTTAGACTTCAAGGTTGATGGACTTCCCTAGAGGTCAGTGGATGTCATGTGACTCAGATTTTCACTATAAGCTTGTCGACCACACTCAGAATGGCGTCGACATGGCAAGCAGTGGCTGTTACCTCTTACTGCAGTTCGTGGACAACATCTTGCAGACCAGGAGGGCCACAATTCGTTTCCCAAGCGGAGAACTTATATGAAGAGGGCTTGAAGACACTAGACCGAAGTTACGAATAGCTTTCGCGAACATTTTGCACCATTTTACTTTGTCGAACACGTTTTGTAGAACACCAAATGCAATGTACGTGCCTCGATTTTCCGTAAGTCTTGTTTCCATTATGAAACGCAAAGTCAGCTGTCTTCCTCTAGTGCCTTTTCGTTTCCTAAAGCCAAACTGAATCTTCTTTCACGTTCTTCTGTATATTATTTTTGTCGAGAGCACTGATGTACGAACTGATAAGCTGACTGTATAATAGTTTTCACACGTATCTAATATGACAACTTTCTGAAACATGTGGAAGATTTTTTTAATTTTTTTTATTTTTGTAGAATACTGATGCCATGTGTCTAGTAACGTAGATACTATAGGCCAACTTGATCTTGAATAATCGTTTGGTTTCCAACTTCTCCCAATGACGTGAGATGCCTATGTCTTCCGTCTCGTTTGATCTCAAATCTTCGAAAGCTCTCCTGATTTCTGACTCTAACATTAAATCCCTTTTATCTTTCATATCGTCTTCCATTTCATTTACAGTCACGTCGTTAAGCTACGTTCACACTGCGGAGATTCGTGCCCGGCACATCTAGCTGATGAGGTGTGGCACAAGTCGCAAATCCCTGCGACTTTTACCTGCAACGTCGACGCTAGAATTCCGATAAATGCTCTCTTCCGGCACATGTGCCTGTCTCCGTTCGCCGAGCGATGACACGGCACAAATCGCAGATATATTTTCTACTGCGCTTGCGCAGTTCACAGGCAGACGCGAGGTGTTGCATCTTGGGTACACGTGATCAGCTCTGTACGTTACGTAGCAATTAGTGTTATAACCTGTAATCTCGTCCTATTTTGCATTCGTTTGCGATGATGGAGTGGATGAAGGACTACACAATGAAACTAATTGAAGAATTTCTTGAAAGACGCTCTTTGTGGGATCCATCATCCTCTGATTATAAAAATCGCAATGCCAAATGGGACGAAATTAATCAGTTAGCGTGTTTATTCGGCGTTTCTGAGAACTTAAGATCTCAATTCCTAAAAAAAAAAAAAAAGTATTTTCGATGAACACACACTGAAGTAGCTTCGACACTAAGCAAACAAATGTTGCCACCACACTTGTCCTTCAGCGGTGACAAAATATGCTGCGCCGGCCGTGGTGGCCGAACGGTTCTAGGCGCTACAGTCTGGAACCGCAGGACCGCTACGTTCGTGGGTTCGAATCCTGCCTCCGGCATGGATGTGTGTGATGTCCTTAGGTTAGTTAGGTTTAAGTAGTTCTAGGGGACTGATGACCTCAGACGTTAAGTCCCATAGTGCTCAGAGCCATTTGAACCATTTTGAAAATATGCTGCAAACTCATTTCTCACTTGCTTTGCCTCTTCGGCAACATTTCTGCCCATTCTTGATAGCGATGTAAGTGGTGGATGGTCTCTCCATCTCCCAGGTTCTACAGTCCCTTCATCTGTGTTTTTAGAACTGCCTGGTGGTGAATAAATTAGGCGAGCTTCCGATTTCTTCTTAGGGAGTTGTGAAGATAAATGCAGCACGAAACCACAACAGTTGCTTTATGGGGATCAAGATGAAAAACAGACGACAGTATCCCAAAGGCATTTTCGATTACTCTTCGGGCTCTACAGAGTCTGTAATTATATACTCTTTCTTTGCTGCCTTTGTTATGATTACCTGGAAATGGTTCCATTATGTGTTCTTGTAGTGCAAAGGCATCGTCAGGAACAATGACGTAGGGGGTGGACACTTCTCTTCCAGACAGAGGTTCTGGTTCTGGTATGTGCAACTCGCCTGCTTGAAGGGCTTTGTTAAAAGTTGTTCGGTTATATACACCTCCGTCCGAAATAGGTCCTTGCACTCCCACATCTGCATAAGGAAATTGGTAATCGACACCAACTAATGCCATTAACAATAGGCTGAAAGTGTCTTTATAGTTGTAATTAGTGCTAACAGCATGGTTCAAATGGCTCTGAGCACTATGCGACTTAACTTCTGAGGTCATCAGTCGCCTAGAACTTAGAACTAATTAAACCTAACTAACCTAAGGACACCACACACATCCATGCCCGAGGCAGGATTCGAACCTGCGACCGTAGCGATCGCTTGGCTCCAGACTGTAGCGCCCAGAACCGCACGGCCACTCCGGCCGGCGCTAACAGCATGAGCAGGGTTAACAATTCGAACATTTTTTCCATCTAAATCCCCCATGCAGTGAGGGAAATTCCAGCGATACTCAAATTCTCGTGCATTTTGCTTCTATTGTGCTTCAGTTTGCGGTGCGTGAAAAATGTAAACAAAGATTCTGAACCTTTTTTCCGTTTTTTAGGGTACATCAGAAGATGTAAGAAAAGACGATGACTCACAACTGGAAGAAATAAAAAGTATGAATACTGCGAGTATTTGTAGTACTTCTAGGACACAGTTGGAGTCACCCCAAATTCCACCGCAGAAGAAAGAGAAAATGATTCAAAATAATTCGTCTGCCGATGCTGCACTTGAAGTTTTAAAGAGGAAAAGTGAGCATCTCCTCACAAAAAGAAGATAAATTGGCGTCATTTTCAAAATATATTAAATGTGAACTACGAGAATATCGTAACAAAAAACGTCTTACCATTCTGCAAAAGAAAATACAGGACTTAACATTCGAGGCAAAACTCGAAGAACTAGGAGAATTTGAACAGTCAAATTACGGAAATGTTAAGAGAGAACAGTTAAATGTCTACATCTGTGTGTTAACTTCAGTGGTATTTTGTTCTAAGTAATCAATAAAAATAAGTTCTTACCTCAATTGCTCTTTGAAGTGCCTTTATAATAGCCTGACACACTTTTGGTATTATTTCACTGATTCTGGATTTGGAAATCCTGTGCATGTACATTAACGAGCTGTACGAATCTCCAGTAGCTGAAAAGCGTAGTGTAACGGCAAGTTGTTCAGCAGGGGTTACAGCCTCTCAAAATTTGTATCCTGCAGTGTGTAGTACTGTGCTGTCATATTTAGTAATATTTCAGAGTCCGTCGTAAACATACTAAGAAAATTTTTGAAGCCCTGTCTGTCTTGAAGTTTAAGGTCACGCATCCCAGAAGTGTAAGCTCCATGACTACCCCCTTTATTGAGAAAATTACGCACCCACAGCTTGCGTTCCTTTCTCCGCTTATTCTCCGTATTCACTATTACAATCACAGCTCTAGCGCAAAGAAATAGAAGTTCTGCGTCGGATGCCATGTTCCGTGAAACTGACTGGCTGCACGTCACCAGTGAAAACGCTCACGTTTGCTACTTGTTCCAAGTCGCGAGATAGACGTGCCGAGAAACATTTCTCCGCGACTTGTGCCGGGCACGAATCTCCGCGACAAATCCCACAGCGTGAACATACCTGTAGACAGTTTCTCCCCCTTGTAGAGCTCTTGAATCTACTCTTTCAGTCCATCCGCTCTTTTCTCTGTATTGAACAAAGTAATTCCTCTTGCACTCATAATGTTGGCGCCTTTGCTCTTAATTTCACCTACTGCTATTTTAACTTTTCTGTATGATAAATCTGTCCTTTCGACTAGAATTTCTTCTTGCTTTTCTTTACATTTTTCCCTGCAACTTTCTGATTTAGCGCTACTGCACTTCCCATGTAATTCCTTCCCACGAAATGTTGCATTGCTCTACTGCGGTCTTTTCCCGATCATTTTTATGCGTTCTTCTTTCGACGACCAATTAAAGTATCGCTTCTGTTACCCAAGATTTCTTTCCAGTTACCTTCTCGAACCTATGTCCACCCATGTTCCAAAATTGCTCTTTCGACTGATGTTCGTTGCTCTTTAACTGAACAGCCTACTGTTGTGCTCGGTATCGCACTAACTCTAGCCTAAGAGAATTTGAAACGCTCTTCATCAATCCTCAACATCTCAGAATCACAATTCATTCTACATTGGTTCTTCCGACCGATTCTCTTAAATTACAGCCAACTCTTCATTATTACTGCATTGTGATTTAACTCTATATTCGTTTCTGAGTACATCTGACAATCTAATTCCTCACTTCGGAATCTCTGTCTGCTCATGATGTAATCCAGCGGGACCATTCCCACGTCTCCAGACCTTTCCCGATATACATCTTTTTCCTGTAATTACTGAACAGCGTATTTAGTTTTCACACAGTTATCGACGGATAATGCACAGCTCAAAACTTTGGCGGCCGATGGATAAATGCGTGACGCTGCTGTGCGATTTCACCGTGTAGCAGCGTCGCACATTCATCCATCGCCGCCAAAAATTAGAGTCGTACATTTTCCGTCGATAACTGTGTGAACACTAAATGGCTCTGAGCACTATGCGACTCAACTTCTGATGTCATCAGTCGCCTAGAACTTAGAACTAATTAAACCTAACTAACCTAAGGACATCACACACATCCATGCCCGAGGCAGGATTCGAACCTGCGACCGTAGCGGTCACGCGGTTCCAGACTGAAGCGCCTTTAACCGCACGGCCACACCGACCGGCTTGTGAACACTAAATACGCTGTTCAATAATTACAGGAAAAAGATGTATATCTGGATACGTCCGGAAATACTAGGGCATAAAGTCTTTGCAAATTTTATTCTGTGTACTCAGTTGCACAGTAACTATGCCTCACAGACAGCACCTAAACAGTATTCTCCCTGTGGCCGAGCGGTTCTGGGCGCTTCAGTCCGGAATCACGCGGCTGCTACGGTCGCAGGTTCGAATCCTGCCTCGGGCATGGATGTGTGTGATGTCCTTAGGTTAGTTAGGTTTAAGTCGTTCTAAGTCTAGGAAACTGATGACCTCAGATGTTAAGTCCCATAGTGCTTAGAGCCATTTGAAACATTTTGAACAATATGTACAAATGTCAGCATTTGAGAGTGAACGTGAGGTTGGGCTCAAAGAAGCCAGTCGGAGTAATCGGCGAATGCCTGTAATTTGAATAGGACCGATGCCACTATTCGACGATGTTGGCAGGAACGCGTGAATCGCGGCTGAACAAACGTCGAGAAGGAAACGGTCGACCTAGAGAGACGGCAGAACACTAGGGCCGAGCAATCATCACGGAGACACAAGAGGACTGTTTTGATCATTATTATGGAGCTTCACTGACCACAGAGACCATTAATGAGCGCCTGAGAGAAACGGGGCTGAACTCACGGCGCCCCTTTAGCGGACTACAATTGACCTCTGTACTAAAACTAGCACGTTTGCAGTAGTGTGCGCACATTCAGCCTGGAATCTTATTGACTGGAGTCTTCAGGGATGTGTTCGCGCTTCGAACTGAAACCCGATAACCAGCGAAGACGTGGCTGGAGACGCTCCAGACAGCGGTGGGCTAGCAACCTCAACCTGAGGTGCCACTTCATTTCATAGCAGGAACCCTTTGGTTGTCATCCACGGTACCGTTACAGTACAGTGGTACGTCGATGATATTCTACTCCCTATTTTTTGCCCTTCATACCAAGTCATCCTGGACTTAAGTTTCAGCAAGATAATGCCCGGCCGCACACGGCAAGAGTTTCTACTGCTTATCTTCGTGCTTGATAAGCCTTATCTTGGCCAGGAAGATCGCCCAATCTCTCCCCCGTTGAGAACGTTTAGAGTATTATGAACAAGGCCCTCCAACTAGCTCGGTATTTTGACGACCTAACGCGCTGGTTGGACAGAAAGTGGCACGATATCCCTCAGGAGGACATGCAACAACTCTATCAATCAGTTCCAATAGCTGCTTGCATAAGGGCCAGAGAAAGACCAATGTTCTACTGACTAGCTCAATTTTCAAAGCACTTTTTGATGAATATATCATCCAATACTTTTAAAATTATAACCATTTTTCTGTAAATGTACATTTATATCCTGTCCTCTCTGCCTGCTGCTACCGAGCCTATATACCCTCGTAACTTTCTCTTCTATTCCCTCTCCTATACGATGTTCAAATCCCTCTAATTACAGTAGAGTCCCATAAATCCGAACTAATTGGGACCGAACCTTGTTGGGATTGCCGATTTGTTCGTAATAGACTGAATTACGGTGACGAGTTTTCTAGAATGAAGTATTCCAAGAAGTAGGTACACCTTGGTAACAGATGGGAACAAGTGTGGGAACAATGGCTCACTCTCACTTCCTGCCCTTGTTGTTGCTATGCATTGTTGAGACCTTTGTAGTGTCAGCGGTCAGTGCACTGCCAGTTGGCTCGCAAAGCGCTTGGTTATGTTAGTTATCGATCGCTGGCACACGTTAACAGTTGTATTCGTTCAGCTGTAGTGGTGTACGTAGTTTCATCATGAGTAAATGTAAACCTACAACTTTAACTCTCAAAGAAAAACTGAATGCTTTGAACTGGATAGACAATGGTGAGAATGTATCTAAACTGGGAGCGGAACTGGGTGCTGGTAAAGCAACCATTTGTGATTGGAAGAAGAACCGAGTGAAGCTTGAACAGTCCTGTGCAACGTTTTCGAAAAAAAAACACTCGAAATTCGGCAGACTTTGAAACAGTCCCAGTACGATAAACAGGATGAAGCTCTTTTCCTTTGGTTTACGCAGGAAAGAGAAAGGGGAACGCCTTTGAGTGGAGCACTGGTTCAGGAGAAGGCTGTTTACCTTAACAAGTTAATGAATGGTGATGAGTCTTTTAGTGCGAGTACTGGTTGCTTGAACAGATTCAAAAAACGTCGTGGAATCCTTCAGTTAACACTTACTGTAGAGTATGTAGCGAAGGAATACTTGGGTGAGTTTGAAAAAATGATAAGAGAGAGGAAGTATTCTCCCCATCAAACTTACAACGCTGACAAGACTGGCTTTAATTTTAGGGCATTGCCAACAAAAAGCCTGGCATGAAAAGCAGAAGACCATGCTCCTGGTTTTAAAATGTGCAAAGATCGTGAGACTTTATTACCGCCCAGCAACGGTGCTGGTAATCACAATCTGCCTTTAATGTTGATCGGCGAATCTGCTAGGTCCAGAGCTTTTAAAAACTGCAACATGAAGTCCCTGTCCGTATATTATCACAACCAGAAAGAAGCATGGAAGGATGATAAGCTATTCAAAGAATGGTTTGACGACCAGTTTTTTTCCCTCTGTTCGACGGTTTTCTAAGGAAAATCATTTGTCTCCCCGTGCAATCCTTTTAATTGATAACGGGCCATTTCACCCAGGCACCCGCATCTCGTGGTCGTGCGGTAGCGTTCTCGCTTCCCACGCCCGGGTTCCCGGGTTCGATTCCCGGCGGGGTCAGGGATTTTCTCTGCCTCGTGATGGCTGGGTGTTGTGTGCTGTCCTTAGGTTAGTTAGGTTTAAGTAGTTCTAAGTTCTAGGGGACTTATGACCACAGCAGTTGACTCCCATAGTGCTCAGAGCCATTTGAACCATTTCACCCAGGCACTGAGGAATTAACTGATGGAAAAATTGTGGCGAAGTTTTGCCGCTGAATTTTACACCACGTCTACAGCCGATGGACCAGGGCGCACTGCAAACATTAAAACTAATTTACAGAAAACAATTTTTTAGAATGCTGATCCAAGATGATAGCATTCCTTTATTGGACGAAATAAAGACTACCAATGTGAAGGATGTTGTTTATTGGACCGCTAAGGCTTGGCAGAATATTTCAGAAAATACTCTGAGAAAATCTTGGAGAAAACTGTGGACATCTCTTGAATTTCAGGACAATCTAGTTGAAAATGGAGAGAAAAATCTACTACAAATGATACAGATAATCCCTGGATGTGAAGAAGCTAGTGAAGGAGACGTAGATGAGTGGATGGCATGTGTGGAGAACCTTACTGACGCTGATTTAGTTGCTGCTGTGACTCAAGACCAGGGAGAAGTGGACTGCTGTGACGGAAGTGACAATGAGCCTGAAAGCCACAAAGGAGAGCTGGTGCCACACAGTTACGCAGCAGACGCCTTGACCTCGCGCTACGTTATCTGGAGCAACAGACCACTGCTACACCTGCTGATTTCATGTTTATGAGACGATGATGCAGCTATGCGTCATATAACAGACTGTCTTCAAAACGCCAAAAAATGAATGAGTTTTTGTCATCTAAAAAGTAGGGATAAAATGTCTGCTGTATTTTAGTAAGTTTGACAGCTTTTCTTTCATTATTGTTGGGGCTTTCGTGGCCACTTGTTGACAAACTGCCTATTGGCTTCTGTCTCGGGTTCTTCATTAGATGAACGTCGGCCGAAGAACCCGAGACAGAAGCCAATAGGCAGTTTTCTTTCATTGTTACACATTGTTTAAACCTAATGTTTTCTTGCCAATTTTTCTAATACATGTTTACTGTACTGTGTAAATTAAAACAGTGTAAATGTACAGCAGTTTACCGCACAGTTTTCCATACTTAGACTAACCTTTTTCATGTTCGGATTAACCGAACGTTCGGATTACTAGGGTTCGGATTAGCGGGACTCTGCTGTATCCCTTTGTATTTTTATTACCCTTTCATTATTCTCATATACTTTCTCTATTTCTTCATCTTCTGCTTGTATTCACAGTGTATTAACTGTAGTTGGTTGATACTGATGAGATAATTCCTATCACTGAACTGTACGCAGTAATTCACTCTCTGCCCTAATTTTCTGCTCAAAGCTAATCCTGTTCTCATTATCCCAACTTAAATAAGAAGGCATATATCTGATGAGACCAAATTCTCGTCTGGTCAGATACATACCTTCTTATTTCAGTTGTCTGGTGGCTACTGACGGCAAATTCTGGTAGGCTGCTGGGCAGTTCGAAGTGAAACTGAAGAGTGGCTGCACGGTAAACTACCTTAAGGGGCTCCGGAAAGGTTCAAAACCATGCAAAGTTCAATTTTTACTTTTTTGCGTTTTCTGAATCTGCAGACTATTACCTTTTAATAGATATATAATTTATTCAATTCCGAAGACTACAACTAGTTTTAAATTTTTTTGAAATGTGTTCTACATGGGCGTGACCCACTGTGGCGCTGTTAAACTGCTGTCAAATGGTGTTATTATTAACGTCCGTGTTCATCAGGTACATTTTAGTGATGTGAGATAAAGTATGTGTTGTGGCTAACCTGTGATGGTTCAATATATATCGCTGGTGTGATTGTCGATTGTTTCATGTTTATTTACTCTGTCGTTATCTCTAAAATATTCGTAATTAATTCTGTTTCTTGAGTCTCTGTTTTGTTGAAGTATAATAATGAGTAAAAGTAAAGTTATTAGAAATCCTCTGAAGGCTTTTAAGAAAAGGAGAAATGTTGGAAAGCCAAAGGTATGTGTTATTACTGTAAACAATAAAGACGATGAAAATCCCCAACGTAGCTTGTGTCCCAAAGAAGAAGACAGTTGGTGTAAATATAACAAAGGATTGCTAACTGGTGAAGTGTACACTCATAAGCATAGTCTGCCTCATGCAATAATGGAGGTGATAAAACCTATTTTCAGAGACTTAGCAGCACCTGAACTGTTGAAAAAGTGTATTCACGGAAAAACTCAAAACCCCAATGAAAGTGTAAATAGTGTTATATGGTCGAGAATCCCCAAGACTGTATTTGTTGGAATAGAAACACTTCACTTTGGTGTTTATGATGCTGTTGCGACTTTCAATGATGGCAATATTGAAAGGTGCAAGGTATTTAGAAATATGGGAATGAAGATAGGTTCTAACATGGTACGAGCGATGCTTGCTTTAGACAAGGAACGCCTTCGGGCTGCAGACAGGGCTGTAAAGAATCTAGAAATACAAGCAAGAGTAAACAGGAGGAGGAACAAGAGGAAGCTGGAGGAGGAGTTTGCAGAGGATGAAGATAATCCATCCTATGGACCTGGAATGCACTAAAAAGTTAATGCAATCTTTGTCGCTCGATTCCCAAAACTTTTATTTTCTCATACTAATTACATGTTTTCTAAGGATCTTCCAAACATATTTGTTTCAAATAACTGAACTAAAATTTTGTAAAATCCCTGTGTTAAGTTGTAGCCCATATTCCAATAAATAATCTGTAAAAAGTTCAACTTCCTACCTCAAATACTTTGTGAGGAAAGATGTAATTTATAAGCGTTATTTTAACATTGCAAGTATAGGGCGTTCCGGAGCCCCTTAACAAACAGTTACAAGGAGTCACGACACGCAACCAGTGTTTTTCCGCGACCATACTAATAATCACAGTCTGCCACCGTGTTTGTTTCTTGCAGACAATTCCGTAAACTGCACTTAAAATATTAGGATTGGAATAGATTCCTTGAAATAAATATTTAGTAGCTCTGGAATGGAATTATGTGGTAAAGTAATTTAAGAATTCGATGTTTCTGGCCTTCGCTATCTGAAAGCTATCCAGTAGTAAAATGCTTCATCGAAATGAAAAACCATCTTTTCATTTTACCGTTGCTCTTTGGAATATTTGGATGAAATACAATGGAGCGAATTACATCGCAGGTAGGCCGGAGTTTGTGTTTGACAAAGAACGTACACGTACATTTACATTTAACGAGACGTGACGTGCAAATTCCTCGCCACTGTTTCACGACCCACTTGTTCGTTGCTAACAATCATATAGAGAATATGTTTCCTCGGGGGAAAGCTTTTAAGCATGTGAAACCTTTAGATACACCGATGAAAATTGGTGGCATATGCTGCTTACAATGCGATATACACTCAGTTTTCCTTCTCTGAATGCACTTTCGTGACACTCTGCACAAGCTATCAGCACGTCACCCAGCTGTAGACTTAAAATCAATTTGTTAATAAAAATTTTCCGAAAAACATAGTCCAAATGACCTTCAGTAAACTTATTATATATTTATATAGATATTCACTCGACGGTATTTTCTCGAACCCCCAAGATTCAAATGATCGAATAACTCTTTTGTGGACAGAGGATCATGTCGTTGAGAGACGGATAAACCTCAGTCTGGTACTCATCGATCCCACTGAAACTCCAGGAATTTACAAATTAATTTATTTCCTAATTTTAAGTCGGAAAGAAAACATAATTCTTCCGTGTGCTTCGCCACAGATCTTCTGCGTGTTGTATATGCTCCATTGTTGTAGTTGAATTAACACATCAGTTTATAATATGATGACTGATAACCTTTCTGATTTGTCACGCATCCGATTTTGATGTCATATTCTGCCGAACGTTGGTGCAATTGTATCCGAAAACATTCACTTAACAGTGGCACGACAGCCTGTGTACAAACGGCGATTTTCCGAAATTTTAGCCAAGTAGCTTCAGTGAAAGGAACGGAAAAACTGGTTTGAGTAGCTTGTTTGTGAGTACAAACGAAAGCTAATATAGTTACAAAAGTAATCCTATAGACACTCAATCCATCTAGCGAAACTGACACATAATCTCCCAATCACCGGCATTAGTCGGCTCCACCACATACCTGGTCTATGATTTCCTGGCCGTACCAGCAGAAATGGGCAGTCTGGTTGATGTATGCTGGGAAGGTCAGCACTTTCTTCAGAACAGTTGATCTCTTCGCGCCCGGACGGAAAGCCTGGCAAATACAAATAGAAATCTGCATTATATCTGAGCGTCTGAAGTGTTTATTACAACGAGACGTAGCTGTAACATAGGCAGCGAGTGATTCGTGTAAAATTTCTTTAGCTGAAATGTCCCCAAAAAAAGTGTTACGTGGCTACACACATGGGCTTACAGGATTCACCTTTACAGTACTTCCGACCGGGAGGGGAGTTATTTAGTAGGACAGTCTACATGCTTTAAATATAACAATGGCTATTTCTGAAATAAACTTGTGGCACAGGTAATATAAAACGCAATGACGTTTGTGGTATGGATCTAGCGCAGCCCGAAGAATGATTTGGTGCAGTTCTTCACTCTGGTCTCTGCTGTGCAAGCCTCTTCAGCTCTGTATAGGTACTACAACGTATATCCGTCTGAACCTATTTACTGTATTCAAGCCTTTGGTCTCACTCTGCAATTTCAACCCTCCGCGTTCCCATCCAGCGGGTATTGTAAAAGACTGGCATTTGAGCACCATTGGTTCTACCCTTCTTGCGATTCCTTGTTCCTCGAAGTCACATGATCTGCTTTCACTTATCATTCACCCTTGTTCCTTTACACTAGCATTGCGGTAAACACGTGCAGCAAAGTGTGAGAGTGAAGTGACTCAACTGGAAACGCGTTCCAAATTTGATGTACACTGAACAGCAAGATTCTTGTGGGCAAAACGCTATGTTGCACAGGGATTCACTATGTAAATCTGGCGGTATGTGGACCAAATGTAATGTGTCCAGGAATACTGAAATTGTGCCATCAATTTGATCGCCGCGCGGGATTAACCGAGCGGTCTCGGGCGCTGCAGTCATGGACTGTGCGGCTGGTCCCGGCGGAGGTTCGAGTCCTCCCTCGGGCATGGGTGTGTGTGTGTTTGTTCTTAGGATAATTTAGGTTAAGTAGTGTGTAAGCTTAGGGACTGATGAACTTAGCAGTTAAGTCCCATAAGATTTCATAAACATTTCAGCAATTTGATTGGGAAGGAAGGGTATCGACTTGGATCACAGACGGTAATTCGTAGGAAAAGGGTACCACCAACCTTAAGTCTTCGTAACACTTTTATTATTTAAGCAAACAGTTTCGTCGCTTCATTAGCCACATTTTCAGGCCACTATGCAAAAAATATTGGAGCCGTCCGAACTTAGGTGCACTTATTGTAGGTACGGTACCTACTGAACTGGATACCGCGGACTTCTATTTATTCGACCTGTACACTGCACACGCCCGAGGACAGTTTCATTTTTCACGTGGGGTCCTGAAGATGACAATAATGAAGCGTCGAAATTGATTGATTAATAATAAATAAAAATAAAAAATAAATAAATCACAGCTGCTGGTATACTTTTTCTACGAATGATTGATCAGCCGCAGTCCCGCATCCACGTGTACTTATGATTTTCCAACGATGAGGAGATTCGCGCAGAGGATCTTGAATGGCTACGTGACCAAGGAGCAGATTTCTTTTGTCGAGGAACTAAACGATTGGTAGAATCATGTGACGGATGTTTGCAGACGTGGTGACTATGAAAAACATTGTCATTTATCTACGTTCATTTGAACGCTAACGCAGAATTCAATAGACGTTTCTTGGCATGTCTCTGTAATGTCTAACTTAATTTATAAAAAAATTTAAAAAAAAATCAAGCAAATCTTGCTTAGCTACCAGTGGAACATTAAACATAATAATTCTCTTCCTTGTAATTTTGTTAGTTACGGAAATAGGAAGAGCAGTACGTCTTGTTTAGTTTGCATACTACTTTTTTTCTTTTTTTCGGTTCGGAACTTCCTCTTCTGAAGGCCATTCAAAAATGTATCACAACAAACCATTCACGATAACATGAAGTTATTAGAAACGTAACAAAAGTCCGACTTTGACTCTATTCTCGTAGCACACAGGACAGGCACGTGGGGAAATATAACTCTTTCAGTGTGAACGTAGGCCTCCGCGGCCGTTGTCACAGTCAACAAAATACTTCTGTGTTTGAGGCCGCACGGTCAACTATAAAATTCCGACGTTGCGGCAGCTGTTGCAAGGCGCCTTCCTCCGGGTGTATTGCTAACTGCTGGATGCTGCTGCTGTTACATGACAGGGGACTCGTGGGCCCCTGTTGTTCGATGGAGTCCAAGCGGGGGGAGCTATGCCTCCACGGTGGCGATTGTCCGTGAGTTGACCTGACTTCATGATGATGTCCTTGCAGTCGGTTGGGACGGTGTCTTCTGGACGCATGTGCGACTTATTGGTCGCGAAGCAGGTGGGGCCATCGGGTTGTGTTAAGTCGTTGCACCCGGTGACCCAGTGCTCGGAGGAGCGGATTTGTGTACTGAGCGCACTTCTCGTAGAAGAGCTGTGCAGCCTGGCGGAACCTATCACGAAAAGTAGGTATGTTGGAGACCCGGTTGAGGTCGGCGGACGGGAAGTCCTGAACTGCTGGATGAGCACTAGTTTGTTACTTATATACTATGAAGGAGTACTGTCATTGGATATGAGGGTGAGGAGGAAAGGGTATTAGTTCATTTTATTGGTCTTTGCATTGCGTGTTGTCATTGGCGGAAATCGGTTTTTTCCACTGGAGTTTCCTTTATTGCTTGCCATTGGTGGAAATCGGCGAAAAGGAAACTGAGCGGCGTCTGCAGCGTAGCGCTGTTTACTAACTGCGCACTATCGACTCTGTGTACCCTCCGCTGTTGTTGCCTACCGCGCGCCTGTTGCTTTGCGAGAGCTGTCCTTCCGCAAAGCTGTCACTGCTGGCAGCCAAGACGCTGGGAGTCGGTACCCGTCTTCTCTATTCATATTGTCAGGTCGCTTGGCTATTTCTGTAGCCTCTCTAATCTTCCTCCTCAAACTAAACGGCTGTTTCGCCAGTACGCGGGCCTCTCGAAATTCGATCTTCATCCTACACTGATACTAATGTTCTGCCACTACTGATTTGTTGTATTGTTTGAGGCGGATTTACGAGGGCAGTTCAATAAGTAATGCAACACATTTTTTTTTTCTGAAACAGGGGCCGGCCGCGGTGGTCTAGCGGTTCTAGGCGCGCAGTCCGGAACCGCGCGACTGCTACGGTCACAGGTTCGAATCCTGCCTCGGGCATGGATGTGTGTGATGTCCTTAGGTTAGTTAGGTTTAAGTAGTTCTAAGTTCTAGGGGACTGATGACCACAGATGTTACGTCCCATAGTGCTCAGAACCTGAAACAGGGGTTGTTTTATTCAGCATTGAAATACACCAGGTTATTCCCCAATCTTTTAGCTACACAACACTATTTTTCAACGTAATTTCCATTCAATGCTACGGCCTTACGCCACCTTGAAATGAGGGCCTGTATGCCTGCACGGTACCATTCCACTGGTCGATGTCGGAGCCAACGTCGTACTGTATCAATAACTTCATCATCATCCGCGTAGTGCCTCCCACGGATTGCGTCCTTCATTGGGCCAAACATTTGGAAATCCGACGGTGCGAGATCGGGGCTGTAGGGTGCATGAGGAAGAACAGTCCACTGAAGTTTTGTGAGCTCCTCTCGGGTGCGAAGACTTGTGTGAGGTCTTGCGTTGTCATGAAGAAGGAGAAGTTCGTTCAGATTTTTGTGCCTACGAACACGCTGAAGTCGTTTCTTCAATTTCTGAAGAGTAGCACAATACACTTCAGAGTTGATCGTTTGACCATGGGGAAGGACATCGAACAGAATAACCCCTTCAGCGTCCCAGAAGACTGTAACCATGACTTTACCGACTGAGGGTATGGCTTTAAACTTTTTCTTGGTAGGGGAGTGGGTGTGGCGCCACTCCATTGATTGCCGTTTTGTTTCAGGTTCGAAGTGATGAACCCATGTTTCATCGCCTGTAACAATCTTTGACAAGAAATTGTCACCCTCAGCCACATGACGAGCAAGCAATTCCGCACAGATGGTTCTCCTTTGCTCTTTATGGTGTTCGGTTAGACAACGAGGGACCCAGCGGGAACAAACCTTTGAATATCCCAACTGGTGAACAATTGTGACAACACTACCAACAGAGATGTCAAGTTGAGCACTGAGTTGTTTGATGGCGATCCGTCGATCATCTCGAACGAGTGTGTTCGCACGCTCCGCCATTGCAGGAGTCACAGATGTGCACGGCCGGCCCGCACGCCGGAGATCAGACAGTCTTACTTGACCTTGCGGCGATGATGACACACGCTTTGCCCAACGACTCACCGTGCTTTTGTCCACTGCCAGATCACCGTAGACATTCTGCAAGCGCCTATGAATATCTGAGATGCCCTTGTTTTCCGCCAAAAGAAACTCGATCACTGCCCGTTGTTTGCAACGCACATCCGTTACAGACGCCATTTTAACAGCTCCGTACAGCGGTGCCACATGTCGGAAGTCAATGAAACTATACGAGACGAAGCGGGAATGTTTGAAAATATTCCACAAGAAATTTCCGGTTTTTTCAACCAAAATCGGCCGAGAAAAAAAAAATGTGTTGCATTACTTATGGAACTGCCCTCGTATCTCAAAATTTGTCAATTGTATATTTCGTCGAGCCCAGAACGTCTTTTATATTGTTGTTGCTACGAAAAATCGGCTTAATACCTGCCCGACGGAGAATTCTGCCCAGACGTTCAGTAACCCTTTGTACGTATGATAGCAGGGCGGTGTTCTGTGCTTCGTCCTGCAGTACCCTATTGCCCTCCTCCTTCGGCGCCATGGGTTTGTGTATCATCCTCATGTCGTAGACATTAGCTCCAAAAATGGACCTTAGGTTCTGTAGTTCAGTATTCAGATTGTGTTCATCGCCAATCCTGTAGGCTCTCTTAGTTAAAGTTTGCAGGGCCGATTTCTTTTGCGTAGGATGGTGGTGGGAGAATGCATGCAGGTACCTGTCAGTGTTGGTGGGCTTCCTATAAACTGTGTCCAAGCTCCCCTTCAGGCTTACGGTAAACTTCCACGTCGAGAAAAGGAAATACCCCGTTCTTTTCTATTTCCATGTTAAAGTGAATTTTGCTGTGCTGCTGGTTGAAATGTTGGTGGAAGTTCTGAAGCTCTTTTTCTCCGTGTGGCCAGATAACAAAGGTGTCATCAACGTATCGTAGCCAGCATTCTGGGCGTAATGGTGCGGATTGGAGTGCTATTTCTTCGAAAGCTTGCATAAAAATGTGTGCTGCGGCAGGCAAAAGAGGGAACCCATAGCTACACCGTCCGCCTGCTCATAAAAATCCCCTTTCCACCTGAAATAGGTGGTCGTCAAAGAATGGGGCACTAGTCCGTAGATATCAGGTGCGATGCTTCCCTCTGAGGTGTTAATGGTGTCCGCCACGGCCACATACGTGAACAAAGACTTCACGTAAAATCTGATCAAGCGTTACAAAAGTAAGCATACATAATACATACATACATAATCCCCCAGTTATCGATATTAGTTGACTCTAAACCTGGTTAATGATTCCTGGCCGTACGAGCAGACAGAGATGCCCCATATTAGCAGACTACTGACTAAAAATAGGCTATGTGAAGAAGTGGTGGTAAGTTCCTATGGGATCAAGTTCTTGTGGTCATCGGTCCATAGGCTTACACACTACGTAATCTAACTTAAACTAACTTACGTTAAGGACAACTCACAAACTCATGCCCGAGGGAGGACTCGAACCTCCCGAGGGGGCAGCCGCGCGAACCGTGGGAAGGCGCCAAGACCGCGCGGCTACCCCGCGCGGCAGTCAACAAGTCTTCACCTTTCTGTTACAGTAATAGTGATTATTATTACTATAGGGAATATAGCAGTACACAGTTATTTAATTACACCCTAAATGAATGCTTGCAAGAAACGTCACATGCCATAAAAAATAAGCATTTATCTGTTTGACCTTACTGATTATTTGAACATATTGTGACTAAGCAGTTTCTATTTTACTGGTAAACTGTGCCAGAAATTTTGCAATGTGTTCTGTTGCCATTAAACGATGAAAAGATGTTATGTGCATTATTTGTTAGACCACACATATAATGTGCCACATCTTTGTCAATGTAACAATTAGTGTCGCCTGGAATCGGACATACGTCAAACAAAGATACATTATAATTATTGGCAGGTTAACGATGAAGAAATTCAGTGAATACGAAACTGAATCCTGGGACCTTTCCCTGCTTTATAGCTCTGGCATGAAATTGAGAATTATTCCTTATTTATTGACAATTACGATTACTGAAAGGTCAATAAGAAACGACACATTGGTCGCACGGAGTATAGCATTGAAGATAGTTAACTGATGAGAATGTGCACTGTTTTCTTTATCCTCCTACTGCCTTGAGATGTACTGTGTTGTCCGTTTAGCTACCTTCCGAGGGTACTCCAAGCAATTGCTGCAGTACTTACGTCCACAAATCCAAGGCCTTGTAAGCAGATGTTTACTGAATTTACGCCCAGCATGAGGACGCTCGATTCACTCATCAGGGATTCCAAGTCGTTGATGATTCTGTAACAACAATGATGGCCCGTTTCTCATCAGTCTCATGTCGAATGAAGAGCAAGGAGAACAGACTTAGTGCGAACTAACAGCAGCACACTCGCTGTAATTGTCTTCACTTTAGCGGTAACTAAGATTCATGAAAAAAATTACAGTGAGATTGGACCAGGGATAAAGTGCGAAAAGACGGTAACTCGTGGATGAGTATACGTGCATACTTTTGGAGTAGTTTCATTCACATATTTTGTCTTTGTGTGAATCTTTCTTTTATATTTTTTTACTTTTTTTTATTTCTACCGTGTATATTTGGCCCGTCGTCAATCAACATGTGCAGAGATTCTTAAATGAAGTACGAAGTAATTATATAAAATTAATCTAGTTGGAGTATGTTTAAGTAGTATAAAAGACAAAAATAAAATTGGGGGAAAAATTATGGGAATCCTTGATATAGCCATGGCGTTTACGGTCGACGTTGCTTTAGAAAGGCATCCAACACGAAATTCAGCGATAGTTAAACGAAGATTTCTTATTAATCGTTATATTATTATTTCCTTAGTTTTAGGTATAATTCGGGCAACGGCCTTGCCGCAGTGGCTACACCGGTTCCCGTGAGATCACCGAAGTTAAGCGCTGTCTGGTGTGGTCGGCGTTTGGATGGGTGACCATCCAGGCCTCCATGCGCTGTTGCCAGTTTTCGAGGTGCACTCAGCCTCGTGATGCCAACTGAGGAGCTACTCGACCGGACAGTAGCGGCTTCGGTCAAGAATACCATCATAACGACCCAGAGAGTGGTGTGCTGACCCCACACCCCTCCTACCCGCATCCTCACTGAGGATGACACGGCGGTCGGATGGTTCCGGTGAGCCACTCGTGGACTGAAGATGGAGTGCTTACGTATAATTCAGTTATGCCAACGGCCTTGGCGCTGTGGTAACACCGGTTCCCGTCAAATCACCTAAGTTAAGCGCTGTCGGGTTGGGCTAGCTCTTGGATGGGTAACCATCCGGTCTGCGAGTGCTGCTGGCAAGCGCGGTACACTCAGCCCTTGTGAGGCCAACTGAGGAGCTACTTGACTCAGCGGTGTGCTGACCACATGCCCCTCACATCCAGTGACGCCTGTGGGTGAGGATGACACGGCGGGCGGTCGGCACCTTTGGGCGTTCATGGTCTGTTCCGGCGCAGTTTAGTTTCAGAATTCAGTTCTAGAATTTCGTAAACACTACCTACATTTTATTTTGAGCCCTGCGCAAAATTTTGTAGTGAATTATTTTATAAGTTGATTAACTTGTCATGATCGAGGTTCAGAGTCATGTAGAATTTTGCAGAGGACATCATATTCGCCGTTGACTGCAGAACTTATATTTTTCTTTCACATTTGCAATTTCGCCCTTTGGGACACTTTTGTAATGCAAAACATTTTGTTTCATTACATGTCAGACTTTGAAATCTTCCGACATGTCTACATGTCACCGTCAAAAATAAGGCATTTCAGTGTGGGAATATAGTAACATCAGACGAGACCGAAGCTCTGTACATCGTGAAATGGTGTAAATGACGTAATGGAAATGAGCGTTTGGCGTCATTGGCCGGGAGGCCCCTTACGGGGCAAGTCTGGCCGCCTTGGTGAAGGTCTTATTACATACGACGCCACACTGGGCGACCTGCGCGCCGGTTGGGGATGAAATGATGATGAAGACGTCACCCAGACTCTGAGCGGCGAAAATCGCCGACCCAGCCGGGAATCGAACCCGGGTCCCTTAGGACGGCAGTCCGTCAAGCTGACCATTCAGCTATTTTTTCTTTTTTCTTTTTTTCCACTTTTTTCATTGTTTTTCCTTTTTCCGCTTTTTTTACCGAAGATAATATTGAAAAAAGTAAAATAAAAGAAAATATAATTTAATAACAAAAAGTAAATAAAGCACCTTCATTTGCGACGCGATAAAAATATGGCGCCTGTGCGGTGTATTTAGACCGCTTTTTTTAAACAAAAATGAAAAAAAAAGGAAAAAGGATTTTGGAAGGTATGTTTTTCTGCTTTTTTATTTTATTTATTTATTTTTAAATTATTTTATTTTATTTTATTTTTATGCAAATGGATAAAAGGAAATCCGTTCCTCTTCGGCTACATAAACAGAATAATAGGAAGTCGTCCCGTTACGACAAAGGATGCTCCATACTATAGCCCGCTGCGAATTTTTCTATGACTGTCGTCTCGTTGCTGTGTTGTTTCCGTTGTTTGTAAAGTCTCAAAGAAAAAGGGAACTGGAAAGAGGTGCTGCGGTTTGTGGTGTCACCGCCAGACACCACACTTGCTAGGTGGTAACTTAAATCGGCCGCGGTCCTGTAGTACATGTCGGACCCGCGTGTCGCCACTGTGTAATCGCAAACCTAGCGCCACCACATGGCAGGTCACAAGACACGGACATGACCTCGCCCCAGTTGTACGGACTACATAGCTTGCGACCAGACGTACGAAGCTTTCCTCTCATTTGCCGAGAGACAGATTGAATAGCCTTCAGCTTAGTCCATAGCTACTACCTAGCAAGGCGCCATTTGTATCAGTGCTTATAGCTTACTACTATTCAAGAGATGTATTCCAACAAGAGAATAAAAGTTAAGTAACATCTACGTACTTTTCTTCTTATTCATTAATAAGTCTCATGTTCCAGAACTTCAAGCCCGTCTGCGTTAGTTTAGCGTGCACCTAGCTACCTCATTGTGTCTATGCTGTAGGAGCTAGACACAACACGGTTATCTTCTCATGTCATCGATAATCCAGCTGCGAGGCGGATTGTGGAATGCGCTCCAAAGAAAATTAGAAATGACGTGAAATGTTACCAATGGTACCATCCTACCCACAAATCGTTACAAATCAATGTTCTAACTCACTGTTTACCAATTTCTGCTTTCAGCGGCGAATACGATTCTTTTCAAAATTTTTCGTAGTTAACTGAAGTAAAAATTGCATGCAACCCTATAAACACCAAAAGCTATATTTATTTGACAGGCGCGAAAACGACGGAAAAGTTGAAATAGACGATATTTCAGCCCTTGTGTTGTTCTGAATCACGATGCGAAGTTCTTTCAGAATAACACAGGCACTGCAACATCGAATTTATCCGCCGACACCGGGTAAGCGACTTTGAAGATGGATGAGCACAGCTTGTAGACGCATCGTTCACGAAATATGAAAGTTTGGGTCTGGTCGTAAATGGTACATGGCTAGCCATATGGTAAGGTGACGCTCGCTATAAGCGGGAAATCTGGGTTCGAGTACCGATCCGGTACTAATTTTCATTGTCTTCATACCATTTTACAGGTGATGGTTGTCCATAATCACAATTGCGATTACATAAAACGTATTAGAAATAGATGGTCTCGAAGTTGAAAAACAGTTCAAATCGCTAGACGGAGGAAAGGCCACTAGATCTGATGGCACCCCTGTATGATTTTGTATTGAATGTGATGTCTCTTCTAGCGTCAGGTTACCGTAGATTTCTGGAGCAACGGAGCGTTTCACGCGACTGGAAAAAGGAGATCCTTACAGTACACCGACGTATATTTGTTTTGGATTAATGGAAAACGCACTGTTATTTCCGGAGAAAGCAAAGATGTGTATCTCAAGCAGAAAAAATGACTTCTACAGTAGAAAAAATAGTTGGTAAACTTGAGTACAATAGACTAAGTGATTGTTCCTTCAATTATCAAACGAATTGATTGTTTGATTACTGAACACGGCAGTAGTTTCACTAGGTCAGATTGGCAAACAGGTGTTAAGGACGTTCATATAACCTCTTTATTTCACGACTGTTCAGTTCAGACAACCACGCAACTAACAAGCGTAATGGAAATGCGTATGACTCAGAAACTACTTGCGTTACTATATGTCATTAAAGCGAAAATAGCAAGAAATATCTGCTGTAGTTACTTGCTGACGTATTAATAGAAAAGGAAATTGTAGACAGGTGTCCATAATCAAATTTTGTCTAACGAATCTACAGACCATCAAAACACGGTAAACAGGTATCATTCAATTGACGTAATGCGGCTGAGATTCGTTTTCCATGAATACCTGAAGAGTTTGTTTTATGGAAATGAAATGGAGTCATGTGAAAGCCGTTACTGATTTGTCGTCTAATGCTCACATCCTGCCAGGCATCTTAGAGCTAGTATATTAGTCTGTGGTAGTGCAGTCGTTAGACATACAATTGACCCCTTTAAGAAATTATGTTGCTGCACTTTCAGCATCAACTTCAATAATAGAGCCCACTTTTTTAAAAAAAATGTTGCATGTTAGCTATTATAGCAGATCATTTATATATCTTTAACTTTATGATCGTATTAATATGTCCTGTCGCTTAAATTAAAGAGACTGTAAGTAGGCTGTTTAGGTTTTCTTATTGGTAACGCCACGTAGCGCTCTGTATGAAAAATCACTGGCTGTGCTGTGTGCAGTCTGTGGCTAGTTTGCATTGTTGTCTGCCATTGTAGTGTTGGACTGTTGGCTGTTAACAGCGCGTACAGTGTTGCCAATTTAGCGACTTTCTCGCTAGAAATGGCGACTTTTGCCTTCGTCTTAGCGACAAAAAAAACTTTTTAGCGACAAAAATTATTTAGCGACTTATCTGGCGACTTTTGGAGTACTGACGACTTTTGAAGTACAAATCAAAACTATTTTGGGCCAGTATTTTCATTAACAACTCTAAGATTTTAACTATAAAATGGATACTACACTGGCTTTGTTCTAGATTACTAAGTTAAATTAAGTTCTTAGCAGATCATGTAGCATTGTTCAGCATTTAGTAAACCTGAATGTGGGAATTCCTTACAGAGTAAGAAAACCTTGGCTATAGAACAATTCATTATTCATTACTGTTGTGTCGATTCCCTAAGGTCTCGACACAATGAGTGGCTAGGTGCACGCGAAACTAACGCAGACGGGCGTAAATTCTGAAACAGGAGACTGGATGAAAACTATAAAGAAAAGAAGAGAGATTTTAATATACTTAACTTTAATGTAGTCTTGTTCTTGTTGAAATACATCTCTTGCATAGTAGTAAGCGATTAGCAATGATACACATGGCGCCTTGCTAGGTAGTAGCGATGGACTAGCTGAAGGCTATTTAATCTGTCTCTCGGCAAATGAGAGGAAGACGTGATACGTCTTGTCGCAAGCTATGTCGTCCGTACAACTGGGGCGAGGTCAAGTCCGTGTCTTGTGACCTGCCCTGTGGTGGCGCTACGTTTGCGAATACACAGTGGCGACACGCGGGTCCGACATGTACTACAGGACCGCGGCCGATTTAAGTTACCACCTAGCAAGTGTGGTGTCTAGCGGTGACACCACATTCCTCCCCCGCAAATCGGCGAACGGTCGTGAGATAAGGCTTCCGCCCGCCGTGGGGAGGACCCCATGTTGACGTATGCGATGAGGTGGGGAGCCTAACAACAGGCGAGGCTGTGCCACCCGCACCCGGCCATTCGGTCCGAGGGGAGCTAGGAAACGCCTGCAAACCTAGTCCAGGGTGCACGTCAACATGAGGTGTATGCGCACGTAATGAGACAGAAGGGTCGACCTCCATGTGGTCGGAGCACCCGACGGGCGAAGACGACATCTGGTCCGGAGCGGGCAAGAGGTCCATGGCGGAGGACGGCTGGTCACGGGAAGCAAGCGGCGGCGCGTGACCCAGGGAGGCGCGAGGCGGCTGCAGCGAAGCGTCCGCTGCTGGCGGCGCCGGCGGCGGCTGCGGCGGCGCGACGCCATGAGGCAAAATGGAAGGCATCGTCGGTAACACCTGGGGATGAGGCGAGCCAGTAGATGGGTCCCCAGGGCGCTGACCTGACGGCTCCGTCGCTGAAAGCAGACGGGGAGCGGCAGAACCCAGGCGACGACAGAGGCGCAGCTGATTGAGATGCCGACGCACCTCACCAGAGGCCCCCAAAACCAAATACATCGCGCGGCCGAGGCAGCGAAAAATGCGCCCTGCGAGCCAACGCTGTGAACCGCGATAGTTGCGATAATAGACAACGTCGCCAGGAGCAAAAGCAGGAGTCTGCCGCTGCACAGGAACCTGATGTGGCGGATGCAACAAAGACATCAGAGTTCGATGAGGACGACCATGGAGCAATTCAGCCGGCGAGCGACCATCGCGAGGCTGAGAGCGATATGAGGACAAAAAGAGCAACAAAGCGTCCTCCCGAGAATGCGACTCTTTCAACTTCAACATCTGCGACTTGAAAGTCCGGACCAATCGTTCCGCGGCACCGTTTGACTGAGGCGAAAACGGCGCGGATGTCAGATGTTGAATACCATTGGCCTTGCAGAACGACTGAAATTCTGCGGACATGAATTGTGGGCCATTGTCGGAAACAAGAGTCTGCGGAAGACCTTCAATGCAAAAGATAGCAGACAAGGCTTGGATTGTGGCAGAAGACGTCGTGGAAGACATCCGGACAACAAAAGGAAAATTACTGAAAGCATCGACCACAACCAACCATCGAGCATTCCAGAATGGACCAGCAAAATCGATGTGCAAGCGTTGCCAAGGGGAAGTGGCTTTCGGCCATGCAAAGAATTTCCGCGGCGGTGCGGATTGTTGTTCGGCACACGCCACGCAAGAGGAGCACATCTGCGTAATCGCAGCATCGATTCCGAACCAAGTACAGTGCTGACGAGCAAGTTGTTTCGTTCGCACTATACCCCAATGTCCTTGGTGAAGAAGCTTTAAGACAGAGGACTGTAACGAACGTGGGACCACGACTCGGGATTGATCATTATCGGAACGCAACAACAAAACACCACGTCGTACAAAAAGTCTCTCCTTGTGAGCAAAAAAACGGCGAACCAAAGGATCCTCGATCCGTGACTTTGACAAGGGCCATTGCGTAGCAACAAAACGCAAAACGGAAGCAAGGACAGGGTCAGCAGCTGTGGCAGTAGCTACACGACGAAAATCAATCGGAAACGATGCGACCACGTCATCGGCTTCCGAATCAATGAACATGCAAGCAAGTTCGGAAGAATCGAATGCTTTATCCTCAGCAACAGGCAAACGGGACAACGCATCAGCGTTTCCGTGCTTAGCAGTGGACCGATACAAGATATCGTAGCGGTACTGCGAGAGAAAAAGAGACCAGCGAATGAATTTCTGCGCTGTACGTGGAGGTACAGGCTTGTTCGGATGAAAAAGTGATGTCAAAGGTTTGTGGTCCGTGATGATTGTAAAGTGACGACCATACAAGAAGTCATGGAACTTGGTAACACCAAACACGAGAGCTAAAGCTTCTTTCTCTATTTGTGAATAATTTCTTTGCGCAGATGAGAGCAATTTTGACGCAAAGGCAATAGGGCGATCATGCGAACCATCTTTGTGCGCAAGCACAGCACCGATCCCGAAATCCGATGCATCAACCATCAACAAAAGGGGTTTTCTGGGATCGAATGGCGTAAGGCAAGTATTTGAAAGTAACGCCGATTTCAACTGGCGAAAGGCGCGTTCGCATTCCGTCGTCCAGACGAACGGAACACCTTTACGGCGTAAGCGATGAAGCGGAGCTGAAATGGAAGAAGCATTGCGCACAAACTTTGAATAATAATTTACCTTACCCAGCACACTCTGTAGCTGTTTTAAGTTCTGCGGTGACGGCAAGTCCTGAATGGCACGAAGGTGCTCTGGACTCGGATGTATACCTTGGGCATTTATGACATGCCCCAGGTACGGTAAGTCACGAGCAAAAAACACACATTTGTCCTTCCTCAAGCGAAGACCATTCTGACGCAAGACCTGAAATAAGGTCCGGAGATTCTGCAAATGTTCGGCTTCTGTCATTCCTGAGAGCACAATATCGTCCAGATAGTTCGCAGCCGTAGGGACCGACGCACAAATAGTTTGTAAATATTGCTGAAATAAAGCAGGGGCGGATGCACACCCGAATGGCAGTCTTTTGAAGCGATACAAGCCAAGATGCGTGTTTACCACCAAGACGCGCTGGGATTCTTCGTCCACAGGTATTTGCAAGTACGCATCTGCTAGGTCCAATTTTGAAAAATATTTTCCCGGGCACAGTTTGTCAAAAAGATCTTCCGGGCGGGGCAAAGGAAAAGTAGCAGTCACAAGTTGTGGATTCACCGTTGCCTTGAAGTCCACGCAAAGTCTCAATTTTCCGGAAGGTTTTGGCAAAATTACTAAGGGTGAGGCCCAGAGAGAAGCCTGCACACGTTCAATGACACCTTGAAATTCTAATTCGGCTAATGTTCTTGCGACCTCATCACGCAATGCGTGGGGAACATTGCGCGCTCTGAAAAATTTCGGTTGCGCGTTGTCTTTCAGTTCCAAATGCGCTTCATAGTTCTGAGCGCAACCAAGGCCCGGTGCAAAAATGTCTGCAAATTCTTCACAAAGACTAGAAACACTGGCGGAAGGCACAGTCTGATTCACTGATAGGACCTGATTTACAATAGACATATTAAACAATTGAAACAAATCTAAGCCAAACAAGTTCACTGCACTAGAGGAACGAAGAACATAAAAGGACACAAGTTTTGTCTGTCCCATGTATGTTGCAATAAGGCTGCACTGTCCTAACACAGGTATATGCTGTCCTGAGTAACTAGTTAACGTAACATTTGCGGCACGCAATGGCGGGGCGCCCAGTTGTTTGTACGTGTCGTGATTGAGCAAGGAAACTGCAGCTCCGGTATCGAGCTGGAATGGTATCACTTTTCCTGCAAAGTCTAAGTCCACAAAAAGTTTATTGTCTTGTTGACGACAAGAGCGACTGTCTCGTGCAATTTGAACTGACACAGGTCCAGAAGCACTTGCAACATTACGGGATTTCCGGCGACGTCGACGCACACTTTGGGTGGGACGAACACAGTCACTGTTAGCTAAAGTGTCACTGGACGGGTGGGAATGAACCACATGAATGTCCATGGGCGACGGTCCACGAGCCTGATTGTCCTGGGTTCGATTCCGGCGCGAAGCAAAGGGCCTGGAATTTGTGTGATTGTCTGATCTTAACTTTTTCTGGCAAACACTTTGTACATGTCCTTTCTTTTGGCAGTAAAAGCAAATAGCTTGGCGTGACGGGCAATTTTCACGCGAATGTCTAGTTGCACACCGCGGGCAAGATTTCACTGCATTTGCTTGCTTACGCGGCGCACGTGGTTGCAAGCTAGGCTGCCGCTGCGAAGTCGGGCGCGAGGGCCGCTTAGCGTCCCGTGCAGCGGGCCCGGCGGGCCGATTAATGTGACACACTGCTGGCGAAGTTTCAAATGATTCCTGAGCAAAGTCAAGTGTGTCTTGCCTGTCCAATATGTCTATCACTTGTTGCAGGGAGGGATTAACTAGCTTCAAAATCTGTTCCCTTATGCGAACATCAGAAACGTTCTGTGCAATTGCATCACGCACCATAGTATCTGAATATGGGAGGCCACATTCACAGGCAAACGCACAGTCTCTAGTAAGTCCTTGCAAAGTTGCAACCCACTCCCTATTAGTCTGACCGGCCGTACGTTTTGTACGAAAAAACGTATACCGTTTTGCAACTACATTTACTGTTTCTTTGAAATAGGCATCTAAAGCCGACAAAATTTCTTCGTAGGACAGAGTTGCTACGTCTCGTCGGGGAAACAATTTCACTATCACCCGGTAGGTAGACACACCGACACAAGAAAGCAAAAACGGCTGCCGCTCTTTACCTTGAATTCCATAAGCAGTGAGGTGGAAGTTGAACTGATCGGCCCACTCAGTCCAGCTTTCGGTTGTGGCCTCGAAGGGCCTAAATGGCGGTGCGACAGCGTTGTGTGGCTGCGGTAGCGAAGAAGCGGCTGCCGCCGCATCGGTTTGCAGCGCACGTTGACCCTGGACGAGCTGTCCAAGGGCTTCCAATAACGCCTGCGTCTGCTGATTCTGCAAGCGAAAAAATTCGGACAGTACATCTGGAGAATGCGGCGAAGCCATGACACAAGCAAATTAGAGCAAGTATAACACAAAGACTGCAACGTGGGCGCGGCACCACTCCTCGGCGCCAAAATATTGTTGTGTCGATTCCCTAAGGTCTCGACACAATGAGTGGCTAGGTGCACGCGAAACTAACGCAGACGGGCGTAAATTCTGAAACAGGAGACTGGATGAAAACTATAAAGAAAAGAAGAGAGATTTTAATATACTTAACTTTAATGTAGTCTTGTTCTTGTTGAAATACATCTCTTGCATAGTAGTAAGCGATTAGCAATGATACACATGGCGCCTTGCTAGGTAGTAGCGATGGACTAGCTGAAGGCTATTTAATCTGTCTCTCGGCAAATGAGAGGAAGACGTGATACGTCTTGTCGCAAGCTATGTCGTCCGTACAACTGGGGCGAGGTCAAGTCCGTGTCTTGTGACCTGCCCTGTGGTGGCGCTACGTTTGCGAATACACAGTGGCGACACGCGGGTCCGACATGTACTACAGGACCGCGGCCGATTTAAGTTACCACCTAGCAAGTGTGGTGTCTAGCGGTGACACCACAATTACCCACTAGCCTGTTGTCGTCGATAGCGTATCGATCTATAATTCTTCAACTTTTGAACTCCCTTTATTTTTCGAATTGACAAAAAACATACGTAATATTAAGTATAATAAAATACATTTCTGTCTAGCAACCTCTAATTTTTCGAAATGTTAACTCGCAGTCAAATTATTACCACATGCACAGTGGCAACGCAAGAACAATTCGGTGGGGGTATCTCAGACATTATTACGTTTTAAATAATGAACAATAGGACTGATATCGAGTTACCGAGTGAGTAGATTGTTTCATGACCTCTAGTTTGCCTGAGTTTTAATGTCTTTTCAGTGATTATAAATTGGTGAAACTTATGTTGTGGTGGCTTACATAATGGATTTACCGCAGAAGAAGAAGCAGTACGCTCAAAAATATCGGGATGCGTGGGAAGCAGAACCTGAATTCAATGGGTGACTGAAACCAATCGTTGGAGACTTATCCAAGGCAAGACGTCAAGTATGTGCAACAGAGTTTTATGCTAAATTGTGTGATATTAGGAAGAATTCGAAAACTATTAAGCATAAACAAAAAATTGATTTAAAAGAAAACGCAAACCACCTTACCTGAAAAAAATGTCAATGCTGAATGTTGAAGAAACACTAAAAGTGAATAAAAATAATGCTGTAGCGGATGTAGCCAAAGAATTGGGTTTTAGTGGCGATTTCATAGACGGTATGCTGCAAGAATGGCATAATATCAACTTCATTAGGTGGAATAACACCACTAACACTGTTCCATTTTGGAGTGACGTTTTGCAGTATAAAAATGCCGCAGGGGAAAATCCTTTTTCTTTGATTTCACAGCTAGCAATGACTGTTCTATGCCTACCGCATTCAAATACAGAAGTGGAAAGAATATTCAGTTCTATGAACATTATAAAAACTAAACAACGTAACAGATTATCGTTAAAGACAATTAATGCTTTGATCATATTGAGAGACCAGCTGAAGAAACAAAATAAAGATTGTGCATCTTTTGACATACCGTCAGACGTATTGGAGCTTTTTGGAACGAACAAAAGTTACTCTTTTGCGACAAAACCAGTCGAACTGCAACATCATCTTTTGAGTGACGTTCAGCCCTCTACATCAACTACAGTTCTGTCAGAGCATGAACAGAAGAGTTATTCGATCTTCTGAGTGACGACGATGAATAGCTCACATACCGGTATGTATATATTTTGTAACCTAATTTGACTTCTTGCTTTCTTTTGTTGCAAATATAGTTGTATATTTCTAGTATATTTGACTACTGTGATTGAAACGACAATTTATGTGTTGCGTCAATTATGATAACATGTTTAATTAAACGTTAGCGTATTTTATATGTATGTTGTTGCAAGCGATGCGTCATTTAATTAAGACAATATAGCAATTACGTATGAGACAATTTTTATTAATATTTTAGTAACCCCCCACTGGCTTATTGCACCATTCACAGCACGAAATTTTCAGTATACTACTAGTAAAATCAGTTTTAGCGACTTTCTAGCGACTTTTGATATTGAATCTAGCGACTCGGGTTTTTTCGAGTTGGCAACACTGAGCGCGTAGCGTTGGGCAGTTGGAGGTGAGCCGCCAGCAGTGGTGGATGTGGGAAAAGAAATGGCGGAGTTTTGAAATTTGTAAGACTGGATGTCATGAACTGCTATATATATTATGACTTTTGATGATATTAAGGTAAATACATTGTTCTCTATTAAAATCTTTCATTTGCTAACTATCTCTATCAGTAGTTAGTGCTTTCCGTAGTTTGAATCTTTTATTTAGCTGGCAGTAGTGGCGCTCGCTGTATTGCAGTAGTTCGAGTAACCAAGATTTTTGTGAGGTAAGCGATTTGTGAAAGGTACAGGTTAATGTTAGTCAGGGCCATTTTTTTGTAGGGATTTTTGAAAGTCAGATTGCGTTGCGCTAAAAATATTGTGTGTCAGTTTAAGCACAGTCTTGTATAATTGTTCTAAGGGGACGTTTCAAGACTTTTTAAATTTGTCAGGTCTTTGCTGTAACTTTTGTGTCGAGAGATGTTAGGATGACGTGATACTAAGCACTTGTGTTCAATTGCAAAATTTTCGATTCTCTGTTGCATCGTCGGTTGTGGATATCAGTCCCTGTCCTCAACCACTTCTTCAAGCCACGCTCTACGACAGTTTGAAAATTTCGATGACGTTTCACGTTTTTAAATATGCATCACCGGACATTGGAAATGACTACTTCTATTACTTCTTTACGACAAATACATTTTTCTTGCATCAGTGGTGTGATTACCGAATTAACTCACCAGCCGAGTTTTCGGTGCTAGAAGAGTATTACAGGGCAGATTATGCTGGTTTAAAATCAATTATCGCTCTACCGTGGAGAGTCACCGCATGAGCATGTGCGATAGAAAGCTGATTTATGTCAAGCGAGAACAATGCAAATATTATTCATAGAACCGCTTTGTTAGTCTGGAAGTCGTAATGACGTGAATTACAGGCTAATACTTGAATGACGAAGCGTGTCGAAAACGATGACGTTGATACTGCTTCGATAGCGCGTGGAATGAAGCAGCTACTGTTAGGGGGTACCCGGAAAAAGTAAATAAAAGCGCCGTTCAAAAGGTTATAGAAGATTATTTTTGTATAATTGTATATCTACATGTTTGAGTGTGACCATAAAGTTTTGCATTTTCCAATACATACATGCTATGTTATCAGTTATTTTCGCATAAATTTCCCAAATTAATAACAGATTGTTGACACTTGTCAAACAAATCTAAACTACTCCTCACTTACGGAGAAAAATAAAAGTGAATCTTTGTCCAAGAAATATCAAATGCGTAAAACAATTTGTACATTGCACCATAAATCTTATTATTATTTAATGTAAGTTTTTATGATCTCAAATAAAAAATACATGAGTAGAATGTTCAGATGAAACTCTAACGCAGCTGTGTGTCTAAGAAGGCAAAAAATACACAGCACTCGTTTTAATCAGTACACCTGCAAACAAAAATATTAAAGAACAATATTAATGAAAGGAAGTAAAAGCAGAAGAAAATATAGATCTACATATGTACTCCGCTAGCCAGCAAGCGGTGTGTGGCACTATTCGCGCCAAAGTCATATTCCCCCCCTCTGTTCCTTTTTCGGATCGCACGAGGGAGAAACGACTGCCTGAACGCCTCAGTACGAGCTCTAATTTCTCTTTGAATGGTGATCCTTGCGCGATATGAAAGTTGGTGGTAATAATATATGCTCTACATCCTCGGCGAAGATTGGATTTTGGAATTTAGTGAACAAAAAAATGGTTCAGATGGCTCTAAGCACTATGGGACTTAACATCAGATGTCATCAGTCCACTAGACTTAGAACTACTTAAACCTAACTAACCTAGGGACATCACACACAGCCATGCCCCAGGCAGGATTCGAACCTGCGATCCTAGCATGTAGTGAGCAGCCCCTTCCGTTTAGCGCGTCGTCTATCTGCATTTGTGTCCCACTTCAAACTTTCTATGAGTTTTGTATCGCTCTCGCGATGGCTAACTATACCAGTAACGAATCTTGTCGCTCTTCTTTGGACCTTCTGAGTCTCCTGAAGCAGACCCAATTGGTAAGGGTCCAGTGCCGACAACAATACTCTTAGACTGGACGAACTAAAGTATTGTAAGCAATTTCCTTTGTTGAATGACAGCATCGCTTCAGGATGCTACCAATAAACCGCAATCTAGAGTTCGCCTTACCCGTTACTTGTTTAATCTGATCGTTCCATTTGAGAGCATTTCGAATAGTCACACCCAGATACGTGACGGATGTTACCGCTTCCAAAGACTGGGCATTTATTTTGTACTCGTACATTAATGGGGATTTTCGCTTTGTTATAGGCAGTAATTTACACTTACTAATATTGAGAGATAACTGGCAGTCATTACACCACGTCAAATTCACACGACTGATAGAAACCTTTATGGTTTCATAAAAGAAATTTATTCAGAGCAATTGAGAAACGATGTGTAGTATTGTAACGATTTCTTATCTAAAAGAAACAGTGAAACGCTGTTGAGTATTAGTATGCACTATGCTGTTGCATCTGATTTAACTTCAAGCGGTTACTTTGTATTTTATAGAGTTTACGAAGTTCTTGATAAGTATTTACACTGCCCAGTTACACTATTGGGACCACCTGTCAAAAGCGTGGTTAACCAGTTTTGGCAGCGCGCACCGCTGCAAGACGTGCAGGAAGAAAGTCGATGACGTTCTGGAAGGTACCGCCAGAGATGTGCAACCTGTCGACTCCATGGCCGTGGTCGGGAGCGGTAGGTTTATCGCTTGACGATCCACGGCGTTTACAGCTCTAACGATGTGATTCCACACACTCTCAATTGGCTTTAAACCGGGGAGTTTGGTGGCCAGGTGAGTAGGGTAAGCTCAGCCTGGTGCTCTTCGTGCCACACACATACCCTGCGAGGTGCGTGACACGTTGCATTGTACTGCTGCAAAATGCTATTGCGACGAGGAAAAACAAACTGCATGTGGGTGTGGCCATGATCTCCAAGGAAAGATGCATACATGCGATGATCCTTTGTGCCTTCCAGAGTGACGAGTTCACCTAGGGAAAGCCACGAAAATAATCCCAGACTATAATTCTACCCCCTCAGGCCTGTAACCTTCAGACGATCATCGTAGTGAGTGTGTTTTCAGACCTATCACGCCGTAGGTGCCAACAGCCGCCTGATCGGTGGGGAACACAACGTGATTTTTTATTTATTTATTTAATTATTTATTGTTCCGTGGGACCAAATTAAGGAGAAGTCTCCATGGTTATGGAACGAGTCAATACATGAAATTATAACACGATATTAGAAACAGATAAAATGAAATATAAAAAAACATATTCAGGTGACAAGTCGTAAGTTTAAATAAAGAAAATCAACAATGTAACACTGGAATTTGCTTAATTTTTTAGCTCTTCCAGGAGCTCCTCGACAGAATAGAAGGAGTGAGCCATGAGGAAACTCTTCAGTTTAGACTTAAAAGAGCTTGGGCTACTGCTAAGATTTTTGAGTTCTTGTGGTAGCTTATTGAAAATGGATGCAGCAGAATACTGCACTCCTTTCTGCACAAGAGTCAAGGAAGTGCAATTCACATGCAGATTGGATTACTGCCTAGTATTAACTGCGTGAAAGCTGCTAACTCTTGGGAATAGGCTAATATTGCTAACAACAAACGACATTAAAGAAAATATATACTGTGAGGGCAATGTCAGAATTCCAAGACTATTGAATAGGGGTCGACAAGGGGTTCTCGAACTTACACCACATATAGCTCGAACAGCCCGTTTTTGAGCCAAAAATACCCATTTTGAATCAGAAGAATTACCCCAAAAATAATACCATACGACATAAGCGTATGAAAATATGCGAAGTAGACTGCTTTTCGTGTTGAAGTGTCACTTATTTCAGATACTGTTCTAATCGTAAATAAAGCAGCATTTAGTTTCTGAACAAGAGCCTGAAAATGGGCTTTCCACAACAGCTTACTATCTATCCGAACGCCTAGGAACTTGAACTGTTGCGTCTCGCTTGTAATATGCCCATTCTGTCTGATCAAAATATCGGTTCTTGTTGAATTGTGAGTTAGTAACTGTAAAAACTGAGTCTTACTGTGATTTAGCATCAAATTATTTTCCACAAGCCAGGAACTTATTTCATGAACTACATTATTTGATACTGTTTCAATATTACACACAAGATCCTTCACTACCAAGCTGGTGTCATCAGCAAACAGAAATATTTTTGAATCACCTGTAATACTAGAAGGCATATCATTTATATAAATAAGAAACAGCAGTGGCCCCAGCACCGACCCTTGGGGAACGCCCCACTTAACAGTGCCCCATTGGGACTGAACATCACTACCACTCTCAATATTGCGGAGAATTACCTTCTGCTTTCTGTTCTTAAAGTAAGACGCGAACCAATTGTAAGCTACTCCCGTTGCTCCATAATGGTCCAACGTCTGCAGTAATATTTTGTTGTCAACACAGTCAAAAGCCTTCGTTAAATCAAAGAAAACACCTAGCGTTCGCAACCTTTTATTTAATCCGTCCAAAACATCACAGAGAAAAGAGAATATAGCATTTTCAGTTGTTAAACCATTTCTAAAACCAAACTGAGCCGGCCGTGGTGGCCAAGCGGTTAAAGGCGCTACAGTCTGGAACCGCGCGACCGCTACGGTCGCAGGTTCGAATCCTGCCTCGGGCATGGATGTGTGTGATGTCCTTAGGTTAGTTAGGTGTAAGTAGTTCTAAGTTCTAGGGGACTGATGACCTTAGAAGTTAAGTTCCATAGTGCTCAGAGCCATTTGAACCATTTTTGAACCAAACTGGACATTTGACAGCAAATTATGTGAATTTGAATGCTCCAGTAACCTTGTATATACAACCTTCTCGATAACTTTAGCAAACACCGATGGCATAGAAATAGGTCTAAAATTGTCAACATTATCAGTGTCTCCCTTTTTATAAAGTGGCTTCACTACCGAGTACTTTAATCGGTCAGGAAACCGACCACTCCTAAAGGAAAAGTTACAGATATGGCTAAGTACTGGGCTAACATACATAGAACAATACTTCTGTATTCTGCTAGATACCCTGTCATATCCATGAGAGTTCTTGGTCTTTAGTGATTTAATTATTAACTCAATCTCCCTCTTGTCAGTATCATGGAGGAGCATTTCAGGTAACAGTCTCGGAACACTTTTTTCTACGAGCGCTATGTGATTCCCTGTTGGGACTAGGTTTCTATTTAGTTCACCTGCTATATTCAGAAAGTGATTATTAAATACTGTACATATATGCGACTTATCAGTAACACTGACATTCCCACTACGCACTGATTTTATATCCTCGACCTGTCTCTTCAGACCAGCCACTTCCTTTACGACTGACCATATGGTTTTAATTTTATCCTGAAACTTAGCTATTCTATCTGCATACCACATACTTTTTGCCTTCCTAATAACATTTTTAAGTACCTTACAATACTGTTTGTAATGGGCTGCTGCATTTAGATTGTGACTGTTTCTAACGTTTTGATATAATTGCCACTTTGTTCTACAAGATATTCTTATCCCCCTAGTCAGCCACCCAGGCTGCCTGTTCGTGCTAGTACCCTGTTTTGAACGTTCTAACGGAAAGCAACTTTCAAAGAGCACGAGAAAAGTCTTGAGAAAAGCATTATATTTATCGTCTACTGTATCAGCGCTATAAACATCTTGCCACTCTTGTTCCTTGATAAGGTTTACAAAGGTCTCTACAGCAACTGGATTAGCTTTCCTAAACAGCTGATGACTATATTTAACACGTGTTGCAGCACAAAAATCTAGAGTTAAAATTTGTGCATCATGATCTGAAAGGCCATTCACCTTTTTGCTAACAGAATGCCCGTCTAGTAATGAGGAATGAACAAAAATGTTGTCTGTGGTTGTTCTACTGTTCCATTGCACTCTCGTTGGAAAGAATACGGTTTGCATAAGATTATATGAATTAAGGAGGTCTACCAGCATCCTCTTCCTTGCACAATCACTTATACAATTAATATTGAAGTCACCACATATAACTAACTTTTTGTATTTCCTATAAAGTGAACCAAGAACCTCCTCTAGCTTTAGCAAAAATGTTGTGAAATCGGAGTCTGGGGATCTATAAATAACAAACGTTAGAAGTTTAGCTCCATTAAATTTAACCACACCTGCACAACATTCACAAACCTTTTCAGTGCAGTACTTTGAAACATCAATGGACTCAAATGGGATGCCGTTTTTCACATACATGGCTACTCCCCCACACCGCAAAGAGCTCCTCGAAAAGCTGCCAGCCAACCTGTATCCTGGTAAAGGAAGCCTCTGAACTATCTCCTTATTTAAGAAGTGTTCAGATATACCAATAATTTCAGAGTCAACATCTATAAGCAGTTCACTAACTTTATCTTTAATACCTTGTATATTTTGACGATTAGGCCGATCGTGACGCTGAAACAGTTCCACGAAATGCACATTCGTGTTGCCAGTCTGAGTGGCTATCTTTTCAAGGTCACCATCTATGTCATGCGCCCCATCCCTATCAATACTATTACCAGCCCCACCCACAATCACTACCTGATCCTCTTTAGTAAAATCCCTACATAACTCCCCTATGTTAATAGTCACCTGAGCCAATCCCGCATTAGGCTTCACAATGCTGGTGACCTGGTACTCACTCCCTACCACTTCCTGCAACTGCTAGCCTACACCTCTGCCATGAGAACTACCTAACAGCAGAACCTTCTTCTTCCTCTTCGACTTTGCAACTGTTCTATCCACCGTAACTACTGAGGTCTGCTGCATACTTCCTACATCTACAGCTACTAGAGATTCCTCTCCACTAGACTCTGACAGTTGGTCATATCTATTGTAAACACCAATAGTAAAACTACCTGAAAATCTTCTTCTCCTAGCAGATCTCTTGCCAACAGCTAGCTCCCATTCCCCAACCCCCTTCACCCTCCTCATCCTATCTAGCTCCTCCTGTGCGTTTTTCAACTGCACCTGAAGGGCACAGATCTTACGCTCCTCCTCCTCTATCAACTTACTCTTGTTACATAACCTGCAGTTCCAGGAGAGGATCTCTCCAGAATGCCCCCTGGCTTCCCCACTGCATTCCCCCCAGTGAAAATACTTCGAACAAGTCTCACACCGCAATCCACTACTCACGAACTTACGGCAAAGCCAACACTTCTCACTCATGGTAAAATTTTACTTTTTCTAAGTTCCGCTACTACAATAAGATGTTAAAAACCTGACTACAATAATCACAAACTTACTCTACAAGGGAAGTAACTACTATTATTAACAGTATTAATAAACAACAAATGTGAATATAACAAAAGACTAATACAGAAAGATAATCAAACGTCTAATGACACAGTAACGAAGCTGAAAACAGTTCCCAAAAGGTTCCTCTGAAATTATTTCACCAGAAAACACAAGAAACACCGGTTGAAGACTACTAAAGTTCCTAAATAAACCACTATACACAAACAATTAATTAGTACTTAGCTTTCGATGCGCCGCTACAGCTGCAACTGGTCAGCGCGGAATGTAAACACAGGTAAGAGGTTACGTTGCTCGATACGAAACACTCACAAATATCAGGTCACAACACAAGAAAGGCAGAGGCGAATGAAGAAACCACTAATAAGTCACTTATATAGTAAATATTATCACAAAAATCCGTTAAAATATGTATCTGAAACCTAAAAATATATAAAAACTTAGAGAGCGATCTCACACGCAGTCACTCGCTTATGACGTCACACCAAAGATTGATTTGAAAAGGCCACCTGTGGCCACTCTGTGGACGTCAATCTACGTTCGTCGCTGATAAACAGCACTCTGCATAGATGCATTAAACAGGCACCTATTGCGCTGGCCTACACCCACGAACTTTCTCTGAACGATCGTTGAGGAGACACTGTTAATAGCCTCTTGATTCACCTGGTCGGTGTCCGCCCCCGGTAGCTGCGTGGTCAGCGCGACAGAATGTCAATCCCGGGTTCGATTCCCGGCTGGGATGGAGATTTTCTCCGCTCAGGGACTGGCTGTTGTCTTGTCCTAATCATCATCATTTCATCCCCATCGACGCGCAAGTAGCCGAAGGGGCGTCAAACCGAAAGGCTTGAACCCGGCGAACGTTCTACCAGATGGAGGCCATAGTCACACGACATTTACATTTTTACCTGGTCGGTCAATTGCTCAACAGTTGCACGTCTGTTCACCCGTACACATCTCCGCGGACGACGTTCACCCAAGTCATCTATGGCCCATTGTGCATCACTCTCGCCTCAGCACCAGTTTTCAGTAGCAACATTTAGCAAAGCCCAAGTCATCTATGGCCCATTGTACATCGCACTCGCCTCGGCATCAGTTTTGCATAGCAGCATTTAGCAAAGCACAGTGTACTTCAATCACGGCGGCTCGAGGACAGTTACAGACGTAGCCGTCTCGGAAATACGTCCACCCTTGGCCCGAAATACAACGGTCATGCACTTTCGGACGTCAGATAAATCGCTTCGTATCTGCATTACGACACCAACTACACTGCTTCCGAATCCCCTCGACACGCTCTATATACCCTGCACTGCTGGTGCTGCCACCTGTTATATGTGTGTGGTTATCGTACATTAACCGCGAACAGAGGCGGTGAACGCATTAATATGACTGGATGGTGTATAATACCTTACGCCAAACCACCTTCTGAAATTTTTACTATAGGAAACAGTCTTGATCACAATTTATTTATTACAGTGACCGGTTTCGACCACTACTGTGATCATCTTCAGACCTACATGTCGTACACAAAGCCTTAATTAGAGGGCTTCGTACATTAAAGAAAATGCATAAAGTTACAAAGCTATAAAACGATGAATTACCAATGAGTAACAATCTCCTTATGGTGGCAAATCACTACTGGAGAAACTTTTTTTTTTCATGCAGTTGACTAATACACAGCGTCACCGGTTCAGATCCGGTCCAACGGCCCAACTGTCTCAATGGACAAGTGAGAGGAGACTCAAAGCAACAGCTGAATAGCAGCCGAGCATAGCACGTTGAAGGTGTGGCGGTGGAGCTTTAAGTTCCGTGCCACCCTCCGACGGTGGAAGTAATACACTAACTCTATCGTCAAAGAACAAAGTGGCTGGACGAGAACAGGCCACTGCTAGTGACTGTACGAAAAGGGACAGAAAAACGTGGTCGTATTGGGCCTATCGTCAGTCATAGTCCGAATCCGAGTCCTCCAGGATGGTGAGAGGAACGGGGTGGGGCGGTGCCAGCGCCGTGGAACTGTGGTGCCGATGGTTTGTAGTCCTGCGACAGTATCACGGAGGGCGTCCACTTTACTGTACATTTGGCGAGCCTTACGGAGAATGGTCGTCTTGAGAAAGGCCGTATTTGTCACCTCATGCAGAGTGACAATCCTGGTGAGCGGAGGGGCGTGAAGACTCCACCTGAGAACTTTATTCTGTAGGCTCTGGAGCGTCAGCATCCGGGACTTACTAATCGTGGCCCACGTACAGGAACCATACGTTACTAAGGGTAGGAGAAACCAGTGCTCGTCTTACTATATACAGGGTGTTACAAAAAGGTACGGCCAAACTTTCAGGAAACATTCCTCACACACAAATAAAGAAAAGATATTATGTGGACATGTGTCCGGAAACGCTTAATTTCCATGTTAGAGCTCATTTTAGTTTCGTCAGTATGTACTCCAACGTGATCAAATTGTAAATTTTCACAATCAACATGTGTGGGCTGACGAGAATCGGCACGCAATTGTGCAATCACATCATCAACACAAATTTTCTGTGAACGTTTGGACAGGCATTGTTGGTGATGTCTTGATTTGGCCTCATGTTCTTCCACCTACGCTCAATGGAGCACGTTATCATGATTTCATACGGGATACTCTACCTGTGCTGCTAGAACATGTGCCTTTACAAGTACGACACAACATGTGGTTCATGCACATTTCAGTAGAGGTGTTCGTACGCTTCTCAACAACAGATTCGGTGACCGATGGCTTGGTAGAGGCGGACCAATTCCATGGCCTCCACGCTCTCCTGACCTCAACCCTCCTGACTTTAATTTATGGGGGCATTTGAAAGCTCTTGTCTACGCAACCCCGGTACCAAACGTAGAGACTCTTCGTGCTCGTATTGTGGACGGCTGTGATACAATACGCCATTCTCCAGGGTCTGCGCATCAGGGATTCCATGCGACGGAGGGTGGATGCATGTATCCTCGCTAACGGAGGACATTTTGAACATTTCCTGTGAGAAAGTGTTTGAAGTCACGCTGGTACGTTCTGTTGCTGTGTGTTTCCATCCCGTGATTAATGTGATTTGAAGAGAAGTAATAAAATGAGCTCTAACATGGAAAGTAAGCGTTTCCAGACACATGTCCACATTGCATATTTTCTTTCTTTGTGTGTGAGGAATGTTTCCTGAAAGTTTGGCCGTACCTTTTTGTAACACCCTGTATAATGGAGGCTCCGCCCACTTGTGACGGAATGATGTCATTGCTAACCAATGGGTTATAAGTCGAATAACAATATAAAATTTCTTAGTTAAAAGAACATTGTCAAGAAAGGAAAATAAACACACACTAAACTTAGCTTGTTCAACAGTTATTGTCAATTAAGAAGCGTTAAAAATATTTAAACATATAGAACTTTATTTTGACAGTACATGGGTTGCCCTCTCAAGGCTTGTTAGTGAACCATTTGGAACCATTGGTTGCCATGGTTAAGTTGGATGCCGTTCAAAGGTGTGGCAGCAGGCTTCTTTGCACTGAAGTAGTTGTAAAGTCGATAGGCAATTAGCCGAGCGGTCTCGGGCGCTGCAGTCATGGACTGTGCGGCTGGTCCCGGCGGAGGTTCGAGTCCTCCCTCGGGCATGGGTGTGTGTGTTTGTACTTAGGATAATTTAGGTTAAGTAGTGTGTAAGCTTAGGGACTGATGACCTTAGCAGTTAAGTCGCATAAGATTTCACACACATTTGAACGTTCGATAGGCAAACTATTGGTTGCCATGGTGAGGATAAACGCCAGTCCAAAGATGTGACAGTAGGCTTCTTTCTATCGAAGTTGTTGCAAAATTCCGTCAGAAGCGGGCGGAGCCTCCATTATATATAGTAAGACGTGCACTGGTTTCTCCAGTAGTGATTTACCACCAGAAGAAGGTTCTTAGCCATTGGTAATTCATCGTTTTATACCTTTGTAGCTTTATGTATTTTCTTTAATGTATGTAGCCCTCTAATTGAAGCTTTGTATACGACTTGTAGGTCTGAAGATGACCACAGTAGCGCTCGAAACCGGTCACCGTAATAAATAAATTGTGATCAAGACTGTTTCTGACACAAAATATTTGTAACACATTGATCTCTGTTCACTCCCACAATGTATTCAAAAGTAACCTTCTGAAATGTACATAGGTATGAGAAAGACAAAACATCACAGCCATATAGCTTTAAGTCACTGCTAATACGTTACATATTTTTCAAGGGGGACGACTTCCAGAGAAGTATATTATATCCTAATTAAGTCATTCTGATCATTCACTAAATAAGTCACACAGGAAAGTTGGTCAGGTTAACAAAGTAGCACATGGTATAGCTGGAGCTATACTTCGCCGTGTTTTGTCATACAACGTGGACTGTTTGGATGTAAAAGATTGTAAAAATAATGAGGCACAAATGTACTTACGACATTATAACCTGATGGTGCTGAATATTCTTCACTAACGTCCTGTAGAGTTGTGTGCTAGGGTCGGCGTCACACTGTGTCTGCAAGGCTGCATTCTCGTCATACGGTTCACCTTTGTCTGCCACCGGTTTCTTGCTCTTGTACACGATTTCCCATGCAGCAGATATCTTGTCTCCTTCTGCGGACTTCTTCACGAGTCCATCTTCTTTATGCAGGCGCATGTTTGCGATCTTGTTATTCAGTATAGCTATGTCGGCTGTTGCATTGATCATTAAGCAGGCGAAGAAAAGGTCAACTACGACGTTGACCTGTACCACTGTAGCGAGGATGAAGAGCTGGAACACGTACGTTATTTCGTAGTTTGGATGCGTCTGCGTCTCTATAGGCATCCAAATAATGAGCGGAGTTTTCCGTATGACTATTGTGGTGTTTTCCGGCGTTGTTATCAGCGTCGTGGCCAGGGCAGGTTCTACAAACCACATCGGTATGCCCACCAGAGGGAAAATCTGCAACATAGAGTTGAAGCTGTGCTTAAGCGGTACAAGCATATGCGGTAAATGCTCTTGTAGTTACAAATAATTTATGGGAGGAGGTGTCAAAAGCTGTGCTTAGTCTTTCATAGACAAAATCGTTGTTGCGAACGATAAGCTATTACAGTTTTTGTGTTCTTGTAGAGCCGTTGCAGTTGACTAAGTGAACCCCTTTATGGCGTGTGACTCATTAAGTATTCGATCAGCTTTCAACACTCCATAAATGTGCAGGAACACACGGTTCCTCTTAAGAACATAATGCAGAATGTGACTGTGTTGAAACAGTATGGAACTTTGGCGAACTCTCGCTGGAGTCACCCTCGCCAAGCCAACACGACGATACTGACGAGGTAACGTTACGAACTTGACCACATAATTTGACAAAAACGCACACTTACAGTCTATTCCGGGACAAAATTTGGGCCATAATTCCGACACTATGCAGTTCCGACCATATGAATGTGCCGCTTTTAAACAGTCGCCCAACCTTTTGTCTGTGAACCGCTACGCTCCGCTGCAGCAGCCTAATGCAGTCGCCACGCGGACCGTACATTCGAACGTTATTCCGACGGAACAGCGTGGAAGAAAGCAGTGGGGAGTCATTACGAACGTTAGGCCAATATCGAGCATGACAAATTCTCTGTACGTGCGTCTGAACGTAGACCAGTGAGAAAGAAGAAAGCCACTTAGGTCATATGCACGCCATCTTCTCTCAGCACAGAGTTTGGAGACGCTTTATTGGTTTTCAGTTGAAGTTTATACTTGAAGTTCTATGAATATATACAGCGTTGCGATGAACTAGCAAAGTGACACCTCTAAAATCCATTGTTTATCGGTTCGATTTGCTAAGATGCGTGTTACGAAAGTACACCATTTCATGGCAATGGCACATTGAAGAGCTACCAAAATCGCCTCACGTTATTTAGTTATCTTTTCTTTTTGTTTTATTCACCTTCACGTTTTGTGACAGGTTCTGCGACTTTCTTGTTGAGTTGATACAAGTATGTTCTATAACATTACTGCACACACTCTCACGGGAGTGTGTGTGTGTGTGTGTGTGTGTGTGTGTGTGTGTGTGTGTGTGTGCGCGCGCGCGCGTGCTCGATTCGCTTCATCTACTAGAGAGCTTGCAGTAAAATATTTTCCACATTCTTGGTTAGTCTTGTGTTTCACAGGTTCTAGAGATGCTGCCAACGGCGATCAAATAAGAATGACATTAGAGTTTAACTAAAAACTGAGAAAGATTAACTAAATCTTGTCGTACGTGAAGATTACTGTAAATTCTTTTCGCACTATTTGTAATGGAATTTTTGTAAGCTGATGTCCTTACTACCTGTATATGGTATTTTCAGTTTTGCATCATGTTCATGGATTCTGAAATTTTTATTTATGTATACTGCAGATGGAGCAACATGAGTAGAAGGGGGCAGCAGTAATATCTGTCCAACCTGTTCGACAAAGCAGATTTTACGCAAAAAGGAACTGATTCATATGAATGCATTATGTCTTAGACACACGACCATACGTGTTCAATATTACGAACATTTGAACACTATTTCTGCATTCATTTAGATGACAAAAGTCATGGGATAGTGAAAATGGGTCTAGGCACTATGGGACTTAACATCTGAGGTCATCAGTCCGCTAGACTAACCTAAGGACATTACACACATCCATGCCCGAGGCAGGATTCGAACCCGTGACCGTAGCAGCAACGCGGTTGTGGACTGAAGCGCCAGCGGCCGGCTGGGATAGTGAAACGCACATATACAGATGGCCGTATTATCGCGTACACAAGGTGTTGGCATTGGCGGAATTGCCATTTATACTGAGGTGATTCACGTGAAAAGATGTCCGACGCGAGTTAACAGAATCTGAACGCAGAACGGTAGTTGGAGCTAGACGCATGGGACTACTTAAAACCTACTGAAACATCAATGAACCGAGTGATGTTCCCTTGTGAGACCTCTTCCCAAATGTCGGGAAGCACAAGGATCGCTTATTTACCGTCGATATCAAAGCACCTTGCCACAAATCTAAACTGAAAATGGGGCCGTACGACACGAGTAAAAAAATAAAAAATAAAAAAATGGCTGTAAGAGACGAGTAACAAGAAAACATACTGGCAGTGAATGCCCCCAGTGCTGTAATCCTCCTTCCCCCATACCCCCCTCCAACATTCAACGTCGTGTTATATGGGCAAGCTCTAGACGGCATCCAATGTCAGTTAAAAAGGACGTGTTTTCATTATGGCGAGTCTTCCTTTCGTGTGTTATAAACCTCCCACCTGTTTTGTATGAATCACCATTAAAAAATCATTTAAACCATGTATCTTTTAGCGAGCATGGTGTGGTATCAGTAACAAATCTGGAATAAGAGACTAATCAAATGGAACCACCAATTTGTTAGTAATATCGCTACTATCTTCGAATGAGGTACTACAAAACTTATCAAAACAACTGACGTTTTAAGAGATAGAAACCTTCACAGTCAGCTACTATGTGCTCTGTTTCTACTAACATAAGTTTGTTGCAAACCATGAGATGTATAACTAATGCTATGTGATACTAGATTCACAGTATGTATACCAAATGCAAATAATGTAAAGGCACAAAACATGCAAACGTCACGGACGATTAAAAAGCATCAACGGCGCCCAACAGGTGGGGGCATCTGTTGCTGTCAATGTTCCCGATGTACAGAGGCGAACAAAGTTCCAGATACAAAATTTCTGAAGTTGTTCACGTATAGTTATCCTCAGCATTCTGGTATAAGGGACCTGCGGTAACTGCTGGCTCGTTCGAGTCACGGCCTGCAGGAAGTATCGCTACGCCGAAATCTGATTGGCTAGAGAGAGCTATATAGGAGCTAGAACCAGGTCGGAAGTTCAGCTCACGCCAGATGCCGACCTCGTGTACGGTAACCGTCGAAGGTTACGTTTTCGTCGCGGAATTGGATTGTTACTAGTGTGTGAGTATGTTACCACGAACCTTTGTGGAAAATAGGAAGTGAAATTTTGTTTGCCTCAATCAGGAGACTTTTTTCGTTGTTGTCACCTTTCGTTTGTATGTTCAGTCACAAACCTTGTGAACTTACATCAATAAAAATTATGTTGCGAAAAATTGCGAATTGTCAAATAAAACAATTTTATTTACTAAAGCCATTTATCTGCTAAAAATACTTATCTGCACAACAGTGGAAATGAAAATTAAGATGTTGAACTCCTTCATGGTATATGCTGCGAACAACAGCACTGTCTCTCTTTACTCTTCACCATCAAGCTTGCATTCGGTAGTGCTTGGCTCTACACACAGGTCATAAAGTAGTGGGACAGCAACATGCCTATACGAATATGGCAGTAGTGTCACGTACCCAAGATATAAATGGGCAGTGTATTGGCAGAGCTGTTATTTGCACTCGGGAGATTAATGTGAAAAGGTGCCCGACGTGATTATGGCCGCGTGACGGAAATTAACAGACTCTGAACGCGGAATGGTACTAGAAGCTAGACACATGGGATATTCCATTCCGGAAATCGTTAAGGAATTCAATACCCCGAAATCCACAGTGTCAATAGTGTGCTGGGGGCATAAAATGCCAGGCATGATCTCTCACTACGGACAGTGTATCGGCCGACGGCCTTCACTTACCGACCGAGAGCAGCGGCATTTGCGACGAGTTGTCAGTGCTAACAGACAAGCAACGCTGATTGAAATAACCCCAAAAATCAATGTGGGACGTACGACGAACTTAGCTGTTAGGACAGCACGGCGAAATGTGGCTTTAATGTGCTGTGGCAGGAGGCAACCTATGCGAGTGCCTTTCGTAACAGCTCGATATCGCATGTAGCGCTTCTCCTGGGTTCGCGACCGTATCGGTTGTACTCTAGATGAATGGAAAACCATAGCATGGTCGGGTGAGTTCTGATTTAAGTTAGTATGAGCTGATGGTAAAGTTCGAGTGTGGCACAGACCCCACGAAGCCATGGACCGAAGTTGTCAAAGGCAGAATGCAAGTTGGTGGTGGCTCCATAATAGTGTGGGCCGTATTTAAATGGAACGCACTGGGTCCGATGATTCATCTGAAGCGATCATTGACTTGAAATGCTCGTGTTTTTCTACATTGAGACCATTTTCAGCCATTCATGCAGTTCACATTCCCAAACAACGATGGAATTCAGTAATTAAAACTTCCGGGCTAAGAGGCCGTGGTCCAATAGTAGAAATACTTCTCCCTGACTTTTCGTTGCCAGCTGCGGGCAACATCATCTGAGGTGAGTCTACGACTGGCTGCTAGGCCGTGGAGGTCCAGTTTATATAGAGCGCGTAGAGGGCGCCACCACTCGTCACGTGTTGTCAACAGTGGATTTGGACGGGTTAATCCTGTAACTGAAATATCAGGTACGTTCTGGTACATTTGATGTTGATTAGATAGGATGAGAAAGATTTGCTTCCGTAAAATAGTAAATTAGTATCATTATTGTTACAGATCTGAAGATGGTTCTGAATGAACCGAAACCGGTCATATGAATAAAAAATTTGCAATCAAGACGGATTATAAGTAACATTATAAAATCACTGATTGCTGTTATCCCATCAGACATTATGTCTGTTTTTGCAAAGGAATTTTTATGGATTACAACGCACAATGTCACTGGGACAGAAGTGTTTGAGACTGATTTGAAGAATATTCTGGACAGATCTAGTGAACGGCTTAGCCATCCAAATTGTGGTATCGATAACTACGATGCCACAACGTAGCTGCCCTCTGCTAGGTTGGCACTACGGCAGACACAGACGACAGCGCACTCTAGCCGGAGCTGGAGAGCTCTACGAGCTCCGCTCCAGATTCTGCCCATTTTGATCAAGAGCAGACGGCCGGGACACTTCGCTTGTTATTGTGACTATGTACTACTTACGACGGGTCTAAGGCTTCGCATCTCAGTGCAAAGTTATCTATTCAGTTAATATTATGGTATAGTAAAACCATTTCTAAGTGCAGTACCGAGAGATTTTCGCCTTTTCCTGCTCCTACTCACTTCCTACATTCGGCCTACCCTTCAGTTTACAGGAGCAGACCCACGCGCCGCATTCCAGGCGGGATACAAAACAAATTGTCTGACATGAACATTTATGGGACATAATCAGGAGGTCAGCTTGTGCACAAACTTCTGCCCCGACAACATTTTCGCAATTATGGACGGCTAGAGAGGCAGCAAGGCTCAGTATCTCCGCAGCGGACTTCCACGATTTGTTGAGTCCATTCCACGTCGAATTCTGCGCTATTCCAGGCACAAGATCCGACACGGTATTAGGAAGCATCCCATGACTTTAGTCACCTCAGAGTATCATAGGTTTGTGTTTCTGGCAGCGTTAGTTGTATGTTGACAGTCATACGTAGTAGTACAAATAGGTTTCCTGATGAAGACTTGGCCGATATGCAGATCGTGATCGCGATGGAAGAACGACACAGTAGATCTGATCGGATCTGTGCCCGCAGTGACGGTAAATGGAAATGAGCGTTTGGCGTCATTGGCCGGGAAGCCCCTTGCAGGGCAGGTCCGACCGCCTTGGTGCAAGTCTTATTACATCCGACGCCACAGTGGGCGACCAGCGCGCCGGATGGGGATGAATTGATGATAAGACAACACAACACCCAGTCCCCGAGCGGAGAAAATCCACGACCCTGCCGGGAATCGAACCCGGGTCCCTGAGGACGGCAGTCCGTCACACTGATCATTCAGCTATCGGGGCGAACCGCTGTGATGGTAACCGCATCTTACTGCTGTTGTGTCTGTGTATAGTCGCCTTCAAGATATCGAGCAGAAAGGAAGAATTGTGCCCAAACAGCTCAGTGTGTAGAGTACTTACGACAGGCAAGAATTTTCAGCTCGACTCCCGGCCGGCAAACATATGTATGTGCCCTTGGTCAGCTTGTATGCATGTCTGTGGTCTTCAGTTAAGCTTATTTATTTATTTATTTTTAATCATTCTTCTGACTGGCTTGGCATTTCCCGCCAATAATTCCTCTCTTGCGGCAGCAAATATATCTCAGCATAGCATTTGCACATGACGTCCTCAATTATTTGTTGGCTGTATTCCAGACTCTGTATTCCCCTACAGGTTTTAACCTCTACAGCTCAGTCTAGTAACAGATCCAAATATCCCTGACATTTTAACTCAAGTGCCATTATCCTGTCTTGTAAGTATTTTCCATATGAACCTTACATTTTAAACTTCATGTTTAGAGAAAACTGAACTTTATAGTGAATTATCTCAATTTTTACCACAGTTTGTTTTAGATTTGCAAAATTCTAGTGTTTCATACACCTGTATGTTGTGCAAAATTCGTACAGGTTTCATAACCCTTACACCTGCATGAATTTTGCACAGCATACAGGTGTATGAAACTCTAGAATTTTCCAAATCTACTAAAAACTGTGGTAAAATTGAGATAATTCACTATAAAATTGTAGTTTTTTCTAAACATGAAGTTTAAAATGTAACAGCTCATTCATTTTCCCATAAATTAAATAAATTTTAGAGTTTCATACACCTGTAAGTATGATTTTCATGCTGTGCAAAATTCATCGAAGAATCTCTATGAAGAAGAGTGTACCATTAGCAACAAATGCAGCCAATAGTAAGTGAGAAAATGATGAAATTTCACATGTAAAAAAAATATTTTTTATGTTTTTGAACTTCCACAGCTGTGAGTGTGAATTCTGGATCCTTTCTGGTCATTCTGACTGAGTTTCATGAATTTATTTGTAAAAGTATAGACGGTGGAAATTAAAATGTCCTGTGGTGCCTCTCCTGCTCCAAGTCGGCCCGTTTGACGTCGGACCCCCTCAATTACGGCATACTCGGCGGCAAACCGATGGAAGTGTTTGGGTTTAGCGAATGCCTGGAGAAAGCCACGTGCCATCAATTGTAGAGTCAACAACTATGTACGTAGGAGGCAGTGTTACCTTATAAGGGTGTCTTTCTAGGTTAGGTTGTGGTCCCATTCTTGCACATAAGAAAACGCTAAATGCTGAAGGATATGAACACACTTTATACCATTGCATATTGCGTACGGTAGCGAAATAGTTCGGAGGTGGTTATTATTTATGTCAGCATAAAAATGATTGTTGTAGAATCTAATCTGTGAGGCGATGGTTTGTGGTCAGTGACATCCCTGGAATGGACTGGTCAGCCCAGAGTCTCAACACGAACGCAAAGGAATACCTCTGGGACGATTTCGTTCGTCGACTTCGCTTCAGACCGCAACGTCCAACATCACTACCGTCCCTGGTCTTGGCATGCGAGGAAAAATGGGCTGCCGTTCCGTCTTAGACATTCAGACACCTCATAGAAAGTGGCCGCAGCAAATTCTAGGCCTTCGTAAGGGGGAAGAGGCACATGCCTGATATTAATGACCACTACTAGGTGTCCGGCTATTTTTGATCCGATAATGTAGTCTGGTGTTTGTGTTGTCAATGATGATAAGAGTAAACGGAAGGTTTGAAATCTGGTTCTATCTCACAGCCTATTGTTCTCGTGTAGCACCAATGGAGCTGTTGGTCTTAAATTTCTATTCCGATAAACGGACCAGTAACCACTGATAGTGGAACATCTCCTGCCACCATGACACAATATGGGGTGCTCTGGAATTGAGTCAGGACCTACGCTTGCCATTTGTGGCCTTCTAATGCCGAATATCTATCAGTGACGAAAATTTTTTGCACCTGCGTAATTGGAACCGGCTACGTCTAAACCAAGCGCCCAAATTACTGCTACAGTGGTGTCCAAACTTAAAGCGACAAAAGGAAATTTTGCAAGATTTCGTTTATTTTGCCACAAAACAGTATGAACAGGTGATAGTAAAGTAGTAACAACATAAAGAATACAGAACGTAAACATCAGTAACATGCATAACGGTAGACAAAAATTTTCTTCGTTTTCTGCACATTAAAAGATTTGCACACACCTTTCGACAGCTGTTTAATGTGCTCAGTATGGGGTGTGACCATCTCTGGCAGCTATACAGGCCTGACATCGACGGGGCATGCTGTCAATTGTGTCATCGGTCTCATGTTGAGGCAGTAACGTCCATTCTTCCTGCAGAGCTGCTCGCAGTGTTGGAGAGTGGTTGGTGGATGCTGCCGTGATACGACCCGTCTCCCTTGTGCATACCAGACATGCTCCATGGGATTCAGATCGGGAGAGCGCGCACTCCACGCCATGCGTGCAATATCTTCCAAGAGAACACCAAACACCCGCGCTATATGAGGTCGAGCTTTATCGTCCATCAATACGACGTCTGGGCCCACAGCAGCTCGCAACAACCGCAAATGAGGTCCCAAGATTTCGTCACGATACGTGACAGCAGTTAAACCTTGCCGACTCACATGTCAAGGAGACTGGATCGAGTGGTAAACATAATCTCTGACCACACTTTATGGATCCTCCTCGGTCTCGGTCTCTTTCCACACTGATTGGGTCCCAAAATCGTGTTCCACGTTCCCTCAAGATGCTTATCCATCGATAATCACTCTCACACTCATCTGTGAAAAAACAACATTTGCCCACTGTCCGACCGTCCAGGTGGCATCTACATCTACATCTACATCCATACTCCGAAAGCCACCTGACGCTGTGTTGCGGAGGGTACTTTCAGTACCTCTATTGGTTCTCCCTTCTGTTCGAGTCTCGTATTATCCGTGGAAAGAAAGATTGTCGGTGTGCCTCTGTGTGGGCTCTAATCTCTCTGATTTTATCCTCATGGTCTCTTCGCGAGATATACGTAGGAGGGAGCAATCTACTGCTTGACTCCTCGGTGAAGGTATGTTCTCGAAACTTCAACAAAAGCCCGTACCGAGCTACTGAGCATCTCTCCTGCAGAGTTTTCCTCTGGAGTTTATCTATCATCTCCGTAACGCTTTCGCGATTACTAAATGATCCTGTAACGAAGCGCGCTGTTCTCCGTTGGATCTTCTCTATCTCTTCTATCAACCCTATCTGGTACGGATCCCACACTGGTGAGCAATATTCAAGCAGTGGGTGAACAAGTGTACTGTAGCCTAATTCCTTTGTTTTCGGATTGTTTTTCCTTAGGACTCTTCCAATGAATCTCAGTCCGGCATCCACTTTACCGACGATCAACTTTATATTATCATTCCATTTTAAATCACTCGTAATACCTACTCCCAAATAATTCACAGAATTAACTGCTTCCAGTTGCTGGCCTGCTATATTGTAGCTAAATGATAAATGATCTTTCTTTCTATGGATTCGCATCACATTACATTTGTCTACATTGAGATTCAATTGCCATTCGCTGCACAATGCGTCAATTCGTTGCAGATCCTCCTGCATTTCCGTACAATTTTCCATTGTTACAACCTCTCGATATACCACAGCATCATCCGCAAAAAGCCTCAGTGAACTTCTGATGTTATCCACAAGGTCATTTGTGTATATTGTGAATATCAACGGTCCTACGACACTCCCCTGCGGCACACCTGAAATCACTCTTACCTCGGAAGACTTCTCTCCATTGGGAATGATATGCTGCGTTCTGTTATTTGGGAACTCTTAAATCCAATCACATAACTGGTCTGATAGTCCATATGCTCTTACTTTGTTCATTAAACGACTGTGGGGAACTGTATCGAACGCCTTGCGGAAGTCAAGAAACACGGCATCTACCTGGGAACCCGTGTCTGTGGCCATCTGAGTCTCGTGGAAGAATAGTGCGAGCTGGGTTTCACACGATTCACGTGGTATGTCGGTCACTCCACTCTAGACGTTCCATTATATGAAGAAGCGTCAGAGGCACTTATACAGCTTGTGTTCGACAATAAAGGCCACTCTGTCGAAGCCATCTGCACGCCGTTTGCCTCGATACAACAGTCCAGTGGATGTTGAAAGGTTAGCTGTCAGTTGCCATGCAAATACTAAGACAGTAGTGTCGTGCCCTTAAGCCAAATAACGGTCCTCTTTCCTGACATCACTCGTGGTTGACCCTACCCTGGACTTCTGGATGGTTTCTGTAAACTGTTAGCAGGTCCGAGAAACGACAGAAAGGTTCACATTAAGCCATTGGGGAAAGTCAATTTGCGACTGTTCTGCTTCCTTTCTTTCTATGGCCCTCCACCGCAGAGAGTCTGCTAGGCATCTCCTCTGTGCCATACTGCACCGTCATAACAGGGTACACAGTGATTGTGAATATGGGGCTACCCTGCAAATACGATCTCGTTTCATAGGTGTCCTGACATCATCGGTGGTATGGTTTTCCAGTGACCGGAATGCCATCTTCCGTGAAGAACACGATCGTACGGACATCTAGTTGACAGTTTGTGTGATTATATCGTGAATTAGACACAGGACGGGAAATTGGCGGATTGTTGCTTTAATTTTGGACAGCAGTGTATTTAGGATTTGGCGTTGGAAACCGCTGGCTGACGACTGGATACTGTGGACACTCACAAAATTAAAAATGTTTTTAATCTCACGAGAGGTGCAGTGCGTACAGTTTTACGTAGCTAATTACAACTATTATGACGTAACTGTATTAAGTCATACCACCCAAACAACACAGACGATCATCGAGCGCCTGTGGTAGGACTTGCGTAGGTCTGCGCTTTTTTCTGTGAACCGCTTCCTCATGTTCAGAACATCCACCACCAGCTGCTGCACTCGGTTCTGACGTACTAGAATCGACACTATCTGCAATGCAAACAATACATAATATAAACAGGAGACTTTTTAAACACTAGGAAGCTGTGAAAGACATGGAGAAAAGAGCGTAATGCTAGTGTTTAACAGCACACTTTTTATTTTAGTGATTCGAAAAACGTGGAACAGCTATAAGCTGATGAATAGTCTAGTTCGTGCTGTTGCGCTGGAGAAGCTACTAGTAATTACATACAGAGTGTGTAAAGAGATCTGCAACAAGAATCAGAATCAATTTCAGTTATACGTCAGGATCACGCTTTGTGCTCTGTGGTTTTAAGCTGGAAACTGATGATTGAGGTCGGAAATAATTTAGAGCAACCATTTTTTAACCTGCTTTAAGATATCATGCGCGACATTACGTGGCCGGCCTGGGTGGTCGAGCGGTTCTAGGCGCTACAGTCTGGAACCGCGCGACCGCTACTGTCGCAGGTTCGAATCCTGCCTCGGGCATGGGTGTGTGTGATGTCCTTAGGTTAGTTAGGTTTAAGTAGTACTAAGTTCTAGGAGGCTGATGACCTCAGAAGTTAAGTCCCATAGTGCTCAGAGCCATTTGAACCATTTGACATTACGTAAAGCAAAATATTTCTATCAATTTATATTGTGAATAATCAGGGTTATAGAGACCAATTGCATATTTCTCATCATAAAAGGATGATAACAGAATTATTCACGCCTCGATATTTTGCCCTGAATTAATTCTAGTTTCTGTATACTATTTACAGAATTTATAAGTTCAAATGGCTCTGAGCACTATGGGACTTAACAGCTATGGTCATCAGTCCCCTAGAACTTAGAACTACTTAAACCTAACTAACCTAAGAACATCACACAACACCCAGCCATCACGAGGCAGAGAAAATCCCTGACCCCGCCGGGAATCGAACCCGGGAACCCGCGCGTGGGAAGCGAGAACGCTACCGCACGACCACGAGATGCGGGCAGAATTTATAAGTAATTAATTAGACTTTAACATCATGTCGTTAGAGATCATTATCAGCAGTAAATACTTCTCTACTATTAAAAAGTAAATCAATTATTTTCTTTAATATGACAACAACCTGCTGTCTGCTTGTGCCAATCTTGTCATTACAGATTAACACTCGCACTCAACGCCCTCAGTTACTCATTCTAAACACTGCCTTCCTGTACAAAACTCTCAATTATTTATTCCAATCGCTGTCTTCCCGTACGATTTGTACCCTCTGCGCCTCCCATGGACGTTATTCCCTGATCTCTTAACTTATACCCTGTCAGCCTTTATGCTCTTCTTGCCAGTGTGTTCCACATATTCTTTCCCCCGCTGATTCCACTTAGGAGCTCTCCTTTTCTTACTTTACCAGTGCACTTAATGTCTGATATCCATCTGTCACACAGTATCTGAAAGACTTCAGTTTCCTTCTTTTCAGTTTTTCCATAATTCATGGTTCACTTCCATACAATGCTGTGTTCAGTACATTCAGCTAATTTTTTTATTCAAATTATGGCATATGTTTTGCACCAACCAACTGCCATAGAGAGGAATGCTTCCATTGCATGTGTTAGGCTGTTTCTTATGTTTTCCTTACTTTGTTCATCATGTGATATTTTGTTGCCAATGTAGCAGAATTCCTTCATAATGCCTACTTTGTGGTGGCTAATCTTATTCCTACTGCTCGTCAATCAATTGGACTTGATACATCAAAACAGACAACACAAAACAAAATACTCTCTTCATTCCTTTCAACAGGTTCCGCCGTTTCCTCATACTTTCACAGAAGACAGAAGTACCATCAACTAATCTTACTATTGATACCCATTTACCATGAATTCCGTAACTTCATCTATTTCGTGGTCACCATTTGTCATGTTAAGTTTCTCGCTGTTCTCACTTATTCTACTTCTAATTACTTTCGTCCTCCTTCGATTTACCCTCAGTCTATATTACGTAATCATTACGTTGTTCATTCCGTTCAACAGATTCCTCTCCGCTTTCACTGAGAATAGTAGTCCCATCAGCGAATCCTATAATTGATATCCTTTCACCTTGAATTTTAATCCCTATCCTGCAACTTTCTTTTATTTTCGTCATTGGACATACGATGTATAGATTGAAGAGTAGGGGCGAAAGACTACATTCCTGTCTTACGGTCTTTTAATCTGACCTCTTTATCCTTGGTCTTCCACTCTTATAGTTCCGTCTTGGCTCTTGTACATATTATGCATTACCCGTCTTTCCCTATAGCTTACCCCTATTTTTGTCATAATTGCGAACAGCCGTTCACCACTTTACATTGTCGAATGCTTTTTACTTGTTGGCAAATCCTATGAATGTGTCTTGATTTTTTTTAGCTATACAGACTAGAATAAATCCAACAAATAGTCGAGGACTTCGCGTGTAAGTTCTGCTCCTATGTTCGCGTACGAGAGGAAATAGTGGAAACCTGCATCAAGCTACTCACCCGACTGATGCCCTTCCTCCCATCCCACCAAAAAATATCCGTTCTTATTACTCTTTAACAAAAGTATAGCAAGTAAAACAGTTTTATTGTTGGTAATCAGGTAGCTTCTAATAATAATAAATTGAGCAAATACTTTTTAAATCAGAAACCAGCCCCGTTCTTTTAAGGTGTCGAACTCCCGTGTATAAAATAGCTTGAGAGGTCTGATTACTTTGCAAATGAGTAACGTGTGTTAAATATTTGACGTTAAAAGAGTAACACAAAATGGTTCAAATGGCTCTGAGCACTATGGGACTCAACTGCTGAGGTTATTAGTCCCCTAGAACTTAGAACTAGTTAAACCTAACTAACCTAAGGACATCACAAACATCCATGCCCGAGGCAGGATTCGAACCTGCGACCGTAGCGGTCTTGCGGTTCCAGACTGCAGCGCCTTTAACCGCACGGCCACTTCGGCCGGCCAGAGTAACACATTTATGGTGAAGAATACACAAAATGGGTTGGTTTTACTAGCGTCGAATTATTCATCCACAGCGTAATCAAAAAGTATGTTCAGTGCTGCACGTGGATACTGTCGGCGAAATCGTAGTAAGGAAATAATGAATTAAAACCTCACTGTTTTGTTTATGCATGAACTACGAACGTTTACTTTTATTGTAAGAATATAAAACGCCTACTGTCTTCTTTATGGTCTTATTTATTGTGTAGCTACGAGTTTCCGCGCTTCAATGAGCCATCTTCAGGCTTTCGTTGACGGTGAAGGGGCTATCACGATCCATATACCGCTGCCTCATTGGCCAATATAACTGGGGGTTGGGTTGTTTGGGGAAGGAGACCAGACAGCGAGGTCATCGATCTCCCAATATAACTTGTTTACGTAGACAATCTGTAACTGTGATGTCAGCACTCCAAGCGTCAACTGCCTTCATCGTGAACTATGGGCTGAAGATGTCGCATTGAAGCGCCGAAACTGGTAGCTTCACAATAAATAGGATCGTAGGTGTTTCATGTTCTTACAATACCGAAAGGACGTGGTCCCTTAGAGTTTCAGTCAAAACATTGCTTTTATTATTTTGTGGGCTGTACACAAGACAAGGATTCGGAAATATTTGAGGTTATTGTTAAATTTGCTGGATATGCTAGTTACATTCTCAACTACTGGGTGAAAACAGTCTGGGTAATTTGCACTCCATTTGATACTTGACATATTCTTTGAAACCTTTGTCATAGAATTGTAGCTCTTAGTTATTAGATTATTTTAAATTCGGTCAATAATTATCTGAAAAACTGAAAATCAATTTTTGTAAACTTTGGTACCTTATGCTAAAACAGCAAGATGGAATTAATTTGTCATTTAACGTATCAGATCTGATTAATAATTTTATGTGTAAGTAATTACAGACTACAGAATCAATGAGACATTTATCTTTGAATTTGGGAAACTAATGAGCGGATATCAGGTTCGATCAAAGTGGTTCCAAATCTCAAAGTGTTTTGAAGGTGTTCAGCTGAGTTTTTGGTTTTATTTTTACTCATTGTGTGGTTTACTCTTCAAAATAACTATCACAAATGTATGTGCTTCCAAACAAGATGACATACATAACGCATGACCGTGAACATTGGGATATTCGTCTCTGGGAAGATATATCTTTTAGCTGGATTTCAGACTGCATCTCTAGCCTACTCATTCCACCTGAAAATCTTATGGAAACGTATCTATGTTGTTTGTAAAAGTTGTATCATGAATACAAAAATTCTGAACATTTTTTCGAAAATCCTGATAATTATTTTCAAATTCTTGCATTAAATTTGAAGGTTGTTGTTGTTGTTGTGGTCTTCAGTCCTGAAACTGGTTTGATGCAGCTCTCCATGCTACTCTATCCTGTGCAAGCTTCTTCATCTCCCAGTACCTACTGCAACCTACATCCTTCACAATCTGCTTAGTGTATTCATCTCTTGGTCTCCCTCTACGATTTTTACCCAGCGCGCTGCCCTCCAATACTAAATTGGAGGTCCCTTGATGCCTCAGAACCGATCCCATCTTCTAGTCAAGTTGTGCCACAAACTCCTCTTTTCCCCAATTCTGTTCAATACCTCCGCAATGGTTATGTGATCTAGCCATCTAATCTTCATCATTCTTCTGTTGCACCACATTTCGAAAGCTTCTATTCTCTTCTTGTACAAACTATTTATCGTCCATGTTTCACTTCCATACATGGCTACACTCCATACAAATACTTTCAGAAAGGACTTCCTGACACTTAAATCTATACTCGATGTTAACAAATTCCTCTTCTTCAGAAACGCTTTCCCTGCCATTGTCAATCTACATTTTACACTCCTGGAAATGGAAAAAAGAACACATTGACACCGGTGTGTCAGACCCACCATACTTGCTCCGGACACTGCGAGAGGGCTGTACAAGCAATGATCACACGCACGGCACAGCGGACACACCAGGAACCGCGGTGTTGGCCGTCGAATGGCGCTAGCTGCGCAGCATTTGTGCACCGCCGCCGTCAGTGTCAGCCAGTTTGCCGTGGCATACGGAGCTCCATCGCAGTCTTTAACACTGGTAGCATGCCGCGACAGCGTGGACGTGAACCGTATGTGCAGTTGACGGACTTTGAGCGAGGGCGTATAGTGGGCATGCGGGAGGCCGGGTGGACGTACCGCCGAATTGCTCAACACGTGGGGCGTGAGGTCTCCACAGTACATGGATGTTGTCGCCAGTGGTCGGCGGAAGGTGCACGTGCCCGTCGACCTGGGACCGGACCGCAGCGACGCACGGATGCACGCCAAGACCGTAGGATCCTACGCAGTGCCGTAGGGGACCGCACCGCCACTTCCCAGCAAATTAGGGACACTGTTGCTCCTGGGGTATCGGCGAGGACCATTCGCAACCGTCTCCATGAAGCTGGGCTACGGTCCCGCACACCGTTAGGCCGTCTTCCGCTCACGCCCCAACATCGTGCAGCCCGCCTCCAGTGGTGTCGCGACAGGCGTGAATGGAGGGACGAATGGAGACGTGTCGTCTTCAGCGATGAGAGTCGCTTCTGCCTTGGTGCCAATGATGGTCGTATGCGTGTTTAGCGCCGTGCAGGTGAGCGCCACAATCAGGACTGCATACGACCGAGGCACACAGGGCCAACACCCGGCATCATGGTGTGGGGAGCGATCTCCTACACTGGCCGTACACCACTGGTGATCGTCGAGGGGACACTGAATAGTGGACGGTACATCCAAACCGTCATCGAACCCATCGTTCTACCATTCCTAGACCGGCAAGGGAACTTGCTGTTCCAACAGGACAATGCACGTCCGCATGTATCCCGTGCCACCCAACGTGCTATAGAAGGTGTAAGTCAACTACCCCGGCCAGCAAGATCTCCGGATCTGTCCCCCATTGAGCATGTTTGGTACTGGATGAAGCGTCGTCTCACGCGGTCTGCACGTCCAGCACGAACGCTGGTCCAACTGAGGCGCCAGGTGGAAATGGCATGGCAAGCCGTTCCACAGGACTACATCCAGCATCTCTACGATCGTCTCCATGGGAGAATAGCAGCCAGCATTGCTGCGAAAGGTGGATATACACTGTACTAGTGCCGACATTGTGCATGCTCTGTTGCCTGTGTCTATGTGCCTGTGGTTCTGTCAGTGTGATCATGTGATGTATCTGACCCCAGGAATGTGTCAATATAGTTTCCCCTTCCTGGGACAATGAATTTACGGTATTCTTATTTAAATTTCCAGGAGTGTATATCTTCTCTACTTCGACCATCATCAGTTATTTTGCTCCCTAAATAGCAAAACTCCTTAGCTACTTTAAGTACCTCATTTCCTAACCTAATTCCCTCAGCGTCACCCGACTTAATTCGACTACATTCCATTATCCTCGTTTTGCTTTTGTTGATGTTCATCTTACATTCTCGTCTGAAGACACTGTCCACTCCGTTCAACTGCCCTTCCAAGTCCTTTGCTGTCTCTGACAGAATTACAATGTCATCAACGAACCTCAAAGTTTGTATTTCTTCTCCATGGATTTTAATACCTAGTCAGAATTTTTCTTTTGTTTCCTTTACTGCTTGCTCAATATACAGATTGTATAACATCGGGGAAAGGCTACAACCCTGTCTCACTCTCTTCCCAACCACTGCTTCCCTATCATGCCCCTCGACTCTTATAACTGCCGTCTGGTTTCTGTACAAATTGTAAATAGCCTTTCGCTCTGTGTATTTTACCCCTGCCACCTTCAGAATTTGAAAGAGATTATTCCAGTCAACATTGTCAAAAGCTTTCTGTAACAAGGAGACGGTACGACCGTGGGGTCGGGGATTTGTTACAAAATTTGTGTGGTGAAAGAGGTCCCCTAACACCTCACGTGGTTAAAGTATTAGGACACACTACTTGGAAAATCCCGAGAAAAATCCCATCCAAAGTTTCTTATGAGCCTTATGAGTATAAAATGTTAGTCCATTGCTGACCCACCGTCTGGCCTGCATGGTTAGGGCTCAGACTCTTACGCCCGAGGTCTCGGGTTCGATTCCTCCTCTGGCACTTTTTTATCTTCTGTTTCATTTTCTTTTGTTATTCCACCAATTTTTCAGGAAGTTTCCCAAACCTACATGATCTTTAATAAATTAGTTACATTATTGAATAAAAATTTTTCTGTTTGGTCAACAACACAATTCATGGAGGTGGGTGTTCCATTTTTCATTGTAAAGTATATGAGGAAAAGAATTGGCTTTTTAATCAGAATAACAACGTCGAATGGGAAACATTCAATTTTTATACATATAATAATTATAAACAAGAAGCGCAGTGGATATTATTTTTATTATTTTTATTTATTTACTTATTTATTTATATTTTACCTTCTAGGCCAGACCTAAGATACTTTGGATCGATTTTTCTCGGGATTTTCCGAGTAGTGCGTCCTAATATATTAACCACGTGAGGTGTTAGGGGTCTTCTTTCAGCACACAAAATTTCGGACAAATCCCCGACCCCACGGTCGTGCCGTCTCCTTCTAAGTTTACAAGCGTTAGAAACATAGGTTTGCCTTTCCTTAATCCATTTTCTAAGAGAAGTTGTAGGGTATGGCTGCTTATTTCATCGCATCGTTAGCATTGTGTCTCTAAATCTCTAGTTTCGCAATCGAAGTAACCGTAAGTTTTAGACCTGCGTATCTGTAGGACTGGCCGGTTATGAGAACGACACTCCAGGGGTTCTAGTATCGCACGCATGACCTCGTATTTCTGCTCCTGGTGACTACTAAACAAAATTGGCAGGCAGTATAAAATCGATCAGAAGGCAGAAGATAATGCAAAAATAATTTTAAAAGCAGATTTATAGCTCACCCTAACTCCCCAGGTGAAACTGCAGGCGGTCGTGAAGACCCCCTCGCCGATGCTATCGAAGTCAGGCGGCGGGTCGACGATGATTTTCACGCAGCCCGCGATGACGATGGAGATAATCATGATCAGCACCGCGGCCGTGGCCAGCAGCTTGGCGCCCGCGGGCTCGCCGCCCGGCGGCTGCCACATCCCAATTCTGCGCATGATGACGGCGCACGGTCCCAGCAGCGCGTCCACCTCCTCGGTCGTGTCCCACATCTGCTGCCAGGCACAGGCGTAAAAGACAGAAGAGAACTGCCTGTAGACACTGCCGTAGAGGCAGCTAACGTGGTCACGAGACTGACGAGGGGGAACACGGCAAGCGTCATCACTTGATTTCCCAGAAACTGCGCTCAGTGAAAGAGAAATAAAAATAAGTGAACACGTGTCTCGGCTTATCTGTAGTTACCGTACCGTTTCTTAAAAATATACGGTCAAAGTTCTCGAGCTGTTTTGAGGTACTGTATGCCCGCACGACACCATCAGACGAAATGGCGACCCTGAAAGGAACCTCAGCTTCTGCTTTTCCCAGATGAACTGTATTTACCGCGCACCAAAACCAAAGCATTCAGTGAGTCCGTGGGCACATGGTGAAATATTTATTTCACAATGCACCTAAAGATGTATTGGACTTAAGGAACTACCTACAAGAACGTCATTATGAAATTGTATGGAACCCAAAGTACAGGCAATAATTTTCTAATTACTTAGGGAGTGCCCTACGCGAACCTCCCCGCAGCTGGATCATCAACATGTAGGAGAAGGTGCCCACTGACGGACCTGACAGAAACGCGACTGATTATCGATGGGATAATCTCCGAAATACACGATCACAGAGGATCCTTACGCATCGCGTATGAAGCACATTTTTTAATTCCCCATATACATTACCTCGGCGTCGGAATGTCAAAAAATGGTTCAAATGGCTCTGAGCACTATGGGACTCAACTGCTGTGGTTATCAGTCCCCTAGAACTTAGAACTACTTAAACCTAACTAACCTAAGGACATCACACACATCCATGCCCGAGGCAAGATTCGAACCTGCGACCGTAGCAGTCCCACGGTTCCGGTCGGAATGTCCTGAGATTATTCGTTTTGTTTACTTACTGCAAGATGCGTGTATATTTGCACGTACTTTAGTGTGGCATACATAAAATAAAAATAAAAAATAAATAGATAAAAATTCTAAAAATTAAAAATCCTTCCCAGTATTGTTTTCCCTTCACAACTCCTAATACCTTAACGGCGAGAGGGATACTGTGGCCAGGCCGCTGGTTACGAACTCTGCCCCCTGTGCCCTCCCCTCCATCCTCTCTTTATAACACACTCATTAGAAGAAGTTTTGCATCACCTCGGTTCTGGGAGATCCGGAACCTGTACAGAAAATTGGAATGGAGATCAACATAAGCATCATTTCCGCCCTTTTTAATGCTCATGAAAACCACACATTGCATGTTGTACCAAAATATAGCGAGACCTTCAAAGGTGGTGGTCTAGATTGCTGTACACACCAGTACTTCTAATACCCAGTAGCACGTCCTCTTGCATTGATGCATGCCTGTATTCGGTGTGGCGTACTATCCATATGTTATCAAGTTACTGTTGGTCCAGATTGTCCCACTCCTCAACGGCGATTCGGCGTAGATGCCTCTGAGTTGTTGGTGGATCACGTCGTCCATACACAGCCCTTTTCAATCTCTCCCAGGCGTAATCGATAGGGTTCATGTATGGAGAACATGTTCAAATGGCTCTGAGCACTATGGGACTCAACTGCTGAGGTCATTAGTCCCCTAGAACTTAGAACTAGTTAAACCTAACTAACCTAAGGACATCACAAACATCCATGCCCGAGGCAGGATTCGAACCTGCGACCGTAGCGGTCTTGCGGTTCCAGACTGCAGCGCCTTTAACCGCACGGCCACTTCGGCCGGCGGAGAACATGTTGGCCACTCTAGTCGAGCGATGTCGTTAGCCTCAAGGAAGCCATTCACAAGATGTGGACGATGGGAGCGCCAATTGTCGTCCATGAAGACGAATTCCTCGCCAATATACTGTCGATGTGGTTGCACTATCGGTCGGAGGATGGCATTCACGTATCGTACAGCCGTTACAGCGCCTTCCATGACCACCAGCGGCGTACGTCGACTCCACATAATGCCATCCCAAAACAGTGCAGTTGCAGCCCATGTCATTGACAGTTCCTGTCTCTCTGCATATCCTCCATGTCTGAACAGCATCGCTTTGGTTCACTCCGAGACGCCTGGACACTTCCCTTGTTGGGAGCCCTTCCTGGCACAAAGTAACAACGCGGACGCGATAGAACCGCGGCATTGACCATCTGGGCATGGTTGAAGTACAGACGAGTCGTGTGCCTCCTTCCTGGTGGAATGACTGGAACTGATCGGCTGTCGGACGCCCTCCGTCTAATGGGCCACTGTTCATGCATGATTGTTTACATCTTTGGTCGGGTTTAGTGACATCTCTGAACAGTCAAAGAGACTGTGTCGGTGATATAGTATCCACAGTCAACATCTATCTCCAGGAGTTTTGGGAACCGGGTTAATGCAAAACTATTTTTGATGTGTATATAACTAAAAGTCGTCTGGTGGATTACAAAAAAAAAGTCGTCCCGAAACAAAAAAATTATGACGCAGTAGTTAGCGATTAGGCTTATTAATTTTGCACCCGGTTTTCGAAACCCAATTATTGTTTTTATTTATTTTATTTCACTCTACTTTTATTGTTTTCATTTATCTGCCCATACTCGTAGAAGGTTACTACTCGAATGTTTCTTATCAAATTCGGGGATGCCAGGGCATCATGGTGATTGTAAAATCGCAACTGGGTTTCGCCGTAAGTGTCATAAATCTATTATATAATACATGTGTGTATGGTGTGTTAAGCATTTACAATCTTTTTCATTGATATCCCATTCTCATACCAGCACTTATAATAATGCTTATGTTTCATTCATACCGTCATTCTTCATGAAGAAGAGTTGGTGCATTCCCTTGGATCATACCAATCGTAGAAACATTCCAAAGAAAGATATTTAGAAAACCACAAGCAACGCACGAAGGCAGGTTAGCCATAGTGACATTTCTTCGTGCATGTCTCACTCGGGTAAGAAACGTCGTTAACATTTCTTGAAGATCTCGCGCGTTGGGAAAAATTTAGCGACAAGCCATGCACAACAGGTAACTTATTAGAAAGTTGTGGCTTGCAATTGATTAAGAGTCAAGATACACTACAAGAATTTCACCGAAAACATTTTCGAATCATTTCCTCTTTTTTTTACTTCGTTCATACGACATACAGTCAGTAGATGAATAAGTAAAACGTTATGTCCATATACACTATAAAACATTGGTGAAGTAATCTTCTACAGACATGGATAAATGAACGTAAAACAAAAATAAAAGTAATAAGTTGATTTCAGACATGGCACAAAATTAAAAATGCGCCTCTCTAACCACTGATCCATTATTTCGGCTTAGGATATCACTTGCTATAAAGTACCTCCAAAGCACTTGGAAAACTTTGGCTGCAGTTTTTCTTTTTTCTTTTTTTTTTCAGAAACGGTCACTTACGGATAGAGCCGAGACACGTGATGTCTTCCTGTGATCCTCCTTCCACTGGGAGAAGTTTCTGGAAAATCGGGTTTTGGGACTTACCATGATCTCCTCGTGAGTACACAGTCACGATCCAGTTCGAAACAGCGCACATCGTTACACCGCAGTGCAAGCACGGAAAATAATAGTGAGAAATGGCGAACGGCACAGAAAGCTTGCTGTTAGCGTCATTAAAATTACTGGCAGGATAGAACTAAAGTGGTGAAATGTGAAGACAATACCTAGGGAAGCTGATGGTGTGCGAACAACGAGAAGGAATTATGCTGAGCCAAGTATCAAGAAGCGAAGTGCACTTAGTAAATATTCCACTGACGGACAAATATGTTAGCACGCAGCAGTTTCGGCAATGTTATGAGGAATGCAACCCTCAACTTTGCGAAAACTTCACTTTGTCTTTCCACAGAACTGAATTTTAAGGCCTAGGGTGCAATCTCCATCTACATCTATATACGTACACCGCCAGCCACCATGCCAGAGGCTATCTTCTACTACTTTCCTATTGCACTCGAAAATGGAGCCTTACTTTCTCGTATCTTGCGTCTGCGTTCATTACACGAAGCATCACACACATTGGCGGCAGCAGAATATTTGCGCAGTCAGCCGCGAATGCCAGTTGTTTCATTCCGTATTGATAGTTAGTTAGTTACTTTTCACATTCCATGGATCATTCTGCATGATAAATCGTAGTGAGAGGGAGCGAGTCATATCACGTTCACATTAATTTGTAAAGGAGGAGGAGGAGATTAGTGTTTAACGTCCCGTTGACAACGAGGGCATTAGAAACGGAGCGCAAGCTCGGGTGATGGAAGGATGGGGAAGGAAATCGGCCGTGCCCTTTCAAAGGAACCATCCCGGCATTTGCCTGAAGCGATTTAGGGAAATCACGGAAAACCTAAATCAGGATGGCCGGAGACGGGATTGAACCGTCGTCCTCCCGAATGCGAGTCCAGTGTTAATTTGTAAATGTGGCCACATGTTGAACAGTTATAAATTGTAATTTATTCATTTATTTTAAACACAGATGTGAGCACGTAATTCCTACCCACCATTCATTACAGAAATAAAAATCCTTCTACTGAATAGAAGGACTTGTCAAGAAGAAAGTTTTTGAGTTTCTTTTTTTTTTCAAATTTTACTTTGATGTCCGTCAGACATTTTACATTACCTGGTAAATGATCGAAATTTTTAGTTGCAGCATTTTGCATCCCTTTTTGCGCTAAAGGTAAACGTACTGTGGATTAATGAATTTCATTTTTCTTTTTGGATCATTTTGAACTGTAGTAAGTTACTTCCAAAAAACTTCGTGAGGGAATAAATATACTGTAAAAGCGTGGCCAGAGGGCCTGTCTCTTAAACAGATGTCCACAAGACGATCATGGGCTGAGCTCTACGTATTATTCTTACAGCTCGTTTTTGAACTATGCAGACTTTCTTAAAGACGAGTGGACTATTGTTGCATATGACATTGAATGAAAATATGCAAGATATGTCAAAGTACGGATTTATCTCTCCCCAAGTTTTGCAACTTTCTAAGTGCAAATGTGGCTGTGCTAAGTTGTTTTAGAAGTTGTTTCGCAACGTTACGCCTAGGCATTTAATCAACGTGACTGTGTATAGCAGCGTACCACTAATATTATATTTCAACACTATGGGATTGTTTTACCTACACATCTCTAGTAAATAAAATATTTCGCTTAAAACAAGTGGCCATTCCTCACACGGGATAGAAATTTTGCATCCTTCCCACTCACGCAATGACGACACTTTCCCGTGCACTACAGCGTCTTCGGCAAACAGCCGCAGATTAATGCTCTCCCCATCCGTCAGATTATTTGTGAACACAGGGGATATATGACACTTCAATGGGGCACTCCTGACGACATTCTTGTCTTCAAACGACTCACGTATGTGGCAATGTGTTCCGTATGCTCTGACCTTTCTCAAGGGTCTACACTACGGCACTGAGTCAAACGCTATCAGGAAATGTAGGAATATGTGATTTTTTCCAGTTTGCGCATCCTTTATTCGCAGGGTATCGAGCGAAAAAAGGACAGTCTGTGTCCTGCAAGAGCGGTAGTTCCTAAATGCAAGCCGGTTTGTGGACAGCAACATTTCCGTTTCAAGGAAATGCGGTGACTGGTTTCAAAAACGGAACATTATACAACATTTTTACGAAGAAATAAAGCAGAAGTATGAAAATGGTCACTGGTGTATTCAGACGAAGTGTCGATTCATGTGCATTTTACGGTGAATAATTGTTGTCAAACTGTGCGTGGACTATTCACAAACAAACGTGCTGGCCCGTCTTCAACTGTTGTGCAATGCAAGGAATGGTCGTATAGGCATGTAGCTTGTTACCGTAGCAGTGTGCTGATACTGAAGAATACGATATTACTGATAACCTTGCCTGTTTGCGTGGAGAAAACTGTGCGTGCTGCCATCCTGACCAGGTATTCAGTTCGCTATGGCGAACACTGACGTCTCAAAAGTCACAGCACAGCGATATGCACTTACATAGATAATTGTAGTATCGCGTACACGAAGTACGAAAGGGCAGTGCACTGGTGGAGCTGTCATTTGTTCGCAGGCGTTTCATGTGAAGAGGTTGTAAGACTTGCATATTTCTACTATTGACAAACCACAATTTCTGAATGATGTTTATATTTTATTAACAGGATTAAGTAGGAATAATTAATATTTGTCATTGTGGAAATAATTGTGGTAGCAGGGAATGTCTGCACCAAAGTATTGTTGCCGGGAGAGACCGCACATTGACATAATTTTAAAAAGGGCGGGAGATACCGAGTATGGATACATTTCAAGAAAAGAGCGGGAAAGACCGCGCATTGATACATTTTGTAATGGTAGCAGGGATTGTCTGCACCAGAAAGCATTGTTGGCAGGAGAGACCACACTTCAGCGTTCGTAGGAAGTCAGTAGTAAGCGAGATGTGAAGCGAGTCGGTAGCGGGTCTGAAGCGAGAGGTTGAGAGGAGCGGTGTGTGTGCCAGCCACCAGCTATGATTTACAAGAGATTGTAAACGGATGTACAGAGGCATCAGCTAAGTATTATCGTAAGAGAAACTAATATTGCCCGCATCTCGTGGTCGTGCGGTAGCGTTCTCGCTTCCCACGCCCGGGTTCCCGGGTTCGATTCCCGGCGGGGTCGGGGATTTTCTCTGCCTCGTGATGGCTGGGTGTTGTGTGCTGTCCTTAGGTTAGTTAGGTTTAAGTAGTTCTAAGTTCTAGGGGACTGATGACCATAGATGTTAAGTCCCATAGTGCTCAGAGCCATTTGAACTAATATTATTGAATTACTTTTACGAGAAACTCAAGACTACTGAAGGTATGTTTGCGCAATGCTACTTGTAGGATTATTGTAAAAAGTAAGTCCCATTTGAACGTTTGTAAAATCATTTCATTACCAAAAGTAAATATTTGAAGAATCGTTTTCAGAATATAAGTAATTTTTGTCAGCAATATTGCATTACTGGTTATAATCCATATCAAAAACCATCAACGTAAAACTTTGCAAAATTTTATTGTTGTCAAGAAAAAATTTAACTATGAATTACGTAACTTCAGTCAAATTAATTAAAGAATAACGTCAGCTTTGCTATTAAAGAATAACGTCAGCTTTGGTAATAAATACAGCCACTTATTAGACAGGCCACCAGCAGCTAATAGAGTTAAACACGTATGTGTTCAGTGTATTCAGTACAGCGATGACGAGGCATGACAGAATCTCTGACCAGAGGGTTATTTATCGTTGCTAGTCTGCGCTTGACTGCGCGAGAGTTCAGTTGTGAGTTGGACTCGGTCGGAAGTGGTGTGTGTGGAGTCGGCAGTTGCGAGTAGGATGTTGTGTGTAGCGAGTCGCGAGAGGAAGTAGTCAGCCGACTGTAGTAGCGAGTGGACGGTAGTACTGAGCGGGCGTCGGCATGGATCGGCGGCGTGCGCCCTTTACATCTCTGGTCAAGGTTCGGGACGAGGTATATTGTTAAATAAGGTAATGAAGCAGCATTGCGCACATCTGATAATGTAATGTATGTTAATTGTGATTAATTTGTTGAAGAAATGCCCCAATAATAATTTTGTTTTCAAAGCAATCATTTTTAAGAAAAGAATCATTCCAATTGAAACAATATTTCCTATGCTTTTCCTCCCAGAATCAATTTATCAGATTAATTATTGCACAGGGCCTAAGGTCAGCGATGCTGCCCTATTATTGTGGGTTTAATGATTAATCTTCATTTCTCAATTTTTGTGTCGAGTTTACATTTGGGTCTTTATTATTCTATAATTTTTGTGGGGACCAAACATTTGGCTCGTTTTCATTATCATAGGCTTTTCTTTTATTTCTGCTGGGAGGTTACGTTTAGCACGATGTCCATTAACATTTAAATATAATTTTTTTTTTATTTCTGCGGGGAGGTTACAAGAGTATAGTAATACAGAGTACCGGTAGGCATATTCATGTCGCAGTTCGATGTAGCAGTCAGATGGCGATCCAGTAACAGTAAAAAAGATAAGGAACAGTCTTGGGTTATTGCAGGTAACGACTGAGGGCCACGACGACGACACATTCTATGTTTCGTCGAAATAATCAGCAAATCACTGTTAATAAGCAGCATTTAAATTTGTATGCGAAGGTTGCACTTATTATTATTCAGAAAGAGAATTAATTTGAAAGGGAAGATTTCATTTGTTATTATTAAGCAAGAGATAGAAATCCTAGGGGAACGTTTCGTAGGTTATTGTAGAAGGGAAAGTTGCGTAACAAAATAGATATAGAGGAGGCGGGAAGGTTTCAAGGTGACCACCGTCATTATGGCCGCATGACGGGAGTCAACAGACTATGAAGGCGGTATGGTAGTAGGAGCTAGACGCATGGGACATTCCATTCCGAAAGTCGTCAGGGACTTCAATATTCCTAATAATACAGTGTCAGTAGTGGGCCGAGGTATCAAATTTCAAGCATTACCTTTCCCTCATGACGCCGGCCGAAGTGGCCGTGCGGTTAAAAGCGCTGCAGTCTGGAACCGCAAGACCGCTACGGTCGCAGGTTCGAATCCTGCCTCGGGCATGGATGTTTGTGATGTCCTTAGGTTAGTTAGGTTTAACTAGTTCTAAGTTCTATGGGACTAATGACCTCAGCAGTTGAGTCCCATAGTGCTCAGAGCCATTTGAACCTTTCCCTCATGGATAATGCACTAGCCCACGACCTTCTCTTAACGACCGAAAGCAGCGGCGTCTGCGTAGATTTGTCAGTGCTAACAGACAAGCACCACTGCTCAAATAGCCACAGAAATCGAAGTACGACGAACGTATGAGTTAGACCAGTGCGGCGAAATTTGACGTAAATAGGCAATGGCAGCAGACGACCGACGCGAGTCTCTTTGCTAACAGCACGACATCACCTGCAGCGGCTCATCTGACCTCGTGACCGAATCGCCTGGGCCTAGACGACTGGTAAACCATGGTCTGGCTCCATTTCAGTTGGTGAGACCTGATGGTGAGGTCTAGGTAGACTCCACAAGGTCATGGACCCAGGTTGTCAACAAGGCACTGTGAAATGGTGGTGGCTCCATAATCGTGTGGACGGTGTTTCCGTGGAATGAACTTGCTTTCCTGGCCCAACTGAGCTGTTTATCGACTGGAAATATTTATGTTCGGATACCTGGAGACCATTTTCTGCCGTACAGTGTATTCATGTTCCCAAACAACGCTGGAACTTATAGGGTGAAAATGCACTATGCCACCGGGTCACAACTGGTTTGAAGAACATTTTGTGCTATTGGAGCGAATTATTTGTCCAACCAGGTCAACAGATATGACTCCCATCGAACATTTATGAGACATATTCGAGAAGTCAGTTCGTGCACAAAATTCTGCATGGGCAACATTTTCGCAATTATGAACAGCTATGGATGGAGCGTGGTTCACTATTTCTGCAGAGGAGTATAAACGACTTGTTGAGTCCATTCCACGTCGAGCTAGGGAAAAGGAGATTCGATACAATATTAGGATGTATCCCACGACTTTTGTCATCTCAGTGTAACGCGGTAACTGTAGCGTGTCAAGTGGTCATGAGCGTGAAAGAGAGCTTCGGCTGACGCAGGGAGAAAGGCGGAGCCTGGAAACCGTTCCCGCCCCATCCCCGACTTGATAGCCTGGCAGTCCACACATGTGATTTGTGCTTCTGCGAGCCGGCCGCTGGTGGCCGAGCGGTTCTGGCGCTACAGTCTGGAACCGCGCGACCGCTACGGTCGCAGGTTCGAATCCTGCCTCGGGCATGGATGTGTGTGTTGTCCTTAGGTTAGTTAGGTTTAAGTAGTTCTAAGTTGTAGGGGACTTATGACCTCAGCAGTTGAGTCCCATAGTGCTGAGAGCCATTTGAACCATTTTTTTTGTGCTTCTGCGAAAGAAATACTCACACTAGGTCATAGCGTTCGTCGATCCTTTCAGCGGCGTGTGAGCCATATTCAAATGGCCAGGAAAAACTATTCACTCATTTCAAAATACAAGAAGTCAACGAACAACGCATAATACACGGCAAAGAGGAGTACGCAAAGCATTTGGTAGCGGCTTACCCAACCATAGTTCTAAGAACTCTCCACCACAGCTCCCACACTGATGTGTGATCTTCAGCCGAAGACTTGTCTTCCAGCTACTATCTTGCATCATCAACGCTGCGATGCTACATCCATATAGACCAGTTTACTGCAGTCCAGTTGTGGCCCCCGTCTGCCAAATTTCATCCCCTCGCCTCCCTGTATTACCAAGTTGACGATTCCTTAATACCTTAGGATACGTCCTACCTAGAGTTGTAAAACTACCGTAGATTACCGCAGAGCGCCAAAACAAGGGTAGATAACGATAGCTTTCCTAGTAACTATGGTCCGTTAAGGTCGTCCCCACGCTGCCTTTAGGGTTGGGAGTGTTGCGTGCCCATCAGGAGTTATCTCGTAAAGATAGATTTCTTTACGTATGTGATCGCTCTTACTAATTTCCCCAACAAACCGAAGTATTCAACTGTTTAGAAATTGAGTAGGATATATAAAAGACCCAATAGCCTACGGAACATTTTTATTCTACATAGTAGCATTTTTGTCAGTTATAGCAAAATTAAAATCGTCAATATTTAATCCAGGTTTTATTCGAAAATTGTTGATCTGTTTTACTTAGTAAAAATTTTCTAAAGCGAAGATCGCATAAAATTTCCTTATTTACAAATTATTGGTTTCGACAGACTTTGCTGTAGGTCTCCAAATATTTTTGTTTTAAACTTATTCAGTTTGAGCTGGATACGACAATTTGGAGTGAAGTCCAACTGAAAATGAACAAAGTTATGAAGACGTGAAGACGACAGTATAGTCTGTCGAGAAAGGTTGTTTGTAAATGACTAAATTTATATGCTATCTTGGCTTTCCGAAATTTTTACCACAAGCTGTTTTTCTGTCCTTCCTTATTGACAGGTTCATCTTCAGACGGCTCTTCACGTTTAGATATGCATTTGTAGATGTTTACATTGGCTTTCTGCTCTTTATACCACGTTGTGATGAACATTCCTTGGGGTTGTGGTGCCCTACAGCAAAAAACGATCTGAGAAATGGCCTTTGTAATTGTACCTAAGAACTATTGTAATGTAAAGAAAAATGTAAGTGAGAACTCTTTTAGTTTTAGGTTATTTACGTAGAAAATACCAACCAAACACGTAACACACAGTAGCTCAAAAATGCTCTTAAGGGTTCGCACTTTCTTCCACTGCCGCTATCAATAGAATGCTGTGAAAGATTAGAAACCTTTATCTCAACGGAACAAAAGATAACTGGTCTGTAGCTGCACCATATGCATCGAGCTCAGGGACATTGTAGAGAGTAATACACAGTTTTTAGTATAAATAATTATTTGCAATGTTATTTACCAATTTTTCTTATCCCTACTCCACCCTTCTACTATTGAATTCACTGTAGGAAGGAAGGAAGGAAGACTGTGCTTAAACGGCTGCCCGTCAATAATTTTATTAGAGACGTAGCAAAAGCTCGGACTGAGAAATCTGCGCAAGGAAATTGATCATATCCTTTTCAAAAGAACCGCCTCAACATTCGTCTTAATCATTTTAGGGAAACTGCGGAGACATTAACTCCGGGTAACTCGATGGGGCACATAAGTCCGGTCCTGACCTCAATTTTTTCTTCATATGGACTACAGGTTTTTCTTTAATTGCGGTCTATATTTGGGGAAAGGAGAGTACAGCCCTTCCTTGCGATTTACAGTACAGATCTGATAACATATTCTTTCCGTACCAAATTTAGAGGCTGGAAAAATGAAGAAAGTCACTTGGGAATGAATATCATGAACTTGGAGGGGAGGGATATATTTTGGTACGCATTTTTTGGCCACATCAGCAGATAATTTGTTTTTTCTGTTTGCAGTTTGGCCAGCATTAGAACTAACTGTGACGACAGTGAAAATGATACGTAATTTGCAAACATTACATGTTAATATGTACTGTCGGGATTTGTACTAAAATACTCAGGAAACGCCTTTTCTGGCCGATATTTTCCTCCAAACAGCAGTTTCATTTCCAGTGTCCACCAAAGTCTATTGAAACTAAGCAGTCCCTTTCTAAAAATCTTTGCCGGTCACGATCATCTGGACTCGTGGCAGCTATTTTTGTGAAGAATAAACACTCCTTACTTTTTCCAAGACGATTCCTATGTTGTGAGGAAGAATACACTGTTACATTAAAAAAGGAAGAAATTGTTTCTATAAAACCTAAATAGAAAAAAAATTAAAATTGGTAACTGATACGGTGAAGTATTCATTCTCTTGTCTGATATCCCTGACATAAATCTTCTTCATATATGTTGACCAATTTATGAAGCACTGAGGGTAATATCGTAATGTGTACACCGCGTATGCAAACCTTACGTAACTATTTCGCTTTCATCTTACATTCTGTGGTTTATTCCTGCTTTTACAATAAAAGAACAAGCTACGTATTGCATTACGTTATTTCTCTAGCAGCACAGCTATGTGATTTTATCGTTAGAAACGCCAGACTAAGTATAATAACACAAACTGAAGCGACTGGCTGCCAGAGCATAAATAGAGCATACGGTGCATGTAACAGTGTTCCAAATTGAAAGCGATTGACAATGGAGTGCCCTGTAACATTTAAACAGATTTGTTGAACTACTTTTCTACCGTCTAGTTTCTCAGCAAATAGGTGAAACTCTTCGAGCGTTAAACATTAACCAAAAATACGGTATGTTTCCTGCCTGCTAGGCAGACTTTAGTTGTGCGCAGTCTATCAAAATTAGGTTGAAATATGTTTCGGCCGTTACGTATGTCACTCGTTAATCAAGGTTTTAATTATTAAATAATACTAGTATGTATTATGGTAGTTTACAAAAGAGTCATATCTTATTTTGTTATATGTTTGAATTAATTGTACTTTGTAAGGCTTTGGATAAGGTTTATTTGACAAATTACTTACTATTCACAGTTGTATGCAATGGACATTCCGCTTATTACTTTCGTGTTCTATGGCGTTAAAGGCTCCAGACCAGCAAAATAAAATAATAGTAATAATTTTGCAAAGACGAACATTGCTTTTTAAAAAAATTGACATATTAAAGCAGATTATGTTGCCATTTAATTCTGATAGCTATAGTCATATATTACGTCAAGAACGCGACTTTAACGTAATTGCTTTTTTAAAAAATTACATATTACCGAACACACTATGTTGCCATTTAATGCCGATATAGTCAGCTATTGCGTCAATATCTGTCCATGACGTAATAACACTGAGTCACGATGTCAATTTTTCTTTTTCAAACGGCAAAATCCAATCCACAAAGAGCTAGTGGTTACAACTGACAAAGTCACGATCTTCATTTGAATAAACGAAAAAGTAAAAGTGGTAAGTGCAATATCAATTACGAACAACTGTGAATAGTAACTGATCTGTCAAATAAACTTAATCAAAGCTTTATTAAGTACAGTTAATTCAAACATAAAAAAATAACATAAAAGTCTTTTGTTATACATCACAATAGATGTGAAAGTGCATAAAAAGTGGAAGAATAATTGTGGTAAATCGTCATAAAATAGATGGAGGAGTGCAGTATAACATTCTTGCAATAAACAGAAACCAATATTCGATACAACGGACTTAAATATTAATTAATAAATTAGTGTAATAGTACATTTGCAGTTTTTCTTTTTTTCCTATCGATGGTATTTGCCGTCATACCTTTTCGTCTGTGTGCACGTGAGTTGTCATCGCCTGTGCTGCTCCAGAGCAAGTGGAGCCACGTATAAAAGTCGCAGTTAAATGGCAAGGCTTGTGTCGTGACGCGGCGCGTAACTGTTTGCGTCTAAGCGTCGTGGTGGGTCGCTGGCCAGTAAGTACCGGCCTTGATGTTCCTACCCTGCAGGGTTCTCCAATCACGTAGAGGCCCACAGAGGGAAGAACTTGTTAAGTGCCGTGTATTGCTGACTGCTAACTACTGGACAGTTCGAGCAAGCGGAGTTCGGACGTTAATTGGCGTTTGCCACAGACTACTGTGTTGTCTCTGGGTCAGGTTTTTGTCCCTCAGGTCATTCATTACTGGAGCGCATAAATTTATGAGATGTTCCCTAGAAGTTGAGTAATGTCGTGTGACAGTCAGGAGTATTTTGTGGCCCTGCTGCTCCGCTCTTTTCGAGACTTGAATTCAGAACCCCTAATCTCGGATGATTATAATTTTTACTGACAGACGTACTGGAGCAATTCGCTTACCTCTCCTCTCTTCAGATTCTTCCGGTGGCTGTCACGCATGATATATTGTTTATGCATGAGGGAATTTACGTGTGCTCTACGGAAATTTCCAGAACGAGCTCATTCCTTAGCAGTGCCCCCAACGAATGCCCGAGCTTTACCAATGGGACCCTCTGATCGCTCTCATATGTGATTACCAGGAGCATTAATTATATCGCTGCCAGATTCATTAGTACTCAAAGAACACTGTATAATATCAAATAAACCATTATCTTCTTACATATGATTTACAGCTCAAGTAATGTTACCCACAAGACTTTATAGCAGGTATGACAAATCACTCAGACGCTTTATAATAATAATGAGCTTATGGCATTGGTGGCCGGGAGACCCCTCGCGGGGCGGTTCGGCCGCTGCTCCACAAGTTCTTTAACGCCACTACGTCGCCTTGCGAGTGAATGAGGATGAAATGCTGATGAAAGACACACAACACCCAGTCATCTCGGGGCAGAGAAAATCCCTGACCCCGCCGGGAATCGAACCAGGGACCCCGTGCGCGGGAAGCGAGACGCTACCGCAAGACCACGAGCCGCGGACAGACGCTTTATGACTCATATTTGATAACTGACAAGAATTTCTTCTTCCTCGATTAACAGCTTACGAGTAAGAAAATTGTATAAGTGGTCTATCGCTGTTGTTGTGGTCTTCAGCCTGAAGATTGGTTTGATACTGCTCTTTACGCTACTCTATACAAGTTACTTCACCTTTGCGTAACTACTACAACTTACATTTGAATCTGCTTGATCTACTACGGCAAGTTGAAAAGGAGAGGGAAGAGAGAATGATATGTGATAAACCCTTTACCTCGAAAACCTTTCTCCTTCATACGTCCGCTTTGTTACCACAGATGACGTGTCACTCATCTCATTTGTACTAAGATTGCAGTACACGCGAAGGTCCTATTTGCTCCCACCGCTCTGATTGGAACGCCTAAGCTCTAATAAACATTCACCAACCTTCAGTCTTCTGTGGTTGTTGTCCCCTGCCCAGAAAACAGCACATAGGTCGTGAATCCGTTACCTTTAGGTTTTAAGAAACTCTTAATGAGGAACTGATAGTATGTGAATATATTTTCAGTTATTTTGTTTATACTGGATGCCACTCGCTTTTTATTAGCAGAACACGAGTAACTGGACAATTTCAATCCACTTTAGAGTCAGAAATAATTTCCATTGTTAAAAAAAATAATGAACTGTGTATTTCCGTAGTTACTATCACACTGTTCTCAGATACATGTCCACATAACCAGAAATTGCTAATAAAGTCTTAACTGACACCGACCGCGTGCCCTCCGACACAGCCGAAGCAGCTCTGATCTCACAGCCGAATTACTTTGCCAGCCATCCAAGTTATGCGAGATCCGAAAATCGCGGAAGTGCTTCGTCTGCCTTATTGTTTAGCAGTCGTTTATTATTCTGTTCGTTATTAATACTTGCGTAATAATGGAATGATAGCGCGTGATCGAGAGAAGCTTGAATTTTAAATGCAAGTAAATACGCTGTTTACTTGTCTAATGTCAATAATAGAAGATTATCTTTTGGGTTCGCAGCTTCCGAATGCAGCAGCCAATCGCGGTGAAGGACCACAATTTAAGCGGTCTTTCTCACGATACCAATATTGAACAAACCATCTATCGTCGGTACTTCGCACCACATCACATAGTCTTCCCACTGCTGCCTTCTGAACTGCTATAAGAAGAGTTTCTTGTACCTGAATATGATGGCTGCAAAGCCAGAAATGTTACTAAACTCCCTCTTCAAATTAAAACTCTCGCACTTCCCTCAATTGCCAAACTGACACTGCCTTGATGCATTGAGATGTGTCGCAACAACGGATCCCTTCTTTCAGTCCAGTGGTCCCACATAATTCTTTGCTATTCAGTTCTATGCAATACCTCGTCGTCAGTTATTCTATATACACATCTATTCTTCAGCGTTCTTCTATAGCACCACATTTCAAAACATGGTATTCTCTCCTTAGATGAACTCTTTAACATCAACCTTTCACTTCTGTTCAAGACTGCACTATAGACAAAGGCATACAGAAGAGACTTCCGATTTACACTGAACGTTAGCAAAATTCTATTTTTGAGAAACGATTTCCATTTTTTAAATGCATGACACAAAGCTGTTTGTTGTCTCTTTTTGTAACAACTGTCTTTGGTTTACAGTATCATCATGGTACAAAAGATGAATTGTTTAATTACATGTCATAGCAAATAACATCAATATGGCAATTTACATAATTACAGCCCCTTCTGAACTATTGATATCTACAGACAGGCATTCTTGCAGAAAAGGTGGTGTGTTCATCCACAGTTTGAACTCAAATTGGGGCGCATTACCTTTTGTACATGCCTATTTGCGGTTGTGTAGACATTAGTAGTTCAGATTACTTATCTTCCTCACTTCTTTTTCAACATAAGCTTATCTTTAACGTCCATAATCTTACACTGTAGGTTAATTTCTGTATTAGTTTCGTTTCAGGCAAATGCCGGGATGGTTCCTTTGAAAGGGCACGGCCGATTTCCTTCCCCATCCTTCCCTAACCCGAGCTTGTGCTCCGTCTCTAATGACCTCGTTGTCGACGGGACGTTAAAAAACACTAACCTAACCTAACCTGTATTAGTTGTGAATTACCTTTCGGTCCCTGTAATTTATAATTACTGCTTTCAGAATTTCAGAGTGACTATTCTTTAGAACATTCTTAAAAGAATTTAAACTCCATGAACAATCATTTGAATAAGATAGTATCAAGAAGCAGTTTATAACTGGTTCTTCTGTCGATTACCAGAGTCATACCTAGACGTAACAGAAAACTTTAGAGAGAACCTTACCTCACCAGTACTTATTTCACCTAACGATACTTTCATCACTGGAGGAGACTTTTGTCACCTAGCAGCCGAATGTGATACTTACAGTTTTATAAGTAGTGGGTTTGACAAGACATATTGCGAAACCACACTAACTGTTTTTTTCTGAAAGCTATTTACAAAAGAGACTTCGCAATACGATTTGTGACATAAGGACATTATATACATAGAGCAGAAACAGATCGAAACTCTGTGAGATATGCCACATTCAGTCTGGTATCAGTCAGCACGAAGCAGTTTTAGTAAAAAAAAAAAAAATGGCTCTGAGCACTATGGGACTCAACTTCTGAGGTCATTAGTCCCCTAGAACCTAGAACTAGTTAAACCTAACTAACCTAAGGACATCACACACATCCATGCCCGAGGCAGGATTCGAACCTGCGACCGTAGCGGTCTCGCGGTTCCAGACTGCACCGCCTAGAACTGCACGGCCACTTCGGCCGGCTTTTAGTAACAATATTTATCAAAGTAAACTGGGTAGGTGAAGCCAGTAGGAATATTTAAGTGTTGGGAAGAATAATAAAGAGGCAATCCTGTCATAGTTCATGAAGGTGCTTGAGACATTTAGCTCTTGACAGGGGCAGGTAGTGAAACTGTGACTGAAGTTTAGGAGAACAGTTCATCAAGGACTGGAAAACAGAGCGTTTCACAAAATGCGAAAAGGCAGTATGCTTAATATAGTATCAGTGGGTTGCTGCTGATGTCAGCTGACTACCAAAAATACGTGATTGTCATAATTTGTGGAGATGTGAAGTGGAATACTCACGTAGAGTCAATTATAGGTAATGCAGGAAGCTGACTTCGGTTTGTTGATAGCGCACTGGGAAATCGCAGTATGTCTACAAGGATACTGTTTACAAAACATTCGTATCACCTATTCTAGAATATGCTGCGGTTCCTGTAACAGATAGGAATAGCAATGAATATCGAATTATCCATAGAAACAGTGACGAACGGTCTCAGATTTATTTTACTCACTGCAGAACGTCGCCAAAATACTGAATAATCTTAAGTGCATCCTTTCGCAAATACAAGTCAGCTATTTCGTCAAAGCCTATTTTACGAAAAAACTTCAAGAACCTATATTAAACAAGTCATCTAGTAATATGTTACGGCTCTCGACAATGGATGCGGCGAAGACGACACTGGAGAAACCACAGTGCAAAAAAGGACTAAAGCAGCAATATGCGACACCATGGTAAGTACCCTTGCCATGCAATTTATAGTGGTTTGCAAAATATGGATGCACATGTCGATCTAAAGCCCCGTAAATAAATCGAGAGGAATGGAGATGGGCAAATAATATGCTCCGCGTGTGAAATCGCTCCTCCGCTTGTCTTAGATTGCTTGTTCTTTATATGACTGTATGCTGTAATCCTACTTCTAATGATTAAGACAACTGCTTTGAAATTAAACAAGAAAAGTTCGAATTAGATAAACTGTTTTTTTGTTCGTTCAGAAACGACTTTGCAAACTGTTTTATGTATTTTTGGAAAGATGCACGACAATAGCTGTTTATAATAACTAATAATTATGAACAAAGACTGTCTCGGAATTTATTGCCATTGTAAAATAACTGCGAAAATAATTTTGGCGGCATCGTGTGTAAACGTGAATGTCATTTATAATCGAGTGACTATATTGTACTCACGTCTAGAATGATGTGACCTCCATATTACGTAGTAAGTGAACTGTCCTGTAGCTGTCAATGTTTTTTATCAGATGGTAAATGACGTAAATATATTGAAAATAAAACGTTAATTATACGTAGTTTGTCACTAGTTTGACGGTTCTGCTCTGAAGATGTTACATGTTTTCAACGATTGTGCAGATGAATAGCGATATTATTATACTAGCTTCAGTTTTGTCACAGTTATCTGTGGTTGTTGCATATATTTCCGATTTATCCTTTTCCGTGTTCTAGAGGTTCAGTAAATATTTGAGGTAGTATTTGTGTATAAATTCTGTATGCCCGTTTAATATATCTTGTGGGTATTTTCTCATATGTATATAGAGTTCCAATTTTTCAGGAATATTCTTTGGAAGTTTTGGTATTCAGTGTAGGATCTGGACTGCATTTTTTTCTATATCTGTAGTGTGGTTTTGAGTTTTCGATTGTAGAAAGAAGTTCGACTGATTGTTCCCGCTGTTTATAATGTGGTCTTTATATGTTACGTTAAAGCTTCTTTATTTTTGGCTAATGTAATAGTTATTACAGTTGCTATGTGTGTTATTATACATGAATGGGTTATCATATCCGGAAGCTTCCAGTGGTGACCGATCGTAATTTTATTGAATTTCGTACTGGTTCGAAAGTATTTGTGGCTTTAAGAAGTGCGTTATTTTGTTGGAGATCCTACGAAGGTAGACTGCTGATACGTTTCTTACTTTTTGCTTAGGCAAAGTTTCTCGAGTTAGGTTTATCACGTTATGTATTGTATTCCGTTTTGGTGTTCTACATTAGGAAACATTCCATCAAACACCATTGTGGTCCAGTAATCGATACAGCAGTCTGGGTGAGACTTGGGCAGTTGAGGAGCACAACGAATATCTAAACTGTGAAAGACCGGTGAGAAACAGCAGCACAAAATGTCAGCCTGATGAAGTGAGAAGGGATCAGATACAAAGGCATCTCGAATGGAGTGACGTCGCACTTGGTACATAACAGAACCAATGATAATGGTCGTCTGTCTCCAGTCATGAGATCAAAAAATTCTAAAACAACTCCTATATGCCCTGCAGCAGCTACATACTTTCCATAAAATTTACGGCTGCATACACGTTGCTATTGCTACACTTGCTCTGCAGCGTTTTACACGATTCTTGACAACTCCATATCGTGCGACTGTGGTGGCGCTGAAGTCAAGCTTACCGAAGACGATACTGGAAAGAAGGTACCCAGTTGTAGAAGAATGTCACTTACAAGCTGCCAAGAAACTTCTGTGGCGGAATTTATTCATAGCGCAGTCAGTCTTTTCGGATTCAAGTACAAATTTTTGGTCGCTGTCAAATGGCCAATTGTAGAATGCCACATTCGTGGTAAGCATGTCGTGCACATGTCTTAGGGTTACGGACCACTCAGTCTCTTAATTCTTGCACAGAGACGTCAGAAACTAGTGCGTATTCTGTTTATTTTGAGTCTTCTAGACTGCAAAGAGCAACAGCCTTGCCGCAGTGGAACCCGGGCTCCCGTGAGATCACCGAAGTTAAGCGCTGTCGGGTGTGACCAGCACTTGGATTGGTGACCATCCTGGCCGCCATGCGCTGTTGCCTCTTCTCCTGGTGAATTTAGCCTCGCGATGCCAATTGAGGAGCTACCCGACCGAATAGTAGCGGCTCCAGTCAAAGAAAACCATCATAGCGACAGGGAGAGCTGTGTGCTGACCACACGCCTCTACTATCCGCATCTTCACCTGAGGATGACCGGCGGTCGGATGGTCCCGATGGGCCACTTGTGGCCTGAAGACGGAGTGCTATGTATGCTATGCTGTGTAGGCTGCAAAGCATTTCAACATGGACTGGCACGGATAGTAAATTTAATAAAATGTCCTGTTCTTCTTCATTGCAACTAGAAACGTAGTTTGACTTATATCCTGTTACACTTAAAAATCATTAAATATTCCTCTGGATAACTGGTATCAAAGGTCCATATGTTGTTTCAGGGACCTGCGAAGATACTCAGAGAATGGACAGTTTATTTTTACGTGGATTAATTATGCAACAAGCCTGTTGGTTTGATCATCTGAGACACGATAGTACGTTAACACTAATTTTCATACGATTAATATGTTATTTCATTAGAAGAGGGCCATATACCTAAGCTTGAGATAACAACTTTTTAAATTCATCTGTCAAATGTATTTCGTCGAAGGCCGCTTTGAAATAGTTCTCTGACTATAAGGAAAGTCGATTACAGACTATCACCTAATACGTGCAAAATTTTTTTTTTTGCAGCTGCGGTATTGCTGGTGACGTGGCCCTGTTTATCGAGTGAGTTTCGTCTCCAGGTAAGATGCATTACATGGTATATGCTTATGACTGAAGTGCATAATTAAAAGAAGATCAGTTCTTCAAGTTATAATATTTATAACATTCAGCTGCAATCCACGTAGTTGTTTATGTTAAGAAAAATGGCTCAGGTACCTTTATTTTAAATCTACTGCTGCTTGTGGACTGCTAAAGTACACTCCTGGAAATGGAAAAAAGAACACATTGACACCGGTGTGTCAGACCCACCATACTTGCTCCGGACACCGCGAGAGGGCTGTACAAGCAATGCTCACACGCACGGCACAGCGGACACACCAGGAACCGCGGTGTTGGCCGTCGAATGGCGCTAGCTGCGCAGCATTTGTGCACCGCCGCCGTCAGTGTCAGCCAGTTTGCCGTGGCCTACGGAGCTCCATCGCAGTCTTTAACACTGGTAGCATGCCGCGACAGCGTGGACGTGAACCGTATGTGCAGTTGACGGACTTTGAGCGAGGGCGTATAGTGGGCATGCGGGAGGCCGGGTGGACGTACCGCCGAATTGCCCAACACGTGGGGCGTGAGGTCTCCACAGTACATCGATGTTGTCGCCAGTGGTCGGCGGAAGGTGCACGTGCCCGTCGACCTGGGACCGGACCACAGCGACGCACGGATGCACGCCAAGACCGTAGGATCCTACGTAGTGCCGTAGGGGACCGCACCGCCACTTCCCAGCAAATTAGGGACACTGTTGCTCCTGGGGTATCGGCGAGGACCATTCGCAACCGTCTCCATGAAGCTGGGCTACGGTCCCGCACACCGTTAGGCCGTCTTCCGCTCACGCCCCAACATCGTGCAGCCCGCCTCCAGTGGTGTCGCGACAGGCGTGAATGGAGGGACGAATGGAGACGTGTCGTCTTCAGCGATGAGAGTCGCTTCTGCCTTGGTGCCAATGATGGCCGTATGAGTGTTTGGCGCCCTGCAGGTGAGCGCCACAATCAGGACTGCATACGACCGAGGCACACAGGGCCAACACCCGGCGTCATGGTGTGGGGAGCGATCTCCTACACTGGCCGTACACCACTGGTGATCGTCGAGGGGACACTGAATAGTGCACGGTACATCCAAACCGTCATCGAACCCATCGTTCTACCATTCCTAGACCGGCAAGGGAACTTGCTGTTCCAACAGGACAATGCACGTCCGCATGTATCCCGTGCCACCCAACGTGCTCTAGAAGGTGTAAGTCAACTACCCTGGCCAGCTAGATCTCCGGATCTGTCCCCCATTGAGCATGTTTGGGACTGGATGAAGCGTCGTCTCACGCGGTCTGCACGTCCAGCACGAACGCTGGTCCAACTGAGGCGCCAGGTGGAAATGGCATGGCAAGCCGTTCCACAGGACTACATCCAGCATCTCTACGATCGTCTCCATGGGAGAATAGCAGCCTGCATTGCTGCGAAAGGTGGATATACACTGTACTAGTGCCGACATTGTGCATGCTCTGTTGCCTGTGTCTATGTGCCTGTGGTTCTGTCAGTGTGATCATGTGATGTATCTGACTCCAGGAATGTGTCAATAAAGTTTCCCCTTCCTGGGACAATGAATTCACGGTGTTCTTATTTCAATTTCCAGGAGTGTATCAGCTCGGAGACCATGGCTGCGGTTACCCTTGACGCTGTATCACAGACAGGAGCGCCTACGATGGTGTACTCAACGACGAACCTGGGTGTACGAAAGGAAAAACATCGTTTTTTCGGATGAATCCAGGTTCTGTTTACAGCATCATGATGGTCGCATCCGTGTTTGGCGACATCGCGGTGAACGCACATTGGAAGCGTGTATTCGTCTTCGCCATACTGGCGTATCACCCGGCGTGATGGTATGGGGTGCGATTGGTTACACGTCTCGGTCACCTCCTTTTCGCATTGACGGCACTTTAAACAGTGGAACACTAAATTTCAGATGTGTTACGACCCGTGGCTCTATCCTTCATTCGATGCCTGCGAAACCCTACATTACAGCAGGATAATGCACGACCGCATACTGCAGGTCCTGTACGGGACTTTCTGGATACAGAAAATGTTCGACTGCTGCCCTGGCCTGGACATTCTCCAGATCTCTCACCAATTGAAAACGTCTGGTCAATGGTGGCCGAGCAACTGGCTCGTCACAATACGCCAATCACTACTCTTGATGAACTGTGGTATCGTGTTGAAGCTGCATGCGCAGCTGTACCTGTACACGACATCCAAGCTGTGTTTGACTCAATGCCCAGGCGTATCAAGGCCGTTATTACGGCCAGAGGTGGTTGTTCTGGGTACTGATTTCTCAGGATCTATGTACCCAAATTGCGTGAAAATGTAATCACATGTCAGTTCTAGTATAATATATTTTTCCAATGAATACCCGTTTATCATCTGCATTTCTTCTTGGTGTAGCAATTTTAATGGCCAGTAGTGTACATTAGAAAGATTAATAGACATAAGTGGGATATTAAATCAATGGAAATGGCAGTTTCATCTTTTCTGTCTTCTTAAATAGAGAGTTTTAAATGGATCTGTGCAGTTTAAGGTACCCAAATCAATGCTGGAAAGATAGGTTCGTAGCTCTTGGAAAATCGCAATTATAGAGCTGACAAATCAGCTGGGAAATTTAAAAATGTTTTCACTGGATATCTAGAAGACGAGGTAGCATGCCTGAGGTCATTGGATAACAGACGCTTAAGTCCAACGATGAAACAGCTCACTGACAGGTCATTAGCCTATCAAATAGCAGAAAAAATTGACCTACCACACAGAAACTCATCTAGGTGGATACGATTCGATTGTAGATTTATTACTAGGCATTTTGTGGTGTCTGGTGGCAAGTCAGCAAATATATCTGGTGCACTAGCGATGAGGTTAAATAAAGTAAGAGCAACAGCAACAGTAGCCAATGGCGTTGCCGCAGTGGCAACACCGGTTCCCGTCAGATCACCGAAGTTAAGCGCTGTCGGGCTGGGCTAGCACTTGGATGGGTGTCCATGCGATCTGCCGACGACTGCTGGCAGGCCGGGTGCACTCAGCCCTTGTGAGGCAAACTGAGGAGGTACTTGACAGAGAAGCAGCCGCTTCGGTCTTGTAAACTGACATTTGTCCGGGAGAGCGGTGTGCTGACCACATGCACCTCCAAATCCTCATCCAGTGACCCCTGTGGGCTGAGGATGACACGGCGGCCCATCGGTACCGTTGGGCCTTCATAGCCTGTTGGGGCGGAGGTTTTTTTATTGTTTTTTTTTGTTTTTTAGCAGCAACACTGTCTTGACATTAAACCTGAAAAAAATTACATGTGCCAAAATGACATGAAAATACTCGTATTTTCTAGCTGTTAACGACTTATTTGAAGCTTACATATTTCATAATCTAAATTGTTTATGAAACAATTCTTTGTCTTAGTCTGAAGATGATATTCATAATAATGTCAACGTTTATGCAGTAATTTCACAAAAAAGTGCTGTATTCCATTTTACCGTTTGAATAGTGAAGAACGGGAAAAATGCAAGCGTTTTTTGAAAAAAGGTAAAAATATACGAAACATACGATTGCAAATGTTTTACGGGTAAAGGTACACCTTTAACAAGTGTTTTCTTATGTTCCCTTATTTTACAGAAATTGTTAAAGACGAAGTGGTCCGTTCTGCCCTGATTCCCTTAATAGTGATTCAACATTATAGCTTAGGTTTAGAAAAGAGCTGTGTGGAGACCAATACCAATAGAATGTCACACTGAAAGCGAGAAAGAAAGACAGTAACATCATTCAGAAAGTGAAAGAAGGCCACAGAACTAAACCTGATTTAGGCAATCCTAATGTTAAAGTAACGATACATGACTATTCAAAAGACGGAAGACTCGGTTGTCGAAAACAGCGTTAGTGAAATTGGGAAAGATACCACACCGTGTTTCCGAAGAGAGATCAAGAAGGCAATAGAGAACAGCAAATTTAATCTCACCAGTTCAAAAAAATAAAGATACAATGATGATAAATCCCCAAGTATCTGTTTAAGAGCCCAATTCAAAGTTCTTAAAGAGCCAAGCAGAGCCTGTAACATAAATAACGCTGTACTATTATACAAATAATATTTTTTTCTGATTTTTCGATAAATTAGTGTAATCGATGTTCCGATTTCATTTCTTTTTTTTCATTCCATTATGTTAAAGAAACTGTAAACAATTTTCAATGTGAATATTAATGTTTATGTCAAATTTTCAGCAATATTGCAATAGAATTGAAGTGTAACAATTGTTGAGACTTTTGTAAGATGTTAAAATTGTAATTGTGCGTCTGGTCCATACGTAGGCAATGTATTAGGATATGTAGAATGCAAAACCTCTGGTGAATACCCTGTCTGTAAGGGAGCGGTAAAAGGTGGGTGGCAGGCGAGCGCGGGAAAATGCGAACGGGCGCTGTACGGCATAACTGGCTCAGCAGTAGTAGTCGGAGTTGGGCATTGGTCTGAGCAACACGTTCTGGATCGAGGAGGCTCTCCCGGAAGACGTAGTTTCATTGAGCCTCGGATATGCCGTTCCGACGCCTATACAGCATGGCAAAATTCCATAGGCACTAAATGGAAAAGTATTGCGACGCTATGAAGAAGTAAAGTGCCGATACATCAAGAGCCATTGCTGTGGTTGTATGTGTGCTCTGTGCCTCGCCATCTCGCCGCCCGCCAACTGCCGCATCGATACGAACAGGTTGAACTTTTTAAGTACTGTATTCGTATGGACCAGTGTTACTTTTATTCCATACTGTTCAATAACAACTTAAATTTTACCAGAATTGTCCTATCATTTAATTATCCTCACAACTAACCTAGACAGGGTCCTTTCCAAATGTTGTGTAATCCGAGTGTCCCGAGATGAAAAATTAAAGTTTGTGTTAATGATAATTATCTGCAGACCTAGCTATGTTAGAATGATGTTTAAATAACCTTTTTTTTGTTAATGAACTAATAGACGAATAACAAAGGTCTGACAAAGTTGGAAGATAATTTTGATATCGATTTAGAAATGAAGTTTAATTATTTTGAGGCAGATATAATGGTATTTAAATGAGCAGGAAATAAGATAAAAAGAGTAGTAACTCATATATTGGAAATCTTGAGTGCATAATGATTTCAGTAATTAATTGTTTTAATACAGTGATCATAACAGTTTCAAGGTCCCCCCCCCCCCTCTTTCTTATTCATTTGAATTCTGAAGGGTACTGAACTGATTTGACCAGAAAAGTTAAAGTTAATATAAAAAACCAAAATTTATCAGTGTTTTACCTTTATTAAAATAGACATTTTGTTTGTGGCTCGAAATTGCTATTTATAGAGTAACCTATGCCCGATTTTAATCAGAACAATAGACAGTACGAAATTTTGTAGTAAACATTATAATGTAGTGTTATGTATTTATGGTTTATCCATATCAGTACAGAAAGTGAAATTACCAGTTCAATAGATTTTCTGGTTCTAAAATTTACCATATTAAGCAATGTTACTACGTGTTGTTTTGCACGAACGTACATCAACTTGTACAGGGAAGAAACTCAGTTAATGCCTAATTAGGCTGGCGACCGTATTATTAACAAATTGGTAACATCTTCTGTGTTGTTTCCTGTCCGTCCTGACGTGTAGTTGCATTTCGGACTTGCTTGACGTATCATTGTTATTACAGAGAGGGTGTAAGTCTGATTTGCCTCCATTCAGGTACACGCGGTCAATATCTATACAAAAATCCTTTCTCATAAGGTGAAGCCCGTCAACTTACCATAGTACAGGCTTTAAAGAGTATCGTGCCAAAAGCGCAGCGTTACAAGCCTTAGCGTATTTTTTTTTTAAAGGGCAACTTTCCATAAAAAGGAAACTGTTCAACATCCTAAAGTATACTAACACTTTTAAAACAGAAGGCTCGCCGAGAACAATACAGAATTATCTCAGGCAGTAAAGGGCATGCATGTATTCAGTCTTCCTAGACTAGCATCATTTGATATTATAAAACTGTGTTCCACTGTCCTAATAAAGCACACATTTTTTTTAAAGGGCAACTTTCCATAAAAAGGAAACTGTTCAACATCCTAAAGTATACTAACACTTTTAAAACAGAAGGCTCGCCGAGAACAATACTGAATTATCTCAGGCAGTAAAGGGCATGCATGTATTCAGTCTTCCTAGACTAGCATCATTTGATATTATAAAACTGTGTTCCACTGTCCTAATAAAGCACACATTCGACGTCATCAACTAAAATTTAAATAAATTTAAGCCAAGTGTAGCCTCATAAATTAAACAGCTTATGGGTCTTCTTCATCTTGTGTTGAAACGTAATTATTTTCCGTTTAACAACAAATTTTTGAACATTTAGAACAGTTACATATTGGATCAAGTCTCTTTAGTATGTGAGATGGCTTTTATATCGACCACTCATAAAATCAGGTTCTTTGTGCATATCATGCATTATTTAGTAAAATAGGTTTCGATTGACAGTCTGTCGCGCTGACCACTCAGCTACCAGGGGCGGACATCATATACAGAAAGATGACAGCTACAAAGAGGATTCTCCACAATATATCCTTCCAACCCACTACATGACAAACAGCAGCATACAGAAGCACAGTTGACAAGACAGTGAATATCCCAATGGCACAGCAGGATCTAAGTGATTATATGCATTAACCGAACAAATAGACGCTAATTACTGATATTCACCTCTTCAATAAATTATTCCCCTTATTAATAAATTGGAAAAGAAGGGAAGTAGAAAAGAAACACCACTCTTGTTACCAACAGACTTTAAATCCATAATATATTTCAGTACTCTATTCATTGGAAGAGCTTCTTATAAAATCGCCGATCCGTATAAAAGGTATGGAATCGAAATGAACTACTACACAAATAATAAAGTATGCATATCCTTCCTCACAGTCTCAATGAACAAACACAAATAACCAAGTGTCTACAAGACAACATGAGCAGATTATCCCCGTTTTTATATAAGTAGGACAGGAGATCATTTCCCATACGAAATAATGAATGTATAACTGGTCTAAATTTAAATATGTGCAATAAATCTACAATTGGTTTGAGATGTTTCTTGACGAATTTTTCAGACTCTTCATATAATACTCGATAGTATTCAGTGGAGTCTTGCCATGAAATTAAATGGAATAACAGACAGATCGGCAAATTAAATTTGAGAAAATCTGAAAACGTGCATACATCAAGCTGCAAATGGTTCAAATGGCTCTGAGCACTATGGGACTTAACTGCAGAGGTCATCAGTCCCCTAAAACTTAGAACTACTTAAACCTGCAGGTGATGAAATTATTGCTGAAAGATACAGGTAAGATAAACGATGGTGATAGGAATTCTTATTATCTTGAATTTCATCTCTCTCCAAACAGTGGATGCATCACTTTCATTATGGCATTCTAAAGTCGAAATATGAAGACGAAATTGAATTATTATATCAACATACGAGAGTATAGTTACATTTACAGTATAAAGAGTAGAGTTCATACGAAGATGTGAGAAAAAAATAGTTGAGGTGTCTTATAGAAGGACCTATCTACCAGACATCATCTACAAGGCATTTCATGTGGGTAAAAAGATATCATGTATTAAAAATGAGTCCACTGGCGAAATGACGATGGAAAACATTGGATTACGAGAAAAAATGCGTTCATACGAAGTCAAAGGCGTAGAACCGCGTGTTGAAAAGAGTAAAGTAATGTTCAAACATTGAAAAATTTTATAATTGTGTAATAAACAGAAACAAATTTAATTTGAATAGAAAAATATATTTACATTTTGTAATTGGATAAGAAACGTTAAATCCATATGCTTATAAGAAACAAGTGTAGGAAAATATTAAACACACGTCACCATTTAATCATTTTCCTCTGCGACACTTTTCGTCTAGTTTAACAGAAAAATTTCACGTGAGATTCCTTAAAACATAGTCAATAATGTCTGAAAGAACAGACACCACGCAGAAACGGCAGTTGTGATACGTATAACGTAAATTGAAGGTGGAGAGGGGGAAAAGGAAAGGGGGGAGGGGATCATATCAAGCTGCAGGTGATGAAATTATTGCTGAAAGATACAGATAAGATAAACGATGGTGATAGGAATTCTTATTATCTTGAATTTCATCTCTCTCGAAACAACGGATGCATCACTTTCATTATGGCATTCTAAAGTCGAAATATGAAGAAGAAATTCAATTATTATATCAACATACGAGAGAACAGTTACATTTACAGTATAAAGAGTAGAGTAGATACGAGGATGTGAAAAAAAAATAGCTGAGGTGTCTTATAGATGGAGCTATCTACTATACATCATCTACAAGACGCTTCATGTGAATAAAAAGATATCAGTATTAAAAATGAGTCGACCGTCGAAATGACGATGGAGGTCATTGGATTATGAGAAAAAAAATGTGTTCGTATGAAGTTAGAGGCGTAGAACCGCGTGTTGAAAAGAGTAAAATAATGTTCAAACACTGAAAAATTTTGCAATTGAATAATAAACAACAAAAAATGTAACAAATTTAATTTGAAGAGAAATACATGTTTACATCGTGTAACTGAATAAGAAACCTTAAATACATATGTTTATTAGAAACAAGTATAGGAAAATCTTAAACACACGTCACCATTTGATCATTTTCCTTTGCGACACTTTTCGTTTAGTTTAACAGAAAAATTTCACGTAAGATTCCTCAAAACATAGTCAATAATGTCTGAAAGAACAGACACCACGCAGAAACCGCAGCCGTGATACGTATTACGTAAATTGAAGGTGGAGAGGGGGAAAAGGAAAGGGGGGAGGGAATCACTTCTGTCAGCTGGATCGGAACATTACGGGGAATCAGCGGCGACGAGTGAAAATGAACAGCAGAATACGGTATGTCCGACGTACTATGCAGGTGCGTTACCAACTGCGCCACCTGGAACATAACGTTAGTGCAACTTTTCGGAATATCTCGGCACACCACATCACGGCCGATCCACATTCCCATCGAGCGCCACCTACCCGCAGTCCCTGTCCAATTCCTCCACGTTCTGTACTCTGAGACTCCCACAGGAGGTCGGACGTACTTATGCATCCACACTGAAGATGATGGATTCATTGCCCAGTTAGGCCTATCAGTTATATGACTGTGTGGCGTCTGTTCGTTCGGACATGTGCGAAATGGACAGGGACTGCCGATAGGTGGTGCTCGGTTGGGATGTAGGACTGCCGTGAGGCGTGACGAGACAGTCCACGCAGTTGTAGTAATACTGCGTTCCTGATGGCGCAATGAGTAACGCAGCCGCATAAGAAACAGGAAAACCTGCGTTCGAATCCTGGTTCGGTACACATTTTTCGCTTGTCGCCGCTGATTGCGCACAACGTCCCGATGCAGCTGACAGAAGTGCTTTCCTCCCTTTCCTTTCTCCAGCTCTCCTCCAAATTAATTCGTACAAAGTTTCTGGCTGGGATATGGTAGTTCATTGATGTTTTCTGGTACTGTATAAAATCTATGAGGTAGATTTTCCAGTAACACATTCAGGCTGTCTTAGACTGTACACTACAATGACCAGAGGCTGTGTTTATTCTTAAGTAGATACATAGATACATCAGGCCATATTCATTCATTCAGAGATGATGTACGACTTTTTTTTTTTTTTTTGCTTGAGTTCTCTGTTATCGTGAAACGATACCTAATATGTGGCACAAGAAGACCTCCTGCAGGGCAAGCTCGGCAGAAAACGCTGTTCTTGACCATGCACTGACAACACAATTCGAAGCGAAATTCGCGCACTCGGGCTTCGCAGTGCGAATCCTCACATGCTAGCGATAAACAAATATCTGTCACAAAATTTCGTCCGGCAATTACATCCGGCAGAAAAAGGATGTTAAAGAGTAGCAATCTGGCAACACTGTACCCACATGTGTCGTATCTATCTGTATCACACAATTTTGTCGTGCTGTGCAGTTGATGCAATGCATGGAATTGTAAGTTTGCATGCAGGTGGTCGAGGGTTCAATCCTGGGTTGGGGCGCATTTTTTTCTTTACTAATTTCATTCTGACATTTCATACTGTAATATACACCGTTTCTTAGGTCACATGTATCATAAATTTACAACATTTTGTAACGCTGATCGTAACAAATGCGTGGTTACACAAATAAGACATAGAGAGTTGAAACAAATGACGTGTCACAGTATAGTATAACTACAAAAACAATATCAGTTTCGAGATGCTAACGATGACAGCAAGGTACTTTTTATTTATGCTATACGTAATATGAGCACTAATATGTCGCACATTAGCAACTAGTGACAGTAAAAATGTCCATATTAATGACCGCATGACCTTCACAACAGAATACGTTGTAACCAGAACAAAAGACGCTCAAAGCGATCTCCCTGTACATCCAACATTGCGCAAACCGCCGGATCATACAGCACTGGAACCTTCGCAGTAAAGCTGCGTCCAGAGTAACAAGAGTAGCATGAACACGTGCTACCAGTTCTTTCACATTCGTCGGAGGAGTTGGCATCTGGTAGGTGAAGTGGTGCGAATAAATTCACGCCCACGAAGTTGAAAGGGCTTCTTTCAAAGCTGACTACTCCTCTAACTCTACGATTGTACTATGTAAGTGCAAATGTTTTCTAGAAGACCCGCTGTAATCGCTGTTGACGATTAAGGTACCAGATACCGTACCACCTGGACTACATTTACCAAATAAAAAACATATACCTCCACTCAGGATCGAACCATCGATCTCCTGCGTGCTAACCCAAACCTCTATCTTTTTTCTTTTTTTTTAATCTCATTTTGTTCGGTTTTGTTCGTTGCATCTGCTCGGCGCGGACGTCGTAAGACATCCGTTTAAGTTCGTTATTGATCGATTAGCTCAGTTTTTTTTTCTTTTTTTTTGTTACAGAGGGTAGCTAGTAGCTAACCCTCTGACCAAACACGCTGAGCTACAGTGCCGGCTATCCACTGTACCAACTATACATTGTGACTGATATGTACAGACAGAGATAGTTACCATGCATGTGGTTACAATGTTGCCAGATTGCCAGTCTTTAGCGTCCTTTTTCTGCCGGATGTACTCCCCGGACGCAATTTTGTCCCAGACTTTTTTACATCTGGCATGTAGGGAGTCATGCTGCGAAGCCCGAGTGCGAAAATTTCGCTTCACCCTGTGTACAAGGTAATACAGCCGCATCCACTCATAGGTATTATGTAACCCACTACGTCTTCAAAAACCACATGCGATATTTTCATATCCTTCCGCTTTGTATCTGCAAACTGTTAGTCCGACAGTACCTTTTCCAGGAAATTCAATGTGGTTGAATTTTGTACTGCGACACGTTTTGGCTGCAGGTCACAGTTTTCAAGGAAAACACACTTGACAGTGTCTTTTATAAGTTTTTCTTGAATGACTCGAAAACTGTGCCTCTAGCGAAAACGCATCTCAGCTCAAAATTTAACTACATCAAATTTATTACAAGAAGGTCCTATTATGTAGAACTAATTCTTTGCGCATATTGAGCGAGAGAACATGAAAATCTTGCACGTGGTATCTGAATGTGTTTCACCTTGCATAGAACCCATACGTAGAGACAGCTGAATCACCTTGTGTGATCTTATACACAGCCTGACAAAAAAGTGAAGCACCCAAAACGTGAGGAGGAAACGAAAACAAACTTCACGGATCGAGATTATTTCAGTGATTACAAAATGATGTTAAATTAAAGACAACTTAGCAGTATGAACCCTCTTATAAATACGGCTTCCTCTGGCCTGGATGCATGTACTGATTCGCTTGGGAAGAGTGTAAGATAGTTTTCATATCCTCTCCTGAGGAAAGCTGGTCCACAAACTTGTGTGTGCTCCTTTATATCCTGGATGCCAATACTGGAACAGAGGTCCGTGAATCTGTACGAGCTCTGAAGTAATACCCGATAGTTCACCACTCCATGAGCCGGCCGGTGTGGCCGTGCCGTTCTAAGCGCTTCAGTTTGGAACCGCGTGACCGCTACGGTCGCAGGTTCGAATCCTGCCTCGGGCATGCATGTGTGTGATGTCCTTAGGTTAGTTAGGTTTAAGTAGTTCTAAGTTCTAGGGGACTTATGACCTCAGTAGTTGAGTCCCATAGTGCTCAGAGCCATTTGAACCATCACCACACCATGAGGCAAAGAGTAACTCCACTTTGCCACCTCAAAACAGCTCCCCGTCAAAATCACTGATAATGGACGGCCATTCATTGCTGAACACAATGTGACGCACTGATGATGCGTTGACGGTATGCAAGGTGAACATTAATAAAACCGACAAACAACAGGGACGGATTCCTGATTCGAAATGGAGGATAAGAGGTCCTGTGAACATGTGTCCGAAAATGGACGGTGTGCAAGCAACGACAACAAACACGGTGCACAGTTGCATCGCGTCCATGTCGCAACAAATGTTTTAGAGTAGCTTCCACGGGATTGCACGTGATAGGGATCGTAGCGGTTGCAATGCGGGATACACGTAACCGTACTTTGCCTTACACGGTGTTGTTGGGCCACTTTCCTGGAGGTTGTACTAGGATTCGTCTCAGTTTGCTATAGAAACCGGTTCTCTAAAACGCCCAGTTCGCCGTCTCCCTGTACGTTCGTCTGTCAGAAATGACCCATGACAATACAAAGGCAAAAAAAGGTCTTGAAATGTTGTGTGATATAGTTTATGTCTGTTTTGGTATAGCCGTGCTGCCTCGCGACCGTCTCCATCTCGGCCTACTACCGACTTGAATACGATTCTGCTGCTTATAGTACACCGCGTCAATCACCCAGCCTGCAACATACAGTGAACACAAGGCACATGGCCAGAGGAGCCGTCATTCGTCAGCGCCATCTAACGTGGTAACGATGCATTTCGGGACACTTGTTCATAGCACATTTTTTGACCATTTACAGTCACGAATCCTCCCCTGCAGCTTGTCGGTTTTGTTAATATTAACCCTATATAATCTTATACTTTGCTTGACAAAAAAGTTATATTCCCAGAATGGGAGGTGAAAACGAAACGAAACTACACAAGGTGAGAGGGTACGTGATGTTATTTCTACATCTACATCTACATTTACATCTACATCTACATGATTACTCTGCGATTCACATTTAAGTGCTTGGTAGAGGGTTCATCGAACCACAATCGTACTATCTCTCTACCATTCCACTCCCGAACAGCGCGCGGGAAAAACGAACACCTAAACCTTTCTGTTCGAGCTCTGATTTCTCTTGTTTTATTTTGATGATCATTCCTACCTATGTAGGTTGGGCTCAACAAAATATTTTCGCATTCTGAAGAGAAAGTTGGTGTCTCAAATTTCGCAAATAGATCTCGCCGCGACGAAAAACGTCTTTGCTTTAATGACTTCCATCCCAACTCGCGTATCGTATCTGCCACACTCTCTCCCCTATTACGTGATAACACAAAACGAGGTGCCCTTTTTTGCACCCTTTCGGTGTCCTCCTTCAATCCCACCTGGTAAGGATCCCACACCGTGCAGCAATATTCTAACAGAGGACGAACGAGTGTAGTGTAAGCTGTCTCTTTAGTGGACTTGTTGCATCTTCTAAGTGTCCTGCCAATGAAACGCAACCTTTGGCTCGCCTTCCCCACAATATTATCTATGTGGTCTTTCCAAAAGAAGTTGTTCGTAATTTTAACACCCAGGTACTTAGTTGAATTGACAGCCTTGAAAATTGTACTATTTACCGAGTAATCGTATTCCAACGGATTTCTTTTGGAACTCATGTAGATCACCTCACACTTTTCGTTATTTAGCGTCAACTGCCACCTGCCGCACCATACAACAATCTTTTCTAAATCGCTTTGCAACTGACACTGGTCTTCGGATGACCTTACTAGACGGTAAATTTCAGCATAATCTGCGAACAACCTAAGAGAACTGCTCAGATTGTCACCCAGATCATTTATATAGATCAGGAACAGCAGAGGGCCCAGGACGCTTCCCTGGGGAACACCTGATATCACTTCAGTTTAACTCAATGATTTGCCGTCTATTACTACAAACTGCGACATTCCTGACAGGAAATCACGAATCCAGTCGCACAACTGAGACGATACCCCATAGGCCCGCAGCTTGATTAGAAGTCGCTTGTGAGGAACGGTGTCAAAAGCTTTCCGGAAATCCAGAAATACGGAATCAACTTGAGATCCCCTGTCGATAGCGGCCATTACTTCGTGCGAATAAAGAGCTAGCTGCGTTGCACAAGAACGATGTTTTCTGAAACCATACTGATTACGTATCAATAGATCGTTCCCTTCGAGGTGATTCATAATGTTTGAATACAGTATATGCTCCAAAACCCTACTGCAAACCGACGTCAATGATATAGTCTGTAGTTCGATGGATTACTCCTACTACCCTTCTTAAACACTGGTGCGACCTGCGCAATTTTCCAATCTGTAGGTACAGATCTATCGGTGAGCGAGCGGTTGTATATGATTGCTGAGTAGGGAGCTATTGTATCAGCGTAATCTGAGAGGAATCTAATCGGTATACAATCTGGACCTGAAAACTTGCCCGTATCAAGCGATTTGAGTTGCTTCGCAACCCCTAAGGTATCTACTTCTAAGAAACTCATGGTAGCAGCTGTTCGTGTTTCAAATTCTGGAATATTCCATTCGTCTTCCCTGGTGAAGGAATTTCGGAAAACTGCGTTCAATAACTCCGCTTTAGCGACACAGTCGTCGGTAACAGTACCATCGGCACAGCGCAGCGAAGATATTGACTGCGTCTTGCCGCATGTGTACTTTACATACGACCAGAATTTCTTAAGATTTTCTACCAAATTTCGAGACAATGTTTCGTTGTGGGACCTATTAAAGGCATCTCGCATTGAAGTCCATGCCAAATTTCGCGCGTCTGTAAATTTTAGCCAATCTTCGGGATTTCGCGTTCTTCTGAACTTCGCATGCTTTTTCCGTTGCCTCTGCAACAGCGTCGGACCTGTTTTGTGTACCATGGGGGATCAGTTCCATCTCTTGCCAATTTATGAGGTATGAATCTCTCAATTATTGTTGCTACTATATCTTTGAATTTGAGCCACATCTCGTCTACATTTTCATAGTCAGTTCGGAAGGAATGGAGATTGTCTCTTAGGAAGGCTTCTAGTGACACTTTATCAGGTTTTTTAAAAATAAAATTATTTTGCGTTTGTTTCTGGTGGATTTGGAAGAAACGGTATTGAGCCTAGCTACAACGATCTTGTGATCACTAATCCCTGTATGAGTCATGATGCTCTCTATTAGCTCTGGATTGTTTGTGGCTAAGAGGTCAAGTGTGTTTTCGGATCCATTTATAATTCGCGTGGGTTCGTGGACTAACTGCTCGAAATTGCAGTGTCTTTCTTGAAGAAAGGAAGATACAGGAATAAAAACAACTATATGTAACTCATATGGAGAGGCAAGAAAGATCTATAAGGCATGTAATACCCTACGTTCGCTATCTCCTTTGCGTCTGCTATTAAACCGATGCTGATACATGAACGGAGGTTGCCAGTTTTAGCTCTGTTACCTGCGTCAGCGAGTGTATTTGCTCTGTCTCAGTTATTTAAAAGCCCATGCTTCCTCTCAAAACTGCAGACAAGGCTGTGGTTCCCGCTGTTGCGGAGCTCCCTGCTCCTCTGAAGGTTCAGCCTGGTCCACTGTCCAGTGCTGCTGCTACTACCGCAACCACAGTTGCGACCCCATAGCCCACTCAGGACAAAAAAATGTGACGAAGAGTCAACCACTGGCTGAGCCAGGAAGACAACTCTTTGATGAAGTCGTCCTTCGAATGTATCTCTTGATTTTCATCTGCGCTCAGCCTCCTCCTACGGTAGGTACTCCTGCCAGGCGGAAAGACAGGATGAAAGTGCAACTCCCATGAGAAACGACTCCCATGCTTCAGTGAAACGTTAGTGGGTTAAGGACACATGTGGAGGAATTGAAGCTCCTAGCACAGGAACGCCCAGTGTTCATCTGTTTCTCAGAAACGCATTTTAAAGCGTTTGATGCCCCCATCCTACAGAGCTATGATGTCTGTTGCAAGGATGACCTGACTGGGGAAACAGCCAAGGGAGGCGTTTGTGTTTGTAAATAACGCATACAACTCTTCTGCTCCCCCCCTAGCTGCTGATCTGCAAACAGTTGCAGCTAAAATTCACACATGTCTGCATGTGTCTCCTTCTCATTCAGTAGACTGTGAGGCTCTCGAAATCTTCTGCAACAACTAGCCCACCCATTTCTCCTCTTGGGAGTCTTCAATGCTCACCATGTCTTGTGAGGCTCGATCTTCATTTGCCCTCCAGTTTGGGTTTTGGAGGGCCCCATGACATCACAAAAGCTGTGCATCCTAAACACTGGTACTCTCACTCATTTATTTGCCGCAACTGTGCCATTCTCGACCAATGACCCTCTCCAGCCCTTGCAGAATTTGTTCAGTGGCAAGTTATTAATGACCTTCTTTCCAGTGCCCACTTTCCACTCAGTTTTCAGCTAATGCATGAATCAATATCAGAAGAGAAGCCACCCAAATAGATGGTCAGGAGAGCTAACTGGATGCTGTTAAGGCAGCCAGCTATGTTTGAACTCCGCAACGGCATCCAAGGATGGATGGACCATATTGCACTAGTGACCCATCATGTCACTGACTTATCCACGCCAGACCTTCTGGTCATCTTAGGAGGCAACATGTACCTTGGCGGACTGACGAGTGCCGTTCAGCAATCAGTTTTAAATGCCGACCGACAGCAGACACCTTAAGGGTCTTTCGAGTTGAGAGGGCAAAGTCTCAACGTGTCATTAGGGAAAGTAAGAAAAGGTCGTGGCAAGCGTTCCTGGATCAATCAACCATTCGACTTCGACTTCTTCCACGACAGTATGTGAAGCCATCGTGAGGATTTCCAGTGAAAACAATTTTTTACGAGTATTAGCAGTACTAAAACAGGTGTTTCCCCAAACAACAGCCAGAGACATGACTCAGACGCTGGCTGGGCATTTAGCAAAAACTACTGTCAATGCCAGCCAGGATCTGGCGTTTCGTCGCTATCGAGATCCTCCACGATTCTAAGACTTACAACTATCCTTTACCCATGTGGGAGCTATAATGGGCTGTAAGACTTTGATACTGCCCCTGATCACAACCAAATGCGGTACTACATGCTACGACATTTCCCAGCGGAGTCAAAAGGAATCCTCCTCGAAACTTTTAATCGCATACGGCAGACAGGTAACCTCCCCAGGTCGTGGAGAGGCACTTTTTATATCTCTCCTTAAACTAGTAAAGGACCGAACATGTCCCAGTAGTTACCGGAGTATCACCTAAACGAACTGTGCAGGAAAGACAATGGAGCGAATGCTAACCATCGTCTAGTCTGGTTGTTAGAGACCAGGCTATTCCTTAGCCGCTCTCAGTGTGGGTTCTGGAGATTTCGGTCCACTGTAGACGACCTGACCCTGCTAGAGGCGGCTATTCAGCAGGCTTTCCTACTTAAACATTATTGTATCGGCATGTTCTCTGATGTCAGTAAGGGATACAATACTTGTTGAAGACACTGTATTCTCAACAACTGCATCAGTGGCTACCCCCCCCCCCCCCCAATCTTCGTATTGTCTTTTCTGTCTCAGAGGTTTTTTAGGACCTGAGTTGGTGACTCCTTATCAGATCGTTTTGAGCAGGAGAATCGTGTCCCTTAGGGCAGTGTTTTAAATGTTACTCTCTTCGCACATAGCCATAAATAGTATTTTGTCTACGCTAAGGAGTCCTGTACAGTGCTCCTTATTTGTGACCGATTTTGCTGTTTTATGTTCCTCCACCAGTGTTGCAACAGCGAACTTTCAGCTGCAGCTTACATTGCGCAGGTAGACGAGTGGGCTGCAAAGACGGGTTTTCAGTTTTCTGCAGATAAGTGTTTGTTCTCGTAGTATTTTTAATTTGCCTGACTTGCATATGAGGAACACCCTCCTACATTTTAGAGACTCAGCAAGGTTCGAGGGCCTCCAAATTGTTGTGTTTGGCGTATCTGGGAGGCACTGAACATCAATCATCAAGTGCCTTAGTCATACGTCCTGGCGAGCGGACAGGGCACGTCTGCTCTAGTTTAATATAGCGCTTTGGCGTTCACAGCGGGACTATATGTGCACAGTGTATGAATCAGCGAGATCTTCTTGTTTGAAGATCATTGACGCTGTCCACGCTGTCCATCATGAGAGGACTGGGGTGGCCATGGATGCTTACAGGACCAATCCCATACCCACTCTCTGTGCTGAGGCTGGGGAACCATCACTCACTATCCGGCGACAGTTCCTCATGGTACGTCGTATATGAAGTTCCTTGCAGCTCAGACTTCACCCACATATCATACTGCTGCTCATCCGCCTCTGGAACGCCTTTTCTCCAACCAGGTTGTCAAATTAAACACCTTTCAGCCCTCAATTTTCAACCTTACTTTATTTGGCAATCAGCTCCAGCGTTTTACTACGCAATCTTCAGGCCCCTGACCAATGTTTAGGAAGAATCTACCTCGCTTGTGATCAAAAAATACGCCTTTGGCTCAAATGGCTCTGAGCACTATGGGAATTAACATCTGACGTCATCAGTCCACTAGACTTAGAACTACTTAAACCTAGTTAACGTAAGGACATCACACACATCCATGCCCGAGGCAGGATTCGAACCTGCGACCGTAGCAGCAGCGCGGTTCCGGACTGAAGCGCCTAGAACCGCTCGTCCACTGCGGCCGGCTTCGCTTGTGGTCAAAACAGGGGCCAGCAATACTGGTATTAGTAGATATTTGCTCCAGTGATTACTTCAGCCATCACCTGCCGAATGTTTATGATGAAGTGATGGTTGAAGTGATCACTGGACCAACTATCTACTAACTGGCATCCGTGTTGATCACAAAATAGGTGGATTCATCCTATACGTCGATCAGGGACCTGAATATGGTGTAGAAAAACGCTGAAACTGGTTGCCAAATAAAATAAGGTTGAAAATTGGCTGCTGAAAGATGTTCAATTTGTCATCCTATATCGAACAGCCGAGTCCCGCTACCGTCTCTAAAAAGATGTACATACAGAGACTTTCTCCAACCGCCGACAAGCCACACTCGTATGCGGGACTCGCGTGCAGCATGTGTTGGAGTCATGCTGTGTGGAGCAAATACAACCACAAATTCAGGGTTTTAACGGTCTTCCGCCCTGGTTAGTGCAGAGGCCCAACGTCCTGTTAGATTTAGTGCAATACAGGAGAGATTGCACTCCTGCTTTTGTTTTTAATTCGATACTTTGTATGAGTACGACAACTACACTACTGGCCATTAAAATTGCTACACCACGAAGTTGACGTGCTACAGACGCGAAAGTTTACCGACAGGCAGAAGATGCTGTGATATGCAAATGATTAGCTTTTCAGAGCATTCACACAAGGTTGGCGCCGCTGGCGAGACCTACAACGTGCTGACATGAGGAAAGTTTCCAACCGATTTCTCATACACAAACAGCAGTTGACCGGCATTGCCTGGTGAAACTTTGTTGTGATGCCTCGTGCAAGGAGGTACGCACTGACGGCACTTCGAACAGTGGACGTTACATTTCAGATGTGTTACGACCCGTGGCTCTACACTTCATTCGATCCCTGCGAAATCCTACATTTCAGCAAGATAATGCACGACCTCATGTTGCAGGTCCTGTACGGGCCTTTCTGGATACAGAAAATGTTCGACTGCTGCCCTGGCCAACACATCCTCCAGATCTCTCCCCAACTGAAACCCTCTGGTCAGTGGTGGCCGAGCAACTCGCTCGTCACAATACGCCAGTGACTACTCTTGATGAACTGTGGTATCGTGTTGAAGGAGCATGGGCAGCTGTACCTGTACACGCCATCCAAGTTCTGTTTGTCTCAATGCTCAGGCGTATCAAGGCCGTTATTACGGGCAGAGGTGGTTGTTCTGGGTACTGATTTCTCAGGATGTATGCACCCAAATTACGTGAAAATGTAATCACATGTCAGTTCTAGTATAATATATTTGTCCAATGAATACCCGTTTATCATCTGCATTTCTTCTTGGTGTAGCAATTTTAATGGCCAGTGGTGTATGTTGCTGTCTTTATGGATTGGTCTAAACAGGGGGATTCCGTTGGTTGCTCTGTTGTTTTCCCGGATCATGTCCTTAAGATCCACATGTCTCCAGAATTTATGATCTTTGATGCAGATTCATATGCGATCTTGCGGGCACTGTAGCAGATGTGACGTTCTTCCAGTGATAAATACTTTCTTAGTTCCGATTCTCACTTGCTCCAAAGTTTTTATCCAGCAGATAAAGTAACTCAGAATATCCAGGATGGCCTCTTCCAACAACAACGACTGGGGAAGGGGATGTCTTTCTGCTGGTTACTAGGGTATTGCTCGGAACGAAACGGTGGATCTAGCGGCCAAGGAAGTATGTCTTGATCATCAGATATTTCAGCATGCCACCTCACTGCATGCCGTCACCTCGCAGTTGAGGAAGAGAATCTTGCGTCGGTGGGAGGATGAGTGGCTGGAAGTGACCGACAACAAGCCCACAACTCGGCCGTGGCGTACATCCTTCCAGCCACATCGTCGGGACGAGGTCCTTCTTACTCGTCTTCGCATAGGCCACAGTCCTTGACGCATAGATTCTTACTCTGGCGAGAGGATCCTCCAATGAGTGGTGCTTTTGGCATGCAGATCACTGTGTGCCACATTTTATTGGACTGTGTTCTATTTACCCATCAGTGGGCCACGGCGGATTTGCCGACGGAATTTTAGGTAACGTTCAAACGAATGTTGTTCAAGTTTTAAAGTTTTGTGAACTGTCCAACATTTTTAACAAGATTTTTCACCCAAGTTTTCTATAAGTAGTCAGCCAGTCACATTTCCCTGCGCTTTTCTTTTTGCTCTTTTCTGTTTTGTTTCTTCTGTGCTTTAATTTGATGTATAGCTGTTTCCTTCTTTCTAATTTGTTTTACCACATCTTTGATGGAGTGACTTCCTGATCACTTCGAGAACACGAGAGTACGAGAGTGCAACAATTTTAAAGTTTATCTCCACATTTTTTTAAAATTATTTTTAAATTTTTTTTATAAGCGTAATGGCGCTGATGGTCTCTCCGCTGAGTGCCTATAATACCCTAAAACACACACACACACACACACACACATCTGGATGCATGCACTGATTTGGTTGGAAAGAGTGTTATAAACCCGTTGTATCCTTTCCTGAGGAAAGCTGGCCTACAAATGTGACCGGACCTTTATATCCTGTTTACTGGCACTGGGACCGAGCTCCCTGAATCACTTCCCTGAAGTCATAACCAATGGCTCCCACACCATAACGCCAAGAGTAATACCGCTTCCCTCTGCAAAAAATTGAAAGAAGGCGTCTCTCCCCACGTGCCAGTCATATCTACTGATCCGAATATCGGGCCACTGTCTAATCCGAATGCCCCAAAAATCAGGATGTTACACCATTTCACCAGCCAGCGAAATATCTATCCACAACAGGGTCCTTTTCTAATTTTGTCAGGTGCTGATAATGCATGCAACATTTACATCTGTTACAAAGTGGTCGCTCAACATCTGATACTGTTCACGCACCTTATATATCCTATCAGGACTGCCAACAACATTAAACGCTAACAGAATGCAATGTTCTACCAGTCACAAAGGACTCCAGTTGTAATCATTTATACAGGGTGGTCCATTGATAGTGACGGGACCAAGTATCTCACGAAATAAGCATCAAACCAAAAAACTACAAAGAACGAAACTCGTCTAACTTGAAGGGGGAAACCAATGGCGCTATGGTAGGCCTGCTAGATGGCGCTGCCATAGGTCAAACGGTTATCAACTGCGTTTTTTAAACTAGGAACCCCCATTCGTGTAGTACGTAAAGAAATATGAATGTTTTTTCGCTTTGTGACAGATGGCGATGTAATAGTCACAAACTTATAAGTACGTGGTATCACGTAACATTCCGCCAGTGCGAACGGTATTTGCTTCGTGATACATTACCCGTGTTAAAATGGACCGTTTACGAATTGCGGACAAGGTCGATATCATGTTGATGTTTGGCTATTGTGATCAAAATGCCCAACGGGCGTGTGCTATGTATGCTGCTTAGTATCCTGGAAGACAGCATCCAAGTGTCCGGACCGTTCGCCGGATAGTTACGTTATTTAAGGAAACAGGAAGTGTTCAGCAACATGTGAAACGTCTACTACGACCTGCAACAAATGATGATGCCCAAGTAGGTGTTTTAGCAGCCGTCGCGGCTAATCCGCACATCAGTGGCAGACAAGTTGCGCAAGAATCGGGAATCTCAAAAACGTCGGTGTTCAGAATGCTACATCAACATCGATTGCACACGTACCATATCTCTATGCACCAGGAATTGCATGGCGGCGACTTTGAACGTCGTGTACAGTTCTGCAACTGGGCACAAGATAAATTACGGGACGATAACGTGTTCTATTCAGCGACGAAGTGTCATTGACCAACAGCGGTAACGTAAACCGGCATAATAATCACTATTGGGAAACGGAAAATCCACGATGGCTGCGACAAGTGGAACATCAGCGACCTTGGCGGGTTAATGTATGGTGCGGCATTATGGGAGGAAGGATAATTGGCCCCCATTTTATCGATGGCAATCTAAATGGTGCCTTGTATGCTGATTTACTACGTAACGTTCTACCGATGTTACTACAAGATGTTTCACTGCATGACAATGGTGATGGGCTTCCAACATGATGGATGTTCGGCACATAGCTCGCGTGCGGTTGAAGCGGTATTGAATAGCATATTTCATGACAGGTGGATTGGTCGTCGAAGCACCATACCATGGCCCGCACGTTCACCGGATCTGACGTCCCTGTATTTCTTTCTGTGGTGAAAATTGAAGGATATTTGCTATCGTGATCCATCGACAACGCCTGAAAACATGCGTCAGCGCATTGTCAATGCATGTGCAAACATAACTGAAGGCGAACTACTCGCTGTTGAGAGGAATGTCGTTACACTTATTGCCAAATGCATTGAGGTTCAGGGATATCATTATGAGCATTTATTGCATTCATGTGGTATTTACAGGTAATCACGTTGTAACTGCATGGACTCTCAGAAATGATAAGTTCACAATGGTACATGTATCACATTGGAACAACCGCAATAACATCTTCAAACGTACCTACGTTCTGTATTTTAATTTAAAAAAGCTACATGTTACCAACTGTTCATCTAAAATTGTGAGACATATGTTTATAACTATTACAGCGCCATCTATCACAAAGCGAAAAAATGTGGTCCAACTAAAGGATTCATATTTCTTTACGTACTACACGAATATGTAATAAAAAACGGGGGTTCCTATTTAAAAAAACGCAGTTGATATCCGTTTGACCTATGACAGCGCCATCTAGCGTGCCAACCATAGTCCCATCTGGTTTTCCCCTTCAACCTAGACAAGTTTCGTTCTTTGTAGTTTTTTCATTTGACGCTTATTTCGTGAGATATTTCGCCCGGTCACGATCAATGGACCACCCTGTATATCCGTCGATGGTTCGTACGAGTTCGAAGTTACATTGACGGCCAACCATGCCTTCTAGGTGCTTTGTCACAGAGCGTACGTGCATTTAGAGTCAGGAAGTGAGTCCTGCGTCTTATTGGACCCCGTGAAAGCCTTTGTATTATAGTGGAAGTGGCTAGAAAGTTAATTGCTGCTTTGATCTGTTAGATAAAACGGTAAAGAGGGTCTTTGCATGTTTTAGGACAAAAGATACTGCAGTGACACACAACATATGCTGGCATTATCTACAAGATTCCTCTGCCACAAAAGATTTCTTATCCCGTACTTCACCCCAAGAAGTGCCCCGTACAACTGCATTTTCTCTGCATAATTGCATCCATTCCCATCACAGTTCCCCACCATCATCCATAGATTCCGCAGTGAAACCTGTTTCATATTAACTAAGTGCGGTTCTGCTTTTTTTACCTCTGTTTTATTCTTCTCTTTCTTATTGTGGTGTGCTTATTTAGATCTTAGTGTGTACCCGTATAACATCACCGATTATTGTCAGTATAATCAACTGCCACGTGTATTGGGAAAATATATTATTTTATTAATAGACATTAAATAGTTTGTTGTTAGTGCCTGCAACTTCTAATTTAGGAATATATTTTGAATAGCATTATGTCTTCAGTCATAACATCTTTATTTTCTAATTATTGTCCAAAGCGTTTTGAAAAACTTCCTATACGAAACATGCGTTACACCTGCTACGACTAGCCACCTAACAGTAACATAGCGACAAGGTTGTTAGATTTAATATGAAAACTCAGTAGGTATTCATGAGGAATAATATAGAGAAAGGGGAGCAGTGAAGTAACGCAACTTGTTACCTGCGTTTGAATACGTACACTCATTTTCTGCATTGGTGAAATACTTCTGCATTTCCACCAACGTTCTGAAAAATTTAACACGTGTATGGCACTACTACATGACTCAAATGAAGCACACTTAACCTATGTTACAGTGATGCGATGGAGTATTGAATTAGGTATTATTTTCCTTTACACAGATTGAGGAAATAAAACAAAAAATGCTGCACAGAGGGATGACGGATAAGAATTAGTTTTACATTAGTACATACTCATCACGAGATTTTACATGCTTATTAGCATATAGAGAGAATGAAAATACTAGTTACAATTAACTGCTTGTGTTGCTAATTAAGTAATTTGTACAGTAACAACACCATATTATTGTAGTTGCGTATGCAAATCAAAAGAAATTACCTGTAATGTGACAATGAGTACAAAATGGGGATTAGTGGGAGGAAGGGAACGGGTAGGAAAAGAAGAGAGAGACAAGGATAGAGGGAGTGAAGTGGGAGCGAGCGAGATAGAAAGAGAGGGGGAGAGAGAGAGAGAGAGAGAGAGAGAGAGAGAGAGAGAGAGAGAGAGGGAGGGGGGGGGGATAGAGACAGAGAGAGACGAGGATAGGTGGAACGAGATGGAGATAATATGGTAATTTACGTTTGAAAAATGTTTTGCCATCGGTTATCATCCATTCATTGGAGGTGGACAAAAAGCTCATGTTTTGCTTATCTATAGTATCCAGTATAGCGCTTCTTTGGTGTTTTTCTCCCTATAATTTCCTATGTTCTTTCATGTTTCATTCCTGTAATCTCCCGAAATCTTTTATTTCTTACTTGTTCCACCCTGCAGATACAACAATTTCTTTTTCTAAGGTCCGTCTCACCGGGCATCACTTTATTTTATCGTTTTTTGGTAAGCTTTATATTCCAGAGCTATATGTCTTGATCCCCTCCACGACTGACTTCGTTTTTCTTTTGTAATTATATAAAAAGGAGTTAAGTAGGCCAATTACTTTTTCCACCAGCCTATATTTATTTGCGACGTCTTGTGCACCTCTTCCACAAGCTACTCCCAAATGTCTAAATCTGTAGGAATTTTAATTTTTTAGAATCCTACATAAAAATCTTCTCTTCATCTTTATCCATTCCGTCTTTTTTGTGTTTCTTCTCCTGCCCTATTTTCATTATTCTTTGTGCAGTTTCCTGAAGATGTAAGTGGAGCCACCTTTTTCACCTATCAGAACCTGGTCATAGGCGTAACGTAAAGTACATACTATATCTGGTCCTACAGCGATTCTTATTTCTCAACATTTCCTCTGCCAGTCTTGCAAAACTCTTTCAGTGTGTACTTTGTATAAAGTTGGCGCTAATTAGTACTTTTTTTTTTACTGAGAATTCTTGATAATTGTTGTGGTTGGCAGGAGAGCCAACACTGGGTTACTAGAGGAAGCCGAAAGGCTCGCGTTTTAGCTCACGCAGGCTGGCGTGAGGTCTGGAACAGGACAAGGAAATTAGAATTTAGACAAAACGGACGTAGCTGGTGGAATACTTAACTTTAATCCATTAATGGTGAACGTCGGTCTTGACGGTACATTATTACAGCATCAATAGTAACTGGTACTGGTGCCTTGCTAGGTCGTAGCAAATGACGTAGCTGAAGGCTATGCTAACTATCGTCTCGGCAAATGAGAGCGTATTTTGTCAGTGAACCATCGCTAGCAAAGTCGGTTGTACAACTGGGGCGAGTGCTAGGAAGTCTCTCTAGACCTGCTGTGTGGCGGCGCTCGGTCTGCAATCACTGATAGTGGCGACACGCGGGTCCGACGTATACTAACGGACCGCGGCCGATTTAGAGGCTACCACCTAGCAAGTGTGGTGTCTGGCGGTGACACCACAATAATTTGTTACCTACTTTAACCGTACCGTTGCAACTCCCTTATAAGTTTCCAACTGACTGGAATTACTTATTAACGGCACAAAAAATTTGCATTGGTATCCAGAACTTACACAGTGGGACTCTGCCGTACGTTAAGTGAACCTACATTCCCCTTGGTAGACTGTTCGCAACATGTTATTTTTCAGTATATTGTTAAAGAGAGAATATACGTTCTGAACATGAACGTCCTTCTCTAAACCAAGATTATTCCTCCAACTCCGTTATTTCTGCTTCTATTTTATGCTTTATTACTTAAACGTGCAATCAGGTCAGTGGAGAACTAACGCCAGTTCTCCTATATTTTGGAGAATCGCCTTGGCTTTCTTTTTTAAATACGGATGAAGTAATTGTTGTTTTTCGTTCATTTGGCGGATCCTCAACGCTTTAGCATCTATTAAATATTTCTACCAAAATATCTAAACCTGCTGAGGATGTTGCCTTCACATGTTCCACAGGTACGTTTCCCAAACTTACAGTTTTCTGATTTTTCATGTGTTGGAGTGCTTTACCGACATCGCTGATTCTGCTAGTGTCTGTTGCTAGGTTGGTGTTGAGTTGGAAGGCTGATTTTTATAATCGGCTGTGAATTCTGCCGTATCTCCGTTAGCTAATTTTTGCAGTAGGAATTCCACTTCCCTATGGAGGTAAGAATCATTCCTGTATCATCCTTATGTTGCGTTCGCATTTGTTTAACCACTTTCCATGTTTTATTTACTTTTCTATTGCCTCTTTATAGGTTAATGCCTTGCCGTATCTCCCCCAGTACTTATTCTTAGCCTCCGTGACTTCTTTCTGCACCCTTGTCGTTCTGTCATTATAATTTAATCTATCTTGATAGTTTGGTGTAGATGATTATTTTCCGTAGGCACGTTTCTTAGGCACTTTTCTTCTAATCTGCAATCTTTTTTTATCCCTTCACTCCACCATGCTATATGCTTCCTATTCCTCCTAGGGACTATTTTATCATTTCCAATTTCATGCATACAAGTTTTCCGGTTTTCTGAAAAGATTAGTCAGGTAAATTCCTAAGCTACTGCAGAATTCATAGCGTACATTTAAACTTACAGCTGACATATATTTATTGTATAGTATGGCAGATGATCTGCCGGTCTCATCAAATAAAAACTGGTACAGTCTGGTCAAGTTATCTTGTAAACACACTATGTTTGCCAAATTCGTTGCAACTAGGAGGAAGGAGGCTCTTTATTATGAATAATAGCTCATTTTAATCCTACACCATTAGAAGTGATTGTTAATTTTGTAAAAAGCTCTTCTAATGAATAGATTACCGAAGTATTTTATGGGTTTAGGGTCTGTGGTAACATGTCATTTGAATTCTATTTTCTTTCATTTTCATTTTATTAAAGAGATGATCAAGTGGGGGTGTGATGAATATGCACCATTCGTGGCTATTTGGTTGATTCATACATTTCATCATCAAGATCCTGTCGTGCCACTGAGATGTTCACATTCCTATTAAACACGCTGCAAGTCTTTATGCAGTGAGATGGCTTGTTGAACATATCCTCATCTTCTGCTTAAGCTCATAGCTTGGTTCTCTTAGCTGCTTGTTTCCATTCGGTGATTAGAGTTTAAGTGAATTTTATACCATTACATATGAGTACAGGGTGTGTAAGAAAGATTCGTCCCGTTTCACGATACTGTATCTTCTTTATGAATGAAGACAGTAACCTGTGCTAAATTTACTCTTCATCAATGTTCAGTGTGCAAAGGAGAGACTTCTCTCTAACCTACAACAAGATGTGCATAAGAAACGACTTTAGTCCTGCCCACTTCATTACAAAGAGTGAGTGATTGAATAATAGATAATTTATAGTTCTGTTCACAGATTGATACTGTCGACAACATTACGTATTGATTGGCATATGTCACAGGTTGACCTGATTATTGTTTGAAAAGTCAGTGGAATTAATTGTTAAATGAAAATTATCAAACCAAATTTCCCCGGCAATTGGAGACCATCTTACGCTTGCCTAACCAGAGGACTATCGTCTTGTGGGGGCAGAGCAGTTTGCCGAACCCCTAATTAATTATTCCTGATATTTTCCAAGATTACGTAAGTCTAGAAAATCTGACAGAATTGATACATAGAAACTCTTGGCTACTTTGCTGCGGAGGGACATTAGACTGTCCCACCATTCCCAGAACTGACGCCACTCAAGTAATTCAGGCCCATGAGGCCGGAAAAAATCGTAACTGTCATCACGGTTATGTTGCCCACGGTGGTCATCTTTCGGTGGTGCTCTTTCTGCTGGCGGCCTTCGGTTGGAGTTCGAGGCTGGAGCTAGTCGTTATCCTCACTAGCGCGTGTGGTGCCGCCATTTTCATGTTTGTATGCACGCTTCCTGTATTTGGTAGGAGCCATGGGCCGTGAAGCCCGTGTTAGTGCAGCTTTGGTCAGTAATATAGCTGCGAATATTTCGGTTGTGAACTTCTAATGATGCTGAGTGGCAGGTGTGAGAAAGTTAAGCATGCTTTCGCTATGGATAACTAGTGCTGTCCATGACTGGCATTCGGTCATCTCAGTTCTTTCTACTACTAATCATTTTAACCTAACCCTCACTGCACTTTCTCTCTGTAAAAATGGCTGGACGAGATACACAGACGCTCGTTTATGTTTCCGGTGCTTGTTTCATTTGCCCTGATCTGCAGCTAGGTATTTTCATGGTTGCTTTTTGGTAATGTATATTGTGGGGTACAGACTTTGCGGCCCCTGCGTTTAAATCGAGTCTTAAGGCGAAAATCACTTGAAAATTTTAATTTACGTTATATAAGATTTATTTTTACATTTATTTAAGTGTTTTTAAATACTCCTTGTTGATTTTATTATACTAAATGAAATCTGGAATATGCTTGCCACACAAAACCATACACTTTTGTGCGATTTTTTAAAAATAGTACACACAAATACGTTGTTAGAGAACTGAATATTACATTCTGACAACTTGTCGTATCTCTGGAGCAAATAAACTTTAAGTTAAGTATATTCAGTTGGCACAAACAGCAGCATCTACAAGTGTGCCTAACACTGCATGCACAACAAACGCCCAGACGATAGTCGAACACGCCGCATTCTTCTGAGAGCATATCACGAGTTACTGCATTCAAAGGGTGTCGGCACGTGGTGCCGCAGTTCACCAAAAGTTGTTGGGAGGGGAGTCACACACACGTAGCCTATCGCAAGAGACCAAAACCTCCAAAAAATCGTATCGTGAGATAAGGCGACCTTGGAGGCGAATATTAGAGGAATGCAGACACGGAGATATGCATGCGGCAGGTTTTGCCGGAGATTTGCGGACACCACATTTGTCAGCTAATGGGCGTGTACAACAACTGCACTTAACTTAAAACAGGTCATTGTTTCTCCCGCACCCTATATAACCAAAGGAGGACAGAACGCTTAAATAGCACCTACAGATTTCGATTTTGTTCAGCACATAACTAAGTATTGGCAAAACGTGATGCAGATCCCGTTATCATTTCGTGTCACTGACGTGCATTTCACAGATTACCAGTTATGGCATAAACACAATGTGCGGTTCGAAATGAAAGCAGTTTTCTACAGTTCCAGTGTGGGATAATCTTGTGATTTAATTCAACAAACTAAAGGTGTGTTTTAATATTTAAAATGGAAGAAGTGCCCCAAAGAATCATTTATTAACCACATTGCGATGTGTTCAACGTAACTATTTTTGTAAAGACTTACGCTACCTAAAAATGTTGCAATAATATAATTTTCACAAAATGCTAAGGATGGAGCTTTTCGATTTGATTTAAACGTGAAGTACGAGGACATGCATAGATGTATAAACCATTATTTCAGGCATATTCGGAGGCCAGACAGTGCTTTCTGTTTATTTACGTACAAGAAAATGTGGACTATTATTTGAACACTTTGCTTTTTTCGTGTTAAACACCGCCTTACTGCTTTTGGTATCAGTGTCTTGATGGTAATGATTCTCTCGACTTACCTTATAAGAGTGCAGTTTCAGAAAATTTTTCGTAAGGAACAATTATAAGTATAATTGAAGTCAAACAGTAAAATACCCAAGGTAAACTTCAAACAATGTTCAAATGTTCAAATGTGTGTGAAATCTTATGGGACTTAACTGCTACGATCATCAGTCCGTAAGCTTACACAGTACTTCACCTAAATTATCTTAAGGACAAACACACACACCCATGCCCAAAGGAGGACTCGAACCTCCGCAGGGACCAACCGTTCAAACAATGATTAAAGGATAATGAACTTCAAGGATAGACAATATTTAAGGTTAAAAGCAAGCAAACACATTTTTTGTAAGTACCGTATCACATTTATTTTTAAAGCTCTTTACTTGCTCTGTGAAGTTGTCAGTATCAGCGATAAATAATTCCATTTTTTTTCTACCTAAGCTTCATCATTTTTACGGTAGAATTGAATTAAACTTTATTTATTAATATAAACTACAATCAATGCTGATAATATTTTTCAATGTAATTAATAATTTCAACAGTGTAATATATGAAACTTTGATAGCCTTTTCATACATTACTTGCGAATAGATGTTAGTCCAGTTTTTGAAAGTGGGCAATAGTTTTCAAGCAGGACCTAATTTTTTACAGCTCTCTCTATCCTGTCGTCCAGCTTGCAGTTTTTCTTCTTCTTCCTATTTCCTTCAAGAATCATTTCCAACTGCATGTACATGCAGTTTGTAAGCTCCGCTTCCTTCTTTAAGCATTCCATCAAATGGTTGGTTCTAAGATGAGGATTTCCCATCAGATTATTTATTTTCCTGTACCACCTTTCAACATCATTCGTCGTTCGGTGGCTTTGTCTGTAGTAATTCCACACTGCGACGGGAATATACTGATTCGATAGCCAGGTATTCACAAAACTGAGATCGAATCTTTCATTATCAGGACCTTGCACATGAATCTCAACCCATTCATTATTTGCATCCTCCGGTTTTACAAATGCCAACGCTGCACGCATTCAGAAGTGATTCTTCGTTCTGATGGTACTTGTCTGTGAGACCGAGATCTTGAACTTTTCTCTCTAAAATGTTCTTCCTGTAGAAATAACATCCCCTCATTTGACTTGAGGGGAAAAACAAAGTTCCGATATTGCAGCTGCCACTTTCCTGGACACCACTGGTGAACTGCATGTTTTATCAGACTAAATAGGCGAACATAGATGCCTTTCTTCTTGTTATGGAGCAGGACAAATATAACAGGAAGAATGTTTTTTTCGTCACTCGGGCCTCCTAAGCCTGCATGTAATGTGTAGATTTATTCAAACTGCTTGCTGCAGCTCTTAAATGTTCCATCCACAAAAAGAGAGGAAGGCCTTTTTCAAGTTTGTTTTTCCTTTGCTTCTACTAAAGTGAGTATCCTGTTCTCTAATCTATCGTCTTCCAGGAGAAAACTACTGCGTCCTCCATTTTTAAAAGATCCTCGTGAAGATCGATTTCAATACAGTTCCTGGGTTCTTGTTGGTTCCCTCGTACTTGCTGCTACTGATAACGCTAGGGGCTCTTCATATTTTCTGAACGAGGCATTGCAGTAACAAATTCATAACCTTTATCAAGAAGAGTCCTCATTTTATCCACGTATATATAGGATAACCGTACAACTCTTCACCAGCGCAGACGTAGGTATCTTTATTAATCACAAAGGAGCGAATTCTCAAGTCACTTGAGCAGAGCACAGATCCGTATTGATCAGACGGTAGCGACCACCAAAGCAACTAATTTTGAGTAGCATCGCGCTATACATTGTTACGGAACGCTTCTGCACATTTGCGGTGTCCCCCAGGATCCTTGTCCGCATTTTTCCGCACACACATCATTGCGACCCTTAAGGCCAACCCTTTTTTGTCGCAACTCATTGTTGAAGAAGGCCTTCATACCCAGGTGCCAGTGCGGTGGTTGGAAACTCGAACTTTGGCATTTTCTTGCGAATGCGTAATGAATGGGAGAATGAGCGAATGAGTGACCTATATGCATCAAGGAGACCCTACCGCTAACCATCCCAACCAGGAACTCAGAACTATTGCCAGAATAAGATTTAAGTTTCATGCAGAGGTAAAATTCACTAAACTCCTTGTCTTCATTCATGTAGAAGACATAGCTTTTTGAAATCAGAAGTCTTTTTGTAACACCCCATATTATCTCGTCTCTGGTTTTATGGTCTCGAAATTTTTAACAAATACAGGAGACGTTCGTCAATTGAATTCCTTCCCTAAATCACTATTTGCTTTCATCATCTTTTCCGTGATGATCGTCTACCAGGTTGTCTAATTGAACTCAAAATATTGTGCTTATTATCGTTCCAAATTCAAATCTAATTTTAAATTTCAGCAATTCACAAGATATTTAGTCTTATTTCATTTGTTTGGTAGTGGTTTTGATTCCTCTGTACGTATTTTCAGGAATATGTCGACTATCTTTAACATGTGGTTCTTTAGAATGAGCTATATCAACTTCAAGAATGTATTCGTGCTCTATATTACATCTTTGTATATCGCTTATATTACTCCCAATACTTTAAATCCGTGTATAGATAATTCACCTACTCATATGAAAGGGCCAACTGTATGCTTATGTTCGGGTGAAGTTACTTGAAGGAGCTATGTTATTTTCTTGTCATGTACTTCTCCCTGTACTCTGTCTCTTTTTTTCTTACTATTTTTTCATGCTGGATCAGTTGATGGTCGTACTTAAGTCTACCATGCGTCACTTCCTCTTTTGTTTTCTGTAATGATGAACATTTCATCCACTCTGTTGACGTATCTGTATCTGCTGATAGTACACACGTGTATTTCCTTATCTGATTTAGTTTGAAAGCCAGTCACTACTAGAAGACTATGAATCTCGTTTCCAATGCCTGAAATATTCCCTTTGTTATTAAACTTGACCCATAAGATAACAAACGCAGTCTCACTAAGTTTTAAGTGTGGTACTTTTAGTAACGCACATGTGGGACTGCCACTACGTGGTTTCGGAGGAAAATGGTCAGTGGGCAGAAAAGAAGGTACACACATCCCTAGGGACAAACCGAAAGGAATGAAAAACATGAAACCTAAGAATTGTCAACAGAGGACGAACAAAATCACAATAACCAAGAGAAATAGGGTAACTTTGTGCGAGTAGTAACGTCGGTTATAGGGGAGATTCTTATACATCAACACCGCTGGATGACAAAGGCGCAGACACTTTCCTTCTAGTTTCTGCCAGAGGGTCTTGCCATTTGGTGCAAAGCCCTCGTGGCCAGCAGTGCGGCTGTGAAACGAAACCACTCTGGACGATCTCTTCAGGCGCGTTCATCTTTATGTCCAAGTCTGGTGACGATGCTAAATTTGCAACAAGAAACGTTCTCACAGCACAACTGAATAATTAAATTGTGTTTTAACATAAGCTAAAACAAGAGGAAACTGAAACCATAAACCTGATGACAGATCACACGTAGTCACTAGCTATCAGTTTCTATGAATTACACTTTATAGCCTTAATTCGTGCAATTCAGATGTGTCTACAGTCTGTATCCTACAGCACCTGATAAACTGAAAACACTAGAGCTAGTGTAATAACAAAATATCGGTCTCTGTCGCTGTATCCACATGGCTCGAAGTTTCACTGCAACACGAACATACCTGGCCAACTGAAAAATTAAATTTATGATTAAGAAACAGCCCTCACAGCTAACGACAGTTTATACTCCCTCTGCTAGAAATATAGTGAAATCGAAATGTACTTCGTTGGAGAACGTAGTTCGTAAGTGAACAGGCGTAAAGTATTAAAAAAATATCAGAGAAAGGAAAATACTTTCACAAGAATTCCTAATTTCTATGAATATTAAACGTATACTGTTCAGAAAATGAATAGAACCGACATGTTTGATGTAAAAGTGCCCTCCAGTGGACTACGTGGATTTACATTACCATATGCATACAAAAGACTACGAAAAGAAATCTATGTTCATATTAACGCCCATGACACGATGTAACTAGTGGAAAGGTAATGTGATAATTTGCAAGGCCCGAATACTGAATAGAAACAGAATATTGATTCACACGTGTTCTATCGAAACTGTAAACTCGAAAACAGAATTAGTTTTGCCGTCTTAACCTGTTGATGCCCAAGACTATTTTAAACAGAATATTGATTCCCGCATGTTATATCAAAACTGTAAACTCGAAAACAGAATTAGTTTTCCCGTCTTAACCTGTTGACGCCCAAGACTATTTTAAACAGAATATTGATTCCCGCATGTTATATCAAAACTGTAAACTCGAAAACAGAATTAGTTTTCCCGTCTTAACCTGTTGACGCCCAAGACTATTTTAAACAGAATATTGATTCCCGCATGTTATATTGAAACTGTAAACTCGAAAACAGAATTAGTTTTGCCGTGGTAACCCATTAATGCCTAAGACTTTTTTTGTTTTTCATTTTGATGAAATTAAGTCACAGTTGTTCTTTTAAGGGTAGCAGCATGTATCAATGACTAAAATGTTACTTTTTTTAATTTTTACGCTGTTTTATTTCACGTTTGATAAAACAAACGATGGGCATTAATATTTACAGTTCAACAACACAATGTAATTTATTAGGTAGCAAGAAAACAATGTTAAATCTTAATTTTTTTCATAAAAATGATACATTACTGTTTTTCAACTCACAGTTTATTCATGGTATTGGGAAAGTAAAAAAAAAAAGGATGAAGACCAAAATCACATAATATCAGCGATATGTTCTGTATTTTGCACTATGTTTGCCTGTGGTGATGCAGAAAACAAGAATCTTATTGAAGACAAACTTTACATTTTATACAACAAAGTTTTGTGCATTTTCCATAATTTTTACATCTCCTCTGAGTTAGAATTTTGTCCACGAAGTGCCCAACATCGTCTCTGCGGCCATCAATTGGCACACCTTTCGTGGATTTGCCATGGGCCCTCGAGGCTTATCCGTTAGTAGCGACGTAACGACAAATTGTCGAGGCCACAGTCAAGGCAGAATATAGCATGAGGCCAGTACCATTCCCTGGAATGGATCCTGGTTCCATATAGACCTCTCAGTTTGTTGAAAACATCGTCACCTCTCACCCCTTTGCTGCAGAGTTGTACTAAGTTTGGTTAAGGCATAGTGATTTTGTTACTCTTTACTCATCAGTTCAAGATCCCCTTGGTAAGACAATCACTGATGTGCAGATTTGTTGCTAATGTCACTTGGCTGTTGTCATGCTGTCTTATCACCGTTAGATGTTAGTCTTGAAGAAAATGATAGGATCCACGAGGTTCCTTTCTTTTCTTTCATTGGTGCTTTATCAATCCTGTCACTCCTGATAGTGTCAATGCAGCGTCATTCATGCATGCTTAGTGATTCCAAAAGTGTGCGAGAGTTGAAATGGTTGTCAATAACGACAACATAATGATGAGGAAGAAAACCTACACAGTTTTTTTCCGTATTTGAAGTTCCCTATGTTTTACCTTCTTCTTTGTCACCAGCACCAGAGTGTGGAATGAACTTCACAACATAGCCGTAAGATGTTGCAAGTCACCATAAGTAGTAACCATGGCGCGTCCGTTTTTCTCTTATGAATTGCTTTATCCTGTTATGTCCATAGCAGGGTTCTATGGCTTCATCTAAACAGGACGAACGTCCTAGTGGCTGAATAAGTTGCAGAAACTTGATGTTGAGGTGTTTCAAAAGAGGATCAATTTTGTAAGTTTTATTACTTGGATCTATAGTTGTGTTATCATTGAAATGCAGAAAGTGGCTCATTTGTTCAGTCCTTTTCCTACTGAGTGAATTACTTATAAGACAATTGAAGTATCTTCTCTTGTCTTCCAATGCATTCTTCTAAAAGGGACTGAATTGTAACCAGAAAGAACAAGAATTCCAAAATATTTGTGCAACTCATCAACTGATAGTTGAAATATTAAATATCCTTCCTGAGCAGCATATTTCACTGTATTTTTACAAATGTACTCTATAAATTCTTCAGTGAACAATTCCTTGAACATATCTACAGGCATCTTATCTTTGATATACTACCAGTGAAATGTTATTGACTGCCAACATTCATGGCTTTCAGTTCTTTTGATATTCACTTCCATGGCATTATTTTATTATTCTTCGATAGTTCTTCCTTGTATCTGCTGTTGCTTTCTCTCACATACTGCACAATAACCCCGTTTCTGTTTCCTTATGATGTGGCTTTTATACATCCATTGACTGCGAAAGAACTCCTTTTCCAGTGTCACTAAAACTAACGAGTATTCCATTGTCCCTAGGAGCATCATCACAATCGCTATCATTTTCATCCCGTGGTGAGAGAAGGACTAAATCCAGCTCCTCACCTCGCTGTATTTCACTGCAGATACCATCCTCATAGCTGAAATTCTCAAGTAGTTTTAGAATCTCTGGGTCACCGAGATTGTCGGGACTGTAACAGTATTTATTCGACCTATGAGTAAAATATACATAAGATCCTAGTAAAATTTCCTCAGGAAACCACTACATCTATTATGTTACTCTAAAAGTAAAAAAAAAAAGAAAGTTTCCTGAATCACGTTTAAAAGTGATGATAGTTACTCATTTTATGATATATCATAAGACAAAGTATTACTGTATTTTACAACCAAAAAGAACATCATGCTTGATTGTTATTCTGATCTAATACTTAAACTATAGCCGGCCGTTGTGGCCGTGCGGTTCTAGGTGCTTCAGTCTGGAACCGCGTGGCCGCTACCGTCGCAGATTCGAATCCTGCCTCGGGGTGGATGTGTGTGGTGTCCTTAGATTAGTTAGGTTTAAGTAGTTCTAAGTTCTAGGTGACTGATGACCTCAGAAGTTAAGTCGCATAGTGCTCAGAGCCATTTGAACCATTTTTGAACTAAAACTATAAGCCAAACATTTATAAAAATACAAGTGGTTTCAAAAAAATGGTTCAAATGGCTCTGAGCACTATGGGACTCAACTGCTGAGGTCATTAGTCCCCTAGAACTTAGAACTAGTTAAACCTAACTAATCTAAGGACATCACAAACACCCATGCCCGAGGCAGGATTCGAACCTGCGACGGTAGCGGTCTTGCGGTTTCAGACTGCAGCGCCTTTAACCGCAACGGCCACTTCGGCCGGCCAAGTGGTTTCAGTATAGGAGAAAGTTCTTATATCTCGCACATTATCTTGCCGGTTCAGAGTAGCACTAAATGGAAGTGGCTGACTGTCTAATAATGGTATTTTTGTGTCACTGAAAATTACCATTGTTGTGGAGTGCCACCTGCTGACAGTACACACAAAGAATTGTAAGAAAGCTACACTATCCCATTTACTGCGAATAATGGTAAATAAAAGCAGCTGTGCAGCTTATGATATAAAATTAAGTTGGTATTAATGGTTTATACGACTGCAAAGTATCTCACATAAATAAATTAGAAGTTCGACTTAGTACAATTATGCAAATGGAAAGTGAGCAAGCAAATCAGTGTGCAGTCAGCTGTAACGGAGATATCTGATCAAAAATGCCCACAAATGCCAGTGTATCGCGGAGTGGTCCACTAAATGTTGTGAGAGGCGTATCTGACGGTACAAAGAAAGCATTTAATATTGTGTTGGCAGTAGAGAACTAGTAACTGCATAATGGCTCAGTCAGGAGAAGTCACTGACTTCACCAACGTGGGCAAGTCGCTGAATGTTACCTGAGCAACATCTCCATAAAAGATATTTCCACCTTTGTACATGTTCCCAAGTGGACAGTTGGTGATTTAATTGTGAAATGTTAACATGAAGGAACAATCACAACTAAACCAAAGCCAGACAGATCTCATCTACTGACTGACAGTGATCGCCACGCAATGCGGAGGGTGGATGTATAAAATAGCTTGAAACCATTCATGAGTTGCAAACTGTTGCCAGCACTCCAGTTACCACAGTGACTGTACGTAGGGAGTTAAAGAAATGGTGTACAGCCCGTCATAAGCCACACATTTCTGCATTCAGTGCTGAGCGAATCTTGACATGGTGATTTGTACTCATGAACTACTCAGAATACCTTGGCAATCCGATGGAAGTGTTTGAGTTTGTTGAATGCCTGGAAAACGTTTCCTACCGCGATATGTAGCACCAGCAGTGAAGTACAGAGGGCGTGGTGTTATTGTACTGCGTTACTTATCATGTTTAGAATGTGGTCCTTCATTGCACTTAAGAACACACTAAATGCAGAACGACATCAAGACATTCTGGCAGCATTATGCGCAAAACTTTTCGGAGACGATGGTTGTTTAGGCTCCCAGGTAGATGCCATTTTCCTTGACTTCCGGAAGGCTTTCGATACAGTTCCGCACTGTCGCCTGATAAACAAAGTAAGAGCCTACGGAATATCAGACCAGTTGTGTGACTGGATTGAAGAGTTTTTAGCAATCAGAACACAGCATGTTGTTCTCAATGGAGAGACGTCTACAGACGTTAAAGTAACCTCTGGCGTGCCACAGGGGAGTGTTATGGGACCACTACTTTTCACAATATATATAAATGACCTACTATATAGTGTCGGAAGTTCCATGCGGCTTTTCGCGGATGATGCTGTAGCATACAGAGAAGTTGCAGCGAAATGCAGGAAGATCTGCAGCGGATAGCCGGCCGCTGGTGGCCGAGCGGTTCTACGCGCTTCAGTCTGGAACCGCGCGACCACTACGGTCGGAGGTTCGAATCCTGCCTCGGGCATGGATGTGTGTGATGTCCTTAGGTTAGTTAGGTTTAATTAGTTCTAAGTTCTAGGGGACTGATGACCTGAGATGTTAAGTCCCATAGTGCTCAGAGCAATTTGATTTTGCAGCTGATAAGCACTTGGTGCAGGGAGTGGCAACTGACCCTTAACATAAGCATATGTAATATATTTCTAAGACATAGAAAGAAGAATTCTTTATTGTATGATTATATTATAGCGGAACAAACACTGGTAGAAAAATGGCTCTGAGCACTATGCGACTTAACTTCTGAGGTCATCAGTCGCCTAGAACTTAGAACTAATTAAACCTAACTAACCTAAGGACATCACACACATCCATGCCCGAGGCAGGATTCGAACCTGCGACCGTAGCGGTCGCTCGGTTCCAGACTGTAGCGCCTAGAACCGTTTGGCCACAATGGCCGGCCACTGGTTGAAGTTACCTCCGTAAAATACCAGGGATATGCGTACGGAACGATTCGAAGTGGAATGATAATATAAAATTAATTGTTAGTAAGGTGTGTGTCAGGTTGAGATTCATTGGGAGAGTCCTTAGAAAATGTAGTCCATCAACAAAGAAGGTGGCTTACAAAACACTCGTTTGACCTATACTTGAGTATTGCTCATCACTGTGGGATCCGTACCAGGTCGGGTTGACAGAGGAGATAGAGAAGATCCAAAGAAGAGCGGCACGTTTCGTCACAGGGTTATTTGGTAAGCGTGATAGCGTTACGCAGATGTTTAGCAAAGTCAAGTGGCAGAATCTCCAAGAGAGGCGCTCTGCATCGCAGCCTAGCTTGCTGTCCAGGTTTCGAGAGGGTGTGTTTCTGGATGAGGTATCCAATACATTGCTTCCCCATATTTAAACCTCCCGAGGAGATCACGAATGTAAAATTAGAAAGATTCGAGCACCCACAGAGGCTTTCCGGCTGTCGTTCTTCCCACAAACCATACGCGACTGGAACAGGAAAGGGAGGTAATGACAGTGGCACGTAAAGTGCCCTGCGCCACACACCGTTGGGTGGCTTGGGGAGTATAAATGTAGATGTAGCTGTTTGTGTTAAATATGGCATTGCACCCTGTCATAAGGCATTATCTGTGAGGCAGTGGTTTGAGGACAACAGTACTCCTGAAACTAGCTGGTCTGCCCAGAGATCTGACCTGACCCAGTGGAACACTTTTGGGTGATTCAGAACGCCGATTTCACTGCCGACACCAGCGTCCAAGATCATTACGTTCTCTGCCTTTGGCTCTTGAGGAGAATGAGCCTCCAGTCCTCCACAGAAATTCAGACATCGCAGAGAATGAGTCTCCAACAGAGTTCAAATCCGTCATAAAGGCGAAGGGTGGACACATCCCACAGTAATGTCCGCACCTGGTGTCTGCATACCTTTGATCAGACAGTATAGAATGCGAAAGAGATGTTAGTCTGTATACCTAAAATATTTCAACGCACGTAGGTCAAGAAGAGACATCAAAAATGGCTCTGAGCACTATGGGACTCAACTGCTGAGGTCATTAGTCCCCTTGAACTTAGAACTAGTTAAACCTAACTAACCTAAGGACATCACAAACATCCATGCCCGAGGCAGGATTCGAACCTGCGACCGTAGCGGTCTTGCGGTTCCAGACTGCAGCGCCTTTAACCGCACGGCCACTTCGGCCGGCGAAGAGACATCGAGTCCCTCAACCCTATAATGCATATGAAAACGAGACACATGGAAAAAAGAAGTAAACTGTTGATTATTTCAAAAGTAGTCACCTTAACTGTTAATAAATTTATTTCACTATAGACAAGACGGTCAGTGCCTTTATGGAAAAATGTTTCCAGTTGCCTACGACACCATGATTGTACACAGGCATGCACCTCTTCATGCGAAGCAAATCGGCAACCACGAATATCTTTCTCCAGAGCTTCAAAAATATGAAATTCGCTTGGGGTGGGGCCTCTACCTATGAGATTTTCATGTCTTTGGAGCCCTGAAGAAACATATTCGTTGCTGTAATTTTACCAGCTCGAAGCCCTATTTGTGGCCAAGGACGTCCTAATTTTTAATTTTTAATTTATTTATTTATTGTTCCGTGGGACAACATTTAGGAGAAGTCTCCATGGTCATGGAACGAGTCAATACATGAAATTATAACACGATTGTAGAAACAGAATGAAATGAAATATAAGAAACATATTCAGGCGACAAGTCGTTAGTTTAAATAAAGAAAATCAAGAATGTAACACTGGAATTTGCTTAATTTTTTAGCTCTTCCAGGAGCTCCTCGACAGAATAGAAGGAGTGAGCCATGAGGAAACTCTTCAGTTTAGACTTAAAAGTGTTTGGGCTACTGCTAAAGTTTTTGAGTTCTTATGGTAGCTTATTGAAAATGGATGCAGCAGAATACTGCACTCCTTTCTGCACAAGAGTCAAGGAAGTGCATTCCACATGCAGATTTGATTTCTGCCTAGTATTAACTGAGTGAAAGCTGCTAACTCTTGGGAATAAGCTAATATTACTAACAACAAACGACATTAAAGAAAATACATACTGTGAGGGCAATGTCAAAATTCCCAGACTATTGAATAGGGGTCGACAAGAGGTTTTCGAACTTACACCATACATAGCTCAAACAGCCCGTTTTTGAGCCAAAAATACCCTTTCTGAATCAGAAGAATTACCCCAAAAAATAATACCATATGACATAAGCGTATGAAAATATGCGAAGTATACTACTTTTCGTGTTGAAACGTCACTTATTTCAGATACTGTTCTAATGGTAAATAAAGCGGCATTTAGTTTCTGAACAAAATCCTGAACATGGGCTTTCCACAACAACTTACTATCTATCCATACGCCTAGGAATTTGAACTGTTCCGTCTCGCTTATAACATGTCCATTCTGTCTGATTGAAATGTCAGTTCTTGTTGAATTGTGAGTTAGAAACTGTAAAAACTGAGTCTTACTGTGATTTAGCATCAAATTATTTTCCACAAGCCACGAACTTATATCATGAACTACATTATTTGATACTGTTTCAATATTACACACAAGATCCTTCGCTACCAAGGTGGTGTCATCAGCAAACAGAAATATTTTTGAATCACCTGTAATACTAGAAGGCATATCATTTATATAAATAAGAAACAGCAGTGGCCCCAGCACCGACCCTTGGGGAACGCCACATTTAACAGTGCCCCATTGGGACTGAACATCATTACCACTCTCAATATTGCGGAGGATTACCTTCTGCTTTCTGTTCTTAAAGTAGGAGGCGAACCAATTGTAAGCTACTCCCCTTACTCCATAATGTTCCAACTTCTGCAGTAATATTTTGTGGTCAACACAGTCAAAAGCCTTCGTTAAATCAAAGAAAACACCTAACGTTCGCAACCTTTTATTTAATCCGTCCAAAACCTCACAGAGAAAAGAGACTATAGCATTTTCAGTTGTTAAGCCATTTCTAAAACCAAACTGTACATTTGGCAGCAAATTATGTGAATTTAAATGCTGCAGTAACCTTGTATATACAACCTTCTCAATAACATTAGCAAACACCGATGGAATAGAAATAGGTCTATAATTGTCAACATTATCCCTGTCTCCCTTTTTATAAAGTGGCTTCACTACCGAGTACTTTAATCGGTCAGGAAACCGACCACTCCTAGAGGAAAAGTTACAGATATGGCTAAGTACTGAGCTAACATACGTGGAACAATACTTCAGTATTCTGCTAGATACCCCGTCATATCCATGAGAGTTCTTGGTCTTTAGTGATTTAATTATTAACTCAATCTCCCTCTTGTCAGTATCATGGAGGAGCATTTCAGGTAACAGTCTCGGAACACTTTTTTCTAAGAGCACTATATGATTCCCTGTTGGGACTAGGTTTCTATTTAGTTCACCTGCTATATTCAGAAAGTGATTATTAAGTACTGTACATATATGCGACTTATCAGTAACACGGACATCCCCACTACGCACTGATTCTATATTCTCGACCTGTCTCTGCAGACCAGCCACTTCCTTTACGACTGACCATATGGTTTTAATTTTATCCTGAGACTTAGCTATTCTATCTGCATACCACATACTTTTTGCCTTCCTAATAACTTTTTTAAGCACCTTACAATACTGTTTGTAATGGGCTGCTGCATTTAGATTGTGACTGTTTCTAACGTTTTGATATAATTGCCACTTTGTTCTACAAGATATTCTTATCCCTTTAGTCAGCCACCCAGGCTGCCTGTTTGTGCTAGTACCCTCTTTTGAACGTTCTAACGGAAAGCAACTTTCAAAGAGCACGAGAAAAGTCTTGTGGAAAGCATTATATTTATCGTCTACTGTATCAGCACTATAAACATCTTGCCACTCTTGTTCCTTGATAAGGTTTACAAAAGTCTGTACAGCAACTGGATCAGCTTTCCTAAAAAGTTGGTAACTATATTTAACATGTGTTGCAGCACAAAAATCTTTTAGACTTAAAATTTGTGCATCATGATCTGAAAGGCCATTCACCTTTTTGCTAACAGAATGCCCTTCTAATAATGACGAATGAACAAAAATATTGTCTATGGTTGTTCTACTGTTCCCTTGCACTCTCGTTGGAAAGAATACGGTTTGCATAAGATTATATGAATTAAGGAGGTCTACCAGCATCCTTTTCCTTGCACAATCACTTATACAATTAATACTGAAGTCACCACATATAACTAACTTTTTGTATTTCCTATAAAGTGAACCAAGAACCTCCTCTAGCTTTAGCAAAAATGTTGTGAAATCGGAGTCTGGGGATCTATAAATAACAACAGTAAGAAGTTTAGCTCCACTAAATTTAACCACACCTGCACAACATTCAAACACCTTTTCAGTGCAGTACTTTGAAACATCAATTGACTCAAATGGGATACCGTTTTTCACATACATGGCTACTCCCCCACACCGCAAAGAGCTCCTAGAAAAGCTGCCAGCCAACCTGTATCCTGGTAAAGGAAGCCTCTGAATTTTCTCCTTATTTAAGAAGTGTTCAGATATACCAATAATTTCAGAGTCAACATCTATAAGCAGTTCACTAACTTTATCTCTAATACCTTGTATATTTTGATGAAATATACTAATTCCCTCATTAATCGGATACCCAAGCTCTGTAGAAAGTGGTTTCTTTGTTAGAGAGACTTCCCTTAAGCAGGAATACCTATCAGCTGACTTCAATCTAAAAAAGGTACAGCTCTAACACCCACAACTACCGGAATGAAGAACAGTTTGGAGTATAATACGTTTGGAGTTGGTTCAAATGGCTCTGAGCACTATGGGACTTAACTGCTGAGGTCATTAGTCCCCTAGAACTTAGAACTAGTTAAACCTAACTAACCTAAGGGCATCACACACATCCATGCCCGAGGCAGGATTCGAACCTGCGACCGTAGCGGTCTCGTGGTTCCAGACTGCAGCGCCAGAACCGCGCGGCCACTTCGGCCGGCTACGTTTGGAGTATAATACGTTAGAAGAATTCCTGTTATACCCAACGAATCAGTGGCAATAATCTTTACAACGCCCTCAGTGGCATTGTAGCGAGAAGGAAGCGACTGTGCCTTGCCCCTCTGGTTTCTGTATCACAAACCTGGTGTCTTGCTGCTTCGGTAGTCCCTGGTCACGCAGTAGTGGCGCTCAGGCGCCAGGTTCAATGTAGGTCATCCTGAAGTGGAGTATTTCAGGTTGCCAGTTGTTAAATGTCAACAACGATTTGTACTATTCTCGTTTTAATAAAGAAAATACTTTGACACACACTTCATAGAATTTACAATATGGCGGCTCTTGGCTACACCATTATTCAACCTTTTACAACACATTAACGCCTTTCTGACTTCCCATAATTGTGATACACACTGCCCCCCGACACGTGGCGCTCACAGATAACTAACCTTCACTTTAACTCATGTTTCACAGCTGGAATATTTACTCACGACCGTTCTTTTGGAGCCGCCCCCGGTTACTTGACTGTGCTTTTTGAGTGGCGCCTCGCTACTAACTCGCCCTGTCTTCCCGAAGGACAACAGAGACCCCCCACCCTTTCTCCCTCAGCCAATAAGGACACTTCTCTCATTTCCTACACACACACACACACACACACACACACATATATATATATATATATATATATATATATATATATATATATATATATCCAAACTTTCAGCCAATGGGCATTCAGATCACTGTTGCTAGGCTGATCTGACGTCACGTTCGCGGACATTGTGACGGAAGTTTGTCTTGGAACACTGTCTCAGATTGTAAGATCCTTCTCCCGAATAGTCGGATCTTGTCCCTACTAAAATTGCACAACATTCTTCCTATGATTTCATCACTAATGTTCCTTGCTGACGCTTAATTGTCAAATATACATGTAGCCTGGGTGCTACCTAGCATTCCTGATCACATAAATGTGCGTAATACTTGGCTTAAACACGTGAAGGGAATGAACATATGCATTACACATTCTTCCCCTCCTTTTATTTTCAAAATTCAGTGTGCTCGAAGACCTTGTTTAATTTTGAAATATTCTCGGTTGAGTGTCTCTTGTCCTTGGTTTACATCTTTAATCATTTGTATTATTTAATCTGACACATACTCTGCCGGCCGGATTGGCCGAGCGGTTAAAGGCGCTACAGTCTGGAACCGCACGACCGCTACGGTCGCAGGTTCGAATCCTGCCTCGGGCATGGATGTGTGTGATGTCCTTAGGTTAGTTAGGTTTAAGTAGTTCTAAGTTCTAGGGGACTTATGACCACAGCAGTTGAGTCCCATAGTGCTCAGAGCCATTTGAACCAACACATACTCTAGTATCATTGCTTATCGATTACTGTTATCATTATTACACTATCTTTAACATGATATAGCAATACAGATATATATCCTATCAAATTTAAGTATGCGTTCTATCTTCAAAATTACTTCTGTTCTTTATCTGATCTGATCTTTATTTGATGGCTTCATAGCGGCACCCACCTTTCTAGCTTTAATTCTCTTCTGTATATGCCATGAACATTACCTAACAAGTATGCACCTTATTTAAAGTTGAATATTTATTCATATGTACTTTACCTCATTTAAAACTGAATAATTATTCAGATGCACTTTTGTTTTATCCGAGATGGAACCTCTACTCATATATCACTTCCTGTTAGCTCATCTAAGCATTTACATATTAATTATTTCTGAATCCAATACAAAACAGCTTATCAAAACTTATAAAACTGTCATTAGGATTATCTTAATTTATAATGCCCATTTCCTACTATGTACAATACCATGTACTATACCATCGGCTCTGTAATTGCCGCCCTATAAGTCACTGGTTCACTACTTTTTTTTCTTTTTCGTCAGCGAATGCCGTCCTCCTCACTTTTATAACTTTCAATCATTGGCCTTGTTGTGGCCATTCTATTGGTTATAAATCAACTTGCAGTGCACTACACTAGAAATAATTTACGAAACCTAAAGTTCGTGATGGGGTGAGCTGGGAGACGAGAAGGAAGTGTGGTGCTGACGCCCACGTGAGTGTGGCAGCAGTGAGCTGTGGGAGACGAGACGAGAAGAATGTGTAGTGTTGACACCCCTGTGATTGTGGCAACAGCGAGCGATGTGGTGTGTGGTGTGTAGCCGTTCCTGAGGCTTTGCCGACCGGCTGTCTCGCTCCATTGCCCTCTGTGTCTCTCCAGGCCCCATTCCTGGATTATATGTAGCAATTTACACATACATTTTACCATAGCTTCCAAGTAACATTCGATATACTTTCTTTCAATTTCTATTCCATGCTTGTTAGTCAGTTCTGTGCTATCAAGTAATGCAGCTGCGGTTTTCAGATCCTGGCTATTGATGTTTAATTCCTTCATTTCGTGTATGCCTTACAATTACCTAAGACAGTTTTATTCTTACATTTCCATAGGAGATCAGTTCCCTTTATCGCCTTCTCTTTTTGTTTTCTTATATGGTTTCTTTTGGTGAATCATTTAATACCTCATTATCTCGACTTGCGTCAAGATTTTCTACCTAGTATGGATTACCTTCTTCTACTCATACATTGGAGACCATCATTTCATATCTTTCATGTGTGCATCTTCCAGGGCTTTTACTTGTCATATATAAATCATTACTTCACGTGCATGCATAGTTAAGTGAAGCATTGCCTATCTCTGTTCAACAGTTTCTGGCCTGTACTATTCCGTTATGTTTAATTACCATACTGATCGTGTAAGTGTGCCTATTATTACTTCTTTATCTCTTCTGCAGCCTACTAATTCCCTTTACCTTACTTCAATATTTCTTATCTTTGCTTAAGGTACCTCTCGGGTTACCATTACCCATTATGGGATGTGAGGACACCTTTGTATGACCCTCATCATCCTGATACTTCATACCGTATAGCGATAACGTCCTCAGCCACTCATTAACTCATACCTTTTCTTTCTTTTATTCTATGGGGTTTGGACCCACTTCCCATACTTATATAACCTGAATTCTTCACCTTATTCTGCTGCACTTACCTCTTTGTCCCTTGGTCATGGCTTACCTTGTCACTAGGCTAAACACACGTTTCGCATTTTATTACCATTCGATCTCGTTACTGTTCACTTATCTAAGCACAATTGCAGAATGATACACACTTATCTCTATTTTGCATGTTTTAGCTAAGATGTTTGTTCGCTGTCTCCACAGCGTCTTTTTAGAATTTGTTAAATTTGTTTCCAACAGGCTAACATCTTTGTCTCTGTATATTCTAATAATAGCTTTTTCCTTATTGTACTGACTCTTTTTCTCACTTACCTTAGTTACTCGTTATTCCCATGGTCCTGTAATCGAAGATGAAGAAATTACTGATGATAGAATGACGTTTTGAGAGAAAGAAGGGAATATTGCCTATATGACGAAACATGGAGATAATATCTCTGTTGCCTGAGCATCTGGTGTGTGTCACCATGCACTTTACGTTGCAAAGAAGTAGTATACTCTGAAGTTGGATAGCGAAGAATTAAAGATGATATTAAATAGTTCTGATTGAAAGAAGAGGAAGATTGACAATATGAAGAGAAGCTGAAATAGTATTGTCAATACCTGAGTGCCTGGTGCTCTAGTTTTGTACAGAGCACAACGCTGTCTGAGGTTTCCAATTAATCCTTTGACCAGTTGTGTTGTTCTGTCTATCGTAGTGTGTTGTCTCCTGATGATTTATTCAATTATGTGTGTGTTGAGGTAGTTGTACCCGTCTGTTTGTCATTTCTCCTTGTATCCTATTTTCATTAAGTCCGTTATTTCCCAAGGGGTTTCCTCTCCAACCTTCTAGATTCTGATTGTTCCCAGCCAAATGAATCCAATTGATCCAGCGCTTGCACAATTGCGTTTACATCTGACTTGGATATTCCTATTAATTTTTCTTGTACCCTCGGAGGTAACTTGATCGTAATTATTGATATTAAATCCGTTTCTTTCATGTGATCATCTAAATACAAGTTCTTTTTGACATAAGATTGGAAGAACTCTTTGTAGCTTCAGCGACCACTATTACTAAAGTTTGGACCTTCAAATAGGTCTCTACGAACGGAATTCTGAGCGCTGCTTGACCAATACTGGTTCATGAATGCTTGCATGAACCCCTCATATGTTTTGCTTTTAGATCCAGTCTTCATACTCCAGGATGACGCTTCGCCTTCCAACCTACTTACAACACTGCCTATTTCCTTTTTGTCATTCCAATTTTCCGGAATGATGCCCTCAAATTCCCGCTTGATGGCTACAGGATCGATCTGTCTTCGTGACGAAAACCTGTGGAATTTGCACACACATAGATACTGGTCATCTGAGGCTAACTGTTGTCTACTTCTATCTTTAGACTTTCCCTCTTCGAACCACGTCTCCAGTCTCCCTTTTTTTTCGCCTCTACTTGACTAGTATATTCAGATAGCTTTTTCAAGTCGGTTTCTTGTACGTGCTCTTATCTTTCGCAGCTCTGAATGAAGCGCCCCTGCATTGCTTTTGCACTCTTTTTCTACTATTTTCTTAATATTATCCATCTGTAAGACATGCACCTTTGTGCATTTACCGTTAAACCATCTACTTGCTTTGTTACCTCCATTACATCTGTCTCTAATCGACCTATCTTTGATTCATGCTTTTTAATCTCGGCAGAATTCTCACTCACCTGCCCCACTATCTCTCTTAGTCTATCTGTCATTTCAGCTTGGAATTCAGTTTTCGTATTTGCAATCTTGCTATTGACAACTTTTCTAAATCTACCCAGGGATTTGTCAACATATAATTTAATATCTTCAAATTTCTTATAAAATTGCTTTGCGAATTCGTCAAACTTTTTGTTATTTGGCCTATTGTTATCGTCCAATTTATGATCAAGGACGTGAAACTTATCAACCATTAACGATAACAAGTCACTTACACTAGTACTTCTCTTACTCATACTACGTTCTTTTACTTCAGTGCTTTCATTCAGTTCCTGTTGGCTACCCACAGTAACAGTGTCTGCTGACGCTACACTATGCAAAACCCTTGACTAAACCATGTCATTTTCATGATCTGTTCCTTGTATTTGCTCATGTGACAAGTACTCCTCCTCCACTACATTACTAGAGTGGTCATGCTGTAAATGCTGACCCACTTCCCGACTATCATCAGACATATTTGGCTCTTTTGCATTAATATCTCTATTCTGAGCTTCTAATTCTACAGTCTCGTGATTTGCCTCAGTCTCCTCAGAAGTGTCACTGTTATTACTTTCACTGCTCTCAGGAGAATAAATCACGTCTCTGTGACGCAAGTGAATTATTTTCTTCTCGGCCATGGTGAAATTAACTCTTAACTCTCTTTTAATTCTAGGTTAACATAAGATATGTAACATAATGTCAGCTTCGCTGCGTCTGAGCTCATCTCCTCTTGAATTATGTGCTCTGCTAGTACGCTGCCGTCGGTGTCGCCTTCTCGCCCCTCCTCACCAATCTTCGTGCGCTGCCCACTTCTTCTCAGATCTTCGGGGTGTGTGGTGGCCGACTGCCTTCGCGCGTGTGGCCTTGACTGACTTGCGAAACCGGTTTCAAACAGCTGCTGCCGCCTGCCGCCGCTCACTTTCTGCTACGTCACGAGTCACCACTGCCCGAATTTTTTTGCTGCCGACCGGGTTACACAGAAACGTCATGCACTGATTTTCACATCTCACGTTCTCCGCAGCACTGTTCCCTCACAACACTAAGTGTATCTTCACTGTTTACGCTGTCCAAAGTCACTATTTAAGTCACTGTTCAGTTAATTCTTGTTTCCTACCTCACTGTTCATGTTCAAGTTCTTTATTCACTGTTTAAGTCGCAGTTCATCACGTTCGTATTCTGTCATGTACTGATTTTTGGTCTGTATTCTACTACAATGACTGCTGTGTTACTCCACTTAGCAGTACACTCTTCACCTACATTCGCGCCAGAGATGCCATGTACAACGCCCTAGTTGCATTGTAGCGAGAAGCAAGCGTCTCTGGCTTTCTTCTCTGGTTTCTGTATCAATAACCTGGTGTCTTGCTGCTTCAGTAGTCCATCCCTCGTCGCAGAGTAGCAGCACTCGGGCGCCAGGTTCAATGTAGGTGATCCTGAAGTGGAGTGTTTCGGGATGCCAGTTGTTAAATGCCAACAACGATTTGTACTATACTCGTTTTAATAAAGAAAATACTTTGACACACACTTCACAGAATTTCCAATATGGCGGCTCTAGGCTACGCCGTTATTCAGCCCTTTACACCACATTAACGCCTTTCTGACTTTCCGTAATCGTGATACACATGGCGTTCACAGATAACTAACCTTCAGTTTATCTCATGTTCCACAGCTGGAATATTTGCTCGCGAACGATCATTTAGCGCCGCCGCGGTTACTCAACCGTGCTTTTTGAGTGGCGCCTCACTACTAACTCGCCCTGTCTTCGCGACCCCCCCTTTCTCCCTCAGCCAATAAGGGCACTTCTCTCATTTCCTATATATATCCAAACTTTCAGCCAATTGGCGTTCAGATCGCTGTTGCTAGGCGGATCTGACGTCAAGTTTGCGGACATTGTGACGGAAGTTTGTCTCGGAACACTGCCTCAGATTGTAAGATCCTACTTCCGAGTAGTTGGATCTTGTCCCTACTAAGGCTGCACGACATTGCCTCTTGTGATATCATCACTAATGCTCCTTGCTGACGCTTAATTGTCAAATGTACATGTAGCCTTGCTGCTACTGAGCATTCACGATCGCATAAATGTGCGTAATACTTGGCTTAAACACGTGAATGGAATGCAAGTATGCATCTTTTTTTTTTCCTTTTTGGTGGAGGTCACATGTTTTCAACTTGTACTTCGCTTGCTATTTCATTTCTGGAGCAACTATCTGTCGTACTTCTTTAAAAATGTCCCCAATCTCTTTTATGAAATCGATTTTGATGCAGATTCAACAGATGTTGCGTTTATCATTCACAAAGTTTTTTCGTACTTAATTTTAAATTGAAATGTATGGTACAGTTTCTTGTGATATGCGAGTACATTAGTTGTTTCATAATTCTTTGATCGGCTCTCGTCCAATTCCATATTGTGCTCTCAACCGATATATCGATCTGTGCTTGCTGTCTGTCAAGCCTTTTGTGTTCATCGTTTGCATAAGAAGAGCGTCCACGTTCGTGCTACCACGCACATGTAATTTCTTAATATGAGGAGACCACCCATCTCCGTAGCTGAGGTCGCTAAAGTACACCTGTGCAACGGCGCTCGACTCTGACGTAAGCACATTCGAATACTCTGTATGAGTTTCTTAACACCAATTATCAACAGGTGTTATATCTGTTGCAAAAATTAATTCTAGACCGTTACCTGTCGTCACAAATGCTGATGTCACTCCACATCACAGGTGACTGCAGTTTACCTACACGACTTCTGATAAACCCTTCATATATGTAACAAAAATTAATCCAGTATAACTAATAAGGAAATGAGAATTATACTTTGTGTGTTTGAATGAGAGATGGTAAATTACGTAGCATGTCACATAGCTGATATTGTGTCTAGTGTGGCTCAAACTGAAGTAAAAAAAATAACACTCGTTTTTTGAGCGAATTTCTGTCAGTTGTCTCTTATTTTAATTTTTATCTCTGTTTATGCTAAATGTAGATGAAAAATACAGGATGCCTCACACCTTTTGGTTCAAATTAAAAGAGGTGACTGTGGATCCACAACCGATTACATTATATTGAGATGGGTAACCAATGATGGGAAATGCATATTTATTGTGTTATGGGCATACACAGCAACGCAGCTCATAGTAACTGTTCAAAGCGACAGCCGCCAGTCTCAGTGCATGTATTGCAATGGCGCATGCAGTTCTACCATACTCTCGCACAGGTCCCTGCTGGCTGTTATAGTCTGGAATAGGGAGACTGTGATGAACAGCATACACACATGACCACCAACAGAAATCTGTACACAGCTTAGCTCATAGCACATGTGTCATGAAACGACCGCATCCATCGCACCAGCACGTTAACGAGAGACGCATGCACATCCCTACCCCTGGTGTCACTTATCCGCTACATCAGACAGCTTGTAATATATGGTGAGTTGTGTTACTGGGTACAGAGAATGATGTGTAGTCAGAGACGGAACGTCACGAGAGTTTCCAGACAAGTATTCCATGCATAGGGCGGCCGGATGTAGTGCCTGTAAAGCAGTACGAATGTACAGAGAATGCTTTCCGAACAGTTGTCACCCTAAATGGAAGAAATTTATCTTGATGGGGAGCAACGAAAGAAGGAGTCGTTAACGGTATAGACCGTCATCTCAGATGGTGCCGGATCGTGTGGACGACCACACAGCAATAAGCATCTGTCAAATTGCCCTTGAAACACACAACTCGACAGTACAGAGAGTGCTGCTGGAACTGATATGCCGGCCGTGGAGGCCGTGCGGTTCTAGGCGCTACAGTCTTGAACCGCGCGACCGCTACAGTCCTGAACCGCGCGACCGCTACAGTCGCAGGTTCGAATCCTGCCTCGGGCATGGATGTGTGTGATGTCCTTAGGTTAGTTAGGTTTAAGTAGTTCTACGTTCTAGGGGACTGATGACCTCCCATCGTGCTCAGATCCATTTGAACCATTTTTTTGGGACTGTTATGACACCCCTATCATAAACAACGTGTGCAGGTAGTGGACCATTGGATATTGAGCCCCAGGTTCACTACCGGCAATGGATTATCCACCGCAATGCTGTAGTGTATCAAAACTCATTGTCCCAGTGCTTGCACCCAGTCTTTATGACACGCATGTAATACCTGTTCCATCAGTGCCCTCCATACTGTCAAAGTGTGTGTTTAATGGGCAAGTTGCTGTGTGGTCGGGTACAATATCCAACACCACGACACCATCTACTCAAAGTCTAGTGATCACACATGTCTTTGGAAGGAAGGTTGGTTGATTTCTGTGGCGTGAACGCCCCGCTCTTTTGTAAATTGGTACCCATGGACATAAATTTATTCCATTTAGGATGCCACCCATTAAAAAAGCGTTCTCTGGAAATTCGTGCTGCTTTATGGACACTACATCCTGCCACCCTGTACGTTAAATAGTTGACTGCCAGCTCTCGTGACGAGCAATGTTTCATCTTCGAATAAACATCATGCACTGTACACAATAACACATCTCACCATGGGCACGTCACAAGCTGTCCAATGCACTGGACTTCTGACTCCAGAGATTGTCTGTACACGCAGCACAGTTTGATGCGCCAGTGCGATGCACGTGGTCGTCGCATCACACATGTGCTCTGACCTAAGCTGTGAATAGTTTGTATGTTTGGTGGTGAGGGGTGTACGCTGTTTATCACCCGCTGCCTGTTCCACTGTGCAAGAGCCACACGGGATCTTTGCGAGAGGACGGAAGAACTGCATGCGCCGTTACAACACATGCGCTTAAACTGACGGCCGTCGCTTAGCAAAATTACTATGAGCTACATTGTTCTTAAGCAGTGCACGCCGTGTACATCCATAAAACAACATATATGCATTCCGACCATCTCAGTATACTGTAATCAGTTGTGGTCTCACTATCACGTGCTATAGTTTGACCCAAAAGGTTTGAGACACCCTGTATATCACGTAATTCAGTTAAATATCTTATCAGATCCAGTAGCCATATCTGGTGTAATAAATGGAATGAATTAGGATATATAAAATATAAGTCGTATCACTTTTTACCCATACACAATTCTCAAACTGACGATAGGTTTATAGAGCGCCTTTGTGACTAATCTTTGCAAAAGTAAAGTTATCGACAAACTCTTTTATTTTAAATATGGAAGAATAAGACGTTTTACACCTCATTCATGCCCCATCAAGATAAATTTCTTTCCCTCAAACCATAGTTTTGCTTTCTATTTTCTCATACCGCTTTTGTTTCATTTGATTATGATGCTATTTCCAGCAACCTACGATAAAGACTGTTCTTACTGCTCAAGATGGTTCCTACTTTTTAGCAATGTATTTTTATCCCAATCCTTTACTGTCAACTTTTTTCATTGTCATATCGTAATTTTTCTTCACAAGTCTATATTATTGTACTTTTTTCATTCCACACCAGCACAGTTTATGCTGCTACACACACACACACACACACACACACACACAAACACACACGCAGAGAGAGAGAGAGACTCACGCATGTATGCAGTAGTGCAGTGTCTGTTTCACTTTAAAGAAATCATATTGAATGTTGGAGGCAATGTGTAGAATTCAAAGTGGTAAGAAGAGACCACAGGAAAAGCATTTTATCTAAGAGAGAATTTTATTTAAGAACATGGTGCAGTTAGTGCCCTCAGATTTGACACAGTATCACGAGCCTAACAACAAAATGTTCAGTCTCAGTGCGGGTGCATCTTATAAATCATCGAATTGTTCTTGTAATAGTTTATTCAGCTGTTGTTTTCAGTACTTGCTGCGTTCTGTAGTACAACTAATAGTACACTTATTCTATAGCCCCATTCTCGATACATGTGAAATCGTAACTTAGGTCACTTGCACTTCTCTCAAAATTTGTTGCATCAAAACGTTGGTTTTACGTATTGACAACGCAGAGTGTTGGCGTTATCAACGTTAAATTACAGTTTTCCTCGATGAAATTGGTTTGATAAAGAGATGCATTCAACTGTGTGCAAGATAAAAAGTGGCACTTCTTTGTGTGCAGTAACTCATATTGATCATAGTTAAATAAAAGCAGTGTGACGTTGAAGCATCAGAAGCGCTCATTTCTTCTTTAGAAATTGATCATCATGTTGAAGATCGTGTACGATGTATTCAAAATCTGGAAAAAAGCAGAATTAGTTACATTGAAAGGTTAAAAAAAGGACTTTCAAAAATTTCGAAAATTTGTGAAGTAGTGATGCAAAAAAATGATTACAGACAAAATTCATGCCATGAATAATGTAGGTGTCGCGATGTGTAATATATTAAAAGTATAAAAAGATTGTTTTCAATCTGCAATCATCAACGTCATTATAAGCGTTAATCATTCGACTATCAATACTGGACAAGCTCTTTTTCTAGACATCCATACATTTCCATACATTGATACCTACATGCATCCGCGTAGTTCCAACGCGTTTACTAATGTCAACTGCTGACGGCCGTTAGATCGTCGTCACGACCTTATTACATTAAACCGGAAAACTAGGCCATCTGCCATAAATTTGTCTTGCTATATGTCCCCACGAAAGCTATTTCATTAACAAATTAACAGTTCGCTGATTGTTACGTCTTCTATCACATTCTGCTACTAGATACACAGGGTGTACATAAATCCTGGGAACACTTTCAATCATCTATTGCTCAACAACTAAACATTGTACAGATGTCATACGTACTGCATTTTGAATAGAAACTCTGATTGCGAACCATGAGTGACCCGGCAGACGTCAATACGGGCATCGAATTCTTGCCATACCCGTCCCAGAATGGCATCGTCGACTGTGGCAGGCGCTTCCCGTGTTATCTCACGGAGCTCTGCTACAGCACGTGGACGAGGCGGTACATAAACCAGATCCTTAAAGTCTCTCCACAGAAAAAAGTCACACGGAGTGAGATGTGAGATCTGGTGATCGGAAGGCTGTTTCATGAAACAGCTGTTCCCTTCTGTAGCACGGCCGCCATGTTTGCGACTAGTGCTGACTATCAGCAAATTACCAGACTACTCTGTGGCGGTATACAAGAAAATGTACAATGTTTGGTTCTTGTGCAATAAATGATTGAAAGTGTTCCCCGACTTTATGTACACTCTGCATTTGTTTGTTGTTCCGTCTCCCTCCAGTAATTGCCGACATGAATGGTTTTCACAGAAAAATATTAAATATGGTAATATACCCTGAAAGTTTCCTGATTTAAAATTAGTACTGGTTTGGTAGGTTACTTGCAGCTTTGCTGTTTTTTTAGCTTTGGTCGACTTCGTACATTTCCAGCCCCGATAGAAACCAAACATATCTTACTGCGAGAAAACAAAACGAATTTGGACTTATTTTATAATCTTTCTAAAAATGTGCCAACTGATTAAATCCTGTACTTAACTATTAATCTCTTTAATCAAACAAAGTTGTCCCTGTGCATTAATTATCTTCGTAATAATGCTGTTCATGAAATGGTGCGTTGATAATTTTCGTGGAAAAGTGATCCTGAAATGAAAATATCCTACCTCGTAATGTAATTGCTTGGAAATGCGATGAATGTTGCTCTCTGTACGCCAGCTGTGAATTTCTAACTACAATTGCTGAGAGCTTCGTGCAATGCTTCAGACAAGTAAACTATTTCATACACATCATTGAGTGTGGCACTACCTTAAATAAAAATGGGGATCGAGGATGTGGACAACGCTCCTAGGTGAAATATTCCTTTCACAAACTGTTTTTTAAACTACTTGATATATTGTTACTTGTATGGAATTCATGTTACAATACTCATTAACACTGACAAAGGGCAACATTCATAATGAATTCTTACTCTCACTAATGTTGTACAAGTAATTAAATTACATGAGAAATACCTTACAGTGAAAATTACACAAACTTTGATGAAAATTATAAAGCTCCCTGATATGGATGTCTCATTCAACAATGAATACTAACTACGCGACTACAGCGCCAATAAGTAAAAATATTACCTTACTTCCTCTTCATACTTTTTTCATTCTAAACCACTAACCAAATCATTCTCGCCTGTTTCACAATATTTAAATACACTTCATTTTACGTAAACAAAGATGCTCTTAACTTTATGTCTCCTTTGGCACGAGCCCTCTGCTCGGCGTCTGTCTCACTACCATCCTAATGATAGAAATCCCGCGCTCCTCGCTGCCCAGCAGCGATGACAAAACAAATGCATTTTCCAGCAACACAACTACTCTGGTCAAAGACTGCGCGCGAATAATAGGCGATGAAAAATTGTCGCTTAGTGCCTGAGACATCCATAGTGCGTACGAATTCCAGAAATGCAAAAACCAAACTCCCAAGAGACCTCTTTCAACCCTAACTGCATTCACAGCGAGAATTTAGTTGAGAATATCTGGTTTTCTCTACCAAAAGCACCCATTTTTATGCTCTTGTTTGTTTTTCTTGGGGCAGATACAGTCGTCGTCTTCCACTACCCTAAGTACAGGAGCCTCATTAACTGGTTATTTAATGGCGTTATTAACTTGTAATATCACCTGTTTAGACAACGTTTGGGCGGAGGGAAAGCCAGACTCCGTGTAAATTACATAACGGGTTCTTGTCCAAATTGTCGTAGGCAAACTGAGAGGCCGGACCGGGTGGCCGAGCGGTTCTAGGCGCTACAATCTGCAACCGAGCGACCGCTACGGTGTCAGGTTAGAATCCTGCCTCGGGCATGGATGTTTGTGATGTCCTTAGGTTAGTTAAGTTTAAGTAGTTCTAAGTTCCAGGGGACTGATCACCTCAGAAGTTAAGTCCCATAGTGCTCAGAGCCATTTGAACAAACTGAGAGTGCGAAACGGATAGATGCGGTATCAACCTGACCATTATCAGGTCTAGTTACCTATGTTAAACGAAACATGAAAACATTCATCTTCAAAACATAGCTGCTTTGCGCATAAGAAGTTGCAATACTGCGATGTTTAACTGTCACAAACGATTCTTTGAATGAAGTATTAAATTCAGAGTATTTCCAAAAGACGCAAGGAAATTAAATGAGGTGTCAGTAAGATTACGCGTTCTGAAGAAAATTTCAAAATGAAAATAAATAAAAAAGGTTAGTCACCTATTGTGATATTGTGACGTTACAACACAGTCCTTGCTATGAATTTTTTCGCTTACTTAACACATTTAACTGTTTGTATACGATGTATTGTCTAGTGTAAATATGTATTTTAAGTACTATGTTTAAATTATGTAATATTTAACAATAGCAAGTCAGAACATATTTAGTTAACGTTGAAGTCAGAGAGATTGTTTTGTCGTGCCGTTGGGCGCGGGAGCGCGCCAGCGGGCAGCGGTAGCAGTGACGCTGTGCTCGGAGTAGGAAGCACAGTCGAGTGCTGCTATTCCTAGCTGTGTTACATCCAACGGCTAGTGTGTGGATCTAAGTACGACGGGAAAGTAATGGTCGGCATATCTGGAAGCATGGTCTGGCAAGTTATTGTGGATTAATGGGCACAATGCTGAAGAAACGAGGGCTTAAATGTTAAGTGTACTGTGGGCCCAAGTCGCAACAGTAAAAGCCCGCTGCCACATTGTGTCTCCGCCGTGGACTTCTGTCGATCCACCGATATCGAGGGAAGTAAGATCTACGTAATTTTCGTAGGATAAAACTGTAGAAGGCTTGCCAGTGACTGTGCTTTTCTCTGAAGTTGAACAATTAATAACAAGCACTTTATAATCGAAGTGTTGCAGTTATGTTCCATCCGACGATAACACCAAGTAGATTCCATCTGATCCTTACCTTATTGAACCGAGTGTGTCACGCCATTATCAAGAGAAAATATGTTAATTATCAAATTATTTGCATCGATGGTGAAGAGTAGATTTCAGACTGTTTTGAACGATTGGTTACCGTAGTTAATTATTGCACTTAATAAGCTTACGCCAACCGTAGGAACTTAATAATAGACAAGCAATAAATTTAATTATTAAGATTTATTTCAATGCATATTCAGCTGAAGTTAGTTCAAGGATATTTCATGAAACTATAAAGCTTATTCCACCTGACAATCACCCAATTAATGAGTTATCATCATTCAAAACATAGTTAATCAATTATTGGCAATATATTTCATTATCAGCAGATTAAACTGCGCAAAGTACGTAAATTTAAAGACAGAATAACAGTCCATTATTCAAAATCTCGATAGACAATTATCTGTGTTGTCAGCATTGCACTTAGCTGACAAATTATGAACAAAATAGTTATCAAAATACTTGTTGAAAATTAGCCATTAATGTTTAAGTGTAGTTCGATTGTTATGACATTATTTTTTATGATTACTGAGCCTGACGCAGCACTTACGTAAAAGTTTCCGTTCCACCTGCTGCGCTACAAACAGGTAAACTTTATTTTTGACACAATTATTCAAGTACTTAACAGTACTGTCGCTCATCAGTTGAGCTGGAGACCGATTTTTTAATTGCTTTTACAACTTAATCATTTCTTTCAGCAAAATTTCCACTGGCAAATGTTATTTCCAAATTATTTCCATTATTTCATTTACCGATCGTATTTGCATGAAATTACTCATTCAATAACGATCAAGTTATAACGTCTCCTGTTTCCCACGGAATAGTCATTATTTACTTCGGATTCGGATGCCTTATCCCGACACGGGTAAAAATTCATAATTCACGGTCATTGTTAACTTGTAATTTCGCAAATCCCGGGAAGTAGGGGGGGGGGTGTTTTATAATATGAGTTGTCTAAAATAAATAATTCAAAGTAGTAGTGAAATAAATTAGAGAAAATTACGACGCACGTCTGAATGTTGCTCTAAATCATGTACAACGAATGAAAAGCATCGAACGATTCTCTAAAACATTTTATTTTAAATTTTTAGTTAAAATATTTCACAAAATATTTGAACGATTTATTTCTGATTTTTTATTCGTGTGTTGGATATTCATTGTTCTTATCTTGAAACTTCCTGGCTGATTAAAGCTGTGTGCCGGACCGTGACTCTGACTTGTGAACTTCGCCTTTTTCGAAAAAGTGCTCTACCAACTAAGATTCCCAAGCACGACTCACGACCCGTACTCACAGCTTTACTTCTACCAATAACTAACCTCCTATTTTCCAAACTTCACACAATCTTTCCTGCGAAACTTTCAGGAACAGCTAGTAATACTGTGTACTTGGAAAAAGACAGGGGGCAGAGAAAGATCCCAGGCTAGATCACATCAATCCCGATGTCAAACAGTTGATTATAAGAAAAACACAGTAGTAGATATATATTCAAATCACAATTTAATAATAAGGAAGAGTTGGCTGAACGTAAAGAGAATCGGCCGGAAAACCATTGTGGAAAGAAGTTGGATACCAATGTACTGAGGAATAATGAACTGTGTTTTAAGTTCTCTCAGGCCGTAGGTACTACGGTAATGGTTACAATAATAGGTGATTTTGTTAAGATAACTCCGAAGAAACGTTCGGTAACATAAGAGAACTTCAGTTGATAGCGAAAGAATTAAGTCCAAGCAGGCTCGGTAAGTGACTGCATTACACCAAAATAAGTGACATAGGAACGAAATAAATACGAAGTGCAGGGAAGCTCAAGCAAAACGCTACAGGAAAAACGTGAAGAAACTAAAAAAGAAACGGTCGTTGGAAGAGTAGAGGAAACTCAAAACAGCCTTTGGTGAAATTAAAAGCAGAGGCGCCAACTTTTAGAGTGCAACAAGAGTTTCACTGTTAAATGGAGAGGAGAAAGTAGCACGTTGAAGGTCTATGACGTGCAGGAACTGTCTGATGAAGTGGCAGAAAATGAACTAAGAGTTGATATGGTGAACCGAGGTGAGTTTGAGAATCAGAGTTTAACAGAGCTTTGTGACCTGAGATCAAATGAGGTGCAAGCCACAGATAAATTTCCTCTAGAATTTCTTAAACTTGCGGATGAATTGACACCTAAACGACTAGTCATGTTGATGTGCAGAATCTGCGTGACTAGACACGTACTATCATCTTTCAGAGAAGTATCATCCGCTCAGTCCCGAAAAACACCAGAGTGGGGATAGTATCGCACAATCAGTTTAACACCTCATGCACGATATAAAGACGAGTGGAAAATAAAACTGAGGATTCGTTAAATAACTGTGTTTGGCTTTAAGTAAGGTAAAGGCATGACATAGGCATGGAAGTTGCGTATGAAAATGGAAGCAAGACTTAAGAAGTATCGAGGTACTTTTTCAGGCTTTTTCGACCTAGCAAAATAGTTCGGAGATGAAAAATGGATGAGAGGTGACATCACCTTGAAAATTGTAGTGATACAATATTTAAGAATTAGTAGCAACTTACACAATCTATCATCGCAATCTTTTTTGTTTAAGTCAATTACCTTTTTCGTTCATTATGATCATCACCAAATTTCTGTATGCAGAAGGAAGGAGGTGCTGATTTATGATTAAAGAAGTATTTTTTTCCGTTGTTATCATTTCGTTCTCTTCGCCTCTTACGGGTGGGCGTTGGGTTACCAGGGGTAAGACGTCCCACTCTTCAGCCAAAAGATTTTACAAAATACAAGCAAGGACATTATAACAAGAATAATGGTTGCAAAATTTAAAAACGTTTCTAAAATCTATAAAAAGATGATACTGCGATAATATTTACAAAAATACACTGTGTCTTCGTTTAAAAGTTTGAAAAAAAATTAACAGTGAACCAGGTAAAGGTAAACGATAGGCTCATAAAAGACGTTACAAATGATGTTCATTAACTAGGAGCGCTACACTTTCACTAAAAATCTGTACGTACTTCGATGAGTAAAAAGTTTTGGGAAGATTTATTGGGTGTTTTGTGGAGGGGTGGGCGGGGGGAGGGTGTGGGTGTAAATAAACAGGGTGTTACAAAAAGGTACGGCCAAACTTTCAGCAAACATTCCTCACACACAAATAAAGAAAAGGTGTTATGTGGACATGTGTCCGGAAACGCTTAATTTCCATGTTAGAGCTCATTTTAGTTTCGTCAGTATGTAGTGTACTTCCCCGATTCACCGCCAGTTGGCCCAATTGAAGGAAGGTAATGTTGACTTCGGTGCTTGTGTTGACATGCGACTCATTGCTCTACAGTACTAGCATCAAGCACATCAGTACGTAGCATCAACAGGTTAGTGTTCATCACGAACGTGGTTTTGCAGTCATTGCAATGTTTACAAATGCAGAGTTGGCGGATGCCCATTTCATGTATGGATTAGCACCGGGCAATGGCCGTGGCGCGGTACGTTTGTATCGAGACAGATTTCCAGAACGAAGGTGTCCCGACAGGAAGACGTTCGAAGCAATTGATCGGCGTCTTAGGGAGCACGGAACATTCCAGCCTATGACTCGAGACTGGGAAAGACCTAGAACGACGAGGACACCTGCAATGGACAAGGCAATTCTTCGTGCAGTTGACGATAACCCCAATGTCAGCGTCAGAGAAGTTGCTGCTGTACAAGGTAACGTGGACCACGTCACTGTATGGAGAGTGCTACAGGAGAACCAGTTGTTTCCGTACCAAGTACAGCGTGTGCAGGCACTATCAGCAGCTGATTGGCCTCCACGGGTTCACTTCTGCGAATGGTTCATCCAACAATGTGTCAATCCTCATTTCGGTGCAAATGATCTCTTTACGGATGAGGCTTCATTCCAACGTGATCAAACTGTAAATTTCCACAATCAACATGTGTGGGCTGACGAGAATCGCCACCCAATTGTGCAATCACGTCATCAACACAGATTTTCTGTGAACGTTTGGGCAGGCATTTTTGGTGATGTCTTGATTGGGCCCCATGTTCTTCCACCTACGCTCAATGGAGCACGTTATCATGATTTCATACGGGATACTCTACCTGTGCTGCTAGAACATGTGCCTTTACAAGTACGACACAACATGTGGTACATGCACGCTGTACATTTCAGTCGAAGTGTTCGTACGCTTCTCAACAACAGATTCGGTGACCGATAGATTGGTAGAGGCGGACCAATTCCATGGCCTCCACGCTCTCCTGACCTCAATCCTCTTGACTTTCATTTATGGGGGCATTTGAAAGCTCTTGTCTACGCAACCCCGGTACCAAATGTAGAGACTCTTCGTGCTCGTATTGTGGACGGCTGTGATACAATACGCCATTCTCCAGGGCTGCATCAGCGCATCAGGGATTCCATACGACGGAGGGTGGATGCATGTATCCTCGCTAACGGAGGACATTTTGAACATTTCCTGTAAGAAAGTGTTTGAAGTCACGCTGGTACGTTCTGTTGCTGTGTGTTTCCATTCCATGATTAATGTGATTTGAAGAGAAGTAATAAAATGAGCTCTAACATGGAACACATGTCCACATAACATATTTTCTTTCTTTGTGTGTCAAGAATGTTTCCTGAATGTTTGGCCGTACCTTTTAATAACACCCTGTATAAGCCATTGCGTTGTGTCTCGAAATGAAGGGAGGTGTGAGGGTGGATAGTGGGAAACGGAAAGGAAGGATAAGTTTGTTGGGTAAGCAAGGGCGTAGTATTAGGAGGGAAAGGCATGAGGAGAAATAGTGAGTGCGAAGAGGGGGGGAGGAAGCCCTGGGTGGGAGGGGGGGGGAGCCCTGATATGGTGTCGAACAAATGGGTAAGAGTTATGGCTGATAAAAACATAAGCATCAGTGCGGATTTCAATGTCTGGCAAGGGGGGGTGTCAGTTGAAGTTGAGTTGGGATAGGGTAAGCAGTATGTGTCGATGTAAGGACGCTGGAATGTGCTCAAAAAGACGCGGTAGCATACCAGGACTGGTACAAGAGGAGAAAAAATGGGATTAGAAGAAACAGTTTTGGGAATCTGAGGAGGTAGTAAGGAATACTTGTGGCGGAGGTCGAACTGATGCGGAAGGCAAGGTGGCATGCATGACGTTTAACAGTCTGGAGTGACTGATAAAATTTATCAGGGGCAGATAGATAGGAAAGGTTTCATAGGTGCAAAGTATAGTAGAGCGATGTATTCCCCAAGTTTGGCTTCTTAGAAGTTTTAATCTATTGTCGGATTTCTGTTGAATGGTTAGTAGTTGGGGATTCCTCGTCAATTGGTGATTAAGTGTTAGTTTGAGGTATTTGTTAGAAAACTGGAGAGGCGGAAGTCATGGAGGTTTTGACGGTTCGTCTATAAATACAGGCTGGATTTTGGAAGGGTTGAGCTTGACGAGATTACTCCAGTAGGTGAAGGTAGATTCGGATGCAGCTTACCGAAGAAGTGCGGGAGTTGTCTGGGCATATCGGCGGTGTAGAGGTGATGAAGGAGAGGAGAGAGGAGGAGGGCCCCTTTGGGCATCTGCAGTGGGATGGAAGGAATAGGAGTTGGTATTGTTATTAGTGACATAGGATGGGTGACTACACATGAATGATGCAACGAGGCGGACATAATTAATTGGAAGTGCATAAATCTGTGGTTTGAAAGATCAGAATACCATACACGGTCATAGGATTATTCCATGTCCGAGGAGACTATAACGATGGATTTTTTTGGGCATTGAGTTGGTGATAGGAGATGAGAAAGGTAAAGGAACTTGTCATCAGTGGAGGAGTTGGGACGAAAGCCACACTGGTGAACAGGAATAAGATGTTAGTGATTCAGGTGTTGGATACTTTGGGAGATGATGGATTAAGAAATGAGGCCAAGCTGGTGGGGCAGTAAGAGGAGGTATCTGTAGAGGTCTGTGAGTTTGAGTAATCGTAGGGTTTTGCAGGTTTGCTACAGTTCAGGATAGCAACCTATGGAGGGGATCGTGTTATAAAGCATTGCAAGGGTGCCAAGAAAGGAGAGGGGACATTCTGTTAGATGCCGATAGGTAACGCGGTCGTGACCACGGAAAAGACTTGTTTTATGTTATATGCTGTGATACGTGTATTTAATTCTGTGTATGGTATGTTGTCCTGGTAGTGGAAGCTTGGAGCCAGGGGTATGACAGCAGTATTTGTGGTTTCAGAAATTGGAGGGAACAGTGAATTATCAAGACAAGTTTTCATGAGGAATGGTGAAGATGTCGGAGAGATAGGATGCAAAATGGTCATGTTTGCTCAGGTTGTCAGGCAATGGATAGTTGTTGTGGAGGAGCGGTTAGTGAGGTATGTAATTACTGCTATGGAGTTGATGGAATGCTTTCCCATATTTGGATGGGTTAATGAGTAGTGTGGCGTTGAGTCTCATACATATCTGGCGCCAGTCGCGGCGTTTACTTACGTTTTCTTACATTAAGAGCGTTATTGTAAATTACAACGGTGGAAATAGCAGCTTTGTTTCACATTACCTGAGAGGAATCTGAAAAATGGCGTACATGTGTCTTTAAACTTAATAAAAAAGTAAATAAAATTATTAATGGTGATTAACATCGTCACAAGGTGCTAAAGTGTGATAATACACTGATGAACACTCGTGTCCCATGATGTAACACCACCGTTCGGATGCAGTGCGTACAGCTAAAATACAAATAGCTTAGGACGTTTGGCCGATAGGTGTCGCTGGCTGCATGTGCCTCTTACAATGGCGCGTCAGAATGCCAAAGATATGTTGTAAGGTAAACACAAGCCAAATTAGGATGCGTCAGAAACGCAAGAAAAACAAAGCTTAAGCGTAATATTGGGTCTGAAATAAGACGTTAGTTAAAATCACAAATGTAATGTCTAAAATATGTGTCTAAGACGTAAAAAGTACACTAGAAATTAGTTGAAAGCACAGTACTGAGACACGAGACAAGTCACAGTCTAAAGTTGCCCTCTACCAAAACTACGATTCGGTCGTTTTGGTGCTCTACATAAAAGACGCAGTAAATGTTGGAATTACTGATAGTATTGGTAGGAAAAGAAAAATAAATAAATGTATGAGAGAAAAACCAGGAGCCAACGACTTATTTTCTTTATTTTTTTTTTTTTTTCACGTAACTAAAGCTCCACATCGTTCAGTGTGACTCCACCTTGCATTCATGCTGTATATTCATACGAAATATAAATTGCATTTTATAAGTAATAAATATTAGCTGATCACATAACTTCTGCACTCTAATGTAACCAAAGGAATTACTTTCGATGCAAGTACAGTTTACATGCACAAACATAAAAAAATTAATATTATCATTTGTGTTTTTTGACCTCAATAGAAAGATCATCATGATCAAAGGCAAGAAGTGTGAAAGTTGCTTATGAGTAAAAGAAATGTTTTACACAAGCTCGGTGAAGTACTGAAGAGATGTTTAAAGTGATTTTGTTTTGCTTTTTTTTTAATTTTACCTGTTTTTGGAGGAAATAGCATATTCTATCGTTGTATGATAAATCTTTATATTTTTTCTTGTTTGTTGTTCTATATTCCTGTATTTAACGCCAAAAATGAACAATTTTCGAATAGAAACTGAATTAAATATTAACTTTTGCAATTTTGCTATAAATAAACTTTTTTTAAGTAACACACAGGAGGGTACCCATATAGAAAAAAAATATTTCGTAGGTTCCGTGGCGCTGTATATATCTTCACTCAGTTTCTAGACGGTTCACCTCTTCTAGTTTCTTGGTGAATCTTGTAGGACATTGATCGCATACGCAAACAAAACGATCGAAATACCCTAAGCCCAAGAAGTATGCAACACACCCAACCTACGAGTAACGCGGTTACGGTCTTAATTGACCGAAGCTACTGGGAAGTACAGTAGTCTACGCATACTTATTACAGTCCTATGTAACCTACGGTAGCTTCACAAATCTGCCACAGGCACAACGAGCTCAGAAAAAGAGAACAAAGAAGCCACGAAAAATCCAGGAGGGAAGGGATTTACACACATGCGAACAAGACATCGACGGTGTTTGGCAAAGAACAGAAAGCGAACCAAAATGTAAAAAAGCTGCAAGAGCACGTCATGCAGTGAAGAACTGGGAGTTCATTCAGAATTTTTTTTTGGGAGTGGGGGGGGGGGGGAGTGGTGTTTCTTGTACCCTTAGATCTCTACTTTCTCCAGAAAGTTTATTAGGTGGCCCTTAAGCGCAGTATTTACTACTTCCATGTTGTTTACTGTATACTTGTGTTCAGTGGGGTGTGAATGAAATGCAGGTTTGGTCTGCGGATGAATGTTCCCTAGATCTAATACTAAAATTTCTAAGCGCCTGTCCAATGTCAAATTTATCACTGTGATTGTAACGTAGTTTATAGATGCCTAAATTTGAAAACCCACTTTCTTTGTTATCTGCATTATGTCGAAGCCGAAGATTTAGAGCATTATTTATTTTTCTCACCGTTCAGAAACTTTCTACAAAATGTGATCTGGGCCTAATTTTTAATAAGTCCTGTGCTCTTGGGTGTTCATGGTATTCCTATTTTCTTTATCTTAATATATGTTAGCATTATAAAGCTCTCTGTGTATCCGTTTGATACGGGTACTTATTTAATATGTGTAATTCTTTCCATTTTTCTTGTATAATGGCAAAAGAATAAGTTGGCATATCACGGATGTAGAAAAGGTACTTTTACCGTTCTTTGTATTAACGTGTCAAATTCTTTAGGTATTCCACGGCTGTCTAATGGCATTAAAATAAGTTGGTACACTATGGAAGCAAAAAAAGCTCTTTCATGTCGAATTAGATGAGAGCATTTGGAGAGATTAATATTATCAGTGCATGTAGGTTTTCCTATAAATGCAGAGCTCAAGTCTATTGTTATTTTTAGGAAGGTCCGAAGAGTTAACAGAATTATTTTTTTCAATTTTTTGGTGCTTGGAAGTGAACCGTCACGCAAAGGCATCGATATCGTTTATGTTACCTTTTATCATTGCTAAGGTAGCTACATTGCCGTTATAGTAACTGACATGATCTTTCCAGCTTGTAAATTTATCAAAAAATTATTTGTAGTTCATAAATTTGATGTGCCAGCTAAGCTATTGTCCATTGAGACGCCCCTTTTTGGCAATATATTTTATTACCTAAAGAGAAAAAGTTGTAGGAGAACCCAAGTGAAGCTTTCCAACGAGCTCAGTGTCTTCTGTTGTACTAGTCTTCCTGTGAGTCTGTAGAATACGTTCTATAATCCCAGTGATTTCGTTAATCGGGACTTTAATATAAGGATTAGTAATATCAAATGATTCTAAAGTTGTATCATCAGGAAGGGTTACATTTTTAACGGCAGTCCTGCGTCACGCGCTATGAGTGTTCAACAAAGATTATCACGTTTTTATATCTTCTAATGATGCCAGTCATGGCTAAAAATTTTATTTACTTCTTTTACTAAGTTCAAGGAGAGAGGCTTGTTATTTCTCAGGTGTATCTCAAGTCATACAAACCAACGCAGGAAGTTAACCTGTAGTAACTTACCATAACGCTCTTACTCATACGGGAGTTAGAGGTATAGGTACAGATATTTTTACAGGTACCTGAGGAGAGTGTACTGAACAACATTATATCAGAATTTACTTCATTTTCAGACTAATAATTATAGCTGTTAGGTGTAGTATGTAGTATGTAGGTTCGTTAGTACCACCAAGTACGGCACCGATGGCCGCTGCAGTCTGGTCCCTTCAATCCCATAAACCAACCAACCACCAAGTACAGGTGGCGAGTGCAAGCCATTAATGCTAATTTTTTGGAGGGTTGGAGGGGGGGGGGGGGACGGAGAGGAGCAGATCAGGTGTAGAAGTGTGGACGTAGAGATGCAAAACTGATAGACGGAATCCACTTAGTTGTGCATTTACGAGCCTGCCAGCAGGAAGACTGTTAGAAGGATAGAGAACACAGATCACAGTTTCTGCACTTGTACCCCAACACCTCGAATATGTACAACTTAATCCTTTTTTAGATCGATTTGATGATGGTTGTAATGGTCGAAACCAGTAATTAAATAATGAAATTTTCGATCAAATAGTGTTTTAGTTTCTGCAAATGTAAAATGGTGCAAAATATTACAGTTTTCAGAAAAAAATATTTGAAAGATATTGACAAGGACAAGTAATATGCAATGCGTACAAAAAGCAAGAGGGAACAATAAGAATCGAACATCTAGAACGAAGTGCATGGAAGCATCTTTCGACCATTCTGTGCATCGAAGAAGAAAAGACGGAGGTAAGTGGATAGTTCAGGAGTGGGATTAAAACAGTGGGTGAAAAGTTATCATTGATGATATAGCTTTCCTCTGTTGAAAGTGAAGAAGAGTTACACGACTGATTGAATGGAATTAAACTCTAATGAGTACAGAAATGTTAAAGGGTAAACAAAAGAAGATGAGTAACAGAAATGAGATTAGCGAGAAACTTAAGACCAGAATTATTGACCACGAATTAGGTAAAGTGAAAAATGCTTCTGTATTGGAAGCAAAATAATACATGACAGATGAAAAGAAGACACAGAAAGCAGACTGACTCAGGGAAAGAGGGCATTCCTGGCCAGAAGAAGTCTAGTGATATTAAACATATACCTTAATTTGAGGAAGGCGTTTCTGAGAACGCTCATCTTAAGCATTGCATTGTGTAGAAATGAATCATGTGATGCGTGTTGTCTTCCGTCCAAAGACTGGTTTGATGCAGCTCTCCATGCTATTCCATCCTGTGCAAGATTTTTTATCTCCAAGTAACTACCACAGCTTACATCCTGAATCTGTATTCACCCCTTGGTCTCCCTCTACGCTTTGTACTCCCCCCCCCCCCCCAAACACACACACACATACACTTCGCTCCAATACCAATCTGGTGATTCCTTGATGTCTCAGAATCTGTCCTGTCAACCAATCCCTCTTTCTGGTCAGGTTGTGTCACCAATTTTTTTTCTCTCCAATGCTCTTCTGTACTCCCTCATTAGTTACATCATTTACCCATCTGATATTCAGCAATTTTAAAAGATTTTATTCTCTTCTTGTCTAAACTGTTTATCGTCCATGTATCACTTCCATACGTGGCTATACTACATACAAATATTTTCAGAAAAGACTTCCTAACACTGAAATTTATATTCGATGCTAACAAATAGTCTGTTTCAGAAACGCTGCTTTGCCATTGCCAGTCTACATTTTCGGTCATGTCTACTTCGGAAGTCAATAATTTTGCTGTCCAAATAGCAAAACTCACCTACTACCTAAAGTGTCTCGTTTCCTAATCTAATTCGCTCAGCATCACATGATTTAGTCCTACTACATCCCATTCTCCTCGTTTTACTTCTTTTGCTGTTCATCTTATATCCTTCATTCAACTCACTGTCCATTCCGTTTATCTGCTCTGCCAAATCCTTTGCAGTCTCTCACAGAATTTCAGTGCCATTAGCAAACCTCAAAGTTTTTATTTCTGCTCGCTGAATTTTAATTCATAGTTTTGATTTCTTTTACTGCTTGCTAAATGCATGGACTGAGTAACATAGAGGTTAAGCTACAACCGTGTCTCACTCCATTCTCAACCACTGCTTCCCTTTAAAGTCTTTCAACTCTTATAACTACCGTATAATTGACGTCTGGTTTCTGTACGAGTGGTAAATAGCCTTTCGCTGCCAGTATTGTACCCTTGCTACCTTCATAATTTTAAATACAATATTCCAGTAAACATTGCCGTAAGCTTTCTCTGTCTACAAACGCTACAAAAGTAGGTTTTCCTTTCCTTAACATATCTTCTAAAAATACTTCGGGGGCTCAGAGTTATTTAGCGTGATCATACATTTCTCTGCAGTCCAATCTGATCTCCCTAAAGGTCGGTTTCTACCAGCTTTTCCACTCTTCTGTAAAAAATTTTTGTTAGAATTTTGCAACTGACAGTTCATCATTATAAATCACAGAACTCGGGTAAACCGGAAAAGAAGAGAATCAGAGCGGCCCCTTGTGGCCGAGCGGTTCTAGGCGCTTCAGTCCGGAACCACGCGACCGCTACGGTCGCAGGTTCGAATTCTGCCTCGGGCTTGGATGTGTGCGATGTCCTTACGTTAGTTAGGTTTAAGTAGCTCTAAGTTCTAGGGGACTGATGACCTCAGATGTTAAGTCACATAGTACTCAGAGCCATTTGAACCATTTGAAGAGAATCAAAGCGTTTGAGATGTTGTGCTATAGAAGGCTGTTGAAACTTGCGTGGAATAAGATACGACAAGATTTTTTGCATAATCTACGAAGAAACGAACATAGGCAAAATACTGACAAAAGGAAGGGCCAGGATTACTGTACTTGTGTTGAGACATCAGGAAATAACGTCCATGGGAGCAGGGGGAGATGCAGAAAGTAAAAACTGCAGAATAATACATAAATTAGAATACATTCCACAAACAATTGGGACCGATGACCGTAGCAGTCTGGTCCCTTTCATCCCCCCAAACCAAACCACAAACAATTAAGATCGAAGAGTGCAAGTCGAAATGAAGAGGTTGGTATAAGAGACGAATTCGTGACAGGCCACATCAAACGAATCAGAAGAGCGAGTTTAGTCAGTAAGAAGAAGATCGCTGCAGATACAGTTGGATAAGTCTGTTCTGTACTTGTTTTATTGTCTTATAATGTGTCAACGTAAGACCGAAAAGGATTTTACTGAAATTAATGCTGGCCGCGGTAGGCTACGTGCTCAATACGCATGAAGAAGATGCGAAGCTCCAACAATCTAAATATTCGTTTTCAGGCTACCTTTAAAACCAGCTGATTATCACTGCTTACGGTATTAAAGCATGTGTACACGTCTACATACCTGCAGGAAGAGATTTCTGGAGAGCGTGAATATCTTGCCTATCTGCAGCTTAAGAGGGCGCGACGCCTGCAGCATGAAGATCCGCAGTGAACTGCAGAAGCGCTGGTCAGCGTCGGCCCAGCCGCAGCTGAAGGCAGACTCCAGCAACCGCTCGCTCTGAAACACGCGTGTTGTCACCACACACTCTGTAGAGTAAGACAATACTTGTGTAACATCTAAAAAACTCATTTCAGCAGTTCCAGGCCTAATAAATTATTTATGCAGCAGACACACATATGAAGAATTTGACCAAAATCATGTGGAAAGTATCAGTGTGCCGAGAAGATGTGATAATTGGTTACACAGGGTGATCAAAAAGTCAGTATAAATTTGAACACTTAATAAACCACGGAATAATGTAGATAGAGAGGTAAAAATTGACACACTTGCTTGGAATGACATGGGGTTTTATTAAAACCACCCCATATTGCTAGACGCGTGAAAGATCTCTTACGCGCGTCGTTTGGTGATGATCGTGTGCTCAGCCGCCACTTTCGTCACGCTTGGCCTCCCAGGTCCGCAGACCTCAGTCCGTGCGATTATTGGCTTTGGGGTTACCTTAAGTCGCAAGTGTATCATGATCGACCGACATTTCTATCGATGCTGAAAGACTACATCCGACGCCAATGCCTCACCATAACTCCGGACATGCTTTACAGTGCTGTTCACAACATTATTCCTCGACTACAGCTATTCTTGAGATGGTGGACATATTGAGCATTTACTGTAAAGAACATCATCTTTGCTTTGTCTTACTTGTTATGCTAACTATTGCTATTCGATCAGATGAAGCGCCGTCTGTAGGACATTTATTGAGGATTTTTTTCCCTAATAAAACCCCATGCCACTCCAAGCATGTGTGTCAATTTGTACCTCTATATCTACATTATTCCGTGATTTATTGAGTTTACAAATTTATACTGACTTTTTGATCGCCCGGTACAATGCGAAAAAGAATTAGAGGGGCACTTTTGAAACCCCATTGCGACGCAGAACTGTAAAATTAGGCTAAGAGATGTCCTCTACCTTCCTCTGCAAGGATGCAAAAGCGTAGCGCACTGTGCAGTCATCCTCAGGATCGGCGGCGCTTCAAATAACTGAAGTGTTGACGCATACGAAAAAAGGGCCAGATCTCAGTTCATATGAGGTGTAAGGTGTGAGTTCATGATTTCATGTTGGCACCAAATATCACCCAAAATTCTGCCCAAGGCCATCGTGGACGTGACATATGGTGAGAAGTTCACCACTCACCCATTAATGTCTCATCCCTTCTCTAGACGCTTCTACAGTGGAAGTCACAACCCCGACGCCATGGATTGAAATTACACAGTTTTCTTACGGATGGCCGAGGGAAACTTTTCAGATAATCGCCGCTCAGAATCGATACGAAAAGACCTCAGGAAGTGGCATAAAGGGCACCAATGAAACCATCCCTTCGAAAATGGCTTTGAGCACTATGGGACTAAACTTCTGAGGTCATCAGTCCCCTAGAACTTAGAACTACTTAAACCTAACTAACCTAAGGACATCACACACATCCATGCCCGAGGCAGGATTCGAACCTACGACCGTAGCGGTATCGCGGTTCCAGACTGTAGCGCCTAGAACCGCATGGCCACTCCGGCTGGCAAACCATCCCTTCGCTTGGGGCGTTATTTACATACATTTCATGGTCGAAAAAGAAAACAGTCCGCAGAGTGATGTGCTACAGAACGACGTTCTTGACAAACTTTGACACTGCTGATGCCCCCGGGGCAATCCGGCACTTTTCTATGGACATCAGAGGGCTGCAACCGGTTTGTATGTGATGCGACCCCTTCCGAGTATAGTGTGACTGCAGTTTTTTCTCAGTTATACAGGGTGAAGCCACTAGGGTCAGTTCAAAACCATTTGACGAAATTTTAACGTGATGTGAAGCAGGAAAGCTGTTTACACTTTTTCAGCTCTCCTGCTTTTTGTCCTCATGTGGCGTGCCCAAGGGAGAGTGCATCATTGATACGTGAATGACTAAAAGGAAATGGGCGCCAAAACGACTCTGCCAGTTCAGCATCACCCTAATTGCCACTCATGCACTTTTGTTGAGACTTTAAAAATGTACTCATACAGAGACAACCCATAACTAATTCCTAGGCACCTGCAGGCAGGCAAACCCTTTGACAACCTACTACTTCCACGTATCTGCAAGTAAGCACTGCAGTAGCAATGTAGCGCCACTCACCTATGGCGCGTCACAGGGGTGCATTTAAGTTGCTTGCTTTTAAACGAGTCATTGACACAATTTTCATACCTTTGCGCTAACGATAATGCTTTTAGAAAACGCTTAGTTTTCTGGTGTGGACTATGGTAAAATGCATGCCTGACAGGCCGCAGCATTCCTGACATTCACGCTCTTCTCAGCAGCATAATGTGTAGCATGAGCAAGTATCTATGCACTGCACATTTTCTCAAATCCAAAATTAACTAGTTTACATGGTACTCCATTCTTAGATGCTAATTGCCTTAGGGAAATGTAGATGCAATAACATGGTAGGTGCCAGCCGCGGTGGCCGAGTGTTTCTAGGCGCTTCAGTCCGGAACCGCGCGACCGCTACGGTCGCAGGTTCGAATCCTGTCTCGGGCATGGATGTGTGTGGTGTCCTTGGATTAGTTGGGTTTAAGTAGTTTTAAGTTCTAGGGGACTGATGACCTCAGATGTTAAGTCCCATAGTGCTCAGAGCCATTTGAACCATTTTGAACATACTAGGTGTATCTTCTGGTAAACCTTCCGGGATGTAAGGTCGTGGTCCATGAAACTCTTCAGCTCCTAACGTTTCTTGCCGACTCACCGGAGGAGAAACACCCCTCTGAAGATGTCCAGCGCAGCTCTGGACGAAACGTTAGGAGCTGAAGAGTTTCATGGACCACGACCTTACATCCCGGAAGGTTTACCAGAAGATATGTCATCCGGTCGTGAAAGCTTTCATACTATGATACTAGGTGTACTCAGTGAGGGCCGTTTGCTTAATGTTGTCAGAACAAAGTAACAAGATAACACTCGATTACACTATGAAGAGCCTTTCGAGATCAGTATTCTGGGGATGGGAAGAGTATAGCAGAGCATGATGGAGGATATCCACGTTGACTAAGTAGCTAGAGATGGCAGACAAAATAAGTAATAGCCAAATACATCAGCATGAAGATAGTAAAAGGAAGAAAATTCTGATGGCTTCATCTTTACTCTGGAATAATCACTTTATAACATACGCTGTATCTTGGTTAAAATTAACATGATTTTGACAAATTAGATGTTGTTGATTAGCTCTTTTTAAGGAAAATGTACTGAGTTGCTTAGTATGAGGTGGTGAAATAGTACAATTAATTAGTTTACAGGCAGCTAGACATAAAATACGGATTGACACACAGTGGCATCCCACTCTGGGATCACATTAAGAGCATAATTTAAGATCAGAAGATACAACTAACTCATATTTATGTAGATACATTGAACAATAACTACGATACAGTTAAATATTTAAATTAAAAGCTAATGATAAGAAATAACACAGACCTACATACACGATGAGAATATGAAGACAATGTTCTTTCTGAACAACACAAAACATTTTCGAATATTTTGAAAGTCTTCTGCTATTGAGGTCTATCATACTATTCAAATACTGGTATATACGTCAGCACTTGCATGTTCAAAAGAACGTACAGTCAGTCTTCTGTCAGTTAGAGTAGCTTTATCTTTGGTTGAGAACCACAAAAGAATGTCTGTAGCACGCTACTCACTCTCTGATATTAGACAGGCAGTATTACTTTTGGCAGTGAGATCAGGTAGCAGGGTCTCGTAGCGTGTGGCTTGAGGGACAAAGGACAGAGAACAAGCGCCAAGCCCAGTATTCAGATTGCTGAAATCGTAGGACAGTAATTATAAAACTGGGATCTGATAGATTGACTCTGGTACTCTGACTGATGAATATTTGCGTTTGGGCCTGACGTAATCCAGCTCGAATCTTCCTGTGTCACTTGGCCTTTTCCCAGTATATCTCCACCTTTCAGGAGTTTTGAACACTGTTTTTGCTATTACTAGCTGAAATACAGATAGTTTGTTGTACCTTGAGGCAACTCAATATCTCGAATACGACCCATCATACTAAGAATGTGTTCTAGGTGAAAAGTGAATATTAGCAGAGCTGACATCTATCTGACTTACAACTGGCTGCCTCCTAACCACCTTTCCTGCATGGGAGGGGTTAACTTCGTATTTTCACATACGAAGCAGCACCCCCACCACCATTTTATTGCATATTCGAATTCGGCGCAAAAATATCGATGGTTTTCTCAAATCATTTCTTCCCATTCGTGGTAGATGGTGCTGTAATCGACATATACAGGGTGTTACAAAAAGGTACGGCCAAACTTTCAGGAAGGTAATGTTGACTTCGGTGCTTGTGTTGACATGCGACTCATTACTCTTACAGTACTAGCATCAAGCACATCAGTACGTAGCATCAACAGGTTAGTGTTCATCAAGAAGGTGGTTTTGCAGTCAGTGCAAAGTTTACAAATGTGGAGTTGGCATATGCCCATTTCATGTATGGATTAGCATGGGGCAATAGCCGTGGCGCGGTACGTTTGTATCGAGACACATTTCCAGAACGAAGGTGTTCCGACAGGAAGACGTTCGAAGCAATTGATCGGCATCTTAGGGAGCACGGAACATTCCAGCCTATGACTCGCGACTGGGGAAGACCTAGAACGACGAGGACACCTGCAATGGATGAGGCTATTCTTCGTGCAGTTGACGATAACCGTAATGTCAGCGTCAGAGAAGTTGCTGCTGTACAAGATAACGTTGACCACGTCACTGTATGGAGAGTGCTACGGGAGAACCAGTTGTTTCCGTACCATGTACAGCGTGTGCAGGCACTATCAGCAGCTGATTCGCTTCCACGGGTACACTTCTGTGAATGGTTCATCCAACAATGTGTCAATCCTCGTTTCAGTGCAAATGTTCTCTTTACGGATGAGGCTTCATTCCAACGTGATCAAATTGTAAATTTTCACAATCAACATCTGTGGGCTGACGAGAATCCGCACGCAATTGTGCAACCACGTCATCAACACAGATTTTCTGTGAACGTTTGGACAGGCATTGTTGGTGATGTCTTGATTGGCCCCATGTTCTTCCACCTACGCTGAATGGAGCACGTTATCATGATTTCATAAGGGATACTCTACCTGTCCTGCTAGAACATGTGCCTTTACAAGTGCAACACGACATGTGGTTCATGCACGATGGAGCTCCTGCAAATTTCAGTCGAAGTGTTCGTACGCTTCTCAACAACAGATTCGGTGATCGATGGATTGGTAGATGCGGACCAATTCCATGGCCTCCACGCTCTCCTGACCTCAACCCTCTTGACTTTCATTTATGGGGGCATTTGAAAGCTCTTGTCTACGCAACCCCGGTAGCAAACGTAGAGACTCCTCGTGCTCGTATTGTGGACGGCTGTGATACAATACGCCATTCTCCAGGGCTGCATCAGCGCATCAGGGATTCCATGCGACGGAGGGTGGATGCATGTATCCTCGCTAACGGAGGACATTTTGAACATTTCCTGTAAGAAAGTGTTTGAAGTCACGCTGGTACGTTCTGTTGCTGTGTGTTTCCATTCCGTGATTAATGTGATTTGAAGAGAAGTAATAAAATGAGCTCTAACATGGAAAGTAAGCGTTTCCGGACACATGTCCACATAACGTATTTTCTTTCTTTGTGTGTGAGGAATGTTTCCTGAAAGTTTGGCCGTACCTTTTTGTAACACCCTGTATAACGTGTGACTGTTTCTGCAATTAAGAACCGACGCATTTACGATGTAAATCTAAACCATTCCGTTCTAACTGTTGATACTGATGTTCGAAATTTACTTTAGTGTTGCGAATGCGATTGTACAGTACAAATAACATGGCTAGAAGTTAACTTTCTGGCAAACAGGCTGTTTGTATTATAACGTAGGTTTCTGTCCGTATGGGATTGATTGAGGTGAGCCCCAAGCTTTGAAATGCTTGATTTCGGTGGCCGCCCTCGAACCCCGTCATCAGGGCGATTGATCTCAATGTGTGTTTCCATACAACTGACAACTCTCGTGCTGGCCGGTAAGCGGCTAACAGCGGAATACAAACCACAACCATTGCAATGATTTTAAAAATTACATTTTTGTGGGAGACGACAACCTCAACGTGTTTTGAGAATGAAAGCAGGGTCCAAGGAGGCTGTATTTTTTTCATTATCTGTGCGAACGACCGGCATCAAATTTAGGAAACTTTCAAGCACGTATTAGATTATAATACACTGCTGGTACATGTGGACATATTCCTGTCCATACGTACCGATGTATTACAATGTAAAATGAGCTGCAAACTTAAAAGTACGAGCTTGAAAATGGCCAAGTTTGAAACTGGCCGATCGCACAGAAAATAAAAAGAATACGCCCAGGCTGAATCATTTTTCCATTCTCATTACAATAAGGTGAAACGTTCATGAAGTAGTAGTGAAGGGTGTACCTGCCATGGACACTCATTAAATTCAAGCTACCCAGTGGTGGTAGGCAAGGAAACCATTGAAATCAAGCACACCAATTGTGAGAGGTAAGGGGACTCACCGATGGAAACACAAAACTGTTACATTTACGTCGTTGTTCCTGGATCACGCTAAACGTAATTTCTACTCAGACGTTGAATCGGCTAACCGTATTGTACCGTAAAATCAAATTCGCAGCACTGAAGTAAATTTCGGAGACTTACATTTACATCATTAATGAATTCTAGAATCAAATGCAACGGTTCCGAATTGCAAAAAGAGGCACACTTGATATCTGTCGATTACAGCGCCAGCACGAGTGGGAAACAATGGTGTGATTAAACTGTACATAGTTTTCGGCTTAGCATTCGAATGTGTAATAAAAATGGAGTGGTTCACAATTTTAAAATTCAATGTTGACCCCGCCCAAGCAGGATGAATGGTTAGGTGGTGGCCATATGTAGCACAGTCAGGTATCCGCTTTACTGATATTAACATTTCATCCAAAACTTTTTTCATACGATTCGTCGTTTTCTACATATTTTGTTGTCCCAAATTAAAACAAACACGTTGTACCCTGGTAGGGCACAACATTATGACCACCGACCTTTTTTTTTTGGTCATCAGTCTACTGACTGGTTTGATGCGGCCCGCCACGAATTCCTTTCCTGTGCTAACTTCTTCATCTCAGAGTATCACTCGCAACCTACGTCCTCAATTATTTGCTTGACGTATTCCAATCTCTGTCTTCCTGTACAGTTTTTGCCCTCTACAGCTCCCTCTAGTACCATGGAAGTCATTCCCTCATGTCTTAGCAGATGTCCTATCATCCTGTCCCTTCTCCTTATCGGTGTTTTCCACATATTCCTTTCCTCTCCGATTCTGCGTAGAACCTCCTCATTCCTTACCTTATCAGTCCACCTAATTTTCAACATTCGTCTATAGCACCACATCTCAAATGCTTCGATTCTCTTCTGTTCCGGTTTTCCCACAGTCCATGTTTCACTACCATACAATGCTGTACTCCAGACGTACATCCTCAGAAATTTCTTCCTCAAATTAAGGTCGCTATTTGATATTAGTAGACTTCTCTTGGCCAGAAATGCCTTTCTTGCCATAGCGAGTCCGCTTTTGATGTCCTCCTTGCTCCGTCGGTCATTGGTTATTTTACTGCCTAGGTAGCAGAATTCCTTAACTTCATTGACTTCGTGACCATCAATCCTGATGTTAAGTTTCTCGCTGTTCTCATTTCTACTACTTCTCATTACCTTCGTCTTTCTCCGATTTACTCTCAAACCATACTGTGTACTCATTAGACTGTACATTCCGTTCAGCAGATCATTTAATTCTTCTTCAGTTTCACTCAGGATAGCAATGTCATCAGCGAATCGTATCATTGATATCCTTTCCCCTTTATTTTAATTCCACTCCTGAACCTTTCTTTTATTTCCATCATTGCTTCCTCGATGTACAAATTGAAGAGTAAGGGCGAAAGGCTACAGCCTTGTCTTACACCCTTCTTAATACGAGCACTTCGTTCTTGATCGTCCACTCTTATTATTCCCTCTGGTTGTTGTACATATTGTATATGATCCGTCTCTCCCTATAGCGTATCCCTACTTTTTTCAGAATCTCGAACAGCTTGCACCATTTTATATTGTCTAACACCTACTAGCTATATAAACCAGTCCAGGCGGCCGGCCGCGGTGGTCTAGCGGTTCTAGGCGCTCAGTCCGGAACCGCGCGACTGCTACGGTCGCAGGTTCGAATCCTGCCTCGGGCATGGATGTGTGTGATGTCCTTAGGTTAGTTAGGTTTAAGTAGTTCTAAGTTCTAGGGGACTGATGACCACAGATGTTAAGTCCCATAGTGCTCAGAGCCATTTGAAACATTTGAACCGTCCAGGAGATAGCGACGTCATCTGGCGAGGAATGGCTTGTAGTCAGACACACGCACGGTGCATCTAGTATCAGTGAGCGTGCTGTCCATGTGTAAAATGGGGAAGGCGCACGATATGTCTGAGTTTGACTGACGACACAGTGTGATGGTCGGAGGCTCGGCACGAAAATTTGGGGTGTTCGAGGAGTGTTTTGGTGTGTGTCTTCAACACGTGGTGAAAGCAATGTGAAACCACATCAAGGCGTTGGGCAGCCACTCCTTAAAAAAAATGGCTCCAAGCACTATGGGACTTAACATCTGAGGTCATCAGTTCCCTAGACTTAGAACTGCTTAAACCTAACTAACCTAAGGACTTCACACACATCCATGCCCGTGGCAGGATTCGAACCTGCAACCGTAGTAGCAGCGTGGTTCCGGACTGAGGCGCCTAGAACAGCTCGGTCACGGCGGCCGGCTGCCACTCCTCATTACAGATCTCGGACATCGTAGGTTAAGCAGGCTGGTAAAACGGAACAGGTGGCGAACTGTGTCGGAACTAACATAAGATGTCAATGCTGGGCAGAGTACAGAGAACCGAACACTCCTAATCTATCGATGTCCCAATGTTAACACCACGACCATGGCAACTACAACTGAAATGGACGTTATCGCACTAGCAGAGCGTTGCATGGTCTGATGAATCCCGATACCTTCTTCTTCATGCCGATGAGAGGGGGCGAAACTGTCGTCTTCCAGCGGAACAGCTCCTTCACACCTGAACTGCGGGACGGAGACAAGTTGGCGGCGGCTCCATTATGCTGCAGGGAACATTCAAGTGAGCATCCATAGGTTCAGTGGAGCTCGTGCAAGGCACCATGGCGGCAAAGGAGTATCGTACAATGGTTGCAGACGTTATGAAGATCATATTTCCAGACAGCAGTGGCATTTTTCAACCAAATAACGCGTAACGTCACAAGGCCAGGAGTGTTAGGAGTTGTTCGAGAAACAATTTGGCGAGTTCCAATTGATAAGCCTTCCCCCCCCTATTCGCCAGATGTGAACCTTATGAAACACAACTGAGATGTCATTGAACGTGGCGTCAGACCTTATCACCCCACCCCTCCCTCCACGCAATTTACGGCAATTAGGTGACTTGTGTGTGTGGAAGTGGTTCCATCTCTCTCCAGCGACCTGCCAAGGCCTCATTGCTTCCAAGTCAGGAGCGTCGCCGCTGTTGTCCACGACAAAGATGGACATACCGAGTATTAGGTAGGTGGTCATAATCTCCTGGCTGAACAGTGTATATTGCAAACGTCAATTAGTCTCTCTTCACTCTCATTCCTGTTGCCGAACCCATTGTTGTTGTTGTTGTTGTTGTTGTTGTGGTCTTCAGAGACTGGTTTGATGCAGCTCTCCATGCTACTCTATCCTGTGCAAGCTTCTTCATCTCCCAGTACTTACTGTATTCTCCCGTAAATCTCTCTTTCATTCCCCCATAACTATTAGATTTTAATCTCTCTTTACATGTTATACTTCCGCAGAAATAATTAAAAAGTCAAGATCGTTCAAATAATGTTTACTGGATAACCGGTTTCAACACACTTAAGGTGCCATCATCGGATCTGAATGTAGCTTAACATTTATAAACCATTTGGATCTAACGATACATGAGGCAGACCAGCTAATATAAAATCATTTTCACAAAAATAAAAAACAACTGCTCTCATAGTCATTCTCACATGCCGACCATTGTTAGTCGAGCAGCGCTCATGTACCAAATAGTTTTATCTTGTGACTTCGGTTTTACATATCTGATGGAATACAATCACCATGAGAGCAATTGTTTTTTTTATTTTTGTGACAGTGATTTTATATCAGCTGGTCTGCCTCATGGTTTATAATGGTTTATAAATGTTAAGCTACATTAAGATTCGATGATGGCACCTTTAGTGTATTGAAACCGGTTATCCAGTAAACAGTATTTAAGCGGTCTTGGCTTTCGAATTATTTCTACAACTTCGTGATCGCCCCACAACACACTATGTGTTCACTGCTGTTGTACTTCCGTTGAATGTCCTCATGTTCTTTGTGAATCTCTTCATCTTCTGCTTGTGACATCAGCGTGAATATCGGAACAAATGAGTTGGCGATGGTTTTCTGTCGATTATGTTCAGGTTAATCATGTCACTAAACTGTTCACACTAAATCACTATCTTCCGTACTTTTCTGCTCAGAGCGAATGCTACCCCCGTTATACCATTTTCTGCTGCTGTTGATATGATCAAATGCTCGTCTGACCATATATGTACAGCCTAATTTCGATTGCCTGTTGATTACTGGCGTCACTGATACGGTTGTTGTTGTTGTTGTTGTTATTTTGGGGTCTTCAGTCCAGAGACTGGTTTGATGCAGCTCTCCATGCTACTCTATCCTGTGCAAGCTTCTTCATCTCCCAGTACCTACTGCAACCTACATCCTTCTGAATCTGTTTAGTGTATTCATTTCTTGGTCTCCCTCTACGATTTTTACCCTCCACGCTGCCCTGCAGTACCAGTTGATCCCTACTTCTAGTCAAGTTGAGCCACAAATTTCTCTTATCTCATATTCTATTCAATACCTCCTCATTAGTTACGTGATCTACCTATCTAATCTTCAGCATTCTTCTGTAGCACCACATTTCGAAAGCTTCTATTCCCTTCTTGTCTAAACTATTTGTCAACGTTTCTCTTCCATGCATGGTTGCACTCCATACAAATACTTTCAGAAACGACTTCCTGACACTTAAATCTATACTCGATGTTAACAAATTTCTTTTCTTCAGAAACGCTTTCCTTGCCATTGCCAGTCTACATTTTATATCCTCTCTACTTTGACCTCATCATTTATTTAGTTCCCCAAATGCCGCGCGGGATTAGCTGAGCGGTCTAGGGCGCTGCAGTCATCGACTGTGCGGCTGGTCCCGGCGGAGGTTCGAGTCCTCCATCGGGCATGGGTGTGTGTGTTTGGCCTTAGGATAGTTTAGGTTAAGTAGTGTGTAAGCTTAGGGATTGATGACCTTAGCAGTTAAGTCCCATAAGATTTCACACACATTTGAACATTTCTTTTTGCTCCCCAAATAGCAAAACTCATTTACTACTTTAACTGTCTCATTTCCTAATATAATTCCCGCAGCATCACGCGATTTAATTCGACTACATTCCATTATCCTCGTTTTGCTTTAGTTGATGTTCATCTTATATCCTCCTTTCAAGACACTTTAAATTCCGTTCAGCTGCTCTTCCAGGTCCTTTGATGTCTCTGACAGAATTACAATGTCATAGGCGAACCTCAAAGTTTTTATTACCTCTCCATGGATTTTAATTCTTACTCTAATTTTTTTATTTTGTTTCCTTTACTGATTGCTCAATATACAGACTGAATAACATCGGGGAGAGGCTACAACCCTGTCTCACTTTCTTCCGAATCACTGCATCCCTTTCATGCCACTCGACACTTATAAATGCCATCTGGTTTCTGTACAAATGTATACCAAGATAAAGGACACAAACAGTCAGACCCTAGACGAAGGGCAGGGAAACACAGAACATCGCTTGTTACTTAGCAATCCTTAGATCGAATTTACTGAAAATCAAAAATATTTCCTAATATGTTACAGGGTCCAAGCATAAATGTGTCTTTTATTTTGAACAATACATGCTTTCGAAGAACTGAAAGCATGAATGTCTGTTTTCTTTATAACATTATAAATCTTAAGGAACACTAAGCATTAATGTGTCTTTTCTTTAGAACGAACAAACTTTAAGGAATACAATTTTACTCGAGCCTCACTTTAATCTTGAACCATGATTCGGGAGTTTCTTGTCGCGAGATGGAAGTATATCAAACATGAAAAAAATGCAATTCATCAGGCCGACGTCAGATCATTGCGCAAGGGCTCAGAGGTATATCTCGGTCGCCAGTTTCCGGCCTCAATGGGACAAGAAAATTAGTGTTATTCCTAACACACACATAGCAAAGCTCTCTTACACTATGAAAAACACAACAATAAACCTTTGGCCCGCCCTGGTGATATCTCGCTTAAGGGAAATACAAATGTGGGCACAGCAAAATTAAGAAATTATTGAAGCATCAAACGCAGAAAATACACTCCTGGAAATTGAATTAAGAACACCATGAATTCATTGTCCCAGGAAGGGGAAACTTTATTGACACATTCCTGGGGTCAGATACATCACATGATCACACTGACAGAACCACAGGTACATAGACACAGGCAACAGAGCATGCACAATGTCGGCACTAGTACAGTGTATATCCACCTTTCGCAGCAATGCAGGCTGCTATTCTCCCATGGAGACGATCGTAGAGATGCTGGATGTAGTCCTGTGGAACGGCTTGCCATGCCATTTCCACCTGGCGCCTCAGTTGGACCAGCGTTCGTGCTGGACGTGCAGACCGCGTGAGACGACGCTTCATCCAGTCCCAAACATGCTCAATGGGGGACAGATCCGGAGATCTTGCTGGCCAGGGTAGTTGACTTACACCTTCTAGAGCACGTTGGGTGGCACGGGATACATGCGGACGTGCATTGTCCTGTTGGAACAGCAAGTTCCCTTGCCGGTCTAGGAATGGTAGAACGATGGGTTCGATGACGGTTTGGATGTACCGTGCACTATTCAGTGTCCCCTCGACGATCTCCTGTGGTGTACGGCCAGTGTAGGAGATCGCTCCCCACACCATGATGCCGGGTATTGGCCCTGTGTGCCTCGGTCGTATGCAGTCCTGATTGTGGCGCTCACCTGCACGGCGCCAAACACGCATACGACCATCATTGGCACCAAGGCAGAAGCGACTCTCATCGCTGAAGACGACACTCCATTCGTCCCTCCATTCACGCCTGTCGCGACACCACTGGAGGCGGGCTGCACGATGTTGGGGCGTGAGCGGAAGACGGCCTAACGGTGTGCGGGACCGTAGCCCAGCTTCATGGAGACGGTTGCGAATGGTCCTCGCCGATACCCCAGGAGCAACAGTGTCCCTAATTTGCTGGGAAGTGGCGGTGCGGTCCCCTACGGCACTGCGTAGGATCCTACGGTCTTGGCGTGCATCCGTGCGTCGCTGCGGTCCGGTCCCAGGTCGACGGGCACGTGCACCTTCCGCCGACCACTGGCGACAACATCGATGTACTGTGGAGACCTCACGCCCCACGTGTTGAGCAATTCGGCGGTACGTCCACCCGGCCTCCCGCATGCCCACTATACGCCCTCGCTCAAACTCCGTCAACTGCACATACGGTTCACGTCCACGCTGTCGCGGCATGCTACCAGTGTTAAAGACTGCGATGGAGCTCCGTATGCCACGGCAAACTGGCTGACACTGACGGCGGCGGTGCACAAATGCTGCGCAGCTAGCGCCATTCGACGGCCAACACCGCGGTTCCTGGTGTGTCCGCTGTGCCGTGCGTGTGATCGTTGCTTGTACAGCCCTCTCGCAGTGTCCGGAGCAAGTATGGTGGGTCTGACACACCGGTGTCAATGTGTTCTTTTTTCCATTTCCAGGAGTGTAATTAAACCACCTTAAACACATGTAAAAGCAGCCTTCAAAAACAGCCTCTGCAAGCCACCAACCACGTTAACAGCCGCTATACAAACGGTACTAGGGTAACCTGAAAGTCTAGAAGAATTTAGTTCAGTTACTTTTGAATACAGCTACTGGAACAATTCAACCAGAAACGTAGCATATGGTACAATCTTATGAGCATTAAACAGAATCTACTACCGGCCGTTTTCCAAGATGGCTGTGGCACCTTAAAACACAGTTTATGCTACTACGTACAAATAGGGTGGCTGTGACAAGGCAGGGCGGACCTTTCCTCGTAACTCAAAAGAGTTGCAAGATAAGATCCCACTTACAGCCCACACTAAGCCTTAAAATCACAACACTAGTCACTACCAATAAATCTTGAATTCAAGTAAGGCGCCCACAGTTTCATTGAGAGGAACAAACTATAATAGGCAAACCATTTGCTCTACGGGAGAGCTGAGCACGCGTTGGTGGTTCGGTTAGCAAAGAACTAATCGATAACCGTGGGGCCGTATGGCTACCAACTTCAGACCATGACGCGAGCTGTTCCAGCACAACTAGCTGCCATCGACAGAGACTGGTTTTTCATGAATTGTCACAAACGATGCTCACCTTGGAGTAGTGGCGGCAATCTCGGGGCTCCGTTCGCGAGCGGGGAACCCAAGGAAGATGGAGGCCTGACGCAGCACGGTACTGCACTAGAACCGACAGGCATGCGGCGACAACAGCCGCACCGCTCCGTCTCGCAAGGCCGACTCTCAGCTCCCCATCAGAAAAATCTCTGCGCAGGAAATACCTGCCACGCCTTCGGAAGAAACAATTACATTGGCCCTTGCACGCCTGCTCATACCGACAGCTCAGCGTCGACATGCCCCCCCCCCCCCCAACCCCCCTGCCCGACGCCGGAACCTGTCTCTCTTGCCAACAGTCCGCCAACAAAAGATCCTCTCACGATGAAACTGTTTACAACCTACCGTGCGGGAGGTATCGATCACGCCGCACGGCTCACTAGCATGCTTGTATGATGTTGGGCCATCCAAAGTCAACATGCCTGCCTCCGGCCATTGTGGCCGAGCGGTTCTAGGCGCTTCAGTCTGGAACCGCGTGACCGCTACGGTCGCAGGTTCGAATCCTGCCTCGGGCATGGATGTGTGTGATGTCCTTAGGTTGGTTAGGTTTAAGTGGTTCTAAGTTCTAGGGGACTGATGACCTCAGATGTTAAGTCCCATAGTGCTCAGGGCCATTTTAACCATTTGAACATGCCTGCGCATCAACATAAAACCATTTATGAATTGTACTTCCCGCAGTCTCTACTACCTGGAAGTTCTCGTGACCTTCAACAGTTAGATGGTTTGCCGAGACTAAAAACACTTTCTGTTACGCTTTGGAAAAATTGAATGAAATAGAGTGGAACGAATTACACCATAGGTAGGTTAGAATTAGACTCCACTATTCTACAAAGCATGTACATTTGTAGACACGTTTGGCAGTCGAGGCGTTGGATGCCATTGTGAGATCCTCACAATACTTCAGGCGACGAACAGTGTGAGGTCTCGACCGAGATCCATTTCTACAAGTAGTCCTTCGGAAAAGCGTCAAGCAACACACACATTTAAATAACGAGAACTTCCATGCGAGTCCATTGCCGCAGTTGCGGGACACATTCCTTCATTCCTGACGGTCATAGCAGTACGTAGAGAACGCATTTCCTTCGAGAAATCCCTTTAATCTCGTGGAAACATCCGACGCCATCGAAAATATGGACGGCGAATATCTACAAAGAGCTGTGCGTTCAATTTTACTATCCAGAAAGCAATTTCATGATATTCTCAACAAGTTATAGTTACGTCGCCCAACTGTAGACCTAAAATTAATTTGTGAGTGTGCAGTGATTGTACACGGAATACATTTTCCGAAAAACAATCTAAATGAGCTTTCGCAAAAATATCACCGCATTCATTCCACTATAGTTTCTTGAACCCCTCAGGACATCTAATATCTCCTCTCGAGACGTACCCTCACGTCACTGACAAACGGATAAAGTTCATTAAGTTTTCGTAACGGGGATTCACAGTCATATGTAATTTCTTGAAAGACATCATGTTTACCCCAGTGACTGTTAAACTTTTTATTCCCCCTTAGCAATTTCGGTCTTAGGTCATTACCAAGTGGAGATGTTTTGGGTTTAATTCATGTCCACTTTATACAAGCTGATACGTTTATATGTCGTTGTCATTTGCTGTAATATACGGACATATAAATGTGTCAGGTTGTGTAAAGTAGACATGGCTTAAAGCCAAAACATCGGCACTTGATAATGGCCTAAGGCCGAAATTGCAATAGTGGAAATAAAAAATGTAGCAGTCACTGGCGTAAACATGATGCCTTTCAAGGATAAAGGTCAGTCTGTTATTCATACAGTCCACTGAAGCAACAGCAGAAATTTTTTAATTACTATTTCTGTCGTAATTTCTAGTCTGTGCTATAAAAAATTGAAGCGCTTATTTCGCACGTTTGTCAATAATTACTCATATCTCGACCTAGGTTTTGGGTTATTAGTCCACCGTATGGCAGCACTGCTGCTGAGCGTAATGGCACAAACATAAACAGTAGACAATTCACAATGGTCTAATAAGTGTATTGTTGATACTAAATATGGAGAAAATACGTTAGTAATCATAGAGCACCAAATAGTTAGTGAAACAAGCTACACTAATTGTTTTTCATGTTATAATGTTTCACCAAGTGCCTACAGTGGAGTCAACAGAAAAACTGATTTTATCCTATGTACCTTATTTTACGTTATAATGTTTCGCTAAGTACCTACAGGGAAATTAACAGAAAAACTAATTTCAGTAGCTTGTTTGTGAACACGGAAGGAAACTCATATAGTTATAAGATTAAGCTAATAAACACACCATCCACCTAAAGAGAGTGACACATAATCTCCCAATCACCGGCATTAGTCGGCTCCAACACGTACCTGGTCTATGATGTCCTGGCCGCACCAGCAGAAGTGGGCGGTCTGGTTGATGTACGCTGGGAAAGTCAGCACTTTCTTCAGAACAAGTGTTCTCATCGCGCCAGGACGGAGAGCCTAGCGAATACAAATAGAAACCAGCATGACATCTGAACTTTTGAAATGACTGTATAAAGACAACGTATGCCATATATCTTAAACATCAGGTTGTTCACGTAAAAGTACTGTGGCCAGAATATACGAAAGAGAGTTTTAGGTAACTACATACAGGATATTAAAAATTTAACCTTTACGAAAGTCTCGAACAATAATGTGGAGGACAGGTTCACAATTTTCAATTATAACGATTGCTATTTCTTAAATGAATTGTATGTGTAATCTGAAACACAATGAGGCTTCTTTTTTGCGGGATCTAGTGCAATCTGTTTTTCTTGCTATTCTCTCCTTCTGCCATCGTGAGTTATTTTGCTTCCTCGATAGATAAACTGTGGTGTCACCGCCAGACACCACACTTGCTAGGTGGTAGCCTTTAAATCGGCCGCGGTCCGCTAGTATACGACGGACCCGCGTGTCGCCACTGTCAGTGATGGCAGACCGAGCGCCGGCACACGGCAGGTCTAGAGAGACGTACTAGCACTCGCCCCAGTTGTACAGCCGACTTAGCCAGAGATGGATCACTGACAACTACGCTCTCAATTGCCGAGACGATAGTTAGCATAGCCTTCAGCTACGTCATTTGCTACGACCTAGCAAGGCGCCATAGCATTTGATATTGAGATTATAACATGTACCGTCAAGAGCGATGTACACCAATTGTGGATTAAAGTTAAGTATTATATCAACTACGTACTTTATTTGCTACTATTAATTCCCTTAACTGTTCCAGACCTCACGCCAGTCAGCGTGTAATTAAACGCGTGCATTTCGGCCTCCTCTAGAAACACAGTGTTGGCTCTTCTGCCAACACTTCATAAACTCATTTATTAGTGCAAGTATAATAACGTGGCCGCGCGGTCTTGGGCGCCTTGCCACGGCTCGCGCGGCTATCCCCGTCGGAGGTTCGAGTCCTCCCTCGGGCATAGGGTGTGTGTGTTGTCGTTAGCGTAAGATTAAGTAGTGTGTAAGCCTAGGGACCGATGACCTTAGTCCCAAAGGAACTTACCACAAATTACCAAATTATAACATGTTGTAACGTCATCCACCTTGAAATGAGCAACCAATAACTCATTCCTCCCGGCAGGCAATTCCGATTCAACTCATGAAGTGTGATATTAGCGTCATCATCTTTTCTTCGTTTGAACATTTCGACTAATATGATGTGACCCTCCAGAAATTCCTCTTCTGCGTCACTCTCTTCATCTGAGAGAACCACTTACATTATATCTGAACAAAAGTATACGTAATCCACTATATAAACCGGACATGGGCACCCGATATTACGAGAGGTGGATCCTCCAGTATAAAATGTGGCGGGGAGTATTTTGCTCTCACTAGAGAGCAAGTAATAGCGGAATGTGTCGGCCAGGCGAACTCAGTGTCTTCGACCGTGCACTTGTCATTCGATGCCACCTGAGTATCAGATCCATCAGGAACATTTCAACCCTTTTAAAGCTGCCAAGGTTCACTTTTGGCGATGTGATTTTGAAGTGGAAACTCCAAGGAACCACCAGAACCTGGCAGACCTCACGTAATGACGAATAGTCGAGCACTGCGGAGGGTGGTTGTATACCATCGCCAAAAACCAGTTGGAAGGACGGCTCACGAGTTCCTAAATGCTACCCGCAGCCCTGCTTGCACAACGACTGTGCGTAGGGAGTTACGAAGAAGAGGGTACGACTGTCAAGCAGCATAAGCGATGCTGGTGGTGGTGTAAAGAGCAACGTCACCAGTCAGTGGGTGACTGGAAAAGAGTGATGTGATGAGTCACGCTATACCCTGTGGCTGTCCGATGGAAGAGTTTGAGTTTGGCGAATGCCTGGAGAACTTTACCTGTCATCATGTGTAGAGCCAACAGTGATGTATGGAGGAGGTGGTGTTACACATTTAATTCCTCCTGTTCTTTGAATGTGCTCCCCTTATTTCGTTTAAGAAAATACGTTGTACAACTCTGTGTAGTACATAGAGTAGACAAACAGTCGCGAGGATGAGGATTGTTTGTATCTGGATGCCAATGCAACCTGCCATAAGGAAGCATCTGTGAGGTAATGGTTTTCAGAACAAAAATTTGATACATAACAACCCACTACCTCACTCATTAGTGGGTCCTAATTCTACATACACATTACAATTACTGCAGCTACATTGTTTTACTACAGGATATGTATTCTGTTATGTTATTACTCCACTATGGGCATCTCATGCTGAAGCTATCATTATTCATTCTACATGTCACTTTTTCTACTAAGCTGTCTACATGGTTAATACGCTAGTATCTGTTTTCTGATTCTGTACTACATTGTACAAATACTTAGGAACTAGTCTACACTACCCGCAGCGTTCCAGGTGTGTCAGTATAAGATATAAACCTACATTGTCGGCTGTGCCCACCGAGCTAATCCCAGTGGGCATGCCCCTGGCACAGGGCTGGCCCAAAATCTTGAAATTCGTAGCAGTTTCCTTCTAATAATTTATCCGGTCTTAATCTACATCTAACCTAGAATTCTTGTTACTACTGTTATAATTAGTGCGTTGTCTTGGTCGGTGATTTATGCACCCTCCCCTGAAGTCCGAGAGGTGGCGAATCCCAGCTGTAAGGCAGCTAACCAAGTCCACGCCCCGGCGGTACAGGACAGGTGCATGGTATCTTGATCAGTGTGTTACACTAATTATAATTGTTCCGTAGAAACTCTCTTGAGACTTCATTCGATATTTCCTTTGCGAGCTCATTGAGAGTTTCGAAAGTGTCCTGTTGATCGAGCATATGGTGCGTGTCGCGATTACGTAAATGTTGCCCAAGTTGTCATGCTATGTCGTCAAAAAGGGGGCACTCGTACACTACATGGTCTGGAGTGCCCTGTACTGTGCCTCAGTCACACGATGGTGTAGCCCGCATCCCGAACCGGCATAGATATGCCGGATAGTGTCCATGTCCGGTGAGAAAGTGCAGTAGTCCTCTAGTTGGTTCGTGAGCTACAGGCGCTCCCTCGTATCCGGCAGCAACTTATAAGTTCTGCGCCCAGTTTCAATCCCGTTCCACTGCTCCTGCCTTAGTTCTTCACCCCGTCTTCTGATTTCAGCTTGGTCTCCTACTTGGACAACCATTATTTCGATTATTTTATCTCTTTTATCTCTCTTTGCCCACTACCATGCTGCCTGGTTTGTGGAGAGTCGTCCGCTCCACGCCGTACGGTGACAATATCCCCAGTTCTCTTGCCCTGCTTGACAAGCCATCGCAGGCTAACTTTTCAGCATGATAACGCCCTCTCACACTTGTCTTCGTGCGTGCCCAACCCTACCTTGTCCATCAGCGTCGCCGGATTCCTCCTTAGTTGAATAATTTTGGAGCATTATTGGTAAGGCCCTCCACGATTTAAAGCAACAGTTGGACAGAATTTACCCTGATATACCTGAGGACGACATCTAACACCTGTGTCAATCAATGTCAAACCGAAGAACTGCTTGCATTAGGGGCAGAGGTGGACGAATGCGTTATCGACTGCCTCAATTTGTGAAGTACTCTCTCTTGAATATATTACTCAATTTTTCTGAAATCGTTATTATTTGTTTGTCCATATCCATCACTTCTACCGATTTTTATCGCATTCGCAGTATTCCTTCGCTGTACGAAGTTACTTTGTGTTGGAGTGTACTTCAGTATTCCCTCAAATTACTAATTAATTTTGTCTTAATTACGATGATTTCTTTCCAATCAGTTGTTATTTTCCAAAACTATACCTCGGGCTGGTACATTTGGTACCCCACTGTCCATTTCCCACTCTTTGAAACTTCGGACAATAATTCAAGGTGCAGTTTTCTCTCAAATCACTAAATAAATTTTTCTGAAACACCTGGATTACTTTCAATCAAATTAAAGATTTTTCTGCAAAACTAGATCTTAATTTGGTCAATTTGTTACCATATTTGTCCAATTTTTTCGTTACACACAAACATTCGGCCAAAAATCTATCATTCAAATGTTGTTAGCGACCAGAGCTACACTAATCATCATGACTGACTTCCGTGTAATTTTTTGTTAGTTACGAAGATATGAATAGCAGCTCGTCTTTTTTAAGTACATGTGTTCGAGGAAGAAACACTATGTACCATTAACGATGACATAACATTAATAGAAACTTAACATTAAACCGACTTTGATTCTCCTGTCGTAGCTCACAGTGGAGTACCTGGGGTACATGACTGGACTGCTTGCTGGAGCTGACAGTAAAAAATTTAAACGGAGGGAAAATGCATACTAATCATTCAGTCAACCGTCCTCAGTGAAAGGTTTGTGTGAAGACAATGTACACAACTCACAAAAGCCAACTGAAGACGGCTGACGTAACGAGTGCGACCAAATACCACGCACTCCAAAAAAATTTAGCACAATACGACAAAACATGGAAAGCATATGCAGGGCACGCACCGAAGTAGGAGCTCATCCAGCAGTTTCTGCAAATGTACGTTTTAAACATAATATAAAATGTAACAGTATTTAATTGTATACACAAATGTTACATGAAGTCATACAAGATGCAAGCGACCATTATTACAATAATCAGTACCTGTGTATTCAGGCTGTCTGGATACGAATGGTAAAAGTTAAACTTCAGCCAAGGAATGACGTTATTGCTCATATGCAACAAACATTCGCAGAGTAGTCTGCGAATGTTTCTTTCTCATACGACTGGAAACATTATTTACCTACATGCAGCAATCGCTCCTGGATATCAGCAGCAGCAGCACTCCGTCTTCAGGCCACAAGCGGCCCATCGGGACCATCCGACCGCCGTCTCATCTTCAGCTGAGAATGCTGATAGGAGGGGCATGAGGTCAGCACACCGTCGTTATGGTGGTTTTCTTTGACCGGAGCCGCTACTATTCGGTCGAGTAGCTCCTCAATTGGCATCACGAGGCTGAGTGCACCCGGAAAAATGGCAACAGTGCATTGCGGCCCGTATGGTCACCCATCCAAGTGCCGGCCACGCCCGACAGCGCTTAACTTCGGTGATCTGACGGGAACCGGTGTATCCACTGCGGCAAGGCCGCTGCCCTTGGATATCAGGTGACGAGTAAATTCCGAAAAGAGGAGTAATGTCATTCCTTGCTTGATGTTTGATTTGACTAGTCAGCCTAAATGCAGAACTACTTATTATTATAATTTACCATTTAATTCCCAAGTAAAACCATTCGGACCCCTTTTGGAATTTTGCAATAATCTGATGCCAGGAGCACATCCCAATATTCATGGTGTCAGGCCATAAATACAGGGATTCATATGTTTGGAAACAAATACTTCTTCTGCAAAATTTTTATCAGTATCTATCCAAGTGCACATATTTGTGTCCTGTTGTCACTGCGTTAGAATTACAGGAAATCTGAATGACGTACTCTACGGACATTACGAACTGACACAAAATACACTTCTGATCGCACATTTATTGGCTGATAAATGCACAGAGTTGCCAGTTGACAGCAACGTGAACTAGCTACGGCATTGTAGCAAACGCGAGGATAACAGAACTCTGTTTCTGAATCACATCCCGAATGAATTCTTCCAAGGTTATTTCATATACCATGAAACTGGACCGCTTTGTGACACTTTAGACACCTTTTGGAATATAAGCTTATAAAATTACGTACAGAAGCATTTAATATTCGCATATATGGAATTTTATAATCTTTCTTCTTTAATTTTGGATACAATAAAGACATGTTCACTAAGGTATTCAGAATACGGAATATTAATTGTCATAAAGATATCCCATGAACCCAGGATAACATTGTCACATAAAGTCAAAGACAGGATAAGTAGAGTTACATTCATTTTTCAAAAATTAACGCTGACTTAATGTTTATTTACGACATACAGTTAAATTTCGTTACATATCTGACCCGTTTTATGAACTTGGATTTATCGATACACTGAAAAACTGTAAGCATGAAGTTTGCCAGTCTGCTGAGAGCTATTGTATTTGTTATGGTTTTCTTAAAACCAAAATACTCAGAGGCCTATCCTCATTGAAACAAAGTAAGAAGGAAGAAAAAGTAAATTATACTGCATTAAGTGAGGTAGTTAAACAAAACTATCACACCATTATTCATGCATATTTTCAGAGGGACTCCGTGAGAAAAAACTGGTCACAACACATTTAACACAATACCCTCTACGCAAGGCAATTAATTCGTACTGTTAGACACGTAACTAAATTGTTCTACACCAATATTTAACACATTGACCTCAGAGCAAGGTAATTAATTCATACTATTAGACACTTACAAGTTGTGTAGTAAGACAAAAACTGGAACAAGTGACAGTGGAACTCGCGCTCTAAAGGTTTAGGACAAACATCATTATGTGTATAGTTAGCCCATCTGTAAGTTTTGATGAGACAGTTTGCAAATATCAAAACATGTAGCGCAAACGGCCGTATCTTTCGATTACACTTACTTAAAGTCTTAAATTTTTAAGCCCGCGAAAGATTAGTGGACGTTAGTATTTGACATAAATTTCAACCTGATACCTCTACAAGTTCCTCAAAGGAATGGGTCTTAACGGGCGGCCAGACGGACGGCCAACAGAGTGATCCTCTTTACCGAGTGATGTACGGATCCATAAACCCAAAGACATACATTTAATACATTGTTCTGAGCAACAGTATGTTACAATTAGAAACAAAATTTATAATGAATAAAACTTTGCCTTCCTTACTAAACCATTAAAAACGTCCCAAATTTCATTAATCACATTTGTCCTCTACAATTTCAGCTGCCATACATTTTTCTGCAGGTATGTACACTGTCAAAAAGTTATACCCATAATTCTTCTTCTTCTTCTTTATCGTCGCCTTGTCCCACGTCACGTAGGGTCGGCGTTGCTCTTCTGAATCCTTCTCCTCCCTAGTACTCTATCCATTGCCTCTTCCTTCTTCCATCCTTTCTCCTTTAGGTCCCCGGATATCTTCTCCTTTCTCCTCATCTTCGGTCTTCCTCTCCTGCTCGCTCCTTCAATCTTTATATCTTCAACTCTGTTTCCCATATACTCTTCTCCTTTACTCTGTAAGTGTCCTTACCACTTTAGTCTGATCTCTTGTATCCTTTTCCCCATGGGTTCCACTTTCACAGCTCCTCTAACAAATTCATTTCTAATCCTGACCTTCCTTGTTACCCCACACATCCACTTCAGCATCCTTATTTCCGCCACTTCCATCCTCCTTTCCTGGGCTACTGTGATTGGCCATGTCTCTGCCCCGTAAATCATAGCAGGCCTTACCACCTACTTATACACTTTCCCTTTCAACCCAATGCTCACCTTCTTGTCAGACAACACTCCACTCATTTTCCTCCAGTTGTTTCAACCGCAATTTATTCGGTGTTGTTATCTCGCTTTCCAGTCCTTTGTCCCTCTGTATGTACGAACCCAAACATTTAAATTTGCAGACCGATTTCAGCTCATCATCCTGGATCTTGCAAGACCCCATCTGCACATCCTTCAGTGCTAAATATTCTGACTTTGTCCTGCTAATTTTCATCCCTGTTTCTTCTAGTCCTCCAGCTTTACCTCAAGTCTGTCGATGGTCTGCTCACATAGAACCACATCATCCGCAAACATCATATTCCACGGCGCTTCCTTCTTCACGTCTTTCACCACCACATCCATAATCAGGTGAAAGAGGTAGGGACTAAGCGCAGACCCTTGATGTAACCCTACTTTTACTGGAAACCCCTATGTGATGCACATACTACTTCTCACCTCTGTCATTGTTCCTCTGTAGATTTTCTTCATTAACTTCACATACTTCTCTGGCACGCACTGCTCTCTCAATCTACGGAAATAATTCTTTTCGCTTTCGAATGGCTGAAAAAAATTGTAACATTTAACAGTTACATTAACATCTACATCTACCTGAAACCTCTGCAAGCCACAATACGGTGCATGGCGGAGGTACCCTGCACCACTACCAGTAATTTCGCTTCGTGTTCCGCTCGTGAAAAGAACGAGAGAAGAACGACTGTCTGTGTGCGTCCATACTTGCCTTACTCTCTCTAATTTTCGTGTCCTCACGCGGTATGTACGTTGGCGGCACTTGACTCGTTCTGCAGTCAGCCTCAGTTGGCGGTTCTCTACATTTTCTCAATAGAGCTCCTCGAGGAGATCACCTCCAGTGATTTCCGTTTGAGTTCCCAAAGCATCTCCCTAATTCCCGCATGTTGTTCGAACCCACCGGTAACAAATCAAGCAGCCCGCCTCTGAATTGCTTCGATGTGTCCCTTTATTCTGATCTGGCGCGGATCCCAAACAATCAAACAGCTCTCAACAATGGGTCGCAATAGTGTCCCATATGCAGTCTCCATTACAGATGAACTACAATTTCCTAAAATTCTACCACTAAAGCGAAGTTGCGAATTCACCTTCCCCACTAAAATCCTTACATGCATATTCCATTCCATATCACCTTACAACGTTACGCCTAAGTGTTTAATCGACATGACCGTATCAGGCATCACACTACTAATGCAAACTCGAACGTGAGGGGTCTGTTTTTCCTATTCATATGCTGTACCTCACATGTTTCCACATTTAAAGCTAACTCTCCATCATCGATCAACGAGAAATTTTATCTGAGTCATCTTGAATCCTGTTACAGTTGCTCAAGGACGACAGGCTTCCATACATCACAGCATCATCAGGAAACAGTCACAGACTGCTGCTCATCCTATCAGTCAGATCATTTATGTTCACAGAAAATGGCGGTGGTCTTATCACAATTCCCTGAGGCACTCCTGAAGACGCTCTTGTATGAACAATAGCTAACACACTGGGTTCTGCTACTTAATAAGCCTTCGAACCACTCACATATCTGGGAACCTATTCTGCGTACTCGTACCTTCGTTACTTACGCAGAATGGTCTGTAGATACAGCTTACTCATGTGAACTTACATTCACGTAGTCAGCTCTTCAGATTAATCGTCAATAGCAGAAGGTTTGCAAGAAGCCAAAAAAACACGTCGCTACACCTGCAATGAAAATGGGTTGATACCAGCCGAAGTGCAATGTACTTACTTGTAACTGGTCATGGAAGCCCTAGATAAGATCATACTGCAACAGAGCTATTTGCTTCATGTTATTTAAGAAGAAAAAACTACAGCGTGCTGTTGTCACAAACTAATTCCTAAGTGACTAAGCTGCCAGCTTTACGGTATCTTAAATAGTGAGAGTGTAAGAGTTTGACTTCACTGATTATTTGATCACCTTCTGATGAAGTAGTTTCTGTTTTACTGATATTCTGTATCAGAAATTTTGTGCTTTGTTCCGATGTGGTTAAGTTTAAAGTATAGTTACTCTCTACACCATATTTTAATTCAAACACATAACATGCAACGCCTTTCACAATGTAACAAGTAGTGTCATTTGGAAATAAACCTTGGGAAAGAAAAGATGTATAATGGTTATCAGCATATCATTGATATACAGGGCGAGTCACCTAACATTACCGCTATATATATTTTCAAACCACATCAGATACTGACGAATCGATTCCACAGACCGAACGTGAGGAGAGGGGCTAGTGTAATTGGTTAATACCATAAAAAAATGCACGGAAGTATGTTTTTTAACACAAACCTACGTTTTTTTAAATGGAACCCCGTTAGTTTTGTTAGCACATCTGAACATATAAACAAATACGTAATCAGTGCCGTTTGTTGCATTGTAAAATGTTAATTCCATCCGGAGATATTGTAACCTAAAGTTGACGCTTGAGTACCACTCCTCCGCTGTCCGATCGTGTGTATCGGAGAGCACCGAATTACGTAGGGATCCAAAGGGAACGGTGATGGACCTTAGGTACAGAAGAGACTGGAACAGCACATTACGTCCACATGCTAACACCTTTTTATTGGTCTTTTTCACTGACGCACATGTACATTACCATGAGGGGTGAGGTACACGTACACACTTGGTTTCCGTTTTCAATTACGGAGTGGAATAGACTGTGCCCCGACATGTCAGACCAATAGATGTTCAATGTGGTGGCAATCATTTGCTGCACACAATTGCAATCTCTGGTTTAATGAATGTCCTACACGCCGCAGTACATCTGGTGTAATGTCGCCGCAGGCTGCCACAATACGTTGTTTCATATCCTCTGGGGTTGTAGGCACATCACGGTACACATTTTCCTTTAACGTACCCCACAGAAAGAAGTCCAGAGGTGTAATATCAGGAGAACGGGCTGGCCAATTAATGCGTCCTCCACGTCCTATGGTAATGTACATGTGCGTCAGTGAAAAAGACCAATAAAAAGGTGTTAGCATGTGGACGTAATGTGCTGTTCCAGTACCTAAGGTCCATCACCGTTCCCTTTGGATCCCTACGTAATTCAATGCTCTCCGATACACACGATCGAACAGTGGAGGAGTGGTACTCAAGCGTCAACTTTAGGTTACAATATCTCCGGATGGAATTAACATTTTACAATGCAACAAACGGCACTGATTACGTATTTGTTTATATGTTCAGATGTGCTAACAAACCTAACGGGGTTCCATTTAAAAAAACGTAGGTTTGTGTTAAAAAACATACTTCCGTGCATCTTTTTATGGTTTGTATTAACCTATTACACTAGCCCCTCTCCTCACGTTCGGTCTGTGGAATCGGTTCGTCAGTATTTGATGTGGTTTACGAAATTCGAGGGGCGTTCAGAAAGTAAGCTCCGATCGGTCGCGAAATGGAAACGACTATGAAAATCCGATAAAGCTTTGCACAGATGTGTTGGGTAGTGTCTCTAGTATAACCCCAGTTAGCATTACGTCGCTCTTCTCATTTCTGAGCTCGCAGTGAGTGCGTAAAGATGTCTAGAAAATAGTGTCTGCCGCCAAGTACGAGGGCCTGGTGAGAAATTTCGCCTGAAGCTATGCAGCTAACATTACATAACTGTCGTGCTGTTTCTTCTTCAAGACAATTCTCAGCCGCATTCTGCAGGGGCAATGAAGATGCTCCTGCATCGTTTTCAAATGGAAATGTGAGATTACCCACAATACAGTCCGCAATTGTCTCCCCCTGAGTTTCATCTCTGGTCACATGAACCGCTGTCTTTGAAGACAACATTTTGACACAGACAACGAGGTGTAGGCCAGCGTGGAGAATTGGCGGAAAGCACTGGCGGCTGCCTTCTATGATGAGGCTATTGAAAAGTTGGTACAACGCTATGACAAAAGTCTAAGTCAGAACGGCGACTACGTAGAGAAGTAGCTGAAAGGTGTAGCTAATTGTTACAAGTAAAACATTTCTGATGTTCACTGTGGTTTCAATTTGGCAATCAATCGGAGCTTACTTTCTGAACAGGCCTCGTATATCCAGCGGTAACGTTAAGTGACTCACCCTGTATATATAAGGAAAAACTATGAATCAGAAACAGAAGCTTGTGGCTTTTGGCCAGTTTGTAGCTCTCCTTATTTATTGCCAATTACGTGTGCGGACAGGAGGATAACAGACGACTCATTGATGGCAAAGACGATACCGTTGGAGGTAAGTGACTGATGAGGTTCAAATGGTTCAAATGGCTCTGAGCACTATGGGACTCAACTGCTGTGGTCAGAAGTCCCCTAGAACTTAGAACTACTTAAACCTAACTAACCTAAGGACATCACACACATCCATGCCCGAGGCAGGATTCGAACCTGCGACCGTAGCAGTCGCACGGTTCCGGACTGCGCGCCTAGAACCGCGAGACCACCGCGGCCGGCACTGATGAGGAAGTGCACTGTTTTTTTTTTTTTTTTTTTACTCTACTGCTGCTGTGAGGCACTCTTTGTGATCAGTGTGTAACACGTATGTTGTGCGGCAGCGATGCTGAGGCATTGTAGCATCTGTGACCAGAGAGTATGCGCTTGACCACGCGAGTGTTGCGAGCGGTTCTCAGTACTCAGTCTGTCGTTGCAAGTCTGTAGCTGTGTCTAGTGGAGAGCAGTACGCTAGTAGTCGTCATGCAGAGCGGTCGGTCAGTGGTGGCAGCCGAGTGGGGTTGCGTGATGTGGTGAGGCGACAACACTGGTCAAGATGCTCAATGAGGTATACTGTTAATTAAGATAATCATCGGATAATGTAAAGTTTATTTTCAACAAGTGCCCCCAATAATAACTTTGATTTAAAAGAAATTTTAGAAACAATCATTCAAATTTCCTTCCAATTCCTTTTAACAAAGATTCTCAAAAAGGCACTTGCAAAGCTATTCGTCCAAGCGGCAGCCAACAATAAGAGCAGAATTTTGACATGCAGTTTCACTAAGGTAAGAAATTTATTCTCGTTTCGCACAGGGCAAACACCGACATTTCGGTTTAATTGAGTTTTGGTTATTACTGTAGTTTCATTGTCATGGGATTAGCGTTCATTATTTTGTGGGAACTTATATTTGAGACAGATAGCGAGCTTTTATTTAATTGTCTTTGCCATTAATATTTTTGTGGGAGCTTACATTTAGCTCTGGTTCCATTTCAGTTTGAGTAAGATATTGTCTTTCAAAAGTCCTGTGGGGAGGTTACACTTGGCGACATCCAGTCCAGGATCGTATTTCGTGTGAATCTTTTGAAAAACAGTCAGATATCTGCTCTTATTGCTTAAATATAATTATAATTTGCGCAACGCTTTTACTAATATTGTGACTTTCTTTCTACAGGTCAACGGCAATTCGTTGCTCTGTTGAATTTGTGTGTTGTTTTTACATTGTGATTATTTCTTTTGTGAATATTTGTGTCTATTGTGAAAATGCCGCGAAAGACTGTGAATAGTGTATCGCGAGGTATTTTGAATGAAATTACCGATTTAAACAACGTGACTGATAGTAATTCGGACACGCAGTGTAATAATGACAATCCTGCGTGCACCGACAATCAATGCTTTCCAACCACTAATGACTTTTGTCTTAATGATGAACAAACGAACTCGGTTATGCCATCTGTTAATTTGACGACAATCGATGACGCGGGGAGCTTTATTGTAATGAGCGCTGCCCAGCTTAACACACCCGGTCTGGTAAATTCAAGTAACGTACAGACAATTTTGTCGAATGAAAATGATCAGTGTGCGGAAAGTACGCCGGATCTATTTAATTCCGAAATAGTGTCTGACAATGTACGTCCGTCTGATAAACCTTTTTGTAAAGTACAGAATAACCAAATGGTTACAGAAAGCGAAACAATTTCAGATCCACCATTAAACAGTACAGAGAATAGAGTAGGTAATATTACCTTGGAACAAATTATGGCAATATTGGTACAACAGGGTAAAGAACAGAGAGAGAAACAAGACAAATTTAATGAAAAATTAGACAAACAGAGTGAAAAATTAGACAACAATTCCAGACAGCTTAGTGAACAAATTAGAGCCGTTGCCGCGCAGTGTCACGACAATAAGGAACAGTTACGCGAGGAAATTGAGGCTTGTTCAAAAAAAAGTAGCGAAGAAATTAAGTCTGTTGCTCAGGAATTAAAAGAAATGCAAACAGCTACAACCGAAACACTTAGAGCGGAAATTAGCGGAGTCGCTAAACAATGCTCCGAAAAAGCTACACAATTACGCGACGAGTTTAAAACAATGACAGCAGAACTTTCGCGCACAGTGGATGAAAAGATTGATGCGAAGTTCGAACAACAGAACACACAGATTAACGAACGCCTTAGTCTTCACATACAGAACAGTGATACGCGTTTCCGCAAATTTATTGAAGATCAAAATCAAGTAAAACGTCAAGTCATGGAAACAATCACTGCTCAGAGACAGGAAGACAAACGTAAAATGTTTGCGAAGGCAAAAACGTATGTAGACAACAATATTGCTACAGTGTCGGATAAAATTAATACCATCGAACAGTCAAACACAGAATTACGTGACGAAATTTCTGATCTGAAATTGAAAACAGACACATACACAACCGACTTTCAAACAGTGACCGACAGACTCGAACAATTAGAATTAACACAGGATTCCGATGTTACAAAACTGAACGAAACTACAAGTAAATTGCAAAAACAGATTAAGGCCACTGACACTAAAACCGATGATCAGGTTAAAATACTGACTGAAAAATGTGAAGAATTGGCCAGTCGTATTGACGTCATCGAAAGTACTAATGACAATAAATCAGACGATACTACACCGGTTTCATTTAATCAAACACCGGAATTTCAAAATTTACAGCAGACGATTAATGAGATTGATTCGTCTAATAACACCTTGCATAGAAAATTGTCAAGTTTACAGCAGGAGGTAACACAGATAAAAAACATTTCAGTTAATAACACATCACAGCAGACGCCACTTTTCGAACATTTGCCAGACTCACGCAGCGCGTGTAATTTGGGTAATCTACAGAGAGTACGGGACTTAGATTCCGGACAACCACAGTTCAACAGATTTTCTTACAACCCTGAACCTGTTCCGTCACACAGAGACGATAATTTCGATTACAAACATTTCCTGTCAGTGAGAAAGTTTAAAGTGTTTAAAAACGACAGAACACAGATTCACCCGCTAGATTGGATCCAACAATTTAGCTTTGCTTTTCCACCGACTTGGCCTGTAACGCATAAACTTGAATTTATTTGCAGCTTTTTGGAAGGCGAACCGGCAACTCGTATGAGGCCGATCGCGAGGCAATGTTACTCAGTAGAAGAATTTCAGAATGCTTTTCTATCAGCGTATTGGTCGAAGACGACACAGCGCGGAATTAAAGATCAGTTAATTAGTCTACCGAACTATGAGAACTCAAATTTTCCGAGTGTGACGCAATTCTTCGAGCACATGGTGCAACAAAACCAGTATTTAAGTGAACCTTATAGTGAATCCGCACTCATACAATTATGTATCTCTAAGCTACCACGATCATTAAGAGTTTCACTTCTAACCGGTCAGCAAAAGGAAAATATTTCAGCATTCAGAGATCTGTTACAGCTTTTAGAAGTGCAGCAATCTGATTATTCCTTTGTAAACAAAAATTCTTTGTATAACAACCAAGGCCAACAGACGTATAGCAATTATGATCAGACGCGTAATTTTAATAGGAGAGGTAACAGACCTTTTAGGAATGACAACCACCAAAACTTTAATAACAGACAAAATTCTGATTATCAATATCGTCAAAATTTTGAGCAACAGGAATCACATTTTTGTAACAATAGACGTTTTCCGCCACAACAACATGAAAGTCAGCCGGCTAGCGTACCTAACCAACAATGGAATGCACAAGGTCAACCAGGCTTTAATGTTTCACCGCGTGCACGTGTAGTCCCTGATACAACAAATAGTAACGCACGGCAACAAGGAAACAACTACGTACAAAGAAGACAGTATTTTAATTCCTATCGCAATGCACCGTATAGGAATAACTATCACGACAGACGTGAAAATGACGAGCAAAATTATCAACGTACATATAATAATAGTCGATCTTACCAGCAACAAAATCATCAGCAACAACATATTCTAGTAAATGAACCCGACAGTAGGTATCATCCAGAGCGTAATGCGTCTGGAAGAAGTAATAGAACTGTTCAAATCGTAGAAATGCCACAACGTCCTCCTGACAATAATAACACGTCAGATAGAATCTGACTAAATACTGTACAGGACGCATCTTCCAATAACACAAGCACTAGTTTTGACACGCAAAATGTTGTTCACGAGAATGTAATTACGTTTGACGACATCAGAGACACTCTTTTGCAGGAAAAACCAATTGTTCAGAAAACCATTTCACATCCTGTCATCGAAATTAAAATAGGTTCATCGAAATTTTCAGCAGTAATTGATTCTGGGTCACCTATGTCAGTCATTAATGAGGAAACTTTTAACGAATGCAACAAAGAGAATACGTATCCCATATTACCTTTAGGCAAAACCAAAGTGAAAGGAGCAGTATCAAGTAAAGGTGTAGATGTTAAATTACAGACACATTTGTCATTTTTTATTGGAGGTCATACTTTTCATTCAAATTTTTGGATTGTTCCCTTGTTGACAACAGACGTTATTTTAGGCATGAACTTCCTGGTACAACACGACGCAGTGGTCGACTTTCAAAATTCTTATTTAATGTTGAAGGACGAAAATGTACAATTGGCTTTAGAGTTTCAGCATTCATTATCTGCGGAAGAACAAACAATTAACTGCACAGAGCTCATTTCAGCAACACGTAACATAGACTGTAAGCCCGCATTGTTCACAGACACGTACGTACATAACTATAATACTCCAGAAGAAGCTGACTACGACGTTATGCAGATGATTTCAGATAAAGTTAAACAAAGCAGTGCAAATTCAGACGACGAACGAATGCAGTTACACAAAATTCTTTTACAGCAAGCTCCAGTTTTCGACAACATTCCTGGTACTATGTCCGGTTTTATGTACGAATTTCAGGTCAAACAACACGACACATTTAAAGCTAAGCATTATCCCATTCCGTATATCCATCGAGAACAAGTTAAAAAAGAATTGCAGGATATGCTTGAGCAAGGAATTATTGAACCGGCAGTTAGTCCGTACATAAACCCGCTGCATATTGTTAAGAAAAAAGATGGCTCACTTCGCCTTGTACTTGATTCACGTCACATTAATGACATTATTATTAATGAAACAGATCGACCACAGACTTTAGAAGAACTGCTACAGAAATTTCACGGTACAGCTATTTATTCTACGCTAGATTTGAAATCGGGATTTTGGCAAATTCAACTTCATCCGAATTGCAGAAAATATACAGCTTTTCTCTGTTTCGGTGACTGTTATCAATTTTGCAAATTACCATTCGGCTTAACTATTTCTTCTGCAGCTTTTATTCGCGGTTTGAATACAATACTTCCGACAGAACTTAAAGACAGAATCACGACGTACGTAGACGACATTCTTATCGCAGAAGCTAACTGGACTGAACACAATATGATTCTTGAACGACTGTTGCAAACTTTCCATACACAAGGACTTACAGTTAATCTTAGTAAATCGCATTTTGGCAAAACTTCTATAAAATTTCTCGGACACGTAATTTCAGCAGAAGGCATTGCGCCTGATCCAGAAAAACTTCAAGCTCTACGTGACATTACTGTTCCTACAACGAAGAAACAATTACGCAGTTTTTTGGGTTTAATTAACTTTTTTCGCAAATTTATTCATCACTCTGCTTTAGACACGCCTAGATTATGCCAATTAACAGGTAAAAATACTATTTGGTCTTGGGATAAACAAGCACATTCTGAATTCATGAACCTGAAAGATGCTTTGTTGAATGCTCCACTTCTATCGCACCCAGATCTTAGCAGAAATTTTTCTATTGCCACCGACAGTTCCAACACAGCTTTAGGCGTACATATTTTTCAGGAAATTGAAGAAGATGGCTCAACAGTAATCAAAAACATCGCATTTGCAAGCCGCATTCTGTCACCTGCTGAACGAAATTATTCCGTCACAGAATTGGAAACGCTATGTGTTGTATGGGCTTTTACGAGATTTAGGCATTTTCTTTATGGAAGACACACGACCGTTTACACAGACCACAGAGCGATACAATTTTTACTTTCAGCTAAGTTTACTCACGATAGATTAAGCAGATGGAAACTGTATTTACAGGAATTTAATTTTACAATAGTTCACATTCCCGGCACACAAAATGTAATAGCAGACGCATTATCCCGTTCTCTCAGCAACAATCAGCAAGACGTCGCAACCAACTTCTGCAAAGCAAATTTCAGCATCATGTACATTCAGCAAGTCGCATTTGAAAATTTTATTTCATCGTCATTACAGGACATAGCACGAGAGCAAAGCAAAGACAATGTGTGGAAAGAAATTAAACACCTTTGGCAAGACAAGAATAATGTTACGATTAGAAACCACTACACTGTACGCAATGACATTCTGTTTCGCCGCTCTCATCCAGACAGCAGCAATTGGTTATTATGCATTCCTGACGAACTGATTAACAAATTAATCTGGTACACTCATTTAAGTTATGCACATTACGGAGCTAGAAAATGTTTTCTTATATTAAGACAGAACTGTTATTTTACAAATATGGAAAAACGTATACGACGAGTTTTAGCGTCATGCAAAATTTGCCAGAAAGCTAAATCTGACACCACTTCACACATTCCTCCATTATATCCAATTGTACCTGTTAAATTAAAACATATGGCCGCAGTAGACATTTTTGGTCCAATTCCGAGAACTAACAGAGGTTTTTGCTACATCTTTGTCGCTGTTGAACTCACTTCAAAATTTGTTACCTTCACTCCGTTACGTAAAGCTACTGCTAAAACTGTCTCGAAAGCATTTGTAAAGCATTTCTTATTTCATGTAGGACATGTGATGAAAGTAATTTCAGATAATGGACCACAATTTCGATCTGTCATATGGACACGCATGTTACGAGCTAGAAACATTTCTCCGATTTATATATCCAAGTACCACGCTTCTTCGAACCCTTGTGAACGATTAATGAAAGAAATTGGTAAACTGTATAGAATATACTGCCACAAAAGACATGCTAATTGGGACACACACATACACTCATTCCAAGATGTAATTAATTCCATTCCAAATGAATCCACTATGCTATCTCCGTATGTTATATTGAAAAACATTGAACCACCAAACAAAATTAAAGAATTAGTAACATTTCCTACATCTCGTCGATTACGACACCACGAAATAATTGACATTGCGCTGAACAACATCAAACGTGCCGCAGAGCGCCGGAGAAGACAGCAAAAACAGGTTTGTAGACGCCGAGACTTTCACGTTGGACAGAAGATTTTAGTACGTACGCATTATTTATCCAGCAAATTAAAAGGTAGGTGCAGTAAATTTGAACTTCTATACGCAGGTCCATATCGGATTCGTAGCATTCCTCACCCCAATGTTGTACACGTCGAAACTCTGAGAACTAGAAAATCGAAAGGCAATCACCATATCTCCAATGTTAAAGCGTTTATTGAATGAACATACATAATGAGTTATCACACTGTAATACATTTTCCAGATATTTATGTGAATAATTACTGATGATGACTATCGTACTTTTCTTGGCAAGTGCCCGCCAAGGTAAGGCTAGCAGGTCGCTTTTCTTGTCGTTACATATCAGACCGTGCACATTTTTTCAGATGAACTTATACATTTTATGACCACTTATGCAAGTATAATTATATGACTAATTACTGATGATGACTATCGTATTTTTCTTGGCAAGTGCCCGGCAAGGTAAGGTTAGCAGGTCGCTTTTCTTGTCGTTACACATCAGACTGTGCACATTCTTCATTTTTTTGTGCGTATGATTGTTTTCCTGTTTTGTTTATAAGTACTGTGAACTAGTTAAGGTGTAACACACACCATTTGACTTTGACATTTTTTGCCATATGATATCTCAACATTGTGACTGTTTTACATTTTCCTTTTTTATGCTGTATGCTTAATTGTTCTCTGTACACTTTGCCTTTGAACACTGTCTATGCTTTTGACATATTACGTTTTTCTGTCATGTTATGCTGTATGCTTAATTATGTCACCATTAACCAGTCATTATTTAATGGGTATATGATTTAAATGCAAGACATTAATCTTTGTTCATCAGTTTCAGAAAGAAATGATGCGTGAAGGAAATAAATTAAACGGAAATGGGAATTTTAACTATGGAATAGACGAAAGAAGATACAAAACGTTATGAGGACGAGTAAATGGATCAGAATTAACGAACATTAACAAGAATATACTATACACATCGCAGAATAGCAGTCTTAACTAATTTTTTCTTTCAGAATACAAAGCGATTGATGCAAGCTGTCAGACAGAACTACACATTTTAGTTTTAAGTGATGAAATATGCTAGAGATAAGGAATAGTTGTGTAATGAATAATGAAGTGATATTTTGCAGATGATAATTAATGCTGAAGAAGAATAATGATGAAGAATATGGTACTATGAATAATGAAGCGTTTCTTTACAGGTGATGATAATGAAGTTATGATACTATGGATAATGAAGTTTTTTCTTTACAGATGAGGATAATGCTGAAGTTATGTATTTATGATATGTAGTTATTTAAGTATTTGTTGCAGTTTGCTTTGACAGCAGGTGTTATATTGCGTAGTAGGATGACTGAAGGTTTTGGAAAGGACAGCTATGGAACACATTTTTTATACACATTTCACTTCCTGTTAATTCGAAGTTCACTACTTTTCAGCATAGTCTGCGTTTCTTCTTTCAGCTCAATAATCCATTTTGTATTTTTTCTAGGAGAAGCTTTTCATGATACTTACTAAACTTGTCACTTACTATACCTGTTCTAGTACTTGCATTTTATTTTTTTACCCATTTGTGTCTATCGTTATAAATGTGATCACATTTACTACCTTGTGTCACAACCTTGGTACAGCTGACTCATGACGAATGACGTTACACATTTTTCATTTATATGAACAACCTAGAAGCAATTTTTTCTCTTCTTCTTGCTTTCCCGTATAATTAGCTAAAGCAATGCATTGCTAGCACAAAAACAAAATGTATCACCAGTCTCATATAATGTCACTAATTTATGACATAATTAGATAATCGATGGCCACTGAATGCCAATAATTAGTGTCACATAATGAACTATGTATTAATTGTCATTAATTAGCTCTTGTTTTAATAATGATTTTCGTAAATGGCCACTGAGTGCCAATAATTAGTGTCACTTACTGAAATATGTATTAATTATGCCATTAATTAGCTCTTGTTTTTAATAATGATTTTCGTAAATGGCCACTGAGTGCCAATAATTAGTGTCACTTACTGAAATATGTATTAATTGTCATTAATTAACTACTGTATTTAATTTTTACTTCATGTCTTCAATAATAGGCCACTGAGTGCCAATAATTAGTGTCACATAATGAACTATGTATTAATTGTCATTAATTAGGTATTGTATTCAATTTTGACTTCATGTCTTTAATAATAGGCCACTGAGTGCCAATAATTACTTGTAAATATGTCATTTGAATGAGGAAAGATGTTTTGTAATACTCCATACTTGATGGCCACTGATTGCCACTCTTGTCTGTAAATTAATTAATGAACATTTTTCTGTAATACTACATTCATGGTACAGAAATGTTCAATAACTGAGCTATGTATGCCGCATACTACTTATGTAATCACCTATTAAGAATTGTCTGTTAGTTAATGTCCTTTAACTTCTGAGCTAACTACCCTGAATTACTGTAATATCCATTTGTCCTATACATCCTCCTAATCATGGAGCACTATATTTGGTTTTTGCACGAATTCTACGTTGGTGTGCCGCTTCTTAAAAGCGTGGTGTTGACACGACATGCTGTCCACCACTGTAAGCGATGAAACTACTTATGTAATCACTAATCAAAAGAGCGTGGTGTTGACACGACATGCTGTCCACCACCGTAAGCGATGAAGACGTTATTATGGTCCCACTGTTTGGTGTACCTGGTATACTGCCAAATGATAGCATGGAATACTACTACGACGTTTCAGTGTCTTGATACGCTGATAAATACTTCTGGGAACGGACCTGCAGATTGTATCACTTAGTATTGTGATTCTGTGGAAAGATATGGACTTTCAGTGCAGCTGTGTGCAAACTAAAGTGCTACAACCATGATGCAATCCTTTCCTTTCCTATCCTAATAGTGAAAATCATTTTTAACTAACATCATTTATGTTCATGGACTATACATTTTTCTTTCGATTTGTTGAACTCCAGTGCGAGTACACTTATGTCACTTGTCGACATGATTTTTGCCATTTATTGTGAAAATACTACAGACATTTTTCGATTTGTGCTGAAGTGCAGTATGTATGCACTCTTGTATATACTTTTGTGATTTGATGATATTTCTACCCTTGCGTTTATTTGTTATAAAAATGTTCAAAAGTTTTCAGTGCAAGTGCACTTATGTGAATATGTTTTCAACTGAACTCCAGTGCCTGTGCACTCTTCTTATTTTCCAACATGATTTGTGTTTTTCTGTACACCTTTTATGATTTATGTCAATTGTTACTCATTGTATATACATTTCGTCTTTGCACCTTGTTATTTGTCAAATAATCTGTATATACATTTTTCTGATTTGCTGATACGCTCTCTACTCATTGTACTTATATTTTGTCTTTTCTGTAAGATTTTGTAATCAGTGCATGCGCACAACATTTAATTCATGTATTCCATCCAAATATTTTGTAAATGTTAATTAATTAAATGAAAAATTTGTTACGATAGCAAGTCCAAATGACTCACCATCGCTGCCAAATTTTTTGCCCCCCAGTGGAGGGTTATGTAACACGTATGTTGTGCGGCAGCGATGCTGAGGCATTGTAGCATCTGTGACCAGAGAGTATGCGCTTGACCACGCGAGTGTTGCGAGCGGTTCTCAGTACTCAGTCTGTCGTTGCAAGTCTGTAGCTGTGTCTAGTGGAGAGCAGTACGCTAGTAGTCGTCATGCAGAGCGGTCGGTCAGTGGTGGCAGCCGAGTGGGGTTGCGTGATGTGGTGAGGCGACAACACTGGTCAAGATGCTCAATGAGGTATACTGTTAATTAAGATAATCATCGGATAATGTAAAGTTTATTTTCAACAAGTGCCCCCAATAATAACTTTGATTTAAAAGAAATTTTAGAAACAATCATTCAAATTTCCTTCCAATTCCTTTTAACAAAGATTCTCAAAAAGGCACTTGCAAAGCTATTCGTCCAAGCGGCAGCCAACAATAAGAGCAGAATTTTGACATGCAGTTTCACTAAGGTAAGAAATTTATTCTCGTTTCGCACAGGGCAAACACCGACATTTCGGTTTAATTGAGTTTTGGTTATTACTGTAGTTTCATTGTCATGGGATTAGCGTTCATTATTTTGTGGGAACTTATATTTGAGACAGATAGCGAGCTTTTATTTAATTGTCTTTGCCATTAATATTTTTGTGGGAGCTTACATTTAGCTCTGGTTCCATTTCAGTTTGAGTAAGATATTGTCTTTCAAAAGTCCTGTGGGGAGGTTACAAGTGTAGTTACCTTATCCACAGTACTCTAGACATGGTGCAGTACTTACGTCTACAAATCCTAGACCTTGTAGGCAGATGTTTATTGAATTTACGGCCAGCATGATGACACTCGTTTCGCTCATAATAGATTCCAAGTCGTTGATGATTCTGTAACACCAAAAATACCAAGTGTGTTTCACTCGTTGACGCCTCGTTTCTCAATATATTTTATGTCTTGAAAACAGCAAGGAGAATAGCGACTTAGTACGAAATATTACTCGCTCGATATGTTTCTCTTCACTGTAGAGGAAACTAAGGTTCGTGAAGAACTCCTAGTGAGATACAGCGTGGGATAAAGCACCATAACCTTGTAACTTGTGGTTTAATGGACTGAAATATATGGCTAGTGAATATTTTTGGAGCGTACGGAAATGAAGACTTTCTCGGTGAACATGACTGAACAAATCTTCTCGGCTTATCAACGGATTCCTGGCGTCACGTTGCAAAGTTTCGACGAGTTTCCTACTGGTCATCGTCAGATGACAACACGAAGCCACGACTCGGCTGATAACCCGAGAACATTTCATCAATCTTTGAAGTGGTTTCGTACGCATATTTTCTCTTCGTGTGCACCGTTTCAGCGCAGCTGTCTCTGGAGCAACAATAGATATTGAAAAACGACTTTCACGGATATCAATGTCAGGCAGGGGCTCATGAAAGTAGATACTATGGGACATTCCAAACCGTATGTATATATTGTTTTCAACTGTAACTTATGTTACTTTTTTTTAAATAGACAGCCCGTGTTATTTGTTAAGCCAACAATAACATAAAAATCACGAAAGAATGACGTTGTTTGCTTCACAGTACGTCAATTACTTCCCGAGAAATTTCATAGCGAATTTGATGCTTGAAATAAACAAAGCGTGCCGGTGTTGCACATCCAGGGATGCCAGTGTGAACCCCATATTGCTCGTAATTGCGACGTGACTGACGTCCGCAATCTTGCTTTCGCTGGTATCACGAGGGCCGAAGGTAATAGTAGAGTTTCCTGCCACAAACTCACATACATATGTAATGGTTTTCCTCTTGTACACTCCTGGAAATTGAAATAAGAACACCGTGAATTCATTGTCCCAGGAAGGGGAAACTTTATTGACACATTCCTGGGGTCAGGTACATCACATGATCACACTGACAGAACCACAGGCACATAGACACAGGCAACAGAGCATGCACAATGTCGGCACTAGTACAGTGTATATCCACCTTTCGCAGCAATGCAGGCTGCTATTCTCCCATGGAGACGATCGTAGAGATGCTGGATGTAGTCCTGTGGAACGGCTTGCCATGCCATTTCCACCTGGCGCCTCAGTTGGACCAGCGTTCGTGCTGGACGTGCAGACCGCGTGAGACGACGCTTCATCCAGTCCCAAACATGCTCAATGGGGGACAGATCCGGAGATCTTGCTGGCCAGGGTAGTTGACTTACACCTTCTAGAGCACGTTGGGTGGCACGGGATACATGCGGACGTGCATTGTCCTGTTGGAACAGCAAGTTCCCTTGCCGGTCTAGGAATGGTAGAACGATGGGTTCGATGACGGTTTGGATGTACCGTGCACTATTCAGTGTCCCCTCGACGATCACCAGTGGTGTACGGCCAGTGTAGGAGATCGCTCCCCACACCATGATGCCGGGTGTTGGCCCTGTGTGCCTCGGTCGTATGCAGTCCTGATTGTGGCGCTCACCTGCACGGCGCCAAACACGCATACGACCATCATTGGCACCAAGGCAGAAGCGACTTTCATCGCTGAAGACGACACGTCTCCATTCGTCCCTCCATTCACGCCTGTCGCGACACCACTGGAGGCGGGCTGCACGATGTTGGGGCGTGAGCGGAAGACGGCCTAACGGTGTGCGGGACCGTAGCCCAGCTTCACGGAGACGGTTGCGAATGGTCCTCGCCGATACCACAGGAGCAACAGTGTCCCTAATTTGCTGGGAAGTGGCGGTGCGGTCCCCTACGGCACTGCGTAGGATCCTACGGTCTTGGCGTGCATCCGTGCGTCGCTGCGGTCCGGTCCCAGGTCGACGGGCACGTGCACCTTCCGCCGACCACTGGCGACAACATCGATGTACTGTGGAGACCTCGCGCCCCACGTGTTGAGCAATTCGGCGGTACCTCCACCCGGCCTCCCGCATGCCCACTATACGCCCTCGCTCAAAGTCCGTCAACTGCACATACGGTTCATGTCCACGCTGTCGCGGCATGCTACCAGTGTTAAAGACTGCGATGGAGCTCCGTATGCCACGGCAAACTGGCTGACACTGACGGCGGCAGTGCACAAATGCTGCGCAGCTAGCGCCATTCGACGGCCAACACCGCGGTTCCTGGTGTGTCCGCTGTGCCGTGCGTGTGATCATTGCTTGTACAGCCCTCTCGCAGTGTCCGGAGCAAGTATGGTGGGTCTGACACACCGGTGTCAATGTGTTCTTTTTTCCATTTCCAGGAGTGTATGTTCTATTTCTCTACTTTTTACAAAAATATCGGTCAATGTACGCAGACCTGTTATACAACCCAGTACAACCGCTGGCTTCTGCAGCTGTTTACTGAAACGGATAGCAGTCGGCTGCATGTGTGGGAACAACTCACTGCCAAGGAGACTGACTTGTGTGGAGGAAAAGGGCGCTGGTGTACTGTACACTGTAACTGGTATCAGTGTTGATCTGACACAAGAGAGTAACATATGAGGCCGCAGCAATTGCGGTTCTTGCGGCCGCTGCAAAAAACTCTCATGCCAGTCTCATGAAATGGAGAGACTGGCGGGAATCCCTCGAACGAGCATGCCGTGCATTCTTCACAAGCATAAATACTACCCGTGTCACGTGTAGCTACATCAGGGGCTTCAAGGCCATGACTTTCAAATCCGTCTGACCGTCCGTGGATTTTGCCATACGGATAAGACTCTATGCTTAGGGTACTGTTTGATGAAGCCATGTTTACAAACCATGGGAACGTCAGCTTACATCAGGGCCGGCCAAACGCTGCACAGTGTGCAGACGTGCGGAAGTGCTGCACATGTGCGCACGTGTGCGACAGCGAGCGACAGCGACATCTGTTATTAGACATGTGTCCTAAATGAACGGCGGCGGCTCCACCTCCCTGTTTATGTGGTACACGCAAGAGCTTGTTTGTGAAAGATTTTTCTCGGTGATGAAAATGAATAAATCAAGGTTTTGATCAAGCATAAGTGATGAAAATCTCCGCAACTGTTTGCGTTTGTCAATGAGCCGTGTTTTTGCGCCCGATTTTAACTATATCATTTCTCATGACCAGTGATAAACGTGTTTGGATTTATTCCTTTCATAATTAAAAATTATTGTTTACTAATTGTGCATTATTGCCTCATTCTGCTCCATGTTACATTATTATCAGGAAAATTGGTCATTAAACCGATAGTTCCATTGTATACTTACATTTAGGGGTTTTTATTAATGTGTGAAGGGCTACGCTCAGCTGAATTCGATAACACATAACATTCATCTAATTGTCGGTTATTATGCAGATTTCAGACGGAACTGATGAAAGATATAGCAATAATGGTATTGAAATAACAGGTGTTCACCGAGAGGTCTGCGGTTATTCTGTTCAGAGGTAACTGAGGACACCGAGAATTAGTTATAGGAAACCTTGCATTAGTTTAATGTTATTTGAAATCATGAATAAGGTTCGTTGGAAGTCGCTAAGTGCTCTCTTTCTTAAATACTAGATCAAAAACATTACGCGTATTTACGTGCCGTCAGTCAAGCTGCCTTAATAAAAACCCACGGTTATTAACTGTATTGCTTGTCTTACGAGGTTAAACTGTTAACATAAAAGTAGACGTCTCAATGAGCAGACTGTGACAGTATTTTAAATGTTTAATACGCTAATACCTTCCCATGATTGGCTTGCAAGCTGTGGAAAGAGCACTAGAATTCGCCGGTGCAGAGTATCCGAGCAAGTGGATAAAGCGACATCTGTGCGTAGAAACATGCACTACATGAACGCTGACGGCTGCGGCCTGCACGCTGTGACCCGGAAGTTGCACATGTGCAGGAGCACCGCACGCGTGCAAGAATTTCTGGCCGGCCCTGGCTTACACTGTATGCAATGCTGGTTACCGGAAAAATTACATTTCCTTCGTCAGGTGGAACATCTAAGTCAGTGGCGTGTCAGTATAAAAAAGTAGGCTGTTTAGGTTTTCTTAGCGCTCTGTATGAAAATCACTGGCTGTGCTGTTCAAAAATGGTTCAAATGGCTCTGAGCACTATGGGACTCAACTGCTGTGGTTATTAGTCCCCTAGAACTTAGAACTACTTAAACCTAACTAACCGAAGGACATCACACACATCCATGCCCGTGGCAGGATTCGAACCTGCGACCGTAGCGGTCGCTCGGCTCCAGACTGTAGCGCCTAGAACCGCACGGCCACTCCGGCCGGCAGTTCATGAGTCCCTGCCTTATGTTCACACTTGTGAAAGTCGTTCTTCAATTATACTGTTATTGCAAACATATTTGCGCAGAAACTTGTAAATGGGCCACGCAGTGTATACGTATACATTTGGAGTGTTTGTCAGTAGCAAGAAGGTCAAAGCGAAATACGAGTAAAAGCCATGGTGTCTTTTGATATAATCAAGAGTTTGGGACAAACTAATCGCTTAAGTCGTTCAACACTGCATTAGAAATGAAAACACAGCAAACATCCAACAATAATTTTTGCGCTGATTAAAATGTAGCTATTTGAATGATCTTTTAGAATTCTTTTCTTCTTTTTAAGCAGAAGTCAATAATAAAACTTCATAAAAATCATTAGTAGGGTTTAGCAATTGATGCAAAAAGCACACATATTTTACAGCGCTCAAAAGATTTAGGGGAACATGACTTTCGGTGTCTGCCATACTCCACCGAACAATAATGGAGGACTGGATACGTTATCAAACTACATCATTCTCTTTCGCAAAAGAAGTACACAACAAAACTTCATTATATTTTCAATAAGTGTTTGCCCTCCGTGAGCGTTTATCATCGCCTGACACATACGCGCCATGCTCCGTATAAGTCTATAGAGGTCACCCTGCGATATTCGTTCCCATTCTTGAATGGGAGCCCACGAGAGTTCTTGGAGAGTTTAAGGCGCAACCAGACGATGGCGAACACGCCTGCCAAGCATGTCCCATGTGTGCACGATGGGGCTTTTGTCGGGACTCACCGCCGGCCATTCCATTACTTCAATGTCCAGGCTTCGCAGGACATCTCTGCTGCCGCCAGCTAAACAGGCCCTGGCATTAGAAGCAATTCAGAGCCACCCCCGTATGCAGCAGTCACCACATGGCCTAACAAGATCCGTTCGACGTACTGCCTGGCAGTGAGGCGACCATGAAAAACGACAAGATCCGTATAGCTATCAACACTGCAGCCTTCCCACAACATCACAAAACCTTGAAACCTGTCGATTTCCGGCACAACATTTGGCAGGTATTTCTCATCACTGGTCTCCGCACACTGACACTGCATCTCGTGGGGTCGGAGGATATCTAGACTCATTTGTGTACCACACGTTGCGCCAGTGACGTAGTTGCACGTTGTAATGGGAACAGGAGAACTGAAGGCGAGATGCAAGCTTTTGTCTCTAGCGGGGTACTCGAACAGGACGTCTGAGATGCAAAGTCCTTTTTCGTAACCTGTCTATTACAGTGTGATCGAACACAGAGGCTCCAGTAGCCCTTCTGAGACCGTCTTCCAGTGCTCTGGCGTTATCTCTCTGACGCCGCAAAGCAGAGATGGCCAGATATCGTCCTTCACGTGCGGCTGTAACGCGTCGACGACCTATCCAACTCGCCTCGTGTACTGATCTGTCTCCTTGCGGCGTGTCCGCAACCTACGCTTGACACATGGAGAAACTTTGACATCTGTAGCAACACGAACGGCAGTCCTTCCTTTTTGGATCAAACACAACGTCCTTGAAGCTTTTAATGCTTGAAAATGTCACACTGCATATGTGTGGTCGAATACGACGTCCATAAATGACACCTACCATCCGTGCGGGGCACCGGTACTCACTTCCTTCTGAGGGGTCAACTGACACTGTAATGCTTAACAAAGCCAACAGATGGTGAATGTTTTTAATTGTTGCCGGCATTGAAACCGAATAATCTCAAACTATGCAATAAAGCCACAGGCACCGCCTGTATCAAAAAAGATTTAACATACCGGACGCTGACATACGGGTTCCCCTAATTCCTTTGAACAGCGTGTAAGCGACCACAATACAATCTGCTGAGCACTGTGAAAAATTTTATAGAGAATTATTTTATATGTAAATTGAAATAAAAACATTGTTGTTCTTCTTATTACGGAAGTTTATTCACCCAGATCGCACAGATGTTTTAGCGAAATTAAATCGGCATCTTCCGATCACTTGTATAGAAAAAACTTTTTATACACGTCTTATGCATTTTAGTTGTAACTATTGTGCACTGTTCTCACAGATGTTTTATTATTGTATGACGAGAGACGGCACTATTCTATGTCCAACTAACGTGAACAGTCGACGAAATGGATTGGCCATGTAAATTTTTATTTATGCCAATGATTTGAAGATAACAATTTAATTTAGCTGAACCTAGTAACCACTGAGTATTTTGGCGAGATCTGGGCGAAAAAATTTCTGTAATAAGAAGAACAACTGTGTTTATATTCTGAGATCGCCTCCAAAACAGCTGACAGTTTCAGGTAAATATCATAAATTGAAAAAAAAAAAGTTGCGTGTACTTTGCTACTGGGGCAAGCTTACGAAGACTAAAATTTGTCTTCCTTTGAGAGTTGCTAAAAGAACAGAATAGTTAGCCACAAACACGTCGCGGAATTGGAAAGCAGCTCAAATCGTAAGACAGAAGGTGGACTGTAGAACATGACTTGGCTCCCGTGAAATTCTGTCTTCAGTATTAGGAGATAAGAGACTATCTTCTAGCTTCAGCTTACCGTAGACCCTGTAACAAAACCATTTCACGCGACTAGCGGAAGGTGGCAGTCACATCTTCACTGACACTTTGTTGCAAAGTAACGGAACACATACTGCTACTCGCGAGTAAAGCAAGGCTATCTCGAGTAGAGGAAAATGACCTCAGCAGCGGAAAAAAGAGATGGAGGAACTTTAAGTGCGATGGAAAAAGTGAATATCCCTAAAATTAGTGTAGGAAATGGTTGTTTAATCGTCGTAATCGGTAGTAGTTACAGCAATCAAGGTAGGGTAACAGGTATTCATGATTACCGTTTCAACTCCTTCTTTCACGACTGGTCAATTCATTGAACCAGGTAACTAAGGAGTGTAATGTAAATGTCTGTGCCTCTGAAACATGTTCTGTGATTATGTATCATTTAAGTTAAAATAATAGAAAACGTCTGCTTAGTCACATACTGTAGCAATTGATGCAAGAAAAGTTGTACAGAGAGACCCAAATGTTGACTAACGAAGCTACATACCATCAAAACACAGTAAACAGGTCTCACTGAATTGACTTAAGGAAGCTTGGATTCGTTCTCTGGTGACGACTGAAGAGTGTGTTTTATGGAACACAGTGGAGTAATGTAACCGCCACAATCTATTTGCCGTGCGATGTACAGCCTATATCTTCGAGCAAGTACGTTAGTCTATGGTAGAGGCGTTGTACTATGTCTAGAAATGTTGGACTCAGGCGATTTGAGCACTTTCAGAAATTTTGTTGCTGAACTTTCAGCATCAACTTGAATAACAAACCTTACCTTTTAGAACATGTTACATGTACCGCTAATGAAACATATCATTTATATATGTATATAATACTTCAGGTTTGTATTTATATTTTCTTTCCCTTAAATTAAAGAACATTTTTTTTAGTTTTTCAAGTCTTTATCGTCACTTTTGTGTCTGGAAGGCACGAATGAAGTGTTAGTACGCACTGATGCCCAAATTCAAAATTTTCGATACTACGTTGCATCGCTGGTTACCTAACCCATCACACTTATAAAGTTTTTCCGTGCCATTTTTGAACAGCCAGTATGATACGCTGAAACCGACGGTTATCCGTTTACTTTCGTAGCCCATGTGGTGTCACTGCCAGACACCACACTTGCTAGGTGGTAGCTTAAATCGGCCGCGGTCCATTAGTACATGTCGGACCCGCGTGTCGCCACTGTGTGATCGCAGACCGAGCGCCACCACACGGCAGGTCTCGAGAGACGTACGAGAACTCGCCCCAGTTGTACGACGACGTTGCTAGCAACTATACGGACGAAGCCTTTGTTCTCATTTGCCGAGAGACAGAATAGCCTTCAGCTAAGTTCATGGCTACGACTTAGCAAGGCGCCATTAGCCTTACATAGTTTGATAGTTATCGTATGAAATGTCTCATCAAGAATGCTGTATTCACAACAAGGATAAATAAAAGTTAAGTATTCGAGGAGCTGCATACTTTTCTTATTAGAATTCACTACTTATCCTGTTCGAGAATTCACGCCCGTCTGCGTTAGATAGCGTGCATTTCGGCCTCCTCTATCTACAAGGTGTTGGCACATTCACCAACACATCAGCCCAAATACGTATTTTCTTACATCAGAGCTGTGCTTTCCGAATTAACTTGGCAGCCCATTTTGTTTCACGTTACAGCAAGTAAATGTAAATGCCGTGTGGCTAGAGCCTCCCCTCGGGTAGACCGTTCGCCTGGTGCAAGTCTTTCGAGTTGACGCCAGTTCGGCGACTTGCTTGTTGATGGGGATGAAATGATGATGACATGGACAACACAACACCTAGTTCCTGAGCGGAAAAAGTCTCCGACTCAGCCAGGAATCGAACGCGGGCCGTTACGTATAACATTCCGTCGCGCTGACCACCAGCTACCAGGGGCGAACATAGCAGGAGATAATATGCGGGACAACGGTGGTTTAAGCGTAGTGATCGCTAACGGGGAGAGCCATCGCATGAACAGTTAGTATACAAAACAAATTGATGTGAACCGAAAACAGAACAAACATTACTCCTAGAGTGACTGCGTTACTTTCAAAAGCGGAACGAATCGAATAACAGGAAAATAAGTGAATGAAAAAGAGGGGAGAAACAATGACAATATTGCGAGGAATAGAGCACCTGCGATAATGGGGTTGCCGAAAAAAGTAAACAAAAGGGTTGATGAACGGATATTTTGCAGCGCTGTATATTTATAAATGTGTAATTATATGAATTTCCCATTAGGGCTTAGTGTTACCATAAACATTTGCGGTTTCCGATTCAAACATGGTAAGTTCTGAGTTATTTTCGCATATAATTCGGAAATTAATGACTGAAAATCTAAACGTATTGAATTACTCTGAAATGATTCTCAGTTACGGGAATGAATAAAACTGAAACATTATCCAAGGAATATAACTGCAAAAAACTACGTGCAGATTACAGCAAAAATCAAGTTGTTATTTACATTGAGTTTTTAGGTTCCAAATGCAACAGTATAATGTTCAGATAATCTCTGAAACAACTGTGCTTATAAGAACGCTAAAACTAGGCCCCATTGATTTCAGACATTACATCTGCAAACAGTAATATTAAAGAGCGATCTTAATAAAAGGAGGTAAAATGGGAGAAAGAAGAAAATAATGAATACAAAACTTACGTGCAGGATAGAAAGCTATACGACTTCATTAAAAAAAATTCAGGAGACTAAAGAATGAATGTGAAGTTTCTTGTGACCACTTCCTCTAAAAGAGAACAATAAAGTGCTCTTGACTGTTGGGTAATTCTACACTGCTGGGGAACATTTTGTTTAACTTCAAACACATTTCTGTGCTGTACACCATTCGTGATCCTCTTGTTAAGTACATTCAGTATCTGACGAATAATCTACTAAAATCTGAAACATTGTGAAGGCGGTAAAACGCCAGAGCAACAAAGCCTTATTCCACTGGTAATATGTTTCGGGAGGAGAGTTTTTCAGGCAGATATATTAGAACTTCGGTATCTTAACTGGGGATTTCTGATCATGTAGTAAATAACCACACCCAAGAAAACTGGCCAGACTAACAAACTAGCACTTGTGGAGGACGAGAAAATATTTTATTTAGTTTAACTTCAGTCATACTTCGCCGCATTTGGTGGTTGTAAAGCGTTGAAGCTGGAAAGTAATGAGACAGAAATATAAGTACTTGGCCAGACTAACAAACTAGCATTTGTGGAGGACGAGAAAAAATTTTATTTAATTTAACTTCAGTCATACTTCGCCGCATTTGGTGGTTGTAAAGCGTTGAAGCTGAAAAGTAATGAGACAGAAATATAAGTACTTACGACATTATGACTTGATGGTGCTGAATATTCTTCGCTAACGTTCTGTACAGTTGCGCGCTGGGATCGGTGGTATATGGTGTGGTCGTGGCTGCGTTCTCGTCGTACGGTTCACCTTTCTCTGCTAGTGATTTTTTCCTCTTATTCGTGACTTCCCATGCACCAGATATCTTGACTCCTTCCGCCGACTTCTTCATAACTTCATTTTCTTTATGCAGTCGCATGCTTGCGATGTTATTATTCAGTATAGCTATATCGGCTGTTATATTGATCATTAAGGAGGCGAAAAAAAGATCAACAAAGACTGTCGCTTGGACAACGTTAACAAGGAGTAAGATCTGTATAACGTATGTTATTTCGTAGTTTGGATGTGTCTGCGTGTCAATAGGCATCCACATGATCAACGGAGTTTTCCGAATGACTATTGTGGTGTTTTCAGACGTCGTAACCAGTGTCTTGGTCAGTGCGGGTTCCACAAACCACATGGGTACGGCCAGCAGCGGAAAAACCTGCAACATATAGTTCCATATTGAAGATGAGCTTAATAAAGCTGTACTCTGTTATTACACTTCTTGTACTCTTTTGGAGCTATTACCAAAATGAACACTTTTATCTTATGTGAGTCAGTAAGTGTACCATCAGCTCTCAGCGCTCCAAAAGCACTGTGAGACAACGAAATTCATTTTAAGAAAATAATGCGGTATATTGTTGATCTGTAACAGTACAGAACTAAGGCGAATTTTCTGTAGACTCATCCGCGCCAGGACAATAGAATGCTACTGACAAGGTAACGTTTTGCAAGGACAAAAAAGGACAGTTAGCTGCCATCCCGCGAGAAATTTTGGACAATAAATCGGATAGCTGTACAGCTTTAAACGCACCGATTGTGTGTCACTGACTAGCCACCCTTAGACGCCTGATGGTCGAGCGCCAAGTTCTGTCCGGCCTGGTTACAAACACAGCCCTCCTGAATGAGATTTTCACTCTGCAGCGGAGTGTGCGCTGATATGAAACTTCTTGGCAGATAAAACTGTGTGCCGGACCGAGACTCGAACTCGGGACCTTTGCCTTTCGCGGGCAAATGCTCTACCTACTGAGCTACCCAAGCACGACTCACGCCCCGTCCTCACAGCTTTACTTCCGCCAGTACCTCGCCCCCTACCTTCCCAACTTCACAGAAGGTCTCCTGCGAACCTTGCAGAACTAGCACTCCTGAAAGAAAGGACATTGCGGAGACATGGCTTAGCCACAGCCTGGGGGATGTTTCCAGAATGAGATTTTCACTCTGCAGCGGAGTGTGCGCTGATATGAAACTTCCTGGCAGATTAAAACTATGCGTCGGACCGAGACTCGAACTCGGGACCTTTGCCTTTCGCGGGCAAGTGCTCTACCAACTGAGCTACCCAAGCACGACTCACGCCCCGTCCTCACAGCATTACTTCCGCCAGTACCTCGCCTCCTACCTTCCCAACTTTACAGAAGAGCTTCTGTAAAGTTGGGAAGGTAGGAGGCGAGGTACTTTACAGAAGAGCTTCTGTAAATCTGGGAAGGTAGGAGGCGAGGTACTGGCGGAAGTAAAGCTCTGAGGACGGGGCGTGAGTCGTGCTTGGATAGCTCAGTTGGTAAAGCACTTGCCCGCGAAAGGCAAAGGTCCAGAGTTCGAGTCTCGGTCCGGCACACAGTTTTAATCTGCCAGGAAGTTTCATAACAGCCCTCCTGTTCTTGGGTTGTTGTAGGCAGGTCATACCTGCCCAATGTGTTTTGATATTTTGTTCTGGAACACGGCTTTTCTACGCGAAAAAGGGGCAAGTAATGTCAACCCACGCTTATATCCATTATATACACTGCATAAATTACGACCAATCCATTGATGTGAATATTGTTCGTTTGAAAATGTCCTTACGTATCGTGAGTATTGTGGCGATGCACCACCCAATTGAATCCACATTCTTTTCTGCTCTCTAAATCAACAAGTAAGCCAGGCAAATTGTGTCACAACGTTTGTAGAAAACTATGTTGATTGGCGTAACTATTAAAAATAAGGACAATTCAGCCAATCATTGACAATTCCGAAACAAACGAGAAGGATTCAACGATGTTGGTTGTCAACAGTTCTATCCAGTGTTGTTCGACATCTGATCAGTAATGAGAGTTGTGCCTCACCAGCGTTTTTATACTACCGGCCATTAAGATTGCTACACCAAGAATAATTTCAGATGATAAACGGGTATTCATTGGACAAATATATGATACTAGAAATGACATGTGATTACATTTTCACGCAATTTGCGTGCATAGATCCTGAGAAATCAGTACCCAGAACAACCACCTCTGGCCGTAATAACGGCCTTGATACGCCTGGGCATTGAGTCAAACAGAGCTTGGATGGTGTGTACAGGTACAGCTGCCCATGCAGCTTCAACACGATACCACAGTTCATCAAGAGTAGTGACTGGCGTATTGTGACGAGCCAGTTGCTCGGCCACCATTAACCAGACGTTTTCAATTGATGAGAGATCTGGAGAATGTGCTGACCAGGGCAGCAGTCGAATATTTTCTGTATCCAGAAAGGCCCGTACAGGACCTGCAACATGCAGTCGTGCATTATCCTGCTGAAATTTAGGGTTTCGCAGCGATCGAATAAAGAGTAGAGCCACGGGTCGTAACACATCTGAAATGTAACTTCCACTGTTCAAAGTGCCATCAATGCGAACAAGAGGTGACCGATACGTGTAACCAATGGCACCACATACCATCACGCCGGGTGATACGCCAGTATGGTGATGACGAATACACGCTTCCAATGTGCATTCACCGCGATGTAGCCAAACACGGATGCGTCGCATCATGATGCTGAAAACACAACCTGGATTCATCCGAAAAAATGATGTTTTGCCATTCGTGCACCCAGCTTCGTCGTTGAGTACACCATCGCAGGCGCTCCTGTCTGTGATGCAGCGTCAAGGGTAACTGCAGTCATGGTCTCCGAGCTGATAGTCCATGCTGCTGCAAACGTCGTCGAACTGTTCGTGCAGATGGTTGTTGTCTAGCAAACGTCCCCATATGTTGACTCAGGGATCGAGACGTTGCTGCACAATCCGTTACAGCCATGCGGATAAGATGCCTGTCATCTCGACTGCTAGTGACACGAGGCCGTTGGGATCCAGCACGACGTTCCGTATTACTCTTCTGAACCCACCGATTCCATACTCTGCTAAAAGTCATTGGATCTCGACCAACGCGAGCAGCAATGTCGCGAATACGATAAACCGCAATCGCGATAGGCTACAATCCGACCTTTATCAAAGTCGGAAACGTGATGGTACGCGTTTCTCCTCCTTACACGACGCATCACAAGGACGTTTTACCCGGCAACGCCGGTCAACTGCTGTTTGTGTATGAGAAATCGGTTGGAAACTTTCCTCATGTCAGCACGTTGTAGGTGTCCCCACCGGTGAAAACTCCGAGTCTTCGATAATCCTAGTTCCGTTTCAGTTTGCCTTTAGCTAATATAAGCTGGACCATTGCAAAATGACTACGCCTTATCATTTCCTCCATGTTCACGACGACGACGTACACGATGTAACCCATTCATCCCGGGCTGAGGTCGCTGGACTATTGGGAGAACGGTTGCGACACGATTATCATTTTCGCCATATTCCTGTCCACGCCCGACTGTCGTCTGTTGGGAAAGCTCTATCATAAAGTGCGAAAGCGCAAACGTAACCCACTGGCACGCTCATAAAATCTCAACCACATCTACGATTTTATTTGGAGTTTATGGTTCAAATGGCTCTGAGCACTATGGGACCCAACCGCTGTGGTCATTAGTCCCCTAGAACTTAGAACTACTTAAACCTAACTAACCTAAGGACATCACACACATCCATGACCGAGGCAGGATTCGAACCTGCGACCGTAGCAGTCGCACGGTTCCGGACTGCGCGCCTAGAACCGCGAGACCACCGTGGCCGGCTATTTGGAGTTTAGTTAGCCATTGTAGCTACGTGACTCAACCAAGTAAAGCAAAACAGTAACGCCGTTTTGACGAATTGATGATGCAAATTAGCACTGAAACACGAATAGTGTTCGTGTATGCGGACGTAGGCGACACCTCTGTCTCAACGCGCTCCCCGCGAGGGTCGAGCTCTGCGGTCGCAGTGTCGTCTCGTCCACTCTCCCAGCGGCGCTGTACAAGAGCAGCCAAACAGACTGTGCCACCGTCTTCGGCAATACGACCACGTAGTGGAAATTAATATTTTCATCTGATTCAAATTTAGTACGTAAACCAGACTATTATGCGCATAAATTGTGTTCCACTTTGAACAGTGCAAGTTACATTTCAGATGTGTTACATCTACATCTACATCATCTACATCTATACTCCGCGAGCCACCTTACGGTGTGTGGCGGAGGGTACTTATTGTACCACTATCTGATCCCCCCTTCCCTGTTCCATTCACGAATTGTGCGTGGGAAGAACGACTGCTTGTAAGTCTCCGTATTTGCTCTAATTTCTCGGATCTTTTCGTTGCGATCATTACGCGAGATATATGTGGGCGGTAGTAATATGTTGCCCATCTCTTCCCGGAATGTGCTCTCTCGTAATTTCGATAATAAACCTCTCCGTATTGCGTAACGCCTTTCTTGAAGTGTCCGCCACTGGAGCTTGTTCAGCATCTCCGTAACGCTCTCGCGCTGACTAAATGTCCCCATGACGAATCGCGCTGCTTTTCGCTGGATCATGTCTATCTCTTCTATTAATCCAACCTGGTAAGGGTCCCATACTGATGAGCAATACTCAAGAATCGGACGAACAAGCGTTTTGTAAGCTACTTCTTTCGTCGATGAGTCACATTTTCTTAGAATTCTTCCTATGAATCTCAACCTGGCGCCTGCGTTTCCCACTATTTGTTTTATGTGATCATTCCACTTCAGATCGCTCCGGATAGTAACTCCTAAGTATTTTACGGTCGTTACCGCTTCCAATGATTTACCACCTATGGCATAATCGTACTGGAATGGATTTCTGCCCCTATGTATGCGCATTATATTACATTTGTCTACGTTTAGGGAAAGCTGCCAGCTGTCGCACCATTCATTAATCCTCTGCAGGTCTTCCTGGAGTACGTACGAGTCTTCTGATGTTGCTACTTTCTTGTAGACAACCGTGTCATCTGCAAATAGCCTCACGGAGCTACCGATGTTGTCAACTAAGTCGTTTATGTATATTGTAAACAATAAAGGTCCTATCACGCTTCCTTGCGGTACTCCCGAAATTACCTCTACATCTGCAGATTTTGAACCGTTAAGAATGACATGTTGTGTTCTTTCTTCTAGGAAATCCTGAATCCAATCACAAACCTGGTCCGATATTCCGTAAGCTCGTATTTTTTTCTCTAAACGTAAGTGCGGAACCGTATCAAATGCCTTCCTGAAGTCCAGGAATACGGCATCAATCTGCTCGCCAGTGTCTACGGCACTGTGAATTTCTTGGGCAAATAGGGCGAGCTGAGTTTCACATGATCTCTGTTTGCGGAATCCATGTTGGTTATGATGAAGGAGATTTGTATTATCTAAGAACGTCATAATACGAGAACACAAAACATGTTCCATTATTCTACAACAGATTGACGTAAGCGAAATAGGCCTATAATTATTCGCATCTGATTTATGACCCTTCTTGAAAATGGGAACGACCTGCGCTTTCTTCCAGTCGCTAGGTACTTTACGTTCTTCCAGAGATCTACGATAAATTGCTGATAGAAAGGGGGCAAGTTCTTTAGCATAATCACTGTAGAATCTTAAGGGTATCTCGTCTGGTCCGGATGCTTTTCCGCTACTAAGTGATAGCAGTTGTTTTTCAATTCCGAACCGTGGGTCTACTCTTCACCATACTCAATGTGATCAAAAGTATACGGATACCCCCAAAGATATACGTTTTTCATATTAGGTGCATTGTGCTGCCACCTACTACCAGGTACTCCATATCAGCGACCTCAGTAGTCATCAGACATCGTGATAGAGCAGAATGGGCGCTGCGTGGAACTCACGGACTTCGAACGTGGTCAGGTGATTGGGTGTCACTTTTGTCATACGTGTGTACGCGAGATTTCCACACTAGTAAACATCCCTAGGCCCACTGTTTCCTATGTGATTGTGAAGTGGAAACGTGAAGGGCCACGTACTGCACAAAAGCGGACAGACCGACCTCGTCTGTTGGCTGACAGAGAGTACCGACTGTTGAAGAGGGTCGTAATGTGTAATAGGCAGACATCTATCCAGGCCATCACTCAGAAATTCCAAACTGCATCTGGATCCACTGCAAGTAATGTGACAGTTAGGTGGGAGGTGAGAAAACTTGGCTTTCATGGTCGAGCGGCTGTTCAAAAGCCACACATAACGCCGTTAAGTGCCAAACGACGCCTCGCTTGGTGAAAGGAGCGATTGAACAGTGGAAAAACGTTCTGTGGAGTGACGAATCACGGTACACAATGTGGCGTTCCGAAGGCAGCGTGTGGGTATGGCGAATGCCCTGTCATCGTCATTTGCTAGTGTGTGTAGTACCATCACTAAAATTCGGAGGCGGTGGTGTTATGGTGTAGTCGTGTTTTTCATGGAGGGGGCTTGCATCCCTTGTTGTTTTGCGTGGCACTATCACAGCACAGGCCAACACTGATGTTTTAAGGACTTTATTGCTTCCCACTACTGAAGAGCAATTCGGAGATGGTGACTACAACTATCAACACGATCGAGCACCTGCTCACAATGCATGCCCTGTGACAGAGTTGTTACATGAGAATAACGTCCCTGTAATGGATTGGCCTGCACAGAGTCCTCACCTGAATCCTGTAGAACACCTCTGTAATGTTTCGGAACGCAGACTTCGTTCCAGGCCTCACCGACCGACATTGATACCTCTCCACAGTGCTGCAATTCCCCAAGAAACCTTCCAGTACCTGATTGAACGTATGACTGCGAGAGTGGAAGCTGTCATTAAGGATAAGCGTCGACCAACACTATACTGAATTCCAGCATTACCAATGGAGGCCGACACGAACTTGTGCGTAATTTTCAGCCGGGTGTCCGGATACCTTTGATCACATAGTGTACGTAACCGTTGCCTTCTCGAACTGAGCGTCTTCTGCAAGAACTTCTTCCCTTTGTTCAGAAAACATCACTTTATACGTGAAACGTGCTGCTCTTTGCAAAACTTAAATCAATTATTAGGATTCCCATTTAAGAAAATCACTTTAACCTCCAAATCACCTAGGAAATCACGGCCAAGGTGACGACCATTGGCAGTAATGCGAGATCTTCTATGCCATCTATGCCATCATCACTATCTCGAGTTATTCCCCTTCGTGATTAACATGGGCCACCCTACACACACATACATCAAAAAAAGTTTTCGACCTCTTCGGTTTTGAGAGTTCCGGAACCTGCACAGAAAATTGGAACAGACAACATAAACATCATGTCCGCCCTTTTTATTGCTCATTAAAACCGCTCATTGCATGTTTTACCACCATACAGCGAGACCCTCAGAGGTGGTGTTCCAGACTGCTGCATACACCGGTACCTGTAATCTACATCTAAATCTACATCTATACTCCGCGAGCCACCTTACGGTGTATGGCGGAGGGTACTTATTGTACCACTATCTGATCCCCCCTTCCCTGTTCCATTCACGAATTGTGCGTGGGAAGAACGACTGCTTGTAAGTCTCCGTATTTGCTCTAATTTCTCGGATCTTTTCGTTGCGATCATTACGCGAGATATATGTGGGCGGTAGTAATATGTTGCCCATCTCTTCCCGGAATGTGCTCTCTCGTAATTTCGATAATAAACCTCCCCGTATTGCGTAACGCCTTTCTTGAAGTGTCCGCCACTGGAGCTTGTTCAGCATCTCCGTAACGCTCTCGCGCTGACTAAATGTCCCCATGACGAATCGCGCTGCTTTTCGCTGGATCATGTCTATCTCTTCTATTAATCCAACCTGGTAAGGGTCCCATACTGATGAGCAATACTCAAGAATCGGACGAACAAGCGTTTTGTAAGCTACTTCTTTCGTCGATGAGTCACATTTTCTTAGAATTCTTCCTATGAATCTCAACCTGGCGCCTGCTTTTCCCACTATTTGTTTTATGTGATCATTCCACTTCAGATCGCTCCGGATAGTAACTCCTAAGTATTTTACGGTCGTTACCGCTTCCAATGATTTACCACCTATGGCATAATCGTACTGGAATGGATTTCTGCCCCTATGTATGCGCATTATATTACATTTATCTACGTTTAGGGAAAGCTGCCAGCTGTCGCACCATTCATTAATCCTCTGCAGGTCTTCCTGGAGTACGTACGAGTCTTCTGATGTTGCTACTTTCTTGTAGACAACCGTGTCATCTGCAAATAGCCTCACGGAGCTACCGATGTTGTCAACTAAGTCATTTATGTATATTGTAAACAATAAAGGTCCTATCACGCTTCCTTGCGGTACTCCCGAAATTACCTCTACATCTGCAGATTTTGAACCGTTAAGAATGACATGTTGTGTTCTTTCTTCTAGGAAATCCTGAATCCAATCACAAACCTGGTCCGATATTCCGTAAGCTCGTATTTTTTTCACTAAACGTAAGTGCGGAACCGTATCAAATGCCTTCCTGAAGTCCAGGAATACGGCATCAATCTGCTCGCCAGTGTCTACGGCACTGTGAATTTCTTGGGCAAATAGGGCGAGCTGAGTTTCACATGATCTCTGTTTGCGGAATCCATGTTGGTTATGATGAAGGAGATTTGTATTATCTAAGAACGTCATAATACGAGAACACAAAACATGTTCCATTATTCTACAACAGATTGACGTAAGCGAAATAGGCCTATAATTATTCGCATCTGATTTATGACCCTTCTTGAAAATGGGAACGACATGCGCCTTCTTCCAGTCGCTAGGTACTTTACGTTCCTCCAGAGATCTACGATAAATTGCTGATAGAAAGGGGGCAAGTTCTTTAGCATAATCACTGTAAAATCTTAAGGGTATCTCGTCTGGTCCGGATGCTTTTCCGCTACTAAGTGATAGCAGTTGTTTTTCAATTCCGATATCGTTTATTTCAATATTTTCCATTTTGGCGTCCGTGCGACGGCTGAAGTCAGGGACCGTGTTACGATTTTCCGCAGTGAAACAGTTTCGGAACACTGAATTCAGTATTTCTGCCTTTCTTCGGTCGTCCTCTGTTTCGGTGCCATCGTGGTCAACGAGTGACTGAATAGGGGATTTAGATCCGCTTACCGATTTTACATACGACCAAAACTTTTTAGGGTTCTTGTTTAGATTGTTTGCCAATGTTTTATGTTCGAATTCGTTGAATGCTTCTCTCATTGCTCTCTTTACGCTCTTGCAATAATGCATGCCTGTATAAGTCGTGGCATACTACCCACAAGTTCATCAAGGCACTGTTGGTCCAGATTCTCACACTCGTCAACGGCGATTCGGCGTAGATCCCTCAGAGTGGTTGGTGCGTCACGTCTTCCATAAACAGCCCTTTTCAATCTGTCCCGGGCATGATCGATAGGGTTAATGCCTGGAGAACATGCTGGCCACTCTCTTCGAGCAGTGACGTTATCCTGAAGGAAGTCATTCACAAGATTTACACGATGGGGGAGCGAATTGTTGTCCATGAAGACGAATGTCTCGCCAATATGCTGCCGATTTGGTTGCATTATCGGTCGGAGGATGGCATTCACGTATTGTACAGCCGTTATGGCGCCATCCATGACCACTAACAGCGTACGTCGGCCCCACATAATGTCCTTCCAAAACAGCAAGCAACCTCCGCCTTGCTGCACTCGCTGGGCAGTGTGACTAAGGCGTTCAGCCCGACTGGGTTGCCTCCAAACACGTCTGCGACAATTGTCTGGTTGAAGGCATATGCGACACCCATCGGTGAAGAGAACGTGATCCCAATCCTAAGTGGTCCAATCGGCATGTTGTTGGGTCCATCTCTACTACGCTGCATGGTGTTGTGGTTGCAAAAATGGACCTCGCCATGGACGTCGGGAGTGAAGTTGCGCATCATGCAGCGTATTGCGCACAACATTATTCAACATATGGCGTAGGTGTCAGGGTACATACGAGCCGTAATCCGTAGGTGGCTGTCATCCACTGCAGTAGTAGTCCTTGGGCGGTCTGAGCGAGGCAAGTCATCAACAGTTCCAGTCTCTCTTTATCTCCTCCATGTCCGAACAACATTGCTTTGGTTCACTGGTTCACTAAAAGGCGCTTGGACACTTCACTTGTTTTGAGCCCCTCCCGGCACAAAGTAACAATACGGACGAGATCGAACCGCGGTATTGACCGTCTAGGCATGGCTGAACTACAGACAGCAAGAGCCATTGACCTTCTTCCTGATGGAATGACTGAAACGGATCAGCTGCCGGACCCCCTCCGTGTAATAGACGCTTCTCATGTATGGTTGTTTACGTCTTTGGGTGGGTTTAGTGACATCTCTGAACAGTCAAAGGGACTGTGTCTGTGATACAGTATCCACAGTCAACGTCTGTCTTCAGGAGTTATGGGAATTGGGGTGAAGCAAAACTTTTTTAAGTGTGTAAACAAAATTATGCACCTGCCCCTAGCGCTGAGTTTTATGCAACCCAAAATGCTTTCAAATATCACATGTAAGATTGTCATTATTCTCTCGTTTGCTACTCCCAAACTATTAGTCCTTCTTACTGCTTGTGGCCACCATTCTACTTCCTGTCTGGACAACATATCAGTGACACAAATTTCTTGCATGACCTCTGTATCAATCACCGTTAACTAATGCTATCTATGTTTTACTAGCTGAGAACCAAAGGTTGGATAGTGAAAACTCACATTGTTAAAAATGTCTGCAAACACAAGAGAGCTGTTAGTGCGTTCTCCTTTACCTATCTCATTACAACTACTATATTGCAAATGTAGTAGTAGGTCGTACCACCCATGCAACGCACACAATAAGTGCGTGCCTGCGGTAGGATTTGCGTAAGACTGCGCTGTTTTCGGTGAACTGCTTCCTCATGTTCAACACGTCCACCACCAGCTGCTGCACTCTGCTCTGCCGTACTAGAACCGACACCACCTGCAATGCAAACGAGGCAACAGGTAAAACCTGTAAATAGAGAACATCTTAAATACAAGAAAGTTGTGAGAGACTTCATGAACGGAGGAGATTGGTAGTGCTTGCATACTTTTACAATCACTGGAAAAAAATTGCAGGATGTATAATCTTATGAAAAATACACTCCTGGAAATGGAAAAAAGAACACATTGACACCGGTGTGTCAGACCCACCATACTTGCTCCGGACACTGCGAGAGGGCTGTACAAGCAATGATCACACGCACGGCACAGCGGACACACCAGGAACCGCGGTGTTGGCCGTCGAATGGCGCTAGCTGCGCAGCATTTGTGCACCGCCGCCGTCAGTGTCAGCCAGTTTGCCGTGGCATACGGAGCTCCATCGCAGTCTTTAACACTGGTAGCATGCCGCCACAGCGTGGACGTGAACCGTATGTGCAGTTGACGGACTTTGAGCGAGGGCGTAGAGTGGGCATGCGGGAGGCCGGGTGGACGTACCGCCGAATTGCTCAACACGTGGGGCGTGAGGTCTCCACAGTACATCGATGTTGTCGCCAGTGGTCGGCGGAAGGTGCACGTGCCCGTCGACCTGGGACCGGACCGCAGCGACGCACGGATGCACGCCAAGACCGTAGGATCCTACGCAGTGCCGTAGGGGACCGCACCGCCACTTCCCAGCAAATTAGGGACACTGTTTCTCCTGGGGTATCGGCGAGGACCATTCGCAACCGTCTCCATGAAGCTAGGCTACGGTCCCGCACACCGTTAGGCCGTCTTCCGCTCACGCCCCAACATCGTGCAGCCCGCCTCCACTGGTGTCGCGAAAAGCGTGAATGGAGGGACGAATGGAGACGTGTCGTCTTCAGCGATGAGAGTCGCTTCTGCCTTGGTGCCAATGATGGTCGTATGCGTGTTTGGCGCCGTGCAGGTGAGCGCCACAATCAGGACTGCATACGACCGAGGCACACAGGGCCAACACCCGGCATCATGGTGTGGGGAGCGATCTCCTACACTGGCCGTACACCACTGGTGATCGTCGAGGGGACACTGAATAGTGCACGGTACATCCAAACCGTCATCGAACCCATCGTTCTACCATTCCTAGACCGGCAAGGGAACTTGCTGTTCCAACAGGACAATGCACGTCCGCATGTATCCCGTGCCACCCAACGTGCTCTAGAAGGTGTAAGTCAACTACCCTGGCCAGCAAGATCTCCGGATCTGTCCCCCATTGAGCATGTTTGGGACTGGATGAAGCGTCGTCTCACGCGGTCTGCACGTCCAGCACGAACGCTGGTCCAATTGAGGCGCCAGGTGGAAATGGCATGGCAAGCCGTTCCACAGGACTACATCCAGCATCTGTACGATCGTCTCCATGGGAGAATAGCAGCCTGCATTGCTGCGAAAGGTGGATATACACTGTACTAGTGCCGACATTGTGCATGCTCTGTTGCCTGTGTCTATGTGCCTGTGGTTCTGTCAGTGTGATCATGTGATGTATCTGACCCCAGGAATGTGTAAATAAAGTTTCCCCTTCCTGGGACAATGAATTCACGGTGTTCTTATTTCAATTTCCAGGAGTGTATAATTCGTGCCGCTGCATTAGAGAAGCTACAATAAAAAGTATCATAGACAGTGCACACAGACGTGCAACAAGTATCATAATCAACTTCAATTGTATGTGAAGGTTCACATCTAATATTCTTTAGTTTTACAGTTACAGCTGAGGTAAGTCATGGGACATTGACGAATAAAGCCTAAAAATATCCATAGAAATAATTTTATGTAATTGTTTTGCATGGTAACCGCTTGTTGCTGTTGTAAATAATTACTTCAACCGCCAGTTTCGTAGTGAGAAGCCACATCATCAGGTTAGACCTGTTAATTTAGATAAAGCGCTCGATACAGTTGTGGTCAAATTACAGTAACTTACTTACATATTAAATCATAACATTAAAGTTGCAACACGGAGGTGACCGAACATTCCTTGTCTATGAATAAAGGGTGCACTTTGCGAGTCGTCTGGTAAGCAGAAAGTATGGCTTTCTCCAGCGGGCCGAGAAATTATTTTAAAAGCTATTACAACTGTCAAGAAATATCATTCCAACCTCTATCCATTAAAGACCAATGATGGGCTGGAACACTCAGTCAGAAGTTAAAAACATTAACCTTGCAATAAGAACAGATGACACTAGGCTAAGAAAAACCTGTTAACCATTCGATATAGGGACATAGTCCATCTGTTTGCCTAAAAGTTAACGATCAACCTTACTGAAGATTTTTATTTAAAAAATCAATGTTACCTAGTTTGTTCTCATGACGTAGTTCCAGTAGTCCATTTAGGGTTTGCTCGGGACGCTGCTTAATGAACATCATAATTTCCACATCTACAAGGACATTAAGTGCATTCGCCTCATTTTCTCGATGTAAAATGCACAAATTTGAGACTGAGTCAGTAGCTGTATAACCTTGTGGCCAAAAGAAGGTACTTGGTGCCGTTCTAGAACCTGAATCATTAAGATGGTCATTAAATCTTTTGTTAAAACTCCTAACGGTTTGTCCTATGTAACATATAGGGCAAGACCTACAAACAGTTCTGTACAAGCCTGTTGAGTAAAATCTAGCACTTTTTGTAACTGATTTGTGACGTCCTGTACTACATCACATAAAATATATCTCTCACTTTGATTTGGGACTATACAGGATTGTAGAGACCGAAATGGATCAAATAATGACTTGAGAATTCTTCTAACCGTGATGTAAAGTTAATTTCAATGTAACACATGCCTCGATATGACACTCTGAATTAGTCTTGGGACTTGTAAGGGATTCACAGAATATATCAGTAATTAATTTGACGTTAACATACTGTTGCCAGAAATATTTAGCAGCAGTAAGCACTTCATTACTATTAAAGTGAAATACAATCGATTTTTTGACACATCAGTCTGCAGTCTGTTTTGCACCAGCTGTACAGTAATTTTCTCCAATGCCGTCTTTTCACACTCGGCACCAATGCTCTCAGTCACTTACTCCAGTCACTTACTCCAGTCACTTTAATTGCTGTCTTCCTATGCAATTTCTAACCTCTGTGGCTCCCAAAGAAGTTATTCCCTGATGCTTAACTTATGCTCCATCATTTTGTCCCTTTGTCTGCATAGCTGTTATGACATTTTTTCTCGCTGATTAGGCATTATGCATGTCACACTATATCATTCCACTTAATTTCCAGTACCCCTCTCTGAAACTAAATAAAGTGCATCAGTTTTCCTTTTCTCCCTTTTTTCAAATTTCATGATTTAAGAGGATAAAATGTAGAGTTCAGGGTGTACATTCCCCTAAATTTTTCACTGAAATTAAGGTCTACATTTTACACCAACCAACTTCTGGAGGGAGAAATGCTTTCATTGCCAATATTGCACTGTTTCCTGTATATGCCTTACTTTGGATGTCATGTGTTGCTTTTCTTTCGGAAATAGTAGAATTTCTTGTTTTGCCTACTATATAGTGGCTAATCAGCTAGTTAACACTCCTTTGGATTTGATGCACAAAAACAGGCAACACCAAATAAAATGTACTGTTTATTCCTAGTAGACATCGTTGTGGTTTCTGGCTCAGTTTCTAAGAACATTAGAAAATAGCGAAATTTTAAGTAAATATCGACAAAGTCATCGAAATTATGTTTTTGGTAGATTATCAACAAATTGCAGTAAAATTGTTATCACACAGATATGAGTAAAATCACCCCCTATTTCACCTATTTTCATCATTTTTCTTGACTATTTCCATCATTTTTCGAATATTTTATATTTTCACTGTTTTTCCAAATTGTCTTTTAATAGCTAATGTTTCTTTTACAATTTCTCAAATTTTGTGCTGCTTTCCACACCATTTGCTTGATTTTTTTTATTTTCTTGGAAACTCCAAACTCTGTATAAAATGGTTTTTAAACAAAAACTCTGAAAAAGTTATAAGCATAAAATTCAATAAAATAAATTGGTTTTTTGTTCCTTCATATTTCATTTTAATGATTTTATCTGCAAGCAATTAAACATCTAACCAAACAATTAAATTTGACAAAATAATTTACATTCATTATTGATCCTTATACAAATATTTTCTACATATTTTGTATTCAGGTAATCACATCCGATGATACTACATAAAGCTTCTTTTTACAGCTCACTGATTTTCCTAATCGATTTAAGACATACTGGAACACAAATGTAAAGTAAATTTTCTAGCTCATTGTTCACCTCAATTGGACGATAGAAGCAAATAAACAAAATTAACTGAATTTTGAGCAGTTTTAAACAATTTTCACTGTTTTACGCATATTTCCATAACTTTATGAAACAATTCTGTATTTTAATCGAACATTTACGTTTCATTAATCAAATATTAGACAGCAAAAATGGACAACAAATATTAAAAAGTGTGACACTGGATGAAAATTAAGGAAAATAAAGTAAATGGCTCTAAAAGAATTAAAAGTGAACATAGTTAATGAAAAATGAAGGTAAATGAATAACAATGGTGATAAACGAATATGTAATTGATGCAGCTCACTCTAAATCACCATTTCACACATATGACAAAAACTGACAACAAAGTGAGATAACAAACATACAACAGAAAGTGGATAGTAAAAGAAATGTACAACAAACAAAGGACAGTACGAAAAGACAATTAAATGGACAACAAATGCAAACTAAAGTACACAAATGCAAGTGAATAAAGAAATTCACTTAAATGAACGAAAAAGAATACAAAATTGAGGTTTATGTAGGTAAATTGAAAAAATTTATCTAGAAGAAAAAATTGAGCAACAGAACTTGTGACAAATGAAGGTAAATGAATGAAAAATATAGAGAAATAAATAAAAAGTGGAGATAATAAAAAATTTAGGTAAATGAATAAAGAATTAAGGCTGATGAATGAAAAATGAGGTGAAAGTACCGAAAAGATAAGGTACATTAAGACAAAAAATTGTTATATGAGAATCAAAAGTTGATCGTTAGAAACTACGGTAAATGGAGCTGGATGTATGAAATCGTGAGTTATATAAATAAATAATCGAGATAAATGAATAAAAATCAATAATGAATGAAGGTAAAAGAAAGAGACAAATGTGGTAATTGGAAGACAAATGAAGCTAAATGGATGAAACAGTGAGATAAGTGAAAAAAATTTGAGTGGAATGACAGATTGAGGTTAATAAATAAAAAAATTGATGGTTACAAAATCATGGTAAATAATTTAAAAATTATGATGGATGATAGTGAATCATGGTAAATAAATGAAAAATGAAGGTAAGTGATCGTCAGTGAAAGAAAATGGTAAATGTGCAAACTTAGGATTAATGATGGGAAAGGAATGTATATAAATGAAAATTTGAGGTAATTGATAGAAAATATGGTAAATGAATTAATCTTGAGGTAAATACATAGAAAATTGGTGTTAATGAATAGAAAAATCAGCTAAAGGAACAATTACAGGGATAAATGAATAAAAATGTAATGTAAAAGCATGAAAATTGCGGTAATTGCCTAGGAAATCGGGAGAAGTAAACAAAATATTGAGGTACTGGAATAAAAAGGATGGGTTAATCAATGAATGTAAATGAATAAAATAATTAAGATACTGAAAGTAAATGAATGACAAATAAAGCTAAATAAATGAAATTTGTGGTAAATGAAGATAAATTAACAAAAACTAGTTTAGGAACAAATGTAAGGCACAAAGATATGATGTAAATGAAAGTAAATGAATAAACAATTGAGCTAAGTCACCAGTAAAATGATAAAAACTGATGTACATGAACAAAAACCCGATGTTCATTAAAGGTTGATCAATAAAACCTGAGGAAACTAATAAATAAAAGTTTATGTAAATGAAAAAAATGAAGGTAAAGTAATGAAAAATTAGGTAAGTGAACAAAAAATTAAGATAAATGAAACAAAAATGAAGGTAAATGAATATAAAAAAGTTAAGTAACTGTAAATGATTCTTCACCACAAACGAAATGTCATGAACAACAATAATATGAAATGGATGACAATTGGGGCACCAAAAGTACACAATAAAAAATTGACTGAATGTAATGTGTTGAAGCAAATTTCGTAATTGGGAGAAAGTTCGGTGATACAGGATTAATGTGTAAGATCAGTGTAAATAGCTATCACTGCAAGAGATATTATTCAAATGAAGGCAGTTTTAACAATGTTGTACAGAATACTGCAGATGATATAAGAAAGTTACTAAAAAGGTGTAGCAATTGAGAGATGCAGAAAAGTATAACAGAATATGGGAAAAAGTTAGGGAAACCCAGATCAGTTTGTAAGAAATATTTTCAACAATGTCTATATTTGTAGATATTTCAAGAAAGTAACATAGAGAATAAGGACACTGGCAGCAACCATAATAAAATGTAGAAAATATATTTTACTCATGTAATATTATACAGGATTTAGTATGTTTTCCAAAACAAGTAAGGGAAGATATAATCAGTCTACCAAGAATGTATAAAATTAACGAGTTAAGCAAATATTTAAAAATAAAAGTATTCTGCAAAATTTAAACCATGTCTCTCAGACTGGCATAACACATAATCAGAAAAAGACAGTATTTAGTAATGAATCAATGGAATGACACTTATTTTATCATTTAATTATATAATACTAAGAAATTTGAAAATTGGTACCTAAGGATGTGTAACTGTCAGTAAAAACTATATAAGAAAATAAAAATAAATCTGTGCAAAATTTTATAAGTAATAATGAATGTATTACATTTTTTTTCAAAATTAATCAACAGGAGATAAATCTAAACCATTAGATATAATTGATTATATCAATTTAAACGATTACCAACTGATTGCAGCTATACAATTCATATGTGGGTGGGTTCTGTTGTCTAAATAACAAAATGTCTTACTTATTCATGATGTTTTATATTTGATTCATTACATTGTTTTAGAAAATGTGAGTGTATCATCTGAAGATGTTAAAATTACTCAAAATAACTCCATTAAATAAGAAGAAAAAGAAAATAAATAAACAAAAAAGTAAGCCAAATAGTAGTAAATCAGACTAAAACATATAAACTGAAGGTAAATGAGAGTAAATATATATAAAGCAATAAAAATAACAGTAAATGATTACAAGAATATAATAGAGGGAAACATTCCACATGGGTAAAATATAAGTTACAATATCTTTGTTTTTAAGTAAATGATTATAAATCGATGTGAAGCGATAAAATGAATATAAAATGCAAGTGAATGGTAGTTGAACATAAATGATTAAATAAAAGATAACTGATAGTAAACATTTATTAACAAAAATGGTGGTAATAGAATGTAAATGAATAAAAAATTAAGGTAAATAACAGCAATGATCATATGTCACTAAAATAATTATAAATCAATATAGCAATGAAAAATGAAGATAAATGATATTTGAAAGATGTAAATCACTAAAAATGATGGTAAGTTAAGGAAAATGTAAGCAAATAATTGTAAATCAAACTAAAATGTATGGAAGTAAATACAAATAAACATAAATCGATGAATCTATCTTTTATAGTGTATTTTTATAACCTAAAAGAGTGCAGCACACAAATGTAAAAGAATAAGAACAGAACTGGAGTTGTTTATAGACATTATCAACTATAAATTTACTTGTAATGATCAACAAGTGTTAATGTTAATTAATGAGAAAATAAATATTGGTTTAAAGCTAAATATGCTGCCATAATGTATCAGTTTTATAAAAATAAATATTATCTCCAATAAAACATAAGAAGCAAAACAGTTTAGAAAGCCATTTACCAAATGATGTAACAAAATTTGTTAGAGAAGAGCATTTTATTTTTTATTAAACTTTCTGCGTACATTATTTGAACACGTAACTAAATATGACACATAATGCGATATTTATTAAAGAACCAGGTTTTCATAGTTTAATTTTATCATCCAAAAACAAAAAAACTAAATATGTTTCAAAAATGGGAAATGTGATATATTACAATTGATTAGAAAATATGATGAATGTTAAATAGAAAAACAAAAGGAACAACAAGCTACAGTATAAGGAAACAAACTAAATTTTGTAACTTGCATGAAATTACCAGTCATACGGAAAAAATCTAACAAAAATAAATTTCTCTATCCATCAACAAATATGCTAAATATATTTTGAATTCATTAAAAATAATTAATTTCGCCATATTATTTAAAAGTAGAAGGTCTCCACTGTTTGGACGAAAATGTATTGGTTACTAACGAATTTTTTTTCTGTACAGTATTCCAGGTAACAAAAATTTGTCACCTGAAATTATGTCAGGAAACAAAACCATCAATAAAAGCTTATTACTGAATATGTCATAAAAAAGATAAAATAACAAGAGGTTTTGAATGACAATTATATAATAATGGTTATAAAACACATAAAGAGGACAACATTTAAACCAACCCTTAAATAAGTTGACATACAGATAACTGCTGGTATTGGTATGGTGTTGTAGTAATTGTAAATGGTGGACATAAATGCTGACAGTCAATGTAAATGTGTACCTTCTGGTCTTTTCTATTTAATTTTTAGTTGATGGTAATACATCTTTTGTTCCTGACTTCTAAATTTTTTATCTTCATGTTTGTAGTTTTTAAAATATAAGTATTTGAGCCTCATTCATTAATAAATTTTTTGTTCTTCTGATTATATATTAGGCCTATCTGATAGATGGGGTTTAAATATTCTAAAATTTTCTTAATTTGAAATAACTTCTTATCTTCTTAATTTTTTTCATTCTTGACAAACTTATTGTATCTTCCCACAATTTTTGCAGGACAGTCTAAATTCCACATAATATATACAAAGAACATATTTTCAAGGTTGTGTATTGTTGCTGTCTGTGTTCTTGTTTGTACATGAGTAACATTTTTATAGTAACATCCACAAACACAGTCACTGTTGAAACATTTTTACAAATTAATCTTGTTTTATCTAACTTTTCTCCCAGTATTTCATTAGACTTTTCATCATCTCACATTGAGTACAATTTTTCAGTAATTTTATCATACCATCAGCACTATTCTGTGTGTCACTGTTATTATTGCCATTATTTGAATAACGTCTGTTAAGCTACTACTTACTTCTGCAAATCTTACAACCCCATTTATTTTGTCCAACTTTCTCCCATATTCGATGATTAGCTTCTACACATTATATTTCATGCAGTTTTTACTGTCTGCTGTGTGTTGCTGTTGTCTGTAGTAAACTGTCATTTACAATTATTTACCTTCATTTTCATTCACTTACCTTCTTTTTTATTTATTTACCTTCATATTACACACATTTACCTTGATTTTTCTTTCAGGTACCTGAACTTTTCGTTCATTTTCCTTAACTGTCTATTCATTTATCTCAATTTTTATTAATTTACCTTCATTTATGTCATTTTTTTATTTACTTACCTTCATTTACCTCAGTTCTTGATTCTCACTGTTTTATTCACTGACCTCAATTTTTATTCATTTACTTCAGTTTTTTCATAATGTAGTACAATTCGCATTCATTCCATGATTTACATAATTTTTAAGTATTTACATTCACTTATGTCAACCTGTTATCCCCACTTTCTATTCCTATATATAAATTTCTGATTAATTTAGTTACATTTGTGTCAGTTCCTCATTCAGTTACCCACACTACTCATTTATTTATCTTCATTTCTCTTGATTTTTTATTCATTGGTCATTTCCTCAGATTTTCATTTATTTACCTAGAATCTTTATTTATTTTCTTTCTGCTTTATTCATTTACCCCAGTTTACTTTACTCATTCACATCAGTTTGTTTATACATTTATCATTATTTTTAACAGTTGCCACAAATATTCAGTCATTTACATATATTTTCCAATCATTTACTTTCTGATTTACTCATTTACAGTACTATACCAACATTTGTCTGAGTGTTTCATTCATTTACACTTATTTACCATCTTTTAACTTAATTTTTCATTATTCACTCTCATCTATGTCAATATTTCAATTATTTACCATCAGTTATCCTATATTTTGTTCTCAATTTTCATTTACTAACTTCAGTTTTGATTCATATACCTTCGTTTATTTGATTTAGCATATTTTTTTACTTATTACCTTAACTCTTTATTCATTTACCACAAATTTTTATCCAATAACCTCTTTTTTATTTATTTACTTCATGTCTTCACTGATACACCTTCATTTCATTCAGTTCCTCTTGATCAACTTTTCGTTCATGTACATCAATTTCTCATTCATTTAACTTTATTTATCACACTGTTCATTCAATTACCTCAATGTGTTATTGATTTACTTTCATTTTTCTTTCATTTATCTCTTATTTCATTCATTTAGCTTACTTCTTTATTCATTTACCTCAAATTTTTATTTACTTATCTAAGTCAATTTTTCACATGCCCTTTTCTCTTTTATATCAGTTTTGTATTTGTTTTTATTCATTCACCTCAGTTTTGAATTCACTCAGTCTTGCAGTATGTCTCTCGCTTTCAGTGCATGGGGTCCCAGGTTCGATTCCTGGTGGGGTCAGGAATTTTTCCTGCCTCGAGATGATAAGTGTTGTTGTGTTGTCTTCATCATCATTCATTTCCATTACGGTTGGAGGAAGGCAATGGCAAACCACCTCCACTACAACCTTGCTTAGTCAGCAATGCAGGTCTCCTGCATCATTACCTATGCTCTGCGGAGTATGGGACCTCATCATCATCCTTCATTTAGCTCAACGTTTTATGCATTTGCATTTATCTATCTTTGTTACACTTCTTGTACATATTTTGTTGTCTATTCTATTATGTACTTTGCTCTCCATTCTTTGTTACCATTTGTTGATCATTAGTTTTATTGTTCTTTGTTGTTGATTTGATGGACATTACTTTTATTGTCCATTTTTTGTTCCCTATTTGATCATCCTTACCTTTGGTTGTCCATCTTTTGTTGTCCATTTGGTGGACCTTTTGTTCTCTGTCCTTTGTTGTCCATTTGATGCTCATTATTTTTTGTTGTTCATTCTTTGTTGTCCATGTGAGTGTTATTTATTCGTCCTTTCTTGCTGACCATTTGATGGTCTTTTCTCATCCGTTTTTTGTTGTAGAATGAGTGATAAATGAGTAATTTTATTTTTTCATATGTGACTTTATGATATTTTTGGGAAAACATGGATAAATGTGTTTTCATTCATGATTTCGATATTTACTTGAAATACCACGACCTTTTTTTTAAGCTCAGCAGTAAACCCCAGACTGTATCTACCATTCCTTTGAACAGGTCCTGGCATTCTTCCTTATTTCAACAGAAAATTGCAATACCATTAGCACTGTGAATTTTAACATCATTCTGAGCTGGTCTTTCATTTGTTTCATTTCTTCTTCAATGTAGATGTTAGGGGTTATTTGAGGACAAATATTGCATTCTCGGCTATGCTCTTTTTAATATGAGGATGTCTGTAATTCTTCCATCATTGTGCTTTTATGTATTGCACAATACGTGTTGTTCTCCATAGGTTCCTCCTATTTAACTCAGAATTTTGTATGTCTTCCATTGCTTTACATTATTGAATGCTTTATAGTCCAAAAAAACCTATGTGATCGATGTTAAGGTGGTAAACCTTTGCAACAACAAGGATATAGAAAGGTGGTTTACGGATAGCTGCCAGGTTGTAAGTAATATCTGCATATGCTTCATCAGCATAAGAATTAAAAGCATAGGTTGTACGGCAGAAGGAATATGGGACTGCACCACTGGATGAGGGGTGGTTAGTGAGTGATAAACATTTTAGCATTCCATGAGAAGCAACTGGACTGCTTTGTGAACACACAATAAGTATTGTTATTAGTCAGTTGACAGCTACTGTAGAGTAAGTACCTCCGCCTCAGATTTCCCTCTGTTTTCAGACATGCTCCTCCATGTTTCCTAATTGTATGACATCATCATCTTCCATTAGTTCAACATTTTAGTCTTATCTTAACTTTTTGAATCAACGAAAGAAGTGTAGTGTCATGGAATAGTAAAGAGTTGGAAACGTCAAAGTTTCGTTGCTATCCCGAGAGCCAGAGGCAGTAGGTTAGCCAAGAGGTAAGAAGGTCTGCACATGTATCGGAATGTGTTGTCACGCAGGGGCAGTGGCCTGGTTACACACAACAGGTTTGTGTTAGACGGAGACTTTCGTAGAGTACAAGACAGAGGTATAGCGTCAGCTGTACTGCATTTCACAACTTCGCGAAAGTCTGCCATAATAACACGTAACTCTGTCGCAAGAACACCTAAGGGGCGAGTACGACAGATTAATCAGTAGTATAGGTGGAACGAATGCGTTCATTACAAACGAGCATTACATCAGGACGTCGCTCGTGCTTCCATTAAATACACCAGCTTTGATAGCAACAAGGCACTCACAGTTAGACTTGCAGTTGGATGTGTACTGGGTCGCTGTGTAGCGCTCAGCTCGGTGATCGACATGTTAATCTTTATTAAGGAAATGTTGCAGTAAGGGCGACCCATCCAGCAGCAGACGTGAGAGGACAATACCAGCTCTGGTTCTCTCTGCTGCCGCTGTCAATCATCAACCCAGGATTAGCAGACATCGCGGCGGACTCGCTCGCCACCAATGCTGACCACATCAGTGAGCCATCATCAAGATCATGCGGGGCCTAGGCCCTGTGCATCCACCGTCACAACCAGGTGAGCCGAGGACACTTGGGGACTGCAGCCCATTCCACCCGTCCACTGTGGACAAACCACCAGGAAGAGCAGGGAAGAAGACGGGATCACATAGAGTACACTCCGCACTTCGAGAACGCCTCTCGTGCCTACAACGCTGGGACTCCAACCCGGAGCCTCCAAGCGCAGCCACCTGCTTTCCGCCGTCGAGCCGGCCGGCCAGCTGGACGCCGCCAGCCACGCGCAGCCGGTGTAAGGGCTTTCCTCCGCTACGTCACAGCACGCGGCGCTGCGCTAGCAAGACTGTGCGGCCCGGAGCCGGTGTCATCGCTACGAGTCAGCGAGGACTCGGGAAGGTCGTTGATATCACCAAGCCACATTGTACTCGACAGGAATAAAGGTGTTATGAATTAATAATGTTTCTTTGGCGTTTCTGACGCGTCCACAGTCATTTCCTAGCATCCTGACAACTGGAGAGGTCACCGCTCGGCCTCCAGTCCACCGTAGTCTACCAGGACCACTGGGGCGCCTACAGAAGTTCTGTCTCGTTTTTCTACTTGACTATCCTGTCTGTGTTTCATTTTCATTTCAGTCACAGTTACATTTTCCAAACTAATCTGTTCCCTGATGCATCTGTTACCTTTCCTGTGTTTGCTACCAATACTTACCATCCATTTCGTCATAATTCTCTGAGAACTCCAATTTTGAATGTTTTTGGCAGAATGCTTTCTTACACCACTGTCAAACTAGTAATACACTCTTTCCTTTTCAAACAGATGGTGATACATGTCAGTTCATTGTCAGCCTGGGGTATTTCATGTACTACTCGTAATCTGATTTAAAATCATTACTAACGGAACTTGGTTCCAAAAGTTAATAAAATTATTAACGATTGTAGTCATTAGTGTCAGTGATTACCAGGAGTAAACCATCTTCTTTTATACTAATTAATTCTTCTTATTCTTCCTGGTAGCAGTTTTTCATGTAGTTCAGTTGGGTGGATGCTTGTGGCCTGCCTGTTCAGACCAAAGCACAAGGCAAGCCGATCGCTAATAGCAGCTACCAGACACTGTCCCAGCTTTTGTCTGGGCTAGCGCTGGCCAGTCGCCTTCCTGCAATTTTTGCATACTTCCATTCACTCTGCATGATATAGGTGTTGGGGTGCATTGCTACGTTCACATAAGTAGTTAATGTTGCACCTGCACTCGCAGAGGGTTTCAAGCAGAAACAATCAGACAAAGCATTCCACAGGGCTCTGTTTTGTGCTGAAGTCTTCCTCCAGGAAAGCGAGAGGACGAGCAGTCGGTGAGATATAAACATTCCGTGAGAAGTACCTGGGCTGCTTTGTGAAAGGAATTCTATCTTTTTAAGGCTGTGGGCCGACGTCCTACCGCTTTTTATGTAAGGTGAATAGCGTCTGCTTTGAAAGGTTATCAGCAGTAAATAGCAGTGGAGTCAGGTCATGACACCAAATTCCATGAAGTGCATACGTGGAGGTGGTCGTATTGGCTAAAACATCGAACTGCCTTAAGAGTGGGAGAGTAAGCTAGAATAGTTTAAGAACTGCCAGCCCATGTGTGTAATGATTACCTGGAGTTAAAAATTTTATACAGTGGGAAAGCTGTTGTATTGCTAACACAAAAGATCATTTATCAGCATTTTGCAAAGCTATCTACATTGGCACACGAAAACTGCGTGGACTTGCAGAGTAGAGAACAAAGACACTATTGGTAGAGATCATTTGACCTCCGTTCGAGACAGAGATGAATAACACACTATGGCTTGGAACATGCTGGAACAAACCTAGGTTCACAGGTAAAAGATAATATTTCACTTAGGGATTTGGTCTGGCGATCAGATGGAGAGCCAATACGTCACAATCCGTGGCAGTTGGCGGCGTTCACTACATTCTCGCATCTGATTGCTGTATACAGTCAGAGCTCGTAATTTGCACGAGCAGGGTAGAATAAATGACGTGTATTTGTAGGTACGCTGTTAGGATACGCCACATTTCAGAATTCTATGCTTTCCCGAGTAAATAAGGATTCATTTTGACTCAGTCGGAATGTTAGTTGCATATGTAATTTTTTAGTCTTCTGACTGTTTCAAGCAGTCACTACTCAACCACTACAGTTTCTGTCTTCCGATGATTCATACGTAGTTTACAGTCTTGCCCTATTCTCCCGAACGATCGCGTATTGGCCAGTTTTTTCTCATCTCAGATTCGTACTGACTCATGTTGACAACAGTAACTTTCTTGTTCTCTGCATTTCTTGTGACTGAGAAGACCCTGTAATAGTTTGTTAATCATGTATGCTAGAAGGGAGTTTTGTAATAAAAAGGGTTCATTGTGTACCACTTTTGCATAATTAGATCAACTTTCGGTTTCATATTTTGTGAGGTACAACACATGTCTCATATTTGCTAGAGCCACCCGAGTCCTATTAGTTATCAGCTGTGTGACACATTTCTCATTGAAAGCATCATCCAATGCGGGTCATCCTGACATCTACAAGAGTAATTCGAAAGCTCAGTCATGCCCTCTCAATCAGAAATATAGTCATGGTAACTCTGTTTGGTTATCAAATCTTATTCCTTTGCTGATTTCTAATGCTGTCCATGATGCTGTTGTGTTAACTGCCCTAAAACACAAAAACTCATTGACTGGCTATGTGAATTCATTGATAATTAGCGTAATTCGCTTTTAGTTCTAATTATACATCATGTTAGTCTCCTCAAACCCACATGCGTCGCCGACGACGCTGAAGGAAGCGTGTGTGGTTGTGCTCGGCTTATAGGTACGTCAGATCGAACCGTTGTGTTAGGGAATTTTCATTGTCAGTATTTGGCCGATAACTGGGGTACAGGTGGTGTCATGAAGTTCATGATCAGCAGTCCCTGCGTCATTATTCTGGATTCTCTTCACAGTGTTCCATGAAGTGAGCAAGTGACATTGTTGATGGTGATATTTCTATCGGATGGGGGGACATTAAGCTCTGTGGCCGTTTTAGTGCTGTTTGGGAGGAATACGCTATGTACCAGAACTGGGTTGCAACTTTTCGTTTCCCTTCATTCATAACAACATAAATCCAACATTCCACTGCATAAGCACTAATCACAGTCATCCACACAACACAGATACATACTTCACTCTTCATTGCAATTCAGTTTGTCAATGACCAACCACCTCCACTAGGACATTGCGTAGAACGGCAATGCAGGATTCCTGCATCTGCTCACACACAGTCGTTTCCCAGTATCAGGACTACCCTGACTTTGAGTCTCATCAAAACCGTTTTTCATTCTTGAATGAAAAACTGCTTCATTATGAACTTCCTTCAATTGATGGTTATAAGAACAAGAGGCAAATAGCGATATGTTGCCAGTAAACCTATAATGATTTAGGTTCAGCTGATATCCATAAATTTTCTCTTAAAGACGTGAATACTCATTCTATAACGGCAGACAATTATTTTTCCTCTTATGGATTTGCGTTTCCTGGCTCCCATAATCTGTTTTGATTTTTCCTCCATCCTGCTGAAGTTTAATAGATGTTATAGTACTGCCACAAACATCCTCTCCTGTATTGCCAGCGATTAATGCCAAATTCAGAAGAACGCAAAATCCCCAAGACTGGCTAAGTTTGGCGAAAACTCGAAATTTAGTGCGGACGTCAATGCGAGATGCTTTTAATAGTTTCCACATTGAAACATTGTCTCAAAATATGGTAGAAAACCCTAAGAGATTCTGGTCAATGCAGTACCCCAGTGACAAAAAACAGTCAATATCGTCACAGCGCGATAGCGAGGGAAATGTTACCGATGATGGTGCCACTAAATACAGTTTCCCATAATTCCTTCACGAAAAAAGACGAAGTAAATATTCCAGAATTCGAAACCAGAACAACTGTTAGCATGAGTGACATAAAAGTAGGTACCTTAGGTGTTGCGAAACAACTCAAATCACTTAAGAAAGGCAAGTCTTCCGGTCCAAATGGTATACTAATCAGGTTCCTTTCAGAGTATGCAGACGCAGTAGTGCCTTTCTTAGCAATCATATACAACCGCTCACTTGACGAAAGGTCTGTTCCTAAAGACTGGAAAGTAGCACAGGTCACACCAATATTCAAGAAAGGAAATAGGAGTAACCCATTCAATTACAGACCCATATCACTGACCTCAATTTGCAGTAGGATTTTGGAGCATATACTGTACTCCAACATTATGAATCACCTTGAAGAAAATAACTTATTGATACATAACCAAAACGGATTCAGAAAACATCGCTCTTGTGCAACACAGCTAGCTCTTTATTCCCATGACGTAATGAGTGCTGTCGACAAGGGATCCCAGATTGATTCCATATTCCTAGATTTTCAGAAGGCTTTTCATACCGTTCCTCACAAGCGACTATTAATCAAATTGCGTGCATATGGAGTATCGTCTCAGTTGTGTCACTGGACTGTCATTTCCTTTAAGAGAGATCACAGTTCGTAGTGATAGACGGTAAATTATCGAGTAGAACAGAAGTGATATCTGACGTTCCACAAGGTAGTGCCATAGGCCCTCTGCTGTTGCTGATTTACATAAATGATGTAGCTGATAATCTGAGCAGCCCCCTTAGATTATTTGCAGATGACGCTGTAATTTACCGTCTAGTAAAATCATCAGGTGATCAATTCCAATTACAAAATGATCTAGAGAGAATTTCTGTATGGTGCGAAAAGTGGCATTTAGCACTAAACAAAGAAAAATGCGAGGTCATCCACATGGGTACTAAAGGAAATCCGATAAATTTTCGGTATATGATAAGCCGCATAAATCTAAGGGCTGCAAATTCGACTAAATACCTATGAATTACAATTACGAGCAACTAAAATTGGAAAGACCATATAGATAATATTGCGGAAAAGGCGAAACAAAGACTACGCTTTTTCGGCAGAACACTTAGAAGATGAGACAAACCCAATAAAGAAACAGCATACATTACACTTGTCTGTCCTCTGCTGGAGTATTGCTGCTCGGTGTGGGATCCTTACAAGGTAGGATTGACGGTGGACATCGAAAAAGTGCAAAGAAGGGCAGCCCGTTTCGTGTTATCGCGCAATATGGGTGAGAGTGTCACTGATATGATACAGGAGTTGGGGTGGCAGTCACTGAAACCAAGGCGAGGTCGATTTCTTTTTTTTTTTTGGTCATCAGTCTACTGACTGGTTTGATGCGGCCCGCCACGAATTCCTTTCCTGTGCTAACCTCTTCATCTCAGAGTAGCACTTGCAACCTACGTCCTCAATTATTTGCTTGACGTATTCCAATCTCTGTCTTCCTCTACAGTTTTTGCCCTCTACAGCTCCCTCTAGTACCATGGAAGTCATTCCCTCATGTCTTAGCAGATGTCCTATCATCCTGTCCCTTCTCCGTATCAGTGTTTTCCACTTATTCCTTTCCTCTCCGATTCCGAGTAGAACCTCCTCATTCCTTACCTTATCAGTCCACCTAATTTTCAACATCCGTCTATAGCACCACATCTCAAATGCTTCGATTCTCTTCTGTTCCGGTTTTCCCACAGTCCATGTTTCACTACCATACAATGCTGTACTCCAGACGTACATCCTCAGAAATTTCTTCCTCAAATTAAGGCCGGTATTTGATATTAGTAGACTTCTCTGGGCCAGAAATGCCTTTTTTGCCATAGCGAGTCTGCTTTTGATGTCCTCCTTGCTCCGTCCGTCATTGGTTATTTTACTGCCTAGGTAGCAGAATTCCTTAACTTCATTGACTTCGTGACCATCAATCCTGATGTTAAGTTTCTCGCTGTTCTCATTTCTACTACTTCTCATTACCTTCGTCTTTCTCCGATTTACTCTCAAACCATACTGTGTACTCATTAGACTGTTCATTCCGTTCAGCATGTCATTTAATTCTTCTTCACTTTCACTCAGGACAGCAATGTCATCAGCGAATCGTATCATTGATATCCTTCGATTACGTAATTTAATCACCAACTTTCTCTTCCGAATGCGAAAATATTTTGTTGACATCCACCTACGTAGGGAGAAATGATCATCATAATAAAATAATAGAAATCGGAGCTCTAATGGAACGATATAGGTGCTCCTTTCACCCACGGACTATTCGAGAGTGGAATGGTAGAGAGGTAGTATGAAAATGGGTTGATGAACCATCTGTCATGCACTTGAGTGTGAATTGCAGAGTAACCATGTAGATGTAGATGTAGATGTAAAAGGAAGCTTTGTTTAAAATTTAAAACTAAACTTTCACTAGATCTATAAAGTCTATGTAAGACAGTAATTCACACTCGTTGCCATGTTCTATAATGCTGTCGGTGACAAGAAAATGAGGTATTGTGCTGTGTTCTCTTCCAGGGTGTTTCAAATCCTTTGTGTAGTTAGGAATCCCATGTTATATAACAAGTTTTTATTAGATGAGCTGTTGTTGTTGTTGTTGTGGTCTTCAGTCCTGAGACTGGTTTGATGCAGCTCTCCATGCTACTCTATCCTGTGCAAGCTTCTTCATCTCCCAGTACCTACTGCAAACTACATCCTTCTGAATCTGCTTAGTGTATTGATCTCTTGGTCTCCCTCTACGATTTTTACCCTCCACGCTGCCCTCCAATGCTAAATTTGTGATCCCTTGATGCCTCAAAACATGTCCTACCAACCGATCCCTTCTTCTAGTCAAGTTGTGCCACAAACTTCTCTTCTCCCCAATCCTATTCAATACCTCCTCATTAGTTACGTGATCTACCCACCTTATCTTCAGCATTCTTCTGTAGCACCACATTTCGAAAGCTTCTATTCTCTTCTTGTCCAAACTGGTTATCGTCCATGTATCACTTCCATACATGGCTACACTCCATACAAATACTTTCAGAAACGACTTCCTGACACTTAAATCTATACTCGATGTTAACAAATTTCTCTTCTTCAGAAAAGATTTCCTTGTCATTGCCAGTCTACATTTTATATCCTCTCTACTTCGACCATCATCAGTTATTTTATTCCCTAAATAGCAAAACTCCTCTACTACTTTAAGTGTCTCATTTCCTAATCTAATCCCCTCAGCATCACCTGATTTAATTTGACTACATTCCATTATCCTCGTTATGCTTTTGTTGATGTGCATCTTATATCCTCCTTTCAAGACACTGTCCATTCCGTTCAACTGCTCTTCCGAGTCCTTTGCTGTCTCTGACAGAATTACAATGTCATCGGCGAACCTCAAAGTTTTTACTTCTTCTCCATGAATTTTAATACCTACTCCGAATTTTTCTTTTGTTTCCTTTACTGCTTGCTCAAGATACAGATTGAATAACATCGGGGAGAGGCTACAACCCTGTCTCACTCCTTTCCCAACCACTGCTTCCCTTTCATGCCCCTCGACTCTTATAACTGCCATGACGCTAGATGAGCTAGGAACTTGAAATTCTAAAGCTCAGATCTGGATGACAAGGATGACAATGCTTTCTTGTCTGTGTGACCTCCATAGCTATAGGTATGATAATAGTCGTGAAAAGGATTGGAAAGACCTGCCATCTCGGCCGCCCTGTGGCACTGGAGTGTTGTGTGGGTAGTATCGGATGTGTCTCAAGTATTATATGGTGAACTCTGTGATCACACTGCTACACCTGCGAGTACTAATGTCACCGCTGCATCTCTGACCTTGCCGCGCTGCAGGGTCTCGCCCAACTTGCCCGCCAATTACAGCCTGTGGCCATATTATAAATCTAGCTGCGCAGTGGGTTGCCTTCAGATGTGTATTCACTGTGTCATCATATTATTCCCATTATATGGCGCTGGTAACAGATTTCGCCATGTGTTAAGTTTTCATTTTTAGATTACTCGTTTGAACTTTGTTATTGTGCCATGCAATCTTTCTTGTCTGTTGTCCTGCCCTCATGTTCACACGTGGCAAAGCTCTGTCGACTACATCTGGCCCATCGGCCAGTCTCTGCTGGTCATTTGAGTCATTCTCGAACCTTGCTAGATCCTGGGCATAATAGTCTGTAACAATAAAGTAAATCTTTTATAAAAATAAAAGGTAATTAATTTTATTTGCATCTTTATGTTGTTTTCTTAGGAAAATTAAAATTAAATAGATTGGTACATTATTAGCAGATAGGGATAACATCATTCTGTTTCAGATATGATCAGGTGAAAACTCATAGAAATAAACCTGAAATTTAACGCGTCTCTCTTATAATTTTATAAACACGTTTAAAATTCGATGAGAAATTTCGCACACTAAATGCAGAAAATAATAATACACATTTTTAAATTGATGTAAAATCAATAAAAGATTTTATCATAGCTTCATACAGATTCCTAATCACATACAAATACGTCCGAAAATTTGTGACTGTAAATTTTTAGTAGCTATTAAAATACTTGTATGATTTATAACGTAAATCGTGTAGCACATGCAATACATAACTGATGCGTTAATAGTTCGCCTTCTACGTATTATCTATTGCATGGGAAATAGTGGAAACCGGAATGAGAGGCGTCAGCAGACTTATTCAGAACAAAGAATTCGTTCATTTTACTCTTTAATAGTAATATTGCAAGTAAAGTAATTTACCGCTGCTAACCACGTGGTAATCTTTTACTTTTGGTACTTGTAATCTGGGTACTATCTTGAAAGAGTATCAACAGTGTGAATATCTCTGTATATATGTTTTACCCTCTCGTTCTTGTAATAGTAACTCTTCAATTGTATTTGTACTAATACGTTCGTTTATTATAGCTATATGTCCCTTAATTATAGTATTGCCTATTTTTGGTTACTGTTAACTCTGTTTGCCTGTGAATTATCTACTTTGTATGCAACAGTAGCACTGTAATTGTGACTCTTCTCTTGATTGCAATACCAGCTGACCCACTTGGATTAAACTACCATGAACAAAATGGCAACTAGTGTTATTTTAGTGATTTCTAATTTAATTATAATCTTTCTCCCTTAATTCTGTACTTACTAAATCTATTACTCTCTGCCGGCACATCGGCCTTCTAAATGATCTTCTTCTGTCCTTCCACCCTAACTGTATAACGCACTAATTACTTTTAAACATTTGATACGGATCACCATTCCCAGCCACATTCTGTCACAGCGAATACCCTCTGCTCCCCACTCCTTCGTAATCATTGCGACCTTCACGCTTTGTGCCTCGGAAATGTAACCGACCCCAAGCTCTTCACCTTCTCCAGACATTTAGTGGCGTGTGAACCCCTCCCAATGCCTCCCATCCATCTCACATACCGCGAGGCACTGTTAGAGTCCACGGCAGTCGTTGTCCCTCCTTGCAGCGTTGTAGTGGAAACGATTCGCGATGGCTTTACGCTACAACTCGTGTTTGCAAACGTCCAGTCTTTACCTCCCCGCTTGACTGAGTTCAGGACCTCAGCTTTCATACCGTATTTCCTGTGGAGACTTTGCTGAGGCCAAGTATCTCTTCCAGTTCTGTAAGCTTTGATGACTATGTCCTTCTAAGACATGAGAAGTATAACATAAGAGGTGGCGGTGTGGCTGCATAATACGTCCAAACATACTCTCCAATATCGCGCTCAGGTCCAAAAACGAGGGAAAAAACCCAAATACATGTTCACTGAAATTAAACCTCTCACCAGAAAATGTCGTATTTGTGTAATATGCAAACCACACACAGCTGCATAGCTCCCTCAATTTTAATCCGCAATCGCTTATTTTGAATCTTGATATGAACACATGGCTGTAGCAGGACATGTGAACATAAACTTTACAAACAACCGTTTCTCAGTTTCAGAATTCAGGCGTATGCTTCCTTTTGCAAATCTTACAATGCTTCCACTTTGGCCAACTCATCATACAGCAGACACTCATATCTGTCTCGATATTTCTGCAACAAAGTCTCCATACCGAGTAATTTGCACTGATCAAATTTCTATGTGTGTCTTATCCGCTCATGACGAAATATTCATGACTTATTCGCTTTAGTGTCCAGAGAAAAAATCACAAGAGGCCACTTTTAGAGGTTTAAAGAGCTTCAATACGACTGAGTTAGCAGCTGACGTCTGTATCTCTTGGCAGGGAATGACAGGGAATAACTTCGACATAAATTAAAAACTACATAAATTTACTGAGAGACTCAATAATTTACGCTCCGAAAAAAAGTGTGAGAGACAGGTGAAAACCGGCACCATGGCTAGTCGATCAACTGAAACATCTGATGAGTAACAGAGAAGCTGCACACCAGACTTCCGAGAATCATCTCGCCCACAAGCGACTATGCAACCGAATTATAAACGGAAAACTAAAGTAAGATAACTCTTGAACTAAGGATAACACACTTCCGTCCTGTGGAAAAATTTACGAAGGCTAGGAGTAGGCAAGCCTCAATCTGCAGCTGAACCTCTAGTTCTTATTAAGAATCTAAATGAGTTTTTCGCCACGCCTACATCTGTACTTGAGGGTGCTCGCAAGGACGCAACCTATCAATTCCCTTGAAGTAGCTGTGTTCGGTACACATGGAAAAATTTTTCTGCGTGAGGTAAGCGTCAACACAGTCAGGAAGTCAGTTCCGTGATTTCGTTCAGCAGCTGCAGGACACGACAATATTGTAATGCAAGCGGTCAATCTCCTCATCGATCCATTGTGCCCATAACAACGGGTATTTTTAACCATTCTCTGACCTCTAACATCTTCCCAGTGGCCTGGAAAAAGGAATTCACGTAGCCTCTACCCAAAAGTAATCTGGCAAAGAACCTTCTGAATACGGGTCCATTCCCATTGGCATTATACCAGCAGTATCTAAGCCATTAGAATACATCGTTCACGATCAGATTTACAAGTACTCAACATCAAATAACATACATGAATACCAATCTTGTTTTCTAAAAAATCGCAGAACGACGACTGTTCTTCTAAAAGTGGCTGCAGGACAGAGACAAACTGTGGAGAAACATGAGGCAACGATTGTGTGGTTTTTGGATTTCAGTTAAGCATTCGACACAGTCCACTGTGATATTCTACTTGTTAAATTCAAGAGTGAAAAATTTTCTTCAAGTGCCGTGCAATGGTTTGACTCCTAGCTTACTGTTGTGTACATAGTTCCGCGTAGTCTGCGCGTACACAACTTTCCCACCAGAGCGCGCCCCACTAAGCACAACAGCGCAGGTGCAGTGCTCGTCCGTCTCCGCACTACGAGATGGCGCTGCCTTAGAGACGGACCAAATTCTGCTTCCGCCAATCCGAGTATTAATATGTAACGCAGCCAATGAGATTGCTGCTAATGTAGAATCTTTTCTCCTCGCGGATCACACTTGCGCAGTGATACATGAACGCGCGAGGTATTATAATGAGTGTACAGACCACTGATTAGTCAGTCTGCATTTATCTGCACCTGTCTGTACCAGTCTACATTGGTCTGTACCAGTCTATAGTCAAGTTTCAGTCTGGGCTTAATAAGATTACCATATTCCTGTACATAGCCATGAAGAGAAATGTATAGACACTTTGTCAAGCATCAGAGATATGTGAGAATAAGATTAACGTACCAAGACCAAAGGAACTTCAGATTGTCAATTGTAAATAGCATCCAGAATCAAGTTACGTAATGTCTATGCTTTTTATTATTTTAATAAATGTGTGTGAAAATTAATCAAGTTCTGTTTAAAGTTGGTCACCGTCAACCTGCCACTCTAAGTGTGCAAGTGGCATTTCTATCGTCTGACCTAACGGCAGAAGATAAACACGCCACGATAAGACCACGAGACATACTGCTGACAATCGCCTGCTTCGTTAGAGCGACGAGTCAAATAATCTGATGGTGTCTGTACCGAAGGTCTTACAGTACACACACCACACTTACATACCGATGTGTGTAATGATCGGAACGAAGTGGTCATAATGGAATAATGTAGCATCAGGGGTCCAACAAGGATCAGTATAAGGACCGTTACTTTTTCTCATTGTATGATAGTGTTGAGTCGACTATTATATTCCATTCCAAATAGCATTTACACGCTGACGATCTTCAGGTACACGTAAATGCAAGCCCAAGAAATCTGTGCACAGCTATTCGGAACGTAAATGCTCACTTAGTTGCTTTGTCAGAACGGGCACAGACCATAGTTTTGAGACTTAACGCATCTAAAGCGCAAGAAATCTTAGTCACTCACGGGAGACTTTTTAGACTTTAGTTCAGAGTATCTCTTCCTCCCCTAATGCTAAACAAATCTGAACTCACCTTTCTTTTCCTGCAACGAGTTTGGGAATAATTTTGGACTACCCCCTTGATTGGATTGAACACAACTGCAGTAAATAATATGTCAGCATTATTTCATTCATCAAAGGAATATAAAAAATCATTTACTCCCGAGCTTAAAAAGAAACTCGTAGAGTCACTAATACTGACCACCTTTGATTATGGAGATCCTGTTCGACAAGGTTCACAAAATGGTTCAAATGGCTCTGAGCACTATGGATCTCAGGTCGTCAGTCCCCTAGAACTTATAACTACTTAAACCTAACTAACCTAAGGACATCACACACATCCATGCCCGAGACAAGATTCGATCCTGCGACCGTAGCGGTCGCGCGGTTCCAGACTGAAGCACCTAGAATCGCTCGGCCACCAGTGGCCGGCTGTTCGACAAGGACTTTCATATGAGAGCTCACGGCTGCTGGAACTGGCAATGAATAGCTTATGTGCGATACATTCATAATGTACGCTATTTCTACCAAATCATTCCTGTATATCATCCGTTATCATGAGTACATGATGATAAGCACAGAAGTTATCATACCCTGTGTTTGCTTTCTCCGCTTCTCAATCGTTGCGCTCCTACCTGTTTATCCTCAAAATGTTCAAATGTGTGAGCTCATCGGTCCTTAGATTTACACAATACTTAAACTAACTTAAAGTAACTTATGCTATGAACAACACACACACCCATGCCCGAGGGAGGACTTGAACCTCCGACGGGAGGGCCGCGCAATCCGTGACATGGCCCCTCAAACCGCACGGCCACTCCGCGCGGCTGTTTATCTTCAACCCTCACACTACTATCTGGACAATACAGCAAAAATACTGTTCTCAACAAAGTAAATCCTCTCTGTACCACTAAACCCCACTGCCATGTTCTCAAAATCATTTTACATATTAGGAATCCGAGTTTAAAACAATGTTCTTGAAATACATATTAAAATTCTTTCAAACTTCAAAAGGCAGCTAATAGCCTGCTTTCTATCAAAATAGCTTATTCTTGCAGCTCACTCTCGTCGATCCTCCCTTCAATACCACTTTTCTCTCCCCTTGTCTAAAAAGTTCTGTCTTACAATTCTCTACCTTCGTAGTGAACACTGTCACTTTCATTTCAGTGCCCTCCCTTTTATTACCCCTTCCACTTCTTCTAACAAAAACAAGGCTTCAAAAGTGCTAAATTAGTCGATGTCAATCTTTACGCCTCCATTAATTTATTGTTATTGTTATTAGAGCTATTATTATCATTCTTTCAAATTACCACTTTTTATTAAGAACGGAAGTGGTTATAATAGAGTTTCTTATGAAAAAATTAATTAATTTCATTCTTAAATCCGCCATAACTGTATCATAATTATTAGGGTTATTATTATTATTGTTATTATTATTGCTGATCATTATTCATATTAATAATGCAAAAAATTAATGTTATTGTGATTGTTGCTTTTTTTGTACGTGTTGTTCCTAGTGCGCTCTAAGAGAGGGCCTTAGGCCCTAATCTGGTCAGGTTAAATAAGCAATATATAAACAAATAAATAAATGTAAGTGTCAAGCTCTCTCAGGGCCTAAAATCGAGACATGGGGTACCCCCTAATTTGCTTTATTACATGGTGAGAAATATTATCAACTTCTTGTTTACTCCAGCCCTATCACTGTGATCCTGAGGAGTCCTAAACAAATTTGGCAGACCCTATCGAATCATTGAGAAGACAGACGACGGTGTTACAAAAATATAAAACAAATAATGTCTGGCTCACTCTGAGTCCCCAGGTGAAGCTGCAGGCCATAGTGAAGATCGCCTCTAAGATGACGTCCAGAGGCGGCGGGTCGATGACGATTTCCACGAGGCCTCCGACGAGGATGGCGAGATGCTGGAGTAACAGCAAGGCCGTGATCAGAAACTTGGCACCCGCTGGCTGGCCTCCGGGTGGTTGCCACAGCCCGATTCCGCGCATGACTACGGCGCAAGGTCCCAGAAGCGCTTCCACCTCCTTTGTCGTGTCCCACATCTGCTGCCAAACATAAAGCACAGTTAAAAAAAGCGAAGTGTAGACACAGTCCTACACTACTGACCATTAAAATTGCTATACCACGAAGATGACGTGCTACAGACGCGAAATTTCACCAACAGGAAGAAGATGCTGTGATATGCAAATGATCAGCTTTTCAGATCATTCACACAAAGTTGGTGCCGGTGGCGACACCTACCACGTGCTGACATGAGGAACGTTTCCTACCGATTTCTCATACAACAAACAGCAGTTCACCGGCGTTGTCTGGTGAAACGTTGTTGTGATGCCTTATGTAAGGAGGAGAGATGCGTATCATCACGTTTCCGACTTTGATAAAGGTCGGATTGTAGCCTATCGCGATTGCGGTTTATCGTATCGCGACATTGCTCCTCGCGTTGGTCGAGATCCGATGACTGTTAGCAGAATATGGAATCGGTGGATTCAGGGGGTAAAACGGAACGCCGTGTTGGATCCCAACGGCCTCTCATCACTAGCAGTCGAGATGACAGGCATCTTATCCGCATGGCTGTAACGGATCGATCCCTGAGTCAACAGATTGGGACGTTTGCAAGACAACAACAATTTGCACGAACAGTTCGATGACGTTTGCAGCAGCATGGACTATCAGCTCGGAGACGGTGGCTGCGGTTACCCTTGACACTGCATCACAGACAGGAGACCCTGCAATGATGTACTCGACGACGAACCTGGGTGTACGAATGGCAAAACGTCATTTTTTCGGATGAATCCAGGTTCTGTTTACAGCATCATGATGGTCGCATCCGCGTTAGGTTACATCGCGGTGAACGAGCATGGGATGCGTGTATTCGTCATCGCCATGCTGGCGTATCATCCGGCGTGATGGTATGGGGTGCCATTGGTTACACGTCTCGGTCACCTCTTGTTCGCACTGACGGCACTTTGAACAGTGGACGTTACATTCCAGATATGTTACGACCCGTGGCTCTACCCTTCATTCGATCCCTGCGAAACCCTACATATCAGCAGGATAATGCACGACTGCATGTTGCAGGTCCTGTAGGGGCCTTTGTGGATACAGAAAATGTGCGAATGCTGCCCTGGCCAGCACAGTCTCCATATCTCTCACCAATTGATTACGTCTGGTCAATGTTGGCCGAGCAACTGGCTCGTCACAATACGCCAGTCACTACTCTTGATGAACTGTGGTATCGTGTTGAAGCTGCGTGGGCAGCTGTACCTGTCCAAGCTCTGTTTGACTCAAGGCCCATGCGTATCAAGGCCGTTATTACGGCCAGAGGTGGTTGTTCTGGGTAATGATTTCTCAGTATCTATGCACCCAAATTGCGTGAAAATGTTGTCACATATCAGTTCTAGTATAATATATTTGTCCAATGAATACCCGTTTATCATCTGCATTTCTTCTTGGTGTAGCAATTTCAATGCCCAGTAGTGTAGTTGATACTGGATATACTCACGTTCCAGTTCAAAGTAGTGCACGCTGTTATCCAGCAGTGCGAGCTCGGGAAGTAATCGCGAGAATATGCTTTACACGCCAGCAAGTTAACGTCACTAAATGTACTGATGACAAGCAAGACAGAAAGATGACGGGACTTGCAGGCAATATGTGAGGAAGTTGGTGGTGCACAAATTACAGCAAGAAGGTGTGATGCTGCGTCACGTATCTATAAGTACATGCCTGGGGACTGAGAGAATACTTGCTACAATCTCAGTGCAACCAAAGATATTTCTCAGTCTTCCTTTAACCTTGTCGCCACATTTCAAGGTCGTGAAGAACCGCTGCTGATTCCAAACTATAGGTCCCATCTCCCCAGTAGGTTTGCTGTGGGCTGCAAGTAACCTAAGAGATGCCCAGGAAAGCAACTCCACCGGGCCACTGAGGCGCAAAGAATTTTTAGTGTAGTGCACTAATTAAACGTCTGATTGACCATGTGGGTAAATGCGTTACTACACAGTGACTTCTTATGTTTTGAACAATACAAACACTAACTTTGCGAAAACTTCATTTTTCTTCCTCACGCAACTTTATTTCAGTACTAGCAAGGAAACAAGGATCAACTTATAGTTGTAAGGTATCAGGCCATTCCAACACCTTCCATGGAAACCCTGATATGATAAGCAAATCCGGCAGTAAGTCACATAGCTCCGAATAAATCCTGACATTAAATTAACCAAAGTAATACGATCAACGAGTGAGCAAATGGAATACCACAGACTAACACAAGAACGCCTAAATGCATGTTATACCTTCCCACCGTGAAACAGACGCAGTTCCGAGGGAAGAAACAAGAACAGAAGCCGAGAGCAGAACCGTGTTAAGCTAGAAGGCCCTACGATAAGGGACGGACACCCACGTCGCCAGCCAACCACCAGGACCACCCCCCAGCCCATGTTAAAAGATAGAGCCCTCCTGAAGAACAGTATAGATCTTACGATAACACTAAAAGGGCCACACCAGCTGCAAGTTTTAGCGTGAGACTTTTTCGCGTCTCTGTTACGTTGCAAACTTTAAAAAACATTGCCCCACCACGAAAAGTATAACGTTTCTCATTGGATAGACAGAATTTTTGTAGGCGGAGCGTAAGGTTAAAATTGAGACCCTGATTGGTCGGATGATAACACAGCCAGATAGTTTTTTTTTAAACCAACTTCGGTAAATTGTAGTAAGGAGAAGTTAGGAGAGAGATGCTTTCGAGACGGCGAGGTGCGTGGAGCTGTGCCGTCCGCCGCCCCCTGATGAACACCGACAAGCTAATGAACGCACGCGATGCCGCATTTTTGAGCGCATAAGGCTTCACTCAGAGCTGCAGAAGTCTCATCTGTTACATACCCTTTTTACGAAATACTAGTGTCGATCGTCAGTTGAAGCTTATGGTATTCACATTTGCTACGTAAGTTAAAATCTGAAACGCGATGATTTTTCTGTTATATAGTTATTGAGAAGCCACATCAGCCACTGTAATTTACGACAAGTTAAGTAATTAAAGATAATTGAGGGTCCCTGTAGACCATTTTGATAGTTTTCTCTTTTGTGAAACTTAATTTAAACCTAGATTATAGATGTGATATGGCATAGGTCATCCTTCGATCCATTGTAGAACTTGGAAACCCACTCAGGGAATATTCGTTCACATTTTTGTTGAACGCAGTTGGTTTTTATCATCCTGTATTAAAATATTTCCTTTTATCAATAGTGCAATTTATAAACAATGTTTTGTGAGTATAATAAAATTTCGAATGGTTAACTTAACTGTTTTTTCGACGTTATTTTACCAGCTAACTAAAAAGAGGAAAGCCTTGAACCCCTTCCACTAAATTTAGTTAGTATTAAGATTCTTTTACAGGGAGTGCAGTGGAGCTGACGCTGAAATCATTAAGTATTTGGTTATATCATCGCTAGTCTCACTGAACTCTTCTGAACTCTACATGTCATGTGTGGTCTGGCGTCTCGTTACCAGCAACAGGTCCCAGGTTCAAACTAGTCAATTCCCTAAAAAACACGCTCAGAGCGTCGTTGCGCGAAAGGGGGAGGGAGACACTACTTAGAACAACCAGACACCACGCAGAATGTGAGATAGTATGTGTGCAAAAGAGTGCCACAGTAAAAAAAATAATATTTTTACGGAAAAATGAAGCATATTTTTAGTAACTGACATATTGCGAGACATAAAAATGCGAGCTCTTAAGCTTTTATATAATTATTTATTACCCAATATCACTTGATGATTACAAAATTCACAAAAATCCTGGTTTCCACAAATGATTGCTGCCCTGACATATTAATCCACTAACAGTTTCCTTATGACGTACAGGATGACCCAGAAATGTTGCAACAAATTTCGACTAGTTTTAGAATGTGTCTTGAGGAACAAATCTAGGATAGCAACCCATGTCTAGAAAAGTCATCCAATGACGATACAGTACCTCGAAGTTATGGCACCAGCGCCTGCTGCGACGCCACCCGTTCGGCAGAAATCGTGACCTTGCACGCTGATGGACCGCAAGCGGAATGTCTCGCAATGTAGTTTGTGGTCCTATGATGGCAGCTAGTGTAGAGCAGCACCTCTGTTGCCTCCGTGGACGACAATTTCAGACAGCGTTTCCCCACGCATTTTGTTTTTCTCCTGTGTGTCAAAAAACGATGGAGATTTTAGAGTGTTCCAGGAGAAAAATAAGCTGCAGAAGAAAACCCGTGTCCGAAATCGTGATCCACCAGGGCAATAGAACTTCGTGTTCGTAGTAGACAAGTTCTTCTTTCGAAGCAACTAGCTCCATCTTCTGCATTGGCGATCGTAGCAGTCAGTTGTCATCACTGAGTTACAAACAACATTGCGAGACCTCCACCTGTCAACCAGCAATATAAAAAGTCACGTTTGCTGCCGAAATGGTTACCTACCGGCAGGCTGTGGCGTCTGTATCGTCGACACACTGCAGCGTCGTAGGATGACGTTTCCGGACATGGGTTCCTATCCTAGATTCGTTCCTCAAGACACCCTCTAGAACCTCTCGAACTTCGTCGCAACATTGCTCGGACATCGTATATATCAGTTCCGGTTATGCACTCTAATTATCACAAACGGACTTTTCAAACAATTTCATGACGTTGAGAGTGCATGACTGGAATTGTTACATATTACAATGAAGCTGTTAGTGGATCAGTGACACTATAAGATGTCAGTCAAATGCCGAAACTGGTAATGTGAACAGAGTAATTACCAAGCGGTCTTGATATTATAATTTGTTGTACAAATACGAGGGGCGTTCAGAAAGTAAGCTCCGATCGGTCGCGAAATGGAAACGACTATGAAAATCCGATAAAGCTTTGCACAGATGTGTTGGGTAGTGTCTCTAGTATAACCCCAGTTAGCATCACGTCGCTCTTCTCATTTCTGAGCTCGCAGTGAGTGCGTAAAGATGTCTAGAAAATAGTGTCTGCCGCCAAGTACGAGGGCCTGGTGAGAAATTTCGCCTGAAGCTATGCAGCTAACATTACATAACTGTCGTGCTGTTTCTTCTTCAAGACAATTCTCAGCCGCATTCTGCAGGGGCAATGAAGATGCTCCTGCATCGTTTTCAAATGGAAATGTGAGATTACCCACAATACAGTCCGCAATTGTCTCCCCCTGAGTTTCATCTCTGGTCACATGAACCGCTGTCTTTGAAGACAACATTTTGACACAGACAACGAGGTGTAGGCCAGCGTGGAGAATTGGCGGAAAGCACTGGCGGCTGCCTTCTATGATGAGGCTATTGAAAAGTTGGTACAACGCTATGACAAAAGTCTAAGTCAGAACGGCGGCTACGTAGAGAAGTAGCTGAAAGGTGTAGCTAATTGTTACAAGTAAAACATTTCTGATGTTCACTGTGGTTTCAATTTGGCAATCAATCGGAGCTTACTTTCTGAACAGGCCTCGTAAAACAATAGTATTAAAACGGCCAGCGTTTATGAAGATAAAGTGTGGATTCATGCACGGCGAATGACATTGTCGTAGCGTATGTAGAGAAATAAAAGTGCAGGTGAGTACTGAATTTTTGTACAGACGTGTAGCATCCCAATGTAAGAATAATGGAGATTACGATGTTAACAATTCGGTCCCTTTCTGCCGGGCATAAACTCCACAGTGTAGCCATCCTCACACGTATTCATTTCGCTTTCCCAGTTAATATGAGGATGACATTTAGTATGGGACGTGGCCTCGAGCGTACACGAGAGTGGTGGCTGCCGCAGGAAGACGAGCGCTGCAGGCATGGCATTCTACACCTGTGATTTGTGCTTTCACCAAAGTAAAACTTTCACTTGATCGTAAGGATCACAGATTCTGTTGTTGGACCTTAGATTAGTCTAAGCACTTCTCTCAAAATAAAAGAAAACAACAAACAATGTACAATAATGGCAAAGAGGGCTCACAAAGTTTTCAGAAGTGACTACTGCACTTTTGTTTTCCAAGGTTGGCAGTGCTGTAAACAAGGTACTGTACAGGACATACTCTGATGGTATCTTACTCGTACATAACAATAGTTGCCGCCGCAATATAGCATTCCTGGCGGTAGCCACACTACCGCCCACTCACACTCGGAGGCACTTAGATACGTGATGCTAAGCAGACGTTACCTAGTCATGGCTCCGACATAATTATTCATGCTATACAATAGAGTTACAATGAGAGGTAATGCATTATTTGTAAAGAGTCTTCGTGCACTTGGGGAAATACAAGTTAAGTAAATTTTCTGTTTGCTGTCTTATCTTGTTTGCTAATCATTTCTGACCCTGTCTAGCATTCCTACAACGACGGATGTCGCACTACTCTCTAGCCCACCACTTTTTATCATTGTCTATGAAGTCGTACACAACAAATTTGAAACACCATACACCTAAACCTAGCGTGTTAAGTGCCTGCATAAGTGTCCACTTGAACCTCCTTACTGCCGTCCAGCCTGGGTGCTTTACCGTCAGACTTCCTTCCACTACCAAACTGGCGATACGTGAATGCCTCATTATGCTTCCTGTTCTTTGAGTCAAGTATCTTCCCCATTCCATTCAAAAGACCAAGTTTTCAGCATTCTTCTGTAGAGCTACACCTTACTAGCCTCTATTCTCGTCACGTCTGTATTGTTTATTGCCATTGGCCAACGGCATGAGGGCGTAGAATGCAAAGGAAACCACTGCATTAAAGACACATAAAGTGTATCCACAGGACATGCAACCTGTAATAGAAAAAGTGACATCATGATATGTCAATTGGCAAAAGATCCCACACTATTCTTCCATTCAGATCTCCGGCTGGGAACTGCCAAGGGGCAGGTGACCATGAGAAAAATATTGAACAACCAACGAAAGGGCACTATTGTACGATTCGGGGCGTGGAACGTCAGAAATCTGAAAGTGGTAGGGAAACTAGAAAATCTGAAAGTGGAAACGTAGTGGCCCAATCTAGATATAGTGGAGATCATTGAAGTGAAGTAGAAAGAAGTTTAAGATTATATCAAGAGCAGCAGAAAATCGTATAAGAGGAGTAGGATTCAATAGAAAGTTAGAGCAGAGAGTGTGTTACTATGAACAGTTCAGTGATAGGGTTGTTATCATCAGAATTGACAGCTAATCAACACCGACAACATTGGATCAGATATACATGCCGACGTCGCTAGGAACGGATGAAGAGACACAGAAACTATATGAGGATGCTGGACGGGTAATTCAGTATGTAAAGGGAGGTAAAAATCTAATAGTCACGGGCGATAGCAATGCGACTGTAGGGCAGAGAGCAGAACAAAGAATGAATGGAGAATATGGGGTCGGTACTAGCAATAAAAGAGGAGCTCTTTTCAAGAATCACAAGAGGAGGAGGTGTAGTTGGAAAAGGCTGAGAGATACGGGAAGATTACAGTTAAATTACATCAAGGTGAGGCAGAGATTCCGAAATCAGATACTGCATTTAAGGCATATCCAGGAGCATATATAGACTCAGATCGCAATTTAGTAATGATGAAAAATAGGATAAAATTCTAGAAACTACTCAGTAAGAATTAACTCCCAAAGAAATTGGATACAAAGATGCTAAGGAATGAATAAATAGGCTTGAAGTTCTCTGAGACTGCGATAGTAAATAGTTCAAGAGGCAGTAGAGCTGAAGTGAAATGGACGTCTCAAGTAAAGACAACCATAGACGTTGGACAGAAAAACATAAGTAAAAAGAAGGTAACTGAGAAGGAACCGTGAATAACAGGAGAAATAAATCAGTAGATCGACGAAAGAAGATATTTCCAGACAAATTCAGGAATACAGAAATACAAGTCACTTAGAAATGAATTAAACAGAAAGTGAAAGGAAGCTAAGGCGAAATGGCTGTATGAAATCTGTGGAGAATGCGAAAAAGAAATCAAAGTTGGTAGGACAGACTCAGCATACAGAAAAATCAAAACAGCCTTGAGTGAAATCAAAAGCAAGGTCGTTAGCATTAAGAATGCAATGGCAATTCCTCCGTTAAAGCAGAGGAGAGGGCAGCTAGGGGAAGATTTTTCTGATGACGTGGTAGAAGAAGAAACAATTGTGGACGCTGATGAGGTAGGGGATCAAGTATTAAAGTTGTAATTTAAAATATCCAGGGACGAATTAAGATCAAATAAGTCAGAAGGGATAGATAACGTTCCACGAGGATTTCTGACATCCTTTGGGGAAGTGGCAACAGAACGACTATTAACATTGATGTGTAGAGTGTATTAGACTGGTGATATACCATCAGACTTTCGGAAATACGTCATCGCATATGACACCGTAGATAGCAAGACCCGACAAGTGCGAGAATTATCGCACAGTCACATTAACAGCTCATGCATCCTAGTTGCTGTCAGTAATAATATACAGAAGAATGGGAAAAAAGAATTGAGGACGTGTTAGATGACGATCAGTGTGATTCTAGGAAAGGTAAAGGCACCAGAGAGGCAGTTCTATCGATGCGGTTGATAATGGCATGTATGATACATTGATGTTTGCTGTTAAGATGTCAGCTGAAATACTGAGGCAGTGTACTGAATTTGGGGCCGAAATATTCCTCCAATCAGCAGTTTGACGTCCAGTGAATTCATGAGTTCCCCTCTTGAAGGTCAAGTAATGTCTTATATTGTAGCTGTGTTGAATCTTGAATGTGTCGACCTAAACCTCTACGTCGGCCACAATCGTCTGGACATCTACCGGTTATTTTTGTGAAAAATAGTAATCATTACAGTACCATATGTCCCGTTCCAAGACAATTCGCATGGTCTGAAGAAGGGTATATTTTTATTTTAAAAAATAGAAAGAAGTTATTATTAGTGCAGTTCTTAAATAGATAAAAATAATGTTAAGATTGTGAACGTACACAGGGAAACAGTCATTCTCTTGTCTGCTATCCCTCATTAAAACCATATTTATGTAAATTGGATTGTTTGTGAAGCACTGAAGGAAACTTCACAATTTGTGTTACTTCGTTTATGGATCTTCCGAAATTGATCTGTTTTTACATTAGATGTTGTGATTTATCCCTTTACTTTACAACAAAAAACAGTCATCATATTGCATTACGTTTTTTCCTCGCAGCTCACTAATCAAATTTTACTCTTCGAAACACCAGGCTAAGTACAATAATCCCAATTTTAGCAACTGGCAGTCGTACCATAAACAGAACTCACAATATGTGTTATAGTTTTTAAAACTTTAACCAGTTGACAGCAGAGTACTCCGTAGCATTTAAATAGATTCTCTAGGATACATTTCTACTGTCTAGTTTCTCAGAATACCGCTGATACTCTTCGAGTGTTAAATAGTAATAGATAATACGGCCTGTTTTTCCCCAATTAGACCATCACCTATTAAATGTGATCTATCGGTATTACCTTGAAATATATTTTGATAGTTACATACGTAGACATTCATCAAGTTTCTTAATTATTTAATATACTAATCATTAATAGAAGTGTTCTGTGGTGTTAAAGGCACCAGCCTACCAAAATAAAATTATAAAATTAGTTCTGCGTAGAATAATATTCCTTTTCTGAAAGCTGACACGGTACCAACCATAAATATGCAGTCTTTAAAAAGTTAACAGTTATCAAGCAATCTTGACGTCGTAAATTATTATGTGCAAAAAGTTGTGTCGCTTAATTAGTTTTATTACTATTTTTTTTATTTTTTAAACAGCTACACAGTGGTTACAACTGAAAAAGGAAAGAACTCCGTTTGAATAAACTGTTTTAAAATGCACTAACTGCAATTTCAGTGGTGAACAGCAGTGATCAGTAAATAATTTGTCAAATAAATGCTATTAAAAGCCTTAAAAATTACAACTAACTCAAACATTAAACGAAATAACACATAATATGTAGAATACCATAATATCTGGGAAAGTAAATAAAAATACAGTACAGAATGGAAAGAAAAGCGAAGTAAATCGTCATAAGAGAAATCATCGAGAGCGGTATAATACTCCTCTACGGAACAAATATCAGAAGTCGATACAAGGGACAGTTTTTGTTCCTTACGAAGGTATTGGCAAGGAGGCTGTCATACCTTTTCGTCTCTGTACACGTGGGATGTCATCGCCCGCAGTGCTGCAATGCAAGTGGACCTAGTATAAATCGCCGTTAAGCGACAAGAGTTGGGACGTGACGCGGCGCGGCGCTCAACTGTTTGCGTCAAAGCGTTGTGGAGCGTCGCAGGCCAGTAAGTACCGGGTCCGACGATATGGCCCTGCAGAGTTCTCCAATCACATAGAGGCACACAGAAGAACTTGTTAAGTGCCGTCTTTTGCTGACTGTTAACAAATGGACGCTTTGAGCAAGTGGAGTTCGGACGTTGATTGGTATTTGCTACAGACTACTGTATTGTCTCCAGATCAGAATTTTATCCCTCGAGTCGTTCATTACTGGATTGCATGAATTTATGAAACTTTCTTTGGAATGTCGAGTAATGTCGTGTGGCTGTCAGGAATATTTTGTTGCCATGCTTCCCCACCTGTGTTTGAAACTTGGAAACGGAACCCCTAATCTTGAATAATTATAATTTTTACTGGCGGACTTAGTGAAGCAGTTCGTGTACCTGTCTTTTCCCCAGCTGTTTCCGGTGGCTGTCACGCAGATGATATTGTTTATGCATGTGAGAAGCTACAAATGCTCCAGCGAAATTTCCACAACGAGCCCTCTCCTTTGTAACGGCACCAACAAATGCCTGAGCTTTACCGTTGGAATCCTTCACTCACTATCATACGTGCTTCCAAGGAGCGTTAATAACGCCACTGGCAACATGCTTTGTGCAGGAACCACATAGTATAAAAACAAACAGGTAGTTATTGTCTTTCATGAGAGTTGTAGCTCATGTATTGATGTTTAGGAGATTTTTCGGCAATCATGAGGAATCACTCTCATGCTTTATGAATCACAACTATTAACGAACAGAAATTTCCTCTTCGTCTGTTAACTGCTTCTCAGTGAGGGAATTTACTTCAGGGGATAATATTGCTGCCATTATGGTCTTAGGAACACAAGTTTCGTGCAGCTCTCTACGCTAGTCTTCAGGGGGGGAGTACATAGCAAGTTTAATGTCTTTTTATTTCATTTTTATATAAAGGATTAACTTTTTACGTGCGGCTACATTTTTCGGAATTTACAGAAATTACACCAGTATATTAAGTTTTTCCTAATTGAAAAAATAATCCAATAAAATTTAAAAACAATGCATCGAAGAAAATATTGTGAATACTGTATTTAATCATTTGTCTGTTACAGTGTTACTCTGCGACACACTGACAATCACTAAGTGAAATCAAACTAAACAGAAGTGATGTCCAATACCAGTTACAAGTAAAATACATTTTGAAATAGAATCTATTATAAACTACAAAAAATATCAATTTTCAAGACAGGTAAAACTGTTGAGACATTAAAGAAATTAAGATATTAAAGAAACTTGGTTCATTTGCAATTACCACGTGTCCTATGGTTAAAGACTTTGTCCTGACTCACAGCTCAAGGTGGTGAAAGGCAACGAACTGTACGTATGTTATACAAATAGACGTACAAATTTCTCTACCAGAAAAATTAATAGTATATTTGAAATAACTTTAATATACTAAACAGTACTTAAAGTTGTATAATTCGAATATTTACAAATGCAGCCCGAAACACAACCTCATGTCTAACAACACAAGCTGTGGGAAATCGGGGAAACTGCTTATGGCCGTCTTTAGCGCGTATTGTCTCATGTGTTTCTAAAATCAGTCACTAGACTAAAGTACCGGCGGAAAAACATCATCTGTTCCTTGCTACAACTCACCTTCGGTGCAAGTTTCTTCACTCCGCATAACTACTGCAAGCCACACACACATTAATGTATATGCTTACAGTACATAAGCTATTGTCTCCCTCTACAGTTTTACCTCCCATATTTCCCTCTGTTATCAAACTGGTATTTTCTTGATTTATCAGAATGTTTCCTGTCGACCAATTCTTCCGTAGTCCAGTAGTCCCATATATTTCTTTTCTCTCTAATTTGATTCAGTTCCTCTCAATTAGTTATGAGATCTACCCATTTATTCTTCAGAATTCTTCTACATCACCACATTTCAAAATATTCTGTTCTCTTCTTACATGAACACTTCCGTAAGAGGCAATATCAGCAACGCTACAGACAAAAAATTAGAGAAAAGACTTCCGAATACTTAAATTTATAGGTGTGTTTGCATGGCCATCTTCCGCAGCGGATGTTAAACTTAGTTAATATTGGTTATCCCTCTTGGGTTTACTGCAACTTAATTAAAGTGAATTACGCCAGATATGTTTCGCTTTTATTTATAAAGCATCTTCGTAGTTATTTTGCAAACTGGATACATACGTTTGTACATTTTTGGTTGTTTTAAGTTAAAACAGCTTTTTGTTTATAAAGTTGGCGTGCAAGTTTCTTAAGGTGGTTCTTTACATATTAATTTACACTAGCACACACACACACACACACACACACACACACACACACAGAAGTAGTTTCACAGGTTCGCAAGACTTACAACGCGAACGGAAACAAAGGAATGGACATAAACACTCTTATTGTGCAGGGTGATAAACGTTTTACAGAAGTGTAAATAACGCAGCGCGAGAAATATTGCAGAACGTCAAAAACTGCCAAGTGCATATGTGAATCGAAGTCTTTCGACGTCACCCGTTGCTATTAAGGAGGGAAGAAGCAAAATATGTAAAGAAACACCGTAAGTAACTTGCACACAAACTTTATAAACAAAACGCTGTTTTTAACCTAAAACAATCAAAAATGTACAAACGTATGTATCCAATTTTCAGATACAACACAAAAGATGCTTTAAAATAAAAGCCTTCATCAGCTATTACTTGTCACATTTACCACTCTAATTGCCTTGGCATTATCCGACATAGTTCGAATACGTATCACTCCACTTGCTTGCTTTCTTTTCGTCGAATTCCATCCTGTTTAAGGGGATACGGAATCGGATTTTGGGTTAAAAAATCGAATTTTTTTTTATTGGCGTATTATATTCTGCCATGTTTCCTCTTTAAAATGACGTATCATACATAGCTCTACTACAATTATAACTATTTTATTTTTATATATTTGTGAGATCGGGTATTGCGCTTTAGTTATACACGTCTCTCGTGGCTGACCATGAACTTTTTGGCAGTACCTTTAAAGTGACATGAATTCAAATATCCCGGTTTCCAGCGACTATTTATACACTAGTTGCCCGAAAATGTTTCTCTCTGGTTTCCTCAAGTTACTCTTTGACTTTGTGGCGGGACTGTTTTGTAAACAGTGTGATATAAGAAAGTAGTTGTTGTTGAGTTATTTCGTATTTAGTGCTTCATTTTTCGCAGTGAAAATGCCTAGAGCTAAAGCAAAAGTATTTAAAAAGCGTGTGAACTGGCAAAAGAAAAGAAATAATGATTCATTAGCAAAGCAAAGCAGTTCATCATCATCACTGTTGGAAAATGTGAATCCACTTATTACTGATTTGCCGAACGAACTTACACCAAATGAAAACAGTGCTTCTCATAAAAAACTAAGAGATTTGGAAGAGAAATATAATTTACTTGATAGAGGGAATGAAGTTTTTGAACTCATTGATACGAATATATTGTGTGAAGCTCTTGAAAACAGTTTGTGCTGCAAAAAATGTCATGGAAACGTTTCTCTGAAAGTAGAATCCCATGTTGGCCTGGCTGCCCAGTTTAATTTAATATGCAGTGTTTGTAAATACAGCTGTAAGTTTCCAAGTTCGGTTTCAGTAACTGTAAATAATGGATACAAGAAAACTGAACTTTATAGTGTAAATATTAGGTTAGTTTATGGATTGCGAGCAATTGGTAAGGGCAAAGCAGCTGGTGATATGCTATGTGGTGTTCTAAATCTTCCAAGTGCACCTTCAAAGTTTGAAGCTTACAATTATGTACTAGGATCTGCAGTTGAAGATGTAGCACAGAAGTCAATGCAGGTTGCTGTGGCAGAAGCAGTGGAAGAAAATGACGGCAGTCGTGACCTCACAGTGGCGTTTGATGGCACGTGGCAGAAAAGGGGCCACACCTCCAACAATGGTGGTGTAACAGCAACTAGTGTTGATACTGGCAAGGTTATTGATGTTGCAATAATGTCTAAATACTGTAGGTGCACAGGCAGGCTGAAAAATGAACACAGTGATGACTGTATTGCTAATTATTATGGTAGTAGTGGTGGCATGGAGGTTGCTGGGGTGAAGAAAATTTTTCATCGCTCTTCACAGTGGTATAATGTTCGCTATGTCAAATATCTGGGAGATGGTGACTCTAAAGCATTCAAAGAAGTTTTGGAAAGCAAACCATATGGGAACAATGTAAATATAAGCAAACTTGAATGTATAGGACATGTGCAGAAGAGAATGGGTGCCAGGCTGAGAAGGTTAAAATCAGTTATGAAAGGGAAAAAACTAGATGATGGGAAAACCTTGGATGGCAGAGGAAGATTGACTGATTCCATAATAGACCACATTCAGAACTGCTATGGCCTTGCAATCAGGCAAAATACAGGCAATCTTGAAGAAATGAGGAGAGCTATATGGGCTTTATATTTCCACACCGCATCCACGGATGAGCATCCACAACATGGTTTGTGCCCCAAAGGTGAAAACAGCTGGTGTAAATACAATAGGGGACTAACAACAGGAGAGAAATACATTCACCACCACAGTCTACCATCAGCCATCATGGCAGAAATAAAGCCCATTTTCAGAGATCTGGCTGACAGAAGTCTTCTGATGAAATGTCTTCACGGAAAAACGCAGAACCCCAACGAGTGCTTGAATAGTGTGATATGGCATCGTCTCCCAAAAACAGTGTTTGTCGGAATTAATACACTACATTTTGGTGTGTATGATGCTGTGGCAACCTTCAATCTTGGAAATATAACTAAATGCCAGGTCCTTCAAAAGTTGGGTATGTGTGTTGGTTCCCGTACGGTACGTGCTATGATCTTTTTAGATCAGCACAGACTAAGGCATGCTGATAATATAATCAAGACATTAGTGAAAAAAGCAAGACAGGTGCAGAGGGGTGCCAAAAGAAGACTTGAAGATGATTATGAAGACTGTGAAGGGGGTATTAGCTACGGATCAGGAATGTTTTAATCTTCTTTCTCCGTTTCCCGTAAGTTTACTTTTTACTTCATCTAGGAACATTATCTCAGGTACTGGTCAACCTAGAAGTCTGAAATTTTTATGACGTAGTGACATAGGTCCCTATTACATACTGAAACAACGATTGTTTAATTACTTGATTTACAAAAGACTTAGGGGTGATAGTCTAGTAAAAAGCGATGGAAAAAATTTACTTAAAAATAAATGTACAATATCTCTGTAAGAAAATACTTTGACAATAAACTGTTGTTTCAGTATTGTTGTAACATATGAATGCACATACAGTAAAATTTTTACCTCTCTGTCTCCAGTAGTTTGTGAGAAAATGTTCCCTATAGTAGGCACATATTAACATTGCGGGGATAGGTGATTCCGTATCCCCTTAATTCCTTTCCCATCTGTGACAGAATTACGCTACCGAGAAACTTACAGTTTCTATTTCTTCTCGATGAACTATAATTCCCTTTTTAGTTTTCCTTGGTTTCCTTCACAACTTGCTCAGTATATAGACTGAATAATATCGAGTATAGGCTACAAAAATCTCGCATTCCCGTCTCAACAACTGCTTCCTTTTCACGTCTTTAGACTCTCATATCTTCAGTCTGATTTCTGTACAAACTGTAGATAATTTTTTGCTCCCTATTTTTTGTCCGTACTACCTTCAGGATTTCAGAGTCCGTGATCTTAGCAACATTGTTAAAAGATTTCATTAAATCCACAAATCTCCTAAACGTTGTTTTTGTTTCGCGGGGAAACTGAAAACGCGTGAATCATCGTATGAATAACGCCGTATCAAGAGCGTGCAAAAATTTATTTTGAACATTTGGTTCAGGAACCCACGCAAAGTGCAAATGGTAGCGAAAACTACTTCACCTCTTGAAACTTCCAGGCAGATTAAAACTATGTGCCTGACCGAGATTCGAACTCGGGACCTTTGCTTTTCGCGGGCAAGTGCTCTACCAACTGAGCTACCCAAGCACGATCCAGGCCCCGACCTCACAGCCTTACTTCAGACAGTACCTTGTCCCCTACCTTCCAAACTTTACAGAAGCCGTCATTCTGGAAACATCCCTCAGGCTGTGGCTAAGCCATGTCTCCGCAATATCCTTTCTTTCAGGAGTGCTAGTTTTGCAAGGTTAGCTGAAGAGCTTCTGTAAAAGTTTGGAATGTAGGGGACGAGGTACTGGCAGAAGTAAGGCTGTGACGATGTTGCGTGAGCCGTGCTTGGGTAGTTCAGTTGGTACAGCACTTGCCTGCGAAAGGCAAAGGTCCCGAGTTCGAGTCTCGCTCCGGCACACAGTTTTACTCTGCCAGGTTGTTTCATATCAGCGCCCACTCCGCTGCAGCGTGAAAATCTCATTCTGAATATTTCACCTCTTACCATGAAATAATCCAGAGTAAGCAGGGCGCATCATGAGAGACGCAGGGATTAGTGGCCACAAGGTCGTTGTAGCAAGACTATCGTAACATCCAAATCAACCTAAAGTAAAGTGTAGATAGGTACTCTTGAAGCTTTCCTATGAGAGTCTTCACTCCTTCCAAGCTGCCTATGCAAGCGTAGTCCGGATGTGGTTTAGATTCAATGAAGTACAATCGACGGAAGTTGAGATGTACATACCGAATAAATTGACAAGGGATGGTACTGATCCCCCGTGGCACACACAACATGTCTGAACACCGTTGCAGAACCAACGAAAAAATCACGCCAAATAGAAAAGAAAGGAGAATCTCCAAGCTTTGCGATGTTTTACAAAAGCTCGAAATCTTGCGTTATCTTCGATACGAGATGCTTTTAATAGATTCCAAAAGGAAATTCTGTCTCTAAATCTGGCAAAAATTCCAAATAGATTCTGGTCGTATGTAAGTAAAGTACACCAGCAGCGGAACGCAATCGATACTGTGATCGTGCGATAGCAATGGTAATATTATCGATGACAGGGGCACTAATGCCGAATTACTAGCCGTGGTCTTACAAATTTCCTTGAGCAAAGAAGACTTTGTATATGTTCAGAATTCGATTCCGAAACAGACATCAACATGAGTAATTTAAATGTAGGTGTCCTCAGGTTAGCAAAAAGGATTAAATCAATTAACGAGGTAAATCTTCTGGTCTAGATCGAATACCCGTTAGGTTTCTTTCAATGTACGCTGATACAATAGCTCCATACTTACCAGTCATACACAATAGTTCGCTCGACGGAAGATCCGTACTTGCAGCCTGGTAAGTTTCACAGGTCACTCCAATATTCAAGAAGGAAAATAAGAGGAATCCGATGATTGACAGACCCGTATCTCCACTTTCAATTTGTGGTAGTCTTTGGAGCGTTGATCGTTATGAACTGCTTCAAAGAAAAGATTTGTTGACAAATAGCACGGATTCATAATATATAATTCTTGTGACACAAAACTAGCTCATTATTAAGATAAAGTAATTACTGACAGGGGATCTTAAATTGATTCCACATTCCTACTCGTGTATTTCCAAAAGAATTTGACACTGGTCCTCACAAGCAACTTATAATAAAATGGAGAGCGTATGGAGTATCGTCCAAGTTGTGAGACTGGATTCACGATTTTATGTCAGAGAGGTAGCATTTGCTGCAATTGACGGAAAGTGTGTTGTTATAAAATAAATAAAAATGAGAGTGAAACTGTCAGAACTTCCGCTATAAAGAAAATATGTGCCCCAACACATCATAAATAACGGAAATTAAGGTTAAAGGAACCAAAAGTCTTGATAGGTTGTAAGAAAGCGTGTGGTAGTTACAAATCTACCAACTTCAATGCACCTTACTAACATCATGTTAGACTGAAAAGTAAAAATATTCCACCAATGATAACACAAATATTGTTGAAACATGTCTGGGAAAAGTAAAACAAATTAAGAATGTCGTACATCAAGCAGTTTATGTCACCAATTATTCTCAGCAAGCACGGAAAAAAGAGGAGCATTAACATCCAAAACGACAGTCGGGGTGAGAGTGTTGCGGATATGGTCGCAACCTAAACTTTCATGAGGTTACACGCATGAATGCCACTTTACGTTACAACACACTGCAAGTTATCTGAGTGAAATGAATGCAAATAAATCGCATGGATATTTATATCACATTAATCAAATGATCTGCATTTTTCCTATTACAACTACATCAAACTCATTGGAAAAATAAAAAAAATAAATAATTAATGTAAGTGCTTCTCATTTTCTGAAGCAGCGCTCCAAAGACAAAAACAAACTTCATTGGTGCCACAAAGAGGTTTTCGCGATTTTAGAAAGTGACAAAATGGCAGAAAACGTAAAGTGTAATTTACCAAAGAACTTTCAGTTTCTAGCTAAAGGAGAACGAAGACTTTGTCGATGACATACTGGGAAACGGCAGTATGTCTCCAGAACAGGTTGCTTACAAAAGATTCGTGTCACATATCCTAGAATATTGGTCAAATGTGTGCGTCTCGTACCAATTGGACGTTGGAATTAATTAAAGAAGGGATGAATGGCGAGGGATTTATTTTCCTCACCGTAGGAAATGCTGAAAAATCTTAGTTGCATACTTTTGAGAACAGGAGTCAATTGTCTCGTTAAAGGCTATTTTACCAATTTTCAAGAATGAGTGTTAAGCAATTAATCTGAGAATATACTTACATTACAGTTCCCAATGCATCACTCCCATAGGTAGCGTAAAAACAAGACAGGACAAATTACAGTGCTCTGTACGATAATGGATCAGAAGAAACTGTAATACGTCGTGAATTGCAAAATACCTCTGTGTCATAAAATTCATAGTTTTTTTTTCAGATTGTGGGTACAAATGCAGATCGTGAGCTCCGTAAATAAACAGAGACTTGCGCGCACTTGCTTCTCATTTGTCTCAGGTCGCTCATTCTTTATATATCTGTAAGTTGTGACAATAATTAAGAACTATGAGGCAACTAATGGTTTGAAACCAAGGGAACATAGTTTTAAGTCGCTAAAAGTAATTTTAATTTTGGTTTGGAAACTACTTTACGACAAGTGATTTGTGATTCGGGAGACATGCAATCTGATGTCAGTAGCCCCTACTGTCCATGGATCGAGTCACAACTTATGGTGAGACTTCCGCGATTGCAGCGTACATGCAATAAAGAAACCATAAAAGATCAGTGAGAAACCGTGGCATAATCAATCAATCTGATTGTGTAAGGTGGGGTCAGATACGGAGCAACCTCAAATGAAGTGATATCGCATCTCGTTGTTAATGAGACTGCTGATCATGATCCTCTGTCACTAGTTACGAGTTTGCTATTTTTTATTTTTTTTATTATTATTTATTTCTCAAGTAAAGACCTGCTGCCTGTCATTATATAGCAGGTCGTACATTGTGTGATTTTGTATGTTCTACCAAACAAATTCAGTTTCATTACTAGTACATTTTTGTTGTTGAAAACTACCTACGAGTGCAAAAAATTCTAAAACAGTCCTACACGCACTGCATATTCTCCATCATATTTGCAGGTCCATACAAGAAGGTATGGCTGCAGCGTTTCACACAGCTCTTGACTACTCACGATTGCGCTATTGTGGCGCCACTGAAGGAGGATTGTGGCTCGTTACCAAAGACGATACCGGAGAGCAGGTTCCCTTTTTTTACGGCACGATGTCGCACACATTGTCGAAATAAACTGTTGTAGAAGAATTTATCTAAGCCGTCGTCACATTTTACGGATTCAGATGCAAATTTTTGATAGGTGTCAAATGGCCATCTATGGGAAGCATGTCAGGGTTACGGACAGTGCGCTCTCTTATTCCTTCCACATCGTCACCAAAAACTAGTGTGTAACCTCTTATTTGTGTCTTGTACAGTAGAATCCGTTTCAACATGGTTTGGAGTCAACTGTAAATTTAATAAAAAAATTCTGTCTTTCGCTTTTTTACACAGAAAGATATTTTGACTTATATCTTATGACAATTTAAAATCCTTAAAGACCCCTCTGAACAGCTGATATGGAAGCTCCATGTGTTGTGTTTGGAGTCTAGCCTGACACTCAGGGAGCAGACAGATTATTTTTATGTGTAATTGTTATGCGAGAAATTGTTTCGTTTGAGGATTCCCTAGAACACTGCATTGAAATAGCTCGCTGACTATAAGAAAAGTTGATTACAGCTTGCCACCTAATGTATGGTAAACTTCTTTACGCAGGTGCAGTGTTGCTGGTGACCCGGTTTATCGAGTACGTCTCGTCACCAGGTAAGAGTAATCGTACAGCATGGAATATAGATTTACGACTGAAGTAACAGTCGAAAGGAAACGAACAATTCTTTAAGGTATAATATGTGTGATATTCATATGAAACCCTCTTAATAGTTTAAGCTAAGGTAAATATTTCATATTCTTTCCCACCGTTGTTACGTTAATTTCGGTGGTGACTGCGGAATGTCAACGTGAGAAAGTCGATCTCTCTATGAGGGGAAAGCATTTAGGTTTATTTATACGGATCAGAAATAAATGAAGAAACCGAAGGGTGAATATTACCTTTCCAGTATATCTTGACTACAGTTTCCCGAAGAAAAAAATCATAGTCCGAGTATTACCATTCTTGTGTGCGACAATAAGCGGCACATTGTTACGTCAATGAGATGCTATACTTTGGTGCAGTTGGTGTTGGACTTGTCATTCGCCTTGTAGAGGAAACACTTTGTCTTTCTGGAACGACAGACTTTTCTGCGTTTATGTCAAATAATTAGTTATGCAGACTTGCATATCGCAAATATTAATGTATGCCCTTCTTTCCTTTTTTGAGATAGTGAGATTTTTGTATTACTGATCTTTTTTTTTAATTTTAAGTCACTAGTGAAATGGTCATCTTTGATTATTTTCACTTATCTTCCTCCTCGCAGTTTATAATGAAATGTTAATAAATTTACATTTTCATTGACTGCAAGTTAGTATCGAGTTTCACTGTTGTCAACAGTTTCTCATGTCACCTTGTCTTACAGTTTCCGTTTATCAAAAAACTAATCTGTATTTGTATGTGCAAAGCATTTACCACTAAATAAACAAAATTCATGTTCGTATCTCTAAAACCCTTTTCCTTGAATTCGAGAGTGTCATACACAGATTATTTGTGTTTCATGTCAGCTTAATATTAAATTTTAATAAAAGTTTGTATAAAACAGCTAGTGCTGTGAAATCAGTTTGCTACGGTGAGGATACTAGAATACTGGAATAACAAATTGCGAGTGACCCAGGCGTTGGTTATTCAGATTATATATTTTTCTGGTTTCCTTCATTATAGGGGCAAGGGCTAGCGAGGCATGTTTCTTTCTTCCACCCTAACTATCAATTCAATATGCTCTCAACTGTGGAATTCTGTTCCTCAACTCTTTAAAGTGAAGGACGTTTCTAGACAGCTGTAAACAAAAGGTCACCTTATTATGATTCATCGTAGTTTTACGTGTATGTATAGATTTTCTCAGTCTACACAAAGGAAGTCTGGCATAGCTTGTATTTCAACGGAGAGAAATTGCCAAATGTTTACTGACCACAGAAACTGAACATACATGCCTAATGAAGTCAAAACACTTCATTGTGTAAATAACAATGGAAACAAAAGCAGCTGAAGATGGTATCTGTTGTGGGTTGGCAGGAGAGCCAACACCGGTATGAGAGGAAGCCGAAAGGCACGCGTTTTAGCTCACGCAGGCTGGCGTGAGGTCTGGAACAGGACAAGGGAATTAGACTTTAGCAAAAGAAGGACGTAGCTGTGGAATACTTAACTTTAATCCATAAATGGTGAACGTCGCTCTTGACGGTACATGTTTTACAGTATCAATAGTAACTGGTAATGGCGCCTTGCTAGGTCGTAGCAAATGACATAGCTTAAGGCTATGCTGAACTGTTGTCTCGGCAAATGATAGCAAAGTCGGTTGAACAACTGGGGCGAGTGCTAGGAAGTCTCTCTAGACCTGCCGTGTGGCGGCGCTCTGTCTGCAATCACTGATAGTGGCGACACGCGGGTCCGACGTATACTAACGGACCGCGGCCGATGTAAAGGCTACCATCTAGCAAGTGTGGTGTCTGGCGGTGACACCACAGTATCCATCGAAAATATTTTACCCCACAGTTCCGTCCTGTGTGACAGGTCTAAATTGTCATGCGACAGTGTTTATTTGAACAATAACAATGGAAGCTGTTTGTTGTACAGCTAATCCATTATACAATTCAGACAAAACTCAGAAATAGCACATCACAATATGAATCAGAAGAATACAGTACAGGTCGAAAAAAAATTGTGGAACCGTAGTTACACTGAGCAACACAAATAAAGGATCTCTTCTTTGACACCCCGCCAATGTCTCCCATTGCAACACAGAAGTTTTAAATCAGCCTCAGAAGTGCCTCCAACCCTGCTCTGTATCGATGAGGAAGTGTGGCACCCTGTGACGTCACCCTTGGGCTCGGCGATGCTTCAAACAGCAAGGTATCGATACATGAGGGGAAAAAAAATATCAGAGCTCGGAAGTTCATGTGAGTTGTAAGGTGGGTTAATTAAGTCCCATTGGCACCAAATTTTACCACAATTCTACTCAGCATCGTCATGAATGAGTCACACAATGGGAAATTTGTCACACCTCCTCTTAGCCACATATCACCCCTTCGTTTGATGCTTCTACACTGGAAGTGAGTACCGTGATGTCTAGCAAAAAAAAAAAAAAAAAAAATGTTCAACTGTGTGTGAAATCCTATGGGACTTAACTGCTAAGGTCATCAGTCCCTAAGCTTACACACTACTTAACCTAAATCATCTTAACCCTTTGACTACTGGAGGCGCACGATCCGCTTGGCACGCTGAGGCGCTGCGGCCTGCACTGTCATCCGTATACCTGCGCTAATGTGGCTGACCCTCGAGCGGCCGCCTGGGGCGGAGCGCCCCTCGCTGCCGCACCCGCCCTGTGCTGAATATTTCTGCACTGACTGCGACTCCACGCGAAATATTGTGTCCTCTCACGGCTGATACAGAATACTCGTAAATGTTGTCACTACGCAGTTCCCCTGCAGGTGAATTACTACAGAATCAAACTGTCTGCTAAAACTACAGGGTGATTCAAAAAGAATACCAAAACTTTAGGACAAAAGGCAGAGCTAAGCACTATCTGTCGGCGAATTAAGGGAGCTATAAAGTTTCATTTAGTTGTACATTTGTTCGCTTGAGGCGCTGTTGACTAGGCGTCAGCGTCAGTTGATGCTAAGATGGCGACCGCTCAACAGAAAGCTTTTTGTGTTATTGAGTACAGCAGAAGTGAATCGACGACAGTTGTTCAGCGTGCATTTCGAACGAAATATGGTGTTAAACCTCCTGATAGGTGGTGTATTAAACGTTGGTATAAAGAGTTTACAGAGAATGGGTGTTTGTGCAAAGGGAAAAGTTCTGGATGGCCGAGAACGAGTGATGAAAATGTAGCACGCATCCAGCAAGCATTTGTTCACAGCCCAGGAAAATCGACTCGCAGAGCTAGCAGAGAGCTGCAAATGCCACAATCAACTGTATGGAGAGTCCTACGAAAAAGGTTAGTTATGAAACCTTATCGTCTGAAATTGGTTCAAGCACTGTCTGCAGCTGATAAGATTAAAAGAATCGATTTCTGTGATTTTATCCTTGAATCTTTCGTTTCAAAGAAAGTCAACCGTCACAATGTCTGTATATGGGGCACTGAGAATCCGCGGGAAACAACTCAGTATGAACGTGACTCGCCTAAGGTGAACGTTTTCTGTGCCATTTCAGCCAATAAAGTTTTTGGTCCCTTTTTCTTCCAAGGTGCTACTGTAACTGGACTACAGTATCTGTAGATGTTAGAGAATTGGCTGTTCCCTCAGCTCGAACAAGAAGCACAACAATTCATATTTCAGCAGGATGGAGCGCCACCACATTGGCACTTATCTGTCCGTAACTACCTGAACGTCAACTACCCGAGGCGATGGATCGGCCGCCAGGCAGCCCGTGACAGAGCACTTCATCACTGGCCTCCAAGAAGCCCTGATCTTACCCCCTGCGATTTTTTCTTATGGGGGTATGTTAAGGATATGGTGTTTCGGCCACCTCTCCCAGCCACCATTGATGATTTGAAACGAGAAATAACAGCAGCTATCCAAACTGTTTCGCCTGGTATGCTACAGAGAGTGTGGAACGAGTTGGAGTATCGGGTTGATATTGCTCGAGTGTCTGGAGGGGGCCATATTGAACATCTCTGAACTTGTTTTTGAGTGAAAAAAAACCTTTTTAAATACTCTTTGTAATGTTGTATAACAGAAGGTAATATTATGTTTCCTTCATTAAATACACATTTGTAAAGTTGTGGTATTCTTTTTGAATCACCCTGTATTTTCCGTCACCAAGAATGACATCTTTCTTGTAGTTTTCTTGCACTATTTTTGTAGATTATGCCGAAAGCGACGTGATTCGTTAGCTTTACAGCAATAGTTTATAGTTCTTTCTTGGATACCCGTTTATAATGTCTGCATTTATCTATGCGTTCCTCACCGTACTAACTCAAGAACGAATAAAATAAGCCCGAGATTATAGTTACTGTACGTTGTTTTTGTTGTTCAGATCATCGTATTACGTCGTTTATATCGTTTATAGGAGAAAGCAACATACAGATCATATTTCATATCGCACTACAACATCGGAATTTACTGTGAGCAACGGTAAGAACAATTTTACTTCACGTCGTTAAATTCGTAATCTGGTGTGATAAGAAATTTCACATGGCCTACTGTTTGTATCGCTGAATTTCCCGAATAATTGTTGCGCTTTGTAATTACCCGATTATGCGTAATTTTGTTTCTTTGACGAAATTTGTACAGTACTTGTGATTGTTGCACATAAGTATTCAACAGATTTTCCAACATTTGAAAGCTGTGAAATCTCTGTCTTTTTGTTATCACATTAAATTCACTTATAGAGAAAAATCAAAGTCATGAACTGTAAATTTAGGCGTTACCTCTACACTTTGTGAATATGTTTCCCATCCTTCTTTTTGATCCGTGTTTTGGACCGCCACTGGTGAAATTAAAAACATTTTTAATTTGTTCTCATAAGTAACAAAAAGTGGTCTCTTGACATGAGTTCACTAAAAATTGGCGTGTTTAGAAGAACATCTCTGGTCCAGTATTTGGTAATTTGCAGTTTTTTCATGCGAGGCATCAGAAGACAAACAGCTATGAAACAATACATTTCTTCATATCCAGTATCTTTCCACTTTGAGATTCGAGAATGCACTGATTCGGGAGTATTCTCCTTGGTGAATAAATAAAACCGATTCGTTTCGTCAGCTATATATTTCATCAGTTCTTGTGAAAAGAATAACATGAAAGCTGACAGAATACTTGACTCATTCCCTATTTGACACACATGTCCCGACAGCGTATCATCAAATGCGTGATTAACTGGCTGAAAGTAATTTTCTTTCCAGTCAAATATATCACTAAGACGTGCTTTCTTCGCAGGCTTTTCACTATCACTTTCTGATTCTTCAGATTCAGACCGACTAACATCTCTTGTTGAAACATGAGACTGCTTTGACACCCCTGCTGACGTGAACAGTTTATGAATAGAGCTTTTGCACTCTGTGGAAGAGCTATCACTTTAGTCAAAATCGAGTAGTTCACCCTCACTGTCGCTCCTCGTAAGAATCTCCATGATTTCTTCCTGAGTGCAACCACGACGTCTCGCCATTTTCCTTGTAAAATACAGGACGCGAAGAACACTGATGTAAATTCCGATGAACAGTGAACTGTAGTGCGAAGCCTAGATTCACAACAGTCAAGCTAGCGGCCAGAACTGCGAAAGGCTACTGAGACATGGGACGGGAAGTCCGCTGTCCGAGTTATCTCGTCATCAGGACTCAGGTAGCGGCGCGCCTATACTCGTCAGCGCTCAGGGGCCCGCCAGCGGGTGCGACTTAACTCGTCAACAGCGCTCAGGGGAAAACCGGCGGTCGCGACTATACTCGTCATTACCACCCAGGGAGCGGCACGCAGCATGACAAGTAAACTCGTCAACAGCAGTCAAAGGGTTAAGGACAAACACACACACACCCATGCCCGAGGGAGGACTCGAACCTCTGCCGGGACCAGCCGCACAGTCCATGACTGTAGCGCCTGAGGCCGCTCGGCTAATCCCGCGCGGCGACGTCTAGCATTGAAACGATTTCGGTTTCTTATGGGTGGCCGAGGGAAACATTCAGACCGCAATGTCTCTCACAATCGACACGGGAAGACATCAGGAGATGGTATAAAGGGCGACAATGAAACCGTCCCTTTCCTAGGAGTGTTTATTTTCACACATTTCGCGCTAGGAAACGACAGTTTGCAGTGCTGTGCACAACATGACGACGTTACAATCCTTTTCTAAGGACACTGCGTGACTGAAACCTAATTAAACGTGTTCTAATCTTCGTGGAGTGTAGAGTGACCACAAGTTTTGCTTTAGTTTATAGAATAAAACCACTACGTACAGTTGAAAACTGTTCGGCGATATTTATATGTAATTTGAAACAGAAATGGGTTTTTATGCTTCGGTTCCTCCTTTTTCGAACCCTTCTGTGGAGCGTGTAATGGGAGATGCGACATTCAAACACACGTGACTAAACGGTAAATGGCGACTCTAGGGACTCCCAGTTCGGCAAAACCATCGGTGCAGAGGTATGACTTGTGAGGACTCTTATTGAGGTTCTAATAATTATACCACAAAGGCCTATAACAACCCTGTCTAAAATCAAAGTACCTATTCGCACACCTTATACCACTAGGCATAAAAACAAATTCTCTGTATGCGTCCCTAAACTGACGAATTAAATCATCCAGGTTTGGCTTATAATACCACAATTATTCTAATACAATAACAGCTGCAGAATAATTTATTTTGTTGCCATAAAATGTAATAGCTAATTCATCAATCCCCTGTTGTTTGTTGGGAACTAGGAAAGCCAGGTGTAGGTCGTCCGGGTAATTTCGGATATGGTCCCAGTTGGCATAAAAAAAACTCCAACGCAGACATTAGCTGTACACAATAACCTTTATTCAGAACGTGACAGTACCCTTTCTTTTACAAAATGTCATGTAAACTCTATTTCTAACAACATAAGAAAGCTATCGCCCCTCTTTTTATACCCACGGCGACGCGGTGAGGTTGCAGCAGCGTCTGGATTTGAGGATCAAGGTGCTCTTGAAAAAGTTCGTATAGCATGTAAAATTGGTTCATTTGATCTTAATCCGGAGCGCTCAGCTGGTGTTCCATGGCGTAAATATAGTCGTAGGAATAGATTTAAGTTTGTAACGTATTCTAAACCAGAAACCAGTGCTGATATAGACAAGGTAAAATCATGGACTGACTTGGAAACGCAGTGTAAAGCTAAGAATCGTTTGTTTTAAGGAACCAACCCTTTTTATATTGGACTACAAATTGCTGGTGATGAACCAGAAAAAACGGACAATGTTCAGAGTGAAGTTAAATACGTAACATATGTTGTTAGAAATAGAGTTTACATGACATGTGTTGTAAGCCTGGGAGAGCTGGACCACTTTTATCCGAAAAAAAATTTGTTTTTTCAACTTCTTTTGACTTCTGGCAGCATATTCACATAGAGTGTCTACAGATTTAAGTTGAATAAGTTATTGAGGCACTGTATCTTAAAATACAAGAGATATAATAAAACGAAAATAGAGATGAGTGCTCCGTCTTACGTATAAGTGCATGGGTGAGATGTACTGGGAAAGATGAATCACATAAAAATGGCTACACTTAAAGAAAACAGACAACTAAACTTATATATTTTCATTTGGAACATGTTTTAGTGAATATAGAATTATACTATTAAATATTTTATCAGTTTATTACAAATATTTATTAAACATTGACTTTTCTAATGAGTTGTTGGTTTTGTTGAAGCAATAGTCTGTCTTTCTCTCACCACAGCACTTATTACCAAAGGTTGGGTAAGACTCATGTGACCATCCTGAACAGGAAACACACAGAATCCAATCGTCATTTTTATTAAATTTGTAATATATTTCACCACTCTCAACGCATTCGTCTTCATCCTATTCATCAAAGTTATTTTCGTAATCTTCTACAATGCCTCTGGTGAACACAGTACGCTGTTTGCAGCTTTTTTTTTTTCTTTTCTGGCTTCTTTAGTCTGTCTTTCTCTTCACTAGTACTTCCCTTTGGTGATCTTTTTGTGCCTGATTTGTGTTTCTATTTTTGTCTTACCTTTCTTTTCCCTTGCAGTTTCAATATTTTCATCAGAGTTTAGCCCTTTGGATAAATTTGCTGCCTTCCTCTTAAAATTCGTTGAAGGAATGGGCGATATTTCTTCCAGATGTTTTGTCCATTTTGGCTTAGGAGTAGGTAATCTTGAGGTGATAATCTTGGAAGTTATAGGTCTAGTGCAAGTGGAGTCCGACCTTACACCTACACTCTCTCCACATAACCGCCTAAAGAAAATTCAGTTATCTCCCCCTCCCGGATCATCATGAACATAACCCTGACATTTACCCACCCTGCTAGCTGCGTACCCACCCCACCCATTCTACCTCATCAGGGCAACCTCTCCCTCCCCTCTTTTTCCCTATCTGCCCTTCTTTCCCCACCCACCTTTTCCCAAAAACTAAAAAGCCTCACCACATCCCCCTTTTCTCTATCCTCTCTCCTGTCCCAAAAGCCACTCTTACCCCATTGATACTACGCACCAGTCCTCCATCCTAATGTTACCACATTCCTATCATCCCCTTCAGCAGTAGAGTCCAAACCACAGGGCAGGTTCTCCCAGTTGTAAGTGCCAGGAAAGTGATTCGTTTATTAGTATTTCATCGTGAAATGATTTTAAATGTTCTCTTACTTTGCCTCATTTTAACTTTTATTATTACTGTTTTAACTATAAGTGCAAAAAGTCCTATTAAGAGGTGGCACACCACTCTCTCACATTAACATGGTCAGTCAGATTAATATTAATATTTTAGGGCATGATCTCGGTGTAGACTTACACACTACTTAAACTAACTTAAACCTACCTATGCTAAGAGAAACACACACACACACATGCCCCAGGAAGGACTTGAACGTCCGACGGGATGGGCCGCTCAGTCCGTGATATGACGCCTCAAACCGCACAGCCTACCAGTTGCAGTTTCCAACTATATCGACAATGTAACTGCATATCATGTGGAACAAACACATCGTGTGTCACGAGGGTGAACTTATTTGTCCTGATTCAGTAGTGTGACGTTTGACAAATCCAACATGAACCACATGGTTCAAATGGCTCTGAGCACTATGGGACTTAACATCTGAGGTCATCAGTCCCCTAGAACTTAGAACTACTTAAACCTAACTAACCTAAGGACATCACACACATCCATGCCCGAGGCAGGATTCGAACTTGCGACTGTATCAGTCGCGGTGTTCCGGACTGAAGCGCCTAGAACCTCTCGGCCACCGCGGCCGGCCAGCATGAACCATCATGTGTGAGGGTCAAATTGGTTTGACCAGACCAGCGAACGGGTGCACCTCACACTGATATCTGCCGGGATTACAAGGCTGTGATAGGGACGTTTTCCGCTTTCTGATAATCAGAACGTCAGACCGAGCAGTTTGCAAATTTTCGTGGACGCGTCAGAAAATTACAGCTGCCGCCCCATACCGCTCCTCACCCACAGCCTGAATCTAGGTCAAAGGGTACAATACTGGTGCACTGCCGTAGATTTGTTAAATGCGATTCGCAGCTCCCTGTTCTCGGGTAACCATTGTTTTTCGTATATGTGGTCGTAATTATTCCCACTTGTATAGAGTTGGGCTTCACAGTGGATTCAGGTAAACAAAGTCAGACTGCGTTGTAAAAGAAACTGGTTCAGGGGGAATTTGGTTAGCTTCCACACCAATGTATGCATTGAACATTAAACAGTCCTCCTTTTCTGATTTGTGTTTGTCACTTGTGTCTAAGATTTATCACCCAGTTGTAGTTACGAAAGGGCTAATAAAACTGGACATAATATTTTCAACTTAAATGCGCCACTGTTATCAATCATACTTCCTCAAATATTCACTGTTTTTATCTTATTGTGGTGGTACACGGCTACACCAGCAATTTATGGTTGAATCTTATTAATTTAATTAGTCTGATAATTAATTTGAGTTCTGAAAGTGACCACAGGCACAGGCAATAAAAGCGCCATCAGTAAATCCACTAATTCATACATAAAAATCAAGGGTGAAGCTTGCGATTTGAAAATTGTTGAGAAGATAATACTTTCCTTTGTGTAAAGACTGAGAGGCACCCACGTGCCTTGCTATACTGTGGCATCAAGCAGTCGGGCCTGCAAGATGAGTGGTCTGCCAAGCGAGTGTATTCATTCTTATTTATCGAGTAACATCAACTCTAGTACTCACACTTATGTTACAAGTTATCCTCCTATATGATTAATACGCAACGGAAACACGCATCTGACTATCAGTAATTTACAGAACTCTGACTGTACACTACGCACTGGCAATACCACATTTTCTTTCTTTTTATTTAACGGCTTTTATCAACACGTGGCCATCGCACTGAATATGAGTGGCGCACACATTAATTCTGGATATCATGATAACATACAATTCGAAGGAAAAGGCCACCAATCTTTTTCTTTTCACTATCTAATTTATTCCGATAAATTCTATAACCTAAACACACAAATTCTATAATCTACAACAATAACACATGAGAAATTCCGCCCAGTGGGCATGGCTTTACATTGGTGAATCTCTGTCTTATGGTCTCGTAACTATTTAACGCTACAGTGCACTTTCTGGATAGGATGGTGGATCTTTTATTATTTCTCACACTTCGACTCTCACAATCATCATCACGAAACTTTCCTCCAGACCGAGCAGTACAAAAGGAACACGCATAACCCACTAATCTTTTGAAACTACCTCGCTACTTTCCCATGCAAACCACACATACCCAAATTACATGACATACACCACCCTACAGTATGAAATACTACACAGGGAATAGTCACAACATTATCACGTTCAGCTTTCCCACTTCAATTAGTATTTATCCCAGTTTCACACGACACTGCCCCACTTTGTAATTCTACTTTCCTACTATGAACTCTGGAGATATTTGTACGTCTTCCTGTGCAGTGCAAGCCAAGTGGCGTTGCTGGATAGACGGCCGACTCACCTTGCTTCTCTCTCAGAGTTTGAATCTAGCGTCACACGGAATCATATCACGCAAAGTAATATTAAGAACATATTCATCACACACGCGAGTCCTCAACTGATACCATGGACGAGTACTTCTCTTTAACCTTTGTCTCATACACAGATTGACACTCACACAGTACTCACCACGTGGAAGTACTCGTCTCTAATTTCAAGTCCTGCACACGCCATTTCTTAAATATTTCAACTTATGGTACACACGCTATTTCTTAAATATTTCAACTTATTGTACACACGCTAGTAATTCAGCTTAACTTAAGCACACGGAAGTATTTCAACTTATTGCTACACGTGGTTTCATTGTGACCATTGGTCACTTCCGAAGATTACTACAATCCCATTAATATTACCTGCCTGACATTTAATTCTCCCCACAAAAGTTCCTGAATACTCTTAAATATTCCACATGCATACCATGTCTCCACTCTTTTGTCATTACGGAGCACAACTACAAAAGGTTTTAACAGCACAAGATCCAGCGCCAGAGTGCTGAAACATGGCCGTTCTTTAGGTCATCTCGCACCTCTGTCGAGGTGGGGGAAGACCATGCTACTGTATTGGTCAGCCACATTTCAGGCGCTCAAAGCTCAGGTAAATTTCATCTCTTTGGTCCCACCAAAGGTGGCCAAAGGATCGTCTCAAAGATGATCATATATTCACATTCACTATCTGCAGTTAGCAGACAACCATACATTCATTCATTTCACAGATCTCACCAAACTGGATGTAGGGATTTATTTTGTGGGAGTGCACATGTGATCAATTAAATAAACAAATTGTCATTCTTTCCCACACTGGTATGCTGCTTCGCTGTATTAATTGAAATTGAGTTATTTTTACAAAAAAAATGTGTTGTTCTGACAAAAATAATAGGTATGTTGTACCTATTTTCAATGTCAGGCGGTACTGTACCCTTTCACCATCGGCTATCCATGCAGAAAAAAATGGCACGGTACTATCCTTGGAATGCGAGGATAGTTCCGAACATTTTTTTAATAAAACTGTATTAGAAGAAACGTAGCAAGTCATCAAAATAACCAGGAGGAGACCGTAGCCCCTGGTGACCTCAAATAGACGACCAAATGCTGTTACTTTACCAAATTATTGACACAGTTGTTGTATTATTGTACTCTCCACAATCCGGAGTAACGTACAGATACAAATTTACAACAATCCACATGACAAATAAAACATTACATCATACAAATAAAAAATAATGTTGAGGTAAAAATTTGCTTACTTACTGGGATCTTCGTTATTTTCATGAGTAATCCAAACTTCACTAATTCTATGACAAATAAAAAAAATACTAATTGTACTCATGAAATTTTAAATAGCTCACCGTCCAAACACAGAACAAGTAATCCGACATTCATAAATTGCGTTGTAATAATCTTTACACGGCAATGTCTAAATACAAAACAAAATCAACAAAAGAAAAAAATTGCGTACACTAGTTACACATAGAAGTCAGGTTCCATATCAATACACGCAATAAATAGTTAGCAATAAGTGCTTGAATCAACCAGTAGCTCTCGTATCTTACTCTACTGCTCATTTCTCTGTTGTCACACATTTAGACGACAAGAACTTGCATTTCGACTAGCCTTCGTTACACTTTAATGTGAAATATCACCACTGTGATAAAAAAATAAGTGGCTTCAGTCAACACACCAACAAGATCATGACTGTCCACGACATCAAAATGCTTCAATTAATTCCGATATTTGTTGTGCAATGCAAACTCTTCTCCTCTGTGACCACCTTACTGATCAATGCTACAAGAGCCGCTACGTTAGTATTACGCCACTGGCTAATAATTAAAGCATCATTGTACCAAATATTCTAATAAACATGCTACGTGAACTTGATAACCCAGAACAAACAAAAAACAAACACTAACTATTCTAAACACAAATGTTAATGAAATACAATTACACTTGCTGTCCCTTCAGGTATGAAACATATAAAAAAATTTACACAATTACAAGTACAAATACATTATTCCCTATCTTGCGAGTCACACGGAAACATTTCATTCTGTGATTTTCTTGGGGTCAAAAGGTTGCTGATAGTTTTCCTAGAAACACTGTCTCAGTGTCAAAGCTCTCCCATGGTTACGCGGACAAAAGTCTTTAAGTCACTCAAATCGGCATTTTGAACATGCACTGAACAGTAAACTGTATCTCACATTAAACACAAATGTCATAGTCACTCTCAGCGTACCATCCACACGAATCTGGTCGTCCAGAAATGGCCCTACAACTACTATTACCCACGGTTCTGTCCTTTCAGTTCATGGTGTAATTAAAAGTCGTAAGTTCCAACAAACAGCACTTATTCCTGCACCAATTAAAGAAATGTCTCCTACTACAAATGCAAATGTCAATGTCCCACTTTAGTTTCTTGCGTTCATACAATAATTAGTCACCACCGACAACTGTCCTCTTTAATGATACCAAGCGTCCCACATGCAATTCACAAAGCACACTTAACCAGTCACTGCCAAAGGTTTATGGATCCCACCGTTCAGTGGTCAAGACAAAACAAAACAACAAAATCTTTTCCACCACTCACAACGTGGGAACACCAGTCCATCACTTTCCACCTTATGGAGACATACGAGCAGTCATCTTGTTTCACGGCTCCACAGTCCAGTACTAGTTAATAGTTGCTGGTAAAAAGTGCCCGCCAGACTCTGCCGCGCGTCGTTCATTCTGCCGTCGCTCTGCCGTTGAGCAGAAGAAACCACCCGCTGTTGCCTCTGCGGGATACTTTCCCCAGTCATAAGGGTGGCGGAACTTATGAATGGCCAGTGGCACGTGCGTGTCGCCCCAGGCCATTGACCTGCTGTAGCGGGCGCGTGGAGTGTACCCCGACCGGCAGTGGAGTGGGGAGTGCCGCAGCTTTGTCAGCTCTCCCACGGCGACGTCAGCTTCGCCCTGCTAGCGGTATGGGCGTTACGACACCCAATAAGTCAGACCCTTCCGTGCATCTCGCAACATTACAGACAAAAGGATATTCTTACAGTATTTAAATACTCATTGATTACATGTATGATCTATTAGATACATTGGTAATAAAAGAATCTTTGTTCTAAAAGACATAGTCATACACCCTAGTTTTCTACACATATAACATCGACATTTATCCCTTTTCTATATACAGCCCACACTTGTGCTATTGATTGTACCTGTCGTCCCTCATACAAAACACGAAAGTGTAAAAAAAAAAAATGAATAAGAAGCAATCTATACAGCTCATAATTACAATATCAAATAATAGACTACTCTAACATCCTATCACAGTGAAAATATTAGAAACTGTTTATTCTAAAACTACAATACACAGTGAACCTTTGTGCTTGTGACAAACTGAAATTAATACCCCTTGAAAGTGTTCTAACAAAAAAATTAGAAATTATCTACACAGCTCACAATTACCTACCACATGTTATTAAATAGTAAACTACTTTAACATCCTAACACAATAAACATTTTAGGAACTGATGACTCTAAATCTACAACGTACAATGCACCTTTGTGCTTGTGACAGACTGAAATTAGTATCTTTTTATATATTTTACCTTTTTATTATGTATAACAACATTTCTAGGACATGTATGAACTATCCACATGATGTCAGATCCTGACCTGCCATCGAGGTTCATCCAAATCAAACAATACACAATAATGTTTTAGTTATGGATCGGTAGCATCCCCTTTACAGGAGTGTGCGCATTGATCACACTACTCTACGACTCTCACTCACCAGACATCACATTTTCCTTCTCATTCAACCCATTAATACACTAACAGAATAGGTCTAGAAGTCAGCTAACCGTAGCACCACCACATTCACGACAACATACCATACCTTTGCTCCCTTATACTCAACCACATAACACATGAAGCTGTTTCGGAGATAGCTTTCCAGCCTCCGAATTCGTCCCTTCACTCTGGCACCTCTCTCCATCGGCTTACCTCTGCATTCACTTTACCGGTTATTCATCCTGCTAAATATCAACTTAGAATTGCGACATTTCATCTAAGAACAAAAAATACACAAATTATTCATCCTGCAAAATAACTGTACACATTCTTGGTACCGTTTTGGTTAGTTATACTGGTACCAGGCTTCAACAACAATAAAAAAATTATTTTTGCCAAATTGCAAATCTTATGGTAAGAATTAAATTTATACTTATATTACATCCTACGTCAGTATTCCACAACGTTCACCATCTGGATCTCATACTCCCTTTATGTCCTTTCACATTGTGCAGTTGTCCTCATCTCTTCATTCGTATTTCGGCTCTCCGTCCGTCCATTACTCCATCATTTCCTGGTCTTCCTTCGCCATTGGCATCAATCTCTATTGCAGCATACAGAGGCCTCTCTGTAACATACATCTAAGACATCTCCACATTATTAATTCTACTCACCTTTATTTACCACTGTTTCATCACGTCGAATCTCTCTTTATTAATCACACTGCTTCACGTTGCTTCTCTCCTTAAATATCACCTTTATCCACTACTATTTATCACGTCGCTTCTCTATCTACCATCTTTATCCACTCATTAATCATCACGTAGTTTCTGCTTGATCCTTATTCATATGACAAAAATACGTACATACACCACTCTGTCAACTCCTGTTCATGACTCATTCGACCAGTCTATTCCGTCATACTTCCTGACATCCCGCCTGAAAATTCTTATGTTCGATTTGTCCCTGCACAACGTTACACATCACAAATAAATACACTGACTATCTACCATAAATTGCCAACTTTCGATCTATCCTTAAATTTTCCATAATTTGATGTTAGAAATGTGATGAAGCCCACACGATTGTTTTCCCTTAAATCGTCTCAATCAGTACAGCATTTTCATGGACAATCCGCCTCACTCTGAATGGTCCACTATACACAGTAAAGAATTTGCTAGTTAGGAATCTAAGCTTACATGAAAATTAAATGTGTGCAGAGAATACAAGCTGGGAGAAATGGGCAGCCCAAGTGTTAGAAACTTAGGTGCTAGTGGCCTCTTTCCCTAACACCAGATTCAGAACAACCATACACAGCACCTCATTATAACTGTCACCACGACAATGACATACTATATATCAGATAGCAGCTAATCTAAAAACTTCGATCACATTGCTGATATTACCTGTAACAGCAGTATAAACGTACCCTATCCCATACAGATCACAATGTTTACTTTTTACATTACGTGTTAAGTACCTGCAATAGTCAAATCACACTAATTAAACTGGACTCATTGGCATTATTACATAACATTTTTTTTAGCAACTGGTTTGTTTTGTGGGAACAGTCCTTTTACTTTAGTGTTCCAAATAAAAATTTGCAAATTTTGCTCTGAGAGACCAGCTTAACAGATTCCATTACTGGTGTTTTCAAATGGTTCAAATGGCTCTGAGCACTATGGGACTCAACTGCTGAGGTCATTAGTCCCCTAGAACTTAGAACTAGATAAACCTAACTAACCTAAGGACATCACAAACATCCATGCCCGAGGCAGGATTCGAACCTGCGACTGTAGCGGTCTTGCGGTTCCATACTGGTGTTTTATTCTCTGATCAGAAGTATGGTATTTTCATTCCTACATATCAGTAGAGTATGTCTGCTACATAGACAATTTTCAGTGCCAGCTGCATGTGTTTTAAAGCAAGATATTAAGGGCTGCTATGATGGATTAGTTTCTCCTATCCTTCAATCCATTATGACAAGAATGAAATTCCAGGATTCCATGCTCTCCTGTCATTCTGATAGTTTCTGCCGTTCCTATCCTCGACACTATCTGACCTATGAGTCGTGTTTCCGTTCAAGATATAGCACTCATTACCCAGTTCCTGTAACAAGTGCTGAAGTGACGCGGAATCGTCTAAGCCTCTGCCTGCCATCACTATATCTCTGCGCAATCTCACTGGCAACTTCGTTATACAGATCCTAATGTGCTCCCCAGTTTCGTATGGCACATCCAAATACCTATTTCGTCACAGCATTTCCTGATAGCACGCCACTGGATCTCTTATACCACCTTCGTTACAATTTGGCATCATCAATATGCTTTGCTTAACCTGGTCCTACTTACTTTTCGACCAGAATTCATTTAAAAACTTGTCACAAAATATCTTGTAGCTACTACAGTCTTTAATAACTTCCTGCATTTTCGCTCTAGCCTCGTCCCTCAAATGGTTACATACAAACTTCATTTTGAGGAGCGGTCCCCACGATGAAGGTAATGAATCTTGAAATTGAGACAGCCACAGGCATGGATGTTGGTAATTATCAGGGTCCGGAAAACAAGTGTACGTTTGTACCGACACGAAGTGCCTCCTACATTCTTCTTCCGCATTTATGTATTCCGACCTTGGACTATACCCAGTTGGGTTTGCCACCTGTTTTATCTGACACAACCGTTCTTCTAACTCTCTGAATTCGTCTTCCTCTTTCTGCCTATTTTCGTTTTTTGAATTTATCTCACTCTCCCTCTGCAATCTACCTGGTGGTGTTTCACCTTCGCTTCTTCACGCTAATTGCAACTGTGCTAGTTCTTCATTATGTTTCCTATTTGTTTCTAATTGTGCCTCTTTAAACTGTAATAGTGATCGTATCTCTTCCTGGTCGGCATAAACCTCTCGCTGCATGCTGTCACAGCCTGTTTCGCCTCTTATACCGATCTTTTCTATATCTGCACTAATCGTATTCATTCTGACCACTACCTCTTTGATTCGCTCATCCGGCAACACGTCCCTACGTTCTGTAGTATCACACTCTATTGCAATTATTCGTACCTCCAAATTATTGGCTTTTTTTTTCACGGCGTCACATACTTGCTTCAACGCACCCAGATTCTTCTCCCCCTCATCTAACCGATTATTAACTATGGGCAGACGCTAATCGATAACTGTGTGTAGTTTCCCCATTGCCTCTTTATTTCCCTTATCCATTGCCTCCAATCTTTCCTTATTTGCCTCCAATCTTTCCTTATTTGCTTCCAATCTTTTCTTATTATCTTTATCCATCGCGTCCAATATTTCCTTAAACTCCCTATCTCTTTCCTTATTATCTTTATCCATCGCTTCCAATATTTCCTTTAACTCCCTATCTCTCTCCTTATTACCTCTATTCATCGCTTCCAATCTTTCCTTATCACCTTAATCCATCCTCTGTAAAAACTGCAGTAGCACATTGTCATTTACTACTTTCGGTGCGCTCACCTCGTTCGCCTGAGAAACCGTAGCATCGCTAAGGGTAGCTGCACTTTCACTGCATATCTGACATAGTACCGGCTCGCCCGCATCGTCGGGAAAAGCCCCCGATTGTGAATAAAGCCCGCCGCTCAAAGGATCACCTAGCAGCGGTCCACTGAACAATTCAGCCCCTTCCGAGTGTTTGCCGTTCCCGCTCATTAGCCCATGGTCGACACCTACTTCCTGCTGCACTGCTACGTTCACCCCAGAATCGCTATTCTCCAAGGTAACTACACTTTTCGACTGCAACCTAGTTACTACGGACATTACGCAAAAAAAATTATACAATGATCTTCCAGCCTTGGACGATATAGCAATTAATTACATAATAAAAGATCCTCACCAATCCAGAAAGAAATTGTAAACAGAAAAAATTTTACTTCTTAGCGCTATCACAATATATTCCCTCAAAATAAAAAAAATCTTAACAGCAAACCCTAACAGCAAAATATCCTGGCAGAAAAATCCTGGCAGGGCCGAAATTATGAGAGGCACCCACGTGCCTTGCTCATACTTTGGCATCAAGCAGTCAGGCCTGCAAGATGAGTGATCTGTCAAGCGAGTGTATTCATTCTTATTTATCGAGTAACATCAACTCTAGTACTCACACTTAAGTTACAAGTTATCCTCCTATATGATTAATATGCAACGGAAAAACGCATCTGACTATCAGTAATTTACAGAACTCTGACTGTACACTACGCACTGGCAATACCACATTTTCTTTCTTTTTATTTAACGGCTTTTATCAACACGTGGCCATCGCACTGAATATGAGTGGCGCACACATTATAAATTCTGGATATCATGATAACATACAATTCGAAGGAAAAGGCCACCAATCCTTTTCTTTTCACTATCTTATTTATTCCGATAAATTCTATAACCTAAACACACAAATTCTATAATCTACAACAATAACACATGAGAAATTTCGCCCAGTGGTGAATCTCTGTCTTATGGTCTCATAACTATTTAACGCTACAGTGCACTTTCTGGATAGGATGATGGATCTTTTATTATTTCTCACACTTCGAATCTCACAATCATCATCATGAAACTTTCCTCCAGACCGAGCAGTACAAAAGGAACACGCATAACCCACTAATCGTTTGAAACTACCTCGCTACTTTCCCATGCAAACCACACATACCCAAATTACATGACATACACCACGCTACAGTATGAAATACTACACAGGGAATAGTCACAACATTATCAGTTTCAGCTTTCCCACATCAATTAATATTTATCCCAGTTTCACACGACACTGCCTCACTTTGTAATTCTACTTTCCTACTATGAACTCTGGAGATATTTGCATGTCTTCCTGTGCAATGCAAGCCAAGTGGCGTTGCTGGATAGATGGCCGACTCACCTTGCTTCTCTCTCAGAGTTTGAATCTGGCGTCACACGGAATCATATCACGCAAAGTAATATTAAGAACATATTCATCACACACGCGAGTCCTCAACTGATACCATGGACGAGTACTTCTCTTTAACCTTTGACTCATACACAGATTGAGACTCACACAGTCTCACCATGTGGAAGTACTCGTCACTAATTTCAAGTCCTGCACACGCCATTTCTTAAATATTTCAACTTATAGTACACACGCTAGAAATTCAGCTTAACTTAAGCAGACGGAAGTATTTCAACTTATTGCTACACGTGGTTTCATTGTGACCGTTGGTCACTTCCGAAGATTACTACGATCCCATTAATATTACCTGCCTGACATTTAATTCTCCCCACAAAAGTTCTTTAAATAGAGAAATTATTATTTCAAACTACTCTTAAATATTCCACATGCATACCATGTCTCCACTCTTTTGTCTTTACGGAGCACACCTAAGACAGGTCTTACCAACACTAGATCCAGCGGCAGAGTGCCGAAACATGGCCGTTCTTGAGGTCCTCTCGCACCTCTGCTGAAGTGGGGGAGTACCTTGCTACCGTATTGGTCAGCCACATTTCAGGCGCTCAAAGCTCAGGTAAATTTCATCTCTTTGGTCCCACCAAAGGTGACCCAAGTACCGTCTCAAAGATGATCATATATTCATATTCACTATCTGCTGTTAGCAGACGACCATACATTCATTCATTTCACAGATCTCACCAAACTGGATGTAGGGATTTATTTTGTGGGAGTGCACATGTGATCAATTAAATAAATAAATTGTCATTCTTTCCCACACTGGTATCCGGCTTCGCTGTATTAACTGAAATTGAGTTATTTTTACAAAAAAATGTGTTGTTCTGACAAAAATAACGAAGTATGTTGTACCTATTTTCAATGCTGGGCGGTACTGTACCCTTTCAAGACAATAACGTTTGGCATGACTCAGACATATATTTATGATTAAAGCAGGTAATGGCTTGCACTATCTCAAGTATAAAAAAATCTTCTATTTTACTTTCACCTCTAAAAGGCTTTAAATTCATTGCAACATCTTACCTTTCTGTTTCTTGTTTTTTCGTATCATTTAATTTTTATAGTCAGCTGGTTAAAGAGTGGGTTGACTGTACCACTGTCAGCCAATCCACCAGCACCCCATACGGACTGTGGGTGGGGGAGAAAATTACAATAAATAAAAAAATAAGTAAAGGAAAAATCCAGAAGAGATCAATTCGCTCTGAGTGAATGTCCTGGGCCAAGTGACGATTCTGAAAGACTTCCATCGATCACGATACTCGATTGAGAGCCGCCTTCACGACGTCCCTGTCCTGCACGTCTAACATCTTGACCATGGAAGCTGCCAGTAGTGTACGTACGGCGTTCCTGACTTCTTCACTGGAAAAAAGGGGGACTCTGTCACCGTGGTTGACTTGTGAACATGTAACATTTATTCCTGTCGCACTTTTCAACGGCTGTGCGTCATACTTGGTTTCTACTGGACTTTATGCAGCCGATTTGTGGGCGTACGTCGACCCTACATAATGCCACCCCAAAATAACAGGAAACCTCCACGTTGCTGCACTCCGTGGACAGTGTGTCTAAGGTGTTCAGCCTGACCGGATTGCCTCCAAAACGTCTCCGACGATTGTCTGGTTGAAGGCATATGCGGCACTCATCGGTGAAGAAAACGTGATGCCAATCCTGAGCGGTCCATTTGGTGTGTCGTTGGGCCCATCCGTACCGCGCTGCATGGTGTCGTGGTCGCAAACATGGACCTCGCCACGGACGTCGGGAGTGAAGTTGCGGATCATGCAGCCTATTGCGCACAGTTTGAGTCGTTACACGACGTCTTGTGGCTGCACGAAAAGCATTATTTAATATGGTCGCGTTGCTGTTAGAGTTCCTCCGAGCCATAATCCGTAGGTAACGGTCATCCACTGCAGTAGTAGCCCTTGGGCTGCCTGAGCGAGGCATGTCATCGACAGTTCCTGTCTCTCTGTATCTTCTCAAAGTCCGAACAACATCGCTTTGGTTCACTCCGAGATGTCTGGACACTTCCCTTGTCGAGAGCGCTTCCTGGGACAAAGTAACAATGCGGACGCGATGGAACCGTGGTAATGACCGTCGAGGCATGGATGAACTACATACAACACGAGCCATGTACCTCCATCATAGTGGATTGACTGGAATTGATCGGGTGTCGGACCCATTCCGTCTAATAGGCGCTGTTTACACCTTTGGGTTGGTTTAGTGACATCTCTGAACAGTCAAAGGGACTGTGTCTGTGATACAATATCCACAGTCAACGTCTACCTTCAGGAGTTCAGGGAAACTTGGTGAGCCGGTCGGTGTGGCCGAGTGATCTAGGCGCTTAAATCTGGAACAGCGGGACCGGTACGGTCGCAGGTTCTAATTCTACCTCGGGCATGGATGTGTGTGATGTCTAAAGGTTAGTTCGGTTTAAGTAGTTCTAAGTTCTAGGGGACTGATGACCTCAGTCCCATAGTACTCAGAGCCATTTGAACTATTTTTTTAACCTGGGTTATGTAAAACGCGAACATTCTGCGTGGTGTCTGTTTGTTCTATATCGTGTCTCCCTACCACTTTCGCGCAACGACGCTCTGAGCGTGTTTTTTAGGGAATTGACTAGTTTGAACCTGGGACCTGTTGCTGGTAACGAGACGCCAGACAACACATGACATGTAGAATTCAGAAGAGTTCAGTGAGACTAGCGATGATATAACCAAATACTTAATGATTTCAGCGTCAGCTCCACTGCACTCCCTGTAAAAGAATCTTAATACTAACTATATTTAGTGGAAGGGGTTCAAGGCTTTCCTAGTTTTTGTTTGCTGGTAAAATAACGACGAAAAGCAGTTAAGTTTACCATTGGAAATTTTATTCTACTCACAAAACGTTGTTTATAAATTGCACTATTGATAAAAGGCAATTTTTTAATACAGGATGGTAAAAACCAACCGCGTTCAACAAAAATGTAAACGAATATTCCCTGAATGGGTTTCCAAGTTCTACAATGGATCGAAGGATGACCTATGCCATAACACATCTATAATCTAGGTTTAGATTAAGTTTCACAAAAGAGAAAACTATCAAAATGGTCTACAGTGACCCTCAATTATCTTTAATTACTTATCTAACTTGTCGTAAATTACAGTGGCTGATGTGGCTTCTCAATAACTATATAACAGAAAAATCATCGCGTTTCAGATTTTTACTTTAAGTGGCAAATGTGAACACCATGAGCTTTAATTGACGATCGACACTAGTATTACGCAAAAAGGGGATGTAACAGATGAGACTTCTGCAGTTCTGAGTGAAGCCTTATGCGCTCAAAAATGCGGCATCGCGTGCGTTCATTACCCTGTCGGTGTTCGTCAGGGGGCAGCGGGCATCACAGCTCCGCTCACCTTGCCGTCTCGGAAGCAACTGTGTCCTAACTTCTCCTTACAACAATTTACCGAAGTTGGTTTACAAAAAAACTATCTGGCTGTGTTTTCATCTGACTAATCAGGGTCTCAATGTTAACCTTAAGCTCCGCCTACAAAAATTCTGTCTATCCAATGAGAAACGTTATACTTTTCGTGGTGGGGCAATGTTTTTTAAAGTTTGCAACGTAACAGAGACGCGAAAAAGTCTCACGCTAAAACTTGCTGCTGGTGTGGTCCTTTTAGCGTTATCGTAAGATCTATACTGTTCTTCTGGAGGGTTCTAGCTTTTAACATGGGCTGGGGGGTGGTCATAACGTAACAGAGACGCGAAAAAGTCTCACGCTAAAACTTGAGGGTGGTGTGGTCCTAGCGGTTAGCTGGCGACTTGGGTGTCCGTCCGTCCCTTATCGTAGGGCCTTCCAGCTTAACACGGTTCTGCTCTCGGCTTCTGTTCTCGTTTCTCCCCTCGGAACTGCGTCTGTCTCACGGTGGGAATGTATGACATGCATGTAGGCATTCTTGTGTTAGTCTGTGGTATTCCATTTGCTCACTCGTTACTCGTATTACTTTGGTTAATTTAATGTCACGATTTATTCGGAGCTATGTGACATACTACTGGATTTGCTTATCATGTCAGGGTTTTCATGGAAGGAGTTGGATTTACCTGACACCTTACAAAACTTTTTTTGATGTGTGTTTTATAGCTAACATAAATTATCCATGTTTACAGATAATTTTTAACTGAAATAACGTAACATGTTGCAACATCTCGAATGCGGGGCTACATCTGCTTATTCGTTCGTGTGTTGCGTGGAAGCAGAAAAGATACAGAAACGATAGTTCAAAGCACTATGAAAATGCAAAGCCGAGCAGATATTTTTTCCAGCGTTGTATTAATAGTCACTTTCACAGCACGTGTGTTATGGAATGTGATGCAAATTGTATATGAGTAGCCCAGATTCAGAAGCCTCTAAATCCTTTTTTTGTCGATTCTGAGTTGAGCACACTGCCGCGTAGATTTTCTTCAGTGCCTACACGGTGGAATAGGTTTCAGGATGCAAAACCCACTATAAACCGTTGAAAATGGCTGAAGAAAATAGTGTTCGCTTGCAAAAGCCGCTAAGTGCACATTGTATTCGGGTGCAAAGCCCGTTAAATATCCAACGTTTGTAAAGCCCTCCAAGTTCAAGAGGCATGGCTGTCGCCGTGCATGTCCGGATGCAAAGCACGCCAACTGACATTAATTCAGTTTGTGATGATTAGAAGAGATATTTTCCTTATTCAGAGTTAGTTTGGCTGCGCTGTAGCGAACGCGTACGCAACAATTACGCTCTCGCTGCCAATGCGTTGTCGAAATATACGCCGGTAAGCATAGTTCAGCTGGTCAGTAGGATGTTTGCTGACATATTTGCGTGGATGTTTTGAAGAAAATAAGTGGTTTTGTGGACGGTTTCAATGCATAAGATAGTACAAACGAAGTAGGAGTAACTGGAATATAGCAAGAAATTCTACAAGAAGTCGAACTAATCGTTGTAGTTGCGAATAACCAGATAAAGACCGAGGGCGACGCCCTCCCCCCCCCCCCCGCCTACCCCCCCCCCCCACGTAAAAGGAAGAGGCGTTTTGATCAGTGGAAAAGAAACGTTTCCAAAACAGAAATATAAAAACATTAAAAGTATTCTTAAAGCAATGTTAAGTAATGAAAACTGTATTTACAGTAATTGTTATGACGCACGTGGAAGGATTAGTAAAAGTCTCTGGTAACTGGAATTTCCAGATTCAAAGAGCCATGAAGTCGTTAAGTAAATCAGTTTCCCCTGCTAAATAACGTCACCTTCGTGTTTTTATATGCTAGTTTCGTAGAATTCTGTTTGAAATGAAACGTATTCTGTTTATATTTGCAATAATTAAGTTCCACATTTCTGTCATTCCTAATACACCATCGAATAGCGGATTTCGCAACCGAATGTTTGTTTTGTAATAGGATCAATACGTTTCCAAAACCCGCCAACTGCATAAATCGGCTGCAAAAACAACTAGATCAGTATTTTCATTTATGATTTTAACGCATAAAACATTATCGCAAATTTCAACCATTACTACGGTGTAATTAATTATATTTTGCATATTTTCAGAAGAGAAATTAAGTCCTTAATAGTTTGGATGGGGCGATTTTCTCCCGATTATCTGTTTCGCTTATCATGCAGTTGGCGGTTTTTGCAACTAGGCTACTCATAACGTAATTAGTTTATCGGAAATGTTGCTAATAGATGTACTGAGTTTTCTTTGAAATGTCAGCGACAGATTTGCTTGGGGCATCAGATGCATAAGCGGATGTAATTAGGTGCAGCATCTAGAAAGGCGGGCACTCGTTCGCAGCATAGCATTTAGTTTCGTTGGCCGTTGCAGCAGAAGCAGTATGAAGTTAGAGTAGTGGCAATCGTCAGTCCATGGCTAGAAGTTGACCATTATGTTGAATATCGTGAACGAAGTATTTACTATCTTTCAAAGTAAAACTCACTGTAAGAAATAATGCTCAGCTACATGAATTATTTCCGTTAACCAATTTTCGGTCTGGATCGCCATTGAACAACACATTACGAGCCATTTCTGCTAGGTACAGCCTTCTTCGGTTCTATAACAAAGTAAGTCGAACAAAAAATTTTTCACCTCCAGGAGAAGTCATACAAATAATGTGAAACAGCGCCTCTAACATAGTCTCAGGCATTTAATGTGGAATAAATATCAGGTGAGGTAGCGAGCCAGTCGGATTGCGACTAAATGCCTAAAAGTTTGAGAAATTAAAACCGTATGCTCTCATTAATGTGACCACCGCTGTTGTCATCTTCGAATACGACTGTCGACAACATACTCATCACGAATATATAGAAGAAAAGACAACACATGGTCACCGAGAATATCCAAATACAGGGTGTTACAAAAAGGTACGGCCAAACTTTCAGGAAACATTCCTCACACACAAATAAAGAAAAGATGTTATGTAGACATGTATCCGGAAACGCTTAATTTCCATGTTAGAGCTCATTTTAGTTTGTTCTTCCACCTACGCTCAATGGAGCACGTTATCATGATTTCATACGGGATACTCTACCTGTGCTGCTAGAACATGTACCTTTTACAAGTACGACACAACATGTGGTTCATGCACGATGGAGCTCCTGCACATTTCAGTCGAAGTGATCGTACGCTTCTCAACAACAGATTCGGTGACCGATGGATTGGTAGAGGCGGACCAATTCCATGACCTCCACGCTCTCCTGACCTCAACCCTCTTGACTTTCATTTATGGGGGCATTTGAAAGCTCTTGTCTACGCAACCCCGGTACCAAATATAGAGACTCTTCGTGCTCATATTGTGGACAGCTGTGATACAATACGCCATTCTCCAGGGCTGCATCAGCGCATC